>NC_079344.1:8044831-9244831 GCF_029582105.1 Oenanthe melanoleuca
CACCAAAACATGCTTTATAGAAAGGGAAGATACTGAGGTCTCTGAAAGCTTAGAGACTCAGGAGATTTCACACATTTCATTTAGGCTTGCAAAATCTTGACTTTCAAGCCAAACTGGTCACAGCTGGGGGACAGCACCACGTCATGCTAAGCAAAAGGTCATGAAAAATGATATAACCGAAGCTAAATTTTCCAAAGCATATAAGGTGCTCAAGCTCTGCTTGCTTCTTGCAAAAAGTGGTTTCATCATTACATTTTCTTGTAACAGCTTCCTTGTGTACACAAGGAACTTAACCTGGCTTATTTGAACTGCATCACGCATTACTGCAGGAATACCTGATTGACAAGATCGATGTGTGCTGTTCCACTTGTCAGTCAATAGGAATTAATATGCAGGAGACTAGTTCAGAAATGAGAGACTATAATGGACGTTTGCTTTTCTTTGTGCTGAAGTGTTGCTGCCTGAGCGAACAAGGGCTAAAATGATGAGCTGAGCTCCACTGCCTCCCTTCCTAAGGCATTTTCCTCACTCCTTGACTGTTCCCCTGTTTGTACCAATCCCAAACTCCCTCCTAGGAGTAGTGAAGCTCCTTTGTGCTTGTAGTAGAGGCCTGGGATTTTTTTCCCCTCTGCCCTTGGGATGTTCCTGGGGGTGCCCCTCCAACCTCCCGTCCAACCTTTTGCAGTGCTGCCCATGAGCATGGGGTTGGCTGAAGCTGTCATTGACCCCAAATGGACCTGAGCCAGCCTCTGGTGTGGTTGATCCAGCAGTGTCATGCACTCCCATGCCAGACCAAGCACAAGGCTTAGCTGAGAGTGGTTTCAGTATTTATCAGAAAATATTGCTGCGTTCTGCCCGCGCTGCCCTGGGGATTCCAGAGTGATGCTGCTGGCTGCTGGTTGTGCAACTGTGCTCCCTGTGCTACTTCTCTGCACTTTAATGACATCCTATCTCTTGCACCAGTAACCACAGGGGATGCGTAACAAGGCTTGAGCAAATAAGAAAGGTGGGAAAAGAATGAAAAACCAGAAATTCCTTTTTTTCTTCCCCTCTTCTTCTTCCCTCTAGTAACAAATTCTACTGGTACGTGGGTGTAGCTGACCTGTCCCTCCTTCCCCAGCCTCAGAGCTGGTGATGAGGTAGCTTTGGAGGGGAGGGCTGTGTGGATGGAAGAGGAGGTCTCTGGGGCACCATGGCCATGGAAACATGCAAAGTTGGTGTCAGTGTTTGTTATTGTTGGCTGCAGAGACGCCTGCTCTGCACCTTCAGCCCTGAAGGAACTGGGGTACATCTGAAAGGGTTTATCTGTGAATAAGAAAATAGGGCTTGAGAGCAGAGCTGGATCAATGGTGAGTTTTTTTTTGTTTGCTCTCTGACCCTTCCCCCCCAGCTATGAAATATAAACATAGGTCTAATGAAACTAAAGCAGCAGTTGGTTTGGAGAAAATTGAAGAGGCTTAGGAGGAAAATTCTTAAATTTTGCAAAATGTTTTTATTCAGTCCTTAACAGAATTCCTGCACTTGCTTTATAAACTGCTTCTGTTTGTCCTCTTTCAATCAAACCCAACCCATTTCATTTAGAAAATAACAAAGCAAAACATTTCACAGAACCATAGAATAGTTGAGGTTGGAAGGGAATACTGGAGATCATCTAGTTCAACCACTTTGCTCAAAGCATATTTGAATATGCTATACATTTCTGTTTTGAATTTTTATCTGTGTCCACAGTAATTTCCTAAATTTGGCTTGAATTTCTAAAGAGACCTGTATTCCCTCCCCAACTGTATTTTGGGATCAACTTTGTATTTACTGATTTTAATTTTCTTAGGCTTATATTTGGGAAATCTATGTCCTCTGTGCTAGGCTGGCAATGTATGCTGTCTTCAGACTCCCTGTGGAAAGTGTTTTCCAGATGCCATGGATTCCACATAGCTTCTCTTTTCTTCTTCCACATAGCTTTATATAACCACGACTGTTTGACTTTTTATTTGCTTATTACAGGACACTTGTGACTTAAAAAGATGTGGACACTCATGGGAGTAAAACATTAGCATTTATTAGAAAAGGTAGTAATATACTGTCTGGTTGGCTTCCTACCTGTGTCCATACATAGAATCTGAGAGTCATTTAGGCTGGAAAAGACCTTTAAGATCATCAAGTCCTAAAACCAACAACTCCACCACTAAACTGTGTTCCTCTCATCTCCAAATGCTGACCCATGTCTGCCAATGATTTACTAAAGGGACAAGGTAGTATCTGTCATTTATCCACTTGCTTTTTTTGCCAAGTTAAAATAAAAAACAACCCCAAACTGAAAAAAATGCAAAACATTCATAGCACATAAAGAGCAGCTGAGGATGCAGAAACATGAATGACTAGGATGCTTCAGACTTGGGTGTGCTCAAAAGCTTACACAAAGCCTAAAAAAAAGTTTGTTGCTTTGTGAAATCCATGTGTTGGTGTCACCCATGGTGCCCCATGGGGTTTGACACCTGAATTCCTGCTGGTTAGGGGTGAGTGCACTGTCTGAGCTGCCATTTTGGCAGAGGTGTTTAATGGTAATTGGTGTGATTTGGACACTGGCTGGAGCAATACAATTGGATTTGTCCCATTTGTAGTCACAGAGTGCTGTGGGCTGGGACTGTGGAACTGTCTTTCACCTCTGTATGAGAACTGCACTAATCAACCTCATGGAAAGGAAACCACTCCCAATACAGCATGAAAGTTGTCCACTCTTTGTGAAATGGAAAGACAGTAGTGAGTCTCTTAAAATGTAACTCAGCCATTCTATAATTTGTTTTTCTTTTATCAAGGATTTTAATTTCCTTTCCTGCCTTTTCTTATTGCAAATTAAAAAAAAAAAAACCAAAACCAAAAGCTAACAGCAAAAACCAAATGGCTAAAACTCCAGGGTTCCTTAGCAAAACTATTCCCTCATGCTTTCAGCTGGAGCAGTTTTCCAACAGTGACATGAGCTCACAATATGTTAGTCTGACTCTAAAGATTTTCCAGAGCTAGCTGGAGGTTTTGGCTTAGTTCTAGAATAAACTGCTTCAGAAGCCTTTCTGGAGTGGATTCTGGATAACCTGGCACCATTTAAAGGATTAAAAAGTCATGCATAATTTGCCCTTTCAAAATACTCAAGGCTTTTAAATTTCTCACCCCAGAAAATCTCCTTCTTTTCATCAAACATCAGCTGTTTCCAATTGCTTCGTTCTATTTTGGTCACTTATTCTCTCTTTTCCTTCCCATGCATGACTAAAGATCTCCTTTAAATCACCATGAAGCAATTCGTTTTCCATTCATCCATTTGGTCGTGCTGGTTTCTTTCCCTGTTGGAATGCCACATGAATGCCATGCACTGAAGGAGCAGATCACCTGTGCAGTGCTGAGTGCTTGCTGCCAGTTCTGCAGCTTAGGACGTGCAAAGCAGGGCAGCTGCTGCTTTCTGCATCTTCTATCTGGTTCATTTGCTGCAGCCCTGAGCAGAAGTGCTCAGGCCATGGCAGCTCCACTCAGTGGTGGTGCCCAGGCTTGTGGTGTCATGGTCAGCATTCCAGCTCTGGAGCAGGGGGACTCATTCTGCCTCAGCTCAGCCCTAAGCTCAAGCCAGAGGTCCTTCTGAGGGTCAGGCAGGCTGAGCCTGGGGCCAGGACAGGCTGCTCTGGCTGTGCCTTGGGGGGGTTTCCTGAGCCATTGGTGCCATGCCCAGCTGCTGGCTTGGCTGTGCTGGCTGCTCAGAGGCACAGGCTCGGTGCTGAGCACAATTCCTGCTGTAGGAACAGCCTGCCTTACAGAGGGGACTGATCCCTTGCAGTGAGGTGCAGGTGCCAGCCCTCCCAGCAAGATGGTCCATGCATCAAAGTCCAGTGACCAAAAATGCATCCCCAGCTCAATCCTGGCAGTGCTGAGGCACCTAAAGGCAATTTTGCATTTGCCTGGATCTGTACAGCTGATGAGCAGGCACACTGCTCTGCAGTAACCTTGTGTAGTTGTGCCCAGGTTAGAATGAAATTTCTCCAGTCTGATCTCTTGTAAGGTTTTTATGTGACACATGCATTTTCATTTCAGTTGACAAACACAGAAGCTGCAATTATCCAGAAAAAATAAATACCAAGGCGAAGCATAGGAAAGGATTTGTTTTGGTTTGGGTTTCTTTCTTTTGGTGAAGTAAAGAATTTGCTGGAGGCAGATTTGACAAAGTGAGTGATCCAGATTTTTGTGGCAGTTGCATCCCAGCTCTGGGATAGCTGTCACAAGCACAGCTGATCCCAACTGTGCTGTGCTCTGCAAGGGAAGGAGTCAGGTTCTGACCTGCCAGAAGGCCCTGAGCACTGAACCCTTCTGTCCAGAGTGGGATGTGTAAAGCTGCATTTCCTTGAGACTGCTGCCAAATGACTAATCTTGGACACTTTCAGGCATTCCAGCATGTCTGGTTAGTGGTTACTCCAGCCATCCTATTGTGTTTTTGGGAACCAAATGTCTTGCACACTGAAGCAAGGTGCAGGGGTTCTGTAATGGATGTAGGCAGAGTTAGTGGCCAGGGCTCAGTGGCTTTACATCAAAGATAACCTTGTGAACAGGGAGCATTGTGGGTATGCCCAAAGTCAGACATGCAGGGAGTCAGATCCCCTTCTTTATTGTTAGGAGTCATGGGCAGTGAGGGATTTTTAAACACAGATTGAATGAATTAGTCCATTAACTTCTGTTTCCTTTCCACACAAGTGACAACTACCTGTTTTGGCCAGAGGTGAGC
Organism: Oenanthe melanoleuca; assembly: GCF_029582105.1. Classification (NCBI taxonomy): domain Eukaryota; kingdom Metazoa; phylum Chordata; class Aves; order Passeriformes; family Muscicapidae; genus Oenanthe; species Oenanthe melanoleuca. The sequence continues at coordinate 8,049,588 of NC_079344.1, forward strand.
TAACAGGACAGTGCTCTTGGATCAGCCACTGGTCAGGCCAGATCACACTATTTACAGTAAAAGAGAGCTCATGCTTTCTGCCAAGAGATCCCAAGCTCAGACACTATTCTGTTACCCAACCTTGCTTGTTTGCATTCACTGAGGGTCTCCCTAAAACTGGGCTGTGGTGATTCTTTCATGGTATGTTGAGAGCTATCTCAGGGTATACTCCAGGGAGTGTTCAAGCTTCATCTCATGAGAGTCTTCTTTTTGTTTAAGGTGCAATATTATTTGTTTTCTAAACATAATTATATGTCCAGACCTTGACAACATCCTGTAGGTGTTTGAATGCTTTCCTGAAGGCAGTACATCTCCCAGAGGCTACTTCTGGTTCATGTCAATGATCTTTGGGGTTTCACTGCACTTTTTACTTCAGTGATAAATTATTGTGGTTTCCAAAGGTTAATCATTAGTGCTCTGCAGAAGAGATGTCCTGTCTAGATAGTGTGGTTTCCTTTTAATTGTCTTTTTTGGATCTAGCTTTGTTCTTATACTGTGGGATAATGTGCCAAAGATGGCACTGTGCAGGCTGTGCTGACAAGTTGAACTGCACTACAAAATACTCCTTTTGATCCTGCTTTTTTTTCTGAACTCCACCAGCTCCTTTTTTTTCCTTATATAGAAGCCCTTTGCCTTGTATCTCCTGTTTGGATCAGGGCTTGATGGGTTGGATCAGGTCACAGTACTTTCTTGTCTGACTGAGACAGGATGGATATCCAAGAGGATGAGCTGACCTCCATCACAGTTATGTGAGGAGGGAGCCATGCACCAGTGAAATTGGCTTCCCACCCCCAGCTAATACATTGCATTGTCTTGTCTTCATAGGTAACACTGAATTTTCGTATAAATCTATTCAATTTTATGGCTACATGAATCTATTGTATGAATCTTTGTTGAGAATTACAGTCAGTAACCAGTTGTTACTGGTTACAAGGAGCTATTGTCATGTCCCAGCCTGTTCCTTAAAATACCAGCTGTCTTCACTGAGGAGGCTTCAAAGTTCTTTGTTAGGATCCATCCACTGGCTAGCTAAGGCCAATTTTAAACTCACACAACTCAACAGTCATGAAACACATTTCAAAAGAGGAATAAATAGCTGCTTTAAGTGGGAAGAAGTAGGGTCTATGGGTGCCACCCACCATTTTCCTGCCTGGCTGGCTGGGCTATGGAAAGGTTGGGGATTTTCCCATCTCCCAGGCAGTGCAGTGATGCATCCCAGTCTCTGGACCTGGTGCTCAGGATCCTCTCTGCACCAGGAAAGGGAGGGAGTGCAGCTCCAGCTGCCATGGGAGGCCTGGAAGTACAGAACAAAACAAATTCCTTCAATCCCAGCAATTTTCCCCAAAGCAGATCAGCAGGCAGCAGGCCTATGTTCTGTGGCTTGCAGTGGGCATCTGTGAGTGTCCCAGGATGCCTGTGTTTGATGACTATATCCCAAAGCCATGCCTCTGTGTTTTTCTGTGCCCACAAACAGCATTTGAAAGGCTTCACACAGAGAACCAAAATAATCTCCTGTGGCTTCAGTGGAGCTGCTGCTGATCCAAGAGCTCCTTGCCCTGGGACCAGCACTCAGGCACTCCAGGTGATTTGGCTGCAAAGAACACACCATCACACCTCTGGGCTGGGCTCCATCCCACCAGGAATGCTGCTCTCCAAGGCCCCCTTGAACAGGAATTGAACTGATACACAAAAAATACCAACAGTTCCATGCTCAAACAAGAATTAGGAAGACAAGCAGAGTCAAGAAAATAGATGGAGATGAGAATTGTTTCCTTGTACAGCTGTGTAAAAGTTCTTTCCAGGTTTCTGAGCTTCCTCAGAAGTGTCAGGTTATTCCCCAGATACAAGTCAGATATGAATAAACCAACTGCATGTGTCTCCACAGCCACCAACTCCTTTTCCTGCAGTGGTTCCCCATTAGTAAAAAACCTGGGAGACATTCCTTTCTAGGAGCAAACCTGTTACACTAAATGTCATCTCCCTTGACTGTTACTGGCATTCTCCTGATAAACTGACCTTCAGAGAAATGCACTTTTATCAGAAAGCTGTTTTGTTTAAAACCTTTCAGATGATCATTAGTCAGCTCAAGCTTCTTCACTAGTGCAGATCAAGATGTGCTAACTCTAGGAGAGACAAAGTGTTGCTGCAGAATGATAGGTTATGTTGCACTTGAAAAATATGGAATTTTACTTGGCTATACTGTCTTAAATATATTATTTCCCAGAAGCCACTGAAGCTTCAAAAGGTGGAGACTTTGATGAAAGAGGTCAGATTACAGCCTTGCTTCTGAGCAATGACAAATGCTTCCCAGGTCATTAAGAGCAAATCACTCAATATTTTCCCATCTCTAAGGAATTGGAATCATAAATCAACTAGTATTTATGATGTGTTCCACTATGTCTGTGAGACAGGGCCATATAACTTTAGATAAAATGAAGTTTAGTCTTATTTGTTATTAAGAGATAAAAGGAAGTAGTACAGCATCTGTTCTAGAAGAAATCCATGGTTTCTACAAACTTTTCTGAAGTTCTTTTCTCACTGAAGTGGTTAACAAAGCTTGGATGTAATGTATTCTAACCTAATGTGCCTAATTTAGCTGAACACTTTAAATTCTTTCAGTTATATGGCTCCGGTCTGTCTGTTTTGTTTTTTTTTTTAACCTTTTTTTTCCACTGCTGAGCTCCATAATTGTTCCTTTTAGCCACAGTCACCTAAGGTCAGGCTGTACCTTGCTAAGGAGGCAAACTGCAAACAAGGCTAACTCAATCACGTGTCTCCAGCCCATTCCTGTTATTAATCCTCCCAAGTTCTGGGCCTAGCACTTGGCAGAGCAACTAAAGCAAACTTTTTATCAGAAGTTCACATTCTCCTCAAGTGGAGGGAGAGCTGGATAATTCCTGCCTTTATTTTTTTGAAGAATATTGTGATGTGGGAGCTACCTCAGGTTTGTTTCAATAATGCCGGATGCACAAATGTATTGAAAAAAACATTGTTTGTGCAATGTGAATTTAGCCTGATAAAATTCTGTTTCTTTTCCCAAAATGTCTTTCAGAGTGCTTTCACCAGTAAATATGCTGTCATTGTAACAAATATGATGCTGGCTTTAAACTGATGAGAAAATGGCCAAAGTACATGCAGTTTATACTCTGACAGAAAGTTGGTCTGGGGATTTAGGTTTTGTCTGAAATCTACAGCACTGCAAAGAATTTTTATTTCTGCTTCAGTCTCTGTGTAGAAAAGTCCTGCTTAATTTACTTTCTCTCACTCATAATTTTCACAGTCTTTACTTCTGCTTCCATTCTTTGTTAAGTTCATTGCATGGGAGCAGACACAGCAGATTCAGAAAATCCAGTTGGAAAGGAGAGCAGCATTGATATATTTTGCCCCCAGTGCCTTGTATACAAATAATACAAAGATCTAATGCAAAATGCTGCACTGGGATAAAGGTGGGATCAATCTGTCCTAATGAGGGCAGCTCAAATAGCAGCATCAGATAAATGCCTCAGATGGGAAAATGTACCTTTACTTTTTAATGCGTTGATATTATCAAGAGGGTCCTATATCAAAATAATAAAAATGTGTCACGTGACAAAAGGGTGAGAAATAATAATAATAATAATAATAATAATAATAATAATAATAATAATAATAATAATAATAATAATAATAATAATAATAATAATAATAATAATAATGTTGTAGAAATTAGGAGGGCTGCCAGGAGAAGACATTTAGTATTTATATATTCCTCATATAGCAGAGGGCTGCAGTGAGGTGATGCCATTATGCTGCTGTCAGAATGAGCTCCTCACACTGTGGCTGCCCAAAGTGCCCAGGATGCTGTGACAGCCCAGGCACTTTCACAGGGTCTCCTTTGTATCCCAGAGCCATCTTTTGGTGACAATTTCATTTCTCTCTTCCACATGTTAACAGATAGCCAACACAGCCAGCAAACAAGTAACAATGTGTTTTACAAAGCACTTTCAATCTTATTTAAACCTGTGTGTCAGTGATTTCCCTGTGTATGTAATTTTGCAGGTAATTCACACAGTGATGAAAATCCCATAATTGTCATTGTAGGCTAATGCCCTTTTCCATTCTTAAATGTTCAACAACCTGAGCTGATACTCAGGAGAGTTCACATTTTTCTGTTTTGTTTTCTAAAAAGAGCATTTACATGAAAGAAGTTGAAGTGTGTACACCTACAATTTCTCTCCAAGCAGAGTGCTTCCAAAACAGCCCTTGTACACTGTTTTTACAATATTAAACTTGAAATTAAATTAAAAACTTGAATGGAAACACTATGAGAGATGGAATTTGCTATATTGCTATTTACTTATTTAATTTATTTTTCTTTTTGATCATCTGTTACACCATCAGTGAAATACCTCACAGCTGGACCAGAGTTTCAGCTGTGAGACTGGGCTTCTGCTAGACACTAAACTAAGTGCAGGTGTAAAGGGTCTGGTATATCTCTCCTCTTTCTGTCTTTGAGGCAGTTTTTAGAGACCTGAAGGGTACTTTGCTCAGTCAGTGGTAGGTATAAGTCCAGGATAACTTGCTATCTTGGGGGAAAACCTGCAAGAGTAGGCAAGTGTTTCTTGATGTCCCTCTCCCAGAATGTCCTAAAATTTCCCCTGGGTGGCAGTGAGCCAAGGTGGCAGCCCCAGCAAGGTTTGCCCACCTGTGTTGATGTTTGGGTGACTGAAAACAGATCAAGCAGGATGGCAGCTACTTAATTTGGGGAATAACCCTCCTGCTGCCCAGAAGTGATCCTCTGGAGAGCCAGGCACAGCTGAGTCACAGTGTTCCACACATCCCTGCCTGCCCCTGGGCAGCACCAGTCTCTGCAGTCTGCACTAGCTAAGGTGAGTTTACACTGTTCTCTCTTGTAGTATTTCTCTTGAATACCTGTATTTCTCCCCAGAGACTAATTTTTCTGAGATTTGCTGTTCCTCCTGAAAAAGAAATGTGGCTGTGTTTGGAAAAAACTTTTATAGTGAGATTTTCTTACAATAGATGTCTTATGTACATTTTTTTTTCTTCTCAATTTACCTCCCCTCTTAAAAGGCCACATAGCTTTCCTCCTGTGAATCTGTGAAATGCAGAGTTATTAACTTAGTTTCCTTTTAAAAGGATAATCAATTTACATCAGATTTTTTAAGTCCTAGAGACTTGGCTTTGTTTTAAAAAATGGTTATTTCTTTTGGTGCCCAAGACTGTCCAAAGGAAAATGTGACTTTTTTGGTGTTTATACCAGCTGAGCAAGAGGGAAGCAGTCTGCATGGGGTCTGAAGAGTTGTCATGTGCATGGTTTGATCCTGACCTTCCCAAACACTCTGACACTTGCCAATGAACTTCCAAGAGTGCAAGGAGATGAATAAATCTTTAATTGCTTTGTCCAGATTGGTATTCTTGTTGTGGTAGTGAATTTAAGAGTGATTGTTTTGACTTGGTTACATTAATTCATTGTAAAGATAATGTTTGGAATGGTTTGCTCTGAAACTCCCCAAAAGCAGAAGTGTAAACCAGATTTGGGTTGTGGGGAAAGGTGTGTTTGGCACTTGGGCCATGTGAGAGATAAGGGCTGGTCCTGGTTTCCTGCAGCCACCAGAGTGAGAAGCTTTTATGTGAAGGGATGGGAAGTGGGGAGCTGTGCCTGGAGATGTATCAGGGAGACAGAGGTGGCACCACAGCCTATTTCAAGTGAGCATGGATTAAAAGACAGAGCACTGGGAACCCACCCACCTACCTGGGCACAGGAAATGCAGACCCAGGAGATCTTGCCAAAGCAGATCTGAACCATGAGATCAGCCCCCTCAGTTCATCAGATAATTCCAAAAGCAGATCTAAACCATGAGATCAGCCCCCTCAGTTCATCAGATCATTCCAAAAGCAGATCTAAACCATGAGATCAGCCCCCTCACTTCATCAGATCGTTCCCCACCCCATCTGTTTGGAAGTCTCTCACAAATTTAAAGGATGTGTTTTATAAGTATTTTTCAACTCAGTTCCCAAAACATTTTGGAGATATTTTTCCTTTTCTTGTTTTTAGTGCTTGCTATTTTGCTTGTGTTGCAGAGCCTGTCAGCCCCTGCAGCACCCAGCTGTGCTGGCTGTAACCATAATTCACACAAACTGCCAAGTGCTCTTCTGCTTAATGTGACAGATCCTTCCGTGATAGCTGTGCTACCAGCCCTGGTGAGTGTGGTGGGAAGGATGGTGCCCATGTGAGGAAGATTTATGTTTGTTAGGGCTGTGGTGAGTGAGCCTGCAAGTGCTGCCTTCCCCTTTTCAAAAACTCAGAAGATTTATCTCCCCGACGCATCCTGAGTCTGTTTCTCTCTTTTTTAAAATAGCTATCCCCAGAAAACATCCATGCCTTGGTGTTTCCACCTGCCCTCTCCCTTGAATGTGGTTTTCCTTATCTCTCCCCCAAGTTGTCATCTCCTCTTGCAATTCTTGTGGTGTTGCTCTTCCTGCTGCTCAGCTGGATGCACAGACAGCTATAAAATGGAATTTACAAGGAACATGATCTATGGGTGCTGTGCCATGGCACCACAGAGATTCTTGTACATTCCTTACAACTGTCTGCATGCAGAGCTGCGTGTTGGCAAGAGCCAAGGACTGCAACTTCCCTGGTGGGAGCTTACAGAAACGAGAATTCAGCTGGAAAAACAGAGTAGTGTTGGACAAATGCTCTGCCATTGCTGGACAATCAGAGCCTGATTGCAGTGAAAGAATGGATGTGAAACATTCCTGGGAAAAGGGATATATTCAATTGCACAGTCATCTCTGGCTTACCTGTTGGTGGTAGGGCTTGATCCTCTTTGTTAATTAAGGGTTCAGCTTCTTGCAATGGTTGCATATATGTCCAGAGAAAGACATAGCATTGGGGAAGGACTGTTCACAGTTGGGTATGACTGAGTGCATTTGAAGGTATTGTTTTGACCCAAAGAAAGGAAATGTACTTGAGAACACAGCTAGGAGTTGTTAAGTATTCAAATGAGGTCCAGTTCCCTGTGTTATATTCGGACAAGTTTGTAGGATAAATTCTTCAGTGATCTAAGAACATAAATCTCCCAGCCAGGACATGGGACTTTTTGCTATTGTGAATAAATCACTGCTCAGTATGACCACGGATGATGTATCTGTTCCTTAAATAATAAATTCAGCAACCATGAAAGCCATCTGTTTTGCAGGTGGGCCATCTAGTCTTAGAGTAATTCTAGGGAGTTTGTCAGCTTCTGCTGCTGCCATACAGCAGGGATCAGTTTCTTACTCCATATTTTGTTATTTTTTTTTACCATTCTTATTCTGTCTGCCTTTGGGAAGGATTAAGGATGCTGGCCCAGGAAGGCAGGCTGCTGGCCACTAGTACTTCTGGCTAACCAGGACCAAACAAAGTGGCTGCTGGGCAGGAGACAGTGGGATCCTGGGAGGGACTCAGAGGCAAGGAGGCTGTGGATTTGAGAGCCTGTCTTGAGTGAATATTCCTTCATTAGTCTGAACTAATTTTTTACTTGTTTGGGTAGACAATAGACTAAGAGCTTGTCCTAGCTCTGATGACCAAAGAAAACTGACTTACTGACTTTTGTTTTGTTGTTGTTTTGTTTTCTCTTATTGGATGCAGGCAGGCCACAATGTAGGGGATTGTGGCATTGGGAACCTCTTCAGGAATCTGAAGGCTCTTGAGGCTGTGGTGACTTTTGGGCTGAGCCTGGCTGAGGCTGACTAGCTAAGAAAAGCATCCAATACTCCTAGGAAGCAGAGGGTCAACAGGCACTTGTAGGGTGTAAGAACTGGATATACCACTGAACTTAAAAGGACCAATTGTCATCCTTGGTTTAGTAAATCACAAACTGAAAAGGTTGCATGCTAAAATAAATGTAAGTTGGCTTAAAAATACTTAGGAAGAGAGAAGGGAAAATTCTCCAAGAGCAGAACAGCTAATTCTGTATGGTCACAGCTGGCTGCATGGCACTGTGTATCCAGACAGATAATACTGCTTGTGAAGTACAGGGTAATTATAGGGGATGACAGTGCTTTGTTCCTCCCTTCCCCACAAATTTTTGGTCAACTCAAGGCAGTAGGAGCTGTTGGAGGCTGCTTTGGCAGCAGGTCCCCCTCCTGCTGCTCCTCCTTCCCTCTGGGCTGTGGCTGGCAGAGCTGGAGCAGCTGGGTGATACAGAGCATCCTCCTGCATCTGGGGTGCTGCACTCCCTGGGCTGGGGGGACTCCCAGGATCAAGCCCTGGAAAGACAGGGGTGAGCACTAGCACTGGGGAGGGGAGGAGTGGGAGGGAGAGCAGCAGCAGCTGGAGGCCTGTGGCCAGTCACTGAAGTTGGGTGGCAGAGATCTGCTCACCTTCACTCTGCCTCTGCTGTGCAAGCAGGTGCTGCTCCTGGGCAATCTGGGGAGAGCCTACCAAAAACCAAGTAGAGAAAGTATAATGCTGAGGGAAACTTGAGAAGCATTGGACAGATGGACAGCAAAGAAGGTAGTCAAAGTGGAAATAAGTTACAGTGGAGAAGTGGGTACATTTTTCTCCTAGAAACAGTGTGTCTATCCTGGTGATCACTGAGCAGTGCTGAGCCTGATGTGCAAACCACAGCTGCAAAAGCTGTTCTGACACCAGTTATGATGATGAAACTTGTACATACATGAAGTGTCTGAGCTTTAGACTTCAATGTCTTTAGTGCTAGAGTTGAAGAAGTTGCTGACTGAGTCTGCCTTGAAGGCTCTGATTTCCAAGTGGTACAGACAGCTGTCTGTGTTCTGCAATTGCAATTACACAACAGCAGCAGCTGTGCAGCCTGCCAGGACAGCAGGACAGCCTGCTCTCAGCTGCTTTGGGGCTTTTCAGGACATCAGGAAAGTGGTGCAGAAAACAAACTCACTGTACTTCTGTACATTCCAGGAGCTGGAGATGAGCTGTCTCAGGACAATTTTTACTCCTGTGCCTCCTGAAAACACCCTGTTCCAGGATCCCTGATGTTATACACAAACAAGCAGATGTACCCTCGTGGGGTGTAATGCTGGTACTCACTTGTGGCTAAGGCAGCATATGGTCCTTGTTTCCACTTCTAGAATATCTTGGGATGGAGAGACATTCTCTGTCACAGCTTGCACGTGTCAGTAGTTAGTGTTGTAGAGTCCATTCAGCTGTTTGTGTGCTGGCACATTTTCCACAGTTCCTCCTTCACTGGCCTAGAGACCAACAGGATTGCCTAACTTTTCATAAGGCCAAAAGACACAATTGGAACATACAGCTGACTTGGGGGGAGATGCAATTAAAACCACCTAGAGTAATCTCTTACCAAGACTGCTGCCTTGCTCACAGACTGCAGTCACGCTTGCTCTGCCTTTGCTGAACAGACACTTTTCCAAAGGACACTGATATTTGTGTTCATGCAGATGTTAGTCCATCATTCCTTCTGCATAATTCTGCCTTGGGTACTGAAGTTTTAACAGAATTGGATTTTGGCAACAAAGTTTTGCTCTGGGCCTTTGCATGCATTTTTGTGTAACTGGACAGAAGTGAGCTGTCCCATGCTCCTGCATGAGCTCTTGCAATGGGAATTAGTCAAGGTCTGTGTGAAATGGATGGACACTGCTGATACATCAAGGGAAGTGGTTTTGCTTCTGGAAACTTGGGGCAGATAGCAGATATGGGGAATCGTGGGGGATATCTGGGGGCAGCGTGCTGTTCAGTCTTTTGTCACAAAACTTGCAGGATCCAATGTAATTCCTCTGTGAGGATGAGGATGTGGCTGAATAGTGTCTTTTCAATCCTTTTAAACTTTGACACTTATGTATTTGCTCTCTAAATACTTTGATCTTCCCCAGCACCCACTTGTCTGCAGATGAAGCTGATAACAATAATTCCAAACTCTTTCCTAGCATTCTTTCTTATTCTGCAGTCCTGAATGAAATTCAACCTTATTCTCCATAAATAACCTTTCTCCTTCTCCCAGCTGTCTCCAGAGCCAGTTCTCTTCTGACCTCTCCCTTACTGACTCTGTACTGACCTTGCACTTCCCCCACAGCCCTAATCTGCCAGTGTCTACGCTCCTAGGCTTCCTCTGCTATTTTGCAGGATTTTTTTTTTGTTATAATAGGGCCCACCATTTCCTGAGCTGCACTTCAGCAGTAAGTGTGAACAAGGCCCTTTATCCACACACTTCATACAGTGCACTGACAAATTACTACCAGTGGCAACGATTTTGATGTTTTCACCCCTTCTCTCTGACTCTAGGCTCTGGGTAAATCTATACTTTCAACTGTATTTTTCTATTGGCAATAAAATCCAGCACCAGTGTTTCCAAATTGTAGAGAAAACAGGATAATTCCAGTACCAGTGTCTTGTTCAAAGAGCAATTATTTGTCTTTAGTTGAATTTTTATCAGTGTGACAATAACTCCAGTGATTTTTTTTTTTCCATGGCTTTTATTAAACTACTAAGGGATTATTCAGTCTGATCTCATTTTCCCATTCAAGGCAGTGTGAGTTCTTGTCTGAAAAATCTTGCAAATTGATTTGTTTTGGTTTGTTTTATTTCATGAAGTTAGGCTGTAGTATCTGCCAATGGACAGTTGTGTAAAAACTTTTTGAAAGAGCAAAGTGGTCATGTACATCATATCTGCAGGTACATTTTCTTGTTTTGTCATGCTGTTATCAAACAAAGCATTATCTCCTGCCCCTGGTATTTGCCTGTCATTGACATAAATTTTTGTATTAGTTGAGTGGGAATTTGTTTGCATTCAAAGTGGAAAGCAGAGATTTTTTCAATATTGATTTTTTTTAAATGGCACCATGGATTGTACATTTCATCTCTATGTACCTGCAAACCAGACCCATTTATTTTACAAAGTAGAAAGCTTAACTCTAGGTGTCAGCACTGCAAACTGAATGTGCAGCTCTGAAAATGAAGTTTTGCTGTCTCTGACTCCTCCAGTGCCACCAGAAATAAAGTGCAATAGCAGTTTTCTGACAGATCCATTAGGGCTAAGGAAGGGAGCCTGCACTTAATTCTTAATGGCACAAGTAGAAATTGAACATTCTCTTCTTCCACAGCATTTTTCTAGCTACACATAAGTGTGTTCTTATTAATGGCATCTAGTAAATAATGTTTAATGTAAAGGAAAGACTGAGGATGAGATCCATTTCCAAACAGTGCCCACTGTTTCAGATGGGTATGTTAAGCCTTTCCCTTTGGATATTGTTAAATGCTTATATTAAGTGGGTGTCCAAAGTGATGAGAAGGCACAGGAAGCTGACTTATTTTTCTGGTTTTAACAGGCTGTGTAGATCAGCTAAATTAATGGGGTAGATGAAGTTTATGTGACTGTTGCTTATACTGAAAACTGCACAGTAGCAGAAACATCAGGGAAGGAAAGACTTGATTTTCCAGCCTTTAATGCTAGCAATTATGAGAAGTAAATAAAAGCATTTCTGCATTGCAAGTACTGTGGTTATCCTGAAAAACCACATTTCTCAAAAGCACTGACTTTTGCCTTTTTGCATCTCCACTTTACAAGGTGCTCTCATCTGGATCAAGTGATGCTGTTACATATATGAGTGAAAAGCTGCTTCTTGCCACTCTTGTTGTCCACAGTCATTGCTTACCTGCATGTTTTACTTTTAATTATGACCTGAAGACATTTGTCATATAGTTAAGGCACTGTTAAAAGTCTGGCTGTCCTGAATGCACAGAAGTGCTCCTGCTGAATTGGATTCTTCTGAAACACAGTGATTCTGCCAGGGGACCACAGAAGTGTTCATGGTACAAAACTGGAGTAATTGAAACTGTTCCCTTGTGTAACACACCATTTTTCCCTTGTCAGATGCTGGAGCTCATTGATAAAATTGATGTCTCTGATACTTGGTTTTCACCATGTTCCTAAATCTAAAGTTTCATTGGGCCTTCCCTAAACTGCTGTTACCTCTGAGCTGTTCCTCAGCTCGTGAAAACAGGCAGGACCTTGGAGAAGCACCTCTGTGAGTCATTGAGAATAAAGGTGGCAGGAGCTAGGAACGACATAGTGAAAAAAGTGAAAGGCACGTGAAGATGCCATGGGGTCGTGTGTGGTCTGTGGTTGTGTGTTTGTTGTTGAACCCGGGCTGTGCTTGAGCTGGGACTTCTGGAACACGAATTGTCTACGGCAGTAACTTGTCTAGCCCTGGGCATGGTGTCTAAAGGGCTTTAAATACAGCGTGTTCTCTCTCAAAGTGCACACAGACATCTAGTCTCCCAGCACATCTATAGGATAAGGAAGCATAGTTACTTTCATATGATATAGAAACAGAAAAGGTTTATTTTACATACATATTCCAGGAAAAGTCTGCATGCAGTTGATTTCCCAAGCCCCGGGGCCTGGCTCCACCCATAGCACCATCTTCCCTTTTCACAGGCTTTGCTTTCAAAAATATTTTCAAAGAAATTGGCATGGGCGGAGTGGAGAAGGAAAGCGATGGGCAGCGGCGGCCGCGCTGCCCGGTTGCGGAGCGGGGCAGGGTGTCGGCGGGGCCGCTGCCGGGCGCTGTCCCGGGCCGGGCGGGGCCGGCGGATCCCACTGACGCCAGCGCGGCCGGAGGTCAGCGCGGCCGGGGGCATTGGCTCGGCGGGGCCGGAGCGGAGCGGGGGGAGCCCGGCGGGGCGGGGCCGGGCGGGGCGAGGGGCCGCGGCCGCCGCCGCCGGGGAACGGCGATAATAACAAGGTGAGCGCGGCGCAGGGACGGCGGCTGCGGGGAGCCAGGCATTTCCCTGCTGAGGGATGCAGACACCACGGCCCCGGGAACCAGAGCTCTCGCCGCTGCAGCCCTTGCCGCCGGGATGGGACGCTAGGATCGTTTTCCTTCTACTTCTCGCTCTTTTTAATTTTTCTCGCCCTTTTTTTTTTTTTGGTCCAATTTTTAATTTTTGCCCTGTCGCCGTTTCGCATCACTTCTCTGCCCAGAAAGCCCACCGCATCATGGAGGCCCTTTGATGCGCCCGGCTGCCCCCGCTGAAGGGCTGAGGGAAGCGCTGCGGGCCGTGCCCGATCCCCGCGGGCGCTCCCCGCGGCCCGGCCGCCCTGCCCGCCCGCGGAGCCGGGATGCCGCTGCGGCGGCCGGAGAGCCGCGCTGCCGCCTGACCGGGGGCTCTTCCTTCCTTCCGACCACGGGAACCTGAATGTCCCCGCCGCGGCGGCCGCCCGCCCGCCCGCGACCGAGGCGGCGCGGGACGTGCCCAGCGCGGCGTGAGGAGCGCAGCCGGCTCCCCGGGCCGGCCGAGCGGCTTTCGCTCTTCTCCGCCGGTATTTTTTAATAAATCGTTGGGTTTTTTATTTATTCTTTTTTTTTTTTGGCCCCAAAGCGCACCCCCGGCACAGCGCAGCGCCGAGCGGGACCGCGAGGAGCGAGCGCGGACGCGGAGGTGGGGAGCGGCCCCCGGCCCGTCCCGGGTTAATCGGTAACGCGGAGCAAGCCCGGGTGGAAAATGCGCCGTGCTCCGGGCTCCGGGGAGGAGATGGTGCCGTGCCCCCGGCCGCTCTGAGCGCCGAGCCGACGCCGGGGTGTGTGTGGTTTGGGGCTTGGGGTTTTTTTGGTTATTTTTGCTTTTGCTATTTTCCCCTCCCCCTCTTTTGTTTTTTGGGTTTTTTTTTTTGTATTTTTTTCCCCGCTTTTACAAGAAGGAAAGAAAACCTTACCAAGATTCTCAGATGGCTTAGACAAATTAATAATAATCTGTGAAAATACGAAGTCGACCGGTTCTTGATTTCCCCCCTTCCCTCCCCTCCAGCTCCCCAGCCCACTGCTGAGATTGAGCTAAAAGGACCTGTTTCCTGGAGGACAAGGAGAACAGACACGTTTCTGGTGGTGTAGAAGGGACCGATGGCAATGCTTCAGAGTATAGCGGAGACGCAGGAGAGAGATTCAACCTGTTAACAAAAAAATTAAGCAGGGGGAAAATATCAACGGGAAGGAAAGCTATATATACATATATATACACGTATATATATACAATTTAGAAGTGTTCCCCAGGTGGCCACAAAGCATGGGCTGTGTTCCAAGCACCAACCTCTCTGACAGCAGAGTGATCTGTCACAGTAGCAATGAGTCTGAGGAGTACAATTTCCCTCACCAGACCAACACAACCATGTCTCAACAGCAGCAAGGCAACCCCGTCCCAGGATTATTCATTAAATGCTACAACACATCCACTTATGAGGCGAGGACTAATTCCTCTAAGAAAGACAAGAGGGAGAACAGCCAGAGCATGGAGGCAGAGGCCCAGACCGGCAGAGCCAATGTTAAGGTAAAAAGGGTGCTAAACACGAGCGCTGTTTCTCTCAGAACAGGAGTTGCCTGTAGCGGTTGAGCCCAAGGAATCTCCCTGCCCTTGTGTGGGAGCTTTTCCTGGCTTGGGCTTTACTTTCGTTTACAAACTAATCAGTGTCTTGACGACTTTGTAGAGGTACCCAAGCCTATGTATTTATTGCACAGAATGAGTTTTCCTAATTCTGGGAAGGAGAGCGATGTTGGATGTCCTCAAGCACGGGTGTTGGTTCGGAGCCCGGGGTCCCTGCGGTGGTTCTGCGCCGAGCCCCGGTTGGTGCTGTCGGGGCTTGGCCCCTCGGAGCAGGGGCAGATGCGACCTGCGGGCTGGGCTGATGGCTTTGCAGAGCTCTTCCATTCGGAAAGTTGAAGGGAGAGCGGCAGCGTGTTTTGCTCTGGGTACTGATTTACATTAACAACTTGTTGACCTTGTCTGTTGCTGTAAACAGGGTATTTTTTTTTTTGCGATTTTTTTCTATGTGTTTGCTCCCATACTTTTGAGTAGAGGTTATGACACAAGACTATATGGAGTTGACAGACACATACTGAAAAAAAAATTGTGATTTGTGATTATTTTCTTGGGAGTGAGACAGTTAGTGGTGTGGAGTGCTTGCTTGTTTGCTTTTTATTGACGGACTGTTTATTTATGGGTTGTACTTCAGCTCCTAATGTTACAGGTTTGGTCATATCTTTGCTTTTTTTTGGAAACTCTTTTTATTTTGTAAAAATGAGTAGTTACAAATGTAAGAAAAATAACGTTGCAGCAGCCCTGGGGTTATTATATAACATGGCTGATCTGTTCTGGTTGCTGTGATAAGAACTGAGATACACACACTGTAAATATAAGATACAGGCTTGAGATGCAAGTGAGATCTAGCTGAATGTCAAGTGTTTTGCAGACTAACAGAAACTCTAACGATTTGTTGTTTTGGTAGGGTTTTTACTTGCTTATTAAGATGACTTCCAGAGTATTGACCTGGAATAATTTATTTCAGTTATGTGGGTGATTTTCTTTGATTGCTTCCCTTCAGATTTAGTAATCTTTGTTCATAGTTTAATAAGTTTCATAGTTTAAAAAAAGTTTAGATAACTAGCAGACACTTTGAGAGTAGTGAGCTGGGGAGGAATTAACAATACTTAACACAGAACATGAAGCTGAATGGTGGTGTAGTAACCTAAATTTTTGTGTTAACAGCACTGCACAGGAAATGAACTTTACGGTGCTGCTCACACGCGATAGACGTGCTCACGGCATGTTTAACACAGCAGCCACGCTGAGGAGGCTTAAGTTGTCATCAAAGTCCTCACTAGTGTTTTGCTAGCTGAATTCTTAATAGTGATTATAATTGCATGTTACGAAACCTAAATCAAAAATAGTGTTTGAAAATTTTGGTTCTGTGGGTTTGTCTTACATGTGATTGTTTAAGGGGAAAACTTAATTTACTCTTAATTTAGTTAAATTTTGTTGTTCCCCTTCAAGAACTTTGTACAAATTCTCGTTACTAGTTTTGGATAATTCAGAGACTATAGGTTGCTATTGGTTTGTATGCATGCTGTGATCTCACTGAAAATCACTCAGATTTTTATCACTCAGTCACATTTTCTGCCCTTGTCATCACTTTAGCACAGTTCTGTGAAAGATGGGTTTTGAGAAATGAAAACGGAGTTCAGTTTGTGATCAGTTCAATACAAAATCTGTTGGACACATCACATCTACGTTATTTTCATGTGCAAAATCCTGTAATAGTCTTTAAGCTGTCAGGCATGTGGTATTCCTTTCTCTGCTTTTGTCATTAGCGTGTGTGGTACGATCAGGTTTGCAGTTCTTGGAGTGCTGGATAACTGTGGATAACAGAGTGAGGGATCACTGCAGAGCAGTTTTCACAGCATGGTGAAGCTGGTTAGAAAGAATGAAAGTGTGAGAAAATTGAAAAGAATGTGCAGGAGCCTGAAATTCCTGAAGGCAAAAGGAGCATTGGGCAGGAAGTTGTGCTGTTTTGTAATTAAAAGGATTTTCGATTTGAGGAAGAGCTGTAAGAGTTAGGGTGCTGCTAAGAGCCATTGCTATTTCTCAGAGTGTGTGGTACACTCTTTATGGCCCTGGGGATTCCTTCACACAAACACAAAATGCTGCAAACCTGGTGTGCTTTGGGCACTGGTGGTGTCACCCAGAATTTGTGTGAGTCACCAGTAATCTGCCTGAATGACATTTTTACTTGGTTAAGGGTGCTTTAAGTTGTATATTCTCAGACTAAAGCCAACAGAATACTGTGTTAGAGCTATGAACAAAACTTGGCCTGTGTGTAAATTTCATGTTTTCACTTTGGCTGGCATTAGTTGTTAAGTTTATTAAAACATGTATAATACATAGTACAATAATATTTACTATTAATATTACTATTACTGAATCAGTTTACTAGCTATAGTGCACATTTTTCAAGTGAGAAAATGTAATAAAAAGAAAAAAACTCCCATGTTAGTTGTAAAATGGCGTTACAACTATTGCTAATTAACCCCTGACTTACTCTGGTTTTCTGTTCATGTCTTGTTATATCTTTCTCCTGGTCAAATAGGAGAGGATCATTTTCTGTATGGGTGGTGTGAGCATACTGTATTTTGTGATTTGCATCAATTTATAAACTGTAGCTAAAAAAGTGACATGTTCTTTTCTAGTATGGGAAACCCTAAATTAATTTACCCAGTTTGCAGAATAACCCTGGAAGTGTGTGTGTGCAGAGGTAAACGCCATAATGCCTATTTCTGTTGTGTATGAATATGGTGACAATATGTGAAAAATGGAAGACCCCTTTTAGGTCATGGCACCTGTATCTCCCTTCTTGATTAGTATTTTCATATGTGGCTTTTATTTGAAAAATAATGGCATCTTGGAATAAGTGCCATATTTAAACAGTGAACCAGCCATGGAAACTCTTCCCTTAATTTTCAATGCATTGCCTCTGCAGATTAAACCCTGTACTAGTGAAAGATGAGCAGGACTTGGCTGCAAGGACTGGGCTTTGATAATCCAGTGCTACATAAAGAGTATCAAATTACACTTAACCAGTAGTGTTGCGAAGAGGAGTTTCCCTGATTTTTGTTATAAATCTAAAAATCTCAAGAAAGTGGGCTCAAAATTGTGACAGTCTGTCCTTTTCATATATATTAGTTATGATTTTCAGATATTTTTGTAGTTGAATTTGTGATAAAGATACTTGGATTTATAGAAACCTGCTTAAACTCCATTAGAATAATAACTGTTTAATCCATAAGTGGAGTAAATGCTGAAAGGCATAAGGACTATTTATTTAAAATTGGCTTGGATATTCATAACCATATGCAGTCCCAACATCCTGTGTGTGTGGCTCTTCTCCAGCACATTAATATACACTGTAGCACCTTAATTTTGCTCTGTCATTCTTTTACGTATGTAAGATTTCCTTCCTCTTTCCTTGAGCAACTCTCCCTGTTGGATACATTTAATACAGAAATATGTGCATTTGGGTGCAAGGGGATCAGAGAGTAAATCCAAACTTCCTTTGTTTGAAATTGGAATTACTGTCAAGTCAGAAGGACTGAATGTGAAATAGTCTTTTCATTTATCAGCTGGGGTGGGGCAGCCAGTTTAAATCCATGTCCCTACAGCCAGTCAGTTTTCTGCATTCAAGCCCTGAAATTAGCCTGTGAATTTTGCAGTCACTGCAAACCCACGTTGTGTAATTCTGCACAGGCTGTGTGCTATATGGCACCTGCAGTGCTGGAGTGGATCTCATTTCTGCAGTTAGCAGCACCTTATTTAGTCCATTAAGCTGTCTGCTCTTTTCCTCCCTGTCTGGTAATTCCTTTCCCTTGGAACACATGAGCACTCCCTCCCTTTGATACTCCCACACTTTCTGTCCATGCTTCCACTGAGGCCATCCACCCTCTCTGGAATCCTCCCTCTTCCCACTGAAACTGTCCTCAATCATTTCCCCAACAAACTTCCCATCACCATTTCCCTCCCACTTCCACTGACGTCAGCTCTCCTGCACAGAGATCCTTGCTTCCACTGAGGATCCTTCCCACGCTGAGATACATGAACTTTTCTCAGTCTTCAGGGCTCCAGACTTTCAGACTGATACTTTTCATGCTGTTGTTGTAAGGTGTGAATCCTTTCTCCAGGAGAGGGGAGTCTAATTTTTAAATTGTATGGAGTGAAGTGGTAGTAACATGTGAACTGGGCTCATATTCAGGTCTAATTTTTCTCTTTTTAAATTTCCTGTTGTTTGTTATATAAATTGGAAAAAACCCAAGCTATAAATCACTCACAGCATATAGATGGCTACACTACAAAGACAGCATAAGCTGTATTTTCAATTTTTAAAGCATTATTATTGGTACTTCTTGTCATGCAAACCAACTCATGCAAAATGTATCACTGCATCTGAGGGCAATTCTTTGTGTGACTGAGATGAGCAAGTTTAGACCCTGAATTTTTGGGTTTTACTGTTAGTAAAAACTTCACTGAAACTACTTTCAGCTGAAAATTCTTGTGCCTTTTCTGTTGTTCTTCAATGCTGCTGTCTGAGCTTGCTCTGCCTCTTTTCCCTGGCCATTTTATGCAGTTAAGTACTAAACTTTTCTGCCACCGAATCTGTCAATAGAGGAAGTATTAAAACCAAGCCTTTATTTCTGCAGTTGTAGGAATTTTTCTTTCTGTCTTGCACCTTTTGTATTCTTAATTGTATGGCTCAGATTGAAGTGTAAGTACATCTACAGCAAGAAATTTTCTGCTTGTAGGATGTACTTATAAACCAGGCAGAGTAGCAGGAGGTGATGTATTAATGAGTTTCTAGCATTCCCAATATTACATATGGTGTGAAATTCCAATGCAGGTTAACAGCTTTTCCTTGAAGTTTAAGATACCAACAATTCAGATTTTACATCCAAAATATGAAATTTAAGTATAAAGTAAAGATACAAACTGGTTACACTCTCTTGCAAATACTTCTCGTTCAATAAATTACAATCTATGTGACAATGAAAAATGTCTTATTTAGAAAGTTGTTCATGGTTCATTTGAATCTAAGGAAAAATACTGTTTGGAAACCGTTTTGCTTTCCATTTTTCATGTTTTAATATTTGTTACTCATATTCAGGTAAATGTCCATGTCAAGAAAGGGAGAGATATTTGAATGAGAATTATTTTTAACATCCATTGAAACTGTTATATCCAGCAGTCGCCACTACCAACAGATGATAAATAGCTGTTTTGTTTTAGTTATTACACGAACATTTGTTCACCTCTTTTGGCTGTCACATTGAGAAAGGACTCCAGAATTGGGCTGCTTAAGCAATAGTAACAATACACTGAAAATATTACACTTTTTGAGCAGTTGGAATCTCAACTGACTTTCAAACGAGTCCTTAATGTAAAATTAAGTATTTTGAGATATGGACAGCTAAAGCTTTTATTAGCTTTCAGCAAAAAGTGAAAGAAACTTAAAGCAAATATGATAATGAGCAGACTGGCTCAAGGTGAAATCGTTTCAATACAAGATTTGTGTAAATTGTCATTTTATCAGGGAGCCACAGAAGCACCTGCACACGTAGGAGAACAATTTAGCATTGTGCTCTATTTTGGCTGTGTGTATGGATATAATATACCCACACTGTAAACTGCTTTACCAGCCATGGATGGAATTAAAACATTGTTAGCAATGTCTCCAAGGTTGCACACAGAGCATGATTTCATGTCAGTTTTCCATGTGAATTTCAGTGTTTTTATATGTAAGACCCATTCATCTGTGAAGGTTCAGTAAGAAGTTACTTGGTTTGTGGCATTCTACACATTGCTGTCTGTTCTTTGGGTAAAATAATTAGGTATCATTTAACTGTAATTTAAATTGGCACAGGATGACAAGATACAAATTGAATAGCTTTAATGTGCATGACATACTAAAGAGTTTTATTGCCCAGAGTCAGATTTTTAAGTTTTCAAAGGCATCAAGGAAATGAGATTAAAATCCTTTGCTTTGCAAAAAGATTTCAGCATTCATCCCCTTTTAGGTTCTTTCTTGATACCCCTTTTAGGGCCAAAATGTAATAAATGATGGTGTTACACATGCTGTGAAATTAAATAGTGGAGCCTCTAATTTGTGTGTTCTTCCAGACGTTCTTCTCTTTGGCTATGGTCTGTACTGTTGGCCTCAAATCAAACTCCCAGGCCCTTTTCTTCTCTTTCTTGTAAAATCTGTAACTCTGTCACTCTACATAAAGTAAAAGGCTTAGCATTCTGTCAGCCAGCTCCCACATGTATGGCTTTGTTCCAGGAGAAAGGAAGAGAGCTAGAACCTGCTTTTTGACATGGAAATGTGTTGACATAAATTAGGTTATATCTGTTCAAATGTGGTAGACGAGGTAATTTGAGATGGGTTTTGATAGTGTTTTAAATGTTCAAAGGTAGTCTGCAGATATATGTAGAGAGCTAATGACCATGCATAGCAAAAGAGCTTGGAATGAAAAAGGAATATTCAAGATTTAAAAACAGTTTTGGGAATAAAATGTTGCTCTTGAAAAAGACTGATTCCAGCATGAGTGACTCAAATAAGGATTCCCACCCTTGCTTGGAGCAGGAGTTGAAGTGGCTTTTGGTTCTGCCACTTTATTACCTGATGGACAACTTTTGAGCACTAGGTCCTGAGAAATTGGGGTAACATATTTTTGTTGGTGTAAAGAAAATCTCTTTGTTGGCCAGATGGGTCTTAAATTTCTGTGGGAACTAAACTGATACTATTTTAGTGTTTTGTTTTGGTTTTTTTTTTTTTTTTAATCAGGATATATCTTAATCTCTTTGTTAAATAATATTTTAGCATATTTAAGATATATCTGTTTCTTTGTTTGAAATGTGAACTCTTTTTTTTTTTTTCTTGGCAAAAGCAGAATTATTTTGTATGTTAATTTGAAAGTTGCACAGGAAACCAAACATTTTATATGCCTTTTTCAAGGAAGATGTATTTTGCTTTGTAAATCAAACATTTTATATAGTGACATGAACAGATTATTGGTCTTGTTACAGGGAAAATGGTGACATTGAAATCTTTTCTTTGTGTTTTAGACTTCCCTGTTTCCTAAGTAAATCCATACAAAGAAAACACAGAATCACTGGACAAATATGAAAGAATGGTATCCTCTACTTCCCATTGTTTTCATTTTGAGTTAGCAGTGACCTTTAGCTCCCTGCTGGGATGTGGTGGAAACTTTACGAGGCCCCATCTTACTTGCCACTGAAAGACAACTAATTTTTAAAGTTATATATTTACTATCCTGTTCTGTATTTGAGTCTGAGGTTCTGTTATCTCTGATAAAATTTAATCAGGAAAACAACCTCAGTAAGTGATTGGCAAAGTAAACCTTTATAACAATCTTGTTTGAAAAAAACCACGCTCGTTTGTTAATTAAAACACAACAAAAGAACCTTGATCTGCATTGAATGCAATCTTCCTGTATGTAGGAGTGGCTACACTTTGGCATCATCAGAAAGATGTTCCTCATTCACACTGAGTTTTCAGGGTTGTGGCTCTTCTGACACTGAGGTATAGAACTCTATTCTATAGCAGTGGCTTTAATTCCAGGTTTAAATGCACAGTGGGATGTGTAGGTAGGTCAAGATCAAAGTTGAGCTGAGATGGTTAGTTTGCAGATGTGTGTTTTTGGAATACTGTCTGCTCTTCCTTCCAATTTTTAAGTTTTTGGGGTTTTTTTTCCTTCTTTTGTAACTTTTTATAAGTTTGGTGAGAAATTCCACAGAAGGTTGAGGATAGCCACACCTATTACTCTGGTAACTTGAAGCAGAAGTGATGTGTCCTGCACACAGTTTAACTGCCTGGTAAAAACTGCCCTTTCCCATGAGCTTTAACTCAAAGATAAATATTTCAGCACAGGATGAGTATCAGAATGTAGGTCTATAAATACTGGAGCCCAGAGCTTGTGCTGAAGTGTGGATGGCACTGGGATTGCTGGCAAGATATCTACTTTTTATTTTTCAAACCAAACCAAAGCAAAATATTATTTTCAAATACCAAAGAGATTTATTAGTGGGCCAAATTCTTACTAAAATGACACTTTTCCAACCCTGTTAAGATTTTTGGGCTCAAGGGTTGTGGCTGTGGCTTTAGGTAGAGTAAATTTGAGAGCGATGACTCTCGAAGGTGAAACCTTAAATTTCTAAGCATTCAAAAGGATTTTTTCCCCAGGTGTTTGTACCTGTGCTGTTCCTCAGTCACATCTGGGGGTTGTTCTGTGAGCAGTGGTGCAGCAGTGATCCAGACCTGCCTGTCCCATTGATTCTGTGCCGTGCAGGGACACAGGGCTGCACTCACCCCAGGCTGTGCCCATTGTGCAGGGCTGTGTCTGCAGCTCTCTGCACACTGTGCTTTGGAGAAAGGTGCAAGGATTCTATTTAAAGGTACAAAACTGAGAAGAGTTCTTCATGTTCCTCTTCTGATACTGATTTACTTTTCATTTTTTCGCCATTTTGGCAAGTAATATGATACTTATATTTTAGTTTTATGTCCTTGAAACTTGCTTGATGAATGCAATGAAAACTGTACTCTTGAGTGGAATTTGTGAATGGAGAATTAATTTCCAAACCAGAGCTAGCACATACTTAACTCTGCAACACCACCAGTGTGAATGGTTGATGTATTTGTTTCTGCAGATACTGTTGCAGGGACCACGAACAACCAATGAAAGAGGTTAGAAGAAAGCAAGGGGCATGAATTGAAACTAAACATTCTGAAGAGGACTTCACAACCAGGGTAGATAGTTTGATTTTTTTTTTCCATACATAGATCAAAGTGTCTTCCAGATGAAAAAATCTGAGGGTAAAATCGATACCTTAGAAGAATGAAACATTTCAAGGCCAGGCAGAGGGGGTTTTGCAAACCCAAACAGCTTTTGTTTCATTAACAAAAGAAGGAGTAAGTCCTGTCAACTCAGACACTGCTTCATGCTTCCATTGATGCTGCTGAAACTTTTCTTATAGTTAGTATTCAGGTTTCAGGGTTTTCTTTTTTGGCAGGAAGAGATCTGCTTTCTGCAGGTTTCAGGTGGAAGGGCTGTTCTCTTACACTGACAATTAGTGATGTTATTGCATGTCCTCAGTTCTGGAGGTGGTGGTCTTGTTCCTCCCAGTGCAAGGCTGTGGAGCTGAGATCTGTCAGGAGAACAGTCAGCTCAAATTCTGTGGCATGCTGTCACTCACAGCCCCTAAACCTACCAATGACATTTCTTCTCTCAGCAGATAATGTCACACTGTACCTCTTCCAAAGTATGGAATATTTTACTATGGGGCAGTTGCTTACTTTTTAGGAGGGATTTATGTTTTCTGAAAGTTTACCACATGTTACATCTCTTTAAAATGAATGTATTAGAGCAGTAAGTTGTTTGGAACCAAGTTTTCTCCAAAAAGCAGTTGCCTCTGGCAGTGGTACCTAGTAGGAAAAGCCAGATTCTTGGAGATAAGAGAGATTTAGCTTTTATGATCCTTGTTCATCCTACTAAAAACTCATTGAACTAATGAAGCTGCTCAGTGAGGAAGCTGACCCATCCCTCTTCCCCTTGGCTTTGGTGAGAAGGGCTGAGGTAGTGTCTGTCTGTCCCTGAAGGACAGGCAGTAGTGGCAGCCTGCTGGTAATAAAAAATAATAATAATAAAAAAGGAAATTTTGTTGGGCATTCTATACTTTTGGTTCTGAGAGCTAAATACTGATGTATCAGCTTATAGTTTTCTGAGAAACATAATTCTGCTGTCACTGCTTGTGAGTTGGAAGTGGTTTTTTGCCAACACAGCTGGAAGGGTTTTTTTCCTTGTTTGTTTGTGTCAGTGCGGAGCCTGAGAGCTGGAGTGGGAGTGGGGCAGAGGGAGCAAGCCCTGCCAGGGGTTGGTGGGAGGTGTGGGAAGCCCAGAGGCTTGTCACATCCTCAGACTTAGCCTCTGGTCACAGTGTGACCACGGGAACATTGCCAAGCACCAAACTTTCAGAGAAGCGTGACTGAAGTTCACATTTTCTGAAAAGCTAAGCTCTCTTATGAATTACTTACAGTGAGATTCATAGCTGGACTCTCAAGAAAAGCAAGCTGAAATTGCAATCTCTTATTTTGCCAATTAAACTAAAAACAACTTCTTTTTGGAGGCTACATAGCTCTGAAGTTTTCTGCTAACTTTATCTTGGCTGTTCTGATTGCTAAGAGCTCTTACAAGGCTCTCTTGTGCTCTTTGGGCAATATAAACTCTCTCCTGCTGTGCCTTGCTGAGTTTGTGGGACACTGTTCATGGGGTAGTTTTTGCTTTGTGGGGTAAACTTGTTTGGTTGTTTTACAAAGTTCAAGCAAACCAGAGAGCTTTAAGGACTGTGGAAATTAAATAGACCTGATACAGGGTCAGGGAATGGCAATCTTTTCTTCCATTTCTTCTGAAAGTCTTTGAGCTGTGCTAGGAAGTGCAGGCTGTGGGTGTTGAGGCAGCTGTGATTTCACCCTTTTATTGGGTGAACACGATTTATTGTGGTTTAGGTCCCTCCCTGAAACCATGCACTGCTCTGTCAGTCCCTCTGAAATTAAACCAAGACCAGAGGCCAGTGGAGAGTGTAAGTGGTGGGGTCCAGCACCTGCAAGTCTCAGAGGTCTCTGTGAGGTATGGTTTAGTTCCAGAAGTCACAGTTGTCTCCACAGGGATATTTACCTAGTTATAGAAAAGCTATTTGTCCTAAAAAGTTGAGAAACCTCATAAATTCTCCCATCATCAGTTTGAACAGGGACACAGTCTTCCTCAGCCTGTTGTTTTCTCAAGTGTGTGTTTAGCAGTGAGGCCATGTAGTCTCTTACCCTTTCTCCATGGATGAGCTGCAAAGAAGAACTATCAACCCCCTTCAGGAAACCTGATGCTTTTGGTCAATGGTCCCTTACATTTTTTCCCCAGCTGACTGATATTCCAGCTGACTGATCAGAGAAGTACCCAGCTGCATCCACTTGTTAGATTTGCTGTGCCAGGGCTGTTCCATTCCAGGACAAAGGTACCAAGGAAGTGAGTTGTGTTGAGCTCACCTGAAAGCTGAGTGGTGCTGCCCTGGCCGTGGCCAATCACTTTGGCTACTCTGGGATCTGGTTTCCACTTACCCCTGTAACAGTACACTCAGTAAATACTCATGTGAAGTGTTACCTGAGAATCTTTAAATGCTTGATGACTATTGCTTCCTGCCACTCTGTAAAAGGATTTGTATCATACCTAAATTTTTTTCTCTCCTTTTTCCCCATTTTGCGGAGGGGGATGTGGGTGAAGGGCTTGGCATTTTTTTGTTATCCTTCCCAACATCAGGGTGTTCCAAGACAGAAGGTAGAATTTCTAAGAGATTTTTCTAAAGGAAGGTCCTTTAAACTACTTTAGGATGGGCTAATTTTTTTTTTTTTTTTTTTTTTTAAGGCAAACCAATAAAACAATCATGTAGAGAAAAACACATGACAGAGGGTTGCCAGGGTAAAGGGATTTTGGCTTACAGCACTGCCCCAATGATTTTGCTGCATGTTGCAAGAGGTCTTCATATCCTTAAGAGAGTCTGAGTTAGGTTTGGGAAACATTGACCTCTGTACTGGGGAATTATCTGAGGCCAGCAGTAGTGATTTGTTTAAACACAAGTTCTTAAATGCAGATTAATTGATTGCTGAAACTACAGATACTTTTGTCCTAGAACAGACATGAGCAGACTGTCCAATGACTATATACATATGTACAGGATATTTGCCAATTAGCTTGTGGTTAGCTTAAGTAGAATACAACCCCCCTGACTTAGTAAACCCTCAGCCATAGCCACTGGTCCTCACCCCAGCACCACTCTCAGCCTGGCAGCCCATGCAAAAACCACTGCCTTTAACACACAGAGTTTGTCTGCAGTGATGTGTAGCCCTGTACTACAGAGAAAAGTATTTTCAGTGTCTCTTATAGGAGGCCTGAACTGGTTTTAGAAGAAGCAGGACTTCAGTAATAAATCTGATCTCTTGAAACATGAGTTGGAAGTTGCAGCTCTTGTCAGCAGGTTCACTGTATGATGAATTGTGGAGCCTTGGCTGCAAAGAAGCTGTAGCCTGCAGTTAATGAGCTGTTCAAAGTAGCTGTGAAATTGTCAACTTAATTAAGCCAAGTTTAGTTACCAGTCATCTTTCAAAGACTTTGTGTGAAGAAGCAGGCTCTGGAACTGCCCAGCTATGCACTGTAGGAAAGTGCTGTGTGCTTTTCTGAACTGAGAAATTAAGAGCTCATGTGGTAAGAGAGAGTGCTATTTTGCAAAGTGTTTAAAGAAAGCCCCCAGCTGTCCCAGCATGTTGGGGAGTTTCACAGTTATTTCCATTTTTAGATAGTTAAAAAGCATAAGCACTCTAAAACAGTCAGTGGATTGCAGCTCCTGTGTGATTCTGATTGAAGATCTACTGTATTTTTTCCACTTTAAAAAAGAAAGATGGTACATGTGCAATTCTTTAGTTAATTGTTTCTTTATAATAATTGTTAATTGCTTTCTTTATAATAATGGATATTTATTTCTGTGCTTTGTCCTGAGTCCCTTTCTCTTCTGACAGTATAGAACAATTTAGTCTGAGCACTACTAAACAATGCAGATTGCAGTTCAGTTTGCTGGGTTTCTCCAGTTTGTCCTTGGAGAAAGAGTAAATACTCTTGCAGACATTTGCAAACCTCTTCTGCCCATGACCTTGAAAGGCCCCATCAGATGTTACAGAAACAAGTGTTTAGGGTCCTAACTGCTGAGACATCTCCTCTCACCTCAAGTGTCACTTATTGCAATGGTCTGTTCTTCAGGCTGGAGTTCTTACTGGCATAAGTAGGGTAAAGTCCTCTTCTAATTACAGCAATACTGATACTACTGTGCTTGTTGCAGAATAGTTTGTGCTGTTTGAGAGCACAAATATAATGATACAGCTTTTTCCACAAGAGAAAGCTTTCCTGTATTTCTTGACATATGGAACTATACCTAGGACATGTTTAGGTGAAGTCTTACTACAGTCAAGGACAGGACTATACAAGGAATGTTACCTAGATTAGAAATACCAGTGAGGGATTTGGGTTTTAATTATATTTAATTTTGGAAAAGATCTCTGTTATGGATGTGGTGATAGTGGATAGAGGGAAGCATGCTTTTGTTAGCATAGCTTATTTCAGCTGAGGAGCTGTGTAAAGTATACCAGCAAAACCAGTTTTGCTAATGTTAGCTCCATTTGCAATAGGAAGGTTTCCCAGGACATTTGTGTTACACCTGTGCCAGGAATTTAGGACTGTGCAAGTGAAATGGAAGTGAAGTGAGCCCATGGAACTTTTTGCTCCCCACTGAGCATTTGGACTGTAATAGTTTCTGGCAGCTGATGCCTATGAGCCACTTGCCTCCTTTTATGATGCCTTCACAGCCAGCATTGCTGGCAGTGAGAGCTCCAAGGAACTCTGCAAGCACTCTGAATACTGCCACCACACTGGTGCTTTTTTGGAATTTTTCCTCTTTTGGGCAGACAGATTTAACAGGAAATAGTTTGGCTGAGGTATGAAATCATGATGTGAATATTTGGAAACCTTTTGGGGAGAAAAGGTATTTTTTGTCAGCAAGACTTTGTAGGCTAGACCAGGCAATAGAACAAACAGAGCAGAACAGTCCTTGAATTAGGACAAATAAATGATTGTTAATGGCCTTTGTCCTCTGTTCCTGTTTGTTTGCCTTTTGCTATAGGACACTGCTCTTCAGAACAGGCTCTGCATTCTGTGACTTCAGGTTATTAAGGAAAAGTTGAAGTATCAGTTAATTCATTGCATTGTTTAGAACTGATGTAATGTTAATAATTATCTCATAAAACTATTCCAGATTTATGCTTGATTATGGGACAAGTGTGTATAATAATACTTACAATAAGTGTGGAAGGTACTGAATTATCAAGTGTGATTTGGTGACAATTTGATTGCAATGCCAAATCGTGGCAATTTGTGATAGAAATGTCACATCACAGCTGCCTCTGTGCCACAACCCCTGTTTTACTGCCTGTTTCTGCTTAACCTTCTTACTTTGTCATCCGTGGTGATCTGTAGTTTTTATTTAACTTATTCAGTCACACATAGCAGAAGTTGCTTCCTCCCCTTTCCTTCTTTTTGCCACTGTGTTCTACCTCTGACTGCCATTTTCATGTTCCTAATGCTCATAAATGCATATATCTATAATTTTGGGGGGTTACAAACAGTGTGTGTCCTCTCACTGACAAAACTGATATCAGCTCCTCTCAGTGCTTTTTTCATGAAATGCTTTTGTTGGGTGAAGGTCTTTGAGGAAGGTCCAGCATCTTCCCACCCTCTGGCATAGGACACCATCCTGGAAATGGCAGAATCTTGCTTACAAAGAGACATAGCTGGTAAACAGATGTCTCCCTGAAAATCTTTATTTAGTATGCACAGTGTACTCTTAATCTTTTGCACCAAGGTCAATAGCCCTTAAAGGGCCATTATTATAAATCAATCTGATATTGGAGGAGTATTTTAATAGATGTGTAGACAAACACAAATAAACAAACCAGTAATTTTTTTCTCTAACTTCAGCTAAAGTGCAGTGAACATATTTCTAATCTGCTGTACTAGAAAAAGGAATTTTTTCATCTTACATAAAGCTTTCAGAACTGAAGTGCTATTCTGTGTTTAAAATGTTTTCCATACTGACCTTTTAAATTGTAGGTGTGTTCTTGTGTTGCTTAACAGAAAGAAGTAATATAGTGGGGAAAAATAATTTTGCTTTTCATAGCACAAAACATAAATAATCATTTGATGGGTAAATTGCCTAATTGTAGTTTGTGGACATGAATTTTACTTGTTTAACTACGAATAGAAACTGTCATAAATGACACTAATCATGGACTCCTAGTCTTATATGATTCAGCTGGTGCTGACAAAATTTCATAATAAAAATTAGACATTTTTCATCTATTTTTGTAACCATACCAGTTCAGATGCTTTCTGTGTAAAGGGAATATCTGCATGAATAGTTGGGATAAAACTGAACTTTGATCTGAAATGGAAATAGATTTTTCTCCTTACTAGGAATTTTACAATGTCTTTCCAAAGTATTGAAGCTCAAGCTGGTTTTGTGACAGCTTTCTTTTTTGACAAGGACAGAGTGAAAGAAATTGTTACTTTTCCTCCAGATACACATCCAATAATTACCATAATTCCCATTTTTTCGTGGGGTCGTGTTTACTGTGTCTCTAATGTAATTAGCTGTTCTTTTATGTGTTTGATATCCATTCTTTCTGGTACTTGCAGACTTGATCATTACTGAAAGGTGGCCCACAAATGCTATTTTGCTTATGGGGCTTCACCCAGGAACTCCTGCTCTGGTTTGGGGCTAGAAACTGGTTCTCTTTGTTTTCTTGTGAGTAGTGTGAACAAACTGAGACCTTGCTTTGAGGGTAATATTTCATTTAAGGGATGCTCTGTGAGTAAGCCAGATCCATGTGCAAGACTGGGATTTGAAGCCTCTTGTCCCTCTGTACCCAGTTCTGGAGCCCAGGTTTGTGTGCTGTGGGGAAGCTTGTTCATCCTCAGCAGTTGTTTCTTTTACACTTCATCATCTTCCAGTTCAGTCCATGGAAAATAAACCTAAACTCTAATTACTGTGTCTGTTTTATTTTTTGCTCTTTAAATTTTCTTCACTTTTTTTTATATCATCCTTCTAAAGTGTGTTGCCTTCTCTAAACATTAGGCTGTTACATTTTTAAAGCTCATGACAATGTTGTTCCACAGATCATGAATTTGCATTTTCAGAGTAAACATCTTCCAACCAGAAACTAAGCAAGCTCAGTTTTTGTGGTCCACTCTGTCCTCATGTGCCCTGGGATCAGGAGTCCCTTGCCTGTTTTCATGTCACTTCCATGATGTTGTTTCCCACTTGGGACCCATCTTTGGGTCAGCAGTTCCTTGCTTTTTGGAAATACCCCTCTCTTTAGAGAAAGCAGTTGCTTGATTTAACTGCTCTTAGTCAAACAGCTGATTTTTAGGACTACTAAATAGCTCTTTCTAAACTTTACAACCCTTCCCCAGAGAAGGTTAACATCATGGAATTAGAAATTACCCCAAAGAAACTTAGCAGCAGCAAATCTAGCACAGATAAACGCAGAGTTGTTGAGGAAAGGCCTTCAGTATTTCCAGACATTGTTTAAAACCCATCAGATTCCTCTTTGAAAAATCCTTGAGACTGGTCACATTGTGCCTTGGCAAAAACTTTTGGGATCTAGAATGATATTTTACTTAGTGACTCGTGGGTCTCCTCACTTAGGCAGGGAGATAAAGGAAGATAAGATGGTCAAATAGAAAAATGTTAACTTTGAATGATGTATAATGGTCAGTCAAGGCCATAGCTTGTCTGCTTTGTGAGAGATAAACAACTGTGGTGCAAGGACTACACGTGGTTTTTAGATTAAAAATTTTTATTTAGCTATTTAGCTTTGTCTAATTTGTTAGAGGGTTTTGTTTTTTTTTTTCCCTGTGACTTGAGTTGGTGTTATTTATTTTTCTGTTTTTATTTTTTCTTCTGGACACAAATGATACTAAATCTTGCTGAAGCACATGCTATTCAAAAGCCTAATCAATGTGATATTTGAAAAAAAAGGAAATATATATAAAATATCTAAAAACTGTTTCTTAGTCCAATAGATTGAGCATTTCAGATGCCATTGCTAATGTTCAGGAATGTGCTTGGGAGTTCAGTATATTTAGCTCAGTTGGGTAACTTCTGCTCCAAATGTGTTGCTGGGGAGGACAGAGAGGAGAGGGTCATACTGCATTGTGGAAAATGGATTTAGGAAAAGGCCCAAGTAATGATACATCTTATTTGTGTTAGCAGGCGACAGCACACACAGTTTTTATGTTCAGGTCTTTGCAACTGTTTTTGATAATCAGTCCAAGAAAGTGGAAGGAATTAGTGCTAACAAGAAATCCCATCTTGGAATGCAAACTCACTGGGACAGGGCTCATATTTTCCTGTCTGTTTATAAGGCTGTTGTACACTTCAGTGCTTACACAGTACAAATGTAAAAATAAAATAAAACCACTGATGATGATGTCAGGAAGTGAACTGTCTGTCAATTCACTCCCTGTAATGACATGCAATTTTTAAAAGAAAGACATAAACTTCTTTATGCATAAGGAGAGTGCAAGAGTTGAATGTGCAGTTAGAAGTAGTTTAGTACAGAAATAGATTACTTATTTGTCTGGTGGCATAACTAATGATAGCAAGGGTACCCAGCATCCCAGATATTTACAGTAAAAAAAGGAAATAAACAATAAAAGCCATCAAACTTAATTAGCAACCGATGAGGAAAAAAGAAATCTAGGCAAAAAAATCACTGGCTAATCTTCCTTGAGAAACAAACCCAGGTGACCAGTTAGCCACAGCACTCCCAGTGCTCCTGGCTGTGCTGCTGGCACAGTGCTTCCCTCCTGCCCCTGCCCTGCTCTCTGGGGCTCTGCTGGCCAGTGGATGCTGCCAGGCTTGGGTGCCCTGGCACAGCTGAAGCCCAGGGTACCTCAGTACTTGACATGCTAGGCAGTTGGAAAAGAAACAATAGTTAAAAATTAAAAAACTTAGGGTTTCTTTGATAAGATCTTGGATCCTAAGGCAAGTGCTGAAATCACCTGAAGTACATCTTGATAGGAAGATATCCAAATCATGGTCTCGAGCAGTATGGTCTAAATTGGGACTTCATCTTCTCATAACAATTTTTCTTCCCTGCTGGAATGGACAATGTCCACATGTATTCTGAGAAAGAAGTCCCTAAAGGATGGATAAGGGGGCTGGCAGTTCCTCTTGAAACAGAATGCTGACCTTGGAGTGGCTCAACACCCTGAGAAAAAAAGGTTATTTATTTAGGGTTTAAGTTATTAAATTGGGATTAAGTCAGATACATGAAAGATTGTTGTTGAACTCACGTTCTTGGCTCAATCTTAGGCTGTGCAGAGATTAAAAAACTGATTCCTCCACATAGAAGGAGGTTTTAATATGGGCCAAGTGGCAACATTCTTTTGTTCTCAGAGAGTCAGGAGAGACTTATCTCACATCCAGGTGTAGAGGATTGTCTTCTTGGAATTTGCTTTTTCCAATTTGATTCCTTCTCATCTGAACCAGTAAGGAAATCTCTTGCTGCATCTAAAGGGCAGAAATGGACCAACAATACCCAGAAAAACATGAGTTAGTTTGTAATGACCTGGCCAGGCTGGGCAGCAGCAGTGGGAGAGCTGTGTGAGCATCATCCCTGGTGTGTGCAGGGTGCTGTGGTGATGCAGCTCCAGTGCTTTCAGTCCTTGAGCAAACCCAGAGCTGCCTTTGATGCCACCCTGCATCCTGCTGTGTAGGTCCCCTCACAGAAAGCTGAGGTCCAGCCCTTAAGAGGTGAGTAAGGAGCACAGAGCTGCCCTTTGGTTCAGCTCAGCCTAAGGGCTGCCTCTGGCAGGGTGGGACAGGTCCCAGCCCTGCAGGGAGGACTCCAGCTCCTGTCAGGAGCAGCCTGAATCCCAGGGCTGGGGAGCTCAGTGTGCAGGAATCTAACAGGAGCTCAGCAAGCCTGCAAGGGGTTTTTCTAGGCTTGCACTTTTTGTCTTGTGAAGATGGGAAAATCTTTCTCCAGGGGGCAGTGGCAGAGCCCAGTGTAGCAGGGCAGAGCTCTGGCTGCCCAGGAAGCTGCACCTTTACCTTCACATCTCTTACATCTCCAATTAATCCAGAGTGATCCTGGCACACCTCAGGAATGCTCTGCAGCACCCTGCAGCTGTGTGTGAGTGGTGGATGAGGGCTGGCAGAAAGGGAAAAGGGCAGAGGGTTGTAACCCTACAGCAGAAGTGTTTCCAGAAGTAACTGTGAAAATAACAGCAGGAGAATCTGCACTCTGTCCATCTCTTTCTGATAAAACTTTGATAAGTTTACAAGTCAAAAGGTGATTTTTCTAACAGCCAGTCTTTCTAACTCACACATTTGGGTTTGACAATCAAGCTGTTTTCTGTCTGAATTTTAGTTCATTGCCACTAATAAAAATTCCAGCTCGTTCAGCCATGGTTATATTGGTTTTGCAGGGCTGATGTAGTAAAATCTTGTTTTTGTCCACAAAGTTAGTAGATTAGGTCTCAGAGAAACATCACCCAGACAGCAGATGTATAGAAAAATCTGTTTGTTTTTTTTATTGGTGACACTACTGAAACCACTGAGTGCTTCTTTTACCACCCTCAGCCCCTGTGCATTGCCTTACAAAGGTGAAGAAGAGATTCTTGCTGTGGAAGTACTAATGAAGCTTATGCCACTTGCCATGTATTACTGACTATTCCAAGAAAAATACTCGTGTTATAGGACATACTTCCTCTACTTTCTTGTTCTCAATGCCAATATTTGAATCTCTGAAGTGAAACCATATGTTATCAACCAGTACTTTTTTCCTCATAGAATTTTAAAAGCTCTATTAAAATGCTGATGGCCTCTGTTTCTCTTGTATGTCCTCTCACTTCTATTATTTCCTTACTTCAGTGACAGCAGACAATTTCTGTTATGATCTGTTATGAGAGGCGACAACAAGAAAAGATGAAACTTTGGTTTAAAGAGATATGAAAAATATATCTGCTTAATTTTTATTTGTTTACTCTGCAGTCTGTCACCAGAATTCTTTGTCTTCCCAGCCTCCTGCTGTTTGTAGTTTTCTTGCTGTGAAGGAAGCTACCAACATACAAATGCCCCTTTGAAGTCAGAATGTATTTCCAAAGTCATTGGTCTGGTTTATTCTTTCCTTTCACTTCTAACTCCTAGAAATGAACAAGGCAAGTATTTTTTAGTACAATAAAATTCATTATTTGAGAGTGTAATTTTAATTTGAAGGTATGGATGATACATCACCTATGGAGGAGGCTGTTGCTGCAAGAACAGAAGAGGCTGAAGTCCATTTGTTATTTCATAATGTGAAGAATCCTGGTTCATGTGCAAATATTGGGCATTCATCTGTTAAATGTTGGTCATACCTTGGTGCATAGGTACCTGCTGGCTGGAAATGCACATACCATGTGCTTGAAAAGCATGTTATCTGGTGCTTGGATTTTGCTCAGTGATGCATGAATTTCTTCCTAAGTGACAAGAGAAGGAATATGGCCTTCCAGGGGCTCCATAAAGGCAGTGTGATCTGTACCACTAGAAAGATTTCCTAGTCTGATCTCTCTGTAAGATGGAACACAGCAGGGTACCCTGTGTGTGGAGGGCTCTTGTTTTAAAGAATAACACCTGTATCCTGTAAATTAGGCTGACAGCATTGAAATCTGCAGTATCCTTATTTAGGAAGGAAAGACCTTCCAAAATGTCATGTGTTTTTTGGTGGATGGGCTGCCTGATCACAGACCTCAGGTAGTCCCACAAGTATCTAGTGGAAAATCAGCAAGCAGGATTAGTTTGCCTTTCCTAACTGCCTTGTTTACCATTTAAGCAAATACAAAGGGGCTTTTCTAACCACTGGATAGGCTGTGCCTGCTGTATTGGAATTTATAGAAAGCTGTTAAGGGTCTAAGATATGTGGAAAAAATGAGATGATGTGGTGAGAGCAGGATTGTATCTTATTGTGCAGATACTGTGTGCTTTGTGGTCTCCTGAGGAGCTTGTGAAGGCTTCTCTAGTGGGGCATGTCTCAGTGACTGTCAGATATTTCTCATGTGGCATGTCCAAGCTATTCAGTCCCTGTCCTTGTTAAAGGATAGACATTTGTGTCTTGTTTTGAAGTCAGTGTATCTGTTAATTAGAGATTCTGGCAGCAATCACTTGGGGGTTTAACTGTTCCCAAAGGATTATTTTCAACATTGTTGTTCTGCTCTCTCTCCTCCCCATTACATTTGTTCTACTGAGAGCCTGTTTCACCTCATTGTGGGGTGGATGCACTACCTTCATGGATGCTACCTGTTCTGCTTTATTCAAAAGACTAAAAGACCATCTGCTGTGATCGACAGAGATCCCAGCCTGCAGCACCAAACTGAAACACTCACTGATCTCTGTGCAGAGCCTTGTGACAAGTGGACTTTGGGGCCACTTGCAGCAGTGCCAGCTGCTGGATCTGATTGTCTCTTCTGATTTGGAGCAGGAAGAATTACTCTGAGATTATTTTGCCTCTGTAGTTTGTACTAGGGTGGTTGCTGCTCCTAGCTGTTGATTCTAAGCCCTGTGCAGATCAATAGGGAACATAGGAACATAAACAAAACCAAATTAGACACTGCAGTTTGAGGTTTCCCCCTCTGCAGGGCCCTTGTGGTTCCTGGGCTCAGGCTGTGAAAGGAGGTGACTGTGCTGCTGCAGAAATCTCCTCTCCCAAGGCTGAGTTCCTGAGGCCATGGTTGAGAGTCTGGCAGGGAAAATGGTGTTTGCTCTGATCTTTCTACCATTGTTCAGTTTTCCTGCAAAGTTAGCACAACTCTAAAGGCCCCAGTTTCCAAGGTCTAGGGGAGGTTTAGGAATTTCTTTACTTCTCTTCATAGGACCAAACGAGTTCACAGGCCAGGTGTAAAGTTTTTGGATGGCCTGTGGGTTTGTTTTTTTTTTCTTCAGAAGCCTACACAAAACAGTTTTAGTACCAAGCAGTCTTCCTTTTTTAGTCTCTGTGACACACAGAGACCCTTTCAGTTTACATTTGCCCCATTCCTCAAGTGAAGATTATGTTAACGACTCTTATTACTTTCTTCTGCCTT
Organism: Oenanthe melanoleuca; assembly: GCF_029582105.1. Taxonomy (NCBI): domain Eukaryota; kingdom Metazoa; phylum Chordata; class Aves; order Passeriformes; family Muscicapidae; genus Oenanthe; species Oenanthe melanoleuca. The sequence goes on from NC_079344.1 coordinate 8,085,708, forward strand.
CTTTTCCTAATCTGTTTGTTTATTCACATTTATTTCTGGCATAGTTTAACTAAAGCTGAGAGTTCAGTCAAACTTTCTGGCTCAGACTGCTTCAATGCTTCTGTGCAAACTATTCCTTCATGGCACTCAATTTACTGATACCCTTCCTTTGGGTATGAGCACTATTAGAAAAATTTTTGGTAGCTGCAAGAGTGGATACCTCTTCACCATGTCCTAAATTATTGTAAAATACTGGAGAAGCTCCCACAACTAACTGTATTGAAAAAACCTCAAACTTTTTAATGTGCATGGTGATACATATCTCTTCTTTCTATTCAAGGTTAGCTAATTTTTTTCACTTACTGAATGAAAATATGTACACAATCCTGATTATTTAGGAGATAACATTTTCTGGATAAAACAGCAGCAGAGTGCTGCTTTTGATGATCCACCTCAGTGTGACAAATGCTCTTTGTTTTTATGAGGCATTAACCTTTCAGCTGACACATTGATGCTTTCACTGCTATTCAAATACAGAGGAGTTCAGGAAATGAACAACAGATTTTCAGAAATTTGCTGCACAGTCTCAGCTAACTTCAGGCATCTACACACTGCTAATGAGATGCCACAGACCTGCTTTTCTGTTAGAATTAGGGTCATCTGCAGCTGAGTGGAACAAGACTGCTGGTGTCTTAGCTGCTTTGGAGAACAAACTCTCCTTGATCAAATGGTGCTACAGTCTAGGTATTAAAGGAAGATGGGTTTGTTAAATGAAAACTTCCTTGGTGTTTCATGGCAGGGAAATAAATATGGCTCTTGAGCTACTCTGAGGAAAAAAAAAAAAAAAAAGAAGAGAAAAAGTAGTAGTCCTAAAAATCAACATTCTGGATATGAACAGCTATTTTCTGGGTAGATTGGATAAACTGGATGCAGATTGAATAAACTTGTGTGGGTTGAGTACTCTTGTTTGTGTATGTGGCTGATTAGCATGAGCTCTGTACCCAAGATTGTTGGTCTGTGTCAATCACACGTGGATGTAACAGAAAATGGAATTCTGCAGCCAAGTCCAGTTCTGATGAGTCAGCAGGCTGGGTGCACAGCCAAGCTCTGTGCCCCTCAGTGACGTGGAAACCACAGCTGCTGGTGGAAAACAGGGCTCTTTTCCTTTCCATGCAGCAAGTGGAGCAAAAGAGTTTGCAAATATGGCATATTTTCTAGATTATATGATTGCTTTTCAAGAGCGTGCCATGAAAAACGGTCACTTTAAGGAAATGTCACTTAGAAAAGGCAGCATTTTGTAATTGTATCCAGTTTGGTGGAGTTCTTATGTACACAAAGAAGAAATGCAAAATGTCAGTGTCTTGTTTAGTAAGAAACCGGTTTAAGAAGAAAGTTAACTCTTAGGAAAAGCGATTACGTAAGGCTGTGAAATCTGTTCCTTTTCTTGTCTTTTAAAGTAATTTGAGTCTTTACATTAAGTAAACCTAATTTTGTTTTGAAATTATTGTACCCAGAAGAAGAATTGGTAAGCTGGTACATTTTGTAACCAAGCAGAGTAGAAATTTATTCTATGCCAGGCCGGAGATTTAAAGCAAAATAGTTTTAAGGATGTAAATCTCTAAGACTTAAAAAACCCCTCATTTTTTTCCCCACAATCATGCAGCATTAGTAAGATTTAAATGAAACTATATTTGATAAAATACTAGGTTTATGTCCAAAATAAGAATGGTCATCATTTCCTTACATGAACAGACATTAGTTTGCTAATGCATCTTATTGAAAAGGGGATTTTAAACAGCAGCATGTCAGTTTTCATGCACATAAGCTGCACTACAGATAATCTGCAGTTTAAAAACACTGATTATCTGGGAAAAAAAAAATGTTTCTAGATGATGATCCCTGCGTTCAGATAACCTACAGAAAGCAGAGAGCAGGTCAGGGAGGAGGAGGAGGAAGAAAAGGGGCTGTGGGGTGAGGCAGAACTCGGGGAGTTGGAGCTGGGTGTGAGCTCCCCTTCGACAGTGCCCCGGTGCTGTGGCTGCCACGGTGACCCTGAGAGCGGGGGTCACACCCCGCAGGTCCCTCTCTCCTTCCATCCTGGAGCATCCCCACCCTGCAGGCACCTCCCTCCCTCCTGGAGCATCCCCGCCCCGCAGGTCCCTCCCTCCTTCCTGGAGCATTCCCACCCCGCAGGTCCCTCCATCCTGGAGCATCCCCATCCTGCAGGTCCCTCCATCCTGGAGCATCCCCATCCTGCAAGTCCCTCCCTCCCTCCCTCCTGGAGCATCCCCACCCCGCAGGTCCCTCCCTCCCTCCTGGAGCATTCCCACCCCGCAGGTCCCTCCCTCCTGGAGCATCCCCATCCTGCAGGTACCTCCCTCCCTCCTGGAGCATCCCCACCCCGCAGGTCCCTCCCTCCCTCCCTCCTGGAGCATCCCCATCCTGCAGGTCCCTCCATCCTGGAGCATCCCCATCCTGCAGGTCCCTCCCTCCCTCCTGGAGCATTCCCACCCCGCAGGTCCCTCCATCCTGGAGCATCCCCATCCTGCAGGTCCCGCCCTCCCTCCTGGAGCATTCCCACCCCGCAGGTCCCTCCATCCTGGAGCATCCCCTGGAGCTGCTGCAGGGCAGTGTCTGCAGAGGGTGAAGTGCCCTGGGGCACAGAGGAGGTGCTGGGCACTGGGCAGTGCCAGGCTGGAATTGGAACAAGGCTGCTCCTTACGTGTTTAAGTAAAACAGGAGCTGCTGCTGGGAAAGAGGAGCTGTCTGTGCAGCACCTGTGATAGGTCATTGTACTCAAAAACATACAGTTAAAGATAAAGGGAGGTGAAATCCTCGGGAGAGCACAAATTCTTGTACTTTTTGCAGATTAGAGGAATCCTGGGCAACTAGTTTTTTTCATTTCTTCAGTGTTCATGGTGTATCCTTAAGACCAGTGCTGTTTTTCCTTTAGGAAAAGGAGTTGGAATGTTTCTTTAGGGAGTATGAAATCAGTAACAGAAGCTAATGCTACCTGGCTGAAAAGACCATTTCTATAATTTTCTGTTACTATAATCATTCCCACCTTTTGTTGCATGTTTTCTGTTGATAATCATAAATATTTTTACACAAACTCAGGCGGTGTTTTAGCAAAAATGGAATGTCTTACTTTCTTAAAACAGCAGATTCTGGCAAAAGCCTTTTCCTCCTTGTCTTTTGAACTGTCAGCAACAAAGATTTAGGTACTTTCAGTGGAGGTTTGAATGACTGTCTTTCTATAAACATCACAGCTACCAAGCTGTGTATGTAATGTAAGACTTGCTGGTTCTTTGTAACAAAATCACAGACTATTTATCTTCCTGTTTTAAACAGAGCATTTTTGAGACTGGCAATATAACTTCTTAATATACAAAACTCTGAGATTTATAGTGGTTTGTGATGTTCTTTTAGAAATCTTGTATAGACAACCGAGCTGTAATTTTTAATAGAAGTGCTACTTATGGCATCTATTTTAAAATTATTAAATTTTTCCTTCTGATGTTTTGAACTATTCTTATTGTAGAGACCATAGAGCTGTTTTGCAACATTTTGGTTAGGGTATCTGGATGAGTTTTCTACATTAAAAAATAAAATTAAAAAATATGTATTTTAAAATTAAGGAATATTGCATAATCATTAATATGAATATTTAAAAAAATAATTTGTAAAGTTTTAATTCTTCCAATACAGACAATAACAAAGCAGCAAATTTGGAAAAAGGCTGAAATTCAATTACAATTCTTGAAAGAGTTTGCCATTAAATTAGCCAATGGTGACTGCATTGCCATCCAGGACTCCACTTTCTAAGTCTTAAATCAGACCAGTAATAAAGTAGTTATATATGTCATGCTAGTAAAAGGAGATGAAGGGAGATAGTCAGAAAATATTGCCTTTAGGAAATGAGTTAATGAATGAGCTTTATTTCTTAAACTACAATTTCTGAGATATTTTTGCAGTACCAGAAGCTTCTGCTCCATTAGAGAACTGTGATGTAGATGATGATTTTCACCCTTTTATGTTTCTTTATTCCTTTCCTTTAATTTTTTTTTTTTTTTTAATTGAAATAATGGAAGGGTAAAATCCTTGTTTTTTTCCCCTGCAGTCTTTCTGTATCACACATACTGCTTGGCTGAGGGTTTTCCCTGGGCCAGGAGAGTTTTGCTTCTGCAGTGTGCACGTGGGAAGCACACTGGGAGTGCCCTGTACTGCCCTGTGCAGCTCATCCAAATCAACCTGGTTTCCTGCCCTGCTGGGAAAGCCTGATAGAGCTGGCAGAGCTGAAACCACCAAGATCCAGCTGAAATTGCATTAAATTAACAGAGGCCAAAGCAAATGTAATTGGGTAGGAATTTATTTTGTGGTGGGGTGTGTGGAGTCACTGCTGTAAATGTTTCCTGACACAGTACACTAGTAAGCTCTGGGGGTTTTATTTTGTTTTATTGTTATTTCATCAGATTTCAAGCACTGATTTTAATTTCTCTGGGGTCGCCTCAGGGGTAGTGTGTGTTTCTGTTTGGTTGTGTGCAAAATCTTCAGGCAAAATAGTGCCATTGTCTCTGAGAGTGGTGTCATAAAATACTATGTGGGCCATGCAAAACTCCTGGAAATGTTCTCTGTTAAAGTCTGTGATACCTTGGGACTAGGAACTTGATCATTATCTGAAGTTTGGTGGATCTATGCTGTCCTTAAGGATTCAAACTCATTTGAGGCTTTATGAGAAAAAAAACCAAAAACACTTTAAGGAGGAACAACTTGATGAGTAGCTCTCTGTATTAATTTTTGGTGTTTTGTTTGAATGATCTGACTGTAAATATTTTTCTGTCATATAAATGACATTGATCTTTCGTGGGAACAAGCAGTGTTTATAATAGAGGGAAAAATTAAAATCAGGTTATTTAATCAAAGCAGAAATTGCTGCATATTGTACATTTTAGGAAATAAACTGTTGACAGAGAAAGGAGAAAAGGCAAGAGAATTGGAAGAAATCCCATTTGTGTCAAGTTCCACTAATGCTTGAAATGACAAATACAGTATAATTATAAAGCTGTGATGTTAATAGGAGCCACAACACTTCATCTTTATTACTTTTTATGACAGTAAGTAAAAAAATGACCACTACATATATAGTGAAGCATATTTTTAAAGGCTGCAAAAAGCATATTTTTAAAAGGAAACTGAAATGCTGGTACACAAAAAGTTATTTTAAAATTTCAGTAAGTTCTGTTTTCCCATTGTATAGAAATACCTAAGGGACAAGACTGTATATAATGGATTAACAGTTTATATATCTTCCTGTCCACAGCTGAAAAATAAGATTAATAATATATTGGCATGAAGAGTCTGTGTATGTGGTGTAAAGTTTTACTCTTCACAGGCTTTCTTTCATAGTGATTGCCAGAATTTTTCAAGTATTTCTAGCCTCTCTAACATGTTTTTTCTTTATGGAATTGTGGATGCTTTTAGCCAAAATGTGTTATTTACTGGTATAATTTGTGAGTGGACAATTTATTAAGATAAATCATGAAAATATTCTAGTCAGATAGCCAGATGTCAAACAGTTAAAATTGTCATAATACAGTTGTTAAAGCTGTGGGCCATTCTTCAGCCTGGTAACTATAATTTTTGAGTCACTATTTTGAAAACTTTCTGCCTTTCAGCCTTACTTAGTTTTTTTCCCTCACTTTCCTCCAGCCTGGAGTCTCACCAACCAAAAACCCCAAAAGAAAGACTATGCTTTGGCTGGGCTGGTCTTTGTCAGGAACGTAGGGAATTAGAATACTATTCAGTTCTTTAAACAAATTCAGAAGTTTTTCCAAGGTCAGGCTCAGAAAGAGAAGAGCTTTAATAACACTATTGGACTTCATGTGGCTTAAACAATTTGTGCCTGTTCCCACTGGCCTCATTAGGAGCTGCCCTGGGCTGTGGGTGTGAAGGGGCTGCTCTCACCTCTCCCACATTTTGCTTGGTTTTCACTTGGGTGCTGCAGTCCACAGGCACCCGTGTAGGAGCCAGGGCTGAGCTCAGGGGAAATCCCAGCTCACCCTGAGCAGTGAACCTGGAGTTTGTGGGACTGGGTATGCTCTAGGGCTGAGGCCATGCTAAATTTTTATAATGCAATAATTGTGGAGCAAATACGATTCGTTCCCTCTTCATTCCTTGTTTTGAATGCCTCTCTTCAGAGTGTTTGAGCATTTTGTGGAAGACCTTTTGCTTGGCTGGAAAAGGCAGGACAACATCTCTTTCTATAAATGGAATAATAATTGCACTGTGTTCTGGCCAGCAGAGACCAACATCTGGATCCTGGTTATCAGTTATCTTTTAATCAAGAATATGTAAAAGTCTTTCTTCTCAGCTGCTCTTTGCCAGAGCCCAAGGCAGTCAGCAGAATAGAGTTACTGGCCTTGTACTCCTTGCCTGGAAAGTCAGGAGAGATCCACTGGAACAAGGAGTGATAGCAGATTAGGATGGCATTTTAACTGTGCAAATATTCCCTTAAGAAACTAAAAATTCACCTCTTGCCTAATGGTAGCTCTCATTTTTGCTCTTTGAGATTTTTGAATAAGTAAAGAAGAAGGAAATCTTTGAGCATATTTTAAATGTTGAGAGGAAACACACCTTTTCTTAGTAGAAGAGCAGCATAAATGGTGAAAGTAAGCCAAATCCTCCTGTTAGGTACTGAGTAGGGAAAACAAGATCTGCTCCATCCCCCAAGGGTGAGGATGGCTCTGCCTCTGCTCTGTGGCACTCCAAAGTGCTGCCCTTGCTGAAATGAAAAAGGTGCTGGTGAGGACTTTTGGTTGTCTTTAAAATAGAGTATGAGTGTGTATTTGAAAGGTGTAGAGTTGGCTGGAGCGCAACAGATGCTTTGTATTGATTTAAGCAGAAAATGAATCTTTGTCTAAAGAGTGAGAAAACTGGTAGTTCTGTAATCTAGATGTGAGGCACAGAGGATTTGAAGCCTTGTAAAAATCAATCTCTAATTAATACAAGAATTTTGGTTGGAATATGATCTGTATGCATACACATATTGGAATTTCCAGTTCAGTATTTTGGGACTTCCTTTTTCAGTAGCAGAGGTTTTCTTTTACCCTCTGTATATCACTATAATGAAATAGTTCTTAAGCCATTGTCAATAATGTACCAGTTCTTAAAAATATGTTGATTTAGTGCAGCCTAATTTAATAGAAAAGGATGGGAGATTTTCACACAAAAAGTTTAGCTGCTAGCACTTAAAAATAGCTTTAAAGGCCTGTCTTTTTAGAGTGTGACCTTTATCTTCCTAATCTTAAGGGAAAAGGAGGATGGAAAAGCAGAGCTGAGTTCTGCAGCTATGATAAACACACATTTATCAAGTGCAGTCTGCCTATATGCTGGGTTGTGGAAGTCCATGGCATCATATTTCTGGTGAATAGAGCCCTTAGTTAGGGCTCTATCCCACAGAAAATATTTGAGGTTTTTCAGTCTATACAACCCTAAAAGATGCAGTTTTCAGCTTTGCAGGAGGCCTCCCAGTGCCAAGGGAAAGTGGCCTGCTGTGAAAATGGGAAGCCAGTTCAAGCACTGTCAGCTCATGTCTGGAGTGAGACACTCAAGCTCTGCCAGCAGGGCAGTCACCAAAACACTGTCACCTCTTCCCTTTGGAAGGTGCTTGGATCTCCCAGGGCTCCTGTGCCAGCTTGGCCAGGTGAGGTTCCTGATGTGGCCAGGGACAGTGAAGGAAGGACTCTGTGGTTATAAAAAGGGAAGGAACCAAAATAGACAAGAGTATCCTGAAAGATGAAAAGGAATCATGAGAAAGGAAAATGAAAACTGGAAAGTGAGGCTGGAGAAAATGAAGACCAGAAAATCAACAGAAATGCTATGGAAAGTAGATAGAGAGAGAAAACTGGAGTGTATGGAATAAGCAGTACACCTCACATGAGAAATAATAAACCAAGGATTTGGAAGTTGCTGAAGGAAAAAAATCTGAAAGCTTGTCTCACCTTTGATTGGGGGGTGACCTCAAGCTCTGTCTCCTTTGAATACTGCAGAGTGCACACACTTTTTCTGAATATGTGCCATGGGTAACCTTTTCCTCTTTGTGGAGTGGCAGTTATGGAGATATATTTAAAACAGATGAAAACTTTAGGAAATGTGTCTGCTTTTTAATTTCTTTTTAGTTTTAAATCTGCTTGCATAGCAAACTGGTAGAATAAACTCTTCAATGTAGAGATAAAAATGTCATTGAGGGGTGAAAACAATTTTTCAAGCTGAACAAATTCTTACCAGTTATCTGGTAAGAAAAGTACTTTCAAAAAAGTTCAAATAAATGTAATTAGTAGTGTGCTTTGGTCTGATGGGGGGAGGATTGAAGTGGATTTAGTGTGCTCATGAGTCTGTTACCAGAAATGCAGCAGCACTGCAAAAATGAGATCGCTGAATGATTTAATGTGAACAGAGCCTTAAAAAGAATTATAACCATCTGATGTATCATTATGAATGTCACCAAGAATTAGAGGCCTGAGTAATGCCTACTGTCTCCTGCCCTTTATCATGCCACTTGCTGCTAATTTAGCTGTGTTTCAAAAAAGAGAGCAGCCCAAGGACAGACACAGAATAGGATTTTGCAGGAGCTGGTCAATGGAAGTGCTTTTTGAGGTGGTACCCTCTTTTGTGCTCTAGTACTCTGAAATTGTGGGTTTTTTTAATTGAGAAGCCTCTTTTGTTAGCAGCTCTGACATCCTTCAGCATTTTGTTTGCTACATAGGATATTAAGACATAACTGTTCTTTTAGGCACTTATGTATTTGTATGCAAATAATTTATTTATTTTCTATTCATTCACCCTCTCTAACACATCAATTGCTGAGTGTATTGCATTCCCCCTGGGGGAATGAGGATGTCAGGATACATTTCTTCCCAGCACTTGTGGCAGTGAACAAAATGAAGCTGCTCAGGTGTGCAGTGGCTGCTGTGTCTAAGGGAGTCTTGTTTGCTCTTCTACCTGTACACTCATTTTGTCTTTGAAAGCTCCTTCAGCAGTTCCCTCTTAAATGCTGTTTGTTCCACACCTCATTGAGATGAACAAGCCCATTCCATCAGTGGAGGAGGAACATTGCTCAGTATTGCTGCAGAGGAACTGAGGCAGGGAGTGGCTCTTGGACGTGTGTGTGTGTTTGCCACAAAAACTTCACACAAAAGTTAGGTAAAAAAACTGAACAAGGTTCTTACTAGGGAGGGTCCCCTCTTCAGCTGCTGGTTTAGCTTTTGTTCTTTGAATGGCAAGGTGTAAAAGCAGGGGGTGCATCTGTTATTCTGTAAAGCTTCCAGTACTTTTTATCATTTGCTTTGTAAAACCATTCTGGTGTTTACTGGAGGGGCAAAACTTAGAAGAAATATGTTTTGGGTATTGATGTAAAATATTAATGAGTGGTTTCTTTTTTTAAAAAAAAAAGTTTGAATGCAAGACTTCATGTTTCAGCTGCAGGTCACCTGCTTACATGTGCACTGTGAGAGGGTTTGAGATGGTTGTTGGAGCTGTACTTTTGGTTTAAGTCAGTAACTGTTCTCAGGGCTTTTGTCTTTGTGTACAAAAGATGCCCTGCTTGTCAAAGATGTACTGTGTGCTGAGTCAGACCCCTACAAGGTAAAATCTTTGATTTAGGGCCTATAAGAAAAATAAGAGCAAATAAAAATACTGTGTCTTTTATGGTCCCCTTTAACAAAAGAAACCACCCAGCCTCAGGGGTACATTATTATCATACATTATCACTAGCATGACATGAGAGTAAATTAAGGCTCCTTGGTGTGCTGAGGCCACTTCAGCAGCTCCTACCCTCATGCTAAACACCAGCAAATTGCAGTTGGTTGGGTGATTGCTCAGCTGAATCTGGATTGCAGAGAATTTTCTGTAAACAGGCCCCAGAAAATGGCACAGAGATCACTATTAAAGGAATAACTTTCTCCTCTTAATTCTGTCTCTGCACTGACCAAGGATGGGAGTTAAACATCTCCATGATTTTTTGCCAACCAGGAAGAATTTCACTTTTGCTGGCTCGAACTAGTTGATGTGTTTTTGTACTTTGAAAACCTGAAAGCTTTGATATGGTGTATACTATGAACTGATGCCAAGCTGTGACTAAACAATCTCATTAAAAACGCAAGGTAACTGAAGCAAATATTTCCTTTGAAGAGACAGTATCAGTTAAGTACTCATTTCCTCTTTAAACCTGACATTAAAGGGGCAAAGACAGGTGGGCTAATAAGAACAAGATAAAGCTTGTTGTGTTAGTTTACCAGCTAATTTGGCAAAAAAGCAGTCTTGTTTCATGCAGTTTTAAGAGCTTGTATCACTTGCATTTGTTGTGTGAGGGATCAACTGTCTAAATATCTCGTGCAATTGTGAAATGCTTTTGTGTGCACTTGTAACTTGATATATTTACATATTTTCCACGAGATGTTGTATCACAAAGATAAGATCTCACCTACAGAGTACCCTTAATCTCTGCTAATTCTGAGCCTCTGCATGGGCTTCTTTAACCACAGCAAACCCAAACCAAATGCAGGAATGTTTGCTGCAGGAATATTTGTGGCACTGCTGGAACTCTCTGGAACCTGGTCAGTGGTAGCTCCACACTGAGCTCTTCCACAGGCTCTACCAACTGAGATCCAAAACACCCAACTTACATGAGTCTATCATGCATTTCCAAAATAATTAAATCATGCATTTTTTCTTAAATCAGTGTACAGGATGAGGTAATCTTTCTTAGCATTATGTTCTGGTTGGTGGATTGCCCCAGAGGAGGGTGAACACTGAAGTAGATCAGCCTGTATTCTTGGGTGGCTTTGCCTCTTTTCTGTAAGGATGTGGATTGTGATACCTGCTGCCAGCCAATTGGGCAGGGGGCACCTCTCTGCAGGGCCATGTGTGTCCTGCCCTGACATTCCAGAGCATGCAGTAGGTGCAGGACACCAGTGCAGCTGATGTGACTGTATTTTTATGGTAGTCATGGTAAAGTAAGCAAAATTATTTGCCATCCAGGCACAGAATATCATTGGCATGAGCATGTTTGATGATCATATGTAGTCCTGTTACTCACTGTTTTATAGTTTCTCCCTCAAGTCTTTTTAAGAGACAGAAAGCAAGAATTTTCTTTGCTTTCTTAACCAAGGCTTTGAGCACCACCATGTAGAAGCCAAGAAAGCAAACTCCTATGGCAGAACTCTCATGGATGTATTTTATGTACCAGAGAATCTCATGGCCATTTTGCCCACAGATGTGACAAGAATATAATTGCAGTAAGTGATGAAGATGTGTACATCAGTGTAAAGGCTGAAGCCCAGGCCTGGAGGGATTCCCATTAGCTTTAACAGGATTGAATAAGGCCCTAAGAAAACACATCAGACATTTTACAGAAGAGACTGGGCTTCTTGGCACACCACCTGCCTTCCAACCTCTGCCATTTCTCTTCCCATCCCTTAAAAATATATAGATATTCTGATTCTGAAATACAAATGTGTGCTGTCAGAGTCTGTACCCCAGACTCAGCAGCAGATACCAAGATTAGCTCTGTTGACACAAAGTATTTTGCATCACTTTGTAAAACACAGGAAAAGCCCTTTGCTGCTGTACAAACTTCATAAACTGAATGTATAGATTCCTGGCTAATCTTGTGGGACTTTCTGCACCCAGTTGTGAGTCATAACATGGAAGTCTGGAAGGAAAGAACATCTTGTAAATTGTTTCAGAATTGTCTTTCACCTTCTATTCTAATGGGCTCCCAAGCTTTTCTCTGGGTCAAGATGCATTTAATTATAAAAGATGGGAACATGAGGGATTACGAGACATCCGTGACTTTTTCCATGAGAAAATAATAATAATAAACTTTCAGTAATTTAAGGATAAGTTCAAACTTCCCTCTGGAGACTTGTACATGCATTTGCAAATGAGACAGTTCTGATGTCTGCTAAGAAAAAAAAATAAATATCTCACAACAGGAAAGGATTTGTTTGGAAGAATCTCTACTCCACAGCTGAGACTTTTAATCACTGTCTGCACTGGAGAAGCTTTATGCTGTTCCCAGCCTTGCATGCAGCCTCCTGTGCCCACAGTCAGTGGGGAGGCAGCAGAGAGGTGCACACATTTCCTCTGGCTGCTTCCCATGCCAGGCTGGAAGGGTCTGCTTCTGTCCCAGCAGAGCCCAATGGGAGCTTTCCACTTTCTTCATGAAGGTCTGGATTCCTGGCAGAGCAGTGGAGAAGAAGCATCAGGACTGTAAAGCCACATACCAGATCTCCTGGGTTTTGACCACAAGAGGTACATTAGTGCCTCCCAGGGTGAATGGAAAAGGGAGCCTGGTGAAGTGCAAGGGGAACCTTCAGTGTCTTTGGTAGCTGTATCATGTCAGAAGGTTGCTAGACTGATGAATGTATTCTTCTAGCAGCACCTTTAAAAAACCATTCCTGGACTATAAAATGCTTTGAGGTCTCCTCCTTCCCCTCCCTCCTTTTCTTCCATGCCCCTGGGGCAGGCAGCAGCATTGCCTGGCTCCTGCACTGCCTTGCAGCTTCTCAGAGACAGGTCCTGCCTCTCCCCTGCCCCTGCCCCTGCCCCTGCATCCTCAGCTCTGGGCAGGTGCCTCTCCTGCTGCAAAGACTTTCCAGGGACAGGGGGACCGTGGTGAGGCTGATTTGGGCAGCCTGCACAGGTGCCCAAGGGCTGTGTGCTCCCAGCAGAGTGCTCCCTGTGCATCCCCTGCTGAGGCTGGTCAGCTGAAAACCCTCCAGGACACAGCCTGGAACTGGGAGAGACAAATACACTTCAGTTTGTGCAGAAGGTGAGAGCTCTTCCCAGGAAAGCTCTGTGCTGTCCCTGGTGGACAGGCAAGTGGGTATTTAAGGCCCTGACATTGTCATCTGCTTTAACTTTCTTTCCCATCAACTTTCTGAATGTTCTCTCTGGGTATAAGTGGCCCTTTAATGGAATTGTTTTTTCCTGTATCTCATCACAAGTCCTGCACATTTATCCTCTTGTTTGGAAAAAATTCTAAATATTCACATGAGCTTAAGCATAATTTATTTTCTTTTGTAGCTTAATAAAACCTTGGGTTTCATTCCATCTAGCTATCTTCAGGGATTTATAAAAGGCCAGTGGGGCTGAAACACAGGACTGAACTAAGAGATAAAGGAAAACAAACAACTGTATGAATACCTAGAATTTGCTCTGAATGCAGTGATGCAGCTCCAGTGCTGCTTGAAAAAAAAAGATGGTAAATTATTAATGCTTCTAGGAGGAAATAAATACAGTGGTGTTTCTGCAATGTCTGGCTTGCTGATTTTATGCTGGCAATGACAGACTTTGGACTCATAGAAGCCTTTTTTTTTTTTTTTTTTTATTTTTATTTTCTTTGAGACCACCAGCTTCTCTTCATGTGGATCACAGATGTTTATTTGGCATAGTGAAAATCCTGCAGAAGGAAGAGTTTCTTAAAAGTTATTGTCATGCTACAATATTTTTTATCTTCCATATCTCATGCCAAAAAAAAAAAAAAAGCCTAAAACTTTAGGCTGCTTTTCAACATTTGGTGACTATGTCAATAACCCAAGAGAATTCATAGTTCTGTAGAAATATGATGGCAATGATCATTTCAGGCTGCCACTGTTTTCTTTTTTATTTTTTCAAATGTGTGATGGTTGTGACTCTACCATAACTTGTACACTTCATTTGGAAGGTGATTTGCAGAGTAAGGCAGGAAAAGGGAATTTTCTATTTTGCCATTTCTGGCCTGAGTGAATGATGATGAAATGAAAATTAATGTCTTTAAGTTCCTTAACTATATCTAATTCCTGAAGAATCAGACATATTTCCTAATTGATTTTAACAGCAGTATAAAGTGAATTTAACAGCAGTATAAATTAGGGGACCTTTTTCAATTTTAGACTCACATTTATAAGGAAGTGAAGCGCCATGACTAGAAATACTTTAATTCTATTTGCAGGTATTTCACTATAGTTTCACCTAAAAAACTTTGTTGCTATATCAAATATTTTGCTAAATACAAACAAACATTAGTAAGTGGTTGTGAATTATGGAAGGTTTGCTACTAATTTCAGTCCATACCATGCAGTACAAGCTGCATGAACCCAGAGGTGGTGCATTTGTCTGCCCCCCTCTTCATGCTGTAGGAGATTTTCCACTCTATTAGCCCTTAGAATCATTTTAGGTACTTGGGAAAAATGTGTTCTGTTTAAAATATTTCTTGTATCAGGCGAAGATGATTAAACCCAAGTTTATTTAGTTTTAAAAATTATCAATCACCTTTTTAGTAAACAAGTGATACTGCATTCCTCATACTGGAGACATGCTTAGATTCCTCTTAAAGCAGACAAATCAGTACAGTAAAAATACTGGAGTAGTTAATTATGTTTTGCATTTTAAAACAGTCTTTGCTGAGACATTTACTATAAACATGGCAAACGAGATGCATTCACTTTAAAAGTCCTTCCATTGTGTTTATCAAATAGCTGTTGCAATACTTTCAATGCTGTATTGAGTTGGAAAAAATCTGAAGCTGCTTTGTGTATTTTCCCTCAAGGTTAAAGGTTTGAATCATGGGATAATGTGTGATATCTCTAGGGCTCCTTGAAACAGTTCAAGAACATGCACAAAGGACTGTGGTTTGTGCTATATTTGCACAGACTTTAACATCATGTTCCTTTGGCTTAAAAACAAAGATGAAGATGCTGGGAAAATATCCTCTCCTTTAACACCATGATATACATTTTCACAGAAAAACCTATAACCATTCTGTGAGGTGCAAAAAAGTAGTCAGGCACTATTTTTCTCTGATTTTTCTTTTAAAACTGCCCTATCAGCAACGAATGAAAAGAAGTGCACTTTGAAAAGCAAATGTTCCCTTTCTCCATTAGAATTTAATTCTTAAACAAGTGATTTATGGTTTGCTTTTGGTATGGCAGGTTACAGTATTTGAACTCAAAATCTCTCTCACATTTAAAAAGTAATTGTTAAATAGTTTGTTCACTTAAGAGAAAAGCTGTCAAAAATTAAAACCCTTGGTATGTATTTGTGAAATATATTTGTCTTGCTCTTTCAGCTGACACGTCCCAAGAAATGCTAGTGAGCTCTCGGGTGAGAGTTGTATTCTCTGTGATGAGTGAGGATTTCTTGTGGGCTGCTGGGGGGAGGCTATGTGAGCCAAACTGTGTTTCCACCAGGAAGAGAGTTAAAGTCGTGCTCCCTGGCTTTCCAGGGGCATTTGACAGTCTGCACAAAGCTGGCTGCAGCTGCACAGTGACCATGGTTTACTCTGCAGCCTCTGCAGTCCTCCCAGCTCAGACACAGCACACAGGTGTGTTTCTGCTCATCTGTTTTATGGGCAGCTCTAATCCCTCACAAAAAGACCCCAACAAAACCCCAAGTTAGATTTGTAAGGAAAGTTTCCTTGAGTTCTAGGACCATGTAATTAGCTGAGGGAAGTCATCGCTGTTCTTGTGTCTCCTCCTGGTTTCCTCTGTTTATGCTTACTTTAGCATTTGCTGTCAGTGCATTTATGCTTTCTGAGTTATTGTCTCTGATTGTTCTGTGTGTATAAATATGCCAGTCCCAGAGCTCTTGAGTGCTCCTGTATCCAGATACCTCCCAGCTTTTAATGTATTTCTCCTCTACACCACCCACTGAGCTATTGCTCAGGCGTGCAGAGAATAAACAACTCCACCAGGGTCACACAAAAACTCTGTGGTAGACCAGGAACTTGAACCCTGCCTTCCTCAGCTGCCTATCAACTCTTTTTCTTGCTTTTTTGGTGCTCACTTTTCTTACCACAAAAATCAAACACGCTCTGCTTCATGCGTGCTCAGTCATCGTCATGGGCTGTGTGTCACAGACCTGAGGTCTGTTGTGTCCTCCTGCTGTCCATGGGACACTTTTTATGGCAGTCAACACTTTGGGAGCTGAAGGGGCAGGACAGTCAGGCTCAGCCCAGGGCCTGTGGGAGCCCATGGTGTGAGCAGTGCCATGTTCCCCTCTGGCTGGGAGACAGGAGGAGTTCAGCACGGGTGGCAGGTTGTCTCTGGGTTTGCTGTGTCTGTGGAGTCTGTCCAGAAGCCAGGGGCTGACACTCTTGTCCTGTGAGCTGTGAAAGGGTGGAGGTTCCTCTTTCATTTTTCAGCATTCAACCTCTTTGTGAGGCTGTTTCCATCTATCCTCTCCTGTGCACAAACAGGGTGGTATTTTATGACTAGAAGAGAAGGCAGATTTGGACAGCTGTGTTCCCAGTTGTATACAGTTCTATATCTGTTTGTCTTTCACTTGAGAAAAAGACAAAGTGCTGATTTTGATCACTGTTATCTTTTTAGAAAGTTGTCTCTGAGTGTATTTTCAGAGTCTTTATTGTGCATGTGTGACACCTTGGTGGTACTTACTGATCCCACATTTCGTAGCCTTACTCAAGTACAGCCTGAGTTGCTTTCTGGATATAATCAAAGGGTTTGTAAAAGCTTAATACTGCTGCAGTCTCTGTGTGAATGATTGCATGGAACCAGTTATTCTTCTAGAAGTGTTTGAAGATGTCACCCTACATCCTATTCATGCATTGCAGCAAGTTCTTCAGACAGCTGTGTCATGCTTATTACCTTGCACATTTTATGTTGCTGTGCATCATCTTTGTTGGTTCTGTTTGGCAGGAAGTTGGTCATATGGTTTTAGTCTCAGCTTTGACTGTTTTCCTGTTGGACCTGTCTTTTCAGCAGTTCACATGAGTTTTAAAAGGGGACAGCAATGCTTTGGATGTTTTGCCAAAATCAACACTACTTCTGGAACGGCATAAAGTGCAAAACAAAAAGGTCATATATATCTTTGAAGGTAAAATCTTCCTCGGTGAACTGTCATCACTCCATTGACTGTGCTAACACAGGTGCAGATTTAGACCACCTGGAAATGTCCCTAGTAATGCATAGAACTTCCCTTTTCTTAACTTCTTCAGCTTCAGTTTTCAACTGTGCCTTTAGAAAGAGGGAAAGACTTAAAATGAAATTGTAATCTGATTGCTGAATAAAGAAAATAGCATCCAGAATAAGTATCGTTCTTTGTGACTGATGAATCTTGCTCAAGTAATTTTCCATTGTTTTGGCTTTCTGTGGTCACTGCATAAAAAAGAGCATCAAATTAATTAACACTGCCGAGTGAAAAAAATACTTCAATGTTAGAAATCGAAAATAAGGAACTACTTGTACACTGAAGCTATAAAAGTATAGTCTTTCTTTCCCCTGTGATATGATCACCTTTTCAAGAGGGGCAACACTTTAGGAGGGAGAGCTGGTTTGTAGGTTCATGTAGAGCTGTGCCATTTCCACCTGAGCAAAAAAATAAAAGTACAGTTGTGCCGACTAATAAATATATGAGATGTGCATCTACAGTTAAGTAAAATCTCCCACACACACAATTTCTTCCTGTAACTGTGTAACTGCATTAGTGGTTGCCTTTATGGAGTAGCTTCTATTTTTAATTTTGATCTGCTTCTGTGTTCTAATGCAAAACTTGAACTCCCAGTTGGATTCAATATATTTATCTTCAAGAAACTCCTACAGCATTGTGGTCATTTGTTCCAGCCTTTTCATCCCTGTGAGGAAATGTTGAAATTATGCTCAGGATAATTTCATGGGATTATCATGAGATTATAATGGGATTCTTGTGTTGAAGAGACCAGAAGTTAATGTAGGGAGAGGCAAAACCAAGCCATGAAGAAATACTTTAGGGGAAAATCTGAGTATTGGTGGTTAATGAGTAAAGAGCAAAAAGAAGAAAAGGGTCTTGCATAAACTGGCTGAAGAGAAGTGAAAAGCTACTCTGGAAGAAAAGGTGGAAAGCTGAGAAAATAATAGTGGAGACAAATGGTATGGGAGGAGCTAGAGGGGAGCAAAGATGTAGATGGTGTGAAAAACATCAACAGTACTGACAAGACTGTAAGTGAGGAAGAGGCTTCTTTAGTTTGCAGCAGTAGCAGGAAACCACTGGAGAAATTCAGAGATTTTAGCTGCTTAATTTAGGGTGGAGTGAAAAGCCTAGAGGTTGGGAAGCTGGACAAATAAAAGCTGAACAGTCAGGATGGTGAACCAGTAACAAAGAGGTTTAGCAGTAAGGAAAGTGCACAGCTTGGAGCTGCTGGAGAGGAGAAACACAAGACATATGTACAGAGTAAATTTATTGTCTAGTTTTACAAAGTGTTTTTAAAACTGATATGGCAAACAACTGTAAGTTTTTCTTTTAGTTTCAAGGCAAAGATTTTTAAGCAGAGTCCTCCTGCCTTAAATAAGCCAAAACAAGTTTTTCTATGTTTTAATCAATAGCACCATTTTTAGATGAAATCCAGCAAATGATCAGAAAGTAGAGTACTACAGGTATCAAAGGAGAACTGTCTCTGTTGTTTACTTCTTCATGGTATGGGCTGTTGCCCAGGTCAGAGGCACGTGGCATTTATAGTACTAGATTGATTTGCAAATGGTCAGGCTGGAAACTTGGCAGTGTTGTTGTTTCATTAAACCAAGTACAGAAACCAGCTCGTGCTCTTTCTCCTGTTGGCCAGAGGAGCTGGGACGTTTCCTGAAGGTGAAACACTTGAGCTTGGAGGGAGGAAAGAGTGCAAACTGCTAGTGAATGTCACAACCTGGAAGCAATAGAGAAAGCTGTGGGGGGAGAGCATGTTGCAATAACAGCCAGTTGCAACATCCCAGAAAATGCTTACACAGATGACTTTAGAAAGGAGGGAGATGTCATGGTTCAAATGGCAGTACATCCACTGCTGTTCCCAGAAAAAGCAGAGGGAGCTGTATGAAAAAAATATATCAGATAAATATATTTTGAAAGGTATCTTGAGTTTAGTAACCTTACATAGCCCAGACAAAGAGTTCCTTCTGAGTTCCATAAGAAGGCACTGTCAACAGGACCTACTGCAACATTTCCATAGTTCTCTGAAATGCAAAGACACAACTTCCCAAGGTTATTTTTGGGAACCCAGAGTATTGTGGGGGTGTAACATGCTCTCCTGAAGCACTGAGCACCTCAGAGCCTTCACTGGCTTCAGTTGCTTAAAAAGCAGCTATGGAGCACAAAGAGCATCTAAACCTTTAAAGTACAATAAATAGGGAAAATGTTTGACTTGTGTTTTTTCCTCCAACTATGAGACTGGTTCCCAGAACTCTTGAGTATTTTTAGTTAAGTTAGTTACATACAATTTAAGCAAACCTATTACTTCTCATTCTAAGACTGCTTTTTGGGCTATGACTAAGTATAATGTAATATAGGAGAGAAAGATATATTTTTTATTTTATTTTATTTTATTTTATGCCTCCATTTTATTTCTATACATATTTCTGTAAACTGATTTTTTCCCTTGTTAGTGTTGTTCATTTGGTGGAAATTTAGTGAGAATCCAAAGCTTTTGGGAGAGTGCATGGATAAATTAGGGTGATATCTGAATTTGTAGATTTTAAGATTTAGGCATGGTGCTTAAACCCAAAGGTCTCTGTCTCCATCTGTTGGAATGAGAAGGGCATAGCCCCAGTGGCTGTTTGTTTGGGCCCATCACATGGAAATTGTAATTTTATTTTATTGTCTTCTTCCACCATGTTCAGTTTAACCAGCATCAGCAACAGCAGTGACTTGATGGTCTGCTTTGCCATGGAGGCAGAAGTTTGTCTTCATTGGAAAATAACAATTGTGGCAAGACCTCCTAAGGTGCTCAAACATAGATCCTGTCTCCTTAAAGGCAGGCTGAAGTACTTAGAAATACTTGGGATATAAATTACTTAGGATCCAGTGCCAGTCAGAGTGATCACTGTCTGCCTTCAGTAAGGAACAGAAGATGGAAGTTTCTATCCTACTTCACCCAAACTGCACTGTCTGTTACTGCCAGGGGCTCGGTGTGGAGAGGGCTGGGCAGCCTCCCCAGGAGCTCTCCTCAAAACCTGGTTGTTCAGAATCTTCCTCCTCAGAGAGATTTCCCTCCTGACCCTAGAGCACATTCTCTGGAGAGTTGTCTACCTCTGCCTGTCCTGGTGTGTCAGGGAGGGTGTCATGGACACCACAGGACTTAGTGGTGCATTTGGACAAAATATGTTTCTAAATGTTAAAATAATATGTGTTTATATTTTTCTGCTCCTATGACAAAAGGACAATACTGCCTATAAATCTTGGGGTGAGTTCTTTTCTTCAGTTGGTAATGACACAGTTACATCCATGTAAAAGGTAGAAAAAGTGAGAGAAGTTCATTCAGTTTTCAGATATTCCTATATTACATCACAATATTCAAAATGGTCCAGAGGTGAAAGAGATTTTAGTAAATGCCTGAAAGCAAATGTTGGAACTACATGGTCTTTAAGGTCCCTTCAAACCCAAACCATTCTGTGATTATTCATTGAGGGATTTGACAGGTTCCTGAAATGCATGTGAGCACCAACCAGGATTTTCAGCAATACTCATGTTGTGAATTCTCTTGGATGCTTTAAGAAGTTATGAGTCACCTCTCTGTCTTTATGTGCTTAAACACCCATAAAGATTATCTCTGTATTTGTTCACTAAGAAAATCTCAGCCTTGTAAAGATTTAATTAGGAAGCTACCTTGATATGGACTGTGTAGTTCATCTAAGATACAGAAATTTCAGTTTAGTAAGCTCAGCACATCTTCTTTTGTTACTTTTTTCTCAGTGTTTTTCTCCTCTGTAGGAGAACTTCCTGCTGCATGGCAGCAGATGTGCTGTGGCTCCTAGCTGGGCAAGTGGCCATTCCCAAGGCTTAAGGAGTGAGAAGTTTTGTTCTGATGCCTGTGCCTTATCTTGGGCATCCTCACTGGTGGGGAAGAGTCTGTCCTTGGAAATGGTAAAAGTTTTCAGAACTGGCTGAAACGGTTACACAGCACTTTCCATTTATTTGTGGTGTATGGTGTCTTACCCTATCTCAGCCTGAGTTGTAGAGTTCATCCAGCAGAATTTAGCTGGGTACTCAATTATTTTGGCTCTTAATGAACTTCAGAGTACATTTGACTTTGGAAAGGATAGTGTTTCCTTTGGAAAGGATAGTGTAGTGTCCTTTGGAAAGGACAGGTGTTTGGAACTTCCTGGTTTAATAGGGTTTTAATGTAGTGCTTCTTAGGTTAATTAACCTACTCAAAGCATGTCCCTTCTAAGGGAGGCTTTTTTCCTAAGCAAACAAACTTACTATCAGTTTTTTCAAGAATAGCACACCTAACTTAAATATATTTTCCAAAAAATCACACAAACTTCAATGAAGCCATCCCATCATTCTCTGACACATTGAGCAGTCAGATGCAAGGCTGCCAAGAGCAGCTCTGAGATGGCAGGTTTAAAACAAATGACACTTTTTCATGCACTGCAGTCAGCTGGACTGGTTGACATTGCCCCAGCTCTTCTTCAGAACAGAGAATATTTTTTCTGGGCCAGTGGTATTTTTATTCCTCATATAGATTACAAAACAAAACAAAGCAGTTGTTGCTTAGCTACCCCTCTGGAGTGATGGATTTGCAACTCTCTAATCTCAATGTTGCATTTTCTCCTTGTTAGAATCTATTTTTACTGGCTGGTGTTTTATACAGACACTTCTGGAACTTTTTTATCTGCTGGAGTGGGATGGTTGAGTACTGCTGTCTTAAAACTTAAAACAGAAAGGAGCATAGCTGGGGAGTCTGGGAATGGTCCCACAGCCAGGAATCCCACAGCAGCACAAAAATGAGTTTGCTGTAGGTAGAGAGACACTAATTCTGATGAAATCGCCCACTTGGGGTGAAAGGGTCTGCATTTCTTCTCCATTGCCACATGGCTCTGTGTTAAGAATAGATTCATTTTGGATGAGGATAAATGCCAGAAAGAAAAATATCTGACTCCCATTTTCTTCAAGACTTCCTGAGTGAGAGGCTGTAAATTGGCATTTTGGAGTCACGATATTAATTAGAGCAGAGTACAGTAAAATGGAGCAAACTGAACTGTTTATGCAGTCAGAAATGAATCTGAAAGAAATCTCTATTTCTTTTGAAGGAAGTAAGGCATACCTAACGCTCACAGCTGTACCTTTACCCTTTTGATCAGCACTGGGACATAAGGGAAGTCAAGAGTTTTGCTTAATGGAGAGAAAAATGTGGGTAAATAGTGTGGATTGTGTTTGCACCAAAAGGAGGAAAGTATTTGGCCAAGCAGCATTAGATTTTGGTTACTTTTTCTGGAGAAAGAGTTCTCCAGGGCTTCTGCATGCAGAAGCATCTGAGGCTTTGGCCACTGAGATGTCTCTGTTTGCCTTCTGCCCTTTCCCCTCCATGGCATCCCAAGCAGCAGTCAGTCATGCTTGCAGAAAGAGCCTGGTCTTAAACACAGCCCATTTCCCCTGCTAGTCAACACATCTTGGCAAACTTCTGTCAACCCTGACAATGCTTAATTTACAGCCTTTAGCCACAATGCCACTTTCTGGCATTGTTAGAGAAATCAGAGTCTGTTCCCATAAAGCTTGTTACTTGACAGCATTTATGTTGCATGACTAATATGGCAATGGCAGCAATTTGCAATTAGCTGTGTGTCTCTCCTTGCCACGTGCCCCGGAGTGTACGTGTCTGTCTAAGCCTGACCTGCTTCCCTTTACAGTTTTCTTTCTATATAATGTATTTTTTTGAGCTCACAGAGGGAAATGTGTAACTTGGATAACTGAACAGTGGAATGAAAGCTACAGACTGTCCATCATCAGTTTATATCTGGCTGTGCTGCAGTCACTGTCCTCTCCAGCCTTGTTGGTGTGTGATAGCCAGAGCAGCTCTCAGGTCAGCTCTGCTGGTTTCCACAGCCCTGCTGGGGTTGTGCTGGGAGCCTTGGTGGAGAGGGCCACAGCCAAATTCCTGAGCACACGAGGTGAAGAAACAACACTCATCCGTGGAGCTGGCCCCTCCTGGGCAGGGCTGGGGCACTTTGGCAGCTGTGCTGGGGACCTGGTGCTGCCAAGCACAGCCTTTCTGGACAGAAAAAGCCAAGCTTTAGTCTGGACACGTGTGTGAGCACCCTGCTCCCTGCAGTGTATGGAAGGTGCCTGTCTTGTGGCTGCAGGGATCCTCACTGCTCCCAGGGGGTGTGACATTACTGGAACCTCTTTGAACCAGATGTAATCTGTCTATAATTGAGTTGATTCCCTTTGACTCTGCTTTCACACATCAAACAAGACCTGGTGAGGCTGGATGATCCAGCAGCTTTGCCTGGCAGGGACAGAAGAGTGGGTTCCAGGAGCAAGAGACCCCACAGCACCCTGGAGGGAGAGGGACAGTGGTGGGTGAGTTGCTGCCTCCAATTCCTGCTTGCCCCTGGCAGGAGCAGCACCAACTTGTCTCCCTTCCCCCAGCTGCAGCTGAGATTTCAGTGAATCAAAGCTATAGAGTAGAGTTGAGTCAGAGCCAAGGAGAGGCTCTGGCTCAAATCCACCAGCTAAAAATGAGCAAAGCTTTTGAGCCTGACTGGAATCTCTCAAAAACAAACAAACAAACAAAAATCCTTACCCAAATCCTTGTTGTCTTTTTACTTGATTTTGGTAAAATAGCTCATTGGATTTTCATCTATTTCCCAGATTTTTCTCTTCTTTTTATTCATGCTTGATTATATAAATCTGTCCCTGTACAGATGTATATTTTAGATGTTTTCAGTCAGTGGTGGAAAGTGTTCCTTTTTGTGGTGTTTTCATTGAGACAATCAGGGACAAAGTTCTTGTGGCAGTGCCAGATCCAATACCACAGGAAGAGCTGTGTCCTCTGGAAACACCACAGAGTGCAGAACCCACAGCATTTTCTAAAAACACAGAATGGTTTTGAAGGCATGTCAAATACTGCAAAGTCAGCTCAGATTATTATTTTGTCTCAAATTGTTTATTTGCCTTTGTTTTGTTTTTTAAAGGGGTGCTGGGGACCATGACTTACCTTAAATCTAGTTTTGCCAGTGCTGCTGTAAAGTGATGGAAATGCTGTGATTGCATCATTTGCAGTCCTTTAGAGATACACAGTTCAGTCAACAGCCAGGGAGCTGCTCTACCTGGAGGTTTTGTTGACACTGTGTCTGGTTTTGCAGTCATTATACTGCAGCAGCATTCAGAAATGCAGCTGTAGTCTGATTTCTGCAGGCTTATATCTCTGAATGAATCCTACTGAGATAAAGCCTGCTACTTGTGCACAAGTGCTCTCATAAGCAAGGGTCCCAATCTATAAAAAAACATACCATGAGTAAATAACATTATGGAGAGGAAAGTGAGGAGTAAATCTCTGCCACTAAAATGAAGGCAGTTCTACCCAGTCATTGTCATAGAATGGCAACCTTTTTAATTTTCCTCCTCCACCTTGACAAGTAGCTTAGGGAACACTAATTTGATCTTTTTATTCATCAGAGCTGTTCAAGACCAGAAGCAAACTATTGAATAAATTTTTTCTTCCTAAGAGTTTGTATCACAAGAAGAGATTTTAAAAATGAAGACTCTGGAATAGGCAAGCAAGCAAGTGTTGAACGCTGAGGGTTGGAAATAAGTCCTTCTGTTTATGGAAGAACTTTCTTTTGCAGGAAGAACAGCCAACTCCATGTATTAATAAGTAATACAGTGACAATGAGCTAACAGTGGTTGTTGAGCAGAGGATAACAGGTGGCCCCTGGGGTGAGAGTGCTCCTGGTCCCAGCTGATCTGTGAGCAGCACAGCACTGCTCAGTGGGCTGTGAATGGTGCAGAGCCAGGGCTCTGCATCTTCCCTGGGGACAATTCTTGTTATTGCTGCCCGAGCCCTGTACGCTGCGACACTCTGCTTGGGGAGGGAGCTGCAGCTACTTAGTGTTAGATGTCAACTTAAAAGTTTCTACTGCTTTCACCTGTGCTACACTTTACTGTTGCTTAATTATTTTGCAAGTTGGCTTTGTCTCTTTTACCTGTGCTCCAGGTTTTTTGTGTAGAAACAGACTATTGGAGCTGGTCTGGATGCTAAAAAGTCTCCTTTTGTAGCATGGAACAATTATTTTTTTCAAGGTCTAATTCTGTGTTTTAAGGATCTATTTTTCTCCTTGATTAAAAAATGAAAAAGGAGGGCAATTTTGCACAATTTATTGTACACCACTTCAAAGACATTATCTGCCTGAGGGAGGGAGAGCTTGGTAGCATCGTGGAAAAAGGCACAGTGTATAAACACCATGGAAGTCAGAAGACTCTCAGAGGAATCTGAGTGAAGCTCCATGACTGGGGTATTTGTGCAGAGATGTGATCCATTTTCTCTTTATCTTTACTGTCAGCATGGTCTGCTCAGGAATTCATGGTGCCAGTGGCTCTCTGGAGCTTTTGATGGATCCCTCACTCTGCCCAAGAACTATCCCATGTGAATGTGAAGTCACATCTCTGCAGTGGAGCATGGTCCTCTGCTGGGAAGTGAAACAGAAATCAGCATGCTTTGGAGGGCTCTTGCCATGGTGCTGGTTGTTCCTGGGGCCAGAGGTGGCTGAGGTCCCTCCCCTGCCCTGAAATTCAGATGAGCTCAACCGTGCTGTTCATGGAAGGGCTGCAGCACAGCAGGGCTGCTCTTACCAACCTCCTCTGCCACTTTTGTGCTTACTGGGCCTCGAGGGAAGAGTCTTTCTGTCTCTTTAGGGTCGTGTTAAAATCCTGTTTAGCTGCCATGTATTTCCTTGATCCTTTCTTTCCCATAATCACCAATTAGCAGTGTGTGTGTGTGTGTGTGTACATGCAGATTCTTCCTTTCTAATTAGCAGATTCCTAATGCCCTGTGGATTCATTGTCATAAACGAGTTTTATGTAACCTCCCACTCCTCATGTGCCTCTTCTGTCCAGGTGGCACAGTGCAGTCAGCTCCAGACAACTGTGTTTCTAAAAGTGCCCTTATCACAGGTTTAAAGTTGACACATGTCAGCCATGAGCAAAGCCCTCATCTTTTCCCAGCCTGCAGTAAATGTGACACTCCCCATTCCACCCCTCTGGGAGTCTGGGAAAACAGGCCTTGCAGGGAGCCCTGGGGGTCAGCAAAACAGGCACTGTCAGACAAATTAAACACAATCAGAAGTTGCTGAATCTCTGTGGTTTAACAACAAATCATATATAGCAGTCAGCAGGAATATGAATATGTGATGTGAACGAGGCATTCTGTGTCCAATTATCCTCAAGTCCCTTAGCAATTTTGTTATTTATTGCTTTATAGAATTTTCTAAATAAATCCACACAAATGAGCCAGAGGAACTAAATCAAAATTAAGCCAGAACACAGCCATGTAGAGGAGTCACAGGCAGCACACACAACCCCAGCAGGCCAGCTCTCATCTTAGTCTGGTGTTGTTTATATGCTACATGCCATTTTCTGCCAAAGTAAAGGTTTCTATCATCATGGTGGCTTTCTTTGATGTCCAGCAGGGCAGATGCCTTGTACACATGGAGGAAACTGGAAAAGTCTTTGTTCTGCCCCATCCAAAGGTCATGTTTCCCAGAAGGAGACTTCTTCAGAGCCAGATCTTTCAGGATTTTAGTGCTGTCTGGGAATGAGCAAAGAATAGTTTTTCACAAATCAACCTGCATCTTGATAATGAGTTGTGGAGTATTCACAGAGGGAGATTTCAGTTTTGAGCTTCAAGAGGGCCCAAATGTGGTTGTCCTCTATAGCTGAGAGGCATCACACTGCACTGCAGTACTGACATAGAGACTGTAAGTGTTAAACTGGTCTGTGCATGCAGCTGACCCAGCAGTGGGGCTGCTGCCAGGGATGGAGGCTTTGTGTGCTGTGAGGGACAGGATCAGGAGCTGCAGGGCAGCTGTGCTGCAGGGGTGACAGTCTCTGACGTGTCTGCCAGCATCACCAGCTGTGGGTCAGGCAGAGCAGGCTCTGCTGAAAAGGGAGGGAAATCCCACCTTAATCTGCTTGTGGTAGATCCTCTTTGCTGGGCTCTGCCCAGAGTAGCAAAACCTCCCTGTGAAGGAAAATGGGGTGACTGAGAATGATCCCTGGCTACAGTGATGGAGCTGAGAAGCAAAGGCATTCAGAATGTTGAAATAATGAAATACAGCAGATTTATGTGAGAGCAGCTGCTTCCCTGCTGGGTGCACTGCCTGGTGGGGACTTGGGTGGCACAGCCTTGGGGGCCACAGGACAGGCTTGCACCTTTCTGCCATGGACTGCTGAGACTGGTCCAGCTGGGGCCTCCATCCATCTCTGGTTAATGGAAACAAGAGGACAAGTGGATGCTTGAAAAGGGGAGCAAATGAATAGGACTGAGAGGGGGAGATAAGGCAGTGAGAGTGAGGCAGGGAAAAAATGAAAGGAAAAACCACTGAAATGTGAGGTAGGGAGGACAGAAATGTTGGACAATAAGAAAAAAGTATAGAAAAGTATGGCAAGCAGTGAACAGGGGGAGTGCTTGTTTCCTCAGCTGCCCTGACCCTGCTGAGCCAGCTCACCTGCACCTCCCTGTGAGCTGTCCTGCCCCAGGGCACAGTGCCCAGCTGCTCCCTGTCCTACAGCAGAGCCTGACCCTCACCTGCCTTGGGAGGGCAAGGTCTGCAGGAGTGGGGAAAACAGCCCTCCAGGTCCATCACAGCATCAGTGCCTTCTGTTTCACACTCAGGAGACAAAAAGGGAAGTTTGGGTTTGTGTCTTTGTTGTTTCCCAGTGTGATCAGTGTGAGCTGGGCAGAGGGAGGGCAGGGGACATCCCTCCTGCAGATGCACTGCTTCACACTGAGGCACCACTGGCTGTGCTAAGGTGAGAATGGGTTCAAAGACCACATTTCTCAGTATGGTAAATATGGTTTGCAGCACTGAAGGGTTTTGCAAGTCATTCCAAGGTCCATGGACGTTTGAGCTCCTGCCTCAAAGTAGTGTCAGACTCCTCCTGCTGTTCCCCTGGCCTGACAATGTGGACTTTGCTTTGGTTGTGACTGGGTTAGAAAGGGACCAGTCCAAAACTCCCCCCTACCCCCAGCTGTTTGTGATTCATTACTTATTGCTTTCCTGTTCTTGGCAGAGCTCACTAAGCTATGGATCTTACTGCCTGGTCTCAGAGCTGGGCCCTGTGTCTTGTGACTGTCTCCTTCCTGTTCTGCTTGTCTCTTTTTCTTTTTTTCTGTAAATTTATGGCCATGTGCACTAGGATAACTGCAGTTGCTGGTGAGAAAGGTGTACATTGCTGTGTGCATGCATTCACATGGACTGCTGTGTGCCAATTAAATACACCAATGTGTTAAGAAAAATGTCTTTCAAATTAAAATTCAGTAGCAAACTCCCCCTTAATTACTACTCATTAAAAATAATGTAACAGTCAGTTAAAAGCTTTGCCAAACAATAACAATAATCTTGTAAAACCCCATCATGGTGTTCAAGCAGTGCTTTGCCAAAGATCATTAATTGGGTATGTGTGAATTTTTATGTTCTTCTCTAATTTAGTTTTCAGCCTTTAACTGGAAAACTTGTTTTATCTGCTGAAAGGATGTGCCATGTGCATGACATGCTGCTTGAGGCTGGGAAGAAATAGGAAGAAATATTTCAGTGTGCAATAGGACAGGAGAGACTGAGGCTAAGCAGGCAGCCTGATTTCCAGGGAAGTCACTAGACCACAGCACTACCCAAACTCGTGCCAGAAAGCTGCTTTGCTTTCCTGCCAGATGGGAAGTTATGACCCGGTTACAGGAGCTGGGAGGAATCATTTTTCAAAGAACAAAAGAATGAGTAACTGGGAAATGGTGAGGTGGATTAAAGAACTGAGGGAAGGAGTTCCCCTTGTGCAGCTCATCTGTCCAGAAGGGTGGAGAGAAGGTGCTGAGGTTCTAGTGGAGTGGGGACCTTGCTGCTCAGCTGTGGGTTTGAATGTGGCCCCAGGTGACATGATGCCAGATGACATGTCCCATGGTGATGGATGCTGCTTCTCAGCCTCCTGCTGCTTCAGTCCTGAAGCATCTGCAGCCAGAAAATGAGGATGAGGAACAGAAAGTCTCCTCTTTTGTTTTCCATGGCCTAAGGGATGCAAATGCCATGGGGATCCCCCTTTAACCTTGACTGACAAGTGAAGGAGAATGTTTCTACTGCTTATAGCACTGACATCTTTGTTCCACAGGAAAATGAGACATAGGCAACTTTATGCTATGAGCAAATGTAAGCCTTTAATGTGGATGTGTTTGATAAAGTTAATATGATAATATCAAGGTACTTAAAAAAAGGCTTAGTAGTGATGAATATGTTTGCCAAATAGTCTTATCTGCTTTGTGGTCCAGATGCTGAACCATGGGGGAAAAAAAAAGCCCCACAAGAGCCTAAAAGTGAACAGAGAGGTTTTGTAACTACATCTTTTGAAGACCTTAAATATCCACATCCTTGAATAGTGTTTTATGAACAAAAAGCTGCTAAAGTTTTCACACTGGAAGCCCTTGAAAGTCAGGTTTTTTCCTGCTTCACTGCCAAGTTTTACCAACTTCTTCAAAAGCTGGTAAAATTGCAAATGCCTGAAATGGGATGGAGAGCAGCAACACCTCATGCAGCTAATGCATTCACATACATTCTGTAGGAGCAGGAATGAACAGATAGCTTACAGCATGTTATGAACGTACTTATTTAATAGAGTTCAGCTTTTCTTTGTACTGTGAGTGCTGTCTCTGGGACCACTTTTCCTCCCAACTGTCTGAAAAACCTTCTTTCTTCCCTTTTTCATTAGAATCAAGCAACTCTCTTGTAGTTTCCAGGAGTAGCTACGTGTTGAGGTAATGGTGGTAATGAAGGATTTTAGCCCAGGCCAGAGGACTGCACAAGCTGTTGTAAGATGCACTCCCAGTCACGAGGCTGTGCAGCTGCCTGCTCCTCTCCTCTGCTTTGAGTGAGCTCTGTGTGCTGCTGAGCAGTTGCTTTTCTTCAAAACTCTAAAATCACATGCTGGCTAGTGAGATTACTTTTCAGTTAGGGCATGGTTGTAATTATGTTTAGTGTATTAAAGGCATAAAGAGCCAGAAATTTTTATGACCTGTGTAATGACAACCATAAAACCAGGAGATTTGGTTCCCCAATCACTTCTGTGCTCTCATTGCTTTGGAGTTGGAGATGAAAGATTTAAAAGTTAAATTTCAAATAGAGTACATTTGGGGTTTTGATGTAGTGCCTTACTCTGTTTCTGCTTAATGCATTTTCTTGGATTTAAAATCTTTTTTCATACCACTTGTTCACTGTTTCACTGGCCACTGTAGAAGTGGATTAAGCACACAACAAGCACATAGAGGCAAAAGGGCTTTGAACAAAGGCTTTTGGCCTTTTTTGTGTTCTGGGAACGTACACAGTTACTGGAGTAGGAGGATGACCTGGGTCATGAAGGTCAGTCCTCTGCCATTATGGGCAGCCACAGCATTAAATGTCTTTCTTAAATGCATCCTACACTGTCTCAAAGCTAATTACTTTTCAGCCTTTCCCTGTTTCTATTAGAAGGTTGTTCTTTCTGAGGTTTCTAATCCTTCTTATGTCAAGCCTAAACTTATTTAGGTGAGTTGATACCTGCTTGGGCTTATTTGCTGCTCTGAAAGGTTTCCAGTATTGCAGCAGCCATGCCAGACCCAGGTGGCTATGGCTGTCTCCAGTCTGTGGAGAGCACTGCCTTCCACCCTGGCAGTGCTTTTTTCCCATGTTACACTCATCCACCTGTCCCCATTGTTCCCTCTGTGCCATCTTTGATCTGTAGGACATTGCCCATCGTTGTGTTTTGGTGATCCAGCAAAACAGCATCCCAGGGCTGTTGGATATACTGGTGATAGAAATAAACATAAACAGGAGCTGAGGGGGCCTCAAAGCTGAAAAGGCACTTGAGGCTTTCCTGTTGCAAGAGCAATGGTAAAGATTGTTACAAGGAGCAAATCCAGCAAAGAGAGACTTGATTTAGATCTTATCTAAGGAGATGTCAGTTGGGAAGATCATGGAGGGCATCTCAAATGGGCAAATTGCCTGTGTTCAGATGAAAGTGGCTGTGGGTCTTCAAAGTTCTCTTTCTGGGCATTTTTGTTAGTGTATCAACATTGTGATGCACTTAATTATAAGTACAAAGACTAAATATATTTTGAGACTTGCAGTAAAGGGAAATCCAGGGAGAGCAGATTAAAAACTAAAAGAAACTGAACAGAACTTGCCTACCTGCCCTTTATACAACAGGCTTCTCCATGCTTTCCCTAAAGTATTTAGCAGATCACCATTATTAGATTATTTTTCTCAGTATGTCTTGTCTATTGTGAAGTTTTGTTTGTGGAATTGTCTTGCATCTCATGTGGTGATGCTGTTCATATAAAAAAGGACACCAGTGTAAGGAAGAATTGAGGGCTGTGTCTCTTAAACTGCAGGTCATTAGGCTAGGGGCCAAATTTCTGATGTTTGCATGTAATATCAATGCTTAATTAATGTACTCATGACCATCTCGTTCAAGTCTTCCTCCTTGTATTACATTCCCTATTAGATTTTAATAAAATAAGTTTTCTCTTGACACTGTTTGTCTGGTACCAGTGCATGATAAAAAGCTGTCCAGTATTAAGGTGTTGCAGGTTTTGTGCCTCACCTTCTCTCCTCAGGCTGAACCATTGTTTGACTGAGCAGCTTTCATGTCTGCAGACTCCATTGATTTATTTCATGCAAGCCCTTTGTAGCTGTGTTGTTACTATGGCAATAAGAAAACATAAACAGAATAAATGAGTAATGGTGATAAGGAATTGTTAGCTGGCAACAGAGATGATACATTTTGACCCTTTGTGAGATTTCTTTGTTGTCTGAGGGCAAACAACAAAGGAAAGGGATGGATTTCATCTCTCACAGGGACAGTATCCTGGTGGAGAATATGCTGAATTGAGAAGGGATGCATTAGCTTCAGGTCAGCCTTAGACCTTTGGTCCCTGAGACAAAGCTCCAAAATGATGTCCAGAAATGTTGGAATGAAGATATAGAATTAGTTGCTATTATTCTGTCCTGGAATGTGGGCTATTCTGGCTGTTGGGGATGAGTAGAATGCACCTCATTCAAAAGACAGGAGCAGCAGTATGTTTTATTAAGGTGAAATAATAATTTGGCAGAGTTCAATAAATTTGATGGTATTCAATAAAATTTAACAGGAGTTTGCTACGGGTCAGTAAGTTTGATGGCAAGGTTCACCTTATTAATTACTGCATGGAAGAAACATCCAAAGGAAAATTGGATTAGAATCTGGTTAGGGTGATTCACACAGAGCCCACAGATCTTCCTGTTGAGTCATGAGGTTCAGACCCCCTTGCTTTCCAAGCTCCTTATGGAGCCTCGGTGCAACTGGGCCAGTCTAAGTCTCAGACTTGGACAAAGGTATAAGTCTAATGAAATTATCTCTATTAAGCTTATGCTAATTAATATTGAGTAGCTACATCGATTAATAATGTCTCATTAGAATTAATTCAGTGTGCTAGCAGTCTCTTACCAAGGGGATCTCTGCCTTGGGCAGGGAAGGCTCTCTTGGATAAGGAATCTCAAACCTGGAGAGGGATGCCTGCTCAAGGGGAGACTCATGGGTGCTGCAGCTCAGCTGCAGCTGAGGGAGAGCTCAAATCTGGCTGATCTGAGGGTAATATTTGTAGAGTGAAGTAGTTGGTTGGACATATACAATACAAGGCACAATATTGCAGTGCAAAAAAAAGAGTATTTTGTTTGTGGACACTCAAAGACTATTTATGTGGTATAAAATATAGTTTTCTGCTGGGACAGCTCAGAGACAGAGCTGTGAGAGCTGTGGCTGTGGAGGTCAGGACTACATTTACCTTTTTGTTTCTGCTGCATCTGTTGAAACAGGTCCACTGTGACTCTCAGAAAAGCTGAGGAGCAGCACATGCCCCACATCTCCTGAGCAGGGCCAATACCAAGGAGTGTTCTCCACAAAGGTTCCCCTTGTTCATTGCCTTCTTGGTGCTCCAATGATAGCACCTTCCAGAAGCTGGGATACATGAAAGTGGGAAGCTTTGGAAGTATACAATAATGACAGTTTCCTGGTAATTTGCAATACCTGTCTAATGTATAGAGAGTGAAGGAGCAAAAAAATGGAATATAGATTTATCAGTATCAAACAGATTTACAGATATAAATGTATGTGTAGATTTATTTCCTAGTCTGCTGAGACTATTTACTCCATCCTGCTTGGTTTAGTTGCAGGAAAGTCAATGTATTGCTTTTGAGCTATTAGGTTAAAACCACAGCTTCCCAGCAAATAGAAATTGCTCTCTTTTCATACATCATGCATACATCATCTCTTTTCCTGTACAGTACATGCACACAGCTTTTAAGAGCTTCAGTGGATCATAGGCATGATTTCATATTGAAGCAGTGCTGTGCTCTCTGACCATCCCCTTAAAACAAGCCAAGATAAAAGAAACATTTTTTCCATTTTAGCAGATATTAGGTATTACACAACTATTTCCTTTATATTTTCTAGTTTGCCAGAACCTCATTGAGCTTAAGTGTGGTAAGTGTGGCTAGTCTGTTGTTTTCCAATAAGCTTTTCTCTATCTGTTTATAAATCTACAAAAACTTCATTTATGAGTTTGTATTCTCTGGGGGTGTCAGTAAACACTAACTGAGGTTTGTATTGTGTTCTGAGGTATCTGTGAGAAGTGTAATTATACAGTTATATCCTGCTAGGATTTCTAGTGTCTTTACTAGAGTACATAGTTAATCCCAGCTCTTGTAATAAACAGTGGAATTCTCTCTTTGGGGACTGACAAAATCAGTCCAAGTGCAATCCTAAGAGTAAGATGTAATTCCTACAGTGTCTAGGTTGTCTGATTGAAAATGAATGTCTATTACAAAGTTGCTTGTGTACAACACCAAGCTGTGTTTCAGCAAGAACTTAGGCACAAGCTTAACTTAAAATTACAACCTTTCTTTGTGGTTTTTAAAATGGTTTTAAATGCTTTGACTTAAAGGAAAATAACAAATACTCCAGCTTTATACCTTGAAAGGTACCAGTGTGCCTTAAAAACATCAATTTTTCTGCACCTGCATGTTTTCCTTTTTCTGCTCTTCAGCTGGGTAGGTAAGTGGGGATCCTTGGAGTGTCTGTGCATCAAGGTATTGAGTCCTGAAAATAACTGTGTTCAGGATGCTGCTTCTGTTGTGTTCAGGGAAAGAGAAGTCACTGCTGGAAGTCAGTTTTAGAACAAGAATTACCTTATCAAGGATCAAATAAGAAATGTCCTGAATCCATAAATCAAATCATAATGTTTTTGTGTGTAATCTGTTACCTATATGAGCATGATTACTTTATTTATGGCCCTTTTATAGGAAGCTTAGGTTCACTGTTCATTGGTGATTTTCCTTCCTAGGTTCAATTGTTGTGTTTCTATTGCAGTCTGGAGTCTTTTTTCAGACAGGTTTCTTTATCCCCACCTTTAAATAGAATAATGTCATGTTCTTGCAAGTCATTCAGTGTGTTCATGTAGACAGAAACATAGATTATTTTGTTCCAACTCCTCTGCCATGTTGAAGAATTTTTAGGTATACATTCCTAGTGTATGACCTCTTTGGCTGTATGGTGATTATTAATATTACAGAAGCAGCTAAGAGGAAATTACATCAGTAGATAAGATGAACTGTGCAATAGCAGAAGCTTTATTCACACTGAATACACTATTCACTTGCACAGAAAGATCATTTCTCAATTCAAAGAGGAATATTCTAATTTAAGTCTAACTTCAGCCATATGTCAAAATCTCTACAGAAACAAAGCTTACCACTGTGCAGTGATCCTGTAAGAAACACATTCCCCTTTGTGGATGGGCACATGGTAGGTGCATCAAACTCTTGCAGCTCTTGTTTTTCATGACAAGAACTCTTTTTATATCAGAACATATTTCAGTTTAGTCAATTTGCTAATTTAATGTAAAGTGACCTGAAACAGGGAAAATTGGGGAAATACCATAGTTAGTGGTCTTCAGCTCCACTCCCTTCTAAACCTAGGCTGGGTTTTTATTGCTAATTTAATCTTATTAAAAGCTATTTTTACATTACACTGAAGAAGTAAAAATTCAAAATACATCTCCTTGAAATAAAATAGTATGTAGAAAGGTAATTGAACATGGGGGATAATGAGAGATCCCAGGCTCAGAATGTTAAAAGGAGTTCTCTGCACAGGAAAAAGCAGGAAACAGTGGCCTGGCTGCTGAATCAATCTTAGCAGTATGGCATTGTAGTGATAACTGGAAAACATTTTGTGTTTTGTGGCATACCTGCTGGCCTGGAGCCTGAGACCATTGGAAGGGAGAGGGAATTTCTGTAGAAATTGCTGTCCTTTGTGCCAGATCCCATTGAGAAGAGTTAGGAACTAACCCCTGTCCCTGCCCTGCACAATGCTCAGCACAGCACCCACCCTTCCTACACTGTGCCTGCACACAATGGGATTCCATGGCTTCATTTATATTTAAAACCACATGCTGTGTGCCTTTGGTCACCTCTGTTGGTATAAATCAGAACCCAACAATGAGTGGGCCATGTGGTTGAGGCTGGTGCAGTCCTGTATCCCCACTGGGGTCACAGCACCATCATCACTGTTCCTGCAGCTCAGAGCCAGGTCTTTTCCCCCAGCCATAAGCCTTAGTCCAATGGGATGTTGGAAAGGGAGTTGAGCCAAATAATTATTTCATCCTGAAGCTGTGTGGGGCTCACAACAAACCTGTCTTCTGACACAACTGACTTCTTGACATTGCTGGCACACCCAGGTGAATATCATTCTCTGATAAACACTTTGGAGTTCCTCCAGGTTGATTTGCTTATTCTTGGAAGTTTTTGCTAGTGATATGTATACACTTGTAATTTCACCATGTAACCAAATACAGATGAGGATTGGGAATGATTGGCTTCAGGGGGGAGTTTGTTTTCTAAACTCTTAATTCTTACATTCAAACCGAGGAGACAGGGAAGAATGACAGAACTGGTGCAAACTCATACTCTGCTGAAAGAGCAAATTAATTGAAGCCAGGAAGATTCTGATGTAGGTAGAGTGGTGAGTGAAAAGCAGTTTTGTTTTATTTACAGACCTGCTGTGTTTTATTGGCATTTTCTCTTTGGGTGCATGTATTTATTTATTTTTGCCTTGCTGTTTGTTAGCCTGGAGCTACTTGCCAGGGTTTAGGAAGAGCAAAGTTTGCTCAAGTCACTGGTTATATTGCAGATGGATTTGGCCCAGTGTGCTTGCCCTGTCATTTGACTGCAGTGTTGACATGGTTATTGGTGTGTCTTCCTCCCCACGGTTGTGCAGTGCATTTTCTGTCTCCAAAGAAAGCAGAATTTGGCAAGGAGAGCCCAGAAGCATCTGGCTCTTTCCTGTTGTTCTCTCTCTCTGTTGCTGAGAGTAGAGCAGTCTCATGGACAGCTCTAAATTTAGCTGCTAATTTTCATCTTAGGAGTCAGTTCTGCTTAGATTTTGGCTAGAGGGGATACTTGAATGAGATGAGAGTCCTGGGTTTGGTACCTGCTGGATTACATCCCCCTGGGAATATCCTTGTGTATTTTCTGTAAGATCCCCAGATGTTTCCATGTTATAAATCCCCAGCTAAGTCCTGGTCTGACTTGTTTGTCAACAGTTTAAGAACTAGTTCAGAATAGAACTTAATTTGTCTGCATCCCTTTGAAGGAGATAGTACAAAAGGCAAAATTGCATGCCTTGGTGGTCTCTTTACATATAGATGTGTAGGCAAGAGAGTTCTTCCAGGAGTTACCACGTTTCTCAACACAGTTGATTGGAATTCATTGGTGAAGCTCCATGTTTGTGGTCACTGGGCAAATATTACTTCTTGCAGTTAAGAGACTGGACAGAGATGTGCAGAATGGAATTCTGTTGGAGCAGAAATATCCTCCCTCACATTTCCTTCCTGTAACCTGGCTTTGAACAACATTCATTGTATGCCTACCTGAGGGGTTAATTTTTTGGATCACATTTAACTTTTGCCCATAGCTAGAACACAGGAGAACAAATTTCACAAAATAAACACTGAAATCCAAAAGGGAGATGTAATACCCACTGTGTGGTTCCACCAGCAAAGTTCTTCCTTCATATCAAAGTATTTAGACAAGATTATATGTCTAGATATCCATTGTATATATAAGACTGATGGTAGTATGATCACAATGAAGTGGCACCTGCATCACTGGTACTTCTTTCCATACTTTCACTGAAGTTCATCCTTTCTACTCAAATCAACTTTTCATGCATTCTAGACATGAATAAGAATATTTTCAAAATATGTAGAATAACAATATAAATTCTTAAAAATTATGTTTTCAGGATCAGAAAGGTAAGGACTTGGAGTCAGATATTAAACAGACAAAACTGGTGTAGTTCCTAGATTTCTAAGGAGCAGCTCCAGCTTGCATTAGCCAAGGATCTCTCCCTGTTTCATTGAAACAGTAATTTTCATGCAAAACACAGCAGACATCACAGGATTCCAGTAGTTCCGGCCCATTTGTCTGCTGCTGCTAGGAAGTTGTTTACCCTTTTGTATCACTCTCTGCTGACGTCTGCTCACTGAACAATGTCATCAAATTTCCTGTTTTTTGGCTTGTGGAAAGCAGCTCCCCCACCTTCTGCTCAGGCTGTGCTGCGTGGGGATCCGTGGAGCGGATGCACCCAGCAGACAGGATGCAGGGTTAAATGCAGCAGAGCTAAATAAATAAAGTAGGTGTTCAGTTGTGAACCAGAGCTGCCTTCTTGCCAGGGGCATAAAGCAGTTCAAACATTGAGCAGAGATAAAATACTGGTTTCAGGTTGTGGGGTTTTTTAATGGCTTTTGGATTTTTTTTTTCCGTGAGTTTATGTTAGCAGCTTCCTGAAGCAGCCTGAAATAGTTTATAATGTGCTGTGTGATGTGAGAAAACACCTCTGTCAGGTATTGGCAGCATTCTGCTGCTGGTGCTGTAGCTCTGCAGGCAGAGGGGCTGCCAGCAGTGTGTCCATCACTAACTCTACTGCCAGAGCAGCAGGCTGGTGCTCAGCCCAGCAGTGCTGACTCTCTGCCAGGGGGCTGATCCCCTTACATTTTTGGTTTGTCTGTCTTCTGGCCAGTGCCACAGGGTCATTAACTTGCACTTGGGCAAGCACCAACAATAAGCAGAGCAGATCTTTGTTCAGCAAGTCTTCCAAACAAAGTTTGGGGTGCTTGCATTGATAACACAAACATTGTCATGTTGGCTTCCTGTCATCCAAAGCAAGAGGGAACATCTGTTGTTAGAAAACCCACCCAACCTTTGTAAAATAGGGCTGTGTGCTTTATGGGACCTGAGTCTTGTGCTTCCCTCCCTTCTGTAGGTCTGTCATGCTCCAGGTGGTTTCCCTCAACTTAGTGTTGCTCAGTCTTGGAATTCTATTTTTCCTTTCTCCAAAGAGCATTTGATCACTTCATGAAAACAATTCTTGTAAGGATTGTCCTAAGATCCTTTATTAAAACAAAACAAAACAACACCCCCCTCAAAGAAACAGAACAAAAAACCAAAACAGTCCCCGCCCCAAATACCAGAAAAATAAGAATCCCACAACACAGAACATTTGGAGTCAAATTGCAGAGCACTGAAAAAAATGCAGGAGTATCTGATGACAGACAGAACTACAGGGTGTGCTGGAGTGATTTATAGGAGCTATCCCACCATTGGGGCATTGAGTTTGTCTTTATTTTTAAAAGGTTTTTATTAAGGTACAGCCAGAACATTTTGCTTACTGCCTTTCTCTGCTAAATTCAGTTTTGTTGCACTGTCTCACTGATGCTTGTAACTGGAAATAGTCTGAGTGTGTGAAGTACTGAGTGTGGAGCATGTGGGCTGCCACCTCATTGAAATGCTGAGTTCTTGTCATCATTTCTGACATCTTCCTGCTTGGATCTCTGCAGAGACAAAAATGCTGTTTATCTCAGAGTATCTTCCATTATAATGAGAAAGGAGTATAAGAGGGTTTCCTTGCAATCTCAGGTTCCTGTTCTGGCAGCATCCTGTATCCATAATGGGGCCCATAGTCAGCATGTGGAGAAATGGACTGGATGCAGTACTCAGCCATGGGTATCTGTGTGGATCTGCATCTCCAGGTGTGGGCTTGCATTTTGAATGGGCTTGTCTCTATAAAATCATGCCAGTGCCTAAACATGATCATTTTCCAAGACAGGCTGCCAGGTTGGATAAGATGTTGACTTGTACTTTGGTCAGTTAAACCCTTGCAGTGCAAACCTTGAAAATAAAGAAGCTGATCTATTCCCTGGTACAGACCTGCCCATAGTGCAGGACCCACATCAGTCACCTTCCTCTCTGGAACAAGCACTGTCTGCTGAGGGAGGATCAGGAAAGAAGCAGGAAAGGAGACAGCTGCAGACAATGGGTTCAGTGCCCAGGCAAAGGTAACCCTTCATCCAAACAACTGGCAGGGGTTTCTAGCTCTTTGTTTCTCCTCTGCCCTTCCTCCTCTCTGTGTATTCCCTGTTCCCTCCTCTCCATGTTTTCTGAGGTTCATCCTGTGTCTCTGTGCCTTCCCATCAGATAACAGTGGTGGTGTTTGATTCTTTTGACCTCTACCCCACCTCCATTACTATTCTGTTTTCAGAACTGTCCCCTCATATTTCTCCTGTGCTCTTTTCCATTGCCCATCACAGCTTCTGCTGAAGTTTGAACCTCTAATGGTGTTACAGCCAACAAAAATAACCTTCAGGGCTACCCTTGCTCCTGGCAAGGTGGACAGAGCTGCCAGCTGCCTGTGTGGACTGTAGGGCTGGATAGACCCTGCATTACTGGAGAGGCTGTGCCCCCCATGCTCCCTGCAGAGCTCTCTGCACATGGGCTCTGCCAGCCTAACACAGTCTGCTCCTTATCCTGCAGTGGAAGAGGAGAGCTCAACAAATTGTGCCTCCAGGGCATCCTAGTACCAGCCTCTTCCTGGGGCCCTTGACAGGGACTGAGCCAAAGGGCTCAAAATCCGAGCCTCTGCCTTCTGCTCCTGGTTAAATTTATTCATAACTTGCCCTCATGGAGATTTATAAGTACAGGTGCAAGCTAAAACTCCTGAAAAGATGTCATTCATTTTATTTCTAACAAATAAATTCCAGATGTTTGCCTCTAACTCCCAGAGTGCTGATATGATCAGCTTGGGGCTCCAGTTGTTCAGTCTTGTGTTAGGTGACAGAGCAGAGAGTGAAATTAATGCACACCATTGCCAGTGGTTTGCAGGCAAAGGGACAAGTTTTTCTAAGAAGATGAAACTGGGTAAGTTGAGTTGAGAAAACAACTGGCTGGCACTGCAGTGATGGAACAGTAGTAACTAGATTTAAAAGAAAATGAGATAATCTTGTATGACAGAAGAGGTGGAAATAATGGAACATTCCAGAAAGAAAGTATGCTACCATGTACTGCAAAAAATAAGGTCTATACTTATCATAAGGTGTTTCTTGCTACAGACTCTGTGAAAAGCTTCTTATGTAGGAAACATTGATTTGCATAGTGCTGCTTGCAAAGGCTGTAGCTTAATTCTCAAAGTCAAACTTGGGGGAAGAAGTGTCTTTCTTTGACTGTCAGAGCCAAGAGATTATTCTTACCCTAGGAAAAAATAGCAAGGCAATGGTAGTCCTGGTAATTCTATGTGCCCTACGTGCCATGCAGATTAGAAACAAATAGAATGGGCTAAAAATACAGAGCAGAATTGCAAAGCGAAATTATCAGTTAAGGTATTAAATTGTCATAAACGCTTTTAAATTCTGTCTTGAAACTTGGTCTGAAGTAGAAATGTAATATGTGTAGTGTGAGTTGTGACACCCATGGCTTCATAATTACAGTATCAGAAAAATATTTTACCCAATATGGGCATGTTTCTCTTGTAAAAAATTTAAATTAGTCTTAAATGTTGTAAGTAGTATTCATTTATGGTACAAGCAAGCCATGCTTCACTTCCTTCCCAAAGAACACATGGGCAGCAATGGCAGGGCTTTGTTATGAAAGAATCAAGAGCACCAGGATGGAATACCACACACAGTTGGCTGGCAATGGATTTCTTGGATTTGTCTGACAAAGGAACTCCCAGGTGATCAATTATTCAGCATTCAGGGCCAGCTGGGCAGAGAGGGAAGGACACAGAGTCACGATGGACCTTGGCTTGTGCAAGTGCCCTCTTCAGCTTTCTGTGGAGCTCAGAGAAGGAGATGTGCAAGGACACAAATCCGAGCAGCAAATGCACCAGATAACCTCTCCCACTGGCAGGAAATTGTCAGTTGTGTCACAAAACCACTGCAAATCTTCCTTGCTTCATCTGGAAAGTATTTCTGGGTACAGCCTCATACTGTGGCCTGCAAATTTTGTTACTCTGTTTTGGTGGGGAGCACACTGTGAGTAATTTATGTCTAATGGAGTAGTGGTTTGATGCCACCTCTAATGTGTTCCTCCTGTTTCACATAAGGGGTGCTTTTTTTGTTGGAATGTATTTGAAGGTTCTTAGCAAAATCAGATTACAGAATATAACTGGATTAAATGATGTGCCTCACAGTATATTCTGAAGTCTTACAGAGTATGACATATTGGTTCAAATTAAGCAGTGAAGAAAACAATTAGAACTGTGGTGTTCCATGGTAGGTGCCTAGACTGTACGTGGTAGTGGCTCATAGAGTTAGTCAAAATATATTCCTGCTGCAGCCTATTACTAAAATTATAAAGTTCAACACTGAGCAGCACACCATTTATTTTGTCTTTAGAGGATGAGGACAAAAGAAATGCAGAAAAAGCTGCTAACCACAGAAATATGAATGTGGTAAGAACATTTGTCCTGGCTTAAAGGAACATACAAACACATAAAACTAGTCAAACGAAATTTCCCAGGGTTGAGAAAAGTTTCTATAATCAAGGACACTGTAAGTAATTACAGCCTTATGCCCAAAGTTCATAGAGGAAGAAAAACAAATCAGGTGATGTATCTGAGTAATAAACTTTTCAAGAGTTAGATCTATGCCATTCTTGAGTGAGTTTATAGGTTTACTTTTATTTTTTAATTCTCAAAGTGACCTATAGTTTTACTGTAGCTTTACTGGAACTGTTAATAAAGTGAGTCTGGTTTTTCCTTTCTGTTACTTACATATGAGACTTTAGACTTTATACTAAAAAACTACCTGTCTTTGATATCTAATTTATTTGTAATGGGTTATATTTACTGATTCACACAGACTATCTTTCCCATTAAACTGGTTTATAGAAATGCAGCATAATTTTTACACAAAGCAATAGTTTTGTTTTATTATAGTTCTGTGAATTGCCAGCTACATTTTGTGTCCTAGAAGTCTGGCTGAGCTAAATTGCATATTTCATTAATAGAATTTTTCTGTTTGCTTTGGACGTTCTTCCTAGTATTTCGTAGCTTGGGGGAAAAGGCAAAAGAAAATAAATGAGTACAGTTGGTTTTTTACTCAGCTTTGCTGGAGATACAGAGGAGTTTCTCTTCTGCCTGTTGCAGGCAGGTCTGAGGAACTCTCAGTTCACACAGTTCCCAGTTCAGTCCCCACAGTTTGGTCATGCAGATACAGCGTCCATCCTCCCCAAGGGAGGACACTGAGGCTTGCAAATTAACATTTCCTGCTAAAATTTCTGGTAAAAGCTCCCAGCCAGAGCTATCAGCAGTCTGGATCACTGTCTGGGAAGAAGCACTTGGTGCAGGGGAGGAAGAAGGAAATGGTGACTGCGAACTTATTAATGGTGTCGCCAGACAGGACTTTAATGTCTATTTTCTCGTTTGTTCTTTGGCATAAATAAAGCTTTCACACTCTCAATAGAAGACCCAGGGCTGCTGAATCCTTTGCTTAAAAAACCAGCAGAGTGAGAAACATATTTTGGATAGCTGCAAAGCAGATTAGACAAGCTTGTTTCATGCCAGAATTCGGATCTCGAGGGAGATTGATTCTGGATGGAGGCCAGTGTTCCTTGCAGCTAATTATGGGGGTTTTGCATAGGTGGACTCTATTCATTTAATGAGTAAGTGGAGCCTCTCTCTTTCATATTGCTCCTCCTTTTAGTTCATCACTGTTACCCAAATTGAATGAGGTGAAAGGTGCTGTATGAAGCTCTGTTCTGTGACAGAGGAGCCACCTCTGCACAGCTCCAGCACTGGCTCCTGTTGTGAAACATTTGTGCCACTCTCAGTGGCAACATCAGACCTTTTTAGAGGAGACAGGTAAATTTAGGTGTCAATAAAATTGTGCAGAAGGTGATGGGCACCTGCTGACCCTAATATTTGAGGAGCTGTTTTTGCTGTTCAAGTCTTGGCTGGGTTTAACTCAAATTTTGCAGTCCTTGCAGGGAGGAGCAGAGAATCTGCTCATTTGAGAGGCAGCACATGGTGCTGGTGTTCAGACATGCCCTGGGGAAGGGCCCACTCAAGGGTCTGAGGACTGGTAACCTGGGGAGTCTGATAAAGCTTTTGAGAAAAAATTTCTGACCCCACTCTCATTATAGGGAAGACAAGCACTGTTCCATAGTGTCTCTTCAAGTGACACATAAAAAGTCCACATTTGCTCGACCAAATGCACCTTTCAGCCACTGCTGGCTGTGTGCTTATAAATCTTCATGGTTTATACAGCACTTATGCTAGGCAGTTTGCAGGTGAACACTTTTACATTAAAGATTTACTCTGTTTTTGCCTCTTCTCTTCTTACCCCCCATATTACAGATCTTTGCAAATCTTTCAAATTGATTGCAGCAGCTCTGTTACAAAGCTTCACTGATGCCATACAACTTGTAAAAGTATTTGATGCAAGTATCTCAAGATTTTGCCTCTCTTTCCTGGAAATCTCAAGGTTAAATAATTTCTGTGAGGCTCTTCAACATTTATATATTATTATCTGGATAATTATGACCCATGTACCTAATTTGAGAAATGCTAACATGGTACCTGGAGAGAGTGTATTTGGACAGTAGGGCAAGATTTCATCTTAAGTGGATATTTGATACCCAGCTGGATCTGTTTCCCAGTTAAGGGCTACAGTGTTAGAGGGCTTTATGGGCTTCCTTGATTATGGGCTGTTTATTAAAGAGCTGCCTTGTGAGAGACTCCTGTGCTGGACTTGGTTGCTCCTTGTCTGCCACAGCTTTAATCCTGTGAAATTTTACTAGGAGATGGTAAGATATTGATTGCTTGTGTGTCTCTATGGAGAAAATCGTGCTGCTGGTACAAAATAATAGTTTATTTTGAACCAGCAGCATCTCCTTTGGCATATCCAGCAGCTCTTTTGTAAAGGAAATGATACTCATAAGCAGAAGATGCAGAGATTGCTTTGTATCAAAGATAATGGTATAATTACACAGATTTTTTAAATTTAAATGAAATAAAATGGAGTGTGCCTACCACAAATCCAGATAGAGCGAAATTATATTTACAAGAAAACTAGAATGAAAAACTGCTTTGTTGCAATAATTTCTACTTAATTGCAGTTCTGATTATAATGAAAATCCCACTTTATTAAAGACATGCAGAGTTAGGGGGATTGGCATAGCTGTAAAAAGTTCTACTAAAGGAAAAAAAGACGTGATCCCATCCCAGGCGTGTGATATTTAACGAGCCCTGTGGGCTGGCAGAAGCCCTGTGTGTTACTGAACCAGAGTCAGGCAGAAAACCAGTGTCAGGTTTCAAACTACCCTGTAGGTCCTCAGGAATGAAGAGGCATCTGTATTAGAGGAAGCCAGTCACTCATCCCCTCTGCCACTGGAGTTCCTAGCGGTCAAAAGAAAGGGATGCC
This sequence comes from Oenanthe melanoleuca, assembly GCF_029582105.1. Classification (NCBI taxonomy): domain Eukaryota; kingdom Metazoa; phylum Chordata; class Aves; order Passeriformes; family Muscicapidae; genus Oenanthe; species Oenanthe melanoleuca. The sequence goes on from NC_079344.1 coordinate 8,130,460, forward strand.
CAGGACTCTTAAATCTGTTTTCCTCTTTATCATAAAACCTGAAGTTAATCTCGTGGATTGGTTATAGCTGTGAGCAAAGAAAATTAATGCTAAACCTTAGAGTAAAAAAAAGAATGTACTGCTGTGAATTTCCTCAGGTTTTTTAAAAAGACATCTTGAATATGCCTGCAGTCTCAAGTCTTCATTTGTTGGAGACAAAGTTCCCTATTTAGAAAAGGTTTGACTGCCAAGAACTCCTCTTGGTTTTCTCAAGTGTCAATTGACAGTTCCACTCAGTCTGAGAAACATGTACTCAATAGACAAAAATACAGTTATGCTTGTTATCAGTATTGAACATTTCTCCTTTGCTGTCCTGGCTGCTGTCCCACTGACTTTGCATTTATTCTATCTGCAAAATCCCATCTCAGAGACAGCACCTTTGTTGTTGCTCAGGGCAGTTCCCAGGCAGGGTACTGGATAGAGCACAGGTGAGTTTGTGCATCCTGAAGGTAGGCAGAGCCTTGGACTCTAAAGGATTCTAGTGATGTCCAGCAGGTTCACAGACACCTGGGTGAGCTTGTGAAGATGATGTGTTTGGTAGATGGCTGGGAGAGTAGGGGAGGAGGAGGAGAAGGAGAAGGAGGCAGCTTCATACTGTCACCATCTAGTCTTGGAGAACTAAACTGGCACAACCAGGATGCTTGATCCACTTAGGCTGGAGATCTGTAAGATAAAGATAACAGATGGCATCAGGTAGAAAAAGTTACTATTGACAGTAAAGCCTGAACTGTGTCAGCACAAAAAATGTGTTAATAGTGATAATAAAAAAGCAAGTTTGTTCCTTAACAATTGAGATTTAGGATAAAACTGAGATCTTCGAGGAAGCCTAGCAGATCCACTGACTGAATTATGCTATTTTGGGGCTGTACTCTCTTGCTTTGCTAGTCTGTTTGTGACGATTGCAGTGTTGGTAGATCAAGCCATGAAAAGTTTGTCTGGCATAAAGTAGTTGGAAAACTTCCTGGTAGACTGGAACTTCCTTTTAGTCAGATGAGTCTGTTCAAATCCAGATGGTTGAAAGAAAACTGTCACTGAAATTCATATTCATGAGGAAAAAATGAAAACTGATAATGGAGTTCTGTTGCATTCTGATGCATCTGCAATCATCTCTAAAATAAAACTAGTAAGTGGTATCCACCAGAAAAAAAAAAAGAGAACTAGCTGATAGATAGGAAATAAATTAGCTATTACTGCTATACTTCAGGATCTTGCAGAATCACAAGAGAGCAAGCAGTTTTAATAATATTAAACAATAGAACTACTGTGCCATATTTAAGTCTCCCAGAGTGCCGTGCAGTTCAACTGTTAAAATGCAGGCAGGAAGAATTTCCCTCAGGGCCAGAAGAATGTTGTATTTGTACTAAAGTGTCTGCTCAAGCAGGGGGGATGGAAAGTCAGGCACAGCCTGCCTGTAAAATTAATACACCTGAGGCGACAGCAGACGAGTGAGAAGTTCCTTTCCTGTTAGACAAAGGTTGGTGAAGCCAAAGGCTGTATTTATTTGTTAGGAGTTATGTGAACCCCGATATATTTAATGCTCTGATTCTGAGCACATCTTGGCTGATGACCTGCAAGACTTACAGACCAGTTTCTTCTCTGTTGACTTGGCTAGCCTTTGCATCTGGGTAAAAGTTACTGCTGCCAACAGATGAGAGAGGATAGCACACTGAAACTTTTACAGCAATGACGGCGTCCGAGGAGCGAGCTGGTCCCCAGAGCTCAGTCACAGCTCTGGCAGCCAGTGCATAACCAGCCCGTGTCAGCTGAGGGGAAGAGGTGTCTCAGCCTTCTGGGAGCTGCTAGGCACGTTGTTCTCATGTAGCTGCCATTAAAGCATTTTGTGAGATAGAGTGTGACTGGCCCTGATTGCCAAGGGGGAAACAGAGGAGTCTCAGAGTCGCTGGAGTACAAGGGAAGAGCTGCTGAAACTCAGCAAGCTGCAATATCCACCCAGATGTGCTGTTCAGCTGCCCATGAGGTACCATCTCACAGAGGCAATCACAGCCCTTACCTTTACATAAGCCCAGAATACCAGGGATGTCTGGCTTTGCAGGACACTTGCTCTGAAGTGCAGGTATTCTGTCTGACCCTTTAATTTTGTCAGAAACTAATAAAACATTAAATTAGATGCTAGTGCTTTAAAGATGACCTCTTTCTTTTTTCTTCAACTGAACCAATTCAGTTTCTGCATGTTGCACATTCTGTTCCTGTTTGAACAGCTGAAAACGTTCATACTAGTTGGTTGGGTTTTTTTCATTGATAAAGGCATCCATTTCTGCAGCCTATGTATAGAAAACCATTATTACAGGGTTTAAAAAATTCTTCTAAAGTACAGCCAGATCATTTAAGCTGCTGGTTTTCTCTTAGGGCAGGACACAACTACAGATGCTCCACAGCATGCCCTCACCACACAGAAATACTTGACTGTAGTTTAGTGAGCAGCCCAAGGATTCAATATGGGGAGACCTCACAGCCTCCAGACAAAGTTCTGTGCATGTTTGGCCTGAATGGAGAAGTTCTTGCCAGCACTTTCAGTCTGAAAGTGGGACCTTAATGAAGACCCCAGTGAGCCATCTCAAATCTTAAGATTATGAGGACTTAGGGCACTTTAAATTTTGTGCTGGTTGGTCATAATAGGGTTTGGCAAAATGACAAGCGAAAGGCACAGACCAGTTTTATGGTTATTCACATTTGTTGTTGTGGAGTGTATGAGTCACATTTTTTTTCTCTTTTAAAGAGACAAATAGATGAAATTTCAAGCCCAGTGTACTTGTGCATAAAATGCAGTTTTGAAAGAGGTCTTTGAATCAGGTAGATGCTGCAGCAAATACAACTTGCTGGATTTTAATGGTTTTTGATATGAGGACTAGTTTCTATTCAACTTTGTTCTCACTGGACAGAAAAGTCAGTGTGGATTAATGAGTAAATGACTCTCTTTTTCTGACTTGGCTGGTGTGTTCCATCCTTTTTTGCTGTGTGATTCATTGAGAGGGAGAACTCTTGTGTACGTATGTAGTGTGAAATTTGCAGAGTTGTTTTGCACAAGTTGTATCTTAGCTTAGAAACCTACAGTACTGCTGTGATTACCAAGATGTTATACAACTTGTTTGCATTACCACCAACACAGTTGTGAATTTCAGAAATAAGTGGGTGTTTCCCAGGTATCAGCCCCATGGTCTCAGTAAGTTGGCCAGCAAGGAGGGGCACTGGACACCCTGCCCAGGGATGCCAGGGCTCAGCACAGGGAGGGCTGGGGTTGTCTCAGTGCCTCAGTTCCTCTGAGTGTCAAAATGAAACCAGCAACCTCCCTTTTCAGATCTGGAGATCTGTGCAATTGTTCCGTAGGCACGCTAAGTGATAATGACATTTATTTCACCACTTCAATACATTATCAGGAGCTAAAACAGTCTCCCAAATTGTCAGCCTGTTCTGTGTAAAAGTTCAGCCCTTTAGCAGTGGCAGGGACTGCTGGCTGGCTTTTCCTGCTGTCATTGTACAGTGTGACCACACGGGCCACTCGTCTGGGCCAGAGGCCGAGCAGGCCTCACCACAGTGCAGATGATAATACAAGTCACTTTGGGACAGCATCATTAATTATTCCCAGCCCAACAATGATTCACTTCTGCATGTGCTGTGTTTGCAGTTTGATAACCAAAGTTTCCTGTGAAGCATAAGGGAGAACTTACAAAGAGTAGAAAGTGGGAGTTCTTGATTTTGTCTGAAGTGTGCAAGAAGGCAGAAGTGTGATTTCCCAACAGCATTGCTGAAGTTCTGTTCTAACTTGGCTTCACTTATTGCACTGAGGAAATGCAGTGGGCAACCAGGCCCAAAAGACAAACAAACAGATATATATAATGGTGTTTGGCATGTGTGGCAAGCTGAACACACAGCCAGAAATCAGCAGTGGCAGGGAGAGCCCTGATGCAGCTCAGACAGTGCTTGTGCTGTGTCCCCTAAAGCAGTCCCAGTGCCACCAGGTGGGGGTTTCCTGGCTTTCCTCAGGACCTGGCCTAACACAAAAATTGCCCCCAGGCTGAGTAATGGAAGAGGTGCTGGATTTTGGGAGGAGTAAAGGTGTTGCAAGTTTATTGGGAGTAAGAAAGTGAGTCCTGTGGCTGGTTACATCCCCAGAGAGAAGGGGCAGCATCCTGATGTGAGAGCTCTGGCAACTCGTTACATTCAATAAAGCTTTTCTTCTCACAAAAACTGCAAGCTGTCAAAATTGTGTGTTGCTAATGATGTGAATTGGAGGCCAGAGTTGGGCTCTTGAGTTTATTTAGGTAAATAGGTTCAAAAACGGGCACTAAAGTTTAAGAGATTAAGAAGCAGAGGGTGTGTTACCCCATCACTTACTGTCTGCACTATTGTTACATGGTGGCATTGTAGATAATTCTTCCAGGAATCAATTTAAACAGGAAACAGATAAAAGGAAAACTATACCAGAACAAAACATTGAGTGATCTGCAGGCCTTGTGATATAGATATAAATCTGTATTGTTTTGCTGAGAGAGATGCATCAGTGAGAACACGATTTAGATTAATCTAAATGCTAGATTTTATCAAAGCACTGAGTCAGGATGCTACATTATGAGTTCAGAGTCTGTGACATTTGTCTACATCTTTTATGAAGCAGAAATAGGAAAAAAATAGCAAGGGCTGGAATAATTTATTTCATCCAGGTTGAAGAGCAGTTTTGGTAAATTTGGTATTTGGTAAATAAATGCCTTTCAGAACTCATGTTTTTGTATTTCAGCAAAAAATAAACTGGCTCTGTACAGCATAGGGTCTTTGAAGGCCAAGTTTACCTTTGTCCTTGAATCTGTTGAGCAAATGCAGAAACCTTGAACACTTTGTTCTCTCTGATTCTTTATTCAAACTGTTGTGGCCTCCAAACAACAAAAGAAAGAGCTGCACAGGGCCAGACTCCCACTTCATTTACACTGAAGTAAATCCAGTATATTTTCCTTGTATTTGATGGAATTGCTCTGGATTTCACAGGATTTGCTGACAGGTCAGAATTCAGTCCATGGACTATACAATTCATTTTATGCTCTGAACAGTGGCCTGTTAGGAAGATCTGCTCAGGTTTCTGAGAAAGTTTATTATCATGCAGAATTCAAATTTCTGCAGCAAATAGAACCTGAATGGGGATGGTATAAATCTGTCCATTCATTTGAGCTTTTGTTTTCTAGAGTGATAAATCTATGCTTAAAATGGTACATTAAGAGAAAGGATTTTTTTTTTCCTTTGTGCAATGAATCTGTTTTTCTTAGAATTACAAAAATTAAGTGTATGCTGACAGTTCTGTGGCTTCCAGCATTTCTTGATAATGAAGACTGTTAATTCTTACTGTGATGAGTCAACTCATGCAGATTCATATCATGTACCTAGTATATGTAGAAAACATAAGTATGTATTTTAAAATCAGATTAAAAATTTTGGTGCGTTGATCTGAGGAACGTGAATTTTGCTGGCTGTATTCCATTAGGACCAGCAGTGAAGTCATGTGTCTGATCACTGTAGTTATTTGTCATATATTACAATGAGTCAGAGATTCTGACTGTCTGCCCACTGAACACAGATGCTGCCCTCCAGCAGCAGCTTCCACCTGCAATCCATTCTGCAAAAGTTCATGGCACCTCTTTGTTCAAGTGAGCTGCAGGAAAAAGAAGCTGTGCTCACCTGGAAAAGGCAAGAAGAGCAGCAGAGCTGCCAGCTGCCCTTTAGGGAGAGGGACTGCCAGGAGGCTGTGCATGGAATGGTCAGAGTAGGAGTCATTCCTGTCACCAGCACAGCTCCAGCTGTGGCAGAAAGGATGGATGGAGTGCTGTGGATGTCAGGGGAACATTCCTGCTGCACCAGCAGCTCCCACAGCCCTCTCACGGGTGGGCAGTGCTGCAGCAGCTGCTCTGCTTCAAAACATCCCACAAAAACTTCAGAAAAGAGGTGTCTTAAGAAAATCAGCTTCCAGAAGGAAAGCATTTGTGCCTCCATAGCAGGAGTATTGCATGGAAGTAGCCAAAGGATTTTTCAGGAGCTGATTCTGCCCAAAATTTTTGGTGTGCTCTCCTCTGCAATGGGTAATGGTAAGAGATATTTTGGAGAAAGCCAGGATACACCACTTCTAGCAAACAGGAGACCTGCTGTAGTAGGTCTGCATAGATCTGTCCCTGTCACTAACCAGGCAATTTTTCACCAAATGTGAATCAAGCTGGCTTTATGGCCACCCTTTATTCCTTTCTGCATTTATTCATTGAGCAAATTCATCTGAAGTTTTTCTAGCTGTAAGAAGAAAACAAAAACAGTCCAGCACTGATGAGCAGACTATTCCTGTAGATTCTGGTCTGGTAAAGTATGAAGAATGACTCACAGAAAGAAGTACTTTACCAGGTTACATCGGGTCAGCACTGGCTTTGTTGTACTTTAATCAGATCAGTCACAGTTGTGTAGATCTGTGTTTTTAAGGCTTATTTCACTTGTTTTTATTTACCCAACATTCACTTTTCTCAGGGCATTGGAAACATGGGCTATTTCTATAGGCAAACTCAATGTTTGCAATGCAGCTGCTCCAACACAGAGATCATTTCTGGCGAGTGCTGAGCTGCTCACAGCAGTCAGTGGATGGCAGCTGTCAATCACTTATGGCTTATCCTATTGCCTTGGGATGAATTCCACAGGACAGAAAATACAGTGTTCAAATAAGAAAGGCAAATTTGAGGGGATGTAAGTGCTCCCAGCAGTAGTTCAGGGTCAGAGAAGGTAAAATGGCTGCACTGCCCTGTGTGTGTTTGAGGAGCTGCAGTCACACACGCTGCACTTACAGACTTTGCGTCAGCAGCTCTCTGGCACCAGACCCAGCTCGATCAGTCAGTTCCAGGAACCCACAACGGGTTCTACCTCTGTCTTCTCAGACACTCTTCCCAATCTGTGCCTGCCTGGAAGGCTGTCACATGCCTAAGTCGTGTCTGCCAATCTGAAATGTGCTCAAGCTTTTGACGAGGAAAGAAATTCCAAGGAAGAAGTAGAAGAAGGTGTGAGTGAATAAAAATATATTTGTGCAGTTACTATACATGTGAGCTTTGGCTGTGTTTGGTTTTGTTAGAAGCTTTCAGCATTAGAGGTATTTTTAAAGCTCATTTAGTTCAGTGATCATTGAGATTTTCTGCTAATCCTTGCTGAAGCCTTGGTTTTTGACACCATAGTTAAACTGCATATTGCTTCTCAGTGCTACCTGCAGCACACAAAAAGTTTAAATGATTAATCAAGTTATTTGAACAGATTTCAACAGGATTAAGAATTAACTGGAGTTCACCAAAATTTTCCAGCTGAGATGCAGACCAAGGCTTTGATTCTACTCAGGACACCAAGTTAATGTGTAACAAGACAGGTTATCTCATCTGGTCACTTCTTGTGATTTAGGCATAAATGGTGCATAGACAGGCATTTTCATTGCAGCAATAGCCACAGATTTCTGGCAGAAAAGTGTTTTTCAGGCTCAGTCCTTTAAATACTTCTATGATCATTCATAAACTTCTTAAAAGAAAGAAGCATCTGAAAAGCAGTAACTGGCACTACTGTGTTTATCTCATTTGTTAAAATTCCCTTGGGCTGGGACTGATAGTCCAGGGGTACACTGGCATGGTAGATGGGTTTGCATCCCCCCAGATGCCAGTGAAGTTCAGCTCTGGATCTGAACCTCCCAGCTCAGGCCATTGCCCAGTGACATGGAACACTCACTGTGTTTTGCTGGCAGGTAGAGTGCACAGAAAAGTCCAAGGTTTGATTTGAAGTACAGCTCTGGACAGAGAAGTAACTGTAAAAAGGTATTTTTTAAGTATCTTTTACTCAGTTGACATGCTCTCTCCATGTCCTTCAGGCATATCTGCTGATCTTACTGATTCAGGATGAGCAGTTACTACTGTTAGTGCTGCAAAACCAGAAACACTGCTGCAAAGAGCTGGATTCTGTCCTTCTGTGTGTGTTATATCACCAAAAGTCTTTGCTGTTTTGTAGTGCAGATTTTGAATAATTGGATGATGTACCACAGGGGAGAGTAAAGCTGCTTGAGTTTTTCAATTGAGGAGAGATTTTTGGTCTCAAAATTAGGAAAAAGGGAATGACTGGAATGTATTTAAACTAAGCCAATCTGACCAGAATGACTGAATAAATCTGAAACCCCTCCATGTCATTTTAACATCAGCTCTTAAGGCCCACTTAATCAAGACAGGCAAACACTGGTTCATGCATTTGTAGGCACTGTGTTGCCATTTTTCCTTGACCTGTGTTTGTTGCTTATTTAACGTTGCAGTGATGACTTCCAAGTTGATAAATAAATAAAATCACAAATGGCATACTCTCGGGGCTGAGCAATGGAGCATTAAGGTCATAGGAAGAGTGGAGCGTGCAGTTCTAAAAGATTTTTTTTGTTTTACTAACAAAAAACCAACCCCAAACCAACCAACCAACAGAAACACAACAAACAACCAACAGCAGGAGGAAACCTGCCACCCTGCCTGTGTGAGCTGCTGTGCCCTGCTCCTCTTTTCCCACTCCTGTTTGCCCCACTCCTCTTTGCCCACTCCTTGGACGCTCCTTTAATCACTCACCCACTCACCAGAGCAAAGCCTGTGGGCCAACGAGTCCCTGCATCCTAAACTCAACTGAACCTAATGTGGGAGTCACTGATGTGTCAAGAGCGTGACTCAGGACAGCATTTTTGCAGGGGTTTTCAAACAAAGCTTCATCCCAACATGCTCCTGAGTTCTGGAACCTTCCCTGGAAGGGTTGGGTGGGCAGCAGGGAAGGCAGCAAAATGCTCTTGGAGAAATGAAATCAGTGTGTTCCTGTAGCACCCTGGGCACCTGTTATGTGTGAAATTCAAGCACCTGCCACATTTGGAATTCTAACAGAATTATGTATTTTTGCATTTCTCCTGGAGCTCTAATGCTTTTTTGGACTTTAAAAGAAGCAGTTTTTAAACACTTCTGTGTTTTGCAGAGCAGCTGGAGTGATACAGGAGATACTGAAAAATAACAATCTGTCTCCCAGACTCTCATGACTAATCTGTTAGTTTACATTTAAAATAACAATTAAAAATAACTTGAAGACTAGCTTGTTGTTTCTAACTGTTAAGGCAGCTTAGCATATAAATGTACAAAACCAGAATAAGACCCTCATCAAGATGCAGCCTCATAATGATAGCAATATATCCCCCAGACAATGGTAGATAAGAGAGATAACAGAGATAATGTTTCTTCTTCCTTAGGTATTATTCATTAATAATTTCCCTTCTTATTTCTTCTAGGCACCAGTAACAGATGTGCAGTTTGGCCCCATGAGACTTCATCGAGATCAACTTCAGGTAACACAGCAGTCTTGATTTCTTCTTGACTGAAGTCTTAAAAATCCTTCATTCTTACAAAAATATGCAGTACATGGAAATACTAAGATTTACTGATAGACATTTCACCAGCCTGATCCAAAGTGTAACAGCACTGGAGTTCCTAAAAATCACACAGAAGATAAAGAGCAGTGGGATGTGATGTGAGTTACACATGCTTCACTTTGCCTGACCAAAACATATCTGAGTGTGGTTTAAATCAACTGCTGAAAGATTGGTGTCTTGGGAAAATAGACCAACTGCTGGCTTAGTTACCCACCTTTCCCAAAAGGCTGCATGTGCTGGGCCATCCCCAAAATCAACACAACATAGATCTACAGTTTTCTTCTGCAAAACATTATCCTGATGCAAAGCACAATCACATCAGTAAGTCTTCCTTAGCAGACTTTGTTCATCTTCTATATTAAATCCTAGAATACATTTTAAAGGAATTGGGCCTTATCATACTTTTAGTGTACAGGCATTGTGTTGATTTAAAAAAGGCTTAGAGAGATTAGTTACTGACAAGTACATAGCAAGTTAGGACAGGGCAAATAGTGGCTCACAGCTCTGACCTCCAGTTCTGGATTTCAGCTATGATAATCTCCTTCTGGGATATAAATCCCATGGCAGGCTTTGTGTAGGAGTCACACAGGGACATACTCCATATACAAGGGTGCTGCTTATGATTTCAGTCTGGCATGAATTCCTTTGGACCAGGCTGTACAGAATTTCCAGAAACCCCACAGAGTGGGCAGCATCCAGTACTTTGGGGAATTAGGATGAGATGGAAAGGAAAGCAGACTTTTTGTCATGCCATTGAAGCAGCATTAAATACTGAATCACATGAGATAAACTGTGGGGTTTTGTTGTTGTTATTGGGTTTTTTGTTTATTTGTTTTCCCCTTTTCTGAAATATGATCAAGGCAAGAAAAATAACCCCAAGGAAAAAGTTGCATGTGAGACAGTTTTGGAGAAGTGGACTCGCTGTTGCTTCATGTACACTGAAACACAGGAATCTTGTCTCAGCTGATTGCCTAAGCTCTCTTTGTAGATAATGACAAGAGAGACAGTTCCAAAACTTGTTCTTCCCATGTGGATATACTTGCCTCTGGCAGACTGTTCCATACACTTGAAACACCTCTGTATACAGGCAGCTATGAAAAAAGCAGTGGTCTGGAGAAACCAATTATATTAAAAACAATTGATAAAGCCTCAAAAGTGACTTTAAAAAGCATGTTAAGAGCAGGGAAAAGTCCCAGAATCTCCTGTAAGGTGTGTTTGTGATGATCCAGGGCCTGTCTTCCCCCCAGGTACTTTTAGTGTTTGCTGAGGAGGACGAGCAGAGCAGTGGGTTCCGCTGGGCGTGTGACAAGGCTGGATTTCGATGCAATGTTGCCAGGACACCTCAGTCTGCACTAGAATGTTTTCTAGATAAACACCATGACATTATCATCATTGACCATAGACATTCCAGATTCTTCGATGCAGAAGCATTATGCAGGTAAGCACTGTTTCAGTGTAGTTAGTGCTTAACAATATAGTCAACACATCAAAGTTTTCTTGCTTTTATATGACATTTTTATAAACTATCCAGCAATGATTTTTCTTTGTTTTAGACAGGTGCGCACTGACAGCATCAAATACTGTTACTTCAGTGCTTTCCCTCTGATAGCAGCAGCATTTTTGGTTTTGTGTCCTAGGGTCTCTGAAGCTCCATCTGGCTTGGAGCCACAGCATACAAATTTTGCCACAGTGAACTGTTGGGTATTTTTTTTTTTTTTTTTCTTTTGTTGTTTGGGTTTTTTAATTACCTGCTTCCTTGTTTTCACACCAAATCAACTGCAAAGGTAGCATGTGCTACCAAGCACCTTAATTAATTCATTCACTTCATTGTTGTTCTAATTTTTTTGCAATGTGGCTTCCTGTTGAAGTGAATAACTGAATAATTCCCAATGCAAACAGGCAATGTTTGGTGTGCACGTTTCCATATCTACATTTGAAAATATGTTATGAAGAGCAAAATTGCAAACAGATTCCAAAAATAATTTTAGAAACTGCTGTGAAGTATGAAAAAGGAGGAAAGGATTTGCCTTTGTGAGTCTCCCCAGAGACGTGCCAGGCAGCAGTGCCTTGCTCAGAGGCTGTGCAGTGAACTCACCCTTGGGAACGTGTCTAGACTGAGCCAGTCATGGGGTGGGGTGGCAGGGCCACACTGCCCTGGGGACTGTGCTGGGGCAAAGGCTCTTCTTGCTGGACTGGGGCAGGAGATAAGATCTTTGTCAGGCCAAGACTAGGTAGCAGCACTGTTCCCTTGTTCCATTTTTACCAATCTGTCCTAAAACTCAGTAAAATGCACCTTAAATGAGTGAGGTCAAGCCCTTAAAGCAAGTCCATTAAAAGTCCATTATATGCTCTTTCAGAGATGGTATTTTTTGCTATCCCCCCACTGAGAGTATTTGAGCTGTAGATTAATCTTTGTTCATGGAGTCTCAGATATAATTTATTCTCCTTTCTTAGCAGCAGACTCAGGATTTGACTTTTTTTTGTTGTTAAATAGTTTAATAGAGATATTTTTAAAAAGTGCTGTCTGAAGGTTCTATAAAGTCATGCTTTCTGAAATGTGAACTTAAAAATAATTGAAATGGTTTGCTTTTTATTTAAAGGTCTATCAGAACAACGAAAGCCTCAGAAAATACAGTCATTATTTGTGTAGTACAAAGGTAAATACTCATATCTTTACTTTCACCTGTGATCAAAACTGTAAATCTTACCATTGTAAAAGCAAACACTACTGAAAACCAATTCTGAGGTGTTAGATTTCCCATTAAATATATACTACCATCTCTACAAAAAAAAAAAAAAAAAGAAGACCCTAATTAAACATTTCCAGATCCAAAACTTCCTGCATAAATAAAAGCTATTGTGCCATCTGCTAAACATGACCAGCTTCAATCTGCTTATTGACAGAAACTTCACATATGGCCTTTTTTCCAGATTCCAGCCATACATTCACGTGTGTTAAAGGGTCTTTTCACAGTTAGTATAGTAAGATTATTCAGAGACTTAATTTGGGAATGTGTCCCAAATGTGACTAACTAGAAGGCAGTGTGTAGGCAGCACTAGAAAATCCATCTTCATCCAGGCACCTTGAGTTGTTCATCTAAGATTTGGCATATTCAGATAACAAGTAATTTCTTAAAACTTTGGCTGTGCAGACTCAGGTGCATTTCTGACTAATGCCAGCATTAACAACAAGGATCCAGTACAGAAAAAGTCCAGTGATCTATCTCTTTAATTGGTTTGATCTAGCTCTTTAATTGGTTTCCTTGAACCATTAGAGTTTCTTTTATGTAAGCAGCTCATTACATGCATGAAGGAAAATAACATTTTGGCTTGTCCATGCCAAACTTGAAAGCTTATAAAAAATATTAAAAATATGTTTAATTCCTGTATCCTTTAAGGATCTAGCAGTATTACCCTTGGTGTGATTGCTGGAGTACAAGCAGATGAATGGATTGTGAAATTTGGCCTGAGTTAATTACAAAAATAGTCTCTGATTTATCCTCCTTGTTTCAAAGGCACCCTGATCGTGAGGAGTCATCAATATTGCCCCTGATCTCTGCTGGCTTCACAAGGGTATGTGCTATACTCAGCTGGCTTGCTCTGACATTTCAAAGTTGTCATGCAAGGAGCTCTCCAGAAGTCTGCCTGTCAGTCACCATTTGTGTCAGTGATCCAACCTGTAGATCTTTTCTTTTGCTGCTCATTCTTCTATGTCCCAGTTCTGACGGCTGGCAGAACACTCTTGGGGATGTAAGAAGTGGGTCTGAGACTTCTCTACTTCATACATCTATTTCAGATTAAATACACGATCCTTCCCTTGAAAAGCTGACATTGACAAATTGATTAGTGGCTGTGGCAGAGCCAGAGAGCAGCTTGCAGTGAACAGCAGAATGCTCTGTGGGAAATTTCTTCTATCAAATGCCAATTCCCATTGTAAACAGGCTTCACACACTGTCAAGTGCCATTAGCTATTGTTTGGAGGCACCTGGGAAGAATTGCATTGAATCTGTTCCTTGGCAACTATTCCAGCAGAGCAGCAAAGGTGCTTGTTAGTGCATCAGTCCAGTGGGTACCTTGCTGCCTTCAGCTGCAATGGAACAGGGACAGGCCTGATTTACAGCCCTGTTCCAAATATTTGGTTGCAAGCTCACCAGATTTTTGCTGTCCCATCACATTGCATTTGCACCCATCTCCTTATTTCTGGTAAGGGCTCTACCCAGGAAATGCTACAGCCTGAAGATAAAGGCATTTATATGAACAGAGCCATTCCAGTGGGCACATAAGTAATTCAGCACAGGCCCTGAATTATTTATGGATCAGAGCCTTGGAGATGGGGCTAATGGCAAAGCATAGAAAATTTTGTTTAGCAGCTTTAGTTGTGGTGGCTTACCTGTGATAATCATCCTCCTGCCCAAACTATCCATGTCTGTGGGATTTAGTATGAACAAAGATTTACCATTCAGGCTTATACCTGGTAAATAGGAAATGTTTTTTTAAAAGTGAAAGATACTGAGATCATTGCTATAAAAGCCCCAAGGTCTACCAGGTATACATCACAGGAAGTTTTATTTTCATCTCTATAGACAATTTGGGATATTAGCAATTAGAAACTCATAATAATTTTGTAATAATTTTAACTACCAACAATTTTTTCACTGTTATTTTAAATAAGCAGCATGAAAGCTAAAAGTAGATTTTTAAAAATAACATTGATCCTGCTGACAGTCACAGAGAATAAATAGGTTGGTTCAATCTCATTGCCATGAGGATCTGTCACCTTTTCAAAATGCAGTAACTTGAAAAGTTTTGCTAGTACCAAAAAATAATCTTCTCTCATTGCTCGTGTCTCAGCATATTCATTTTTAGCATGTCTATTCCTTTTCTGGTTCTTTAGCAAGCAAAAGAAATCAGAGCTTCAAATCCTTGCAGACAGAAATGTGTATTAATGAAATATTTCTAACCTTCTATTTGCAGAGATATGTAGAAAATTCTAGTAGAATGGCCTGTTACAATGAGTTGATTCAGCTGGAATTTGGACAGGTGCAGGCACAATTCAAACTAAGGTAATTTTACCAAAAACATTATCAACAAAGAATTTCCAATTTAGCCAGATCCTTAATAGAATATTTATTTTAATGTACAGTAGTTAATTATAGAATGTCAGTTACCTGAAGAAAATAAATGAATTATTTAACAGCAACATTATTCAGTATGAAGTTGTAATACTTTATTATCATATATAAGAAGAATTAAGTGGACACAATTTTTTGGATGCCTTTTTCTTTTTTCTCCAGGGCATGTAATTCATTATTTACAGCATTAGAGAAAAGTCAAGAAGCCATTGAGATCACAAGTGAAGACCATGTAATACAGGTTTGTTCCATAAGTACAGAAAATTGCTCAGTATTTTATTTCATCTATGATTACACTTACTCCTTACAGCACAAGGATCTAACTTAATGCTTTTAAAGATTGAAGTGAGTTTAGCTGTAGACTAGAATTTTCTCCATTTAAAGTGTCTGGCATAAATCAAATAAATTTCAAGGGAGACTTTTTTTTCTAAATGAATAAGGATTTACTCTTTTGTTTTTTTTTTTTTTTTTCATTGATTCTTTATCTCTATTGTTTATTCCTTCTGTATAACCAGAATGAATGCAGCCACTGGTTTATGTGCATTTTTTCCCAAAAATATTGTATGTTAATTTGATGCTCTTTAAAATCTAATGGATGTTCTATTCAAATAACTGTACTTTTTATTTTTTTCTAAAATCTGATACTGTTTGATGTATCAGAATTTTTGGGCCAACTGTTTTTGAATGTAATCCTCTCTTAGAAAAGGGAAAAGAAATTGTGCTTAGTTTTGCAGTTCTGAAACCATCATCTTTTTAAGGGAGTTAGTTCCATCCCTAGCTATGAAGCAGTGATGAGTGATTTTATTATGAGTAAAGAGCTTGAGTCTAAGGCTCTGAGAATTATAACATGCATACAAATTCTACCTTCTTGAGCCAAATCTTGACAATGGCAACTTCATTGAAGGATGTGCCTTCTTCACCCCTTTTACAGAAATAACAGAGCACATCCTGAAGTTGTTTTAAACACACTTTTTCAGACCAAATTTTGTCCCTGTGCTGACAGCCCCAGAGTATGAGAACTGACACTTGCAGAAGTCCTGGAGCTCCAGCAGGCACAGCTTTTGCACAGGGAGGGGAGGAAAGGCTTCCTTTGGGAAGGAGCTTTTAGTGGAGAGCCAGTAGAAGTAGAGTGGCCCCTTTTCCTTTCTCTCATATTAAAACATTGTGAGTTGTAAAGGCATCCAGATGCTGCTTTGCCAGGACTGTGCCTGTAACTCAGCAGGTGAGAGGGCCATGGAGGGGTGGGCTGTGGCACCAATCTTCAGCTTTACTGAGCAAGGGCCAAAAACTGCAGAGAAATGCAGCATTCCCTTCTGGGAGAAGCCTGCTTTATTAAATCCCACTTCTTCCACTCTGCTTGGCTGGGCTTTGCCTGGACAGGGGAATAGTGATGGTTGGCCCTTACACAGAATAAGATGATGAATTTGCCAGTAGATATGAATAATATTCCTATGGTATTCCACCATCCAGTCTGTGATTTTTAGGAACACTGAAGTAGGTTTGAGGTTTATTGGTGTGGGAACTGACAGAGCCAATTTTTCAGGAATTTATGTTGCCTGTCTAAACTCTGTGGATGTGTGATATTCAGCTGTTTGCATAACTTCCCTCTCTTTGCTGACATGCACACACTCTGAACAACTAGCGTGGAAATTCCTGGTTTGCTTCACAAAGAAAAAGATGTGAGCATCTCTCTCAGGAATAGCACATGCAGACATTTATTTCAGGCTGGGAAAGAGATCTCCTGGTTAAGCAGACAAAACAAGGGATTCTCCTGTGCTTTAAGTATGTTGAATGGGTATTTGTTTGTTTTTTTTTATTTCACAGTACGTCAATCCTGCTTTTGAAACAATGATGGGCTATCAAATAGGTGAACTAATAGAAAAGGAATTAACAGAAGTGCCTATAAATGAAAAAAAAGCTGATTTCCTAGATACTATTAATTCCTGCATAAAGATAGGAAAGGTGAGTAATGGCATTGTATCACTTTTATTTGCTACCTGTAGAAGTTATTGCAGTCCAGCAGTGATACACATTGGGACTTGCAGCTTTACAGACACATAGCATTTGCAACTTACTTAAAACAAGAACAGGAATTAAAAAATTTTTCATTTTTAAGGGCTTTTTTTATCTTTCCTTGCTTGGTAGAGGTACTTGTTTTACAAAAATAAGTGACTTGCTGCGTTTCTTTATAATTTATGCTGTTCATAGCAAATGGTGTGGGAGTAGCAAAGAAAAATGAGATGGAAGCACATGTTATCTGGTGCTATGTAAATGAGAAAAGTACCATATTGAAGAATTTCACCATGAAATGTGGAAGCTGATTTGCAAGTTCAGAATGTAAAAATACCAAGGAGACATTTGCAATATCACTTGAAAGTGATAGGCAGTGTCAGCTGCCAGCTGCCAATCTGTTTAATTCCCTAATGGCATGGGAGCTGTCTAATGGATTTCCATTAGGAATGTTCATTGCCCCGAGGTGAGCTGGAACAGGACACAGTGCCTGGCAGGGAGAACAAGGAGGCTGCCCAGGGCTTTGGGAAGGGCTGTGTGTGATGCTGCTCCATGGCTCAGGAGAGCTGGCTGGGTGATGGGGACTGTCCTGGGGAGGCAGCACAGCACTGGCACAGGCAGGGAGATCCAGAGTGAGTCAGGCACTCTGGATCCAGACAGGGATGCGCAAGCACAAGTTCAGAGCTGTGCTGAGCTGTGCTCTGTAGGTCAGGGTGCTGGCACAGCACCTAGTGGCAAAAGCAGGTTCCATGTGCATTTCAAGGAGACTCTGTGGCTCCTTTCCATGTGTGCTGGCCTGTTGGAAGAGATCCCAGCAGCAGACAGTAGTTTGGATTATGGTGCTTCACACCTCTGTTGCCTGACTGGAGTTATTTCAGTAAATGTGTGCAATACAAAGCTGATGTTAGGAAGGAGTATTTATTAAGTTATAATTCAGATACATTAGATGTGTCAGGCTTTAAATCCACACCATCAATTCTCAAGATATAAAGTGATAAATTTTTTAGTATTTTAGTGAGCTGATAAAAATTTCATTAATAATAGAAATGTATTTTACTCTATGAATGATTGAAATCTAAATCTAATTCATCTCCTTCCTTGTACTAATTTTACTCCTGACTGTGTGGCTTGAACAGTGAGGGCTAATGAAATACTGCCTACTTAAACCTGTGTGTCTGGAAGAGCTTAAGCTGTTTTAGGTGGATATATTCTGTTTGCAGGTGTTCTGTGTTTCCCTCTGGAACATTTTATAATATGTAATCTATACAACCTTACATTTATATATTAATATAAAAATGAATTGCCAGTTAAATTATTACATTTGCAAGTAGAGGTTAACTGTGAACAACCTTTGAAACACCTGAAGTTTTGAAATAATTTTTGCCAAGACATTACAGCATTTTCAGAGGTGCCTGAGTTACCTGGATGATTCTGACATAGTCTGTGTGTAGTTTTAAGGCTTGTGATTTCTTTATATCCTAAATTTAAAAGACTACTTCTCACTACAATAGGCCATATTTTGGCTACTGTAGGTTACAGCATATCAAAAGAGGGAATTCTCTGCTGCTGTGATAATCTCCTCTCAATAGGTTTGACTTTTCTGTTTTGAATAAATTTGAAAGTATACTAACATAGTAATAAAAATAATAGAAAGCAAGTTCTTCTGATCTTTGGAAAAATCTACGCTGCATGAAATTTATTTGTCTTTAAATGGAATTTAGGAAGATGGACTCTTGCAGCATTTCACCTCTTGTGCTGACAAGCATAGTGCTGTGAGCAAGTTCAATATAAATTCATAGGTATTATACTCAAAAATTGGAAATTGCAAGATACATAGTGATTCGTGGGTCAGGATGTTGTTTCTCTTAGCAAAAACCATATCTCTGGAAGTTAATTTTTTGTTACTACAGCTGGCTGTAATTTGCCAAAAGGTAATGTTATTGAAATGTTGATCCATCCATACTCGAGGAGGTAAAAAAGAGTTATGCTTTTCTTCATTCTTCTGTTTCACAATTCAAATTGCATCCATTAAGATGAAACATGCAGTTTAGAATTCTTGCTGCCTCTGATCTCTGCAGTTGGCTCTCAGTTTTGCTTTTTCTGAAGTGAGATGAACAGCTACTAATAGAGCAGAGAAAACATGCAATTCCTCTCACCATTGGGAGCTGTTTGCAAGGTCTTTGCAGAGGGGGTGGCAGAGCAGCCACACTGTGATGGAGCAGATATGGCAGCACTTCCCAGCTCAGCCTTCTGTTCTTTGAGACTGTCTTCATGATGCCTTATTGCATTATTAATGTTTATTTTGGTTTGCTCTGTTTTCTGCAAGCAGTTTGCTGGACTTTGCTGCCTAGTGCAAGAAGCCCCAGTCTAAAGAAAGGCTGAGCTGGGGTTGCTCACTGTGCTCAGTGGACAGATGTGTGCCTTGGCCTCCTGCATGGGGTCTGACACCTCAGCACTGACCCAGTCTGTCAGGAGTGGCACTGTGGGGTTTGCTCCTGTTGGATCCCAGCACTCCCCACAGCAGGAACTGGTCTCAGTGCTGGTGTGGCTCAGTGCAGGCACAGCCATGGGCCTGACTGGCAGCACATCCTGGGAACAGCTCTTCTCTGCTGGATTGCTGGCAGAAGCTCTGGGAGAGAGCATATGCTGTTCTTAAAATACCTTTAAGTGACATCCCTGGGAGAACTTCACCTACCAGCAGGAGCTTGGCTTGGACCTCCTGTTTCTCAGAATTGCATTGACCTTTTCCCTCACACATTTCCTGCCAGTTTCACAGGTTTTAGAAATTCACAAGTTGAAAAATCGATCTGTTGACTGAGAAGAACACATTAGTGAATAACCTGCTTTGAAAAGGATGTACTTTCAAACGAGGGAATTATCCAATCTGTAGTTTATGACTTCACCCCTTTGTGCACATCCTGGGTTTATTACCTGGGTTAGAGATCAATTACTCATCTCTACCTCATCCTGGTTGTCAGGAAACTATTGATGTGCATACTTTTTAATTATGAGAGCATTGAATTTTGTGGTGCTTGCTTTATCTTCATTTGTATTCCTCAAGTAGCTCACAGAAGACATTATGCTCACTACACAGTTTGTTATGCACAGTTCTCTTCTCTGACAGATCCTCAGAAAAGCCTTTCATATTTTTTTCTGTGCTGCCTGTCAACATGCAGTTCTCTGTGGGCTGGAGTCTTTCTTTACTGGCTCCATCAACATAAATGTAAAAGTATTCTCTCTGTACCTGTGTTCTGGCCTGCTTGACTGTGAAATCTGTCAGTCTCACATAAATAAATGCATATTGTGTGCCTCATGAGGGTATTTTCACATGCATAAGATCAGATCTACAGTTTGCTGAACTCAACTGAAATACAGCAATTGGCCTGAGCAGTTTAAGTGAACATGCAAGATGGATTCAATTATTCATCAGTCACTTGGTATTTAGTAAATGCCCAGCTCAAAATATGCACCTTTTAAAAAAGACCACCAACAGCTGTTCTAGGGATAGAAACACATAGGCAATCCCAAAACCAGAGGGCTTTGAGAGGGGAGGCAGAATCCAGGAGCTGTTCTACTGGGCTCTCTTCTGCTTTAAAAGAAACAGAATAAATCTCTGCTGCATTTGATAGTAAACTGACAGTATGGAAAGGAAATGTTCTGGGATATCAAAGCACTTTTAGTCACAGATACATTTAGTGTTAATCAGGGATAAGACACCCCAGCCATGCAGGAGAGATGGTTTATCCAGCAGGGAAGGTGATCAGGGCAGTGTGACAGCTTTGCACTGACCCTCCTGTCCTGGGTCCCTGGAGGCTGGGCTGGACTCCTGCTCTCCCCAAAATGACCTGCAACACCCTTGAGGTGGGATGGGGAAGAGAAGGCAGCTAGTTCCCACAGCTCCTGAGTCCAGCTGTTGCCATCAGAGTATTCCCAGGCTGCTCCTCTGGAAGTTGTCCATGATTAGCAGCAGTGACCTACAGGTTAATTACAGGGGAGAAATTTGAGGGTTTGAGCACAGGTTAACCAGTCATGCCTGGTTTTGTACTGTGAGACAGCTTTCAGTGAAAGAAGGTATGAAGCCACAGCTTCTCTTCATGTTTTATCTGAACTTCCTTCCACTTGAATTATTTTTTCAGGAATGGCAAGGAATGTACTATGCGAAAAAGAAAAATGGAGATAGCATACAACAAAATGTGAAGATACTGCCTGTCATTGGACAGGGAGGGTAAGTGTGAAAGCTAAAGTCATGATTTGTGTCTGAATGAAGGCTCAGTTTAGACTTCAGTTCCCTTCAGCAGATATTGGATTATTCTGTTACTGAGTATAATGGGAATTTATGCAAGGAAGGATGCTTCAGACCTCTGTGCTTAATTCCTAGGGCAAAATCAACTTTTCATGCAGGGAAAGTGAAGTTCTCCTAATTCTCCCCTAAAAGGAGCCAAAGATGCAGATGTGCTCACTTGTGACTCTGACTCTTCTAATTGTCCCTGAAGTGCAAGTGCCCCCTCCTGTCTTTCTGTGCTTCGTGTTGGTGTCACCAGGACACATTTCACTGAGCTGTGTCCTTCCACTCTCACTTTTCTGGGCTCCTTTCATGGCTATTGCCAAGGGTTGCTATGGGATGAAGTTGGTGTGCTTTGATCATAGGCAAGATTCAAGCATGTCTAGATTTTTATCCACTTGGTCCCCAAACTGAGCCTTTGGAGCACCCCAGTATCAGCACTGAATTAGAGCTGAGGTTTGGATGGGAATTAACACACTGTTTTTTGCCTACAGAAAGATTAGACACTATGTGTCAATTAGTAGACTGTGCAATGACAACAATAAGGTAAGTGAAAATAGTGCTATGCTCACTTTAGTTTGAGCCCTAAGTATAACAAAATAATGGCAAAGTTCTGACTAACTGGATTTCTCATGCTGAATTGTAGGTGGAGAAGACATGTGAATGTATTCAGGCTGAATCTCAGACAGGTATGACATGTCTCTTTTGTCCCAAGAAGTGGAGAACATACCTGGGGAGCAAATAAAGGCCATTGTTAGTGATCTGACTGAAAAAACAGTTTCACAGAGCAGTCCTATTTACCTAGTGATGAGCTGGGAATCCAACTCAGAAGGCAGGAAAGCAAAAAAGAAAGCCCCCCTCTCTACCTGCCTCACACTTTAGGCGTGACATTAAACAGCCCCCTTTGAAAATGCTGTCACAGGCCCCAAGTTGGTATCCTGGTAGTGCTGGATTCAGTGCCACAATTCAGTTGTAGGTGGTGGATCCCTGTGACAGAATTAGGAATGAGAAGGATGCTGTCATGTCATTGTGTTGCTGTGGCTGCTGTGGCACCTGTGTCTGTGCTGCTTTGTGGGAGTCTGCATGTGGGTGGGAAGGAGGATGACCAGCACTGTCACTCACCCTCATCCCACAGATCAGCCCTTCCTTGGACACCCCTGGCATCCATGCTCTGGTACTTGTTAGCAGTAGCCAGCACAGGCTGAACATTGGAGTCCATAAGGAACCTGGGATACACTGCCCTGTTTGCTGGCTTTGCTCTGCTTTGGGACACCAGTTCCTGGTGGCACTGGTTACCTGAGTGAACTCAGATTTGCTGCACAAGCTGTGTTCACCACTGCAGTTATGTCACAGTGGCAAGAGAGGAGCTTTTCTCTCCACACTTTTCCTTCTGCACAGATGTTTAGGCATGTTCTGCCTGAGAACTTGACAGGGTTCAGGACAGTGAAATAGGGCAAAAGCTTTAAAAGCTTTTGATCAGCTCTGACCTGCTGAAGCGTTGAGGTCAATGAACTCAGCTGCTGCCAGGCTTTTCTGAGCTTCAGTTCCTTGAACATACATCTTAGGCAGAACTTTGTGTCATTATGCAATATCATTTTCTTCACAGATACTCAGACTTGCAGACACAAAGACATGAGGAAAGGATCCCTGGATGTCAGATCCACAACATCACGTGGGAGTGATGGTATGTGAAACAACACATCGTGTTGGGTCTGGCTGAGTTGGAGTTGTTATGCAAACCCAGTACACAAATGATTACATTTCTTACCTCTTCCCTTGATAAAGACATAAAGATATCTTTTCCTTAATTTTGTTTTCTTTCACTGTGTTGTGTTTTGCTCTGTTAGATCACCCCAAACTTGATAGATGAGTCACATACTCAAAACCGTTGCTGGCACTTACATGCTTTTGTTAAATCATACCTCATCACAGTCTAGGCAGCATACACTAGTGAAGCATGTCTGTGGCAGTGAGAATACAGTCATGCTCCAGTATAGCAAAAATAGCATTGACTCTTCTTCTTAAGAACTGTTCAGCACAATGAGTAACAGAGATATGTCTGCATTTTATAGGCAGCACAATATCCAGAAAAATCTCATCTTGACCTTTTCTCTGCAGAACCAAAATTGCTAACCAATATAAAACATTTGTTTTTGAATTTCCAATGAATAATAGGCCAGAACCTCTGCTATTTTTATTTGGCATAGGTACCCACTTCAAAAGAGCTCCAGTGATTTACCTCAGTTTGGAAGCTGACTCATTATGACTTGTCGTATTGCATCAGGCAGCAAGAGTAGATACATCCTGTAATAATCTAAATTCAGTGGTTTCCTACCTATGCCTGCCAGTTTATACACACACATCTGTATAGTCTTTTAACTGAGTTTGTAACTGAATATTTTAATTAGTTAAAATAATAAAGCAAAGCCATGATTTTGCCAGGCTGTTACAGCCACTTATCTCTAATCAAGGACATCAGTGGTTCAGCCAGCATCTCTCTGCCTTGTGCATTCTGCAGTAGATTGCCCCTGAAAGGCACAGCAGGGTAAGCAGAAAAGGCCTCAGGAGTTGCTGGCTGCTCCTCTGTCTCTGCAGTCAGGGTGTGAATTCTGCTCTGTTCTGCACACAGGCAGCTCCCAGCGGCGCCGCTCCTCCATGGCCAGGGTCCATTCCATGACTATCGAGGCTCCCATCACCAAGGTAATGTCACTGCTGTGCTCTGCTGTGCTGTGCTGTGCTGTGCTGTGCTGTGCTGTGCTGTGCTGTGCTGTGCTGTGCAGTGCTCTGCTGTGCTGTGCAGTGCTGTGCAGTGCTGTGCTCTGCAGTGCTGTGCTGTGCTCTGCAGTGCAGTGGTGTGCAGTGTAGTGCAGTGGTGTGCAGTTCTGTGCTCTGCAGTGCTGTGCTGTGCTCTGCAGTGCAGTGGTGTGCAGTGTAGTGCAGTGGTGTGCTGTGCTGTGCTGTGCTGAGCCATGGGGCTCCAGGACAGCATAGCCTCAGGAGCAGCTCCTTCCCTGTTCCACCTACCCACTGCTGCAGCTTCCAAAAGGCAGATACTCTGAACAAAGATCTCCCAAACCTGCTTGGTAGAGTGTCATCCATGGGTCAGCCATCACATTATTCTTTTTAAGAAGGAGGGACTGGAGTTCTTCCTTCTTACTTATGCATTGCCAACTGCTTTCTGAAACCGTTCAAGGATTTGTCAAAAAACAGCTCTTTAACAAATTGCTAGAGGCAACTGGGAGTTCCATTAAATCCATTCAGAGACATTTTGAGGCTGTGCCTTGGAGGGAAAGTCATTATTAAGATTGCTGTCTTTAAGGCCATGATCTTATTCCCAGAGACAGTAGCAAACATCAGCGTTTCATTTTGATTTTCCTCCATGCGGATTAAAGTTTCAGATCTTGTTATTTTCGTGAGTTTTCCACAGTAATTAATGAGTGTCTCTGTTTTTTTACAATCACTTCTAAGTTCACAATATGTCTGCTGCTGCTTTAGGTAATAAACATCATCAATGCTGCACAAGAGAGCAGTCCCATGCCAGTTGCAGAAGCTTTAGACCGCGCTTTGGAGATTTTAAGAACCACTGAATTGTACTCTCCACAACTGGGGACAAAAGATGAGGATCCACATACAAGTGACCTTGTTGGAGGGTTAATGACAGTAAGTACTTACTGCCATAAACAGCTCTTGATTAATGTTCACTGCCTGATTTTCCCAGTTACTTGATCTTTATCATCTGCTTTGTGCTCTGCCTCTACAATGCCAGATTTTCAGAAAGAACTGCACGGCATCTTTTTCTGGACTTTACCCCCCTACTTGAATAACGTAGCTCTGAAAATGGGAAGAAAATTGACCAGCCCTTTTAAAACATTTGTTTCCCTAAAAATGGAAGGTAGAAACAATTATTTTTTTCAAAGTGATTAATTTGAGTAACATATAGATGGGAGAGGAAGAAAGAAAGAGAACCAGATACTTGTATTTTTTAATGAGGATTGGAATGACATGGTTTGGGGGGGGTCTTTTCAGTCTATCAAAAGAATATGTTTTCAAAGTAATGCAAAATTCGTATTTTTGTTGCTGTTTCTTGGATTATATTTGTATCATAGCACCCAAAGTTGAACAAAGCAAGAACTGAACCCCAGCCTTCAGAGCCTGCAGTCTGACCCCCATTCATTTTAGATGAATGTTACCTGTGCCCTAAGGATATGTGCTCTCACTGGTGTGTAGGTTGCTTATGAAAGGCTACATCAGGAAAAAAATATACAGTGTGCTGGATGCAAAAAGGCTCACAAGATGTGAGCTTTTCAGAGATGTCTCTGGGCTCTTATAATTTCATATTTGAACAATCTAGGAGAAACGTGTGGGAGACTCCAGGAATTCTAGGAGAAGACCTGAATGTTTTCATATTGGGTTGTATTTACCAACTGAGTAGACAAAATTTATTTGTACCTTAACTATAAAAATATAGGAAGAATGTTGATACATATAATCATTAGTCTTGAAATGAATCTTTTTTCCTTCTGAATACTTAAGAGTCCATAAACTCAACTGTTTTCTCCTTTTTGTGGATTGTTGATTCTTACATGCATTTGTATTCTGAATGTGTTTGGTCCATGAACATGAAGATAACAATATTGCAAAATATAAAATCCTTACTAAAAATAAACCCAAGGCTCTTTTATGGAGCAATAAGAAAACTGAGAAAATTAATTTCAGAGCATATGGCATGGTGTGAGTTTTAAAGTTATTGGAGAGAAACATTTTTCCATCAAAGAGTGCTGAAAACAGAATTATATTGTTCCATTTGCATTCAGAAGTTACATGTGAGAAGGAAACAAGTAATATGTTATTGGATTTAAACTCTCAAGCAGGAAGGGCATTTGGAGTTCAAAGATAGATCTACTAGATACAATTACACCTGCTATTTCAACTCTTAAAAACTAATCTTTGATTCTAAATGATAGGTAGCATCTGGTGACCTAAATATTTATGTCATAGCATTTCTAATGAGCAGCCACTGTTGTACTCCCTTTTCTTTTAAATCACAGAACTCCAGACTCATTTACTTAAAAATGTGAAAACAAAAATTGGATATAACAGTTCTTTTAAGAGTAGATATTCCATGTTCAGGTACAGCATTCACATTTACTTCTTCTATACTTGATGATTTAGTAAGGTGCATTCATAAATTTTTTTTTTTTAAATACTGGTTTTTTTGCATCGTGGGCTAAACATGAGCTAACAGCTGTAACCTCAAAAGAGCAAGCAGGATTTGGGCCACAGCATTTAGAATTATAAAACAAAAAGTAAATATGAAATACATAATTCTGTTAGTTTTAATCCATCATCTCAGTGTTCACATCTAGGCATCATGCCAGAATGAAGCCTGGGAGGCACTGAACTGAAGAATAAACAAGCATACGTTCTGTGTGCTGGAAAGGAAGCCTCAGAGGAATTTGTTCCTCTGCAGTCATGAGATTCTTACACTGCTGAGGTGACTGGATCTGCCAATACCAGGGGAATGTCCCCATCCACTCCCTCCCACCTCCCACCTTTGCTGGCTGGGGAAGTGTGTGGACTCACCGAGTCTGCTGTGACACAGACCCACAGCTGGTGTGCATGTTGGCCAGACAAACACTGCAATTCTAGGCCTCCATCTGCACCTGAGAAACTTGAGTTTTACCTCAGTCCATTCTGTATCCCCCAGCCTGCAGTTCCTCATCTGTTAGGAGCTGTGTGTAAACCAGGCAGACAGGAGCAGTTCAGACAAATGAGGGAGGGGCAGCTCTGATTCTGTGAAGGCTGCAGTCAGGCTTCTCTGAAGTTGTGCTACTACTTGGTGTCATCCTCTAGTAGACCTGTTGTGCAATGCCCTCCATTTAACTTGCAACTTCTATTTAACAGGATGGTTTGCGAAGATTATCAGGGAACGAATACATACTGTCAGCAAAACGTAAGTTTGAATTTGGCAGCTACTGACATACTAAAACATGTTCAGAAATTTAAGAAATGTGATTATATGTCCTTTTTTATGAGCATTTCTTTTTTGTTTGGGTTTTTTTTTTTCTATAAGTGTTTTTCTGCAGCATTACTGAGCCGGGTGTTACTGCAAAAGAGAATGCATGATCATTTAGTAAAATTGTATCTCACTATTAAATATACTACTTAATATACTGTTAATAAATACATCTAGTAATAACTGTATTCCTCAAAAGAAACTCACCAGGTTGCTGGCAGTCTGAGCTCTCCAATCTCCCTCAATGACATACCCCCACGGATAACACAGGCAATGGAAAATGAGGAACAGTGGGATTTTGATATCTTTGAACTTGAGGCTGCCACCCATAAAAGGTCAGTAAATACAAGAGCTCATAAACTGAAGTTGCTGAGAAGTGACTTAAATGTCATCCTGTAATCAGATCCTTAAGTTCTCTACCTGTGATTTAAAAACTGAATTAATTTTATTTTCAATGTCAGATGTTTGAAATTTTCTCTTTGTCATTTCTAGTTGTGCTTTCAGCTTAAATATCTTCTATTTCATCATGCACTATTTCCTGCAAATTCCCAGTGGATATAAGTGAAGATTATATGTGTTTGGTATGATATAATGAC
The DNA here is from genome assembly GCF_029582105.1 of Oenanthe melanoleuca. Classification (NCBI taxonomy): domain Eukaryota; kingdom Metazoa; phylum Chordata; class Aves; order Passeriformes; family Muscicapidae; genus Oenanthe; species Oenanthe melanoleuca. The sequence continues at coordinate 8,157,980 of NC_079344.1, forward strand.
AATACAGTATAATTTTTAATACCTTCCTTTATTCAGTAATAGAAAAGTTATACAAATCAAATTATTTTCTTGTGGGGATTCAAATTCCTATTATGGCAAACACAGAGTCAACATGCTGGTCTTGATTTGATCAGTTGATACAGATCAGGTTTTATTTTCTTTCCATTTGATGGGGTAGGTTTTATTCCTGAACAGTTCCAATACAACCTTTCAGCAGAATTACCATTACCATTCTCTGGGATTAGAGGAAGGTCTTTATTCTAAAAATCTTGGCAGTTTTATGTATAAGTTTAACTGAAGAACATTTACTCATAAAAAACAGGGCATACCAAATTCCATCATAGCAATTTTCAAAAGCAGATCAGCACCTTTGATAGACTGCACTTCATTAGTAGCAAAGCTCCCCCTAAGACTGTAAGTTATTCTTTCTGTTTAAATCCTTGGTTTATTTTCTGATGCTTATCAAAAGTTCCCCTTTTAGGTCTGGTTTTATGTATCATGCTTTGTCTTAGGTAAAAACATTTGTGAGACACTACTTTGGAGGCCAGATCCTGCAATGAATGGACAATCTTAAACCCTTTGTCAAAATCCCAGATCTGTAAGAGTTTTGAAAGTTATTCAAAACCAAAGTCTAAGAAAGATATCAGGCACTTAGTTAACAAATATGCACTTAATTTTTATACTGTGGTTTTATGAGCCAAAAAGGTGCAAAACCCCCCAGGGTTTTATTCTTCTTTAAAATTATTTTATTTTAAATGAAGGTATTTACATCCACTTGCTTTAGATTTTCTTTCTTTTGCTACATTTTGATTTCTAAGGAAGTAATACAGATAAGTAATTAAGAAGAAAAATGTAAAAATATAGTCAGTCTGTGTGATTTACAACATTTAATGGGTACATTGCAGTAACTTAGTTAATTATGTCAGTCACCATGCATGAGATCACTAGGTAGGTCTCTCTGTTCTTACTGATCTGGAGAGACCACAGAGGGACAAAGGAGGTGCTTTGTTGCCTGTACTCCTATTAAAGGTAGTATAATTGTGATTGCTTCCTACTGTGTTTAAATAATGGCAGTTCATTTGTTAAGAGAAGTAAAGTGATTTTTCAATGACTCACAAGTATGAATATATTACTAGTACTGCCTTAAGTCCAAGCAGACATATGGTAATAAAGCCAGGATAATTAATTAAATTTTAGTGCATTACAGTTCCCTGACAGAGCAGCCTGGAGACACCTTTGTCTGACACTGGGGGGGATTAAGAGGAATTTGACTTTATGTATGTTGCAATTCTGGTATATGACACAGTAATTCTGTAGTGAGTCCTTATACATCATTTCATTTGTCATTGGCTAAAAATGCTGTGTGGATTCATGCAGTTTATGCTACATAATATTCTTTCAGCTGCATTCATTTGGAAACTTTCTGTTTATTTTTCTCCACAGGCCTTTGGTTTATCTGGGTCTCAAAATATTTGCTCGCTTTGGAATCTGTGAATTCCTAAACTGTTCAGAATCCACTCTGAGGTCATGGTTACAAGTTATTGAGGCTAACTACCATTCCTCCAACTCCTACCATAATTCTACTCATTCAGCAGATGTACTACATGCTACTGCTTACTTCTTGTCTAAAGAAAGAGTAAAGGTGAGTTCACATTTATGGAAAGCAGTATAGGTGGGAAATACAGATGCAATCAAAGGGATCTCTCAGATTCAAAAGCCAAAGTCTGCCTAGTACCAACCAGTTTGGTAACTCTGAGGTCAAAGGACTGGGCTGCTTTGCATGAATTCTAGGATCTCTCTTATAGTATGTGTAGAAGGATGGATACTGATATTACAGAATGAATAATTCTTGATGGGAGAATAAGAAAACCTTCTTTTCAGATAAAACTTCTTCACATAGTTAAACCTCCTCAGATAGGTGAGCTAATGACATAATTACTTTTGCTGATGGTACATGGCAAATACAGATTTAATGTGATAAATTACCATCTCTTATGCCTTGTGATGGTCATTTTGCAAAAGATTCCCAGGAAAATATAGGCCATGCAATAGGCTATATCACTCACTGGAGAAGATGCCCTGAGGCTTATAGAGACTGCACTGGAGGAGAGTATTGAAAAAAAATTATTTGTCAGTACCAAAACACCCACTGGTGTATTAGAGCCACAGAACAACTTTTGCTCTCACATGCCCGGATTGGAGAAGGGGAATAAAGCAATGCTTGGTGTGTGTGCAGTGGAGTGGTGGGACATATTTCTGAGTCACAGTCTTGTGTAGAAATTGTGAACTGGCCTGCCTAAGGATAGCAGCAGTGATGGTACCTGGCTGAGAAATTTGTGACTGTAAACATGCTTCTAACAGCTCATTAAACTGTAGTAATCCTGTTAACTTGGAGCTGCAGCTCATTAGTATGCTCTCCAGAGGCTGATTTACAAATACTCTGTGCCAAGTGGGGATAGAGTGTCACTGGATTTTTTCAGCCCCTGATTTGCCAGAGGTTTAGCTGGTCTTCCCAAGAATATCTATGAAAAACAGACAAGATCTGGATCCATTTCAATGCCACAGAAGCATGACTGTCTCCTCTTTTTCCAGAATGTTATTTCCATTCCTCTGTAGGCATAGGAAGAGAAAAAAAATGTTGCAGCAGCAGAAGGAATAGAATCAAAGTTCAGAATTCTCTCTTTATCTGTTCAAATTTATAGCCCAGCTGCTTCTGTGTTGCTCAGAGTTCAACTTAATCTAAACACAGAAGGCCCAATTCTGCCATTGAAATTCATGCTGAGAATATTCTTTTTTAGTGATTTGAACTCAGTTCAACTTGCCTAAGAAAATTTTCTAACTCCCAAATTAAAGCCATATTCTCAGAATCGTTTCCACTTCTGTGCCATGGGAGTTAAGATAAGAAAGTTAGAATCCTTGACTTGATGTTGGGTGTAAAAGTGCTGTAAATCCCTGGGAAATAGGTGTCAGGTAGACTGCTGTGGTCCTCCAGGTCAGGGATTCTCATGTTTCTGGCCATTTCCCATCTGCACAGGTCTTCCTCAGCCAGGCTGAATGCTGGTCAGTGTGTCCCTCTGAGGAGAGAGCCTGTTCTCAAATCCCTCTCTCCTAACTTCATACCACAAAAAAAGAATCCCATGAGCAGCAGCTGAAAGAAAGAATGAAGAAGTTAACACACAGCAGAGAGTATTTCAGTCAATGCTAACTATGAACTAGAGCAGAAAGGATTATTTGCCTTCTCTTGTTCTCCATGAGACTTTCTTGACAGTCTTCAGTGGATAATATCCCTGCTCCTGCAAAGTCAAGTCATTGCATAATTTCAGGAGTTGTAAAGGAGGGTAGGGTTTGTCTTTTCACCTACCAAGTGTAACTATTCTGAATGGTAGCAGAGGGCCCATAGAGAATTTGGACCTCAAATAAAAGCAAATTAGCATAAAAATTATCTACCCTGTTCCCAAATTCAAATGGGAATATTTCTGCTCTTGTGTCTCCTTCCTTTTATTAAAATTTTTAATATAATTGTTTTGTATCTGTGGTCCTTCACAAATGCCAGTATAAACACAGCACAAAGGCTAGTTTCCAAAAGTATATGAAATATTTCTGAGGTGTTTAGTTCTTCTTCTCCTTTATGCTATTAATAAATTATTAACACTTAAGTGTAAAATCTTAGGAGTCAAATAGTTTTGTATTACATGACAGGGTAGATAAAAATAGACATAAAGCAATGCCCATTGCAAGTAGACATAAAGCATGGAGTGCAGCATTCTACCAGAATCAGGATGTGATACAGAAAGTACAGAACATGTGTCATGTAATTTATCCATGCATGCAAAACATCAAATATTCTCCATAGTATATGCATTAGCTGTAACCCCAGAACACTGTTATTAAAGAACTGGGTGTATGGATAACATTCCTTTCAAATTGCAAACCCAGCCAGCACATAAGTGGAACATGATTAGGACCCATTAAATTGCCAAAGGAAATTAGGAGTCTGGTGGTAATACAATAATTTTTAGCAGTATTGGACTTTTTTCCAAGCCAAGTACCTTAAATCCAAGTGAAGGTGGTTTCAGTGTTGCTAGAAAACACAAACTAATTTATTACTTTACATTTGTTTAATTTGATGTGCTGTGACAAAGGTGTGGGTAAGGCAAAATTTAGGAGGTACAAAATGGCCAAAAAAGTCACGCAATGTTCAGTGAAGCTTGTAATGAATTTTCCATTGCTCTGTGTCGAACATCTGACCCTTACTGATCTCCAGAGTTTTGGCTTTTATTCCTCAGCAACTTGGCTAAATCTTATGGACAGAATAGGGTTTCTAATGAGTCTGCCAGGAAATCTAAGCACCCTTCTATTTTCAGCAAACTCTGGATCCGATTGATGAGGTTGCGGCGCTCATTGCAGCCACAGTCCACGACGTGGATCACCCAGGAAGAACAAATTCTTTCCTGTGCAATGCTGGCAGCGAGCTGGCAATTCTGTACAATGACACAGCTGTGCTGGAGAGCCACCACGCTGCCCTGGCCTTCCAGCTCACCACCCGCGATGGCAAATGCAACATCTTCAAAAACATGGAGAGGTGAGCTCATCCCCAGGTCCTTGTCTGCCCACTAACACCTCTCACTTCCCTCTGTGTAACATAAGGCAAAAAAGCATCTTAGAAGAGGGCAGTGCCTGGTGGATAACTGTCCATGGCCCTTGTGAAATTTGCTTCTAAAAGAGTAGAATGCTTCTGTCTGCCCTGCAGAGACTTCTGAGTAATTCCCCACTGTCAGTTTGTCCACAAAAAGGCAGACCCTACCTAAGGGATTTAGTGTAAATCTTAATGTGAGCAAATCTAGGAGAGTTATTTTGTGTCACTGAATGCAGAGAACAAGCTATGGCTGGGTGGGTAGAGAACAAGGAGAGAAAGAGCCACAGAGCATCAGACAAAAATAAAATACCTTGTTGCAGTGTGAAGGATAGTGAAGGACCTGTTGCTCTTGCAGCCTCAGAGAAGCATTAAGGGCAAGGATGTGACCATTGCCTTGGTTCTCTCAAGATACAGCAGAAAAGTATTGCTGAAAACTTGACTAGAGAGTGAGCCACTGCTGAGTGTCTGTGCTAAAAGCCTTGGGAACATGCAGGTGTGGCATAGCCCAGCAGCCTCCTAAGCAGCTGGTGCCTCTGTTCTGCTCTGGTGCTGTTTCTCTAGAGACCCAGTCATGCCTGGAGCACATATGTGTCTACACACCAAAGGTACTCCATCTAACAGAGATGCAGCTGCCCAAGCCTTTATTACTGTTCTTTCTTCCCCCAGCACCTCTCTCAAACAGGAATGGTGTGTTGCATTTTTGTTAGACTTGTTTTAGCAACCAACCCTTTGTGACCCAGCCAGCATTCTTAATTGTTTCCTTCTTTAAACAGGAATGAGTATCGAACCCTTCGCCAAGTCATTATTGACATGGTCTTAGCAACAGAAATGACAAAGCACTTTGAGCATGTCAACAAGTTTGTCAACAGCATTAATAAACCCTTGGCAGCGCTGGAAGAAAATGGGGTAAGCAACTGCAAGTCCTCCTTAAAATGCCTAGGCAGGGACTGGGAGCCCTTGGCAGTAGGAAATTCCCACATGGTGTTCTGAGAAAGTTTATCAGAAGTGTGGAGAAAGAGAGGCTGGAGATTTATCTTTCACTTCTGGGTTTGAATCCTCTTGTGCTTAACATGGTTGTCACTCATTTTGAGGGTGAGTGGGACTCACTTGGATCCTGTTAATATCACTGTGATGTCATGCTTGGATCCAGGACCCTGGGCTGTATGTTTTCTTGTAAAAATGTCGTTTTGATTAACCCAGTCACTCCCATGGACAGAGTAGCAAGACTGGGCATTGTTGGTGGTGGTTTCTGCAAAGGAGACAAGGTTTGCTTCCAAGCAGAGGCTGAATTGCATCCCTCCCAAGGGAGATGCTGGGGTGCAGCATAAGGGCAGGCCTGTGGGCTGGCATGTGGTGCATTCTCTGGCAATAAGGGCCCTCTGCCCCAGTGCTGCCTGGAGCATTCATGGGGTTTCTGTCTGCTTTCTTTTTTAATCTCCAAAATAGATGATAGTGACATTATGTATCATGTAGACATAATCAATAGCCATCTGGAACCCCATGGACACAAAGAAATTGCCTGTTAAGAAGTCTTTCTGAAAAACCACACCAGTTTCAATAACAGCTTCAACCAGCAGTTTTGTTGCCAGTAAGAGCAGTGTATAATTTTGTTGGAATGATTTTTGCAAAGACAAGAGTTGCAGAAATGGTTATGATAAAGTTTGCATCGGTGGCAACGTCATGTAGGAGCCATAATGGTTTTCTGTATTTTCTTACCATGTTTTTTAGAAAACCACATTTATGACTGTTGTGTGTAATGGGGGAAGTGCAGTCTTTTTATTATCTGAGAGTGGGAGAGAAACAGGTTTTGTTCCTTCACCCATGAGAAGCAGACTGGAGCTTAATTGGAGAATTGTGCCTTTGTCCACAGGAGTATAGGCTAGAATTAGCTTTGTTCTTGGCACCCAGTGATGCTAATGGGAACTCTGTGAATGTGAAGCCAAAGTCCCAGTAGGACACTGGTTGTACTGAATAAATTAGAAGAAAGGCTGTTAAGTTCCCAGCTGGACAGCCTCTCTGGATGAGCATAGCAGCATCAGTGCAGGAGAACAAGGCAGCAGCTGCTGCTGGGTGTAGTGCATTGGATTGGCCCTTGTAGTGTGGAACTCTGCAGTGCTCCTGGTCCTGCTGAAGAGCTCTGCACTGCCTGGCTGGGTGTGCAGAGCCCTCCTCTCAGCCCCCAGGGTTGGGATGCAGCAGTTGTTTGAGCAGCAGCATCCATGCAAAGAGCCAAACTCCTCTTCTTGCCTATTACAGAGAGCTGAACAGCTGGTGCTGCTGAAGAACAGGGCTTGGACCTGTACAATCAGAGAGTAAAAACACAAACAGGGACATAGAAAAATGAAATAAAGGTTTAGTTCTACCCTTAATCCCCAGAGACTGCAGGGAAATTATCTGCCCCACAAGGCATTTGTGATTCACAGCAAATTGTGCCCAAGGATGGGAAGAAAGACAAAGAATATATAATTTCTATTGAAAACAAGAAGTAAAATGTTGCCCTCTTTCAGCTGGGACTTTCAGTTTGGCAAGTTCCTATTAAAAGGCCTGTAATATGTGAGTGGGTAAAGCAAATTATTTACTGTGCTGAGCAGAACAACACTGTCAGCCCCTCTTTCAAGTCTGTTGTCCCTGTGGCTGCAGCAGCAGTGTGTGTTTTCTGGCCTGGCTTTCCATGGTGGTGACTCAGTGTGGTGTTTGCAGGCTGAGCTGCCAACCGCCTGTTCCAAATGGGACAGTTCCACTTCGTTTTTTTATTTATTATTTTTATACAAATTTGTTCAAATGGCCATGCTGAGAAACTGCTCTGTTTGTTTCCTTTCTGCTTTTGTTTCAAAAACTGAAAAAAAATCCTTTCCAGCCCCAGCATCCTTTATCCTCCCATTTCCCCTTATGATGTCACCTAAGCTATGACAGGAAGGCAACATCTGACATGCAGAGACACCTCTGCACTCTGAGCAGGATGCTGGGACTAAGCACAGTTAAAACATTTTGTTCCCAAGACATCTGCATCCAGCAAGTAGAACTGTGCCTTTGGTTTGAACAGATCTCAGAGGTGAACATCCTTTCTTGATTCCTGGTGGTTTACTCTACTATCCGTAACTGAACAATCTCTAATTTTCCATACCTGATTTCCATACTTGTGTTTCTGAAACTTCCATCACTTTATGTTGGCTTTCTCATATATAATTTTTACATGCATTTGGAGGTGTATACATCTCACTTTGTTTCTTCTGTTTTCCCTTCTACATACAGAAAAATGAGGGAAAATAATTGGTTTGGGCATCTCATTTTGGTGAGAACTGTGGAGCTGGTATTTCTGAGCCATTTCTATACTATCAAATAATTGTTTTATTACTGTCACTTTCTTCATTTAGGAAGAACTTTCTTCCCCACAAGAATTTTCTTCTAAAAATGTCATGGTTATTCTGACCTAATAAAAGGTCAGAATGTTTCTGCTGCTTTATATCTCCCCTTTGTACAAAACACTGCAGGAACTGGTAACACATTATTATTATCATTATCATTATCATTTATTGTTTGTTACTTCTTCCCTGCTCTGACTGTAGAACAAGACCTTGTTAGGTTCCAGAGAAGTCTTGTATGTTCCTTGCTTCAAAGAGTTTCTATTCTGAGTAGACAGCATTGTAAAATCCTGTACCTATCCATGCTTAAAGAGTCCAACAACAAGGGAAGGGAATGAGGAACGTGCCTGGGAGGCAATGTGGGATCTGACTCTCTGATAGCAGCAGTGCTGTCAGAATGATTGATACACTGATGGGGCTTGTGTGCCAAGAGTGACTCTGCATCTTGGGTCAGCCCCTCTTTTCAAACCAACTATTCCACTCTTAATGTGCAAGTCCATTAATCCTTGGGTTTCAGCAGAGTTACATTTTTCTGCCTACACAGTCCTAAACATTGTGTGTAGCGATGAATTGATCCTCTCCACACTTTTAAGAAGGCAGATAAGGAATAGAGGGAATAGATGACTTGCCCAAAGATGCCCAAGAGATCTGTCACAAAGACAGTGATGGAATCCAGAAACTGGAGTTCAGTGCTAGCTCAGAGCTGTGGCAAACTTCCATAATCCACCTACAAATTCAGTTAGACATCAAATCTGGTAGCCAGTAGCAGGACTGATCCCTGTAGGATGTGCTGAAAGCATATTTCCAAAGCACAAAAGCTTTTGAGTTAGTGCAAGGAGACCTTGCTAATGGATTGTTTTTGATTCTTAAATGTTACAGAATAATGGTGATGGAGAGTCAATCAAAACTGTTCTCAGGTCTCCTGAAAACCGTATCCTTATCAAACGCATGTTGATAAAGTGTGCTGACATTTCCAATCCATGCAGACCCAGAGAACAGTGCATAGAGTGGGCTGGACGCATCTCTGAGGAGTACTTTGCACAGGTAAGGCAGTGAAACAGGCTGTGAAAAAGGGTGCCAGTGTCAGAGTATCTCAGGCTGCATTATGTAATGTGAAAAATAACAACCTTTTTATTTTAAATGATGGGTATTACTCATGCTGATACACAACTAGGTGCCTTCAGAGAGATGAAAGTTGACAACTTCTATTGTGTAGTTTCTGAAAAATTTAAGCTTTCAATTGTTCAGTTTGGAACTGAGCTTTTTGAGCCTTGTCTGCAAATGCACTCCCATCACATCAGGCAGAGCAAGGATGCCTTCTGTGCCCACATGCTGGCTTTGCCTCAGGAATAGGATCACCAGGTTCTAGTGTTTGGATGGGAGCAGCACTCACTCCAAGAAATGCTGTAAGCCCTTAGCACATTGTGCTGAGGAAAGGTTTTAGGAAGATGTGGAAAAGGAGAGGGAAACTGCAACACTGCAGTTGGAACTTGGCACCCCAAGCAAGGGGCAAAAGAATAAAAAAGCTACTTTGCCATCTCTGAGTGGGACACATCACAACTTTTATCAGAGACTGAAAATCGTTGAGCATCTCCTAGATCCAAAGTAGTCATGTGTGCAGATAAAGAAGGTAAATATATCCCTTTGTGGGAAACACTGGAAGGCTCTATTTGTTGCTGTTTTGCTGAAACTGAACAACTAGGTGCTTAAGATTAGGTTGCTGCTGCTTCAGACTTGTTCAGGTTCCTCCTGATTTAGCAGAGGCACGCTCTAGTCAGTGCCAAAAAATCTGCTGCTAAAAGAAGTCCATTAACAGAATGTGTCTTAGATGAATAATTGCTAATTTTTTTTGCAGACTGATGAAGAAAGGAGGCAAGGTTTACCTGTTGTGATGCCAGTTTTTGACAGAAATACTTGCAGCATCCCTAAATCCCAATTATCATTCATTGATTACTTCATTATTGATATGTTTGATGCCTGGGATGGTAAGCAAAATTCTGCTTTTTTGTGATGTGAACATTTTGTGAACATTTGAAACTGCTGTGATGCAAAATGTCTTTTTTATGGCTCCTAAATAAAGGAAGAGAAAAGGAAAGATTCCTGCAGTTCAAGTAAGATTAATAACTTTATTATTGCTTGTAAGTATTGCTACAAGCAGTTCTCATGGCTTGTCTTTAATATACTAGATTCAGGCAATCTTTAACTTTTTAAACTTGCTTCTCTGTAAATGGAGAATAGAACACATTCTCTTTGATAGCTCTTTGAGCACGATAATTTTATCCATGTTAATATTGGTTACTCTTCAAGGCAAATTTCTACAGTCTGGAAACTGCTTGGGGCAGCAGCTGTTTTCTTCCAAGTGCTGCCTCCATGGTAAAAGTGGTCAGAAATGTGACTCTCCTGAATGCCAGATCATGACATGTGACTGAGGTTTGATGGGGCAGGATAATTACAGCCATAATGAGCTGTGCCCCTCCTGGAAAACTGTGTTCCTTTGCTGGGACTTGAAATACCAGCATTAAGTAGATTTACAGAACAGTTCTCAGTGGCCTGAGTGCTACACAAGTGCTGAGAGCTATACAGCCAAAACTGTTTCAAGCATCAGTAGGGCAAATTTAAGCTTTTCTACTTAACACAGTTGCCCAGGCATTTCAAGTGATACTTAAGCAGACAGAATCTGTGACTGTTTCTGCAAACTCAATGCTCTCTGCCCTTTCTTCCCTAGCATTTGCAGACCTGCCAAATCTGATGGAGCATCTGAATAATAACATCAAATACTGGAAAGGACTGGATGGAAGGAACCTGCGAGTCCTTCGACCACCACCAGAATAGCAGTTAGACCGTGGTGTGTCATTCACTAGCCAGACGCATATTTATTCAAGCTCACTTTTATCTGTGTGAATTCAGATTTGTTTTGGTCTCTTCAGTATTACAGTAAAGCTAGCCATGCACTTGGGGAACTTGGACACTCAAGAGAACATGAGGTCAGCAGCTGGCTTCCACAAAATACCATGTGTGGACTGGGATGGAATAAGCCCACCAGGTGGAATTACACTGGATTGCTGCAGTACTTGTACTGAAGAGGGTTTATTATAGACATCTGTGATATCTTCATACCAGCATGTGAAGCTGGAAGACCTTGAAGAGAATCCTCATAAAAAGGACATTCACTAGAAGTTTATCTATCAATAGAGACTCACAGCTTTTATGAGAAAGCTACATGCTTTTTATAAGCACTTATAAGACAGTTATGTAGAACAATCAGACATTTAAAATGCAACTGTCTATGAAAGAATTTTTGATCTATGAAAAATAGATGTACTGTATTTTTTCACATCACAGAAGGTGCAATCATTCACTTCTGAGCACTACTGAAAGTGAGTTCTCCTTAAGAAATTTAGTAGCAAATGTAAAAATAACACGAGAATTTTTGAGGTTGATCGTTAGCATCTATGATTAAAATGTTATGTTTTATTTATTTTGTTAGATGTTCAATATTTTCTATGAATTTATAAATACTTAAAAGCCAAAGCCAACTTTAGATGCATTATAAATTTACATGATTCATACTCATTAATATACATTTAATTGATGTACAGACCTTTTATTTTCATAATGCAAATACAAAATATTATACAATGATACATTTTTATTGCACTGTAAGGATAGATGTGTATGTTTAAATATTGTCTGATTTATGTTAATTAAAGTAAGTTTTATTAAAAAGGTCTCACTTGAGAATAGTAGAATAAACAAGAACTCTATACTGTCTGAGCACCAGAACTGTAGTAGTTCTCCCACAAACCAGTGAGGACCACCTGACCTTCTCCTGGCTACAAAAATAATAATATGTTGGAACTCTTTGTTTTCTCCCATGGCATTTTATGACTGAATTCCCTGTTAAAGTCTGCCTTATTTTATATAGTATTTCTACAAAACATTTCACAGCATATATGGAGAGGTGATACCAAGCATCTATTGAATTTCAACATTTTATAGGCAATGTATTTTCCTCTGCCGTAAAAGAAAAAGAACATAAAACCACCAACAACAACCTTTAACTCAAGAAGTTTGTAAAGGCTGTGTACCTTCACAATTTGAATGAAACCTTCATAGCAACTACCAGAAAATAATAAAATGTATATTTTAAGAAGTGTCAAGTCCTACCAATTTCATTTGAAATGTATATGCGCTTTGTAGTTTGCAGACTAACCAACACAAGAAATTCTTTTAAAAAAAAGAAGATGCTTTTTGTGTGGGGAAGGGAAAATTTGAGAGGGTTGAACTGGCATGAGGGTGATGAAAGGTGGTGTGTAGCTGGCAAGCCCATCAGACCCTTGTTGCCCTGGACAAGTCTCTGCACAGCTCCACGAGTGCCAGGCTGTGCTCCACTGGAGGAGGGTCCTGTCAGCCTTCCCAGCTGACCCAGGCATCCAGAGGCACTGAGAGAGTGGCTGACTGTCATTACTGCAGAGACAATTGACTTTATAGACATTTTGAACTGCTCCTGAAGAAGCAGAAGCCGGGGTGAGGTGGATGATGGAGCAGTTCAGGGACTTAAGGTAAGAAAGGAACAGGTGACCTCTGCAGGACCTGCTTCTGTGTTTCTCCTTCCTCTGCAGTGAGACTGATGGGCTACCACCATTTTTTGCTTTTAGTGTCATGCCTTTCTGCCCTTACCTTGCTTGTGTGATCTCTTTACCTACTCAGAATTCAGTTATGTGCTGTTGGGGAGGGAACTCCCTTTCTTAATTCCATTTAGTTCATTGTTGTGTGCACACTGCCTAAGCCAGGGGGCTCAGATCTGTGAGGGGTGCTCAGACTGTGCCCCTGTCTCACTGGCAGCAGAAGCTTCTCTGGTCAGTCTTCCAGAGGTTCTACAGTCAGTGCTGAAGGAGCAGATATATTTTCATTGAAGGCCAAATAAAACAAGCATCCTGTTTTCACAGGGAATATGCAAGGAGAGGGAGAACTGGCTGACAGTTTCCCTGGCAATATTACATTGCATTTCCCTATGCTGCATCTATTGTAACCAGCTGTAATTTGCTACCTGGTATTAATCTCTTCTGTTCCTTGCAGGCTCCTGTGTCTGCATTAGAGGAAAACTGCATCCCACCATCAGCATCTGCTCTGCTTATCTGCTGCAGTGGGGATGGGAGAGGAAGTGTGGGCATGAGCATGTGGGCCCAGAGACTTGTCTGCAGGTAAAAATCATGGAATCATTTAGGCTGGAAAAGACCTGTAAGATTATAGAATCCAACCATTCCTCCAGCACTGCAAAATCCACTACTAAACCTTGTCCCCAGGTGCCACATCTACACATGTTTTAAATCCCTTCACCATTGCCTGGGCAGCCTGTTCCAATGCTTGTCATCTGCAAACTGACTGAGGGTGCACTTGATCTCCTCATCCAGATCCTCAATAAAGATATTAAACAGAGCTGCCCAGAAAAAAAAACATTTCTCCACAAGCATAATTAATATTTTGGGTTATATTAATATATGGTAAAAGGTAGTTAATTTCATCTGCTATAAAAATGCCTGATGTATTGTCATTGAAAAGATGTGATCAATATGATTAATTCCCTGGAATTCACATTGCATCTCTATTTCCATTGCTTGGACTGCAGAACTGTGCTAATTAACCTTCTCTATAAGCCAGATTTATGTCCATATTGGTGTACAATAATTTCACTTAACATAAAGCACTAATTTCAGCCACTGCAGCTTTGTTCACTCTCCATCTAAATTTGCCAAGGACATATTATAATTAAAATCTGGAACCATGATGCCTGATCTTTATTTTGTTCCCACTGAACTTCCCTCTCCCAGCCACACCTCTGAAGCCTTCCATGAGGCAGTGGCCATTCCATGGGGTGATTCCAGGCTGCTGCCCGTGCTGTGGAGCAGTAATAGCTCTAACCTGATATTCCCTGCTCCACAATGCACATTCTTTGGACCCCATTGCAAATGCTTCAGCCATTCCAGATCCTTTCCTTTATTCCAAGATTACACAGCAATATCACATGCTCTGAACCCTTTCCAGCTTTTTGAACTGTCACTCAGTGATGGAACTTCTGGGGGCAGAAATGATTTTACTGATGGTCTTTCACCAGGGAAGGGAGAACACTGGAATAAACAGAGTGTGATTGAAGTGTTCCAAATTTCAGTTAGGCTGGCAGTCTTATGCAGTGTCTGCCCTTGTCATTTGTTCTTGCTTTAATGCTAATACAAGAGTAAATTCCAGTGTAGACATGATGAAGGAAAGGTCCTTTATGCATCTCCAGGGCTTTAGGATAAAGCTTTGTGTTTTAAAACTTAATAAGGTTCAACAATTCAGCATTAAATGACAGAATGACTGGCTCTATTTTCCATCCTGCATGTTTTCTATCAGGTAATCCTGCTTCTAAACCTGGGTATCACTGTAGGTGCTTCCAAGTGAATCTGAACCATTATGATCTGGTAAAAAAATGTTGGCTTCTCAGAAAATTGCCTAGATGAGTATCTTTTTCCCTTGTATGAAATTCAGAGTAATAATTGCTTATTCTGACAAAGGAAGAAACCAGACAGGTGGTGTGCACAGCTACCTTACCACAGGTCTGAAGGTGGCTTTCATACTGCAGTTTACCCAATGGCTATATATAAATTAAAAATCACCTGAAATGGAATTAATGCTTTGTATTTTGTTGCAGTGTCTTTTCATCTGGGTGTTTTCTGCTTGTCTCAGTAGAGGAATCTTTGATAAAACCTTTAAGAAAATGTGTCATGAACATGAAGGAATGGAGCAATGGCAAAGTCATTCCTGCATAAAAGAAAAGGAAGGATAATAGGTATCTAATAATCACTTGCTGGGTGCTGAGAAACAGACAGGCAAACAGTAGTGAGTTGTGCCCTTCAGTGAGACCAGAAGGGTTTGAGTCATGACTCTGCTTTGAAATGAAGTCTCAGAGCTATTCACAAGCTTCAAAACAAATAATCTCTGTGCTGATGTGTGACATCATGCCTCCAAGGTACAGGGGTCCCAGGGGTGCTGTTAAGTGATAGCAGGATGGAGTGCAGCTTGTCCTGACGTGATGTTTAGATGCAGAAAACAAGCTTTCAAATTGCTGCCATGTCCCTGTGCAGCCTGTGCTGCTGGTTCAGAACAAAGAGGATGTCCAGATGTTTCAGATGTCTTTTGCTGAAGCTTTGGCTCTGTGGGCAAGGGGCTGTGGCTTAACTCCACTGAATGCCTTCTCTTGTGCCTGCTTTGAATGTTACTTGGGCAAAGTGTCCCATGTTTTCCTTTTTCCCACTTGTTTAACGTCTTTAAGACTCTCCTCCCACACTTCCCATGCAAACCTCAGTGGACTCAGCTCTGCAAACCCTGTGAAGCAATGGCAGTTGCCTCTTTAGCAAGCAAGGCAGCTGAGTTAGGAAAGGCCAGGGAACCCAGAGACACAAGAAAAGTAGCTTTGAGGCTTCTAAATATCTTTGAAGTCCTGGATCTTCAAGCCCTGCCTGTGTTTTAACAGTAAATGTTAGGCCAGGAAACAGTCTTCTGGTCTTCTCATGTTCCACTGCTTCTCTGCTTCCATTTTCCTTATTAGCTCATTTGCTAGGAGTCTTTGCTTTAACTTCCACTGGCTGAACATCTCCCTCAAACACACAGCCATAATGCTGGGAATAAACACTGCTTGACTCTTGGTGCTTACTACAGCTTTTATCACAAGCAAATCTTTTACTTTCTGACTCAAAGTGAGGCTGGAGAAATATCTTATAATGGCTGAAAGCCTTTTACATTGATAAAATGTGGTAAAACTGGATACATTGGTATCCACAGGCAGAAGGAGAAGGCAAAAACAGTTAACTGAAATAGCTTGTGAGCACTGCAGTGCTGCTGGGCAGTGGGAATATGTGTGCAAGGTCTTGGTACTGTACTCCCACATGCAAACTGAAGTTCAGGAGTGTTCCCAGGCACCTCTGCCTTTGAGGTTATGTTAGCAAGCACAAGCAGCTGGGGACACTTGTTGAAATTTGAATCTGCCTTTTCTTGGTTTGCTTGCTCCCCCCATCGAATGGCAAGAGTCATTGCTAGAGCTGAAACTCATCTTAGATCAGCCCATGGTAATTAACAGAAATCACTTCATGCTGTTATTACATAGGAAGTGAAGTAGTGCACTAATGCATGCAATTTTCAAGAGGAAGTGAGAAAGGTGATTCCTGTCTTTGAAACAAAAGAAGGAATTTAGCCAGTGTGTAATTATTCAAGTGAAAAGTTGGTCCTGTCTATATTTAATATTTTGGAGTGGTATTTGATGTAAATCCTTCCCCAGAGTTCATTACATTAGCTCTTAGCTCAACCTGAGCATGCTGAGTGCCAAGTTCAGCATGCAGCACGTTTTATCACCAAGGAGAATGACGTCAACCTGGTGATCCTGCAGCTCCCCAGCTCAGGGGAGGAGGTATGGCTTTGTCTTCAGCCTAAAGATGAAATGGAATATGTTTGATAAGAGTTTATCAGTATTTGCAGTGTAAAATGTGTAAGGAATATTGCTTTTTACCTCCAGCAAGAACTATCCCTTTGTGCCTAAAAAAAAAAGTTACTTTGCTTGTAATATTATTCTACACAGAAAATGGAAGATTTTCTTTACAGATCCCTAAGCTGGGAGCTGCCAGTCCCAGCACTGTCCCCATGCAGCACTGTCCCCACCCTGGGAGCTGCCAGTCCCAGCACTGTCCCTGTGTTGGGAGCTGCCAGTCCCAGCACTGTCCCCACCCTGGGAGCTGCCAGTCCCAGCACTGTCCCTGTGCTGGGTGCTGCCAGTCCCAGCACTGTCCCCATGCAGCACTGTCCCCATGCTGGGTGCTGCTGGCTGTCTCACTCTGATTACTGTAAGTAGGGCAGACTGCAGGGACACAGCAGGAATGGGAGTGCTCAGGAACAGGCAGGATACCCAGCCACCCCTCTGGGACTGGGCTGGGAACAGAACACATAACATCAGACAAGGCTTTGGGGGTTAATGAGGGAGAAAGGCTCCAGTTGCTTGAATACAGACAGTTTTCAGGACATTGTGAGAGCAGAGTGAAGTACTCCTCACCTGACAACCAAGAGCAGCCTCTCCCAGGCCCTCAAAATCCACGCTGGCAGACTCAGTGCCAATGTGCTGTCCCCTGTTATGACAGATCTCTGACAAGGCAAGGTCAGAAAGTGCGACGTTTTAGCTGCTCTGTCATGCCAGGAACAAAAAAAACCCGAAACACCAACCAGCCAACCAATCAAAAACCACACAAACCCCAACAACAACAGAAAAAACAAACTACTCAAAGCCTTGTTTTAAAATAAGCTGTTTTAAATAAACAAGTGTTCTTTGAACCACAGCAGAGTACATACCTAACAATGTTTGTTAAGTAAATATCAGTGACATGTTTAAGTCTGGCTCAGTCGGTATTTGTGTTGCTTTTGTTGTAACAGGAGTCAATCGTGTTTGTAGAAGGTGGTCTGAAAAAAGGGACTTTGGATTTGAGGTTTTATTTCTTCCACCTGCCTACCAGTAACCCTGCTTTGGGGCTTATGTCCTTTCCAATTATGTCAATATAAGCCATCTCTTTGGGCATGCTCAGAAATTTTGGGTTTGAAAAATCCTCACTGTAAATTACATGATTCCATGTATGGGAGACAAAATGTTTATTTCATCAAGCATTTTATTACATAGACCATGAAATATATCTGACTCTCACTGCACAGGCACAATACACAGTTCTATTACAGCAGCCTGGCTGCAGCTTTCACATCAGAACAGGGGCACAAGGCAGGTGTTGGGGTGGCCCCAGGCATCACCTGATGATTCACTTTCCAATATATTGAGAGAAAACTAGAGTCTATTCAACTGGCTGCGAAATACCTGCAAGGCAAGGGAGTTAAAAATGCTCCTTGCGGCCCAGGCCAGCCTGGAGGAGGGCGGCCGTGCAGGCGATTTGGGAGCTGTGGAACCATCCCAGGGGTGAGGAATAGCAGCTTTGTCCGGCCCCAATCCTGCTGGGGGACACCCAGGAGCTGCAGAGAGCTGGTGGCTGTCCCTCAGCCTTGCCAGGGCTGTGTTATTCTCGTGCTTCAGTCTGCAGGATCAAGCACACCTTAAGGGAGGGAACGGAGATGGACAGGACAGCAGGTGCACGGCATGGTGGCTGCTGGAGGCAGCAATGCAGCTGTGTGTGGATGGAGCCATCCCTGGGGAAGCCGCTCCACGGCCCAGCCGAGGGCAGGCAGGGCTCAGGCGGGTGCCGAGCTCGGCTTGGTCCCTAATGCCTGGGAAAAGGCTGCGTTAGCGAGGCCAGGGCTGCGGGAACTGAGCGCCCAGCCCGGGGGAACCTCGAGCGGTCCCCCCCCGTCCGAGGCACCGTCCCGGCACAGGGAGGCAGGGAAAGAAAGAAGGAAGGCGGGAAGTAAGAGAGGAAGGAAGGAAGGGAAGCAGGAAGGCAGCGCCCGCCCCCTCCCTCTGCCGGGCGCCCCGCGCCGAGCGCCGCCGGCCGGAGGGAATGGCGGCGCCACGAGGGGCGGTGAGGGGCTCATGGCGGCGCGGCCCCGGCGGCGGGCGGAGGTGCCGGGCGGAGGCGCCGGGAGAGCGGCGGGGCTCGGGCACGGCCTCCCGCTCTCGCTCGCACACGGAAAGGCGCCGCCGCCGTGCGGCCTGTCCCTGGCCGTGCCCTGAGCCCCGGGTCCGTGCAGGAGCGGCCGCCGCGGGGCCGTGAGGAGGAGCTCCCGCCCGGGGCCCAGGTAAGCGCTGCCCGCTGCCGCCCGGGACGGGCTGAGCGTGGTGTTGGTTTTGTGAGGTAGCCAGGGACCCACCACTGCTGCCTTTCTGGGGCTGTTTAAGCTGTATCTTAGCGTCTGGATTTTATTTCGCTGTCATTTAGCCCAGCTGTGGGATGAGCACGCTTTTGGCAGACAGCGCAGCTCTTTACAGCCATTTTGTGAGGCGGTTTAGGTCTCGGTATCGCTTCCATTAGAGCAAGTAAAGCTTAAAAAGTAAACCTGTTTGGAAAAGGTTTAAGTAAGGTGGGCTAGGATAGCTGAGTCAACTGAGCACAGCACCATAAACGCGAGGGGGAGGAAATTCAGTAAAAAGGCAGTGTTGTGCACAGCCTCAGCTTTGTGTGGTCCCTGGTTGCTTTGCTGTATGCTGATGAGTGATATTGGTTGGGAAACAGGTGGGCAGTAAAATGATGAACTGAGTTTGGAGAGAGGAATAAGGAATTGCCTTCCTGGCTGAGTGGTTAGGCTCTGCAGTCTACTTTAGGAGGGCTCAGTCTGTTCCGAGACTTTTCAGGAGTTTCTTGCGGAGTTTCATCTGGAGGACTAAGAAAGTGGAGCCAGTGGCACTATATTGACTCCACTGATACTATCCTCCTACATTAAATGGTGGAAGAACAAGGCCTGCCTGTGAGATAAAAGTCAGGACTTACTTGATCTACCTACAATGTTTTAATTGCAGTCAGAGAAAGCAAGTTAAAAGTCATATGTTTCTGTAGTAAAAGGTTGGGTATGTTTGTTTTAAAGCTGCATTGAACTGTATTTCAGGGCTATTGTGTTGTCTCTTGTATTTGTGCTTTTGACATGTCTCACCTGTGTAATTGCTCACAGGCCCTTTGTTCCTGGCTCCAGCACTGGGTGAGGAGGGACACTGGACATGCCTTCGATTACGGTAATGGGTTTGAAAACTGTTTTCAGCCTTAGAAACCTGTGTGAGACCAGTGTGGCCTTCTGAAAGGGCTTCTCCTGATGCCCTCCAGTGGTAACAACGTGAATTTGAAATCACAGGGAATTGGAAAAGGGGATCCTTGTGGCATGCCCTGGAAGGGTTTGGGCAGCCCTGGCAAGGTTAGCTGCTGGGGGAGGCATGGCTGGGGGTGTCCTGTCCTTTGGCAGTTCCTGCTGCTGCAAGTCCTGCAGGGATGTGTGGATCACTGCTGCACATGAGGACTGCCTGTGAGCTTCAGCTGCTCAAAACCAGAGCTTTGGACATGAGCTTCTGTCCTTTGCAGAAGATGGATTTTGCTGTGTGCCAGTAAATGCCCGTAAGGAAAAGGAACAGGGAAAAAAAAAGAACCGACAGGTACCAGGAAAAATGCAGCTTTCAGGACATAATGTTAGAGACAAGGACAACTCATTTTTAACTGACTGTTGCCCTACCACATGATGTAGTTCAGCCAGAATTCCTGTATACAGGCCAGAGGTAAGAACTGTTTTTGCCTCATCTGAGATATCTTTCAATGCAGAAAAACAGATCTCAGATCAACAGCTCAAAACAATTCTCCAAGTTGAGTGCTGTACCCAGAGTTCCAATAAACTGAATACACCTGGTGAATAAACTGAATACAGACATGCAGAGTTGGTGTGAACTTACAGCTTAGTAGACCTCTGCAGTAGAAGTGGTGGCCTCCCTGTAAAGGATTTTTCTGGAGATTGTTCTGAGCAACAGCTGGTTCTAAGAAACACACATTGTCAGCAAGTTTCCTTTGCTGTATAAATATTTAAGTGATGGGGTTTGGATTCCTAGGGGAGGAAAAGCATGGGCTAGTGCCAACAGGTGCAGCTTTTATTAAACAGAAGCATAAAAATTCATTTCCCTTACTGTTTTTAACCTAGAAGCCAATTATTGTGTATTTGTTCTTTATTTCAGATCACTGTCACTGCCTTAGCTGTCCTGTGCCATGCCTGGTGGTGACCATGGGGCCATTGTCCTGAGCAGACTGTCTATACTCAGCCACCCAGCCTGCATATTCCAGTAGATTCACCAAGCTGGCAGCATAACAGCAGAGCTGTTTGGTACCTGTCGAGTCCCTCTGCAGGGGTGTCTGAGCACCTCACATTTGGCTCAGGAAATCTGCCCTTGCACATTCCAGCAAGAGGGTTGTGAAGTCCTGCGGATTTGCCAGTTCGGTTCACTAACTGGAAAGTATTTTGCCAGGTTACAGCTATGGTTTAAACACTTGAGATGAAAGCTGGTGATAGGGAGTGGAATCATGGGTTCACCAGCAGCCTTTGTGCATTAGAGGCTCTCTTTGGAGGTTCAGATACTCTGATACCTGTGTGTTACACTCTTTCAGGTATCTTGTTGAAAATAAGAGTGGGGTGCTCAGTTCCTGGCTGATGGGGTAAAACATGTTCCAGTGGGTAAAAGTTGGACCCAGAGTCAAGGAGTGCATTTTTAAGC
Source organism: Oenanthe melanoleuca (assembly GCF_029582105.1). Classification (NCBI taxonomy): domain Eukaryota; kingdom Metazoa; phylum Chordata; class Aves; order Passeriformes; family Muscicapidae; genus Oenanthe; species Oenanthe melanoleuca. Next base: position 8,179,173 of record NC_079344.1, read on the forward strand.
AAAGAATGCTGCTTTCTCACCACTTCAATCCCCTGCACAGGAGATGTTCCCTACAGCTGCTGTTCCCCAGGATGGCCATGCCAGCATCAGCAGGGCACACATGGCCACAAGCTGCTCTGCTCACTGGCAGACAAAGCAACTGAAGGTCTCTGGCCTGCTTACAGCAGGTCTGATAAAGTGACCATAGCAACCTTTTCTGCCCTGAAAACATCTTAAATCCTGGTAGGTTAAGAAATGACCCTGTATTGGTATAGCTCAGTGTTGCTAAACCAGTCTTCTGAGGGATTTCAAACATACCCAAGAGCAGATAGTACTAATCACTGCTGTAGTGACATACTCAGCTCCTGGTTTTGTGGTTTCTAAAGGCCTGTTTTGGCAAGACTTTTTTAAAGCTGTTTGAGAAAGAAAGACAATCTTTTGACACACAGTTTTGTGTAAAATTTCTTTAGTTTTGGCAATGGCGTTTATTTGTAGAGACCCTGCATATTGTAGAGGCCACTGCTTGCTCCTGGCAATTCCCTAGAATGAAAACTTGAACCAATGATATTTGTAATGAATGTGCAATAAATCTGTGGAAAAGCTGCTTTGTTAATGACTCTTGATTGAGCTCAGGTAGTTTTGACATGTATGGGTGAAGCTGATCAGAGCTGGCCAAGCCTGCTTGACAGGCAGGGCCTGTCTTGATTGGTGTCTGGAAACGAAACCCAAACAAGGATGTCTCAACTGTGTGCTGGGCCAGAGTCCTTCCAGCCTCACTGGACACCCAAAGCTTCAAGAGCAGAGCATTTGAATGGAATTCTTCAGTGCTGAGGGGGAGAGCAGATCTCTGAGTGTGGAGGGAGGATACACCCAAGTGGAAGTGAGCATAGCTAAAAAGAAGCGGCTAAAAATGTTGCTTAAGGTGTTTTTTATAAGGACAATCAAGCACTGCAGAAAGCTTGCATTTTTTTCCCTGGGTGCAGGAATGGCAAGCATTCTGTAAAAATGGCTTATATTTGAGACTGGAGTGCAGGCTTGGGTGTTCCAGAAAGCCTCACTGGGTATGTAGGCACTAACAGTTCACACACTTCCTTGTGTCACAGACTTCATGTAGCAACAAGAACTCTTGACTGGGAGATCAGCTTCATGGCTGGAGTGTTTTCAGCTCCAGCAGCTGTACAGTGATTATGCTTTTTGCTGTTTTTGTTTTTCTTCTAGTTTTTAGCTCGAGTAGATTCGGGTAGAATTAACGATTGCTTTGGAACTGGGGAGTTCCTTAGGCTTTAGGTGGGTGCTGGGGGAACCTGTGATCCAGCTGCCACTGCTGTGTGGTGACAGCATTACCTCTGAGAAGGATGGTATCCATTTCTAACAAGAATTCTGGGATGCTGAGCACAGTGGCTTTTTGCTAAGAGGATGTGAACTCCTGAGGGCTCAGGCTTGGCAGCTGGTTTGGATTAGGGTCACTAGGGGAAAACAGCTAGTTTATAGTGAGTATGATAGAGCAGTTAATGCTGAGAGAGGGCATTGCTCAGAGCAGGTTACACATAGATGTGGTAGCTGCAGAACACAGGTTATGGCAGGGCAGTCCAAGGGGGTGTTGTAATTCCAGTATGTATCCTTAAGATACCAGGTGTTTCCAGGGCAAAGCAGGGGTGGACATAATGCTGGAAGTGTGAGTTGAATGTGTGAAGGTGCTGGGCAATATCTGCATTGAAAAATGACAGTCTGCAGTTCTCATAGTCCAGCAGGATGCCAATCCTTCTGGGGGGAATAGTAATTCTGATGTCAGGTGTCATCCCACTGTGCAGGAATTCATACTTGTGCCTGCAGGCAAGAAAAAAGAGCTGAAGGCACCCTGCCTGCTCTCAAAGGGAAGCACTTTGTGCACACAGGTGCCCAGTTTGCTCATGAGAGTTAAGGGCAATAATGTCAATGTACCAGTGTCCAGGGGAGAGCCAGCAGTGCAGCTGAGGCAAGAGGGGAGCTGGCATTTCTGCAGGCAGGTATGACATACTGCCATAGGTAGGACAGATCAAAATCAGCTAGGTATAGCTGGGTTTAGCCAGATAGGTAGTTTCTGGGTTGCATAGATCTATTACTCTCTGTCTTCCCACTGAGGTTTTGGTAACGTTTACAGCTAAATTCTGCAATTTTGATTTTATTCAGATTTGTTTCTGCAACTGCTTGTTTCAATGTGACAATGTCTCATTTCAATGAGACAATGTACCACAGAGTGACCCTTCAGCTTGATTCACTAGCATCCTCCCAGAGTCAATGGCACCGTGTGCTTTGAAGATGCAAATCTGCAAAAAACAAGTCCTGAAGCAAGGAAGCTGGACAAAATGCTTCTGAAACACCCTAAAAAAGCAGGAGGATTTGCTTAAGTGTTCCAGTACCCTTTCAACCCCAGCTTACAGTGACAGCAGTGGAATGCCAGAGGCCCAGGTGCCTGGTCTGAGCTGATATAAAATCTCTGGCTTCTCTGCTGCCCTGCCTGCAGGTGCAAGAGGTGTTCCTGTCACAGACCTGCAGCCTCCACAGCCCTTACCTTGAGGGTGTGATGATGTGCCTCATGCACCAGGATGAGTTGTTTGCCCCCAGGTGCCCATGTCTTGGAGTGTTCTCAAAAGCCACACCAGTTCTGTACTCTGTATCTTCCTCAACTTCCACCTCCCAGTAATGCTTTCCTGGAAAAGGGATCAGACTGCCCAGGATTGCAATACATCTGTGGGAGACAGATAGGAATATGTGTTTTGGCAGGGCTTCTCTATAATTCTCTTTACAGTGTTTAGATATGTTCAGGTATGTATATACCTGGACATTATATAGCAATAAACAAAAGCCACTTCTGCTGTCTCCTTAGCAGTGCAGTGTGGATTTTTGACTCCAGTGAAATCCCCATGCTGAGGAGCTGACACTCAGCCTGTAGGTTTCTTTGTGACACCTGCCCTGTTTTTACTTGTGGGTAGCTTTGTCTAAATGAGTGCCCTAGGCACTTCCAGGAAGATGGAGAACAGCATCCCATAGTGCCTAGGCTTTCTGGGAAAGTTAATGCTTGTTAGAAAAGAGAGTGCTCTGTTGAGCCCCAGCATAGCAGGGGAAAAACGTCTACAGGTTTTGCATTTTCTTTCCAAACAGCCCAGGATTTTGAACGTCACTCACCATCAGGAACTGAGCACTGTAACAGCATGAAGTTCCTGAGGCAGCTGGGGAGGAGGAAGCCTGTCTACAGTGTTTGGAGAGATTTGGAAGAATTGAACACGGTAGGAGAACTTGTAATATGCTGAGTACCTGGGCCGTGAAATGTATGATAGGAACCATGCAGAAAATAACACTCTTGAAAATTGTGTAGTAGAGACAAAGACAATGTACTACAGAGGGACCCTTCAGCTTGATTTACTGGCACAGTCTTGGAGTCAAAGGAACTGTGTGCTTTGAAGATGCAAGTCTGCAAAAACACAGGTTCTAAAACAAGAAAATTGGGCAACATAACCCACTCCAAATGCTTCTGAAACACTCTTAGGAGGGCAAAATGAGTCCTGTAAGCTTATACCTCAGATTTTTCTGAGGAAAAATACATGGTGTATTAGCTGTCATTGTCAAGGGGGACAGCGGGTTTCACACACCTAAAACTTTTATGTTTCTATGGTAGTGTCTAAAGTTGCAAGTTACAAAGGAAAAGGATGTTGCTGGCAGACACTGAGCTCTTGTAGGCAATGCTGAGAGAGAGCTGTACTCATCATTTGGAGGCCCTGTTGTGTAAAGATGGGCACAGTCATCACAATAGCTGTACTCTGCCCCTGCAGCTGCACTTGCTTACAGCAAGTGTACAGTTTATTGCAAGTGCATGAACTTGTCTGGGGGACATGTAAATGTCTTGGGAACAACTTAAAGGCTGCTGAAATCACAACTCAGAGGGGCTCTGTTGCTATAGCCTGAGAAGGAAAAGGAATGATGCAAAATGGATGGCTAAACATCTGTGAACAAAACATGACCACAGTAATGAGAGCTGCAAAGCCACCAAGGCAAACCTGAGCTGTGCTGAAGAAGCATTTAGGAAATACATCAGCCACACAAACTTAGGAGACCACACAAATTTCAGAGAGTTGAAAGAAGAGTTGACAAGCTCACCATATAATTTCCTTGGGAGCTTTTTTTTTCTTTTCAGTACATTGGTTTGAAGGAGATTTGTTAAAGTTCATAGTGATATCAAAACCTCAGCCTTTGAATGAGATTACTGCCAGCTCTGGCTGTTTATGTGAAACATAAAAGCATCCCATAGAAGTGGGATGAAAGCCCATTTAAGATTACCATGATGGCTTTAATGAAAAGGATCACCAGTCTCCCAACTCCTTTCTACTGAGCCCTTTAGTAGCACTGCATTTCCATGGAGGGAATAAATTGGAGACTTGTGTTATCCTGCATCTGCAGATGCCTGTCCTGGTTATATGGTGCTTCTGTGGTTTTGACTGGAAATATGCATTTTGGCAAGCTTAGCCTCTCACTTCAATGGCAAAGGGCCTAATTCTTTTTTGAAAGTAATACCCAGTGGTTCAAATAGTGTCAGTTATATCTTTCAGCAAGAGGTAAGTTTTCAGATCCCTCTCCTTTCCTTAGCATTTGTTATGGCACCTAAATACCTGTTCAAATTTAGCTCAGTGTGCCAGACATGTAAGTAGGCTTGTACATAATTGTGGCTGATGCATCTGTAATCCTATTTAAGAACTTGCATTAATTTCCAAGTTCCAAAGAGCAGCTGGAGAGAGGGATTTCAACTCAAAAAGTTAATCATAGCTGCTGAAAGCCCCATTAGATATTTCCTGGCATCTGTTAAAAGAACCAAAGAAATTGAAATGCCTCTGTTTACCTTGTAAAGCTGTTATCATAGACAGGCAGATCACATTCTGGGTTTTCCAGTTCATCACATGAAATGGTAAATCCATCATCCAGAATTGCCAGTAAAGGATGGGCTGTGTCCTCATTAAGGTAGAAGCAGGTGCCTGCAAGAGAAAATGCTTGAGGATAACTCAAATAACTCCTTAGAACATTAGAATTGCAGCAAGGGTGTGATGAAATCTTGTTTGGATCCACAAAAAGATTCACCAATGCTCTAGAAAGAATCTGTGGCTGACATTGAAAGGACAAGATCATATTTTTAAAGTTTTTCTTATAAACGGCGGTTTTACAGCTTAACACTGTGTCGTTTCAGCCTTGTGAAAAACAGGGGACTTAGCCTGGTTTTGAACCCATACCAGGGCTCAAAGCTGCAGGCATTGTGCAGGAAGTAGCTATTCAGAGATGAGGGGTCCTCCTGCAATGGACTGCCTGGTTTCAAGTAATCTATTTTTAATCACTGAGATGAGAAAGGTGCCTTAAAGGACTCTCCATGGCCTCACTCATCCACATAAATGCTGGGCACAGTTTGAAGGGAAAGGATCCCTCCTGCTTCAGCACCTCCCTTGTCAGACCAGCTCTCAGAGAGGTAAGTCCAGCTCAGGATAAAAGAGCTTTTGCCTTTCTTCCTGCAGAGAGTTCACAGAGCAGGTGTGACGCACTGGGGCCTGAGAAGCGGCCAGGATTGCACAGCTGCTGTTTGTAGCTGGTGTTTGTTTATCCACCCCAGAAAGGATCAAAGGCCATTCACAGTGCTGGAGGTGGGTTCTTGCAGCCGACAGATCAATTTGCATCAGCTGTTTGCATAATGTAGACTCTGAGAAGATAAATCTCCCCATGGTAATCCCAAATGAAATCATTATAATCAAACTGCAAGTTACTTCATTGCAAATACAATACAAACAATGACAGGGCAATTACAGACATGTGCTGCTGAAAACAAACACATGCTGTGCAAACAGAATGGGCAATTTCAAATATTGAGTTTGATTTAAGTTGGAATACACACAAATGGTGGCAACACAATGACAGTCTTCCTCTCCAGGGATTTAAGGATGAGCATTTCTTTTCTGTGGTGTGACTGCTGTGTGGCCGACAGGTTTTTTACTGAAACATAACTTTGTGTCATCATCTTGCTGAATAAATACAATTTTCAAATGTCTCACAGAAGGTGAGGGCGGAAGAGACAAAGGTAAGGTGTGAACATACCCGTGAGTGGTGGGGGAGACTAGAGATGAGCAGTGAAGAAGTTGCAGTGTCATTGCAGCAGTGATGAAGGTGAGAACTGATGTCTGCTAAATGGCTCTAGAAATTGCTGTCTCAGCCATAATTTCCAGCAGCAGCTTCTTTACATGGTAATCTCTGAACTAAAATCACACTACAACTTTCCTCACTGGTATGTCTCAGTACTTTGCAAGCTGGCAATACGTGGGCATTGAGTTGACAATGTTTAGCAATTAGTAACTTTCAAGTATCAAATGTACCAGACAGCAATAATATAAATTACAGAGCTAAAGCAATGCACTTACTGTTACAAGAAGTTGTTTTTTTCATTCCTAAAAGGTTACCAGGTGTGTAATTAGATGTAAAAGACTAGGACCTGGTCCAGAGGCCATTGAAAGCAGCAGGAATCTTTCTGTTAAGACAATAGATGCTACAATAGGCTGCTGGAGTTGTTCCATGCTGTACAGTACCTGTGGTGTGTATCAGGACAGGTTCACTTCTTTCACTGGAGCCACCCAGGTTTTGGGCTCTGACACAGATGCGATACTTTTGTGTTGGCTGGAGGTGAATTAGGACTTCACAGTTAGGGATCCCAACAATAGATCTACAGAAGACAAATCCATGGAAAATAATAGGGCAGAAAACAAAGGTAGGCCTTTGAAATTATTTTTCTGAGCAACAAAGAAGAAATTACACTTCAACTTGTAACCAATCAACATTTTGCCTTGTACAGCTGTCAGTAGCAGGGCAAGAGAGATTCTGTGATAGACTGCAGATTTTTACATTTACTTCTGCTCTTTTGCCATACCCACAATTCTCATATAGTAATTTTTGATTTACATTTTACAACTTGTTTTACCAAGAGGATTGTTTGTAAATGTAAAGTTGCCAGAAGGTCACGGGTCCTTTCTTAGTCCTATCCGATGCCACTCAATTGAAATGGTTACATCTCTACAGGTCAGGGGCTCAAGAGAGGAGTAACTCACTCAGTAATAATATCATCATTTTCTTCATCTGTCAGCTTGGATAATTCAACCGTGTAGGAATCAACAGGGTTGATGTCTCTGGATTCCCAGCACACCAGTACTGCATTTTCGCAGCTTTGAATCCTTTTATTCTTTATGGTAGGTGGTGAAGGAGCTAAAAAGTGGGCAAAAGAACAATTCTAAGCTGTTGCTTGAAGGTGTTTGCAAACATCATGCTTTGAAGACAAAAAACTAGAAAAATGTTGTTTACTAATACTATATAGTTAAAGAAATCTGCTTCCCCAATAACCACCAGGTAGAGTGAGTAACAGCGCTATTTAAAGACTTCGTTTAGACTATAAAGGTTCCAAAAGAATTAAACAGAGAAGTAACATAAAGACTGATTACACAACTGTTTTTGTCATTAGTTTTATCTTTGTCATAAAGGTGCATCTCTTCTCTGCTCTGAGATGTCAAAGACATCTGGAACAAGCACTTGAAGGTCTTCCACTGACTTTCTCAATCTGATGTCAGGATTTCACACAATGTCCTAGACTGAACTGCAGTTAAAAAGAACAGCATAACAGGTGTATCCACAAAATAACTACAGGCCAATAAAAGGAGAGCTGGGATTCACCTGGCAGAACCAGGAAATTTGAACCTTATTCACAGCTGGTTTACATGCTTATATTTAAAGAGGTTATTTTGTCTCTCTGCTTTTGTTTCTTCCGCTCTAAAACAGGGACAGTCAGCATGATAGGCTCTCCAAATAAAAGTAGGGAATTCCCAAGCAGTCAGTAGGCTTACAACAGAAGAAAGAAAGTGCCCAGAAAGCATTACTGGCATAAAATTCAGAGGTGATTTTGAATTTCACTATAAAAGTTACAAACTCATATGAATAAAATATTTTTACCTGTTACATAAACTGCTCTTTCACTTGGTGGACTGATACCAGAGGCATTTAAAGCACTGACCCAAAATTCATACTGTGTATTTGGCAACAGGTCAGTAATGGTGCAGTATGTTTCTTTGACTTTTAGTGTATGCTCTGAAATGACAACAACAAAGCATTTAATAGTGCCCTTACACAGTTGCCCACTCTTCCCCAAAGCTGCATCACACAGTGGAGTTGGGGTGCATTGTTTTGGGTGCTGAGTTCAGCACAGCTCCTTGTGCTACACACCCTTTGATCAGCTGTCAGGCAGTTTCACAATGCCTTCCTCTAAAACAGCATAAATCAGATGGGATAAGAGTTGAAGCTATTTTGCTGCTCATTTCTCATTCTTCAGCTTATAAAATTTGGATAGTTTTTGCTTTTCTTTCTCAGCTGGCCACTGGCACTCTACTAGCTTCCACTTTTGAAGGTTCTGCAAGAGCAGTATTAGCAAAGGCAGTTTTGTCACAAGGCTGGCACATTTTAGTTCTGTGTTTCTTTGTGTGCCTGCGCACCTTAGAGAATTACAGCCTATTATTAGCACTAAGAGAAGCTGTAAAATCATCTGGGGGTTCCAGTGGGAGTGCTGATGATATGATGATTTGCTCTTTAAAAATACTGTGATGGGCTGTGGATGCAGCACTTGTTCTAATGCAGTGTCCACCCTCCAGAAATCCTTGTGACTCCATCCACTGACCCCTTCCCATTCCTGCTATCCCTGCTGCTGTCTTTGCTCCTGTGCTGGGTCCTGCTGCCGCTGGCAGCATGGCAGACCTGGGAGAGGAAGAGGGACAAAGCAGATGGTGGTGGCAAATATGACAATTTTGATGGCAGACAGAGTGCACAAGATATGCAGAGGCACTTTGGCATCAGCTGGTTTTGCCAGTGGAGGGCTGAGGTGTCCCCTTGAGCCCAGGACTCCTTACCTGCTTGCCCATCACTGTGCATCTCACTGCTCACTGGTTTGTAGCACAGCTGGTAGCACTCCACAGTGTCATCTGAGAAGAGGCCCCAGCAAACTCTCAGTGAAGTGCCAGTTGCTGCATTGGGAGCCTGGGGATTGATCACAGGGGCACAAGGAGCTGCAGAGGGAAAAGCAGGTCAGTTTTTAAATGTATAATCATGGCATGGTTTGTTGTACCTCTCCTCTCACAAAGGTGTTTGCACAAAGCTTTGGCACTGAATAGGGTCCTATTCCTCCATTCCTCCCACATGGAGAAAAGTCAGGAGCTGACTCTAGAAACAGTTGCAGATAGTAATCAGGTCACTGGTGCGTGAGAACTAGTCTTGCTTCAAATCAAAGTCAAAACAACAAAATAAAGAAGCCTCAGCCTACCACCCTTCCTCTGTAAACTCCACCACCCCTGCTCTGAGGGCTGTTCCAGCAAGCCCAACATCTGCCATGCCAGCACTGCTGCCAGCCACTTCAGGCATCAGGGAAAAGCTGTACAACAGGGGGCATCAGCACAAGCAAACCAAATACTATTTTATGTTAAGAAAACACAGTATGGGGTGTAAAAAAGAATAATGTTCTTTCTGACCATTTGTGATGCACCAGAAAAGATTTAAAATTTTAGCCATTTTTTAGTTATTCAACATTTGCTTATGTTGTGCTGTTTCTGTGGATTATAGGGGGAAAAATGCTTGCTAAAAAGCAGAGGAATAAGTCACTGAAATCTGTTTATCAAGAGAAGCTGTGTAAGTTATTTAAAGGAATCTGGGGTTCCTCTCTATTTTGTTCAAGCAACTATAAGGTAAGACAAGTTATCACTGACTAAGCATGCCTGACCCCTCAACAGAAGTGGGTAATCTTCATGAGTCTTCTAGGAAATCATTCAGCAAAAGCAAGGAAGTCCCAATTTAGCAGTAATTCTGGTAATTTTATATTGAAAACAAATGGAAAAAAAATCCAAAAATATCTTCCAGTGTCTCTGTATATATAGGCAAATAAAAACCTAGAAGGAAAACTAGGGAGAAGTTAATTCTGCTTTTGCAAATCTCCTTTAGAAGAAGTAATGTTTAATATATGTCCTTACTTAAATGTAAATAGGTGTGGAATAAGGATCAGGTAGGAAGAGTACCTGGAACAGCATTAATGGAGTTCATTAGTTGTTCAACTTCAGAGACATCTATGACTCTCTCTTCAAAGTCTGGCAGTGTTGAAAGCTCTAAAACCACTTCTTTCTTTAAGAATTTTTCCAGCCTGCAATTGTAGGGAAAAAAATCTCTCTAATTGGAAGTACCATAGTGTTGGAGATATCTGTCTATGATGCCTATTTATAAGAGGAAAAGAACAGCAGACTCTAAATTAACATCTATTTCCTTAAACACCATTTTCATAGCTGTACAAGCTCAGCCTCCTCGTGCCTATAGCTTGGAGATACGTGGCCATCAGTGCTGCAAGATGCCAAGGAGAGCTGGCTGCAGCTGGGACTGAGGGCCACCCTCGTGTGCCCTGCTCCTGCAGTGAGCTGGCTGCACACCCCGAGCAGGGAGGGAGGTGTGCCCAGCACCAAGCTGTGGGAAGCACCCTGTTAGCTCCATAACTTTCATTATTTTGAATTTACACTATTATTAATTCATGACCTCGTGGCTCTAGGTTGATAAAAAGGGACATCCTTTCTCTGTGTTTTCATGAACAATAACAGTCAATTAAGAGGGTGTTTTTTGCATATGATTTAGTATGGCCTAAGACTTCTTCTAATTGCTCCAAGATTTTTCAGTATCTGTTTTGATATCCCACTACTTGACTTTCTACCCCACTATATTAATGCATAAATAACCTGTTACAGTATATTTAGGGAGCTCAGTTTTAGTGTCATTTGGATCCAGAGTGTTTCTTTCAAGAGCTTTAGCAATCCTGTTTCTCAGTGAAATTAGTTTCTTATGACTAAGCTGAAAACACTGATTTATTCAGGCTCTAACTCTCCTTTTGGATTTCTTGAAATTAGATACAAATAGGTGTTGAGTGTTAAGTTTCTTAGAGCAACTTTTTCTGATGCACTTTAAAACAAAAATTCTGAATATTTCAGTAGCTCTAGTGGCTTAGACAACATTTGTGAGCCTGAACAAAGTCCAGAACATGCAAGCATCTCCAATAACCTGTCCAATTAGCAGGAAAAAATGTGACATAAAATCTCAGACTATGATACTACCTGTCAACCATGGTTACTGCTGCCTGTTGGAAAAAAAAAGAGAGAGTGTTAGAGGTAGAAAAGCCCATAGTCAGACTACATCATGCTGTTGATCTGTCTTATACAAATTGCCCCAAATTCAGCTCTTGGAGTGAAGTAATTGGCTCTCACCCAACTCTGAGAACAAAGCCAGCCCTTTCTATTCAAATGGACAGATCTTGGCTGAATTTACAGTAAGCTAATGAGCAATATCATGTAGTCATCAGTGTCTGCCCACCTAGACTTTAGACTGATTCCTCCCTTGGCTGTCCGAAGTGCCAACAGATTCCTCATGAACAGAAACCAAAATCAGCTGGGCAAAAGAACTCAGTGAAATACTCTGTGCTGGAGGGAGTCTGAGCAGTGCAGTCAGCTCATGTGAAGAACTCAGCAGGTTGGAGTCACAGCAAACTGCAGTAGACTGGAGGTGTTATGAGATTTGTTTCTTCTCCAGTTCAGAAGTTACTGTCACTGTGCTACAGAAATGCTCCCACCCACCTTAGTCATGGGACAGGTTAGGTGAGCATACTCATCATCCCTGAAAATTCTAATTTTTTTCCAATTAATTTTCTACCTTCCAAAGAAAAATACCTTCTTGACACCACCTCAAGAGTGGGATTTCATCCATCACTTTGCAGCAGCTCTTGACATATTTCAGCTGAACTTTCCTCCAAAATGAGCAAGAAAAGGAAACATCTTCCTAAGAGATTACATCAGCCTGCCTGCTGTGAGCCCAGAATAGAGCAAGAGAGCTGAGCCTGCACAAGGCAAGGAACACTAAGTGCCTCCAGAGTTTCCCCAGATAAGCACTTCAGCAAGATATCTTCTCTTTGAACCCATGTGACTCACAAATCAACGAGCATCCAAATTACAAACTTTGTTTCTGCATCTTGCCCCTATTGTGTTCCCCTACTAAGTCAATGCCACCATGCCAAGCACCTGGTGCAGTGACAGCATCATGGACTGAATATCCCAAATTCTCCCTAGCAATAAGACTGCTTGAGACTCCTCAGATGGGGACTACTTGCAAGCAGCAAAAAAGGATTTTGACAGTTAAAGCTCTTTACCTTCATAAATTCAGCTTTGTCATTTTCCAGGAGAAGCTCCTGGGTTTCATCTGTCAGCTCCTTGCAGGTGTCAAGATGTTTCCCACAATCGACCAGCTGCTCATACAGAGCTTCCAGCTTCTGCCTCTTCTCTTCTCCCAGTGCTTCCAGCTGCTCTTCATACTTCTGAGCAAGCACTTGCACAGCATCATTGTAATGTACCTCAAAGTTCTGCTCCTGCCTCCCGAAATTTTCCTGCAAGGTATTTCAGGGTTTGTACCTTGGCATCAAGCCTGATCCATAGGTCACACAGAGGTTTAGGCTCTGCTTTAACTTCTCCTTACCATAGAGGTAATATGTCATGATTTAATTCACAAAACTAGGACACAGTACCAGTACACAGAAGCTGTAATTTGACTTATGTGCATTTTTAGGGGTTTACTCTATCATTCACCCCCACCGAAGCACCAGACACAAGAGCAACAAAAATAACAACAGGAACAATGATGTAAGGTAACCTAAACCCAGGGAGCACAACTAGGATATATCCTAGGCATAATCTCACAAGCATTTCCACCAACACCGGCAAGCTCATCCTTCCATGAGAGAAACCATGGCAACTCAGTGGGATCCATGGATTTGTGCTGAGGGAGCTGGGCAGCTAATGCTGGTATCCTCACTCACAGCTGGAGAGAGCATTAGGAAGTAAGATTTAAGGAGCAGGCAAGTCTTTACTGCCAGCAGCTGCCCACTGTTCAGGCACTGATGTCCCCCTGTGCCACATGCAGCAGAGAAAAGACTGCAGTGCCTTGAGTTATTGCTCAGTTTGAACTTGCTGTCAGCTGACTTCCTTCCCCTGGGGCCAAGCTGACAGCAGCCGAGTGGGAGCACAACTCTTGAAGTCATCAGCTTGAAGCAGCTGGTCCCAGGATTTGCCTGGATCACACTTCTGTGAATTAAGTTGAGGGAACAAGGGCTGCACTCTGGATGGACTAGTTAGATCACAGCTCTTTGGCCATTTAAAACTAACATGACCCGAGTGAGGGTCACTTTATTTCTGAATGCAAACTTCTGTGCAAATTATAAATGTAATTTTACAAGCCCACTTTAAAAAAATCTTTAGGGTGAGTTTTCCTGAGTACTTCAGTCTAGACAAATCTAGATAATTCTGTGCTTTCTTACTGTAAGTATTCACCTCATTAGCAACTGAACACTATGAATGGCAGTATGACTGTCAAAACTGTTTAACCCCACTACAATAAAGCTAGCCCAAGTGAAAATACCTTACCTCTACAGTGATGAAGATCTCCTCCAAATGGCTGGCAACATTTTCCATCTGAGCAATCTGTTCTTCCAATTTGCACATGTTTTTATGGATCTCCTCCTATAAAACACCCAGTGTGATTCTTACTGTGTCTGAAGACTGTTTTAGAGGCACCACAGTACACCTGTGTTACTCTCACCTTTTCACTTTCCAGGGCACTGGGGAGCTGAGCAACCTCATGATCTTTGTGTTCACCAAACAGTTTGTCAAAAGCTCGGATTGGTATCTTGCAGGTAGAACAAAAAACATCTGCTGCTTCTTCCTCTTCTTCCTCCTCCTCCTCCTCTTCCTCCTCCTCACTGACAGCCTGACTATTCCACTCTTCTGACATGCCACCACTGCTTATTTCCCCTCTGGACCATATGTTGCTCTCAGCCTCATCATCTGCTCTGGCTTTGCTCTGATTTTCACCTTGAGAAACCTCATCAGGAAGTCCTTGTTGCTTTGTGGTCTGATTTGGATCTTTCACTGAAGAGCTGCTTTTGGATGTGTTATATATGGAGCCTTGTGATCCTGGTTTTTCTGTGCGAGCAGGTGGCCATCTGCTCTCCACCTTCTCCAGATGTCCTCCAAGAAGCTCAAGCTCTTTTTCTCTATCCTCATCAAGTCCATACATCTTAGCCAACTCTGCAACCTCCTTTTCCAAGTCATAGCCAGCTTCTTGTGGGCTCTGAACTTTTTCACTACTCAGTGCAGATTCCCTTCTTGTATCCCCCAGAGATCTGTCTCCTCGACCAGACAGCTCTTCAGGAAAGATATCAAACCTCTCCTTTGACCCATAAAGATCCATGTGATAAAATATCAAACCTTCAGTCTCAGTGTCACTGGACTCTGGGACTGGTGGGGAAGCTGACTGATCGTGTGACTGGCTGCTAGTCTCATAGCCAGATCTGGATGACATTGGTATCCTCAGGGAGGCCTTTGAGATGATGAGTCTCAAGCTGGTAAAAGATAAGAAAGATCTTTAGCTACATACTTGGATATCAGGATTGAGTTTTTCTTGCTTAAAAGTATATGGATAGAATAGATTTGGCTGAGGACTGCTCAGGTCCTGGAGGTAAGCATAGGAAAGACCAAAGCCAGTAGCTTTGCTCTTTGGGTGAAGCTTCTGAAGGGAAGCCACAGGAAGCTTGTTTTCACCTCAGTGCAAAGCACAGCAGAGAGCTGTCTCTGCTGTGCATCCTCTTTTCTGAGTACCTCATCTGTGACCCTGATGCCTGATTTTCCAACTGTGGAGTAGCCCTGTCCTCAGACAAACACTGTGACTGTGCTTCAGGCAGAGTTAGTGCTGTTCTGTGCAATTGGAAATGTCCTGTTTTGAAGCCTGCTCACCCTTCAGCTGCTGTCAAGCATGTTTTCTGAACTGTCAGTCAGGCATAATGTAGAATGTCCTCCGTTGTGACCACTGATGACACAGAACACACTAGTAAGTGCCCTGAAAAGTCCTGTTCTGTATTTTTCAAGTTGCCGTTCTTAATACTGAAACTTGAGTACAGGTCCTGGGTCCTTTCTAAAAAACACCACAGAGAAAACATACTGCCCTTTGGGGCTTCTCATATGCTGTGGAAAAGATACATTTTAACACATAAAGCATCCAGTAACTAGGGAGCAAGGCAAGCCATTGACCTCTGGGCTGAGAGATGCCTGCTCTGACCCAAACCTTGCACATTCTGTGCAAGGAGCGAGGTGTGAAGAGAGCATATGCAGGTGACATGCAAAGCTGCACAATAAGCAGATGCATGGGACAACATTAAAAGTGCAAAGGCAATTTTAATGCTGATTCCCCAAGCCCATTCTTTCCAACCTATATCCAGCCTATATTAACAGCAGTGAAATAATGCCAGTACATAGCCAGAGCTGTCTCTGAGCTGAAACGTCCCCACAGCCCTCCACTGCTCACCAGCATGAATGGAATCATAGCTACAAAACTACTCAGATCAACTTATCAGCAGTTTAGTACCACAAGCAAAACACTTCATGGAAAGATTTCAGCTGAATAACAATTAATCTGTAGTTGCATCTAGTCCTAGGTAAGTGAAGCATATGAATGTTTTAATCACTTTCTCACAGAAGAAGAAAAGCCAAAAGATCAGTCAGATATCAATTCTATCAGAACTTCTGGATACTTCTGGACACTTTCACATAAGTTTGCTTTAAACTACTATTTATGGTCTTTTTAGTTTTGAGTAGTTGCTGTGGCCTCAAATTTATTTCATCAATATTTTACTAATTTTCCTGAGAAATCCTTAGCTAACAAAGTCAACACAATCTATGACTTAGTAGAAAGCAACTTCCCAAACCAGTGAAAAATAGCGAGACATTTTGCCCTCTCTGGTTTTATATCCCTGGGTGAGTCCAACCCTACAGATCTGTAAGAAAACCCACACAGAAGTTCATCATTTGTCTTCTGGCACTGCAGACATGGGTGTGGATTCTACAGCTAGCAATACCCTACTATAGACAAAAACACTGAAGTTAGGCAGAAATACTATTTATGCTAAAGGCAATAAAATAAATCATGCAAATTCTAACATTTTAAACAGAGAAAAGGACTTAACACATACCAGAAAATGTTGTCTGGCTCCCGCAAAGACTTTTTTCCCCATAATTAAAACAATAAGGCTTGCTTTAGAAGTTATTACTAATTAGAAAAGTGAATTAACATTTATTTTTCCTACCAAAATGAAATGAAATAAATTAACATGAGCATAATTAAGCTTGTCTGCAATCCTGCTGCCTAAATAAGATTTTCAGATGGTTGCTCAGTGTTTGCTTGCTTTGCAGGCACAGATAAAATTACACGAAGCACGTTTAGATCCGTGACTGTCAGTTATCGTAAATACAGAACAAAGAATGTTACTACCTAAAAACTTGCCTTCTATCTTAAGACGTCATAAATTCTTCTGATAGCTCAGATGGCATCAAAGTTAACTTCTATTCCCCTCAGTAAAAATTAATTCACATGAAAGCAATTCCTTGCCACTTTCCTATAACTGCAGTTGGAAGACTTACTGCAGTAACCTTACCCTGCCTCTTTGCTCAGACAGGGGCATGCCAGCAATGAGCAATGGCACAAATATAGATGTGCCCTGGCTGTCCTTCAGCAGTGTGCTACTTGAGTGTCACCAGGATGAATGTCATGCAGGGAGAACAGGCTCTGAAGGTTCATTCCTGGATCTGAAGTACTTAGAACAGTTACAGAGAGCCCTCACTAAGGCCAGAGTACCCTCTCACTTTTGGAGGTGGTATTAATAAACACTGCAGAGTGCATTCATTGCCTCTGGGTATGATTTCGAAGGCTGGTGTTAGGCAGACTATCCTGTGTGGGATACACAAAATGTGCAAACAACTCACATGGCTGGACATGTGTTAACAGAGTTGCACAACTTAATGGAAGTACCTGTTCTGTTCTTTACAAACACTTACTGGTAAAGTCATCTCTCTCAAATTAGCAGAATCTTTTCTATGGGGCTGAGTTGGAATCATAATCCTATATTAGAAAAAAAAATTTAGAATAAAAAAAATATCATACAGTTGCATATGCTTATACATATCCACACATCCTCACACTGTGTGGGTATGCCACACCTCTGGAAAGCTAATTACAGTGAAGAAAGCAGACATTGGCCCCACTAGGGAGGTTTTCACAGGAACATATCCCTTCAGTCTGTGCTCAGTAGGGGTCAACCTGATAAAAAACAGGCTGTCTATTACCACTGATTATCATGACTGCTGTAGCACTTGAGCTTTGTGAATCTGCTCAAACCCACAGCTGTCCAGCACACACAGGCTGCTGCTTGTGAACACACTACCGAGCCAGCCCTGCTGGCACTAGATTTTTAAGCACGTTTGAGAACGTTGTATTCTATATGGCTTGAGCTCAGGGGACACCACAAGGGACAATGTCTATTAGCTCTTGACACAGCTCTGCTTTTTCCTCCTTTTCCAATTATCTTGGTGTCATTTCCTCACTTTTCTAGCAGTGCAATTGTTTGCTGTTTGGTGAGGAATCACAAGTTAATTGCCCATGTAGGCACGATCTCATTACCGCTAACAGTGCTTCTATCATCTGAGAGATTGGAGCAGAAGTGTTTCCAATAAGTGATGCAGCCCTTGCTGAAACGTTAACATTTATGCTATCTGACAGATTTGATTAATTTTTTCAAATGAGAGCTGGCTTTTGCTTTGTGTTAACCTGTGCTATCTTGTAGGCCTTAATTTTTCGAAAAATTGTCAGCTTTGCTGCCAGGACTGGAATATAACATTTGGTGGATAGTGAATTACACTCTGCCTTGGACACAGGGCTTGAATAAGAGAGCAGTGACGCTGCTCTTGCTCGATCACCCCGCTGCTCTTTGCTCCCCTCGGTGCCGTGAGGCAGCGTTTGGGCGCCGTTGACACAAAGCACGGTGACCTCGGGGCTGAGCCGGGTGTCAGCACAAGCCTCCTTTGGCTCTTTGTGGGCACAGGGCCCCAGGGCTCGGGTTCTGGCTAAAGGCAGCGCGGGGAAGGAGCCAGGGGTTTGCCTGGCTGTGGAGAAAGCAACAACACGTGGACTTTTGCGGGGACCACAGGAATAACAGGAGGGAAGAAACCCGCCCCTCGGGGGCCGCGTCCCGCGCTCCCTGCCCGCCTCTCCTCACAGGAACAGCGGCGTATTCACAAAGCTTTCCCCTGCCCGTACCTGAAGGGAGCACACAGGAAATATGGGGCGAGATTATTTGCAAGCACATGTATTGACAGGACAAGGGAGAATGGCTTCAAATTGAGAGTAGTTTTAGGTTACATATGGGGAAGAAATTCTTTACTGTGAGGATGGTGAGGCCCTGGCACTGGTTGCCCAGGGAAGGTGCGGATGTCCCATCCCTGAAGGCGCTCAGGGCCAGCATGGAGCTCTGAACAACTTGGCGTAGTGGAAGGAGTCCGTGCCCATGGCAGAAGGGCGGGAACTCGATGCTTTTTGGGATCTCATCCCATCTCGTGATCCCGTTTAAACACGGCCTTTCCCGGGGCCGCCCCTCTCGCTCCTTCCACGCCGCACCGCTCATTTGCCACGGCCGCCGTGAGGGCCGCCCTGGCCCCGCCTCTGTCTCGGCCCCGCCCCCTCTGACCCCGGCCCTGTCACTCCCGCCAATGAGCGCGGGCCCTGCTGTGACGCACTCGCGGCCCCGCCCCGCCCCGCCTGGCGCTCGGTTTCTGTTTCGCTCCGGGGCCCGGGCGCCGCTGTCGCCGCTGTCGCGATGGAGCCGCAGCCCGACAGCCTGGAGGGGTGGGTGGCCGTGCGCGACACCGCCTTCGCCGAGCCTCAGCAGCCGCCGCCGCGGCTGCGCTTCCTCGTGGGCTGGAACGGCGCGGAGGGCGCGTTCGCGGTGACCTGCCACGGGCGCGCGGAGGCGGCGGAGCAGGCCCCGCAGAGCTGGGCCGGGCTCTTCTCGGCGCCGGCCCTGCGCGGCGTCCACCGGCAGCTGTCGGCCGTGTGCCCGCGCCTGGAGCCCGCCTTCCCCGAGCTGCCGCCCGCGCTGCCCGGCGCGGCCGCCGGCGGGCTCTGGGCGCTGCTGTTCCCCGGCGGCGCCGCGCCGGACGAGGCCGAGCTGCAGGAGCTGTGCCGGGCGCTGGAGCTGTACCTGGGCTGGGCCCTGGAGCTCTGCGGCGCCCGCCTGGTGCTGGACGCGCTCTTCGCCGCCGACCGCTGCTGCGACGACGAGTACTTCGAGAGCCTCCACGAGCTGCGCGGGAAGGCGCTGCGCGGGCACCTGGCCCGGGCCAAGGAGGCCCTGCGGCGGGTACGGGCCGCGGGCCGGGGCGGGCGGAAGGAGCCGCGCCGGGGGCAGGAGAAGGGGCCCCTCGGTGCAGGGCTGTCCGCAGCGCTCGGTGCTGCAGCTCAGCTCAGGGCTGCGCCCGTCCGAGCCTCAGCCTGGTGCCCCGTGCTCGCCTGGCGCGGTAAGCCCGGCAGCCGCTGCTGCTGCGAGGCTTCATTGGTGTCGCCGGACTCTCGTGAGCGAGGGTGACCAAGTCATTGATTGGTGTTGTTCAGTGTCCAGATTTGTGCTTACACAAACGGCTTCTTTATTGTCTAGAAGCCACGAAGTCAACTTTTAAAGCACTGTCGTCGGTGTTATAAGTGCACCTTTATTAACTGGGGAATAAGCCACCTCTGTGTGGGCAGTCAGTGTAAGGCAGTGGGGCTCTTACTTAAGCTGCAGGCACTCCCACAAAAACACATTGCTAAAAACATCCAGCAGTGTTGGGCAATGGCTGGAACAGTAACCGAAGAGGAGAATACAATCATGTGCTAATTTTCTAACCTCCCTGTGAAGGTCTCAGACAACATGTTTGCAGTAATGCTTGCAACTGGGGGATTCTCAGTCTTTTATTAAGACCAAACTTAGTCCTGGTCCTATACAAATAAGTGGTTTGTATTCAAAGAAATTCTGTGCGGGTTTGTTCTTTTTTTAAGTGTCAAACTCTGCCCTAATGATTGAAGTAATGATAATGTTAGCACTTTCTTCATTTGATATCTTAGGTTTCTTCTTGCTGTGGATGTGCTCCTGGATCTTTTCCCCTTTAAGCATAAATTCAAAGGGTGGTGTGTTGTAGCAGAGTTGCAGTTAGGGCATCGGAATGTTCACGAGTTACAGAGAGTTCAGGCTCACCAGTGTGCTGCTGCTGTTTCTTGCAGTACCTGTTTACAGTCTATTTTTTGGCACAGTAAGCTGAAAATTGTTTTATGAAAGTGATCATGGTTTGGAGGAAAATTATGATAGTTGACTTAAGCCTTCTCTTTCCTATTGCAGTATTTAACAGTTGAAACTACTTTTTCAGACAGACACTGTTTTTAAAAACACAGCTTTAGTTTACATGAACATGTGTCTTGTTGTATACAAAAGTCAGTGTCTGTCACTGACAGTTCCCAGCCCAGTTAGAAATACATTCCAGGCACACATTCTTTTGGAAGCAGCACAAGCATGTTCAGCTCTGTGGCAATTTGGGGCTTGATTTTGAAGTACAGCTTGGTGCCTCTGTGTGATTTCCAGCTATATTTTAGATATGGCTGAGCATTTTGTAGAGTGGTGATGTACTTGGAAGCCTGACAGGGACATAAATTCGTTACACTGTAGTCTAGACCAAGTTATGGAAGATTCAACTATAGACATTAAACCAACCTGGAGTACCTGATCATCCTTTTTCCTTTTTACATTAATGTCCTTCACTAATACTTCCCCTCTACTCACTCTAAGCATCCTCCAGTATGACCCTCAGTTCTTGCTTTTAGAATAGGAATCAGTTAGTCAGCGCTTGCATTTGTATTTGGCTTCTATAGTGGGGCAGAAACAGACTCTGAAATTGCTGCAGGTGTGCCCTTGGACTGTGTCTGAGCTACCTCAAGCTCCTGGGGAGGCCCAAGAGGCTGCCACGCTCATGGGTTTATCAAAAATGTTGCAGTTCAGATTCTCTTGTTCCCCTGTCTTGCCTGTGCCTGCAGGCAGGATGGGTGGGAAATGCCCTTGAGCTGACTTCCTCAGATTTTCTCTGGGGAAATTCCTCCATACATGGGAACTCTGCTGTCTTACCCAGACTCAGCTGGCAAGAGCAAAGGTGATGGTTTAATTTCAGTGCTCTTCAGTTGTGACACAACCCAAGCTTATTCTTTTTAATGATTTTTCTCATTACTGGTAGCACACAGACCCCTCCCATCCCCTTCCCTCTTTATGGAGCTGCAGAGCACACACTGTCCTTCCAGGAAGGTCTGTTTCTCTGTGGAACTTAGCTGTGTTCTCTCAGCCAGCTCACTCTATCCTGGCATGTAGAGCATGCCATGGTCACTGCCAGCTGGTGTCAAAGAAAAATCATTGAAGCCTTGATTGGTACCAGTAAACAAAGGCAATTGAGGGGAAATCCCCAACTTTTTATTTTGTCATAGAAGGAAATAAAAAGGGCTAGTGTACCAAAAGGCAGTAATTCCATGGAAGAATTATGACTTACAAAGTGTAATACCACTACAACTGAGGTTAGAATAAGCTGTTATAAATTATACAAATGTTAAAGGAATTTAACTGCAGGGTGTATCAGAAGTAAGTGCCAATCTGTTTTTTTCTGTGCCTGAAGTCAGAAATTCTGGATCCAGAAACTCATTAGCAGGCATTTAGTAATTGTGGAAGCAATGCAACAGCTAGTTTAAGAATACCTTGCTTGTCCTTCCAGAACAGACTTCCCAAAATTCCCATTTACGTTTATAAAAAGCAGCAGCCAAGTCATCTGCACACAGTTATTAGAATGTTTCTGGAAGATGCCACAGGCAGGAAGCTCCTTACAGGCTCCTGATGAAATGAATGTGCAGCAATTAGTGCCTTTAACAGTGTGGTGTTGGAGGTATTTTCATCTGGTGTGGCTCAGAGTGCCTGGCACAGGCCTCTGTGCAGTGGGAAGTCCTGGCTGTGGAGGACAGGTGCTTCCACTGGAGCCTGGCAGCATCCAGCACACCCAATGCAAAGCAACCGTGTCTGATTTACCTTTTATCCCACTAGGTTCTGCAGCAGCATAAAAGTGCTGACACAATGGTGGCTTTGATGAAGGTTTATGAAGAAGAAGATGAAGCTTATCAGGATTTGGTCACCATGGCAACACAATTCTACCAGTATTTACTGCAGCCCTTCAGAGATATGCGAGAGCTGGCAACACTGTACAAACTGGAAATCCTGGTAAGTCTGCCTTTACAAAGTGAAAGGCCAAGCTACATAGTGGGTCATCAGCTGCTCCTGTAGCAGTTCAGGCTCATATCATGTAATATTCCCCACTTCTGTCTGCACCTGCTTTTTCTTCCTCTGCCAAACCACCAAGCATGACTGACGAATTCAGAGTAAAGGCAGAGCCACTCCCAGAGGATCTCGGAGTCCATGATAATAGCTTGACTAGATCTGCAGCTGACTTCCAAACCAGTGTCCCATTTAAAAGGAGAATATCCCAGGCTTCACCTCCCTGGGGTTTAGAATCTGGGAGGTTGAATTTGCTGTGATATAAGTAGCCTTTGTTGTGCCACCTTCCATGGGATTAGTTTTTGACATTGAGAATGTCACCCCCCAGGAATGTTGATGCACCAGATTAACTCAGTTGAGGAGGTAGAACAGAAGACAGAGGAGACCTTCCCACTCAAAGGAGTTTTCTATTACTGCTACAGCCTGCTAGAGCTGCAGACATATCAGTTGTCACTGCATTCAGTTATTTTACGTGCATCTTAAATTGGAAGCACATTCTGAAAGTTAGGATGCCCCTGAAAATGACAGCCATGTACTATGTTGATTTTCCTTAAAATTAAAGTGAGCTGTTAATGTTCTCAAAAAGAGCAGAACAGTTTTAAGTTTAGATTAAGGTTCTTGGATACTGAAGGTCTAAACCTGTGACAATATAATGTTCAATGTACTGTTCTGAAATTTAAAGTTGAAATTGGAAAGAATGAAACCAAGTACTTATTAGAAGAAAAAAAAAACTGTAAAGGATATTTAGGTTCATTTGAAATATAATTATTTTAAAAATATATTTGAATACTGGACTTGTGCTCATGTCTCCTTTGTGGACTTGAAAACATTCTGTTACGTTTCTTTTCTGTATTCCTGTTCCTGTGTGAAAGAACTGCCAAACTGGAGAACCTGCTGGTGCAATGTGCTGTCAACACGTGGGGAAAAATAGAACATTGCACATAGAAGAGTTACTTTTAGTAACAATAAAAAACACTTATGTTAGATGTAATTTAAAGATGATAGTTTTAAAATATTTTAAGAAGTAAATTAATCCAAATGTGAGGTCAGGATTGGGGAACAAAGATTCTGAATTAGCCTAGAGAGTGAGAAATAGGAATGAGCAGTGATTCACTTTGTGACAGGTGAGGGGAAAGTCATGTTTGCCACCATGCTTGAAATATCTCCAAGTGTAGCACAGTGTGGCTGCACCTCAGTGGGAACCAGGTGGTAACAGAATTTTTTGTCCTTGCAGAAGTCTTTGCAGTATGATAATTTGGGGCCTAGAAGAGTAGCAGCGTTGCAGAAGGATGCTGAAGAATGGACTAAGCGAGCTGAGAGTGCTGTGTGCTCCATTCAGGATATCACAGTGAACTACTTCAAGGAAACTGTAAAGGCTCTGGCAGGTAATCAGAATGATTTACACAAAAGGTTGTGTAATACCTAACTTTGATGACTGAGAGCTCTTCTTTGTGCAGAATTTGAGGTTTGGGTGAGTGTCCAGCTTAAGAAAAAAATGCTTTATTCACTTAAGATTTATATCTTTTAACCAATTTGTTTTGCAACTTGGATTTGACTTGCCTGAGACTTATGGCTGCAAACCTCTGCACAAAAGCCATGGGTGCTTTTAAAGCTTGATATGCAAGGATTTCAGCATGTGAACAGAGTATGTTGCTGTGCAACTGTTAGGGTATGTTTCCATGGTGCATTGAAGTATTTTACTTACATGTATTAGATCAACCTTGTAATCTTGTAATTTCTAAAGCTTCAGAAATCATTTAATAAGATTAGCATTTTTAATACTTCAGAAATGCACAAGGGCTATTAGTACGCTGCATTTCTCATGTTTTACTGCCATGTTTACATCTACAGCAATGCACAAACAGATGGAGCAAGATGAGGAGAGATTTGGTAAAACCGCCTGGGCATCAGCTTTGCCACGACTAGAGAACCTGAAATATATGTTAGCAAAAGAAACCCTTCAGCATCTGAGGGCACGAGAGTTGTGCCTGAAACAGAAGAGAAGTGGCATTCAGAAACTCGTAAGACCTTACAAAGCCTCCTTTTTGGTTGCTGTTCTTTGAAGGGCTGATCAAAACCTACCGAAATGGTCATGAGAGTAGGCTTTTGAAGTCTTTGTCTATGAAACAATTTAGGTTTTCAGCATGGTTTTATGTTGTGGAAAAGCATGCCTGCAGTTTTTAAATTGCTCCTGCATGTTTGAGGACACTCAGCAAAGCTTAAGATACTTGCTTTTACAGTTCAAGTATCCTTAGTGATAATAATCTTTGAAATTGTTTAGTTTTAGGGAGATAAAGACCAGATGTTATTTTCAGAGGACACTGAAAAATTAATTATTTAATATTCATCTTTGATGCTGCTAGGAGTACCTGATATTTATTTTCCAAGAGCAGTGTAGTGTACCATATATAATTGTTTTCAGCAGCACTATCATTTGTGCAGATTATAATGAAGTCTTTCCTGGTAAACTTAAGGTAAATTTATACCTTAGGTTAATAAAGCACTCTGGTCCTCTGAGTTTCTGCTCCAAGCCATTTCTAATGCTCTGTTGTTTTCCATACCAAAGCAGCTGCCAGTTATACCAGGCTTCTTACAAGCATTTGTGCATCCAGACATGTTTCATGTGTGCATATTTTGTTACTGATGCTTTTTATTTTCTGTTACAGATGGAGAATCTTGGTGAACAAGAAGAGAATTTAAGTATAGTGGAGGAGCTGGAAATACAGTATTATGAAATACAGCTGGAATTATACAATGTACAGCTTGAAGTATTGAAACATGAAGAGATGCTGCTTATTGTACAGTTGGACACTATAAAGAGACAGATTAAAGGTGAGACTAAGATATTATTTAAGCACATATTCAGAACACAGAAGTGACATAGCCTTCGTTCTCTGTTCTCGATTTTAAAAAAATTTATCATTGCTTGGGTCTTGCTAGTAGAAAGTGTTGCTGGAAAACATTAATGCTGTGGCACCATCTGATATTTTGTCTTTTGATTAATTAGACACTAATTTGATAACACAAGTTTTAAAGAAAAAGCCACACTGGTTGCTCATCTTGCCAGCAGCTGTGGTATGTGCATGCCTTGGTTTAGCATGGAGTAATTTATATTGACAATGCTTAACTGCTCTAATAGCTGCAAGATCTATGCACAGAAAGTGGGTATTGTGAGCCTGCTGAAATAGGTCCTGTAGTTCATCATAATCTATTCTAATCTAACATGTAAAAATTACAAAATGCATCCTATAATGACAAAAAGAGGTGGTTATAGCTGGAATGGTACCTGAATACTACTGTCTTCCAGTTTAAGTGTCTCTTTGTGGCATAGTTATACCAAGTTAGGCACCAGTTGTGTTCTTATTTTGTGCTTATGAATTCTCTGTTACCATGTACACTGTGAAGTAAACATTGCTGCCACTTGTTACATAACTGAAGCGTGGTAAATAGTAAAATAAGACATCGAGTGTTGATCAGAAGAGTCTCCCATTTTCCAGGAAAACTCCAGTTGGTGAAGGTAGGAGTTAAAACACAGGGAGGCATTTGAAAGAGGAAGCTAAATAACAAATGCTAACAGCATAAATTTGATCCTGCAAAGCACCCCTGTGAGTAACATGACATATTTGCCTATGACTGTGAAGGACTCAGCTCGGCTCTGGAGCTTTGCTCTTACTCATAACTAACTCACTGCCTTCAGTGGCTTTTAAAATGTCATTAGCTCTTTAAATGTTTAAATAACTGTGGCAATTTTTGGTTTCTTAAAAAATGCCAAATGCCTTTTTAGAGAAACAGGATGAAGTTGTTTACTATGATACATGTGAAAATCCTGAGGAGCTCAAGGTCATTGAACAGACCATGGGACAACATTACGCTAACTTGTCAGCAATGACGATGCTGAGGCAGAAGACAAAGCAGTTGGAGACAAAGCGTGGGACGGTCTGTGCCAGGAGAGCCTACCTCAGGAACAAAAAAGTAAATGCAGTCCTGGAGATGTGCATTTTCTTCAGCTGATGGCTTGACTCATGAGGGATGGACAGGAAACAATTAGGGAAGTTTGGGTGGAGCGTACAAGATAATTCACGACTCAGCGCCAAGGCCTGCAAGCAGAAAGAGGGGCAGTGTGATTTTAAGCCAGCTTTACACTCCCTGGTGTGGTACAAGTGTGTCTCTGGCTTAGAAAGAGAGCACCTGGGTGACCCAGCTGTTCCCCCATCAGCTAGACCTTACCAAAGCCCTGTGGGGCCAGCTGGAGCTTTGCCCTAGCAGCCTTTTCCAAAGCAGCTGCAGTACAGGAGGAAGCTGCAGTGATAGGACAACCCACACACTGATACTTTACCTTTGCACAGAAGGAAGGGAAAACTTTAACAGCTGCAGTTCTCTCTCTCCAACCTCTCAGTTCTGTCCAAAGGGCAGTTTTTCCTCTGTTTCCCATCCAGAGCAGAACACTAGGAGGACACAAGTTGACTCTCATGAACCTTCTTAGTAATATGAGTTTACCTTACATCTGCAGTTCTGCTGGGTCAGAGAGCAGAGTTTAGGTTCAAATCTGTCTGACCTTTTATCCCTCAGTAGCCTGGACAAAGTGGGAGTTACATTGGAAATGTTTTGTGAGCCATCATTGTCTCTTGCTGTAACTGTTTCCTTGGCAGACACTTCTTTTGCTCCTGTTTTCATTTACTTAATTGCTGTCTATTGGTTGTATAATACTGAAGCCAAATGCCCCATGATTTGCAAATGCTTGTCCAGCCATGTGGATAATCTCCCTCTGTACAGAGACAAAAAATGACTCCCAGAGAAAATGAAGCCTGCAGCTTGTCTGTGGCACTTGTTTCTAACAGAAAGTATCCTTGCTAGACATTCATTGTGCTTCCCATACCTTTGCTTCCCTGCCTTTTGTACTGGGGAGCTATGGCAAATAAGGAAGAGAGGAAAATCTAGCTTTGTATTTTTGTAGTGCCCTTCTAGCTTCCTTCTTGCCTTCTTCCTCATGTCTTTGCATGAGCTTGTTTCTTATTTTCTTTTCATCTCTGTTTCTTCTCTTTTGTCTTTCTGGTCTTTTTTTTTTAACCAAACTATAAGACAGAGGAGTTCAGGTCATGTCTGGATAATTTTTGCTGCAGCATGAAAAAACATGGCTGATTGGGAGAACATTTGCTTTAGCCATGAAGGAGTCCCACAGACTTCACCGTCAGGGTCTCACATCTGATGCCAGTTGAGCTTAGCCGTCTTTCTTGGCTCTGCCAAGCACCCAGGCGTGGTTGCTATTTAGTGGCCTGTGCACAGGAGTTAATGGCACAGCTGGTGCACAGGAAATGTGAACTGACTGAGTGCTGCATGAATTCTGCTCTTCCCCCAGGATCAGTGTGAAGCCAGCCATCGGCAGCGGCTGCAGCAGGCAGAGGAGAGCAGGAAACGCTTCCAGCAGCATCACAGCATACAGATAGTGAGTACCCAACAGCAGCCCTGGGCAGTCTGGCAGCTGCTTGTTTTCACACACTAAGGCTCACTTACTTGTGTTTTAATGCAGAAGAGAGACAAACAAAAAGAAGAGGAGAAAAAGAAGAAAGCTTGGATAAGCCAGGAACGTCAGAAAACACTGGAGAGGCTGAAAGTATATAGGGAGGCAAGTACTGTGAGCTGCAGTAGTCCTAAATGGTGTCAGAACACGTCAGAAAGTACCAATAGCTCACGTGTGAGCATGGTCCCAATCAGAGACAACCTTGTGGATAACCTAAAATAGGATTATGTATAGAGTAAAGAGGATTAAATCTCCTAAAGATACAGTTTCCAGGTGTGGACTCTCTTGCAAAGAATAGACATGAGGAAATGGCTTTGAAGTAGATATTTTATTATTAATTTAAATTTATTCAGGGTTGAATTTTGTGCTTGAAGGGTGAGTAGGATAGGTCTCTGGCTTTTTATCTCATTGGGATTGATGTTTTGGCCAGTCCAATTGTGATGTGACCTCCTGCCTTGATTTCTTTTCCAGAAGTGTCCAGCTCATGTTGTTCTGAAAACATCTCGTCCCCAGCCTCTCAGCCCCAAGTTGCCACGAGGCATCCCTCAGCAGGCTGTGGTGCTGTCCCCTCCACCTGCATCGAGCCCAGGGACAGCCCCAGCAGTTCTGCCCCCTGAACCCTCACCCAGAGTGAGGGCAGCTCTCGAGCAGCCACAGAGCATTCTGCTTGTGGAGGACAAAGATGAACCAAAAGCTTTGTGTCAGAACAGCCCAGCAGACATCCCTGTCCAGATCTTTGTTACTGATGGTGACACAGAAGAGCAAAAGCACAGTGAGGATTTGATGGTCTCTCCATGCTCACCACCCCCTCCTCCTCCTCCTCCACCTCCTCCTCCCTTGCCCCCTCCACCCCCAGCTCCCCCCCTGCCTCTCCAAGTAAAAGCACCATCAGCACCAGAGGATAAACCACTTCCCCTCAGCTGTGATAGCCCCTCAGAAAACCCTGCACTGCACAATCAGGATGACTCATCCAGGAGGTCTATCAATAATTGCATAGGTAAGTAGGCTTACATCAACTGGTGCTTTTTAATGCATTTCTTATATTTTTGTGGTCTCCCTGCCTCTGCTTCTGGACAGGAATAATGTGTAGTTTTGATCAGGAGAATGAGGCTCTTGGAAAGCTTAGTCTAAGAAACTGTATACAATTGTTATTGTAACGCTGACCATCGCTCAGGATGTTAAATGAGTAACAATGATTTGTGTGTCCTGTTTGAGACACTTCACAGGGTCTTGATGCTCCAATTAGAAGACCAATGTGGGTAAATTTGTAGCTACACTTTAGTGTTTATGATATATGTACTACAGAGCTGGTAATTGGGCTGCTTGCCTTTCTAAGGTGTGCACAGCTTGTGTCCACTTACAATTTGCTTGGTTTCTAAATAAAGGTTTCCTAAGAGAATTCATGCAGAATTCAACCAGGATTTGAAAGGCAAGTATATTTGTAGGGAAGAAATTCTCTCTGTTACACCTTTTCTTTGTTAGCAAGATCATGCAGGTGTAATTGAAGGCTGAACTTGGCAATTGAAGGATAGTTTGAATGAGAATAGAACTCAGCAGCCTCCCAGGGCTGCACTGGTTGCATCCTGCTAACAGGTTTATTTTTGTCTCTGAGGTGAGCAGATATTTTGACTATGTCAGAGATTGATCTAAGCTGGAAGGCAGCAATCCTTTTTGTTGTTTTTCACAGTGGAGCTTATGCTAGAATGAAGAATGTCTTTAAACGTGGTACATTCCTTTTCCTTTTCAGCTGTTCACAATACATCCAAGTAGCCTTTGTACCTTGTCAGTTAAGAGGCAAACCACAGGCAGAAATACTAGGGGAAGTTCAGCGTTTTTTGTTCTTCCAAGCAGCTGAAGGGCTGAGCCAGTTGAGTTACCATGGCAAACTACTGTGCATCCAGTGCAGACTCCAGTAGGGGATATCCATGGCATAACTCTACCACAAAAACTCTTAAGAAGCCTTGATTAGCAATGGGAGTTGTATACCATAGCAGTCTGATTGCTGTTGGATTGCTGTTTCTGGTAGCTTATATTTACTGCCATACACAGCCTGACATTGTTGTCTTTATTTTTGGATAAGAAAAGGTATTTTTTGTTTATTGGAGAGATCTGATTTGTTGTTTACACCTATTTCCTGGAGAAAGCCATCATGTCATTAGCTGTAATAGCAATTGCTCAATTACCACGGGAACTTACTGAAACAGCTTCATAAACATATTTGTTTTAGTGATGGGCTACTCATGTCTTTATATGTGAAAACCCAGGAGAGGCTTCTTTTATAATTTGTTTGTGTGACTGATCTTTTACCAGACAGACTTAAGACTTCTTACTTGTAGGCTTTATATGGCAATCTAGTGGGTCTTTGATTCTTTTTAGTCTCTGAAGGTACCACAGGATTTAGCAGAATGTTACATTTCAAGTGGTTGATGTTAATCACATAACCTTGTGTGCACTGCGCATGGCAAAAATATTTGTAGCTGTGAGGCACAGATGGTCTGGACCTATTGCTGTCCAGGGAGACAGCCTCCCTGTCTGACAGTCTGGAGCAAGCAGCAAAGAGTCCAGCAGAAGGAGTAAAACACAAATTAGTGTGTATCAGGAGGTCTGGTGGAAGCTCTCAGTATGGTGTCCTTCATGGTCTGAAGTTCAGAAACACACACCTGAGATCTAAATCATGTTGTAAAATAGGAATTGTTTTCTAAGTCCATGCAGAAAAGAGCTGCCTGCATAGGGCCTGATCTGGCTCCCAGTGACTTCAGTGGTGCACTTTAAAGCCTTCTCCTCAAATCCTTTCATTTTTCTCTTGGCTGAGCAAAAATGCAATTGATGGTCTCAGCAGGCTTCTGGGCAAGCTAGGAGGGATGGTGGGTTGTTTATAACACAGAGTGCAAGAGATTGTTTTGATTCAGTGAAATTTTTTTGAAAGCCCATAAAGTTGTAATGAAAAAGAGCATTGTCCTTTGTGTATAATTTCTTCCTTAGAGCACAACCTTATATAATGATGAGGAGGCACTGGATTCTCAATTCAAGATATAAAAGCTATGACTGGTTTTTAAAAGCAGTTCCAGAGCTTGAAAGAGTCTGTGCCAGAACAGACCATCCTTTTTCCTGTTGCTAGCAAAGATTAAAGGAGGAGCCCTAACACTTGGGTAGGGCTTCATACCTCTTAAGAGTGGTTGTCTCATTCTTCTTTCTGGTGACAGTGGTTTTATGTGTTGCAGGCTCCATGGATGAGGTTTTGGCGTCTCTGAAGCGCAGTGAAGTTCACCTTCGAAGGGCAGAGCAGCCAAATCCATACACCTCTGTGAAGGACAACATCCTCTCTGCCATCAGGCAAGGGGTTAAACTAAGGAAAGTGAATCGAGATTCTGAGAGAGATGGCACTAGAAGATCCCCTAATGAGCTGGAGAGAAGCATTAAGGCAGCCATGCAGAGAATTAAGAAAGTGTCTGCTGATTCTGAAGAAGAGGAGGACAACGATCAGAATAATGGAGAATGGGACAGCTAACGAGTATGACAGACTTACTGACTGGAACAGAGTGTGGGCCTCGTTTTGCACATTGTAGAAGACTGTTCCTTTCAAAATGAAAGAACTGTGTGATTGTGTGTGGTGTTCTCATAGTCCAACATGTCTTGTAAAGTAAAAGAATCCTGCTGATTTTCTGTAGGAGCGACAGATTCATATTTTTGCATGGCAAATCATACTCCAAATTATGCTTGTACTAATAGGTGCTCCTGGCTCAACCGTGTAGTGTTTTCACCATATCTGAAGACAGCTAAAATGCTGGATTGAAATATACATTATTTAGATTGTTACTACACAGTAGGTAATGCTATCACAACAAAGTTTAAGGAGTAAAAAAATAACTGAAAATCTCTTTTGTCAGATGAAAGTAGGAACAAATCTGTGGTGACAGAGGCAGACCAGAAAATTTAGCGGAATCTGGAATTTTTCAGTCCTACCTCCATTGTCCAGAAAATTCTTAAACAATTTTCTTGTGTAATACACTCTTAAATATCTGGATACTCTATTTATCATCATGTTAGAAAGTGTGCACTTATGGATGGCTTGATAATACTGATTGGAAAAATCAGTTTCAAGTTTGAAATAAACACTACTGAAGTAATTATTGAAAAGTTTACTTTTTTAGCTGAAAGACTAAGTGTAGAGAATTTTTAGATGTTAAATGTTTTTCATACATTTACATTTAGAATGACCTGTCAACATGAAGGAAAGGCAAAATATTGTGTACAATATTTTTCAGGATTTAGTCCTGTAATGCAGGGCTGCATTTCTCCACTGAGAACTTCAATATATGTTTATAGCTACTCTCATGAATTTAAATTACCTGATGGCCTTATAAATGGCAGGTATTTACATTGTGCCTGGAAGCTGACTGTTTAAAAATTCAGCTACATTCAATTTAGAGACTTTCTTGCTATTCTGGGTAGATAGTGGCAAGAATGATTGAAGTTATTTTTTTGAAGTTTATACTGACCCTTAATAAAAATATATCTTGACAGAAGAAGTGGATTCAGCGTGCTGTCATTTTAGGATACTGCTATGAACTGAGCATTATTTATACCATGGTACCCTGGGTTTTGATAGCAAGTGGCAGCCATACAGCAACTGCACTCTCACTAATGGTATATGTAAATGCCCTTATTTTCCCAAATATTTATGAATTGTAATTTGGTAACAAAATTGAAAATGCAGTGCTTTAATTCCCTGTTTCACTGAAGAGCAGCAGATCTGTTTAATCAGCACAGTAAATATGTATGCAGCAGTTTTCATGCGAGAAGCAGAAGCAGCAGCTGGGAGTTCATTTTTTAATGTTTAAGCACCTACTGCTGTTTGGATATGAGAAAAAACTACCTTTTTTTGTCCACTGCTATCAAACCAAACAGAGACAAAAGGAATATCAGCACAGGTCAGGTGTTACTCACGTCTCCCAAGGAGATACTGTGGAGGTGCTCACAGCACCCTGCTGCCCCCTGAGCTGGGCTGGGCAGAACCCACCCCAAATCCTGGGCACTTCCCATAGACAAAATCTGGTCCTGTGAGAGCAAAGATTTCTTCCCCAAGGATACCCTGGGCAGAAGGGGTGCTCAGCCCAGGGGGTGGTGCTGGGGCTGAGAGCTGAGAGCTCTCCCAGGCCATGCCCTTTAGTGGTGCAGTTATTTAAAGCTGGATAAAGGGTGCAGAGGCTTGGCTGTCTCCCCCTGGCTGGTACCTCCTGCCCTTTACTGATTTACTCTTCTTGTGTTCCCAGGAAGCTGAACACAGCTTAAGGTATGTAGAGAATTAAGTGAGTTGCAATTTATCCAGCAAATCTTAGAGCTTTTGTGTGTTTAACAGCAGCAGTTTTACTCAAGAGAGGCCATCTGAGGATCAGCACCACTGGACAGGGATTTCTCCTGCTTATGGGTTTCTTTTGTAACCATGTCTGAAGCTCATCTGGTCTGATCTCATGTGTCCAACAGAGCTCTACATACCAGGCTGAAAAATATCCTTGAAAACTCACTCAGAAACTGCTGAACCCACGTGTTTTCTGAACCCATTTCACTTGCTGGACAGCCAGCAGGTCTGCTCTGTGGGAAATCCAATGCTGCAGTTTTCTGGTTGGTGTAGAAGATTTTGCCCCTATGAAGTAATCCTCACTGCCTGGTTCACTACCAAAATTTAATGGATCTACTCAGCAGAGTAGCTGCTGGATCACCAATTCTGGATGTCAGAAGCATGGCCAAGGTAAACACCAAAAGCACTGGCATTAGCCTAAAGAGAGGAAGGTGAGAGAGAAGTTTTCAAATTCATAAGAGGCTGCTGTGAAGAGGAGGGAAGTAATTTGTTCTGTGTGTTCACAGGGAGAAAAAGGGCTTAAATTACAGCTGAAATGATTCAGGGTAATGGTAGGAAAACCTTTCTAACAAACAGTGGGAGCAGAGAGGAGCAGGATCAGGCTGCCTGGAAAGGTGGTGGAGTTTCTGTCACTGGAAATCTTTATGAGCAGGTCAGATAAACACCCTGGGACGCTGCTGGTGCTGCTGACTGTGGCAGGGAGAGATTTGC
This sequence comes from Oenanthe melanoleuca, assembly GCF_029582105.1. Classification (NCBI taxonomy): domain Eukaryota; kingdom Metazoa; phylum Chordata; class Aves; order Passeriformes; family Muscicapidae; genus Oenanthe; species Oenanthe melanoleuca. The sequence continues at coordinate 8,213,055 of NC_079344.1, forward strand.
AGCCCATGGCCGGGTGAGCTCAATGTCCTGCTGCCTTGGGGCTCAGTTTGCTCTGCAGGGGAAGCCACAGCCTGTTTTCTGAGAAATGCCCAAATTCAAACAATGCCCAATACTCAAACAAACCTTTTTAGGCTGCCCTCAGATTTTTCTTCTGTCTTTCTGTGACCATGACCACACTGGGCTGTGGAGGAGGGGTAAGAATTAAGCCCAGTGCCACAGGTTGGTGGGGCACTCTAGAAAACTACATGCAAGTGCCAAAAGGAGAGAGCCCTTAGTCTGGATTTGAGCCCAGGCTTCAGCAGATGCCTCCTCACCTCAGTATGTCTGGTGCAGCTGCTGGTGCCATGCACTGTCAGCAAAGTGCAAGGGCTAATGGGCAGAATGGGAGAAACTGCACTGATGGGCTGGATCTGTGATAACCAGCTCTGCCAGACCAGTTTAACATTAACCTGAAAAAATGCTGGGACACTTTTGTGACATTAATACCCTTCTCAAACTACCTCACTCTGGGCTAGTAAATTAATTCCTTGGTGGGAATAATCTGCCCTAATTGTCACCTGCAGAAATTGATTTTTTAGACTGAAAAAATACAGTAGTCTGGCTTTAAAGAGTTAATAATGCACACATTTGCTGGAAATCCCAGTCATTAGGTAAAGAGATCAATTTCTATAAGCCAGTATTACTGTGGCTTGTGATCTTTCTGTGATGAGGACAGTCCAGACAGCAGCTGCCAGTATTTTTATGGAGGTTTAAAGCTAATGAATTCAAAGACTACTTGGTCTGACTAAAAGAACTTCACTTTGAAACACCAGTGCTTTGATCACAGCAAGAGAGGAGTCGTGGCAGCAGTGCTGGGGCACAGAGCACCGTGGCCATAGCAGGAGGTGCCAGTGCAGCCTGGGAATTGTCAGCATTCCTGTCGACAGGCTGCTTTTTGGGATTTGTGAAGCTTCTCCACAGCAATCCCCCAGCTCAGTGTGCACGGCTGGCCCACAAGATGAATACTGGCTCTTTTTTTTTTTTTTCTGCAAAATGGTGCTGAATCATGCAAATCAAGTCTGAGTGTGAACACTTGGAAGTGACCCAGATTTATAGAGGCTTGAGCAAGTGTGTCACATCATGCACCTGTGGGACTGTGGGAACTATGGAATAGGTCTGAATAGAAGGGCTTGAAATGGTGAAGGTTTTCAGGGCAGCACCCATGATCCATCCTTCAATTAATTCTTTCTTTTATCCCCTAAAATAAAAAGATGCATATGTATACCAGGAGAAAGAGGGACAACAGGTGAGTGTGAAGGCATTCATTAGAACTAACAAAAAAGCTGGGAAATGCTTCTCTTTTCAGCCTTCCTCTATGAAATGGTTGGAAGATAAGAGTGTGCACCCTTTGGAGAAAATGGAACTCAAGGCTGTGCATGCCCTCACTCAAGAAGCACGGATTTAATTCCAAAAGCTGTATTTGCATCCGAGAGCACATCTGTGTACTGCCAGCAATAATAACGTGATATTGGAAGGAAAGAGGGACACATCATTTCAACTAAACCCATGGTGGTCATAAAAGGTGAATGGTATTGAAAGCATTTTTTAATAAATGCCACAACAAACCTTGGCAGCAAAAACTGCTCAGAACAATATGTGAATGTATCCCTGGAGGGAACACTCAAAACTGCTCCAGAACATGGCATTTTTTTCCTGGCAAAAAGGTATGTGATTTTCATTCTCGGCATGTCACGCCAAGCTGAGAGCAAGAAGCAACACAATTAAATCTGCTCAGGTAACAGTGACATTAACAGCCCAGATACTTGTGAAAATGCTTTGTAAAACAAGCCATCTTTAGCAAGCCTTTGCTCTTGCAGTAAGAGTGAGCCACAAACTGCTTAGAAAACATATTTAGCAAAACTATGTTTGTTAATTTTGCACTAGATCCCCCTCGTGCCCCAAATCCCCATAAAGTGCCGAGGATGGGGGAGAGCATCCTCCCAGGGCAGCCGCCTGCAGGTGATCACGTTCATGTGGCTGTGGCTTGGGGCCAGCTCTGAGCAGGGGTTTTCTGGCAGAAAGGGGCCACAGACAGCCCTGACCCACTGCAGCAGCCTGGGGAAAGGCTGAACAGGCTGCAGCTTGGGGGAGCAGATCCGTGTCCTCCTGGGAGCCTTGGCCCCTCTTGAGCATCTGTTATTTGCTCTCAGTGTCACAGAGACATTTGCAGCTCCCTTCCACCCCAATAGGCAATAGTCTAAACATCATCCTGCGGCTGTCTTTGCAGAGCCTTGGCAAAGGGGTTTTCTGAGCCTCTGCTCCACCCCTGTTCCCATCTTGTTCTCACCCGGGAGTGGAAATGCTGCCAGCTCCAGCAGCAGCGTGGTACCATGTGTCGGCTCCTTGGCAGTGGGCACGGCAGACACTGGGGGTGAGGAAATGAGTCTGTCCCACTCTGGAGACGGGCTCGGATCCCTTATTCATCAGCCAGTGAGTCACTGCCCTTCCCACGGGCTCCTCCTGCGAAGCAGAGGTGACAGCAAACAGGATCCAGTGCCTACGCTCCCCAGGCTGGTGGGGAACGCGGAGCCATCCCATCCTCCCGATGGGATGGAGTCCTGGGGAGTGAGCAGGGTGTGCAGGGTGTACAGATACAGGGGTGTGCAGGGTGAGCAGGGTGAGCAGGGTGAGCAGGGTGTGCAGGGTGTGCAGATACAGGGGTGAGCAGGGTGTGCAGGGTGTGCAGATACAGGGGTGTGCAGGGTGAGCAGGGTGTGCAGGGTGTGCAGGGTGTACAGATACAGGGGTGTGCAGGGTGAGCAGGGTGTGCAGGGTGAGCAGGGTGTGCAGGGTGTACAGATACAGGGGTGAGCAGGGTGAGCAGGGTGAGCAGGGTGTGCAGGGTGAGCAGGTACAGGGATGTGCAGGTACAGGGGTGTGCAGGGTGAGCAGGGTGTGCAGGGTGAGCAGGATGAGCAGATACAGGGGTGAGCAGGTACAGGGTGTGCATGGTGTGCAGGATGAGCAGGCACAGGGATGTGCAGGTACAGGGGTGAGCAGGATGTGCAGGGTGTGCAGGGTGTGCAGCCACAGAGGTGAGCAGGATGTGCAGGGTGTACAGGGTGTGCAGGGTGAGCAGGGTGAGCAGGTGCAGGATGTACAGGGTGTGCAGGGTGAACAGATACAGGGGTGAGCAGCCACAGGGGTGAGCAGCCAGCAGCACCTCCTGCCAAAAGAAGCTCTCTGCCTGTGTGAGCAAGGATCTGCTGCAGAGAACAGGGCTGGCTGCTCTTCCCCTTCTGGTCTTTAAACATCATTCCTCCATCTCTCATCCCTGTCCTAAGGCCATTCCCCACCCACTGAAATGACTGTGCTGGTGGCCATGGGACCTCCACAGCACTAGGGAGTGATTAGTGAATCACTGCAATTTCTCAGGTTTCAGAGCCAGGTCTCTGTTCTTCAGGGAGCTCCAGCATCCTGTTTTGCAACATTTGTCTTCGGGCTAATAACATTACAAACCTGCATCCAGAGAAAAATTAAAGCCACTGATAATGGCAGCAAGAAAATCAGTGGCAAAAGACTAAATGTAAATAGCTTTGAAAGCTGATATGTTTGAGTGTGACATGATAATGCAGAAAGGTTGCCAGTGCTGCTATTATTTATAATTCCCCAAATGTCTGAATTCCCTCCAGCCAGCATACATTAAGCATAATCCAGGGCATATGCAACAAATCATATTCAATGATGAAAAGTCAGGAGAAAAGCAAGAGCTCAATCTCTCTTGATTACAGCAGCCACAGATTTCTTTTTCATAGACTGCCAGTACTAATGAATGGAGAGGACATGGAAGGAAAACAAAAATACTCAAACCAACGTGTTTCATGTGCCAATAGATGTATCTGCTCATAAACTTGATTAATTAAATGCAAACCATAGTCAAGAAATGTTGTTCAGGGGTTTTAAGCTCGCTCTGACTGCAGCATCTAGCCATGAATACAGAAGTGTGGTCCTGGAAAGCTGCATGGGATTTTGCTCTGGGACCCTGGATACAAGCACACAAACACAGGAGGATAGGTGTTTATGAAGAGATCCATTTTGTGGTGGAGAACAGAGCAGGACTGATTCAGTAAGGTGTGTCTTGCTGCTGTGCCTGCACAACTGGAACACAGCCTCAAAACCAGAGGATGGGCCTCACAACAGCTCACAAAAATCTCAAATTTTCATAGTTCAGTTTTCCATTCAGAGATCATTCCATTGCAGACAATGCTTCTGAGAAGATCTAACATTTCTGAAGTTATTAAAATATGTTCAATGTTCAGGAAAAGTTTTGAGAGCCAAAGGGAGTTTCATGGCACAAAGATGTATCTTTGAACAGTCCAGAGGCAGAGTTCAGAGTTAAGCACCACTGGGCTGCAGTGATCTGTTACATGTTCCTAGCCATGCATTATGGCCAGAGGATCAGAATGTTTGCCTTGCAAAGGTTAGCTATGCTTTTAAAATTCACCAGGTCTCAGATCTCCACAGCCTGAGCAGCTCCATGGCACTGCTGCCCTGCTGTTGTCAATGACAAATTCAAAAGCTGTGTGGCAGCTCTGGCACAGAGAGCAAAGCTGCCCCACGAGCCTTTGCATGGCAAATTTTAGCCTTGCTCACTGAAATCAAACCTGGCACTGCACCTGGCAGAGCATTTTTTTCTGTTTTTGAAGGATGGTTGGACTTTGCTCCAGTGGGTTTGGTGGCTGAAGCAGGGCTGCACCACCACTGCAGGTCAGGCTGAGCTCCTCTCATCACCTGCCTTTGCTTTTTCAGCTGCTGCTGACACTTTTTGCATCTAACATTAACATTCCAGTTGTTCTCAGGAGAACAGCCCATTATGTATTAGTCTCACTGATGCTGCTCTTCTGCTCTGGTTGGCAATGCTGGTTATGTAAAAGATATTTAATGTTGTAAATAATTAAAATTTTATACAGGATTTTGGCTACTTTTTAGGAGTGAAAAATAAATTAAAGAAAATGTATGCAGTGAATTTGAAAAAATGCTCAAGTCTTCTAGGAAGTGGGGAGACAGTTAATAATATATAATTAACATACCTTCCTTTCTTCCCTTGTTGGTGCAGACATGCCTTTAGATGAAAAGCATGGAAAATTAAAAGTGTGTGGGACTGAATAATGTTGAATTTTATATAAGTTCAACCTAGTCACCAGCTACACATGTTATGGGGAGAGCAGGCTTGTTCCTGCTCAGGGATCTTATCCTGTACCTTTTTACAGGCCTCCCCCACAGTGAGCCTTCCCCTTTACAGCCTTCCCCTTCCAAAGGGAAAGAAATTATGGCCTGTCTTTTCCTATGCTGGTGAAGGAACCCAAAGTGTCCAAAAGAAGTGCATATTAAAGGGTAGTTCATCCACTTAAAGTTCAGCTCATGTTCCCACCAGACATCCCGAGGTGGCACATCACAGCTCAGCAGCTCACAGCCAGGTGAAACACTTTTTAATGTGTGACTGTGCAAGGACACAGCCCATTGAGGAGGCTCCCTAATTTTCTGACAGGAAACATGAAAATTAAGGGATCACAGCCAGCAGCAGCAGATACCCCTGCAGGCAGCATCACTCACAGCTCCCAGCCCAGGCTGTTTCCTCTGGAACCACTGGGCACCTGCACTAAGAACAGCTGGCAAGGAGCAGCCCTGCACACACACCAGAGACCTTCTGATGCTAAAAATGTGCCCTGGGCTTAATGAGGCAAGCAGGGTACAGAAGTGCCAGGTGTGGCTGTACCAAACAGGTACCTCCATGGGCAGCAGGGCACTGCCCAGTGCTCACATGGATGGGTGGGAATGCCCTCAGAGGGACCAGCAGCTTGCTAGGAACAGAATGAGGCTTGCTCCTGATAACTGGAGGTGATGGGATGTACTCACAGATACTTCTGCTGTACTAACATACGTAATTATCCAAATAGATAAATGGGAGTGTTCTTCAGTAAGAATTAGAGACTGTTACTTGCATTTTACTGCAGTGCACATAAGCTGGTTTTGTAGCTACTGGTTTGTAGTCCCTGGTTACTCAGACTGCAAGAATTTGCTGTACTGCTTGTCAGAGCTATTGATGGCTTCTGGTAGGAAAGCTCTGACTAAAGGTCAGGGGCAGATGAGTTTCTTGCTCACCCCAACGCTGACATTTGCAGCCTTGTAGCCCAGAGTAACAAAGGCACAACGAGCTGCAGCCACTTAACAATCCTCAAACCCTCTTATTTCCTTTGGGGGAGCCTGGCCTGGTGCAGAGACAGAAACCTGCTTGTGTATGATGAGCACAGCAGTGCTGAGAGTGCTGAGTGCTGTGTGTGGCTGGATCCCAGTGCTGCTGTCTCACAGTGCCAGGCTCTGCCAGGCTCCACCGACTGCTGATGCAGCTCATGGCTGTCACAACCTCCCTGCTTCAACACAGAGGGTTAATCCTGAGCCCCAGGTAATTTCTGCAGACAGCACCAGCTTCAGCTGCCACCAGGGGCAGTTCCATCAGCCACAGGAACCACAAGAGGGTTTTCAGTCCTGAGCACACCCCAAACAGGGCAATAAAAAGCTGATTCCTGACAATAGGCTTCTCTCAGCACACAATAAATCCAAAATTTCATCTCCAATTATTTATAAATTCTGCTTTTCCAGTCATGTAAGTACTGCTAATCCTGCACCCCCTCTGACTGGGCTAAGGGAACAAAGTGAAGCAAGACAAATATTTTAAAGCTCCATCTCTTGAAAAAAGAGTTCTTGAGATTTCCAAATCTTGATACCATACATACAGACCAAAACCACATTCTTCTAATCAAAGGACACCATTCCATTGAGCTCAGACTTGCAGTCTCCATCATATTAATTTTCTGAAATCAATGAAGACAATGAGACAAGAGATTTTACTTAAACTATATATTTTTACATAAAACAACTTTATGTTACAATAAAATCAGATAAAAATCACAAAGTTATATAATAAGTTCATAAAGAAAAAAATCAAGTTTTCATTTTATAGATATAAAACCCAGCATTTACTGCTACTAGGAATCTAAATAGTAACATTGACTGTCTATGGTCAATTTGAAAAAAGAAAAAAAAGGAGGATAGTCCTTTTGTACAGCAGACAAAATGAGGTAAGAGATGTTTTTACAATGATCCAACTGTAGTAAACACTTCAGTTTTCATTGAAACATATACTAAATATAATAAACCCAAAAAAAAATATACATTTAGAGCACTGCAGTGTTTTCCCACAGTTGTATATCAACAAATTGTCATTCACTAAACTTTACTTGAAACAGTAAAAACAGGGTGTATGTTTACCTTTAGTACTAAAATCTCATAATAATCTAAATATTTTGGTATAGCAGACCACACTAGTACACTCTCAGAACTTTCAACTACAAGGGATATATTAATGTTAAAAACAATGTGCTTTGTTTGTCATTCATGATGAGCTTTATAGACTATTATGTTCATGATCACTATTAGGCAATTAAATGAAAACATCTAAATGCTGCAAAATACTATTTTATTGAGCATAGCTTCCTCATCACACACCCAGATTAATCAAAATCCTGCAAACTTAGAAGCTTAGTTCACAAATCTTACATATCAGTCTTTTTAGCTAGTATATGGCTAAAATAATTATTGCTGACCAGTGTTAAAAAAATAAACAAACCCAACCCAAACAAAAATACAATAGCAGACAGATTTTTCTCAAGTGCCTTTCTTGTATGTACCATTAGTATTAGGTAATTAAATTAAATTAACTAACTTTCAAAATGTGCATATAAAATTTTTGGAGGTATAGGCACCTTCATCTGAAGACTGTATGTTCAGGCTACCTGCTTTAAAGAAAAAAAAAAAAACCAAAAAAAAACAAAAAGAAGAAGAAGAAGAAGAGCTAGCACAAAACACAGTAGAAAATCAAAGGCTGGACATCCAACATCCCCCAGGGATGCAAGCAAAGCCCTCCTGGCCAGGACCAGCTCTGCAGCTCTGCAGCAGAGCCCTTATCAATCACATCTGTCACTCACTGCCTGACTGTTGCACAGCATCCCTGCCAGGCTGTGGGGCCAGCTGTGCCTGCTCTCTACTGCTCTGCCTCTCACACAGGTGCTTCTAGAGGAACTCTTGTCCCACCATTGCCAAATCGTGTGCACAAGCAGACCCTGCCCCAGCCTGGGGCTCCCTGCTGCCCCTCAGCCCCCCAAAATCGGGACCTGCCCTTCTGCAAGGTCCCAGGTGCTGCTGGGGCTGTGGGACAGGAGCAGCTCCTCCTGGTTTTGACTGAAGTGTCTGACCAAACCAGAGCCATGCTCTCTCAGCTCTGTGTGTGGATGCTGCCCTCCCACCCCTCACACCTCCTGGGATGTGCTGAGGACTCTCTGATATTTGCAATCCCAGAACTGCCCAGACAAAGGTGGGTGAGCTGCTGATCATGCAGCCATCCAGCCCTTCAGCACATCCACACTCCTGGGCAGAGCACATCTTGCACTGAAATCTCTGCTGAAACAATGGCCAAAAAACAAAACTGCTGCTGCTGCCTCCCCTCACACCTCTTCCCTTCAGACTCAGCACTGGGCACACATTAAGCTGAGTGAGGCATTTCACCCTGACAGGGGTTTTATCCTTGTTAATCCATAGGCTCAGGAAGACAGCACTATATTCCTTACAAGCCACTGATGTCTTGAAGAGTTCTGCCAAGATAAGAGTATGGTCTTGTAGCTGAGAAACTCCCACCACTGCAAGGTGGTGACAGTAACAGGGAATTCTCCTTCTGTCACTTAGGACACAGCCAAAGGTGGCAAAAAAAATTAATAAGGAAAATAAATGAACACTTGGGGAAAAAAATAAACAGCATAGAGAAGAGAGCAGAAGTCTATGGACAATTTGTGCCCTGCTGCCAGTGGGGTTTGTGTTCCCTGTGCCCAACTGAGCCATCACTGGACAGGGGAGGTGAGCAGGGGCCTGAGCACCACAAGTGCTTTGGCTGGTACCCCTGTGTGACAATGGCAGTGGCAGGGACAGCAGGCAGAACAGCAGAAACCCTTCCTGCTCACCTTAACCCACCCAGCACCTTTAAAGAATTGGTCTCCCTAAATCGCTCACAGAAAAAAACAAGTCAGGTGTTTGTCCAGAAAAAAAAGATATTGTCTAAATAACATTTGTTTTCTGGCCACAGATGCACCCAGTGTAAAATTGTTTTTAGGAAGTGCATCTTTTGAATGCTTGGATACAGACAATGGCAGGTGGTGTTGAATTTCTCAAAGAAAAGACAGTTTTCTTCAGTGAGCTCACTTAGTAAAGGAGACACCAATTAGGTGTAGACAGAACACTGCAAAGTACTGCATTTGCTGAAAATGCACTTCTAGGCCAAACAGAACTACTTGTGAAGTTGACTCAAAATTGGCAAAGGAAGATCCAGCCAAATGATAAAAACCCAAAAAGGTTAACCTTCTTTATTCTGAGCTGTGCAACAAAGTTCCATTTTCTCATTTTGAAATTATTCCTAATATGAGACTAAGGTATTTTTCCAAAATACCTCACAAAATACCTGATGGAATATTCTTTCCCCTTGAAAATTATTCTATCCATTTTTATGTCACTTCTGCTTTTCTGTGATACAAGGTATATCTGTTTATTTCTCATTTTTGTCAAAACCCCTCAAACCCTAGCATTATTCAGCAGCTCTAGCATCACCTCAAAGTGTCTCACCAGAGGTCAGTAAGACACTCTCTGTCCTGGTGTCCCAGGAGGCCAGCACAGATTTTTCTGGCTGAAGCTCCCAGGAGGGCCAGGCAGGCAGGACCCATGGTGGTGCAGCTGACAGAAACCCACATGGGAAGCACCAAGCACAGGTCCTTAGTTAATGAAAGCCCATGAAGGTGAGGTAGGAGAGATCCTGCCATAAAAACCACTTGGAGGGTGTCCAGAAAGGGAACTCAGCCACCCAAGGCACAGCTGTGCTCAGGCAGGTGCAAGTGGAGTGCTGACCAAGGCATTGCTGACAGGAAACCAGGATTAGCACAGCACTCTGAAACAAAGACAAACCCTGCAGATCCTCTCTTGGACAGGGAGGAGTATTTCTCAGCCCTGGCAGTGTTTAGGGCCATCCCTAAGCAGGTGTCTGCCAGCTGAACTCAGGGTGCCCACAGGGACAGGTGAAATTCCAACTGTGCACAGAAGGATGCTCAGTGCATCCACAGGATGGTGTGTGCATTCTGGTGGGGAAGGCTGGCTGCCCTGCTGCTCCCACCAGGACAGAGGAGACATTTCAGTGCTGGATGAGTCTCAGAGGAGCAGGGTGAGGCTCTCAGTTTGGCACACAGGGTGGTGCTGGGCCACCAGAGAGCACCAAGGAGCAAGCAGAGTGTGACACCATCGGTCCTGGGGTGGGGACAGGGACAGGGACAGGGACAGGGACAGGCTGGAGAGGGCAGCTGCAGCTGATGCCCAAACACTCCTGAGAGCATGCACTGCCATGCTATTTTCTCTTCAAGAGGAAAAATACAATGAAAGAGATGGAAAGCTTAAAAGAGATGGTGTTTTGGGAAGTTTAATGATCATACACAGAAGCTCTCAACTTGCTCTCTTATTTTCCTTCCTGGGAAGGAAAAAGAAAGAAGGCAATTATAACAAGCCCTTGGAGGCTTGAAGGACAGAGCTTCCCCAGCATAAAGCTGTGTACAGGCATCCCTAAACTCAACATCAGAGCAATGGCAGATATGTGACACACACATCTGGGGCAGAGAGAAGAGGCAGGGCAGGGATTTCTTTAAGGACACTCCACTGTTCCCCAGAAACAACTGCCTGTGTCAGAGCTATGCACTGCTTAATGTGCCACCAACAAACTCCATCTGTTTAATCAATGCAATCCCATGGAAACACTTCTCTTGCAATTTAAGAGTGGCTTAATACATTCCTAATGAACTGGATCTGAGCTAGACCTGACTAAAGTGGAAAACAAAGATCTGGATTAAGCCAAATAATGTAATTTTTTTTTCTCAGAGCCTTTTGCATCCTTTTACCCAGCATCATGCTAAAAACATAATTTATGTTAAAACAAAGAGAGAAGCCCTAAGATTACTCAGCAGGAAAAGGAAGATAGGGCAGGGTCCTTGGTACAAAAGCAATGAACCACTGTGAGGAATGAGGGCCCTGACTGCCAGTATTGCTTGCAGATCTTAATTGTGTTATCCTGTGCTTTCCAGCTGATGCAGGGACCAAAAAGCAGCCTGGGAGGAAAAGGGAAGCAGGATGAGCTGCCTGCTAAATTATGGTGTATATCTGACTTTCTATCAAATAAAAAGACTAAAAATGGAGACTATTTGTGCACAACCACACAGTTTCTGACGTCATTTTCAATTCTGAGATGTCTGATCTAACCCCACATTATGCAACTGTTGAATCTTCCATGCTGGCAAAGTCTAATTTTCACACGCCTACGTGCTATGTACCTGACTTTTATTTTTATTTTCAAATATCAACAGCCTAAAACAAGTTTTTAAAAAGAGATTTAAATGGTCATAGTGGTTATGAAAGGTCCTAACTGCACATCCATTGTTTCAAAGGAGCAAAAGCAAAAATACTCAAAGTCCATTCTAAAAAACAGGTAATGAAATAATGTAATAGATAAAATGAAAATTCAAGAGACAACTGCAGACAGATTCTATCTCCACCACGGGGATTATATATTCATCTGCAAAAAAGTATTCAATGCATGTTTCATCTACAACCCACCTTTCTTTTAAAGGTCACTTTAATAATCAAGATGTGCCAAAAAAAGAAAAAAGCCCTGAAATTCCAAGAAAAGCATGGCCATGTTATATCAGTCACTGCTGGGAAGCACTAATACAGTGCTTAAGCAAGTTGTCATCTGAATCAAGCAAACAACAATGTCATGTACACACAAGTACCTTCCTGAATTAATTAAGATCCCATGTAAACACTCTGAAAACAGATTATGGAGAAATAAGAGAAAGAAGCTGGAGGAAATCTTAGGGGAAAGAGCAAAGCTTGGGCTGGATTCTCCTCTCTGGCCCTTCTGACACCCCTGTCTGTGACAAACTGAACTTCCTTCTCACTGAAGGCCAGGGTATGACCCTGCATTTCTCAAAACACTCTTAGAGCTGCTGAATAACCAGTTCAAGAATAAAAGAGCATTTCTTCCTCTTGGGTTGAGGGGTTTTTGTGACTACACTACTGCCAGAGAATGCAGAAATCAAAGGAAAGGACTTTGACTTCACATTGCCATCACCCTGCCAATCTCCTAGGCAGAAATTTGCTTCTGAGCAACACCTTCAGTAACCTTATGATGCTTTTCACACCCATGTCTCCTTCCTTACTGCTGCAGAAATCAATCAACAACAATCAGGGGCATAAGCTCTGTAGAAACCAGCAACATATAATTTTTAAAAATAAATACCTGTCCCCAGACTCAGGTGGGTGTTTTTCAGAGATGCACACAGTGATGGAACTATATGGGTTCAAAACTGAAGGCAGGAGAGAGGTGATGCTGCCAGGCAAGAGAAGCTGTCCTCACTGACTGGTAAGACACATGTCCTCAAGAGCTGAAACTCATTTCTGCATTGTTGACTTTGTGCTGTATGGGTCCAGGCAAGCACATGAAACCTCCATCAGAGGTTATCTGAAATCCACTGCTTTTTTTTTGGTGAATCAGGCCTGATTGGCATGGTCCCTAAAGATACTGGTAGCTGTGAGAAGTGATTCTCCTGACTGCAGCTCATCACAGGCACATTTTACAAACTGCAGGGGCTCCAGCTAATCTCTGCTCCACCACAGAATAAAGTCAATTCTGCTAAGAGTGCTGATAGTCCAGACAAGAAAAAGACTTCTTTTCTGTTTCTATGGTTGCAACAGCCCTTAAGAAAGATATAAATTTCCCTGCAACAACTAACTGCATATTCATTTTAAGGTAGATCTAGTTCCAGATTCCTGAGACAGAACCCTCTACCTGTACCCAACCCCACAAAGCCAGAGCAGCAATATAGAAAGTTTCTAATTTCAACAGAATTCAGTGAGCAGCACAATTGGTTTGGTAAATAAACAAAACAAAACAAAACAAAAAAAAACAAAACAAAAAAAAAAAAAAAAAAAAAAAAAAAAAAAGAGAAACCCACCAAATAAACCCCACAGCAAATTTTCAGCCTCTATGTACAAAACCAATGCAAACAAGTGGAACATTCTAGTTATATTTTGTAAAACACACGTTTGGGATCAACAAAACATCAAACATCCAGACCCTAGATTACAAAAAAGATCTATTGCCATCTAATTGTCAACCCCAAGTTTAGACAGTCCTTGTCGAAAATCGTGTAATTCATCTATCTTCCCATCTAGTACATCTAAAAAATTCTTTAATTCAGTTTTAAGGTTGGTCTGCCTATGTTTGTTCTCTTCAACTTCTGTCCTTAGTGTTCTGACTTTCTCTTCAAGATCTTTGTTCTTTTGCTCAGCAGCCTTAAAGACAAAAGAGACAATAAGAAGAATCACAGAGCAGAAGGATGAGCAGCATTTCATAGATTAAAGCAACAAATGGCATTTGGGCTGTGAGAATTTGCTCCAACTTCTGTAAACTGATTAACACAAGGACCTCTGAGAGCCTTGACATGAGCTTGTCAGATTAAGTGCCCACACAGGAAAGGACACAGATTAACTGGAAAAGATGCTTTGCATCAGACTTTGTCATTTGCTTGATATCTTCAAATTCAGCTGGATTTAAATCGTGCACTGTGCATACATTTCTGTCATTGCTACAGTTGCAGGATTAGATACCATGCCATCAACTACATACAGAATTATCTATGATGGTTTAACCTTGAAAAACAAACCTAGAAAACACTCTCTGAGGAATAAAGTTGCTTTATTCAGCCCTTTGGGATTTATTGGTATTTTTTTAAAGTTCTATTTTGTGTCATAGCTTATTTATTGATTGGATTTTACTTCACTGATGAGACTGCTCATTTTTGTTGTCTTTTCATGTATTAATTTATTGCTTCTGCACACGACACAGCTCGAGGAGGTGAAGCCCAAAGTCCAGCTCATGGCTGGTGCAGCTCCACAAGCCCAGAGCAGCAGAAACATGGGATACAGGAGAGCCTGGAACTGCAGAAGATGGATGCTACAGGATCCCAGGCAAACCAAGCTCTGCAATGGAGCTATTTCATCACTCTTGTGCTGGGAATGGCACTGTGTATTCAGCTTGAAATTAGCATTTTTTGTTTTTACAAACTGGAGTTCTTTTGCCTTGAAACACTGAAGTCTGAACAGAGAAATGCATACAGCTAAGAGGAAAAAAAAAAGTAAAGGAAAGGTACCAACTATTCTGAAACTAATTTCACTGCTAAACTGTACCTGTAATTGTTCAGATACAGATTCACATTCTGACATTAGCTCTGGTATAATTTCACCCTGCTTTCGAAGCTCTTCCAGTTCCTTTGAAAACATAAAAGGAAAAATATTAGTGAAAGCTTCAATTTAAAACATAATGGAAATTTGAAAAGATGAAATGGCTTTGCATATTTTATTGTATTCTGCACAGTATTTGGATGGAAAATAATCAAAATAACCTGCCTGCATTACAAAATTGCTAATTTTCTACAAGAATACATTTTTCACTGTATTTTTTACTTTGCATTTCTAAAACAGGCAATGTAATCCAATCTCTTGCATGAATTCCATGAATTATATTAAAAAAATCTTAACCTAAACCATAGACCTATGCAAAAGATGTATTAAATACCAGAGAAATCTGAATGGCTGTAATGCTACAAGCAATTTATAGATGGTAGCAAAGAGCAAATTAGACAATTTCAATGATGTATGACAGCAAAAAAAAATAGGTCAGTGGCTTTACCAGCTGCACATATAGAGACATCACTAGAGAACACAGGTGTAATGGGCTTTCCTCATGGTTCAGCTCTGAGAACCCCCACCTATCCCCTCCCCCAAAATCTGTATTTGGTTCTGGCCTCACCACCCAAGTTGAGCAGACTTGATGAAGGCAGTTAATGGAAAGAGCAACAGAGAAATGTCTCTGTTGGAAATTAAGACAACTTGACTTAAAAAAAAGTGCAAGATCCTCTTCCAGAAACTGCCCACGTAGGTGCTGGTCTCCAGAGAATGCAGGGGTGTACCCCTGGACCACCTGGACTGAGACAAAGCATTTGCCATTTTCCAAACAAGAGCCTTGTCTCAAAACAGAGAGATGTGGATTTGGGAGAGGAACCACTTGGACAAGATCTCCTACATGAGGAGGGTATCAGCAGCTTCTCTTAGATGGCAATGCCATGAGCAGACTTCATGTGGGTTTGGATTCCAGACCATGGAAGATTACTCATGGGTGCTTTAGAGCTAATCGAGAAGATGCTAATGTAAGCATGAATTTTTAAAACAAGTTAGTATATTTTCAGACTAAATAGAAGACAGGCTTGTAAAGTTCACGAGTCAATCAATTTTCTGGTTCATTTGGTACAGTAAAAATGTGAATCTTGAGGAGAATTCTAGGGGAGAATAAGGGTTGTTATACATGCTATTGTCACAGAAAGGTTGGGAAGACAGCATTACATTTTCCTTTGAAATATAGGGCTGAAAAACACTATATTCATGGCAGTGCATCAAAATCCATCTCCCTAAACTACTTCCTTGCACCACCACAAAAGCCCCTAACAGCAGTGCTTTTAAGAGCACCAGCAGAGATGCTGTAATGGCACATGGCAAACTTTACTGCACTGCTTTTCCTCTTCAGCCAGCACAGAGCATTTGGTCACTGTGACATTATCTTCCCCACTGTTCTGGGGTTCCAAACCATCATCCTCCTCAGAAAAATTAACACCCTGTAATGTCAAAAATGACAAACTGGGGTATTCTAGATAAATCTGAATTTCTCACTCTTGGCATTAGTCCTGAGATCAGAGTGAGACCATAAACCAGCAAAGCTGCAAACTATGAGTCAAAAAAACCCAAAAAACAACTAGACTTACTACACAAATGCCAAATTATTTTGTAAATTATGTCTTTTTAACTGCAATCCTGATGTCTATGGGAAATTTCAGCATGGCGAGTGTCAAGTGAATCTGTTCTCAGCACACATCTGTCTGCACTGGGCACCCCTGGGTACCTGGCTCTCCTACAAGGACAAGTGTTGTGCACATAAAAGCATCCCTTTCTAACCCCTGCCAAATCACAGTGAGCAGTCACAGCACATAACACACCACGAAACTTGGATGGAGAAACCACCAAATAAGGGACTGCACATGGAAAACCTAGAAACAGGCAACATCCCAAGACACCAGGCTGCTTCTGCAGGTAGGTGAGCCACTCCATAAATCTACATCCAAAGAGAGAGGCAGCCAGCCCCACTCAAACCTGCAAATGCCATTTCTGTGTTCAGAGCACTCACCAGCTCTTTGTCCTGAAGTTCTGTTTCCAGCTCCTGGAGACGTCTGCTCAACTGTGCATTTCTTTCCTTCTCTTTATTTATTTCATTGCACTGTTCCTCCAGTTCTTCAATCTTTAAGAAATGTCAGACATTAAGTGAAATTTTTCAAATTTCTGAAAATCTGGGGCAGAACACAGCTGAAGAAATGGACATGGGACCTGTTTCCTAAATCACAGCATTTGATTCAGAGCAATGAAATTATCACTTATTTCCTTCAAAAGAGTCAATTTACACATCCACTAGGAAACCCTGGGTCTGTATTTATTCTCTCTTACAGTCTCTCTTATAAGTACTCAGGAATGCACAAAAGACTGAGCTGCTAAAACAAGTGGAGCTGGGGATAAAATCTGCACTTCACTCCTCTGAAGCCAACACAAGGCTACAAGAAATAGGTTTTCTTAACACAACAAGGAGAAGAAATCTCTTGGGGGTTGCTTATTATTCTAGCTGGTGTATGAGGGACACAACATCAAAACTTTGGGGGGAGAACCAGTTCAGAGCAATATCTGCTGCTTTGTTCTCTCGCCCAGGGATGTGCTTTGCTCTCTCCACACCTCCTGCTGCCAGCTCTGGACTCAGCTCCCAGGAGAGGCACATCCCACAGGCCAATGGACCAGCTCATTAAAGTGTGTACTTTAATTCTCAGCTTTGTGTTGCTTTGGGATTATAACTTCCCTCATTTGAAGGTAGAGCGATCTGCAAAAAATTCTGACCCAATTAATACAGGAGAAGGAACTTCCCAGGGCACTGCAGTGGTGCAATGTGAGCACTGAGCAAGGAACCTACTTGGGGGAAAACCTCAGAAAACCTCCCTGTACAGAGAAAGGCATTATAAAGACAGCATTGCTGCAGAGTCTGGCTGGTCACCAGCAGGATGACATTGAAGAGGAAGCAAGGTGGTGTTTTAATAATATCTTCTTCTCTAGTACAGCTACTGGGATGTGGCATGTGTTGATGAGAACAACTTTTCCCTGCCACAGTACAGAAAGGGAAATAACCACCTTGCAAATTATGGTATTTTCCCATGACATACTGTTCCAGTCTCTCACTTCTCCCCTATCCAAAAGAGACTGGATATAGGAATCCAAATCACTTAACAACTAATATTAATTTGTTACTGTAACATCATTTAATGCAGCTCTGGTTTGATCTTTATGTTAGCACTGTGCACCCATAAAACACAAGTGAATAAACAGCGAATACTGGCCTCAGAGAAAAGGCTGTTCCACAAAGAATTTTAGTGTCAACAAACAACCCAAACCACCTCCAACACTGCAATACTACTTGCAGTTTATTGACACACAAAAAGACATGAAATTCCTTCCCTCTTCAAAAGCAAACACTAAACAAAAAGATATCCTCACCAGACTGATACAATATGATTTCTAGTTCAAATATCCCAGTGATCCATCTAAGCAGCAGGAAAAGGATCCAGCTTTTCCAAAGACATTTAGGATGAATAGGGTGAAAACAGCCCTGCAAAAGCAGTGCTCCTGGAAAGCAGGACCCCCTGTGCCCATAGGGGCTGTTGCAGAGAGCACAGTATTATCAGAAAGATGTACTAATGACTGCTCTAAACTGAGACTTCACAGATTTAAACTTCTGAGTTGTTCTCTGCTGTAGCCAGTGCTAACTCTCCATCTTACACAACTGAGAAATGTGCTCAGTAAAGAAGGAGAGAAGGCTTTTGGAGATGCCTGCTGGCAGGTTCCTGGATGATTTGTTAGTTAGTGCTGGAGGACCCGGCTCACAGCCCACAGTGCTGAGGAAATAACTCACACTCTCATTGCCCTGCACACTGCTGGGATCTGCTGCTGATACTGACTGGTTCCCAGGCTGGGTTCCTGTGGATAGCCAGGCCACAATCTCACCTTCTGCTCATCCATGTCTGGCAGGATTTCAGTGAGCTTAGAAAGGGATACGCAACAGCAGCCCCACTTTTAGAACCTTTCTGGTTTCTCACCCCAGCCAGCAAGCCCTGCTGACACCAAATCTCCCAAACCCCAAAGCAGGGAACCTCAATGATGTGGCAGCTCCTCTGCTCCCTCCCTGCCCTGTGTGCAGAGGGGAGCATCTGCCTCAACTCCCCATCCACCTCCCTTCCAAGGACGGCAGACAGGGGAAAAGCTGCAGAGATCCCAAAGAGCGAGCCATGGGGGGAGCAGCTGAGTGGAGGGGCAGCTCTCCTGTGCCATGCTCTGCTACCTTGCCCCTGAGCTGCTCGTTCTCCTCCTTGCAGGCTGAGAACTGCTTCTTCCAGTGCTCGATGCTGGCCGCAGACTCCTGCAGCGCCGTGGACAGCCGCGCGTTGCTCTCCCGCAGCGACTGCAGCTCCGTCTCCCACTTCTTCACGTTGGATGAGCTGGGGAAAACAGGACACTGTGAGGAGGCTTCACCTTGTATTCCTGTTATTGTTACTCTTTACCTGTCTGCAAACTCCCCACAGCGGTGTGCTCACCAGTAATTTGCAATAGGAGGAAGAGCGCTCAGATGTGTGTAATTGCCTTTAGCCATTACCTGCCCACGGAGAACAAAAGTCTTAATTTGACTGTGTCTGTCCAAACAAAGGGATCTACCGACTGCAGCAGCAGTGGCCTGTGTCTGGAGCAGAAGCCCTGCTGCCAGAGCAGGCTGTAGGGTCCAGCTGCCCATCTGCACACCTGGCAGTGCAGGTCCCTTCCCCCTGAGCTGCAGCACCTGGGGCTGGGCACCTGCACCCTGCAGCACAGCCACTCTGCACATCAGCAATTCCAAATGGGAGATTGCAGGGGGCTGACATGATCTATATTTGAATTTATTTTAATGCTGAGTCTTAACTATAAAAGTGTTACATAATGCTGCAGAATTAAACTACTTATTCCCCAAAGCTTCAGAGCTGCAGCACAGAGCACAAGATTAGAGGGTGAACAGGAGGAAGGCTTTGAAACTCCCTGTGTGCTACTTGCTGCCTGCCTGTGGAGGTGTCTTCAGCAAGAGGAATGAGCTAACATTACTGTTTGAAACAGGTTAAGCTATTGAAATGTCAATAAAGAGAGATGTTGCACTTCAAACATAATATATGCAACCTTGGAACTGCTCACTGGATAATGCTGCTTACATGATGCTTTGTTTTTTAAATACCTTTTTAAGAGTAGCTTGATCTTGTTAGATTTTTTTCCATTCTTAGATACACATTCACATGCAAGAGGCAGACAAGGCAAGATCCCAGCAGAGAATTATTCTATTTTAATGTTGTAACTTTGCATATTGCAACGCCTGTATTTTCACTACAGCTGCAAATTACTCTTCTCAGCATTTTCAAATTATTTATCAAAGCAAATAGCAAAAAATGTGATTTCAAGGGGCTCTGTCCACAATTTAGAAATATCCCCCAAGACTTTCAAGCACTCTGATGAAATTATACTTCTCACTTCAACTTTGTATGGTTGAGTTCATTCCCTTTCATAATTTTAAATATCCATATCTATTTTCATCAAAGTAAGTGTAGCAAACTCAAAGAGGAAGAAAGATTGGCTTCACATGTTATCAGCAGCAATTGCTCCCCTATGGCTTTAATGTTATTTCTGTAGTTCTAAAACTTTGTGAAAGAAGATGGTTATAACAGTTAGCATCAGCAGAAAAAAAGAGAGCTTATTTCTTCACAACTACATCAGGAGTAAATGAAATGGGAAATATTTCTCAACTGGATACAGGAGCTACTTGCTGAAATCTGTTCATTCATCCATTCTGCGGCACCATTTAAAATTAATTACAATCTGAATAATTTCTGCTAATATCATTATCCATCAGATAATTACAGCACACTTTTCTGATGCAATTTAGGTTCTACAGAAACTTCACCTTTGGGCTAGAGCAATTTTTAATTTATCATTCTCAGATTTGAGATGTGCCTCAGCAGGGCCACCGTGTGATGCCTTCTCGTCGTCTGTGCCATTCACACTTGAAGCTCGAGTGGAAGAGGGAGTTTCACGTCCAGACTCCTGCAGCACAACACACAAACGAACACTGGGTGTCTCCTGCATCTCCTGCAAGACCACAACACCAATTTCTTTGTAATCTTGATCCCACACCACTTGGCTGAGACCTCGGCTCTCCTGGCAGAGCAGTGGTAACACACACATACCCTTTTCATCTTGGTCTGTTTGAAAAGAATGAAAAAATTACAATGATACACAAATGGAAGTTTAAAGTGTTCAAAACTTTTAAAAAGTTCTTTTCCCTGATAAGGCTTGTGTTTTCTAAAAGTTGTTCAGTTTTTTTAAGATAATGAAACAACACAATACACAAAGTACAAACAAAGACACTATTCACAGACTGCTTGGTGCTGACCACCAACAAACAAAGTGAACTACAAAGACCATGACCAAAATCTTTACAAAATGAGCATCCAAAGTCAGCCACTCAGATTGATATTTGTGGCAGTGATTGCAAGACTAAAATCACTCAGCTGATTTTTCTGATCATTCACCCAAATTCCTCTGTGATCAAAATCTAACTTTCCTCCAAACATTAGCCCAGGCCAGGAACACCTGCTGAGCAGGGTTCACTCTTACCTAAAATACATGAAAATACAGCCAGCCATGTAGAGAGAATGGGACAACACTCAATTCCTTCAGTTTGCAGGAAAGTAGATGAACACAGGCTCCTTCCCACCCCCTGCAGCACTGCCCTGCTCCCACCACAGCTGCCCAGTCACCCTCAGTCAGGCAAACCCCACAGGTGGGTTGGACAGATGACAAAAAGAAGGATATCAATGAATCTCATTTACTGTGTGCTGAAGCACTACAGTGACTGACTTCCCTGTGACTCAAACTATGTCCAACAGCACAAACCAAAGATGTATAGCTTGCCCTGTTATTAAAACATTTTAACAGCTCAAGGACTGCTGAAAATAATTAGATTTAAATGAAAGTAAAGGGCAGGAGGGATGAAAAATATTCCTCTGACAATGCTAATGTCCAGCAGCTGACAATTACCTTCAGCCATCTCCATTTTATATACTTTAAGCTGGCTGCCAGAAGCTGGCACAGTCCATTTGAAAATTCAACTTTAAATTATTTATCCTGTATGTGTACAGGTATTAAAGCTAAATTACAAACCTGTGAATGATTGCTTGAGGTCTCAATTTTCTCTTGAGATCTGTCTCTTGCAAGTTTGGCAGCTTCTTTTACTTCTTGGAACTTCTCTGCAAACTAGAAAAAGCATGAAAGGTATTTATTATTATGATTTATCATCTATTAAACCATTAAGATTGCTATCTTCATATGGTATATATGTCCAAAAGTGAACAACTAATTTTATTAATTTAGAATTTTTGGCAAGAAAAAACATTTTAATTTTTTGGCAGGATGGTTCTCCCAAAAGAAATGGTGGTGTTGTTTCTAAAAGAGGGACATCTCTGTAACTCTGGCTAACCACAGTAAAAGCCCATGGAGGAAAAAACATTTGGTGTCTCCTGGTTTGATTTGGTCCTGTTTATTTTCTCCTCCTTCTCTGTTTCCCTTGGTGTTGACAGTGTATTAAAGAAAAAAGTACTAAAGACATATGTTTGGATAAAATATTATCAATGTCTTCTATTCCTGAGAACAAGTGAATTCAATTAAAGAATGCAAATGAGTTCATCTGTAGGAGGTAAGCAAGGGATTATCAAGACATAAGAAAAAGGAGAAGGTAGATCTCAATATATGATGGAGTCATATGAAAACACAGCTTTTCTGCTCTAATTTTCTTACTGCTTTCAAAAATAAAGTAAAAGACTTCAGATAAAGGCTTGAATGCTTCCTGTAAGAGGGATATATCAAACTGGGGGAGGTGAGAGGAAGGAAAGATAAAGATGGAAGGTAACAATCCCAACCTCTATGAGTTGCTGTAGAACATCTGCTCCAAAGCCAGCCTGGCATTTTTGAAATGCAAGTATTATCACAGCCAGCCAGGGTTGCAGGGCTTCAAACACTTTAAACAGAGTTTAAAATTTTAAAAGGAGGATTACAGAGATGGAAAAAAAAAAGGTATAATGCATAATTTATTTTTTAAATTATGATGTATCCACTGTAAGAGTAGGTAACTTTATCTTTCAGTTAAAACTGCTTGGTCTTGCTTGCCTATGTTTTGAAAAATTTGAAATGCTAGAGAGGCAAGACATATTAAAAGTAAAAATATAAACAGATGTATTTATTGCACAGATTGTGACAAAAGGATTACCATTATACCCTTGGATAATTCGGCACACTTACGAAAAAACTGTAAACAAAAAGCATGAAAAAACCCATCCAATTTTACAGCTGAAGAATAGAAACATTATTCACTTAGTAATCTTGCCTTCTAACTTTAGATTTACAGCAGCTATTTAGCATGCTCTCTCAGTAAAATGCTGGCACTGTAGAGATTGATTAAACAAATCTTCTCCATTTTATCTAAAAGAAATCTGCATTTACCTGTGGAGGCACATGACCCAAATGGTCATTTCCAACAAACACACACACATCATGGTTAAATCCCAGGGCACATCCAAAAGCAGGCTGACATCCTGGGTGCCCCCAGGACGTGTGGGGATGCTGGTGAGTGGGGATGGGGCTCTGGACCCAGCTGCTCCCTGTGCCACAGCTGACACTGCCCATGCAGGGCGTGCCCTGGGATGGCAGCATTGCCATCTGATGGCACTGCAGTCACTACATGCACAAATGACTTGATTACCTCCCCAGCACTCCACAGATCGTTAAGAACAACCACATTACATTTGTGCCTTTAGTGATTTAACTCTAACTTTGCACAGAGCGTCCCTCCCGCTGCGACACAGCAGCTATAACCAGCTGATTATTTCTAAAATATTGTATCAATACTAAGTTCTACATTTGTGTTCCTTGCAGATTGTGTAAGGCTGTTCTGTCTTTTATAATAAATCTTTTTCTTTTACGATAAATCTCTTCATCTCGTGTATGAAAAATTTATGAGGGTTCTTCATGGACCATACGAAATATGAACAGACAAAAAGAATTGGAAGTGATCTATCAAATTTTATTTTGCAGCTATCTTCCTAAAGCACACAGGAGACTGCTGTGAAAAATTATGTGAGCTGCGAAGAAAAGGATATTTTTCTACATTTCCCTAATAAAAAATTGCATATGATTGAGCAACGCTAATCTTCAGTACTAACCCAATACTGACCTCATTGCATAAATGATTTCAGTCATGTCTCTAGCTCACCAACACATGTATTAAACACATTAGCATTTAGAAAGTGACTGCTGCTCTGAGAGGGGCAGTGCCAGCCCCAGCTCTGCAGCACTGCAGCACCCACTGCACAGGAGCAGAGCCCCAGCTGTGGCACAGCACCAAATAACACAGAAATCACAGCTGATCTCTCTCCAGGAACCAACTGCTTCTGCCCCAAACACAAATAACTGGTACCACAAAATCATGCCCCACCTCCAAGGTCTAAGTTGATATTGAGCCATCAAACCATTGCAACAAAAGGGAGTGCTTAATGAATGTCAAATTCCTAATGAAAAAGTGCATTCAGTAAATGAAAACTTGGTAAGGGTGGTTTCAAGGGGCAATGAAAATCTAAATACCCAAAACCAACTACAATAATTCATCATGTTTCTCCTCCTTAGCTCCATGCCTGCCCTCTGGCAAAGTTCCCAAAATCAGCAAAAAAACCCCCAAAAAAACTAGAGGAGGAGAGATGCCAAGTGAATACCACCCCAACAGTCCACCATGGATTACAGGATGTCTTCCCACGCCCCAGGAAGCTGTGACTAGGCTGCAATATGGAGAAGATTTGCTGCTAACACTTGTGAAGCCTTTTGGTCAGGCAGCTGCAGACATGAGCACTGCTTGATTAGGAGTCCTGGCCAGTGAAATTTAATGGGGACTCGAGGATGCTACTGAGTATTGTACAAATTATTTAAAGGCTGTTCAAATCTACAGTCAGTTTGTCATCAGGAGAAATATATATATATTGAAATAGATCTCCTTAGCATTTTATACATTAAAAAGCATGATTTTGTACGCATAAATTTTAAGCTCCTGGTCTGGCATTATATTTTATGTCTCCTACTGACAAATTGTGCAAGTATCAGATGAAACAGCTGCTCCCACCCAAAGCAGGCTCATAAATATTTCATTTCCCTCTTGGTTTGCAGGAGCTGGGTGATGTGAGGGCCCTGGGGAGCACTGCAGTGCTGTGACCCACAACACACACTCGTGCTTCTCCTGGGATGAGCCCTCTGCACGGGGCAGGTGGGCTCCCAACAAGACTATTTACCCCAGAAAGTGCCCAGCAATTTGCTGTGTCCCAGCCAGGGTGTGTCCAGCTCTGGTGCCAGCTGGACCAGTGGCTGTGCTGTGTGCTGGGGCAGACTCTGCCCCGAGCTCGCTGCCCTGCAATGCAGAGACTGGCACACACAGCACATAATGTGCAAGAGTGAAAGTCCAGGGCTTCCCAGGGACCAGAGGCAGCTGCTTTATGATGTGCAAAGTCTGGCTTTACTGGGTTTCTCACCCATATAAATCTTTGTCCCTGTGCCCTTGACTACCTGCAGCTCCCCATATATAGCACACCCTGAACGACAGCAGAAATCTTTAACCACTTGGTGTGCAGAACTCAGCACTACCTGTGCAGCACCAGCCCTGCCTTTCCACACCCACACTGCCAGCATCCTGTGATTCCTGCCTCAGTCTGGCTGAAGCAAGGTTTGAACAATGCCTGGACACCTTCCTGAGGCACAGGGGAGGAAGGGGCAAAGGAGAGGTCAGGAGTCCTGCAGAATGGGAAAAGGACCCTGAGCAGGACATCAGCTTTAAGCCCTGGGATTCTCCCAATCAATGTGAATGGTAATTAGGTTACTGGGTCATGGAATGCAGTTTTCATTAATGGCTCATGTTTAATTTGAACTGCTTTTCCCTACAGGTATGGATTAATGCTTTAAGTATCTCAGGAGAAGAAAAGCATTAGAATGAGGCAGTATCTTTTATTAGGCCAAGCAATATACTTAAAAATGCAGGCATTTCTAGGCGTGCCTCTTCTCCTGCCTCATTATTTTCTGCTGCTTTCAACAGACATTTTTCAGCTTTATTTATTTATATTTATTTTAAGCCAGGGCTATTGATCTCTGGTTTAGGGAAGTTTTAGTGTGCCCTTCCAATTCCTGACTAAGCACTTCAATTATTTCCCGTAAAATAGGCAAGCTTTAATTTATATCTTTTATAAGAGTATAATGATATTAATATAAAATGAAACTTGATTTTACTATTCCCAATACACTTATATAGCTGTATCACTCTCAACTCAACTCTGATCTTTCTTACTAATGGCTCAATAATTAAACTGAGAAGCATAGACAATAAAGGAATATCCTTGTCCCACTGCCTTGCATGGTGGTAATAAACCAGGTTTTTTAACATTTTTCAGCTAGGTAACTGTCAGAGTTTTGGTTTTTTTTTCTTTTAAAAAAGATCATCTCAAGCAATTTTCAGAAGTGCTCCCCTTAAGCTCCCTCTCAATACTGTGACCAGAAAAAGTCTTTCTGCTGATTTGGAAAGCCTCTCATTCAAGCAGAAGGTTGTATTTTGGGCAGTGGGCTCTTCAGCAGATCATGCAGCACAAACAAATGTGCAAAATGACCTGGAAAGAAACACAGCTGGTGCTGGTGCCCCTGTACCCACACATGTAATTCAGATGAGCTGATACCTGCAATGCATTTCTTCTGAGTGTGTGTATGATAAGGTCTGCAGAACATGGTAAAATTTCTCTGATTAGGGTGCAAGGTCCTCCAAATGTACCTCCTGCCTTACTGTAATTATTCCATTATTTACCTCTCTTCTCAGGCTCAGCACCACCTGCTCCAAGTGGCACATGGTGCAGTTTTAGCCCCAGCCTGCCACTGAGGCACTGTGGGGTCTCGTGTCATGCTGCAGAGGTGTAACTTCAGTAATCCAGGATTAAAAACTCCTACCCAGAGGTGCCAATTCTCCCATTCAGTGTTCAAAGGTTGCATTATATCACGTTTATCTGTTACTCCAAACAGATTATTCCCCCAGGTCCATTTTAATCATCCCCTATTCCCACACATCTGATTAGCAACCATGAACACCTCTTTGTCCCAGGAGTGAAGAATATGCATAGGTGAAATGAGCAGTCCTGTACACCTGAGTAAGCATCATAAAACATTACCATCTCCAGCAATTCATTTTTAAACAAGCTTTGCACATCATGCCTTTATCATCCCCAAAGAACAGATTAATGCCATGGCACTTCTATGGGCATCTCAAGTCCAAAAATAATTTAACATATGAAAAGTAAAAATTTTTACCTTTAAGAAACACTGCAAAAATGCAATTCTCTGGAAATTGCAAACATTTATTATGACAGGCTTACTAAAATAAATTCCTATAACAACTTGCTTGATAGGGAAGTCCTTCTAGTGCAGTGCTCTGCCTTTGCTGCTGATACCACAAGAAACACTTTCTCCTGATCCTTTTCTTGTTAAAGCACAGGAGAGGACAGCACCATGAGAGGCTGTGGCATGCCCAAGGACACCCTGCTGAGGTCACTCATGAAGCCCAGTGCCAAGCAGCCAATGCTTCAGGAGTCAAGTACGTGTTAGATAAGTCAGGCTTTTTACCACATGAACCATCATCTCAGCTGCTTGATCAGCACTTGTCAAGACCACTACTCCAATGACAGAATATTTTCAGGTGCTGGTTATTCAGAACAAGAGGCTGCTCTACCTTTACAACGGTGCTGATGTACTCAGCTCCTAGTCCAGGGGAGTGTTTCAGTAATGCCACACTCAGGATGAGGGGTTTGCTGCTGATGTACTCAGCCCCTAGTCCAGGGGAGTGTTTCAGTAATGCCACACTCAGGATGAGGGGTTTGCTGCTGATGTACTCAGCTCCTAGTCCACGGGAGTGTTTCAGTAATGCCACACTCAGGATGAGGGGTTTGCTGCTGATGTACTCAGCTCCTAGTCCAGGGAAGTGTTTCAGTAATGCCACACTCAGGATGAGGGGTTTGCTGCTGATGCAGGGGCAGTTTTGTCAGCAAGCCTGACATCAGCCCTCCCCTCCTCAGCCCCTGCAGAACTCACTCCAGTGTGAAGAGGACAGGCTGGGGATGCTGCTGTGCCCCAGGTGCAGCAGTCCCGGTACCTTTGTGAGCTGCTGCTCGGAGGGGAAGCCCAGCCCGAAGACGGTGTTGGCTCTGCTGTCTGCCCACTGCCCGAACTTCTGCGACGTCTTGGTGAAGGTCATGTTGGGGGTGATGGTGCTGTTTATGATCACCTGGGCACAGGCAGAGCAAAAAAAAAGAATTAAAACGTACAAGTCACATCGGAAATGCATATCCTAGCAACGGTATCATCCAAAGCAATTAGCAGGCTAAATTGGGAAATTGCTGTGTGCAGAAGATTTTTTTTTTTTAACCCAAAACAAAACAGTTTTTTCCTGCCTTAATTCTTGCAGGAGTTCTGATGCTTTGTGTTGTTTTTCAAAGTACCATCACAGCAGTTAAATGTGGCTGCTGAACGTCACTGAACTCAAAGCAAGGTCAGGAGCCACAAAACTACCCCAGCAGAAATATAGATGTAAAATCCTCTTTTTTTTTGCATTAGGAAGCCATACAGCACTGCCCCAACAGGCACCTGCTTGAGGCCTCCCAGCAGGGCATCCACCAGCAACACCTGAACTCAGACCTGAAGGGCAGAGACATATTTCTGCATTTTTCCATTTGTCCTCAGGCCTCCACAAGTAGGATGCCAGAAGGTATAGAAGATATAGAAGATATAGGATGCCATATCAGAAGTTTAGAACAAAACCAGACAATAAAAAACAAGGAGAAGCTGATAGCTTAACAGTGAGTTTAACTTGGGAGGGTGGTGAAGCACATCACCAGCAATGCATATGCAGTATCAAATTTGGGCCTTGGAACAAATATTTTGCCTTTTTACATACATTAACTAATATCTGTTTCATCACCTGCCACCCTGAAAACAACAGTGGTTCTTGTAACTAAAGAAACAGCCAACAAGAGGAAGGCTGGTGGATGAAGTCTCTTGGGAATTTAGTGGAACAAATATAAAATGTAATCTTGCTAAAAGAAGTGAGGTATATGTCAGTTCATTATCAAAAATCTTAGCTTTATTTTCAGAAGACATCATTATAGAAGTCTAGCGACTTCTTCCCCTAGAAATTAATTCATGTACAATGTTCTTTCTGCTAGCAGAATAAGAGCTTTCTTTAGTCATGCATACCATCATTTCCAAAATGCAAATTATGCAGTAATTAAGCCCAATCTCTGGGACAGTTTAATTAACATGATCAGGAAGTATCCTGGCAACATCATTTACTACGTATTCCAAGCAGTTTTTTCCTAAACTATCATTTACATTTAGTGAAAAGTGTGAATTAAATTTTCCAGAGGAAGATCCCTACTTGCTTCCATCCCCTCCCTGACTTTGGACCACTGTGATGACACTTCCATTTGCTTTCTTAAAAATTACTCCACTTATTTCCCTCTTTTTGCATCATCACTTTCAAAAAAACCTGCAATTTTCTGCCATTCCCCACCCTGGAATGGCAGAAACAAACAGAAGCTGTGGCTGCTCCATCCCTGGAGTGCTCAAGGCTGGATGGGGCTCTGAGCACATTGCTCTGGTGGAAGGTGTCCCTGAATGGAATTTAGAAGAAAATCAGAGATTTGATGTAGGAGTTTGACAAAGCAAAGGGACCATGATGGTACAAGGAGTTCATGGTACAGAGAGTCAAAAGAATAGGAGGAAAAGCTACAACCAATCCCCAAATTCAGAGTGCTTTCCAAAAACTTTAAAGGAAGTGTTATATGTATATTTCTGTTTAAAAAAATCTTACATCTTTCAGATGAACCACTTACAAATGCCTGGCTTTTCAAGTTACAGAATTCATTTTAAAAACCATAAAATTCACAGAAATTTCAAGTCATAGGCAGTATTATTTCAGTCCTGCTGTGCCTATCAACTTAGACATCTGGGGAAAAAAAATAATAAAATGACCAGTTTGATTGAAAGGCAAAAGCTTCACTCACTGATAGCTGACCCTGAGAAGAATAAAATTCCTCCATACCTCCTACAATAATCACTGAGGAAATACAAACATATAAAAAAACCACACTGAAGTTATCTTTTACAACACAGTTCAACGTTATGAGATGTGATAAAAGGAATAATGAAGGCTGCAAACTGTAAACCAAGGAACACCTTATTGAGCCATGAAATGCACTACTGAGCTGAGCAACCTAGAAGTTAATTTTTTCTACAGCCCGTGGAGAATCCAAGGAAAGGTTGTGGTGAGCACACACCTCCAAGAAACTGACAGTTCATCTGTTAAATTTATAATAAGCTGCTGTTAGTGCAACTGCCTGGAAGCTGTCTGTGCCTTTCCCCTTAAATCCTCCTCTGTCAGTCAGGCACTTCAGAAATGCTGCATTTCTACAGAGAAGTGAAAACCTAAGTAGAAGCTTAGGAGATTAAATCAGAGCTCATGTTTCTGTGAGTTCAGAGGAGATGGATGCTGTGGGTACATTGTGCTTATCCACCTGCTCTTCCTGCCCATCTCACCCCACCTGCTGCACATTCCACAGATCTGGCCATCATTTCAGAGCAGTGACACTCCACTGGCGAGGGAACAATCACATTGGTTGTGTTTAGGAGAAAGAAAGGCTGCTATGATTTCAAAGAACAATGGACACTGAGGCTTGCAGGTGTTCCTGCCAGGTAACCCAGCTTATCCCTACTCACCCTTGGCTATGTGAGCCCAGGAGAGTGCTCCCCACCACTCCTCCATCCTCTGGGCCCAGGAAGCATTTGTGAACACCACAACAGGAATTATAAATAAACTGGGATTTTTTTTTTTTTTTTTTTTTTTTTCCACGTGAAAGTATGAGCTGGAATTTTCAAATTTCAAAAGAAGGAGAGAAGTAAAAGGGCACTAGTTTGCTGCAGGCAGGATGAGCCCCTAGGCTCTTTTCCATCCCTACCTGCAATCCAGCATGTTCATTCTATAAGAAAAGGCCACTCATCAATTCAAATAAGCCCTTATGAAATTCTTTGCATTTGGTCCTCATTTGTATAATACACACATGGTGAAATTCCAGCTGCATCCTAAAATGAAATAAACTTGGGGACTTTCATCCAGGATAATGGATTCAGAAGACAAACTACTCTCTAACCAAATGCAATCAATCTCTGAAGTGGTTAAAGAGTTTTCCCTAAAGACAAAGGCAAAGAGAAGTATAATATAATAAGCACCTTACAGAATAATAAACCCATTCATCATGCTCAGTTGTCTACATGTGGTTAAAAAAAAAAACCTGCCTTTGCACTCACCTACATGCAAATGTATCAGATGGCAAACATTCCTGACACACCTGCACGAGCCAAGCAGAATCTCCTACTGATTTCCCTTCCTTTGGGAGAAAATCAAACCTGAGAGAGCTACATTTGATCTGAGGATGACACAGAAATATGTTCACAGCACAAGGCAGCTCTGCCTCACCCAGAAATGACTCCAGACATTCAGGAACACACTGGGTGCATTCATCAGATAAAAGTCAGTGCAAATAAACTGGTGTGGAGCAGAACTTTCATGGGCTGAAACACACCCATCCTGCTGCCTTCCCACGGAGAGAAGCTGCCAAATAAATCAACAGGGAAGAGGTCACCAGACGACCTGAGTGTGTAGAAGGAGAAAAAGGCATTGGCAGCCGCTGGTGCTCGTAATGAATGAGCAGAGCCTGAAAATGCAGCTGCTGCCTCTCTTAGGGGGACACTTGCAGCATCTACAAGGTACCACAGCAGTGCCCTGAGAAAAGCCATGTGCTCCTGGAAACAGCTTCCCAAGTGTGTATCCTGGCTAACAGAGGGAATTATTCTGGAATTTCCCCTTGAAACTCACGTCACCTGTTACTCTGAAGTAACCACACCTCCAGAAAAGCCCCAAGGCTCCAAGACAGAGCATCTACTCCTTAAGACTATACTAAAATCTCCCCATTTCATTTTCACACCTCTTAATATGTGCTTCCAGTTTGCAGCCCTCGTAAAATTTAATTTCCTCAACCCACCAGGCTGCTAATCTTCAGTAAAGATGTATCCCAGTCTAAAAACAGACTTGCAGAAGGAAAGAAGCTGCTAATCCTCTGGCCATGCTATCACAGGCTCAGCAGGATCTTCCAGCTCATCAAGCCAACATGAATCAGAAGGGCTTGTGACACAGGATGTGAAGATGAGGAGTCAGAGGTGGATTTACAGAGAAATTCTTCCTTTATCCCAAATATTCAGCAACACTTTTGTGGAATTAGCCCACTTACAAATCCATGACCTGTATTACCCTCTGCACTATCTACTATCCCCTTCCTACCTCTGCTTCTAGACGGGATGGAACATTTTTTCACCACTGGTGATAAACTTCTCATTTCTAGTCCTAGAAAGCCAGTGCACACACACACACACATTGTTAATCATGACAGTGTAATAAAGGGAAAAAAGAGAGTCCCTTGCTGAGACCACCAAGCTGAGTAAAGCCAGGGAAGCACAAAGACACACAAAACCAAATTTAGCAATGGCACTTGTTCTAGCTTTGCTTTATCTGCAGCACCTGACACCTACATGGCACTTTTCCAGGGACAGGCTGAGGGGATGGAGTAACTAGATTGGGAGCACTGTAAGTGTGCATTAAGAAGAGCACTGAGTTCCTCCTCTCTGCTCTCCCTCCTGCTGCAGTCCCCCTTGCTGGGGAGCTGAGCACAGGGCAGGCACAGCTGGCAGCAGCCACCACCAGGCTCTTGTCTGGTCACCCTCCATTCACCCCTGCAGTGCATGAGCCTGGCCTGCTGCTGCTTTCAGGAATTTCTGTTCTACACAGTTAACCAGGACAGCAGCTATTTCACCCATCACTGGACTCCAAAACCTTCCCCAGCTACACCAGGTATTCCTGTGGGAGCTGGGAGTGGAAGGGGAACTGCAGCAGGTCCTGCAGAGAGGGAGACACCAGGACATCCTGCAGAGAGGGAAACACCAGGACATCCTGCAGAGAGAGAGACACCAGGACATCCTGCAGAGAGGGAAACACCAGGACATCCTGCAGAGAGGGAAACACCAGGACAATCTGCAGAGAGGGAGACACCAGGATATCCTGCAGAGAGGGGGACACCAGGACATCAGGGAGACACCAGGACATCCTGCAGAGAGAGAGACACCAGGACATCCTGCAGAGAGGGGGACACCAGGACAACCTGCAGAGAGGGAGACACCAGGATATCCTGCAGAGAGGGAAACACCAGGACATCCTGCAGAGAGGGAAACACCAGGACATCCTGCAGAGAGGGAAACACCAGGACAATCTGCAGAGAGGGAGACACCAGGACAATCTGCAGAGAGGGAGACACCAGGATATCCTGCAGAGAGGGGGACACCAGGATATCCTGCAGAGAAGGAGACACCAGGACATCCTGCAGAGAGGGAGACACCAGGATATCCTGCAGAGAGGGGGACACCAGGACATCAGGGAGACACCAGGACATCCTGCAGAGAGGGAAACACCAGGATATCCTGCAGAGAGGGGGACACCAGGACAATCTGCAGAGAGGGAGACACCAGGACATCAGGGAGACACCAGGATATCCTGCAAGACACACAGCACTTGCTGCAACCCTTGGCATTCACCTCCCACCCTGAGCTGCCTCTGTAGAGAGGGGACTCCTTGTATGGGTAAAGCCTCTCATGTGCTGCTGCTGCTTGTTTTATGGGGAAAAGGGCCATTTCCACAGCTGCACACAGTGCTTTTTTTCTCTTAAATTGCCCTGCATCCCCAGGATAATTCCATGAATGATGAGGCTCATTTCTAACCCCAAAAGCCAAAAAAAAAAAAAAAATCCCATACAATTCTTGTCCTCCTTCATAAAAAAAGATGTAAAAATAGCCCCCACCCCAATAAAAAGACTAATAACTGTTTTTCCTCTGATTAAATACCTCAGTTGTAAAGCTCTCACCAAGAAGCTGTCTAAATGCAACAGAAGTGGGTTCACGATTGTGAGAATTCTATTAAGTAAATCTCCTGCTACACCTACTCCATTGCTCTCTTTTTCTTCCCAAGGTAATTAACATCTCTGCAGAGTTGGCTTCCCACCTCCTCCACCCAGTCTAAATCTCTAAAATCTCCTATTTTTGCTTTGACATCTGACTAGAATTTTTTTTCCTTTTAGGCACAGCACACACATCCACCCACCCACCCGATTCAAAGCACCAGCAGCTGTTTCATGAAGAAATCTACAGCAAGGGTTTTCAAACCCTCTGGAACAAACTGTTACCCAGGAATTTCATGCAACAATTTACAAAATATATACAGCAAGATGCTTTCGTATTATTTTCATATGAGAAATGAGACTCCTAACTTATCACAAGAAGGGAGAAGGATACAGTAGACTCTTGTTTTTTTCCTAGTGACTAATAAATGGGGTGAGAGAGAAGGTTGCTTGAACTACAACTATAAAAAATTATAAAACTTCCCATAGACATATCATATTTTTGGAAGATTTAATAAAACCATATCATCTTTGTGTGCATGTAACCACAACCCTAAGTTAATTATTTAAGCACTGATTATTTTCTGCATTCTTCAAGTTTATGACAACAGCCTGACTGAAGCCTGAAGGTCCCTTTTGAAAGGCAGAAATGGCACAACCACATAAATAAGACTCCTCCATTCTTTAACAACCTACACACCCTGGGAGTGGTCAGCAATAGGATAGCTTAGCTCCTCTCCAAAATCTGGAAAAACTGTCCCTTGGCATGAGCAATGGCCATGATGGACAGGTACATTATTTTTAGGAGGTAACAGGATGTCCAGGTTTCTTCACAATAAACTTTCCATAGTTTAAAGACCTCTCTGGCACGTTCAGGTCCTCACATCACACTCAAGTAAAACACTCAGTGGGCCAGTTACTGGAACACTAGTTTAGGCAGTGCTTTTCTGAGTAGTTTTACAGAGGGTTTTTAAAAAGGAAAAATCTACCCAGACCAAAGTTTCCCTACTTGTTGGTAAGTGGTGCAGCAAGAAATCCTTAGCATGGATTTGTATCTTTTCCTCTTAGTGGGTAACAAATTTCATTTCTGGAAAGGTATTTGCAATCTCCTGGATTCAGCTGTGTGTGGTCTTTCCAGAGCAGTGACACACACAACACACATACAAGCAGAAAAATGAGCCAGATAGGAACAAACAGTGGCAGATGTGCTTCTGTTCCTCTCTCAAGGATATAGCTGTTGACAGCACTCTGGTATGTTTTTCTCCTAAGCTTACTAACCAGCTTCTGAAGGATTTGCTTCCAGAAATAATCCAGGAAATGAACTGAGAATTTTTCACATTTCAAAGTTAATAACTTGGAAAGAGATTAATATAGAAACATTTAAGTGGTATGAGTTCTACAGCTCTAGACTTTAATTTTCTTCTAAACCAGAACACAACCTCAGGAGATGATCATGATTTCTGGTTGATTCAATCTCAAGTGACCCACCAAATTTCCTGGCATTTACTTTGCTCCCTTTCTCAGCTTTTGACAAGCTGTTTTTCACCTGGAGTTCTAGGTCTTTTTTTTGTGCAAACATTTTTAACTTTTCCTTCTATTCTTGGCTCGTCTCCACCAGTATTACTAGTTCTGAAACTCCTACTGCAGCTAAGCCCTCACCGTTTTTTCTCATCCCCTGAATATTCAAAGACCTGTTCACACAAGTGCACCCAATATAACCAGCTCTACCTATCTAAACCTGTCTTAGCAACTGTTGAACAATTCTCCAGCAGACACAACTCCAGGCAATGTACTATCCTCCCAGTTATTAAATCCTGCACCTCCCCTCAGCCTGAGTTTCTGAATACTTGATATCACCTTGAGCAAATAAAGGATGATGCAAGTGAGTAATCTCATCCTTGGCTGACAGCTCTGCTTCTCTTTTCTGCTGTATTTCTCCCTCCCTGAATTCCAAAGAAAATGTTCTCAAGTTATTTGAATATTTAGAGAGAAACAAAAACTCAAGCAACTTTAATCAAGCCAAGTACACCCCTAGCACAGACACCACACGTATTTTCAGATCATCAGAGACTGTTGTTTTCCTTAATTTCATTCACTCTTACTTCAAAGATGTCCTTGAGAGGAGTATGAAGTCCTGGTCTATGGAGCTAGGAGGCACCAGCATCACCCACTGATGGCAATTTCCCCTTAAATTGAGAGTTTTCCCTGAACCACCCCAACTGAGGCTAAAAAATCTGCAAGTTGCATCACTACAACTCCAATGCCTTTAAATGAGATCAGAAAATAGCCATTAAAAATATTAATTATGACCTTCTGAGTCAAAGACAGGTTCCAGCGTAGGTTAGGCTGGTGGGCATTGCCTCAGGCCAGGACAGATGTTCTGCTCCCAATCTGATCATTGTACAAAATGAAGGAGAATTTCTCCACAAAAGGAGCAGCTGCATCCCAGAGAGCAGTTCAATCCAGTTTCATTAGTTACAGAACAACATGACCAAAAGGCACCACAGAAAGCAGCTTGAGATCACTCAAGCATCTTTTACAAAGTCTTTTGTTCAGCACTTCTGGCATTAGAACATTTCTCCAGCAGATGAGCATCATTCTCCAGCAAGGCCTGGGGAACCTGAACCAGGAAAAGTACAGAACACACCTGGTGAGAATGATGAAATGACCCCAAATTATTTCAAAGGCTTTACTGTGAATTAACAGTATATTCACACTGATGCTACTGTACTTGTTCTGCCTCAATAGTACTTATCTATCCTATTCTTATTTATTCAATTATCTATTTGGGGTGGTCCTGTGCAGAGCCAAGAGTTGAAATTGATGAGCCTTGTGGGTCCTTTCTAACACAAGATATTTTATGGTTTATGATTATGCAATTTGTGATTACATAATGTATATAGGAAATCATCAACCTACCAACTAATGTTTTTACTTAATAGCCATCTCAGTACTTAATAATCATCTCATCATAATGAGATATTTATTGTAACATACACACAAACTACCCATGCTGGAAGACAGGACTATGCACTAAAATTGTATTTTATACCATGTTTCGCATTCTGAAAGATACAATATAATTTTTATATGGGGCATTAATTAGTTCCCATCTGTTGACTCTGGTATCATCTACAGTGCTAAAAGGCATGCTGAAATTAGCACCAATAGTTCATGAAATAACTATGATAAAAAGGGGATGAAGGTCATCAAATATGCTTAAATTTCTGTATTACAGTAACCAGCCAGGCCAATGGAAATCTTCTTTTACAACATATGAAGATATGGACAAGAGGGCACAAACACTGGATCAGTGAAATCTGACCTTCAGAGGTCAAACCTGGAACCCTTTGCACTGGTTTGCCCTAATGCAGTGTCAGCCTTAAGCTGGAAGTGTGTTCTGGGCATGGTGTCACCTGCTGCCTTCTGGGGAAAGGTCAGCACAGTGTCACCTGCTGCCTTTTGGGGAAAGGTCAGCACAGTGTCACCTGCTGCCTTTGGATGGAAGGTGCTTTCCATGCTGGCTCTCAGTGTCAGACATTTAAGTAACACTGAGCTCATACTCTGCCCCCCCCAATCTATGTTTGATGGCTGGCACACTTTCTGGGACCACCAGAAAACATTTCCCACCCAGCCTGGAAGAAACTGGAGGGCAAAAACAGCACAGCAGAAGTTTGTTTTTGGTTTTTTTTTTTAAACGAAAAACCAAAACCAAAACAACAACAACAACAAACCCAAAAAAACCCAAAACAAACAAACAACAACAACAACAAAAAAAACATAAAAAACTCCCCAAAACTCTGTCTCAGTTATCCACTGGTGAAAAAAAAAAGCTTTGAAAATATGGAATATTTGTTTTATTTTATTCAGATTTTACTAGCAGGGACTCTCTGGAAATCACAGTCCTGCCAGTGCTGCAGTCAGCAGAGTAATTTTCAGGGTGAGGAGTGGGACCTTTTGGCATTTGACAGGCAAAGGGCAGCTGGCTGGGACCCCAGCAGCACCACCCTGCTCTGGGTACAGCACTCAGCACTCCTGACAAGCAAGGGCCATAAATAAAACTAGGGCAGGCAAAACTAGAAATCAAAGAGTCTCCCTCCCTTTGACAAAACACACAAATATCCTCACCCACACCTTTCAAAATCACAGCATTTCAGGATTTATCTATAGACATTAAAAGAAAAGCCAACACACCCCTTTGTAAGGTCACTTTTCATTTACTTTTACATCCCTCTATCTTTGGCTACCCAAGGCTGTAAAACACCCTCTGCAGTTCCACTACAAAACTATTAAGCCTGAAAAATTAGGTAGTTAAAGAACTCAGGTATTTAAGGAAAGGTAGGCATTTAAAAAAATCAGACTCCCTCCATCAGTGCAGCTGATTCATGGGGTGTGGGTCCAGAGAGCACACACTGGCACTGAATGCCAATGTTTTGATTGTTGCTGCCCCCCATTATCACAAACCACACCCACGAGGTCCCAGGGCAGAGTTAAATGCTGCCACACCAACGCAGGCCCCTGGTGAGGTTCACACTGCCAGAAGCCTTTTAGAATTCAGTGCCAAAAATTTTGTAATACATAAATTACTTGGTAGGTTTTTTTCCTGCACAAGAGTTGCTGTTGGTTTAATGGTTGAATTTACGTCAATGGAAGAAAAGAGAAGAATGAAAATATCTAGCCAGATGAAGGAATTTCATCTGTGCTACCATACCCTGTAATTGTTTTCCTCTGAAAGAAAAGATTCTGAAATCTAAGAGTCACCTTTTGGCAAAATACTCCAGGATATTTTTAACAACTATGCCTTAAAATAATTCCTTTTTCATGGGCAAAGATGTGTTTTGAGCCTCTGAACACATCACTGGAAGAACTCAATTTCCTCTTTGTGTGCTGAGGACACCTGCCTCCAATCATGACAACAAGAAAAGCGTGGTCATAAAGAGGTGGGCAGCTATTAAATTAGGTAGCAATTAGCTCCTACAGGAACCAAAAAAGCCAGGAATATATCAACTATTAGCAGATTTACATATCAGCCCTCCTTACCTCCCTAAATATCTGCTGCCACAGGCTG
Organism: Oenanthe melanoleuca; assembly: GCF_029582105.1. Classification (NCBI taxonomy): domain Eukaryota; kingdom Metazoa; phylum Chordata; class Aves; order Passeriformes; family Muscicapidae; genus Oenanthe; species Oenanthe melanoleuca. The sequence continues at coordinate 8,251,626 of NC_079344.1, forward strand.
CTGGGGCTGTGTCCCTGCCAGCTCCAGTGTCCTCTGTAAATCACCCTGTCCCCTGCATGGATGCCACTCGATCAAACAGCTTCATCACACCATGGAATGCACTGCATCCACTTTGGGGAACACTCTGTGAATACTGATTGGCAAAATTTGGCCCATATTCTTATTCTTACTAATTGCAATTTACTTCAGAAACAGACCCACTGATTTTGCTTTCCCAGCACAGCAAATTTTCTGGCTCTCTCTTCAATACTTTCACACACTTATGCCCAACTTAGCTGCTGATCTCCAATATCTGAGGTAATTATCAGGTAATAAACTTAAATGAACTAGTAACTGGGAATGAGTATCAGCTGACATTTTTTCCTCTGAAACACAGTCTTTATTTCTGTATGATGTATTTTCCACAATTACTCTTGCAATGTAGTAATATTTTAAAGCCTGATTTTAATTTTTTTCTAGTCATCTGTTCAAGCATCTCTCAGAGACAACTGGGGACTGGCATCTGTGATGACTCTTGCTGTGTCACTTTTCTTTGCTGCTGCCAGCTCAGGATGTCTCACTATGCACTTTATTGCTGGCTATTAATTTTTAAGCTAGCTTTATGTTCCTTATTAAGGGCTCATTTCTCAAAAGAGAAAAATGATGTTGTTGCAATCACAAGTTTTATAGGAATACAACATGAACATCTGAAAAGAGGGCAGAGGCTTGTTTCTGAGAAATTGTATTTCCAGCTCAAATTCTTTTCCCTCTTCTCCATACTGTTTGGATAACAAGCAATTTCAGATTATAAAAAATAAATAAACCCACCAACCAGGGTACTACCATGCATTAATCCTGAGGATGACAGAGGCTATTGGTCTGCATAATTTTCCTACTGTCAAACTTCCTTTTTGCCTCCAAAAGGCAAGCCAATGTAGGTCACTTCTAATGAGGAGCCCTGTGTGTGGCTTTCCCCACACACTGCACAGCAATTGGACACTTACAAGTTCATGTCCTCCCTGCACCATCACCATATTTTGTCTTTTTTCAGTAGGGTTGACTTTTGTCCACAACACTGGGCACTTTCACATGGTGAAGTCTCTTGGCTGCCTCATTAACTCCAAATCAGTGTGTGCCCTTGCATTTTACTGTATCATTTCCTCCAGCATTCATTATGCTGCAGTTAGCCTCTGGCTAGAAACTTCTTAAAACATGATGAAATTACTTGCTTGACAACATACAAGTCAATTATGTATGTAATTAAAAGATATACTAATCTATTCCCCAGTTTGGTCATGGTATCTTGGTTAAGATCATCTAGTGCATTCTCATATGGTATCTGTGAAATCTTTTGCTATAAATTGTAAGCTGCTGTCCACAGCACCTGTTTTTCTGTGAAAGACACAGGAATCAGAAGAGCTGTTGTCTTTAGCTCTGCAAACAGGAGGAATTAAAGTGGTACAAGCTGTTTGGAATTCAGGCTCTCCTCTCTGCTTCACTCCCCAGGTTTTTTAATGGGTTTTTTATTGGGATGGGAAAATTTGAAAGGTGTATGCTCTCTCCTGGCTGGCCTGCACACTGGACTCCTGAATACTCCTCTGCAAGGGAAGAGTTAAGCTCCCTAGACTTCACTCTGTCTCCTATCTTTACCCTACTCTCTTTCTCTTTCCTTTTTCTCACCCTCCATGTGCAGCATCCAGACTCTCCCATCCCTCCCCAAGGGGCAAGGCAAAGGCAGTGGGCAGCAGAGCCAGGCAGCTCCTCTGCCAGCCAGGCTCACAAACTGAGTTACCAACACTTACACCTTTGAACACACGGGCTCAGCAGTGCCTTAAGCCACTGCTAAACCCTTCTGCTCCTCTCTGCCCTGCACCCTGGAGAGTGGGGACAGGAGGAGCCAGGCACAGGCTGTGCCTGCTGGGAGGAGAGAGGCTGGACTGAAGGACAGGGCACTGCAGAGGGCTCAGACCTCTGAGGACAGCAGCAGCTGCCTGGGGAAGCCTCTCCTGCAAGATCTCAGCCCATCAGGTCAGTGCTGCATCAGGAGGAAGGGACTCATTGGGGTGACACTGCACAGCCTGCCTGTGCTCTCACAGGGGCCAGCAGCTCCAAGCTCCACACACTGCAGTCCAACACTGCCCAGGGTGACATGCTGAATACAAGTAAAACCAAGCTTATGCAACCAGGTGATGACCAATATGTAAGTGGAGCACCCTGTACTCTTGATCTCTTCAAAATGTTTTTATCATTAGTATGTAATGTCAACATAAACTAAAAAAAACCCCAAATGAATCCAACATCTTCATACAAGTTGGACTGAACTGCAATTTCTCTGCAAGCCAACATGAATCATATATGTTTGTCTAAAATAAATCATTAGAACAGCCCCTTTGCAGAGCAGACAAGGATGGAAAATTGTGAGAGATACACATCCTTCATCACTGCCTTCCTTCTAGGGCCAAGTCCCTTCACTTACTTGAGCTTCAGCTTTTTTGTCCTTAAAGCAGACATAACTTATGCCCACAGTGATGCTGTCACATTAATCCATGTGGTATTTGCCAACACATGAAGACTATTCTAATGAGATGTACAGAAAGCAGGACACCATCATCTGAAGCTGCCTATATTCTTCCTTACAGTTCTACCCAGTTTCATTTTTGCCTGGAAAAGTAGGTCAAAACACTAAACAATAGTTGTTTAAAGGGGAAAATGCAACTTTTAACTTCTTTTGGCAAAAACACTGGGTTTGGTTTTTTTCCCCCAATTATCTTAAAATGGACAGGCAGGGTCACAGGACTCTCCAGAGGTGAGCATGAAGGTAGAATCTATTCTTGACCTGTTCCTTAATCAGCAAAGATTCAATACAAGAGAAATAATTTATGTGGCCAGCAATTGATTCTTGCTTGGGAAGCCCCAGGGGAGAATTCTAATCATGGCAAGCTCACCTTCTTCTGGGACAGGTTAAAAAGGGGGAACATTCCCCTTCTGGGTGTCTTTTAGCAGGTGACAAAGCAAGGCTTGGGTGCCCAGCTTTTCCCTGCACACACTCTGCAGTTCTGGCAGGACCTCTGGCTGTGGCCATGTGCTGCCCCTGCAGCTTCCTCCACCACATGCAGTAATTACTTTGTTTTCATTAATTGGCCTTAATGCATGCATGCCCACAAACCAAGCCAGCCCCTGCTGTGAGTGCAGCAGTTTTGGCTTGGAAGTGGCTCTTTCTGGGTTTGTAAAGCCACCAGCCCAGCACAGCAGCCTCAGCACAAGCACCAAGGGGTGTAAGCAAGTCCAGGGGGGCTCAGCTGCCCCAGCAGGTCACAGGGGCTGTGTGTGCCAGCTGCAAACCCAGCATTCCTGGGAATGAACACACCAGCACAAACAGCAGCATGATGGGGAGATATTAATGCTGCACTGGTGTCAATGAAACATTACCATCAATTACAGCAGGCAGTATGGCTGATTTATAAGCCAATATATAACTAAATATAGCACAGGGGATGTTTGGACAAACAAGTATGGGAAAGAGGCATGACAAATAGAAAAGCTTTAATAACAGATGATTTCTGTGATCTCTATCTCCCAGAAGAGTGATATTTTAACATCCTTATCTAAACAGGAACACAGATAAAAGGCTGTAAGCTCATCTTGTTATCCCGTAGTTTGTGCTCTGACAGAAATGACCAATGATTTTTGTACATGAGCAAAATGTTTTCATTTATACCTCAGACTGGGTCTGCTAGGAGAAAGTGGTCACCATCAAGTGACTTTGGAGGGACTAATCAGAGGGATAAATGTAGTTTGTAATAAATACAGTTGTCTGAGCAATCTATTCAGCTCGACTGATTTGGATTCTTACAGCAAATACTTGAGCACACTCTCTGGTAATTCAAAACAAATTAGCAAAAAAGGTTGGAGGAAGAACCTTCATGCCTAGCTTGTCACCTAAGGCTGATGAACTCCAGTGCAAAAGCTGAAGAAAATTAAGTACTAAACTGTAAATAGTTCAGCCAGGCAAAAGTGAAAATGCAGCTGACATTTACATTAAAAGCTATAGTCTGCATGTATCTGTCTCCTCATTCCTTTTAGAAAGAACATTTCTATCACCAGAAAGGCCTCAGCCTTATCTACCCTTCCATGGGTGGCTGGTTTAGATACTGTGCTACTGACTCAATTTGGACACTTCTTGGCTCACTTATCGTGAAGCCAAATTCCTGAGAGATAAAATCAACAAAGCTGGGAAAAATTACTTCTAGGGTGCCCTGTGTTTTTCCAATAATCACTACAAGTCTCCATAATGGATTGTATGAAAAATGGGCATTCACTCTGTGTTGAATGCAGCCCTGAGCCAGTCCCACCCCTCCACAGACACCTCCAGCTCCTACCTTGGCTCCATCCACGCTGATGATCCGGTAGCTGTTCCTTGTGCTGTCGTAGAAGTAGGAAACAGTGACAGCCTGCTTGCTGGCAGGAACCCAGTTCTTCTTGGTGCTGGGGTCAATCTGGAAGACATGGGCTCTGGTGGTGAAGATGGGCTGTTCTCTGCAACAGGGACAGCAGAAACGGGTCATGAGTCTGCAGAAGGTGAAATGTGCCAGCAGCCCAGCCCAGGCACACGGCACAGCACCTGGCAGTGCCCCAGATTAAAGACAGAGCAGTGACACTGCCCAGCCACACTCCAGCCTTGGTGCCTCTCCTTGGCATCACCAAGTGACACTCAGCACCCTGAAGTTACTGCCACAGCCAAGAGACAACCAGCTTTTTTCTCCCCATGTACCCATCTATTCCCCAAAACAGTTATTTCCAGGATAGGACATTCCCATGCATTCTTCCTTTCCCCATCCACACATTTTGCCCCCACAGCTGATCTCCTCCTGCTGACATTCCTGTGAACTGCTGCCTACAGCCAGTGCTCTGTGGGGGCACAAGGACTAGAATGTCATACAGGCATGGTGTAATTATTGAAATATTAATCTCTCTCCTCAGAATCCCACTGTTGTGTGCATGTGCATGAAAATTTCATTAGATGCAAACCAGTCAATCACCCTGGGAAGTGAGGGGGGAAGGAAAAGAACCAGACTCCAGTGCTGATACAGATATTGCATTTTCAGCTCTCAGTGGGTGATGCAGCACCCCTGACATCCTGCTCCTAAACACCAGCCTTCCTCAGAGCCTTCTTCTCCTCAAGAAGACTGTGCACACAGTGGAGGGGTTTTGTTTTACCTTCAATGTGTGACCAAGCAAATCACACAGAAAAGCAGACACAAGACCAAAAGAATCAAATGTGATACATACAAAGTCATCTAGGTTAAAGATCAGAATTAAGCCTTTCTTAAATGCCATAAAACTAAATTCACTGCCAACTATATGTTTAACCTGAGTTTAGCAGCAGAAGTAAACTGCAATGCAAGCTCTACTGAGTTGTCATATGCATTTTCATGCTTTTGGTTTTTAAAAGCTACACTATATAATGTTTTATATTAAGCATACTACTCAATATGTTCTTGTCCCATACAAAATATTATACCATGAATTACAACAGGATACAAAGCCAATGGTACTACAATAGAGCTACCACCCAGAAATTTAAATTAAAATTGAGGGGAGTAAATTTCCAAATATCAAAGAGATGAAGTGACTTAAGAGTACAGTTAGCTCAGGAAACATGAAGTGAACTTGCAAAGCCAGCAAGGCCTGAGGAAGGAGAAAAAGAAGGAGTGGTTTTCTCCTTGCAAGACTTACACAAAGTTCTACATTTTTCCAGGGGCTTGCAGGTTTCTGGACAGACAGCTGTGCTGAACCATGTAAAATACTTATTCAAATTAAATTGAAATGACAATGGGACTGTCATATTGCAGCTGTCAAAGAGTAGCAATTGCTTCAGTTCTCCCTTATCAGTAACTTGCTGAACCCAGCTCTCATTTCACAGGCCAATATTGATGCCATCCTCAGCTGGGTGGAAAGGGGCAGGTTTCCTTAACATTTTAAATACTTTCACTACCTATTACACAGAATTAGCATTGTAACACCTACAGAGGTTGTGGAGTTTGCAACAATAAAATTCAGGGAGGGGAAGTTTCCCCCAAAATGTTTACTCTTTTAAGAAATACACATTCCCTGAGTGAAAAATAATTTAGAATTGTTTTTGCCTTTTACAGAGTTCTATATTTTCAGTTGACTCTATTAAAAACAGGGTAATAGACCTAAATATTGTAGTCTAGATGTTAAGAATTTTCCTCCATGCAAACCTATTCCACAAACAACTTTAATTCTGTTACATTATCTTAACTACACCAGAAAACACTGTTAAAACTATGCCTGGCTGCTCTTCAGCAAAGGCAGTAAGCATATAAAGTAAATCTGGAGATAATAAAAGTAGAATGAAGGCAAAGCCCCACAACTATCTATCTCTATCTTCAGCAATCTTGAAATTTATTGAAAAAATACTGTTGAAACAGGAGCTGTATACATACATCCAAGTGGGTAGCTCAATGGATAGTGAAGCTCAGGGCTGCAAATATCCATCCATCCATTCATTCTTTTATTAAGAAGTAAAGGCACAACCTTTGTTTCTAATGATGTGATTACGAACAACAAAGAAGCCCACCTGCACTGTGTCACAGTGACAGTGTGCTAATTGATAAATTATTAAAAATAAGGAAATGCACTGTGTAAACTTAAACACTTCAAATCATTTGAGGTAACCCATCTGTTGACCTTTAGCTGGGACTCAGATTTGGAAGGGCCAGTTGGATGCTCCATGTGCCTCTGGCCTTTCCAGCCTGAGTTTTGACTCCCTGAAGAAGAGGAAGCACCCCCAGAACAGAACCTCCTGGATTTCCTGGTGTTGCCTTACAATAATTAAGAGAAGAAGATGCATTTCTGTGGCTGTGTGTGCCCTGCTGCAGCTCTGTGCTCAGCTCCAAGACTCGGGATTCAGCACCAGGAGCTGGTGCCCCCCTTCCCCACACACCATCCTGCAGTGCCAAGCTCCAGAGGCACAGCTCCAGCACTGCATCCCAAACTCCTCTGCCCACCGAGCACTCACAGCCAGCTGTGGAACTGGCACTCCATTTCCCAGTGAAATGCTAAATTAGGCACTTTTAAAACCCTCCACCCTGGCCCCACAGAGCTCCGAACTGAGAATGATTATTCTGTCTTACTCACTGTTAACTTTTCTACGTTTACTGGTGGAGGAATGACTTCATTTCCCAGGGTTCCTTTCCTTTCCATTTCATCAGAGATGTATCAGCTTTTAAGATAAAAGAAAGCAGTGCTAACTCTAAGCTCTGGCAGCACATCCTGCATGGTTTGAGCCCTGAGCTGGTCGTTCTGTGATGCTGCCAGTTTGCCAGGGGAGGCAGGAGCAGCAGCACTGCTTGGACCCACACATGAAGGCAAAGAGAATTTATGAATATTTAAAAATCTCATGAATTTTAACCAAAGTCGTTAATGATTGATTAAATACTCTTTTAAAAAAACCCAACTGTTTAAAAATCAATTTGACAGTAACATCCACTGCTCAGAGTAAAGCTGCTTGAAAAGTCAAACATGAAAAGTAGAGAAATCACACCTAGTAATTCCATATTTGGTAATATAAGTTAAGACAGAAAATGCTTTTTTATTATTAAATATGACAAGTATTTTTATAAATATAATTTCAATTTTCAAGTCATGGTTTTACACATTTTAGTTGACCTTTAATTTCAGTCTTTGCTTTATATGAGAAAAATTCTCCTTCAGTGTCATTAACCTTTTCTGAAGAATTTAAAAAGCAAACCACAAGCTTCTCGAGCTAACTAAGTGCTCCAGCTGTGTGAGATACAGTATCACTTTCTGGTTAATACACAACCATGCCAAATTTCACAAGTGTGACTAGCTGCAAGCCATGTGTTTTGTATTACTCTTCCTAATCAACGGGAATGAGCTCTCACTTAGGAAAAGTTCGAATTATTTAATTCAAATTTCCTTGTTTATCACTTGAACATGAGCACAGCCAGTGATTTAAATCACTTGAGCTGTAGAGTCCTTGCTGACTGGCAGCAGCATCCTCCGGGCTGCGGGATGCTGGTGGCGATGGAGCTGTGGCACAGGGAGAGCCACGGCCCTGGATCCGTGTGTGGGGCTCGTGGAGCCAGCTCCACACCAGGCACTGATGGGTGAACACTCCTGTACTGCAGCAATCCTTTTAGCTGTAAGCAAAACAAGGTGACTCAGGTGGAGCCTGCGGGATCAGCACCCAGACTCGTGTAAGTGCACAGTGCCCAGTGCACATCAGGGGATGCACTGACCATGAAGTAACTGGGACAAAGTAATTTTTGTAGGATCTGGAACATCAAGTGTGTTTGTGACATGAGCTCTGCTACTCCACTGGAGGCAAAACCACTAATTACACATTTTTTAAAACTTCCACTAGCAGATCGCTTTAAATTTCTGGGTTAAGGATTCCTGGTTTACAGCACAGGATTATTTGTGCTCTTCCCACACTAACTGCAAACAACTTTGCGTTAACTGTCTAATTTATCAATTGAAATTAAAATATTTTTTAAAAGCACATGTCTCCACATATCTGCCATTTGGTGGAGGATGCACATGCCTGCAGACATCAGCACAGAGATTTTGGAACGTGGTGTTTCTTGCTCCAGCCCAGCATCATACACATGTTGAGTTTATAATACCTGACAGTGCCAGCAGATCTGCAGTGATTTGCTGTAACAAGTATTAGATAATGAGGATCTCTCAAGAAAGAAGAGTAGATGCAAGTGCAAAATCCTACTTTGTGACATATCCTCCATCATTGATCACAATACAAAAAATTGTATTTGCTAAGCACAAGATGATAAAATTGGTGCCAGTAGTTATTTGGACTGAACGTTGCTACTGCTGCCTGACAGTGCAATGAAAAGAATTAATCCTCTATGAACATACATTGTAGTTTGGAGTGCCATCTGTATTTATTTAGCTCACTGATGGAGATTTTTCTCCTATTTGAAATACTCAACTTGATGAAAGTCCAGGCAAGTTACAATACCTAAAACTTACCTGTGCAAACAGTTTATCTACTTGTAACTCTTCACTTGTGCACACATGGACATAACAAGCTTTGAAGAACAACCAACCCCTCTCCCTGAAACACCAAAACTGAAGTAAAGGCAGGTGATGAAGATGTAGGTGCTGTGGGGAGAAGCTGCAGTTTGTGGGGTCAACACAGCAATTAGCACAGTGGGTGCAGTTCATACACTGTATTAATCTTGGCTCCAAGCAAAAATTAGAGCTCATTATCCTCCAACCTGTTACCTCTATGCATTCAATGCTTGTGCCATCTTGGATCAAATCTTCTCAGAAAAAAAGTGAACCACACAAATTAGTTTTTTAATGATGACGAGGATGAAGTTAAAGGATCCCTTCTGATCTCACTGCACACACTCCAGTGAAGGCAAGGGCATCCCCCTGTGCTACACAAACAGCAAATTCAGCTGTCCCAGCCCAGTGCCTGAGATACTGTCACCTCAACACCCATCCCTGCCCAGCCTGAGCCCACCCAGCACAGGCAATACACAGAGCTGGGGAGAGGCAGACTCTCAATCTGTGCATTGTTTGGACATGGCAGCAGCAAACTGGCTTCATGAGAGCAGGCAGCTTATTCCCTTCCCAAATTGCCATATGCTAATTAATCCAGGTCACTCAGATCTCATCAGCTGCCACAGGCAGCTTCTGCTGCTGGCTGCCAGTGCACACAACCAGCAGAGCAAATGAGAGCCTGTTTCAACTTGCAAGGGTGCAGAACTCAGCATGAGGAGAGCAGGTGGGTAATGGCTCCATTTTACACCTGAGGAAACAGCCATGGAGAGTGAGATGGCATCCCAGGATAACAGAGCCACTAGCCAGCCTGGAAATAAAATTCATCCCCTCATGTCCTCTCTGCAGCTCTGCTATCACTATCATTGCAGGGCACTTTTATATCACATCTACCCAGGGAAGTTTTTGACTATGCGAATTCAAAAGGCTAAATCAAAAGCTGAATATTCACCACTCAACAAAAAAGAATTAATAGTCTGTACAGAGCAGAGAGAAGCTCTGTGAATTTGACAGCTGCTCCTCCACACTGTGGAGGAAGGTGGGATGGGTGCCTGCAGCTGCCATTGGTCCTGCAGTGCAAACAATCCCTCCTCCTCACACTTATTTCCACAGCAAAAATTACTTGTAAGGATGGAGATGTAACCCCGAGCAATACAGGGCTGAGAGAGAGGGAGGATTTACTACCAGTTGTAAAAGGGGATGGGAGAACTTGCCTGGACTGATGGGCTTGGATAGCAGGCAATTGCACTCAGGTTTGCTGCTCTTTATTCTCTGTTTAAAAAAAAAAAAAAAAAAAAAAGGCACCTCTGAAAGTGCCATTGTCAGTACTTGCAGTCCAGCCCTGTGCTCCCTTCCAAAAGGGTGGAAGGTACAGGGAAGGACTCCTGGAAAACCCAAGCTGCTGGGACAAAAATTAAACTGCCTCCAAAAGAGAAAGAATGAGGAACAAACAGCTACTAATTTACTCAAAGTCCTTCTTTTCAGTATTGAAATTCCTATTTTACAGGCAGACCAAGCTCCTCATGATGTGGTTGAAGTGCTGAATCTGGCAGCATTGTTAATCAAGAGCAAGGTCAAGCAACTCATTCAAATATCCAGTCATGATTCTCTGGTGCCCATTTGGTATTAGATTTGATACCAACTCACCTGAAGAAATATATGAAATTTGTACCAAAAAAAAAAAAAAAATCCATCATTTTAGCTGCCTTCATTTACAGGCATTATTATTTCAAAAGAATATAATTAGCAAAAGTGCTTCTTGCATTTTTAGGGAACATAATAGTTCCAGTTACTTAGAGAGAAAAAAAAAAATTAGAATAATACTAGCTAGCTAAAGAATTGTCTGTTAAAAGCACAGACATCAATTAAACTAATTTTTGATTTGCAGCTCAGTAAATCCAAAAGAAAAAATCTTCAGGACAAAAGCTCTCAGTATGAAAATCACTGTAACATCTGTGAGGTCTCACAACACCACTGTGCCTTTATTAAGCCAATATCCAAATTAAAAGGATTAACTTGGGCACTGAGGAAGCTCACACTTTATTTTGGGGCCATCTCCAGAGGTCTATTAACCTTTCAAGGCACTGTGAATAAACACCCATACACAAGTGACAGGACCCTGAGCTAATCCTCCATGGGCAAGGTTACTTATTAAATAAAAAACAAGTTGAGGCACGTGTGTAAGAAACTCATTGTGTCACTGATCAGAGTTTTTTTCTGAGAAGACATTTAAAGAGGATCCATAAATCTGCACCTCAGTAATGTTACTACAGTCTCCCACCTGGAAATGTGTGAATTCAAACTCTGCAAATTGGAAAAAATACCTGTACTCTGTGTAACCTCTCCCATCCTCGTGACAAACAAAGCTGGATCAGCATGTGAACACCTCCCCAAAGTCATCCTACTGCTCTGGACTGGTTCAAAATCACACCCTCTGCACTCACCCCAGCTCCAGTGGAGTTAATGCTTTCAGCACAGCCTCCTCTGGGGCACAATGTTTGCATTGTAATATTTCAGGGAGCAATGCCATTGCAAATTGAAAGAGTGAACCCTGGAGTGGGGAGAGCAGGTCTGCAGGAGCAGGAGCACATTCCCTCCCAGAGCCTTCCCTGCAGTCTCCATGCTGGCACAGACCAAGGACACAGGGGTGCCTCAGATGCTCAGCTCTGGACCACGGATGTGCCTGCAAGGACCAAAGTCCACCCCATGCAGCTGCCTTGGGAAAGAGTTTATTTTGCATTTATAAACAAGCAAAAAATTCCTTCAATGCAGCAGTGCAATCTTTATTACTACTTTTAATCCTTTGTAGCCCTGCATGGCAGAAGGTTTGGGGTAATTTGAGGTTGTATCAGCTATTTCATGTATATTTACAAAATGAAGAGACTGAATGTCAGAGGATATATGATCAAAACACACAGCACCTGCAAACAGAAGACTGGAGTGAAATACCACGAGTGTGGATGTGAAACCCACTGTGCAGCATCCTTATGACTTTTTCTCCTCCCATGCCATAGGAATTTGCATGGCTGATGAGGATATCTTTGCACAAAGCAATCTGAAAAGCTGATTTCAATCAGTGGCGTAATCAAAGCCTCAGTATTGCAAAATAATATGATTAAACACTCCATTATTTCCAACGCCACAGCACTAAGCAGATCCTTGGAGGGGAGTGCTTTTGTGCACTAATCCATGCATGTAATTATCGATATGCTTTCCCATGCCCTATTCAAATGCTCTCCCCTGAGGCTTTTCTTCCACTTACACTAGGGGAGGAAAAAAAAAGCCAATCAGTTCAGTTTAAAGAACAAGTTGTATAACTCTTTTTGATCTGCTGCCTGAAGGATCAAATAAGGAATTCTAGCAGCTGTAACGTCAGGAGCAAGCGATAGGGCTCTGCCTGTGCTGGTGGCCAGCACCACGTGCCCTGTGCTGGGACACAATGCCACCCAGCTCTGGCTGCTGCCAGAGCACTGGGGCAGCAACAGCCTCAGCCCTGAGCACTCCAGGACACTGCAAGGACAAGGGCACCAACAGATGGCTTCAGACAAGGCTGCACGTCTTTGACGAAACTGGAGGATGTAAAAATTAAAAGCAATTAAAGGACAGGCAATTTGCTCTGTAAGAGATTAGGGAGATGCAAAGCAATGCCCACACTGGGTTTTCAGTGCATGTACTGACTTGCCTGTGCTGGGAACATCACCAGGCTGGTAACAGCACTGCCATGCTGAACTGGATTTGATCCTACCAGCCTCCTTCTGGAGCAAGTCATGCAGAGGACAAAATCACCAAACGTGGTCAAGAGCACCAAAGGCAGAGTATTAAAAACTGGAAAGGAGGTTCCAGTGCAAGCACAGCCCTGTGCTCGCAGCCAGGGACCCACAGCTGGGCAAGGACAAGGTGCTGGGCACAGAGCCATGGCTGAAGCCAGCCACACTCCCCACTCTGTGCAGCTTATATTAGACAATCTGAAAAGCAGCAGATTCCCTTCTTCTGGTGATTTTAATGGAGAAATAGAAGCAACAGGCAGAGTGGCTTGGCTGCTGCTTGCATGCAGCTCCCAGGAACTGGGGGACACAATTCCTGGCACCCGTGTGTCTCCCAGCAGCCAATAAGAGAACAGAATGACACATTTCTTCTGCTTCAGGTTAAAAATACAAAGGAAATTTCAAACATTTAGAAGCTAACATTATTCACTTTGATCTTTAAAAATATAACACCATCTGTAGCTGTCAGATTTACAGTACAGATCTCAGAGATGTACATTATTTGTTGGTATAAAAAGCTGTCAGCAGCTCTGGTGCAAAAGTGAGGATCCTCTGGCAGCCTCCTGAGTTTCAGGGAGAAATACTAACCTGAAAAACTTAACCAACAGGTTATTCATGTACAACACAGAATCTACAAAACAAGAAAAGTCCCTTCCCTTGCCACAAACCCCATAAAACTAAATCCCTGCGACCTGCTTACACTGCAAAATGTACATATTTGCAGGTGACATAGGGGAAAACTTATCCCATAACTTCCTGAACCTCAATAGCCACCTCTTTCTGATCCCTACAGACCTGTTCCCTGGCTCTTCTGATTTCTGCATGCCAATGCCTCCAACATGGTAGGTTATGTACAGGTTATACAAATTGTGGGGTATGGAAGGATTTAATTTCAAGTATCAGCATTTTTCAAGCTATGCTTGTTCCATAACTACAGCTAAAAAGCAAACATGTCAAAAAAATTGCATTTTCCTGTCAGCAGAGTCTCAAAAATTAGTGTGGGCTGGCTGAAAATTTGTAGAATAAACAAAACATAGCACACATGCCTTTTATAAACTTATTATGCAAGATGAGTTTGGGTAATATGCAAAACCAAATAAGACATTCAAATTATTTTCTGGATATGCATTAGCTATTCCAAATCTAACCCCAGTTTTAAGGAGGTGACAGTCCTGAGGGGCCAGGTTAGGACATGGGCCAGGGGAGAGATTGGCAAGAGCAGTCAAAAGTCAGAACCCTTATAATGTCAGATCATTAATAGCTTTAAAACCAAAAGGCCTTGACCTTTTAAAAATATATTCACTCTGCTGAAAAACTCTGTTCTCAATTTTCTGAAGTCAAACAAGAAACCTTGGAAACAAATTCTTACCTGTACAATGCTAATGATGACTTTTCTCATGTTCATAGTATTTAGCTTTTTGTGCCTTGGAAATTAACACAACAGGAGAGGACATAATATTTTTTTAGCCTGTGATATACTCTGCCCTGCTGGTATTTCTTTATTGAAAGACTGCACATAAATCTGGCTTTGCCTTATGAAATTAAGGTCTACTAGACATTAAAAAATCCAATTAGTGCTACAAAAATTAAGGCATACCATTTCCTCAGTCTCATCTACACTAATATAGACTTTTTTTCCCTTCTGTCAAGGGTGAAGGACACAGCTGAATGATGGGATTTTTTCCATCTCATTTATATATTGATGTAATAAGGGCAGACAGGTAGGCCTATGCAAGTGCTGATTCTGTCAGCAGCCCAAGTTGCCAGGACTGTGGATATTGTCACTTATAGATTGATAAATGGACTACATGGACTAATTGTATTCCAGAGTCTCTGGACAGATGGCAGATCTTACAGCCATATGGTGATTATTTCCACTGAGCTGAAAGTATATTAACACTTACCAAATGTTTAAAATGATGAGATGATCTAAAATAATTTTTCTGCGGACAGATAAAACAAAGGGCTGGCTGGGGCTGGGCTGTGTCCCAGGATTCCTGCTCTGTGCAGGCTCCAGAGCCTGCAGGCAGTGTGCTTATTGATGGACCCTCAGCTGGAGCTCTGTGAGCACAGGGTGCCTCATTTCAGCTGCTCTGCACGGCCCCTGCCCAGTGCCACTCGCTGCCAGCACTCTGACGTGCACTTCCTTTTCCTGGCATTTCTCACTCCTTCTCTTCCCTCTGGTTGAAAAGATACTGAAGTTATTGTCCTACTTTTAAAGGTAGACATACACCCAGCCCTGCTCCCTGAAAATCCAGTGGAGGACTGCCCAAAACCTGAACACAGGATCCCTGGAGTAGGACTGACTCAGCAATGTGCACCTGCAGCCCAAAAAGCCAACCTTATTCTGGGCTGCATCCCAAGGAGGCCAAGGGAGGTGATTCTCCCCCTCTGACCTGCTCTCCTGAGACCCACCTGGACTATGGCATCCAGGTCTGGTTCCCACAGTGAAGCTGCTGGAGTGAGTCCAGAGCAGGACACACAGATGATCAGAGGGGTAGAGCACCTCTCATCTGGAGAGTTGGGGTTTCAGCCTTCCAGTACCTAAAGGGGCTACAGGAAGAAGAGCAGGAGAATGATTTTTTGCATGAATAAGGGGGAATGGCTTTAAACTGAAAGAGAGCAAGTTTAGATTAGACAGGAAGAAATCCTTTCCTGTGAGGTTGGTGAGGCACTGGCACAGGTTGCCCCATTCCTGAAAGTGTTCAAGGTCAGGCTGGATGGAGCGTTGAGCACCCTTGTCTATGGAAAGTGTCCCTGCCCATGCCAGAGAGGTTAGAATAGATGATCTTTCCAGTGCCTTCCAACCCAAACCATTCTAAGGATTTTATCCCTTTCATGAGACTTATGCACAGCAAATTCACCCTTCAGAACAATGGGAGAATACAGGCAGGAGACTTGATCCTCTTCTGCTATAAATTACTGCTTATTTATGCCAAACAAATGTGAGCAATATCAGCTCAAATTCTCCACAGATGCTTATGCTAGAATAATAAACCCATATCACACAAGTTGAATGATTTTTTGCTTCACTTTCAGAAGAAAATTCTGAACATGTTTGTTTTCAAATAGGATTGAAAATAATGTTTTGTGTTCTGCAGAAATTTGTTTTGCATGCATTTTCATGATAGGAAAGTCCTTGCTAGTGGAAACAGCCACCTCCCTTGCTGGGGGTGAAAAAAGTTCACGGATCAGTTTCCTCAGTTTTCCATAAGTAAAATAACAGCAAGTCAAGAGCTGGAAACTGCACTCTTCATACTCCCTGTGATCTAAAATTAATGCCTGGTGTTGGTATGCAGAATGGATCAAGTACTTGCTCAGCTACTGAGGACAAGGTGCCAACTGGTGACAAATTCTTACTATGCTTTTCACACATTCACACTTTAGCACCAAAGTATTAAACCTTCATTTCTGAGGCCTCTTTTGCAGGTCTCCCTAAATACTGGTTTTTTTAGGAAGCTTTACTACCCTTGAAAGGCAGCAAAAGAATGCACGAGTTGCCCGTTTCTCCCTAGACAACACAGAGTATCCCTGTGTTTTTCCATGTGCCTCCAGCCACAGTGACCCGGGTCAGGAGCTGCTGCCACCCTGGGCTCTGGCCAGGCTGTGCCCCCGGGCACCAGCAGCAGCTCCCACTGCAGGGGAAGGAGAAGTGCCAAAAAGGAGATGGAAAAAGAAAAGAAAGAGGGGGAAAGTAACTGAATTCCAAAGCCTGGACCACCTGTCAAACTCACAGAGGTCAGCTGTTCATTTATGGAATAACAGGCAGCACAGAACTATCCCAACTCATTCCCAGCGGTTCCCTGCCTATTTTTTTTTTCTGGCCAATAATTCAGAGGTCATCCTTCAAAGCAGCTGATGAGCATAATCTCTTTCCAGTACAACCTCATGTCACTTGTGCTAATTTAACAGTTATTGGGAAGGGTGTTGGAGATCACTGCAATATTACTTTGGTATTTCACAAGAGAAGCTATACAGAGTTGCACAATATTGCTCTCCCCCCAAAGGACAAGGATGCCAATTCGTAAGGCAGGGAGGAAAGACCAAGCAGGGAATGCAAAGTGGATTAGATATTTTGATTCCTTTCCAAACTCTAAGCTTAAAATATAAAAAACTTTGGCAACGTCTCCCCCATAGAATTTGAAATGCTAATTTCTCACTCAATGGAGAAAAGTTCTTGCAAAGATCTGAACAATACGTATGCAGGATTATTACTCTGCAGCTGATAAATTCAGAACAGACCTTCCCTGTGGAGGGAAAAGCAGGTAACCACAACCACAGAAGAGGTGTTTACCCCAGGTTTAGTCCAGCTCATGAAGGAAGTTGTCCCTACAGCCCTCTGTAAAACCACAGAAAAGTCTGGGGAGGAAAAGAAGGGCAAGAGAGACTGCTGGGAGCATCAGGCTGCACATTACCACATCCTTGAAAGTGATGCATCTCCCATAAGATGCAATTTTGAAGGTCTCAGAAAACACATGCTCAGAACCTTCTGTCTGGGGAAAGTCTTGGAGGATCACACGGAAACTTGAAAGAAATTATTTGTCCTTCAGAGCTCTCAAAAGACAAAGTGGAACTTCACATTGTACACAAATAGCCATTCCCTTGCTCCAAAGCACACAGAAGGTGAAAGAGGCACAGAGGGGAAAGAAAATTTCCCCAGGGTAACATGGACACAGACACATTTCTGGATCTGCCTGGGAGATGAGCAGCCTCCCCATCCACCCCAAATAACTCCTAAACCAACAATTCCCTCAGTGGAGCGTGGGATCTGGTCCTTGCTTCACAGCTATTGTGTTTCATCCTAACTGAGATTACAGACTCAGGCTTTCAACTCCATTCCCTTGAAATTGGGTGGGTGTAGTGAAGCGACAGATCCCTGTTCTCAGTCAAGCCAGTTTCTGTTCTTCTTGAAAAGGACCATAAACCAAATTAGATGGGATTTTATGAATGAGCATTTTTAGAAGACGTTTTAAATACAAGTTTATGGGGAACACCTCTGTAAACAACAGGCAACAGAAAATTATCTGTCTCCTGCAATGGACTACTCAAGTGACAAACAGCTGTCAAACAGAAAATAAACATGAAAAGAGAGAGTTCTCATTCACCTGTGTGCTGTAAAGTTTCAGGCAACTAAATCTCCTTTATTATTTAATAAAAGAATAAATTTGTCCGTATTGCAGCTGGAGGAGAGGGGATTATTATGACAATCACCAAATTTAACATGAACATGAACAGAGTGCAAAGATACTTTTATCTCCTCCTTGTACACCCAAGGGCAGCAGTTGTGTCCCTGCTGTACACTGTGTCCATGAGCACTGCCCACTTTCTGTCCTGTCCTTTTCTGGGCAGAAACCTCCTGGCAAGTTAGGGACCAGTATTTCAGCTTTTGGGGTTTTTTATCAGGAGTTTGGACCACATGAGGGTACAAGAAGTAGGGACTTTACCTGGAAGGGCAGTGCTTAGGTACATCCTATGTACAGACCACACAAGATACAGAGTCAGCACAAGTAATATTAGGAGAAGGGTAAAAAAAGAGAACTGCATATATACCATGTTAGTGTTTAAGAAAATGGGTGAAGTGGCTAGATGTCATATTCTGTATACAGGTGGAAGGAGATTAAACTGACCACCTTGTGGCAGTCAGGCTGTGAAATCCCACTTCCACACCAGGACACCCTACACAGTGGAAGAATAATCCAAACTGACAGTTCTGAGAGGAAGTTAAGCTAACAGGGACTGACATCACCTGCAGGATTGGCATCACACCATCCTGCATGCCAGAAACTGCTCCATCCCAAAAGGTAGGATCCTCCAAGGGCCATTGTCATCAACTCTCTGCAAGCCAAATCTGCCACTTGGAGGCATGGACCAAGTTTTAAATCTGTAATTCATACAAACTCATCTATGTGATTTGTAGGACTTGGGGTGGTTGGGGACACAGGGACAACTATGCTGTTGCCATCTTTGCACCAGTGTCTGAACTACCCACCAGAACATTCATCTTTAGACACCACCATCTGTGATATAACTGATAAAAAGGTGCCAGACTCTTCCCCCATTTCCCACACATCCTCCAAGCAGCTCAATGCCCCTGAGAGCTGACTGGGGACATTCTGCACTTCTCATCTCAGAACTTCTCCACCATTTATCAAATGCTCTTATTGAACATTTTCAATATCACAAAACATTGCATGTTCTCACAAACAACTGCAGAGAGACATTTTAGATGTGTGCCACAGATTCATAGTGGGAAACTGCAATACACAAGCCTGATAAAACCAGGGAATGAAACAAAAACAGCAAAGTGTTGCTGTTACAGATTCCAGAGCAACTCACCAACAGCAGAGAACTTGAGTCAGTCATTGCAATACAATTAATGTGAGGGGAGACTGTGCACCTTGAAGTAACACCTTTCTAAAGGAAAAGCTCTGGGTACTCCCCATCTCTGGCTATACTGTCCTTCTTCCAGGGATGAAACAATAAGTAACTGAAATACTAAAAATAAAATGCTCACACTTCCCCATATAAAATTAAGATTTCCCTTCAGAGTCAAGCAAGATTAAAATTTTGTATCTTTTCCCTCCCAAGAAATACAGTGGTTTCGTATCTGAGGAGAATCTACTGCCAAGCATTAATCAAACAAGTATTTATTCAGTAAACACTCATACAGCACCACAGTTCCACAAGGAAGGGTCCCCAGTACAAGCAGAAGCAGCTTTAGGAAAAGATATTTAACAAGCTGGCTACACATTTTAAAATGTATTCCACAGAGGCCTTTGCTGTCTTGCTGCACTGAGGTACTAAACGGTGCCTGATAAGAATGCAGTTGCAGGATTATTATTATTATTATTATAATGAAAATGCTAATGGGGAGCAACACTGGCAGCTCTGGAGGGCTCTCCCAGGCCTCTTGATGCATAGGCAGAAAAGTGCAACTTCTACAGGAATTTTCTTTCTGAATCACAGAAGGGTTCGAGTTTCTAAATCCTGTAGGCTGCAGTGAAACTTCCAGATGGAAAGGAAACAGTTTGTCCCTTCAGGAATTCTTACAATCTTGCATTTTGAGAAGTAAATAAAATCAGATCAGTGCATGGAGGAGGCAGGAAAGGAGGATGCAGTGCCACTGGAGGGAACAGGTTTGCACAATAAGCAGCACTCCCTGCTGCTCACACCTCCATCACCCTCTTTTCCCTGTCTCAAATCTGAATGCTCTTGCTCCATGATAAAGCCACTGCTGTTTTGCAGCTAAAGCTCTTGCTAGCCTTCATACATGAAGCCCACAAATCCTAGAACACCTACACAGCAGAGCCTCCTGCTCCCCTATGAGTCATTAAGCAGGCTGTCCCGCTTGCTGATGTCAGCCAGCAACATCCATTTTTTTAAACAAATCCTAAAACGCCTCGAGCATCAATTATTTAAAATATTATCTTCATTTTAATCCTGACCCCAGCGGCAAAATTCCCATTAGGAAGCAATTCCAAGTGATGCAGAGGGTCCAGCAGCCTCTAAGAGCTGCTGCGTCAATGAGGAGCGAGCAGCAGCTCCTCGTGTCACACATGAGCTCAGCACAGAGCAGCAGCCAGCACATCCTCTCACAAACAGGCAGAGAGCAGCCAGGATGTGTCACCAAAAATACAATCAAAGATCAACTGCATCATGCAGCCTCATCCTGTACATTCTGCATGAGTGTGCATTACACCAGCCCTGCTCACAGCACCCCAACCTGTGCTGGGTGGCTGTGGCCAGCAGCACCTTCCCAGACACTAATTGTCTATTCCCTGCCTAATTGCTCCTGCTTCTTTAATGCTCAAGCTTAAACACTTCCTGTCTTCCTTTGAAGGCAGTGCCCCTGCCACATTCTGAGGTTTAAGAACAGGATCATCAGCTATTTACAGCTGAATTATCAGAGAAACATAGTTGAAATGCGTTCCTCTCAGCACAGTTACATCCTAAAGAGCCGTGACCAAATCTCAGGATAAACAAGGCACACGCTGTATTTGCAGTGCATAGAGTGCAAAAGGCAATGGAGAGCATTCAAGGTGAAAGCAGATCTGACCATGCAGCTACCTTGAGGAATAAGGACTTCCCACTCTGCACACACCCTATCACAAAGTCAACAGGAAAACCAACAGCTGATTCAAAACGCTTACGTGCCCTAAGTGTACGTTCATGGGTGAGGCTATTTATCTTAGGCACTGCAATAACAGAGCCAAATGAATGAATAAAATAAATACACAGCACTGCAGAAAATCCAGTTGCAAAACCAGGCTGATGCCCTTGCTCTTGCGTTCTCAGCAAACTCACTGTCCTCTGCCAGGTTCAGTCATGCTGGGAATATGTTTGAACAGTTTGAGATACTTGATCACATCCTGGATGAGTTAAAAAAGCTTTAGTTTAAAGGAACTGAACATCAAATAATTCTTTTTAACATTTCAAATTATGCCTTTGTTATCAGGAGACCTACTCACCATTCTCTTTTCAAATAGAAAGAAGTGCTTGAGGGACATCCCAGCTCTGTGGAGAATATTTTATTTATAATCTTTTTCTCAAGTGATAATTAAATTAACAGTGGTAATTAATTAGGTTAGCAGCTGAAAGCAACTTAACTATGATGACTCTTGGCATCAAGTTTTCTTTCTGTCCACTCTTTCTACAGCATAGTCTACATAAGCAAGCGTCCCAGAAATCTGCAGGAGAACACTCAAACTAGTTGTGGTACTGGCAGATTTCTCCTCTCGTAATTTGGTGAATCTATCTCTCGCAGACCTTACAAATTGTCACATGAACCTGTCTGCAGTGCTGTGAACTCCTCACACAGTCGTGAGAGGCAAAGTCACCTGGACAAAACACTGTTACAGGTTTGTTCACTCACCCCAATACAACCACACCAAAACTCTGAGCACACACAAATCATCACAAGGACCTAGCTATTTGGTCTGTTTTTTTTTTTCCTCTTCCACCCACCCCAAACTCCCTGCCTCTCTAACCTTACATAAATGAGCTCAACATAAGCAAGGGACTACACACTATTGAGGTCAATGGAGTTTCCCCATCATTTCAGTGAATCCAAAGTTCTCTGGACTTGATTTTTCCACTCATTTTTGTACAGACACCTGTATTTGTACATTGAAATTCTCCAAGTCAGAATAACATCCATTTATATCTACCCTGCAAAATGGAAATAGCTATGTCAGGAACCAAGGCTGTGAAGAATCAAGCACCCCCAGCCAGCTGCTTCAAAAACCAGGAGATGAACAGATCTCAATCCCTTTCCTTGAACACTAAAACCATCACCAGCTGGATATAATCTGCCCCCTGAGCCATGCTGGGGACCAGACTGAAGCTGCTGACCTTAAAATCTCACAGAAAGTCCCTGAGCTCACAGCACCAACCCAGCTGTGCTCAGGCACACTCTTGTCCCAGCCCTGCTTTGAGTGACCCCAGTGACAGCCAGGTGCCATTCTCTGCCAGGGTCTCCCCTTCCCTGGCAGACAGATGGCCTGGACAAACTTTGGAGGGAGCCTGTGAGAAACTCCCGTGGATTTCAGCGGGAGCTGGACAAAAGCCAAGGTGAATTTCCTCTGCAACAACACTATTCCCTGCCACAGAGCTTCTCAGGCAAAGCTTATCACCATGGTTTCTAAAGTACTGCTGGTACCAGAAAGTGAACACCCTCCAAAATTACTGTCTGCATGTAACACGAGCTTCATCACATCTTCTGCTTCGTTTATCTCCTTCAATCCTCACCCTCACACTAGTTTTTGCATTTTACTCCCCAAATAAAGCCACGTGTTGGCCAATGGACATTAGCATTGCTGACAGCAGAAGGGAGGAGAGCAAGGCAGACTTCCCTGATCTCTTAAATGTCAGTGCATAACAAACCCATCCCATATGGCTGCCCTCAGTAACACAGCCCCGTGCACCTTTCCATGAGTCTGTCACAGGGGGAACAGAGTTTTATTCAAGAGACCAATCTGCTTAAGAAGAGGTTACTTCACTTCCTGATCCAGGCTTGGAAATTCACCTTTTCCAAACTTCCTGGTGCTTGGCTCAAAGCTCACCTGGAGAGGTATGGATGGATCCCAGCTAGAGGGGACTAAATTATCCCACTAGCCCCTGAGGAAGCAGCAAAGAGAAGACACCTCATATCAGCCAGAAGAAAGGTGTGAGCTGTGAGCTATTTCACCATTAACCTGTATAGCACACACTCCTACATAGTTGTGCAGCATCTGCAATGATTTTTAACACTCAGGGGCCTGATTGTCATTTTGATATGATTTATAAAACAGAATTAAAATACAGTTTTAATGCTAGAGGATATTTAAATTGGTTGAGTTTTAATCCAACACACAATATAAATAACAGCTTCAGCAGTGAAGAGATTTACAGGTCTAATCCAAACTGGATAATTGTCACACACCTCATCACAGAAATTATTTGTAATGGATAGATAAGGAAATACAGAGATACTAAAGAAATGAAAATAATAAAAAAATTTAGGCACAGATGAAACAGCTACCCAACATCTTCTTTAATCAGCTAATACTAAAACCTCAAGCATCCTTATAACAGTAAATTTAACTTGGACGGCTTAAACCGAGGTGACATTGAGTCAGACCACAGCTATTAGATGAGTAGGTACAGCCCACTAACATCACAGACACTTCCTTGATTGTGTCAGCCCTTGGCTTGCAACTGCAGGAGACAAAGCAGGAGGTATTTTCAGACAAATTTCTACAGCTGGAAATGTGCTACATTGTGGTTTTCAAATAGCCGAAGTTTAAGCTCTGAAAGGATTGAGGTAACAGCAGCTATCAGATATGCTGGGTAGAAGAAATAAGTGATTTGGGAAAAGATTCACTCCCTTTAAAGTAGACATTTGTCCAGTGAGATTCTTAACAGTGGTTTGACCAAAATACAGTGGTTTTCAGTCAGCAGCAACTTTCACATTGACTTTTATGGACACTGGAGCAGACTTTTTTCCCAGTCACTTTTTTACAACATTGTTTTCATATCCCCTGTATTACAGGCATTAGGTTTTCTAAAAAACATGCAAATTGCTTTTGTAAAACTTGACACTACCTTGCTGCCTAGTAAGTTGAACTAAACCAACAGTTTAAATAGCTCAGCTCACAGCTAATAAGCAATTTAAATAGCTTTGCTTTGCTAAGCTCAAGTAGCTGTATCAGGTTTCATAGCACCATCAGTCACTGCCAAATCCATAGGCAGCATTTAAATGAATCATTAGCAATGGCTACCCCCAGGAAAAAGAAAAAAAAGGAAAGCAAGGGAAAAAATATTTTAAGAGCTAGGATTCAAGTCATTGTCACAATTTCTAAGAGTACATGCCCCATATGTGACACCAAAATGTGTCCAGGAAGCAAATCCCACTCGAATGCCTGGGCCCAAATATATTTGTCCAAGTAAGGACTGAGCTCTGTGTTCTGACCACAACCTGCTTCACAAAGACACGAGTACAGACGGGCCCGTTTCACAGAAGGAAAAGCTCGAGCTTGCAGAGGTGAGGGTTTGCAGCACAGAGGGAACCAGAAAACTGGGAGGTTGCTCCTGTGCCGTGTGTGCCGAGCCACAGCTGCAGGAATGCGATCACAAACGCACTGCCGAGCTCTCTGGATCAGAAAGGTGAATGGCAGGATAATGATGTGAGGCACTGGGAAAATGCAAATTCACCAAACACCTTGTCTGAACTCTGTACAGAGTGCAGCAGAAGGTACAACCCACGCTGAAACCAGGGAATGAATGGCACTGGGAGCCTGATCTCACGTGCACCAGTGTAAGGCTGAAATGAGTGAGGAGCACATTAAATCAGGGTACTGAACTAGACTAGCTAACGTGCCTGCTCCCTGCACAAGGCTGCATGATCTGACTGCATGTAGCAGCACAGACAGGAGCACAACCAGAGCTCTCAAAAGCTTGAACAGCTCCAGAGGAGAGCAGGACCACACCGAGCCCAGAACTGCAACTGACTGACACCAAGGGTGGGGGACCACTGTGGCTCGGTTCTCTCCAAGCAACAGCTAAACTGATCTACCAGTATGGAAATGGTTAAAAGTGACAGCAACTAAACGATTTGCCCTTAGAGACGCCCAGGCAGAGCGACACAGGCAAGTTTCCCGTGGATGGATGTTTCGATCATCCTGGACTCTGCGGGGCACTGCTGCTCCAGACAGGTTTTGATACTTCTTTCTCCAACCCCAAGGGCAGTTTCTCTTTTATGTTCCAGTGAAACTTTGCATAATTAAGAAGCAGGTGAGCCCCCTGTAATCCTGAGAAGAAACATGGGGAGATACTCATATCCTATTTCTCCTTCTACCCCTGTACTTCTGTTCAGTACTCCCGGGTATCAAATTCGGACACGTGCATGTCATTTTAATTCATTATTTATCTATATACTCTCAAATTGTATCACTTTGACAACAATCGACAAATCTATAGTGGGAATTTGGACACTTGAAAGCAGCACAGGAAGCTCAGAAACTGGAGAACGATTCCTTACCACAGGGGGGTGAGGAGAGGCAAGGAAAAGGTGTAAGAGAACATAATAGGATAAAAATAAAGTAAATTAAATGTGTGGGCTTGGAATCCCCCAAGACATTCTGGTCGAGAGGATCTCAAACCTATATATAGATCAAACCAAAGGCACAACCTTAACCTCTGTTCCCTGATATTTAGTTCACAAATTGCCCTAATGCCAGGATTTGGCTTTTGTCCCCTCTTGTAAGTTAGAGAATAGCAAAAATACAGGACTAGTTTTTGGAAATCCCAAGCTGAATTCTCTAAGAGATCATCACATGTGGTCAGAGACTAGTGGCACATAAAAAAAAATTAAAAGGGAAAAATATTTACACGAATTAGGGATCAGCTGGCACAATTCAGGCAAGTTTACCGCGTGCCTCCAGCAGCCAGAGCTCTCGCTGAACCAGCGAGAAACATCTGACCATGAACTCGCCGCACATCCCGCAGCCGACCGGCCAGGGACCGGCCCGGCCCCCGCTCCTACACCCCGGGCTCCTCCCCGTCATTCCGGCGGGGATTTCGCGGCCGGTGCTCTCCCTCCGCGGCGTGCCCGCTCCGCCGGCGCTCCCGAGCGGGCGGCAATGATTAATTACGTTATAAAACGCCGCTCCTGGGGAGCGCTCTCGGGGCGGCCGCGCTCTGCCCGCTCCGCACCTGCGGCGGGACGCGGCGCCCACGCGGGTCGGGGCCCGGCGGACTCACCCCATGTCTCGGCACCTCTCGGCGGCGGCGGCACCCCCGGGCGGCTCCCCGCGCTCGGCGGCCAGCGGCGGCCGCGTCCCCACTTCGCACATGCGGCCGCCCCGGCCCCGGCCCCGGCTGGCTGCGGCTGCACGGCGGCTGCACGGCGGCGAGAGCCGTCCTGCTCCTCCTCCCGCCGCCTCCCTCCCCCCTTACATAACCTCCCTCCCGGGCGGCGGCGGCACCGAGCAGCTCCCGCGGCACCCGCCGCCTGCCAGGCGGCAGCGCGGGGGCGGCGGCCGGGGCGGGCCGGGGCGGGCCGGGGCGGGGCGGGCGGTGGGCGCGCCCCGGGGCCGCTCCGCTCCGCTCCGCTCCCGCTCCCGCTCCGCTCCCGCTCCCGCTCCGCTCCCGCCCCGGGCCAGCGCCGGGGGCGGGCTGTGCCCCGCGGCTGCGGGATCGCGTCCTCACGGTGCCCTCGCCGCGGGGCGGCGACCCGCCGAACGGGGACGAGGCGGCGAGAAAACTTCGGGTGAAGTTGTGGGGTGTCCCCGCGGGGCCCCGCCCGCGCCCGGGGAGCCTCAACGGCGAGAGGGGAGAGGGGTGAGCCCTCCCCGGGGACCGGCTGCCCGGGACCGACTGCCCGGGACCGGCTGCCCGGGACCGGCTGTTTAGGACCGGCTGTCCCGCACCGGCTGTCCCGGACCGACTGTCCCACACCGGCTGTCCCGGACTGGCTGTCCCGCACCGAGACGGGCTGTCCCGGACCGGCTGTCCCGGACCGGCTGTCCCGCCGGCAGCCCCGGCTCCCCGGCGCGGGCACGGCGCGCTCCGAGCGCGGATCCCGGGATGCGCTTCCGACCGGAGGCGATGCCGCGCCGAGGGATGCCCGGTGAAACACGAGCGGGCGATTCTGTCCCACTGTCTCGCCCTCCCCGCGTCTTTTCACGCTCCGAATCCGCGTTCCGCGGGCCCTGAGTGCGGAGGCTGCGAGCCCCGGGGCTGTGCCAGCCCTGTTTGGCCACTGGCCCTGGCAGAGCCCAGGTCAGGAGCCGCGCTCAGCCAGCGCCGCCTGCTCTGCCCAGAAATATGAATCTCCTTTTGCCCTTCTCATCCTCGCTGCGAATCTGTGCCACAAAGGGTTTCAAAATGATTATTAAAAGTTTCGTGAAAATAAAAAGAGAGACGATTTCTAACTAGGGAAGGAAAATTTGGACTAGTGTGGAAGAGCCGTGTAATGGCTACCCAGCCACGAGGGTGACCCTGGCATCTGGCCGGCAATCACAGGACACAAATCCATAGCAGAGCCGTGGACCTGCTCGTTCGGGTGTTCACAGGACTGTGTACACAAACACACTTACTCTTTCGTGGAGAAAAAACGCCCAATTCACACATGAGACAGGCTTTTAACTTCACCCACACAAAGTTATAATTAATATTCTGCCATCAAGAGTGATTATTTTCATCTCTTTTTTTAAAATCTCACATTGATTTATCCTCTTTCCAAGGAAGTTTAGAAGTTGTGGGAAAGGCTTGATGTTTGCTTGCTTGAGCTTCGTGTGTAATAACTGGGGGTGTCCCTAGTATTACCTTGGGATAGGATACTATCACAGGAATCCTGAGAGGAACAATTAGCCAGCAACCAAACACCTTCCTGCTATGGACAGTAGAACCCCTTTCCTGAACACCAAAATGGAATTTCAATCCCACACACTCAAAGTCCATGTCATTGGGGAAAAAAGGAGCAGGGTGAATTACACACAGACATTTTCACAAGGCCATGGGATGACATCTCTCCAATGTACCTGCTCTCTTTACCATGGTCAGAGGGTTACTGTGAAGGACACTTAACTCCTTACCTAACCACTGATGACAAAAGTTCCTATATCCTGTTCTGCCAGCTGAAGGTGAGGTTCCATTTCCTCTGAGATAGCCAAAAGTGACAAATCTTTCACGTTCATGATAACCTGCATCCTTGAATATTGCTTTGATGTGACCCTTCCTCTCTTCTAGGGGAAACTGAGGGATAACAGTCTCTGAGGGTAAAAACAGCAGCCTAAAATCTTGTGGAAAAAACTCTCACCGTGAATCTGAGCATTTTATAACACTGTTTTTACACCATTTACCTCATTTTGTTAAATTACATACTCCATTCATCAAAGAGAAATTGTCTTGGTCCTCTCTGATTAATTGGCTCATTTTGGTAAGTATCCAAAAGCTGTGTTTTATGAACCAGTGCTGCATGAGACTTACAAGTGTCTAATGGAATTGGAGCAAAATGGGGTAATGCACTCACTATGTGTGTCATGATGAGAATTGGAAATTGGAATTGCTGTTGCCTTAGCATTTTCTAATTTTTTAGTCTTTTCCAATCTTGCATTCAAGACTGTGCTTTCATCCCCATTTATAAAAATAAAGCTTTAAGTTTATGGAAGCATAATTGCCTGTGAAATTCACAATACAAAATTTTGTATATTGCTTTTGTTCATAAGGTCTTCCCACTTCATTCATGCTCTGCAGAACTGTCTTCTAGGAGAGAGAGGGTTAGTCCAATTTCTTCCTGAGACATTTTCCCTGGCAGACAGCAAGTTAACCCAGTTTTCTGCTCATATTTGGGTTTCTCTAAGTGCAGTCCCTTCATCTGAAATTCCCACTATTCTTTCAGATGGATGAGGCCTCCTTTTTCTGTCAAAAAGAGGATGAAGCCCTGTCCTCACTTCAAGTCAATGGCAAAAGTCTCATGGATTTGAGTAAGGCCCAGATCTCATGCAAACCATTTAACAATATCAATATTGAATTAAGCAATTTTTCTACAGACAGTTCCATCTTGAACCTCTCCACCATCACTGTGTCCTAGTTTGTGTATAGTTCCCACTGATTTACATTATTTTTGTGTAATTTAGTATTCCAGTTGTTTAAGGTATTTTCAGTTCTCTGTAAATGAGAACTATAAATATGCTATCACAGTTAATCAGTTCTCAAGCTTCATATGTGACATGATCTTTCATTTCCGAGCTGGCTCAGGCACAGGATGTGTAAGGAGGGTAATTCAGGCCTCATTTAGTATTCACAAGTGTGCCCTTACTGCTGTGGCACACTCAGGAACACTCAAAATACAGAAGGCACACAATCCCTTGGTAGGATTCAAGCTGAGCAATAAAAATATCCACATTCTGTAAATGGGTCTAACTTCTTTAGATGAGAAGTTTTTTCTATTCCCACAGGCCTCCTAAAGATATAATTTTTTGATTCCTAGATACAGGGTGAATATCCTTTTCAGAAAGCTGGTCTAGCATTCTGAAAAGCAAAGACCTCATTGGGCTCTTCCCCTCTTTCAGTGTTTCTGTTCTCTCCTTTTATTTGGTTTTCACTATTGTTGTCTTCTGCCACTCTATTTTATTTTAGGTATAATTTTATTGCAGAAAACCTGCTGTTCAGCCTTTTTAAACTATTATATTTCAAGGTAGTTTTCTCTCTATTTCCCATGGCAGATAGTATTAAATAAAATATTCAGTACTGTGATTGTCTCTTTTTCCTCAAGCAGAACTGATGAAATCTGCAATTTTTTAATCCAAAAGAACTGTGCCGTTTCCCCTTTTTTCCCCCTTTGACAAATAACCAACCATTTTCTACCTTTAAATGTTATCTAGGAGTTTAACCAAAATAAGCTTGGGGGAATTCTTGATTTTTACATTTGAAACAGAGAATTAGTTTTTAAATCTCTTGACAAATGGAGAACTAATGTAATTATAATATCACTGGATATAAAATGTTAAAGGTGAGCAGC
The DNA here is from genome assembly GCF_029582105.1 of Oenanthe melanoleuca. Classification (NCBI taxonomy): domain Eukaryota; kingdom Metazoa; phylum Chordata; class Aves; order Passeriformes; family Muscicapidae; genus Oenanthe; species Oenanthe melanoleuca. Next base: position 8,281,443 of record NC_079344.1, read on the forward strand.
TGAGAAAAAAAAAAGATTTAAAATCATTTTGTTGAAAACACTCTGATTTACAGTATTTGTTTTTAAAACCTACTTAATCTGATATCTAATAAATAATTAGGGCAAAGGATCTATTTGCTTAAAATAATGAACACTCTTTTAATTAAAATGTCAGAGCTCACAATAAACATGAGACCTTCAACAAGTCCTCCAGCAAGACATCTGATTCCTAAGAAAAAAAACAGTTTACCTCTCTATCTCCATTAGAAATAAGCCAAAATAATCGGATTACTTTCTGTGTCCTCAAAAGGAAAAAAAAAAAAAAAAGAAGGGGGGAGGAAGTAATTTAAAAGAAATTTGTCAATCTACTTTAAAATGGGTTGCATGTTCTCTTATTCTTTGCAGTTTATTCTTATATTTACTTAGTGCCAGGAAGCACCTGTCTAACTCAAGTCATAGAAGGTTCATGCCCAGTTTCTACCTCACTTTTTAAAGAGTTGTCCAGTGAAATGTGCAAGTACCAAATCAAAGCAGATGTTTATGTAAATGCAAAGAGCTGTCATTGTCACACTGTGGTATATCTTGCCTTCTCAGTAAAGACAAAGGCAGCCAACCAAAAATAATTTCAAATGAGATCTTAGAGAGAGAAGACCTGAACAGATAAAGAAAGTCAGCAAAACCAGAACAATGCCCTAGAGCCACGACAGGACTCCAGCCTGGATGTAAATACCCAGCGAGATGTTGAAAGCTACAAAATTGTAAGAGGCTGATGGAGTGTAAGATGCTGACCACTGGCAGAGTCAGGAGCATCTGTCAGCATTAAAACACAATAGGACAGGTCCTCTAGGCATCCTTTGTACTTTGCTGCTAGAAATCCAGGTTGGGACACATCCAGGAGTGCACATTGGTCCTGAACATTAGTAGAGGTGGTCCCACACTAGGAACAAACCTTGTTCCCTTATCAGACCTCTGTACTTACTAGATAGAGCAACAGATAATCCCAACTCTCCTTCTCAATGTTTTCACTGATGTAGACACTGTGATTATGTCCACTGCACTGTAAAGGAAATAAGGCTGATCACCTGACAGCTTTTTTCTGCACATAGTGAGTTTTGCTGCTGTGCCCTGGATTCATGCTAATTTGGACTGGTTTAGCAGGGGACAGACTGGGACTCTGCAGAGTAGGTGAGGAGCACTGCATGTGAGTGTCCTTACAGCTTGTATTTGAGTCTATTTCCTTGGTCATAGGCACAAAAATACTGCTTTTTGAGCACACATGCATGAGTGAAAATCTTCATAAAGCTGCTCAAAGGCATGTACAGGTCTCCCAGATGATGAGATGGATCCTGACTTGCTCCTCAAAACTACCAAATATATTCAATTTTTCCCTTCCAATATGCAGTGCTTTGCATTTCATATGGCACTTTAGAAGTTATCAGCTTTTTCACTCAAAATTTATTTTGGGGGCTTTCTTTTTAAATCCCCAGAGAAGAAAAAAAAAGGTTCCATTTCATCTGCAAATACAGATTTTGACTCTGGTTTCCTTCCAGGCTTATATCATAAAATTCCTTTTATTTGCATTTTATAAGATGGAAGTTAGAGCAATCAGGCACTGATTATGCAAACAGGGTGGATTAGTTTTCTTTTAAACTAATTCAGATCAAAATTGTTGGTCCTGGCAGGCCAAATTATAGAAGAGAAAGGAGAAGGAAGAGCTGTATGTCTTGTCTGTTAGAAGCAGGACCCTCATATTGCAACTTGGCTGTCACAATGATGGTGACAGCCAAGGCTACAGCAGAGAAGCAGATAATAGGGAAGGGAAAAGATATTCACATTTTTGGTGAAAGCTTAATTTTCAAACATGCAGAATTGTATGACCATACATTTCAGCAAAACAGTTTGCTCACATGTAAATTTTCTTGTAGCTTGGGAGTTTTTAATTCTCAGGCCCTTTCTACCATCTGTAACTCAATCTCTATTTTTTAAAGAAATTGCAGACATCTGTTTAAATACCCATCTCTTCCGTCAGATGGGATTTTGGATTCAAAAATCTAAGCTCAAAAATAATACTGAAGTTGGATTTCATTTCCAAGCAACCAGAGAGTGGCATTTTCAATGCTGCCTTCCCAAGGAGCCCACTGTGCTGTGCTGGCTGTGTTGGGCTCTCCAGGGCAGCAGCAGGGTCTGCAGTGGGTTGTGAGCTGGGCAGGGGGACAGAAAGAGATGGGGAGGTGGAAGAGATCCCCCCAGGCTCATTGCAGGAGCCAGGGGAGGGAATGAGAAGGAAATGTGGGATGTTCCTGGAGGCTGTAGTGAGAAATATGGTTTTTCCTTTTTTCAGCCTGTCCTCCTCCATCACTGTGTTTCCCCCTTGCCCTTCTCCCTGGTGAAGGTGAGTGGATCCTTTTTCTGGGTGAATCCTTCAAGGACTGAGCAGCACTGACAGTGCCAGGTGGGAACAAAGTCACACAGGATTTCAAGGCTATTTACAAAACCTGATGGTTGGGGTGTAGTGGTGAGTACCCAAACAATTAACCTGAGTTCTTCATGACACAAGTGGCACCACAGCACAAGGTTTTTCTCCTCCAGTTATGAAAAATACCTTGACTTCAGGGAAGTCAGAGCTGGCTCAGAGATTGGAAGTTGGCAGGGCCCAGGACATCAGCTATGGGTGGTTTTCACAGACAGTGGTCATTTTCATTGGTGAAGAAAATTGTTTGTGACCACAAAAGCTGTATTTTGCACCATTCTCTGAAAAAAGTGTTGAGCTTTTCACCTTGCAGACTGTCCTATGGAAAGCAACTGAGATGCATTTAGGAAGTAGGAAAATGTCTTTATGCTTCCAAAATTAGAAAAGAAAAAAGAATAAAACCAAGCAATCTCCAAAAACATAAACAAACAAACAAGCAATCCCTACTTGCCTTAATTTATATCACTTTCAAATAATGAAAACTTAAAGATCTTGACTTATATCAGCCTTTTTGTCTAAGTTTTGCTAAACTACAATAATTAATCAATAATAATAAGCCACAAATCATGCTGGTTCTACTACACTAAAAACCCAGACCTCAAAAAGTAAAAAATTGCTATTTGATAATAAAATAACAAGATTACAGCTTCCACAGAGAAAGATACCAAGAATACCTTGGTAAGAAAATGCATTTTAAAGGCCTCAATTGTGTTGCAAGTTTGCCTGGGTATCTTCCTGGACAGTTCAAGAAGAGTTTCTACATTCCTAATTCTACTTTGTTCTGCAACAATACCTGGATGACAAAATACATAAATGCTACCAATCAGTTAAATAAACATAATTGCTTTTTTCTTTTTTCAGCTCAGTATTTTTCTTCTCAGAAAGTATCTACTGCCAACACTCTTAAATTCAATCTTGCAAAATTCTACATAACAGAAGTTATACAGTTCTTGTATCTAACAGTAAACAGAGATTCCACTTTTCTTGGGAAATGTCATGGTCCTTGGGGGGATGTATAAAATCCATACTCTTTGAAAAATCAGAGCAAAACTTTAATAAATGCAAATATTTTTTTAAAACCCCAAACATTTTAGAGACATATTTGCAGCTCAAGCATTCAGAGGAGCACTCTCTAGATCCAGAGTCCTTTCCTGGGTTTAGAATTAAAAGGATGGCATGCAGAGCAGCAGCCATGAGTAATATTAAACCAAGTTTTTCATCCACAGTTCAGTTTGGGCTTTGGAGCTGGGGGAGGGGTCACTGTGCACTACCATGGGAGGTGACACCAAACAAATCAGTTTAACACTGTGGGACTTGAGCAAAGGGGAGAAGAACACTTAGAACTTCCAGAAAAGCTTTTAACTGTGTTTTGTTTTAATTTATTCTTTAGCCAACAGAGAAATATTATTATGCACACATCAAACTCTTTTCTACATACTTGAGAAAATGAAGTCAACTCTACGAAGTATGGATGACATATATCCTCTATTTTTCATTTACTGTTTCTTTTCAGAAAAGCACATGATTTATGTTGTGGATGTACCGACATTTTTCTGAGTTTAATTTGATCATTTTCCTTCAGGAATAGGCTAATCTTCATCCATAGCCACCTTTAATAATATATATTAGTGTTCTTCTGCTCCTCTGTTTCTGACTGAATATTCTCTCTATGGTAAGTACCCTTTTCCCAAAATAGTTCATGACCACTCTTTCCTATATCTGCATGAGAGTTGTACTATTATTATATTTGCATGGAAGAAGTTAGGTGATCCTCCAAAAATGTTTTTCAGTGATATCATTTGTCCAACTTGTAAATGGATTTACAGTTCTAAATGTGACATCATAAGTGGCATGTGACAGAAGATCTAAGCAACAAATATTTTGCAGTCTCCTAGAAATCTAGCCAGAATAGCTCTTTTTACATCCTGTTTTTGCCCAAAATAATTAACACTTGGTCATAGAGAATAACCTGCAGCTATTGTTGTTGAGTATTCAATGTTTTTGCAATATTTGAAGCTGAACTGTTGCTGGAACAGTTTAAGAACATGGCTTTTGAGATACAATTCCACAGGATAAGCTGCTCTGGGAAAGAACAGGAGCCAGCCCTGGAAGCATAACAAAGCATGTTTTGAATGTACAGAACATGCAAAGCCACAAATGCCAGCCAGCACCACATGCTTAAAGCCACATTCAACAAACCAGAATTTCCTCAAGCACAATAAAGCCTGCTGTGACAAATAACTAAACTCTTGAGGAAACAGCTGTTAAAATGCATTCTCCTTTCCAGCCAAAAGAATTCTCACTACACAGACACCTTCAACAAGGTGATGCTTTGCATTTTGCTTTGTATTTACATGCAGGCATCTCAAAGCAATAGCATCCACACAGAAGCCAGCCCTGGCCCCCGTGATACTCCCCATGGAAAGAAACCCTGTTTTGACTTCACTGATCATGATTTGGTCATAATTGATTAACCCTCATTCCATTCCTGTGACACAAGGAGGGATACACAGAGATCATTTCACACTTCAGTGCAGCACAGTGTTTCTGGAAAATATCAGCTGTTCCAAAACAGAGGAGCCCAGCATGCAGTTTGAAACAGGATGCAATGGCCAACACCATCTCCATCTGGAACAATACAGGAAATGCTGAGTGGCATCATTTAAAATAGATTTTGGCCAGCATTCAGGGATTAAGAGACTTAATTTTCAAAAGGTGCACTGGGATCTTAAATAACCATAAATAGTCAGGACTTTGTATGGGTGCCTCACTGGAAGAGCAGCAGCAGCACATGCAGTGTGGTGGCTCCTCATGCCATGGGAACACGTTGCTTCCCTGCTGGATCATCTGCAGCTTTCAACAGGACCAACAGGGCTCCCACATCCTACTGAGAGCCACCACAAAGTCCTGACCCCGCAGAACGCGAAATCACAACAGTGCTTGGAACCAGTGGAACACGGATTTCACTCCCTGGAAATAGTCTGAGAGATCTGGCAGCAGCATTTCCCATCAGATAGCAACCATGAGATCTTTGATACCTTATATAACTGCTATCCTTAAATAAATTGTATATCTAGTTCATCATTTTCCCTCTGATTTAATTAGAATTGTGCTTAGTTCTTCAGGTTGGTGAAGTCTTATCTTGCAATATGCTGCAGATGCTACTGCTTGGAGATTAATGTTTGCCTTTTAATTAAAGTTTTTACTTGGGAGGTTTGTGATATCCCCACACTACCATTTAACACCAAGAAAATAACTGTGTATTAGTCTTAAAATGGGCAGCCATAGCATGTTGGGGACAATAGCATAATAAGAAACAATCATATTCAGCATATCACCAAGATCTACTATGTGGTTTTCATTTATATGTGAGGTTTTCTTAGCTTGTTTTTAATGAACCTCCATCAGAAGCTCCATCAGAATTATGAATTTTCCATGATAATATCTCTATATTTTTTTAATTTTAGACTGTCAAGTCGTCAGCAAAATCTTCTGCTCTATTGCCCACGAGTATCAGGAAGTTCAGCTGAGCACTGCCATGCTCAGCAGCTGATTGCCCCCACACCTCTGCAGGTGGAGTGGGGTCAGGGGAGAAACAGCCACAGCTCAAGAAAGCAGGAAAGGGAGACCTAAAACGGGGAGGGTGAGCAGGGCCACAGGAACAGCACTTTGGAAAGGTTCCAGGAGAGGAAACTGCTGCAAGAGTCTGGGGCAAAGATAGAGAAGGAATGACAACAGAACTGAGGGAGGGAAGGATGCTGTGCCTCGACATCTGAGGCACAGGTGCCCTGGGAGAGCAGGAGAGGGTGCAGAGGGGTGGCAGCCAACACATAATCTCCTGAAAGATTAGGAACTCTTGTTTGCTGGAAAGAATGATCTCAAGTCCTAATTTAGTAACAGGAGGGAGGGTTATTACTGCTCTGGGCAGTGTTGGCCAGACCCCCAGAAAAGCACCAAGAACCACACATCACAGACATCAGCTGAAAAGACAGTCACTTGTCACAGAGTTTCCAGGTTTTGTGTAGGGCAAGGCACAATGCAGGGATGAACAGAGGAGTGCTCCCAACAGGGAGCAGACTGCTCAGTCCAGCTTTGCAAAATCCTGCAGGCTTCTCTGCAGCTCAGCTAATTCACTTATACCTTATTTCACACTGCGGCCTCAATGCTGATTGGTATGTCTGGGAAATTCTGATTTGCAACTTTTCAAAACAGTTACTTAACACTAAAAAGACTCAATTTAAGTTAGTACAAAGCTGGCCTATAGTTCAGCCCTTGCTTTCTCTAATGATGCTTAAGAGGAGTTGGAAAGAATATTCAGGAACACTCCTTACATGTGCAGACAAGAAAGAAGGAAGACCAATTCCTGTGCTAACAGCTTCCTGGTGAAGCCATCTGGGAAGAGCCATATTTAGTGTCTGATAGAGGGAGCATTACTCAGACCTCAGTCTAAGTCAGTTCCACTACCTCAGCCTTGAGAGGGAACAAGGCCCTGAAATGCTGTTGTATTTCAGTGGCTTTAGCAGAACCTGAACTAGTTCTCACACACTGCACACAGACAGGACAACAGGAGGAGCAGGGGCTTCATGGCACATCTACCAGCAGGTTTCAGACTGGGCTTAGAGCAAACACGGGAGCCTCAGGGCAATGCTCCAGTGCCCAGAGAAAGTCACCCTTCTGAGAAGGGAGACTCTGGGAGTAAAACAGGAGACCCAGGTGTCCTCTTCAGAGATTGAATATTTGATTTTGTATCTGAGGCATCTGACTGGAGTGCAAAGGCAAACTGCTTCAAGAGTCCATCCCAGGAGAAATCCTAGACCTTTGCTGAGAGGCATAACCACTTCTCCCTGCTAGATCCGGGGCTTTGCAAGGGTCTGAGTTTCTGATTTAAAGGCAGCAGCAATTGCTACCAGATGTGCATGAATGCACAGACAGCCCTTAATTGGTGTGACCAGCCCTGGCCCCCTGCCCCAGGCATGGGGCCCTCTGTCCCTGCCCAGCTCTGCTGTGCCTGTTCGTCTGGGCAGTGACCCACCTGCTGACCTGAATTTCTGCCTTGCCTTGGACTTGTCTCATCCCCTTGAACTCATCAGCCCTGCTGAGCTCTGGCAGCTGCCAGCCCTGGCCAGCCCTGCTCAGGGGCTGTGGGATGGGCCCCCACCCTGCCCCATACCCTCCTGTCCCTCTCTGCTCCCCAACAGCAAAGAGGAAATGCTGTAAATTCCCCTTCCAAACTCAGATGGGTGTTACTAATTTGTAATTAACTTACAAGTTGGTCTTTCCATACTGCAGAGGATTTGAATGTTTCAGACTGGATATGGATAAGAGAAATGAGACAAAACTGAAATTAAATATCCAACTGTAAAAGAAAATTGAGTATGAATAAAATCTACTGCTAGAAACTTCTGCAAGTACCTGCTTTGTATTTTGCAACTGTCTTAACAATAGGTAATCCATGGTAGCACTGATTCACACATCCCAGCTTGCAGAATTACTTGACATCTAAAAAGCATCTGAGTTGGAGTTGAGACAGCCTGACGATCATGATGAGTTTGATATCCAAGCGTTTGGCTACTCCATTTTCAAGCAGTTCCACAGAAGTACACTTAAAGTGCCTGAATATTCCTCCCACTATTTCTTTTTTTTTCTCTTTTTTTCCCCCCTTCCAATTTGTACAGTACCTACATCTAGGAAGTGACATAACCTGTGCACCAGATGTGCTGTGTAAAACTTCTGCCTGCCCCTCAGCCCCAGCATGTGTGCCCCACGGGGTCCAACCCACCTCCACCCCAAATGAGGAACATATGGAGCACCATGAATGGCAGAAACAAGACTTTGCTTTGAACCACATTCCTCCTATCAAAGGGTCCTCTGTCTTGCCTTCTTCTCCATTCCTCTGGGTAATCATGAGGAAAGAGCTGAACATTTGGAAAAGCCTCCTGGGGACAAATTCATTGTTAGTGAAACTCTGCTGAAGTTAATGGTGTTGCACCTTGGATTAAAATGGCACCATAATATTAAAAACCAGAGACAGCATACTACCCTGTAATTACTGTCTAAGAGAGAAAAAAAATAATAAAAATGATTCATTCTTATAGACCCCCAAAGGGCACAGCTGGATTAGTCAGTTTAAAAGGTGAAAATAAAAAAACCACAGCTAGAATGTAGTGATTTAAAATTTGTATATATGTATATAAATATGGATAAATGGCAGTCAGATTTTAAGAACAATATGCTAGAAATATAACTTAATGTGACTGTGAGTTTTAAAAGACAGACAACAGAAGTAGCACTTAGGAAAATTAAAGGCCTTCTTTCCTACTGGCATAAATTAGGAATAAATTCTTTCTAATCGAGCATTACACTGTTGTAAACTTAATGCAAAGGAATTGGGTCTCACAGCACCAAAATTGTATTCTGTAACACAATCAAGCACTAGGAGTTGCATTTTCCCCTTTTTAAAAAATGACAATGTTATTTTTTTAGCCAGTTAACATTTAAAGGTCATTATTATGGGAAGGAAACATTTCTTGTATTAAGTTTAGTGAAGTCCTTAGAAACGGCAGTCTGTTCCTTTATGGGCTTCACTTCACAATGCCAGATGGAGGTGTGTGGAAGACACTCTGAGGCTCAGAGATACTGTACAGTATAACAGCAAAGGCAAAGCAGGGATGTGACAGGAGAGCTGCACGGGCTTCAGAGGCATTTGTCAGCAGCAGCTGTTGTATCTTTGTCTTTCTTATTATTTAAGTGAGGCTCATCTAGGCAATAATCCTTTCCAGCCAAAGGAATAAAATCCCATGATGAGAACTCATTTTCTGAGCACAGGAGGTCCTAGAGAAAGAGCAGAACCCTCAATATTTCTGCAGATTGGCTAAACAGTGTCTCTGCTCACCCATCTCCCAGAGCAATGAATGATCGAGCAAACACTTGGCGCTCGTTATTGCTCAGATGTCCCCTGGTGGTCTTGCAGCCTCTCCTGCCAGAGAAACACAGCTTTCCTTTATGTATAATCAATAACAAGGCTGCCACACATGCCCTTTGTACCTGCTGGAGCCAGAACACCAAGTCTTGCTCTCCCTAGCTGTGCCAGACATCACTATTTCCTAGAATAAATTACCTGGGGAAATCAGGTTTCCTTGTACAAACAAACCGGGCTTTCAGTTACACAGTAACTGAGACATTCAAAAATAAACTGGGGGAGAGGGAAATTGGCTGACAAGAAACCACTGAGGAGTTTCAGCAAGCTAAAAAAAAAAAAAAATCAGAGTTTTGAAGACAAATTTCTCCCAAAATATTTTCTGATATGTTGCTTTGTTATTAAAAATCCCCATTAGGATCTATAATCATCTATGGAGGTTTTGCTGCTTATTTGTCTATAGACAAATATTTCCTCAATCAGACAGGCCCCACTTACAAGTGGTTACAAGTGATGTTAGTTTCTTAGTTGATTTCTCAAAGTAGATATTAACACTAGAGAAAAATAATTGCTCCTATTTAAAGACAGAGAAATGCCCCACCCCCCAAAAGTATTTCTCATTTTCTCTTGCTACTGAGATAGGCACATCCTGAATTTTCATTAAAAATGTCACAGCTGTCAAGCTCTACTGAGACAGAGCAATGAACACTGTCTTTAAAATAACAGAAAATTGCAAAATGTATAGAATTTTAAACAAAATTTGAATGTTTTCCTTTTGCTCCTTGATACAGGCTGGTTATTTTGTAGAGCAGATTTACCTTTTTACCTCTGAACTGTCTGTAATAATAGAAATTAATTTTCAAATAGAAGTTGAGCATAATGAAAATACATGAGTCTAGAAGCTAACAATTTAGGCAAAATATCAAGTACAGAGTCCTGTGACAGAACAGCAAGAGTTATCAAGGCTAAATATCTATAAAAACCCCTGTCATTTTCCATTGTTTCAAGGCAAACAAGACTTTGCTAGTTTTAGCACATACTCCTTTGCTCAGCCAGGAAGATCCATTCTACAAAAGCTTAATTAATTTCCAATAGGCTACAAGGAAGAAGTCTTAGTTTAAAATTTGGAAGATAAGACTTCATCTAACAGCACGTTATTTAACATAATGAAATCCACAGGAAAAAAGCAAACCCTTTGAGGCTTTATCACACTGCAGTAGACTTCAGAGATGCTGATTACGAGATGGTGTTCACACAAAAACAACACATTAATTACCCAGAGAGCCTTGAAGTGAGCAGAAAGATTGCAAGAGTGGATTATCAATTTCTCTGTCTTGACAACACTTGGAACTTGACCTTTTAAGCACTCAGGCACCTAGTCTGTAGGTATGTGCTATGTGAAGCATTTAGTGGGTGTTGAAAGTTCTGCTCTGTGACAATACTCATTTCTGAGTGCCTTTATTCCTTTAAAAATCATCTGTCACTTCAGTTCTTTTATATGCAGTTTGAATTTCAGAACAACATCTATGAGAAATCTTAGGATATTGCCTGGATCATGATCTCCTTCTTGATATAACCCAAAGTAGGCATAAAGACATGTGACGAAAGAGAACCAAAGCAAAAATACCATGTATAAATACATATTAGATAAAATTGTGTGCCACTCCGGTTTAGCCATTCCCTGCAAGTGTTTTTCTATGCAAAATATGCTGATGAAAGCACCCTTCCAAAACTGTAATTTGTGAAATATACTGCTTATAGGATTACAAGGGGCCCATGCCTTCAACAGAAGTTATATTTATGCCTAAATTATGTACCTGATTAGCTGTATGGATGACTTGAGTCTATAATTAAAGGTTTAATGTTAAGTTTCATCTTCTAATGAAAAATGTCATCCATGAAACAGCAGACTAGAGCCTCAAAAATAAAGCAAGTGTGTACCTTTTATTAAGAATCATCTCCTTAACTTTATGCATGAAATCCTCTGTAGACACACCTGAAAGTGCAATATCCAGCTATCAAAATGAAACACGTCTGAGAAGAAATAAAATCCTACTTACTTCTGCCCATTTCAAAGAGGTAGTCGGTAGGAGAGGGATTATAAGGGGAAAGCTTAAGCAAAAATATATTATTTTTCAGCCTCAATGACAATTTCTTTGGCTTAGAACTAGCTATCCAGGCTAAGGTGTTTGCATTATGGTATTTGGATTGAGGCCATCGTCTCCTATTCTGTGAGTGACAATACACACCTGCTGTACATCACACAGGAGAGCAGATTGTAATTACTGCTGTTTATATCAAACAAAGAGCACTTATTCCTTTTTGGAGAGTTAGATGCTATTGCTGTTGCCGGGGTATTTTGTTTCAAGTGATCCAGCTGATTATTAGTCTCTATGCTTTGCTAGTGCCTGCGAGCAGTAGAATCTCTAGCGGAGCTTGTAAAAAAAACATTGCTTTCTGAAAGGGTCCTATTAAAAAACCTCCAAACATTTCTTATAAACAGCACAGGAGACCGTTTAAAAATCATTGGCTTAAGTGTTGTGGAAATTAGTCAGCACTGCAAATACCCCGGCGCTGTGGGAACAAGGCAAGCTGGGGACCAGGGACACCGACAGCATTTCTGCAGAGGGAAGGTCCCGCTGCCACCAGTCCCACCTCACCCGTGTTAAAGGTGACAAGCGGGAGGTTCTGAGGCTCTCACATAACTTCACCTGTATTCAGGGTGACAGGACTGACCGCTATCTACAGCTCTGGGGGGAGCGTAGATGCGCTGCTGGAGCAAGTGCCAGCACGGAATTATTTTGGTTTACACGGACTTATTTGCCTGCCAAAAAAGCTTCACGTCATCTTACCTCCCTCACGTAGCAGTCAACACATCCCAAAGCATTTTTATACCAGAAATACACTTAAAGGGCATTATAGACGCCATGCTGACTTCACCTTTTCCATTTGCACCTTTCGGTTAAAACCCAAACATTGCAGGTGTCGCCTCCTTAAAACGCGCGTGGCAGCGAAGGAAAGAGCCCCACTATCCTCAATATTACTGCTTTGGATCCAGCCCTAACCCGAGGGAAGGAATCGCTGGTCCCACCTCTGCCCGCCCCGGTGTGTCCCGTATCCCTCCCCGGTGTGTCCCGTATCCCTCCCCGGTGTATCCCCTGTCCCGCCCCGGTGTCCCCTGTCCCTCCCCGGTGTGTCCCGTGTCCCGCCCCAGTGTGTCCCCTGTCCCTCCCCGGTGTGTCCTGTCCCGCCCCGGTGTGTCCCCTGTCCCTCCCCGGTGTCCCGTGTCCCTCCCCGGTGTGTCCTGTCCCGCCCCGGTGTATCCCCTGTCCCTCCCCGGTGTGTCCTGTCCCTCCCCGGTGTGTCCTGTCCCGCCCCGGTGTGTCCCGTGTCCCGCCCCAGTGCGTCCCCTGTCCCGCCCCGGTGTGTCCCCTGTCCCTCCCCGGTGTCCCGTGTCCCTCCCCGGTGTCCTGTTCCGCCCCGGCGCGGGAAGCGGCGGGGCCCGGCCCGGAAGAGGCGGGATCGCGGCGGCGGCTGCGGCGGCTGAGGCGCGGTGAGGGGCGGTGAGGGGCGGCGAGGGGCGGCGGGGAGGGAGGAGGGAGCGGGAGCGACCCCCGCGCGCTCCCTCAGCTCTGTCGGGCCCGCTGTGAGGGGAGGGCGCTCCGCGGAGCCCTCCTGCAGGAGCCGGCCCGCTCCGGCGCTTCTGCTCGGCCTTGGGCGTCCCCGGTACGGGCCCCGCGGGATGAATGCGGTATTAACAGGATAAACTGTGTGAAGCTGTAGGAGAAGCTGTAGCTGTAGCGGCGGGTCCCCCGGGCAGTGCTACCCCCGCCGCCCTCACCCCGACTGCTGTAGTCTTGAGAAGCGAAGTTCCTTGGAGATAGCCCGTAATAAAAAACTAACGAGGTTAGCTCCGGGCAGAGGAAAGGAGGATGAGTTACTCCTGCATCCTGCAGGAATAACTCCTACCCTTGCCTCAGGGAGGTGTGCGCTGCGTCACCGGCGGGGGAAAGGCTGCCCAGGGCTCCTGAGGCTGCTCCAGGGGAGCTGGGGCTGATTCCCTGTCTGCTCCAGGGGAGCTGGGGCTGATTCCCTGTCTGTTCCAGGGGAGCAGGGCTGCAGGAGCACTGTGCTGCAGGCGCACAGGGCTCATTCCCTGTCTGCTCCAGGGGAGCTGGGCTGCAGGAGCACTGTGCTCATTCCCTGTCTGCTCCAGGGGAGCTGGGCTGCAGGAGCACTTTGCTGCTGGAGCACTGTGCTCATTCCCTGTCTGCTCCAGGGGAGCAGGGCTGCAGGAGCACTGTGCACATTCCCTGTCTGCTCCAGGGGAGCAGGGCTGCAGGAGCACTGTGCTCATTCCCTGTCTGCTCCAGGGGAGCAGGGCTGCAGGAGCACTGTGCTCATTCCCTGTCTGTTCCAGCGGAGCTGGGCTGCAGGAGCACTGTGCTCATTGCCTGTCTGCTCCAGGGGAGCAGGGCTGCAGGAGCACTGTGCTCATTCCCTGTCTGCTCCAGGGGAGCTGGGCTGCAGGAGCACTGTGCTCATTCCCTGTCTGTTCCAGGGGAGCTGGGCTGCAGGAGCACTGTGCTCATTCCCTGTCTGTTCCAGGGGAGCAGGGCTGCAGGAGCACTGTGCTCATTCCCTGTCTGCTCCAGGGGAGCTGGGCTGCAGGAGCACTGTGCACATTCCCTGTCTGTTCCAGGGGAGCAGGGCTGCAGGAGCACTGTGCTCATTCCCTGTCTGCTCCAGGGGAGCTGGGCTGCAGGAGCACTGTGCTCATTCCCTGTCTGTTCCAGGGGAGCAGGGCTGCAGGAGCACTGTGCTCATTCCCTGTCTGTTCCAGGGGAGCAGGGCTGCAGGAGCACTGTGCTCATTCCCTGTCTGCTCCAGGGGAGCAGGGCTGCAGGAGCACTGTGCACATTCCCTGTCTGCTCACAGCTACAGGGGGCAAAAGCCCCACACTTGGTTATTGAGGGTGTATATTTTGTATATTTTAGCTCTTGGGGTCCTGCCAGCAAATCTTTGGGAGACAGCAAATGTCCAGAGCCAGATGTAAATGCTCTAAATTATGTGGGGATTGTTAAAACAGTGGGCTTAGCCTTTTAATTTGCTATTAAGACCAGATTTGCTGATGGACAGTACCAGATAACACCAACATCTGAATGACAAATGCATATATACAAAAATAAGGAAACTAAGGCCTTAAACACAAATCCCATCAGACAGGCATATTATGAGGTAATTTAGCATCCTCTTAGGTCCTCACCTTTCCCTGAATGAAGTTATTAACACATAAATTACTGTGAATAAATCTGTTTATTTTGCCTGTCTTGCTGGTTATGTCTATCTGTAGGCTTTGCATGATATTCTACTTTAACAAACTTTTGAAGTTGATTGTGGGAATTTTTTTCCTGTTAAAAGTCAGGATCAGGAGTAGATAGGGAACGTGTTCTGAAGCACTTTTTTCTGTGAGGCAACTGTGATGTCTTCCCAAAACCCAACAGCTGTGTTAATCTAACTTCCTTGTCCTTCATTTTCACTACATGGATTTTGGTAGCTATGACAAGGAGAGTCTTCATACATTGCTAAAGCCACTTTTGTTGTGTTCATGTTTAAAGTTTTCAGAATGACTTCCTTGGCTGACATGCCCCCAAATTATGAAATGATGTTTGCTCATCGATTCACATCAGATGATGAAGAATACCAAGAATATCTAAAACGCCCTGCAGATCCTCCTCCCATAGTTGAAGAATGGAGAAACAGATCTGGTGGCAACCAGAGAAACAGAGATCGGTACTGGTTTTCTTTTTAATTTCACAAACACAGTTAAATTATAATTGATTTCAGAAGAAGTATGAAGAGAACAGTCCATTCTGTTCATTGAAGTATTTCATTGTTATTTTTTAGGTAACTATGTTTAAGAGAAATACAGTCTTCTCTGAAAAATAATGAGGTTTTACATTTTTTCTGTATTGACTGGCATTTTGCATTGTGTATAAAAGTTTTTGCATTGTGTATAAAAGTACTAAATTATTTGCTTTTTAGTAAAGAGTAAGCTGGAACCACTGAACCCATTACCCTGGGGTTTGTTATTGCTCAGCCAGAAACATTTTTCCAGAGGGAAAATATGAGATTTCTGCAAAACTAAGCATCCTGTCTTATGTTGGATGATAACTGGCAGGAAGATGTGCAAAGGAACAAGCTACTAGTATGATTATCTGTTACTAGCTGTCCAGAAAACATTTCATTTGTAAGCTAAATATTTGCTGTACTTTTAAAAATTAGCCTGTATTTCTTTTATTCAGTAGAAGTGAGTGTAAAATCAATCATCCAATCTGCCTGGCAAGTACAGTGTTACCTGCCAAAGCAAAATACTTTGAATTATTTCTTTAAGATGTAATTGCAGCTTTTTACTGAATTTTGGACAGATTTTTGAGTGACTGAAAAACAACAATTACAGCATATGGTACATTTGGGAATACTAACATCAGCCTTTAATATAAAGTAGTTAAACTCAGTCCAGCCAACAATTGGGAAAACTCTTTAGCTGAATATCTGAATAGAGTTTGTGCCTTATCTGAAGAAAAGTAGGACAACATTGTAACTTTTTCTCACTTTAGAAGCTTGTCATTAAGTTAAACAGAATCAAAGATTAAAAACAGGTGATTGTTTAAGATGTTCTTAAAAGCTCTGTGGCTCTTTGAATTGATGACCTCTTACACACACACTATGGTCACAAAGTGAAATTTTTGCAAGTGTTTGCACCACACCATTTGCAAACAAAATGACTATGAAGCAGCTCAAGCATTGATAGGAACTGAGACAGGGCTGAAAAGACGAAATTTAGACTGAACAATGGCTAAATACCACTGATAAGGTATTGAGTGTGGGAATGTGCAGGAGACTGTGGTAGCAGTGTTTTAGCAGTAGTGTGTGTTTTAGGGAATATTCAAATTCCAGGACTCAGTGCTGTTAGGTAGCTGTAGCTGTACTGAAGCCTGCTCTGGCAAAGCTTTCAACCATGAAGCTGCTGGGTGGAACCTGGCTTTGATGCACTACAGATGTACCTTTGGGTTGGTTTTTACCTTTATGGTCTGTTTGAGTCTATTAAAACTTCCAGCAGTTCACCTAATGCCTGGGAATACTTTGTGTTAGGAACCAGACTGTCCAAATGTCGTGTTGGGTAAGAAATTCATGAGTGATCTCAGATGCCTGTAGGTATGTTTTCATGAGTCTGTCATATAAACATAAAAATACTTGAGTGTATTAACAGTTACATGACCGTTTCTATGAAAACTGCCAAATATAAGAGTTCATTATAATTCATTTTTTTAGAGCTGTTATAATTTATATATCAGACTTTGATATATCTTCTCATTGCAGGTTTCAAGATGGCAGATATTTTAGAGGGGACAGATACAACTGGCAAGGTGACTACAGATCTAATCAGAGGCCAGACAGAGGCTGGGGTAACAACTACCAGCAGCACAGACAAGGACAATCCTACTCATCCCACTACGGACAATATGGCTACAACTCCTACAACCCGGGGCCTCGTTACCATCCCTACTGATATCCTTGTTGAAAGTCCAGTGATGCTATGTAACCAATTGTTAGCTTTTAGTTTTGTTATTTTTTCCACCATTTATAGATGACTGAAGAACCAGTGTTACAGCCCAGTGCTGTTTTTCTGTAGTGTGAAATGAAAAAGGGAACTCCTTTTATGAATAATAAAATCGTATTATTTGGAGTTTGTTTAGAGTCTGTAGATTTTAGATTAAATTTTTATCTCCTTCTTTTGTCTGGACATGTGTTGTGCATGTTTTTTCTTCCATCACTGAGATTTCTCTGTGTTACATTTTAGAAACCAAAACAGGTGAGAGGAGGATAGGATAGCTGTGGTTTGTATGCAGCCTGTAGCAGTGGCACATTGCCTTAAGATAGCTCTTTTTGAAAATAACATACTGTGTCTTATTGTGGAGAGAATTTCTTAGTTTGGTTTTTGACAGTAAGAAGCTCAGTTTGGTTTGAATTTCAGATGCCTTAAAACTGAGAAGAGAGATCCTATTACTGAAATATTTTATGGGGTTGGCATAGTGTCTGTTGACACAATGGCTTCAATGCACTTGCAGTATTCCTCTTAAAACATGGCCTAGAAGTTGGATAAAAAATAAGTAGTTAAATATGTATCTTCTTGTAGCAGTTCAGTGATATGTAGGTTTTATCTGAGAAGTAATATCAAACTTAGATTAATCTGTGTCATCTTCAAATAAATTTGGTGCATAATAAGTTTTGGGATTCCCATTTCAGTAGAGCTGTAAAACTTCAATGCTATTGTAGTTTGTATGAAATACCTTGTGCATGTTATGGAAAAAAAAAAAACCTATAATCAGTACTGGTCTGTACTTTTCTCTGTACAGGAAAATAGCATAAACAGTGCAGAGTGTTACTCAGTTCCTAGAATTTAGGATTTATGGGGTTTTTTTAAGTATTCACACAATAAAATATAGTATACATGTAAGGATGTTTCTGAGTTTTTCTGAAAACTACTTTTGAGACATTCAGGATTGCAACATTGTCTCCTCAGGCAGCAGCTGGTCAAGGAGCTGGACTGACAGATAAGTGCTAATACTGGACAGCTGTGGGCTTAAGGTAGAAGAATGGCCTACTCAGCTGCAATCAGAAGGATGAGACACACTGATTAATTAGAAGTCTGGAGTGTTAATCCACTATCCACATTCTGCTCTAATAGGGTCAGAGTTCCCTGTTTCCCCATTTATGTGATCAGCTAATTTGTATCAAGGGAGCAGTGCGTGCCTTTGTACTTGACATTTTCTTCAGCTGCTGTGCAGAAACAGGGCCCCATCCCTGCTGACTGCTGTAAAAGTCATGGCATTATGTGATAAGGAGCACAAATTAGTGCATCTTGATTTAAAGACAAAGTACAGAAGTCAGAAGCAGAGTCCCCCAGCTCATCAGATGCTTTTAAGGGCTGAAGGGTGTGTTTACACAGGAACAGTCACTGTATGCAGCTTTTACATAGGCTGTGATACACAAGTGTCTTCACCTACCTGCTAAATATTTGTTTTCTGCTTTTCCTATAATACTGTTAGCTCTGATACAAGTTTCAATATCCTACTCCCTGAAGTGGTTGCCTGGAATTCAGTTAGAAATCTTTTCACAAGAGGTTTGTTTTTCTCAGGAGTTCTGCTGGATGAAATGCACTCCTCTGAACTCTAATACAGTGGAGCCTTTACAAAGGGAGATACAAGAATATGCAAAGTTCTTACATCTGCTCTGTGGAGAGCCTGCAAGTTGGTACTCTTGGTGGAATTCTTATTTAATTCAGAATCATGTGCGAAGTGCCAAATACCCCAGCTCCCCCTCCAAGAAGGAAGTGCATCTCTTCCTGCAGAGAGCCTGACACTGCCAGCTATGGCTCGGATGTGCCTGGCTGTGCCAGGATGTTCTTCTACACCATCTGGAGTACCATCTCAGGTTGAAATGAAACCCAGCAGAAAGAACAGATCTGTTTCTTCTCTTGTCTTTCCTCAAGCTCAGTAATAATTTTATTATTTTTATTATATTTCAGTTAGTGAATAAAGAGTCCTAGAAGGGTTTGGGTGGGAAGGGATCTCAAAGATTATTTAGCTCCAGGCCCTGCCATACCTTCCATTAGACAGATTGCTCAAAGTCCTATCCAGCTGGCCTTGAACACTTCCAGGGATGGGGCATCTACAGTTTCTTCTGGGCAATGTGTTCCAGTGTCTCACCTTCCCAATACCATCAAGCTGCCCTCTTTCAGTCTGAAGCCATTCTCCCATGTCCTGGCACTGCGTGTCTTTGTTAAAGTCCCACTCCAGCTCTCCTGTAGCCCCTGTAGGTACTCCAAGGTCTCTTAAGAAGAGAAGAGCTCTTCAAGGAAGGTGCTCTAAGGTCTCCCCAAATTCTTTTCCAGCTCTCTCCCTGTTTTCATGACAGTGTCATGAATCCCAGATTGCTGGCTATGCAGCAAATCATGCTGAAAAAATGCCAGGTGGTGTAGTATTCCAGAAAGTGGAAAATCCAATCTTCAGCATTATGGGTGAACTGTAGAAGCAGATAGATCAGGACGGTCTAGGTGGAAGTTATGAATTAGAATCACACATTTCATGGTCTTAGCTCTCTTTTTCTGAATTTCTTGATTGAGATCAGGAGAGACAGACCAGTGCAGCTTCTCTGTGTTTTTATATTCATGAGTCCCATATGCCTTACCAGCAGAGCTCTCAATTCAACTTTAAGGTTTTGTATTATTTACAAAACTTTCCCTTGGAACAATTATGGCAAGAGTCTAATTTGGGGAGATGGGGGGAAAGGAATACATTGCTAATATATGCACCAGACAGAAAGATAAATAAAATTCAAAATATATTACCTGATTTTCCACTTAGATTAACTGTATTTATGATAAAGTTCAGTTTACTGCCTCTGTCAAGCTAAACAAAACCAGTTGAGTATTGCCTGCAATTACAGTTTGTGCAATACAGTGTGTTACAGGTAAAAAAACTGAAGCTGGGTAACTAATATTTGCAACTTCAAACACTACAGAAATGGTTTGCTTTAACTATGCTGGAGATTGCAGGTAAAGATTAAAATTCAGTGCCTGGGATCTGACTTAGAAGATCTCTTCCATCTGACATTTGCTCAGACATCATTATTATCATGAATAAAACAAAAGTGTTATGTATTAAAAAATGACTGCCATGTTACCAAGAATGTGAGTGCAAAGTTCTGAATAGGGCTTTGCAGCAGCTCTAAATCCATTCCTGAACACATTCAGCAATTTTGCATGGATTGTTAATTGATATTGAAGAATAATTGTGCTAAATTACAGGTACTGTGGCAAATAACCAAGAAAAATCAATAGCTTTTATACAATTTCTTAACTAGCATCTTAAGAAATGATAAAGGCTTTCAAATCACAGTAAAGCCCTTAGAAATTTGAATGCAAAAGAATGTGCACAGTAAAAAAAAAAAAAAAAAAAAAATCTCGGTATGATTTGTGATATCCAGTTTTACAAGTTTGCAGTGCTATTCAAACTCTGTTTTATTCTGTCTGTGCAGCTGGGAACAGAAATGTGCAGATGTGCTTTGAAAGGTTAGTTAGAAGTTGAATTACTTTCAAGAAGCTCTCTAGTAGAGATTTCAGACCAGGTAGACAAATGTCATTTGCAATATAAATATAATCAACATTCAAGTCCCCGAACAACAAAGATACTTTATCTACTGTTTAAATATATTTTAATATATTGCAACAGTTATACATTTGAATATATTTAAACTCATACTATTAATATGCTAATAAATATTCTGCTTAATCAAAAACATGTCCATGTTTGCTTCATACTGAGATGCTGGAAGGGAAAAGCTTTTTTTAACAAATTAAAGAAAAAGTTTTATCTGCCACCACCCCTATTCCTTAGGTAAAACAAAGATCTCTGAATTACACACTAGGGAATTTTTCTGGCTGGTCCAACTGTGCTGTCACACCTTCTCTAACCCTCAAACAAGAGGAGTATGAACATCAAGCAAGAGGAAAGGGAAAACAGGACTGCTCCCTGCTGCAGGTGCTGACTGCCTTGGGAGCAATTTGGCAGAACTGCATCTCCTTTGCCTTTCATTTGCCAATCAGGAAAAAATTGCTATAATCTGTCCCCTTGTCCCTGGATGTTTAGAAGAGAGCTACATATCCCTGCTTGAATTATGCACAGTGCTGATGCTCTAATGCCCAGGAGCTAAGCATGATTATAGGGCAGATCAGGTTTCCCTGAAAGCACCTAGGAAAAATGCAGCCTGATTCGAGACACACAGAGGTAAATCTAGAGATCAAAACTGAGTCCAGCAGCTCTGGCACTGCCAGCAGAGTCAATGGCAGCTGTGCTGTGGTGGTGCACAGTGATCTTGCCTCTCAAGAGGCTTGTTTTTCGATTAGGCCCTGCAGGCTGGAATGTATTTTTATGTTTACCATGGCCTATATTTTATTTCAGAAAGCCTGGACTGCACTTGATGGTTGTCAGTCTCATTCCCTTGTGTGAAACAGCAATGCCAAAGTGTTATTTCTGTACAGCTCGCCCCTAAGTACCCTGCCCCGTTAAAATGCACATTTATCACAAGAGATGGTGGAAGTTGCTAATCCCTGCATTTTACTCCAAGTCTAATAAACACACAACAGGAGAAATCATATCACCTCAATGCATGGCTTCTGTGTTATTGTGACCAGCATGAAAACAAATGAATGTCATCTTTATCCTAACGTAGAGATGCTTTTTTAAAAATCAAATCATACTTCAGCACCTGGCTTTTTTCCCCCAAATATGGGGTCCCTTTTATTTTGGGGGGTTTTGTTGTACATTGTATAATTCAAACTTTGCTTCATTAATAAAAGGTGTCTCGATAAGAAGGATCAAAACTGCTCCTGCTTATTGTTTGAAGAAAAAACCTTATCTACTCAAGTAATGAGCAAAAGTCCTGAAAATAACTTAGTTACTTGTTAAATAATTACAAAAATTATTAATGCTCAATCTCATCCATGGAAAAAATCTTCAAGGATTCAAGCAGAATCTTCAAACAGAAACATGTTACATGTTAAAAGAATGATTAAGACACTAAGCTTTTTCTTGCTTTTGTTCTGTGTGAGGAAAGGCAATATAGTATTTATATATCTACATAAATTAAATACTTAAGATTATAATCAGTACTGCTGAGGTGAAAGTTAAAAGCCCAACTATATTGTAAGACATTTCACACAGCTTTTGGCCAGGTCTAGCATGACCAGAAGGTGGAAGCTTTGTGTCCAAAGTCATGCCTGAAAGTTTGTTTCTGAAGAAATCCTTGAAATTACGCATTTTTCTACTGAAAATATGCTCAAGAAAAATAAAATTGCAGTAATAATTGCCAAAAGCAACCAGCCCCAAATGATTACATGTTCTTTTTACGTAACAAGAAAATTATTTTTTCCACAGCAAAGGCCTGGTTTTCAGTCATCATTGATTTATGAAGGCCACTGAGACTTAAACCAAAGTACATTTAAGAGTACTGCTTCAGTGGTTTTAATGGTATGAGCATTTAAATACAGCATACAAAACCTCTGGAGTTTAGATCAGTTTAGTGCAAGAGCTCTGTGGGGATACACATTCTCCTCAGATCAAGCTCATATTACTCATTTACAAGCCACACACTTAAAACACAAGCTCTGAAGTGAGCTGAGGGAGCATCAAGCCTGGGCTACACATATGCTCCTCTAAACCCCAGCTAAATTCCTGTAAGAGTGGAAAGGAGCTTTACCTGAAATTGCCAACATGGGCAAATACTATTTCTCCAGGATTGAGGCTCAGAGGATACTTCCATCAGAAGGAGTAATTTATTCCTTTAATGCTCTAAGAGAAAATGGGAGTGGGGTGGTGCTGCAGGGCTGGCAGTGAAGGGAAGGAGCATGGCTGAGCCAAAGGATTCTTTCATGGCTGTCTCCCCATGTATCCTGCAAAGGACAGTAATGTTGAGATTTGACTGCTGGTTATCAACTGACTGTATGGCCACATCAAAGCCTGGAGGGTGGGAAACAAAAAATAAAAACCAACCAAATTAAAAAAACCCAACGAAACAAATTCCTTCTCCCTCCAAAGACTGCAGGGACCTTCCCCTCCCAGAACAAGCTGGCAGGATGCAGAATCTGGCAGCAGTTAAGCAGCTGGCTCATTACACTGGCATGGCTTAAGTCCTTAAGTAAGGTGGACAGATCCAAGGGACAATAGAACAATCACTGTTTATTACACATCCTGCAGTCTGGGTAAATCCAATTGAAGAAGCTCTTTAGACCCCACCCAGCAGGATTTTAGTTTCTAGAGACAAAATGGATTTAGTGCTAGATAATAGAAGCTAAGCCTAATCTTACTTCTCTCCTCACCTGCATTAGACATATTCTTACTACTGACCTAAAAATGTTTTTTAAATCTGATACTGTTTTTAGTCTTGCCTTCCTATCTCTGCCACTAGGCCACTTATTTCAGATATAGCTGCTTTACTAGTTTCTGATATTCTGAGCACTTCTGAAGACAAGAACTCTTAAAGCTACTTTAAATTCTGAAAAGACAATTTTGCCACAGTTCCAGTCATTCTTCCAGAACTAAAAAGAAAGTGAAAAGGATGTTTTCAAAAATAGAACCAGACATGCGTGTTACATGCTCAGCTACAAATCATACTTAATGTTTTTGTGTCTCAGTTTCCATCTGTAAAACTGTGGTTCTCTGCCCTGTTTCTATCTTCTGTGCTCTGCATTTTGGCTACAAAACCTACCAGGCAGCAGCTACTCCATACAAAGCATAGGCATGGTGTATAAATCTAAGCTGGACTCTGTATGTTGCAACTCAATGTATTAGAAACAGCCTGGTGAACAAATTAATTTGTTGGTTGATTTCAAAAAAATTTTTAACTAAATCCAAAGATACTATGATGGCAGTAACTAGTTTTAAACAGTGTCTTTATGTCACCCCATAGTTATATAGCACACATACACACACACACACACACACACACATATATATATATATATGTATGTATGTATGTATGTATGTAGATTCTGCAGCCTAGGAAGCTCTCAAAGCTAGACCTGCAGTAAACACTAAGTGGTTCTA
This sequence comes from Oenanthe melanoleuca, assembly GCF_029582105.1. Classification (NCBI taxonomy): domain Eukaryota; kingdom Metazoa; phylum Chordata; class Aves; order Passeriformes; family Muscicapidae; genus Oenanthe; species Oenanthe melanoleuca. The sequence continues at coordinate 8,305,477 of NC_079344.1, forward strand.
ATCCTATGGGTAGAAAAGGCCTTAAAAATTTAAATAGCATAAAGACAGCCTTGTGATAACTAAAAGGCATAGATAGTCCAACTTGACAGCTAACATTGAATTATATAGAGGTGAATTAAAAACAAGGGGACAATCTACTCAAACTAGATTTCACATCAGTAAAACTTGTGACAGTTACTGTACTGAGTGTGCTACTCATGTATATTTAATTAATTTTATAAACATTCTCACACACCATACAGTCACAGCAAGGGTGAGCAAAATTCCAGCCTTAGAAGTATTACATGCTTGCTTTTAAAAAAAAAACCCAAGCAGATGCAAAAATGTTAATGCAAACAGCTAAAATTACATAGTTAAACATCTGAGTTTCAAATAAACATAAAAATTAAAGTTGTTCTTTGCACCTAGAGGAGAAGAAAAGAAAATACAGTGGTGAGGGGATGTACTGGTGAACACAAAGAGTGATAAACCAGCCATTGCAACAAAAGTCTCTTACCAGAAATAAAGTTTAATTCTAGAAGAGTATACTAAAATACCAGTGCCCTTAGTGGCCAAGAAGATGAAACCATATTACTGAAGGTAAAATAAAAATCTACTTAAAAGTCGTTTGTAATTAATGAGAACTGGAAGACAAAGATGGCATCACAGGCCTTTGGCAAGAGAATTCCTCCATATGGCATCAATTTCTCATTAATGCTCTGGGGGAGGATCCTAGACATCCCAGCAGGTCCTGTCGTGACTTTGGATTCAAAGCTGTCCACACACTCAGCTGCTCTCTGGCTGCACGTAATGCACCCAGCAGTGCCAGGAACACGGGCTGATGAACGGCTCCTGTCTCTTTGATCACACCTCCCATTCTGCTTTTGGAAAGGTGGAAACCTGTCCCTAGCCATGCCACCCAAGACAGGGCTCAGAAAACCTTCTCAGATTCTTCACAGAATCAGCTGCTAGTATGGAAACTTTCAGGGTTCTCTCTGAAAGCTGTTCTTTGAACCCCTGGAGCTCATTGCCAATTCCTTCTCCCAACAATAGCTTAAGCCTGAGAGCTCTTCGCCCACTACACTGTTTATCATCAGCCACGGACTGGTTATTTTGGGACAGCTTCATTGTGGAACAGTGTGTGGCAGTGACTTTGTAGTATTTTTGTCTGCGTCACTTGGGATAAAAGCAGCTTATTCAGAGATCCCAGCTGAGTTCAGCATCCTTATAGCACCTACCAACATCTCTACAGAGCACCCCTAACATTGCTTGTAAGGGACAAGAGGAGTTTAATACGACAATCTTAGTAAATTACACAAGAGTGCCTCAGTTCCAAAAGCTGAGAGGAGGTTATTAAACCAAGAAAATTACTGTAGGTAATAAAAATCACTGACACCTCACTGGGAGCTGCCTGGGTTAATACAGACAGGGTGGAGAACACTACAGACTTGAAAATAAGAAAAGGGTCCAAAGAGCAGAATTTATTTGAATTCCTACAGATTAAGCTGCTAAATAAACCACATTTTTTTCTATGAGTGTAACAGATATAAATATATAGGAGCAGTCAGTCCACTGCAGCATGCTGAGAGCCCAAACAAATGTTCTAATGCACGAAGGATCTGTGTGTGTAACATCTGCAGGGCAGGCGGGTGGGGCAGTGCCAGGCTGGGGCTGCTGCTCCATCCCCGAGTGTCCCTGTGTCCCTGTGTCCCCTGACACTGCCAGCCTGAGGGCAGAGCTGGGCCCTGCACAGCCTGGGAACAGGGCTGATGATCTGCCAGCAGCTGACAAACTGCACATTCCCATGCACTAACAGCAGGGCCTTCTGTTTTAACTAGCAAAACACTACAGCAGAATCACTGATCTGTAGTTATGATTTTATTTAATTCATTAAAGTGTTTACTCTGTGTTCACATCTTACTCCATTTCCAAGTCAAATTAACACATCACTTCAGATTAGAATAAGCAATACATCCTGAATACTGATACAGGCCAGAAGGTGATTACACTAAACTCAGTTTATAAATCCTCTTCACTGACTCTTCACCCAGAAACTTGACCATACACAGAAGGAAATAAAGGAATAAACCAAAGATTGTATACTGGAGAAACAATTAAAATGAGTATTTTGATTCACATTTGTAACTTCCTAAGAACTTTAAAATTATACGGCTTTAAATAATGATTTTGACAATAAAACCCCATTATTTCCTCTGTGAAAGGTCTTAAAAAGAAGTTGAAAAGCTCAAGGAAAATGAGGTTCCATTTTTCACATTTGTGATGAGCCTACTCTGACTGTGCAGTGGGAGGTATTTATCATGCACAGCCTGTCCTCCTCCTTGGATGCTGTCTTCCAGTTTGGACTGGAAGCACTGTGTGTTAAGAGGATCATTAACCAGGGTCATGTATATCATCTCTCCCTCACAAATGAGCACTGTCAACACTGCAACAGCCACAGAGACACTGTATAATCAGGGCCCAGTGTACACACTGAGGCTCACACACGACAAAGCAGACAGAACAAACTGCACAAAAGAAATCTGGTTTTCCCTGAAACAAAGCAAGGGCAAGGCAATGGCCTCATAGCTGCTGCAAGGCTCCTTGGAGCTACATGCAAAGCACAGAACCTACACAGACACCTCTGGCCCTGAGGGATCCTGCCAAGTTATCCAAGTTATCACAAAATTCTATTACCTGGCTTCCAGATGGACATTGTCCTTATCCCTTGGATTACACAGAGTTTCAAGCACATGATCTTTACACTGTGAACACATTATGAAAGAAAACTGGAGACAAACACCAGGTTACACTGCCTTGTACAAACCATGGTGTAGGGAAGTATTGTTTCATGGAGCAAAGATCTGGGTCATAGAACCCTATCACATACTGCTGTCACACCCAACACTCCAAGAAAACACCAGCTGCATGGATTTATAAAGCAATCAGATTGCATGGTGAGAGGTATAGAGGTATAGGAAAGAATTGCTTTCTTCACACTTACATTCCTGTTTCTGAGCTCTACATGCAGTTATCTCTGACCACTATAGAACTGCTAAAATTACAGGAAACTAATTATTGAAACTGCATTAATTTCTGTTAAGTTTTTCCCACATAATTGTGTCTCTTACATGGCACTCTTGACCCCTACCATTCTGGAAATCATTTCAGGTTCCTCTTTTTGCCATAAAAAAGAGAAATGCAATGCAGTACTGAAGAAAACTGAATAAGATTTTCATCTCCTTCCAGGAGTCTCATAATCCACTCTTAAATCTTTTTCCATTACTATTTAATGGTACTATAATTACTGTTATTCTCAAGTGTTCAGAATAATCACAAAACAAATACAACCTTGATTATGCTCATATTATTATTTCTATTACAGGGGCAACAAGAGAATTTGAGCTTTACCAAAGGAACAGAGGAATGTGCATCTCCAAGAACCCCCACCTAATCTAGAATGAGAATCTGTAGGTTATTCTAAACAGAAAACACTGGAGAAAAGGGACAAAACACAGAAGTTGCTATACCTTATTTATATGCTCTGATTTTCTTACTTTAGAAGTCTGATATTTTTCTTTTGGAAAGATTCTTTCCTTCATGAAAATGGACACATAATATAAGACATATAGGATAATCAGCAGTCCTACTCTCTGCAACTGGCTCCAACCTTATTGTACAAGACAAGTTCTTCTCTGAACCCCTGAAATATAGTTATCTCTGCTGCCAATCCAACATTTGTGACAGCCTTGATAGCTTATTCTCTGCTGCCAAACCTGCCTCCAGTCACACTTTTTTCTTGCAACTAAGAAGTCACAGATTTATTTATCCTCTAAAAGTTTGGGCTGTATTTATCCTCTAAAACTGAATAAGCATGTAGCAGTAGACCAAAGGCTCCTTTGTGGAGAAAGCAAATAATCTGGAAGACAGACAGGTGTCTCTTCTGCTCTATGCTGTTCACAGACAGCAGAGCAAAGGAAAGTAAGTGTTTGATTCACTCTCTCATGCACTACACTATCAAGTGAGTCAGTTAATCAGAAAACCTGATTTAACCATTCTCAAGTGATTTCACTTAAACCATGAAGTGTCATCCTCTTTTGGTATTTGCACTTTTCCCAGCAGTGACAATCCATACAGCAGAAGGGCCAGGTCTGAAATTCAGAGATGAAAGGTTCCAGTGAAGGGGATGAATTTTTCCAAGTTATAATTTATCTTTAATTAGTGTCTTAATACTTCCTTTTCTGACACAGAAGAGCATGTCTCATATTTTGAAACATTTTTTAATACAGTCCAGAGTTCTCTTCCCCTGCAGGGCCAGCTCACCATTTCCACTAACCTGACTGAGCATTTCTGGCAGCAGCTCCTCCTGGTGCAAAAGGCTGGAGGCTGAGATCCCAGGGCTGCCAATTCAGCATCAGGTGAATCTGTGGGAGGTCTCACAACACTTTGGACAAAGCTCTGCAGATAAGACAAGCCCCAGGAGCTGCAGTTGACCAGCCCTGGTGTTAAGGAGATGTGCCAGCCTCTCACAGCAATTACAAAGTGTTAGCCTTGCCTTGCTGTGAGGGGTAATAGTTCAGCCACCAACACAAAAAAATATTGGCAAGATGTAGCTGCCTTTGTAGAGCAGCTACATTTAACTTCAATTTAACTAACTAAGATGGGAAGGCAGAATAGATGAACTACTTATGAGCAGTTTATCACCTTTTTCATCTGAATTTGTATTTTAACTCTCACAATTCTCAACAACAAACACATCAATAGATGCCCTTTTTATATTTCACATCAACGGTCCTCACATGAAGCCATCATTTCAGAAGATGAATCTTTCCTGTTCGAAAATTTCAGATTGGCAGGACTCAGGAGTCACATGAAGAGGGCCATAGGTAATATCCTTTTACCAGCTAGATTCACAGATTGCCAGTAAGAAATAACTGTGAAACTTACATTGCAAATTATTAGATTTACAGTCTTTGAAAACCTGTCAGCTTTTTTTCCCTCATTCTGACTTGAGTGCTAAACAGCAGAGGAGGTGCTATAAAACACCAAGAGTCTATCACACCCTCTATTCTGTGTATCTTCCTTCCCAGCAGAGTTTAGAAGGACATACAGGACAAGCCTGCAAATCTCATAAGCCAAGTAAAATTGCTCCTAGCCCAATAAATTACCCTTTGATCAACAGAATTATTTCATGCCTTCCCAGAATGTTTTATTTTCTTGATTTGTTTTTACTTGAGAAATTAACCTATTACATAAACCCAGGAGTAAAACAAATAAGGTCTGTTTCTTCAGATGGTCTGATCAAGGTAACATTGGATAATCACAGGGCAAAGCCTAAAACCCAGCCTGAAAATCACTAAGTCCAGAAAATGAGCTAACAGGGTTTGCTTATTTAAGTTTGGAAGTCCAAGTGTGTAAAACCTGGAGCACTTCACTAAATTCCTCCCCAGGTAAAAAGACCAAGTCGGTTCACTCATGAGTAGGAACTATGTGCAGCTGAGAAATCCCTACAGGTTTCCTGGGGAGGCCTACCTTACAGAAAGGTCAGTGAAAAAATAAACCAAACCTGTCAAATTCAGATTTGCAAAGGTGGCCCCATAAATCTGGCGAAACAGCTTATGGCAAGCTCTGGTATTACACATTCTCTTTGCCTTTAAGTGCATAATATGTAAAATACCTCCTCTGCCAGGGTCACTTTACTTGTTGTTGTGTATTTAGGATTTATATACTTTTCAGACTAGTGAAAGTAATGTTTAATTAGATCTTACACCTTCTCTGCTTTTACATACACAGGTACTTGACTACTGAAAGACAGGCCTTGCCTCATATCCACAATTTAACAACAGCTATTGTCAAATTAATGTTTTCAGATGTTCTATTTTCACTTTTATCTTCTGCCAGAAATATTGTCTGGAAAAAAAAATTACTCTAGCTGATACGTCATGGCAATCACAGCAAACAGAAGTCAGACTTTGAGAACATCATTATAAGCTGATCATCTTTTAGAAATATTTAACAAAAAGCTCATGGGTCTGCTTCAGCAGCTGAACCTGAACTCAGCGAGTAAGTGACTGAACAGAATCAGACATTCTCATTAAGTAAAATTAGCCAAGTGCAATTTGCCTGGCTGGCTCCCTCTATATATTAGCATTTATATTCAGTCAGTGATGAACTTAATCAGGTTTTTCGAACAAAAAGGAAAAGTCTCCTAAAAACCCATAAACCTATCAGGTTTATTACTAACAGTTTGTACTTCCATTGTAAAAAGGCAGTTAAGAAACTGAAGAAAATTGCCTGTTCAGAAGTATATCTGAGTAGCTACCAACAATCTTTCCTCCTAGCAGGAACATGACTTCACATAGTGCTGGCTGATTGCTGTCAGATTTTCTGGAGACAAAAGGAGACATTTCACAGAAGGGCAAATGTCAGGAGGCTACAAAGAGCTGCCAAGGCCTCACTGGAAGGGACAGGTTTGCCCTCTGATTGCAAAGATTGTATCACAAGGTCTATTCCCTCCTTCCTTGATGAATGCATCTCCAAGGGCTGTCAGGCCCCAAAAAACAGAAAGAGAAATACGGTGGCATCTAAGGAGACAAGCATCACCAACAATGCTGATGTGCCAAATAGAGAGCAGAATCAACCCCAGAGAGCCTGGTCCTGCTGGGGGCACTCACCTGCAACAGCAGCAGCAGGTGAAGGTGAGAGGCAGTAAGAACACCAGGATGTGGGAGGAAGGTGGCTGCTGGGGCTGACCACGTGCTGATACCTCCATCAAATGTAACCCCACAGACCTTCTGAACATCAGAAAGGAAGCAAAAAACTTCGTAGATTTTAAGACAAGCTATAGAAAGTAACACTGGTGAAAAAAAAAAAAAAAAAGGCTCCAAACATATAGCTTGTTTTATAAAATTCAATTTGGCAATGCCCCTGTCAGACAGCTGGGCACAAAGTATGTCCTAACACATGTTGAGAGCTTTGAAAAATTTGTTATAAATTATGCCTCAGTGCATCCTGCTTTGCAAAGCATTACAGCAACAAAAGCTGGCCAAAGGAACAGCATTGCTGCAGCCCTGCCCACATGCACTGCACACCTACAAGGTATTGGAAAAAAAATAACTTAATAACAATCACCCCAGAATTATAGTTTGCAACCCTGGTTATTCTCTTAAGGCAGATGACTGCTTTATCTGAGCAGCATGAAGTGAAGACCCTCTGTTGTTTGTTTTTTCCTTGGGTCCATGACTAACTGTTTTCTTTACAGCATGTTTCTATAGTGACCAGCTGCTGAACTGATACTCAATATATTTCCCTTTTCACCTGCCATATTTCTGATGTGAAAACTCAGAATGTAATTTAAACAATATTCCAAAAACTTACCTTCAGGCTTTAGTAAGATGGCACAGTGGACTTCATCTCTCTAACTTCCCCAACTCTTGAAATAACAAATAAATGCATCGTTTATAGATGAAAGAAAATTTATCACAGCTCAGTAACAATTACTTGAGGAGCCGATACATAAGGGATCAGGAAGAAACGAATTTCCAATATCTCAGAGAAGTATCAGATTCCTCCTTTCAGGCAAGCATTTAATTTCTTCAGCAGCTTTTTTATTGTGCCTCAGTTGTATTAAGAGCACTTTGCCTCAAGTGCAGCCCCTTCCTAGAGAGTAACAACCAGGACAGGTTTCACAGGAGGATAAAGCTCTGTGCTCCCCAAAGGAGAGAGGAGCCCATTTTTAAACCAGTCAATATGGCAATGAATCATCCTCCAAACAAAGACTAAAACATTAACAGGTGAATACAGCAGGTAGAAGTAATGCAGAAAAAAAAAAATCTAAAACTCAGCTGGTTCCAGTTTTACACATGCAAATAAACATTATGAGAGGGGAAACGAGATGTGAAGTACTGAGCAGAAAGATCAGGAGTATTTATCTGCCTGGAAGCTGAAGCAGGAAGATATTAAACTGTGCCTTCCGCTAAATTGCTGCTGCCAGTTATTGACAAAGTTGTCAATTATCCAGGATTATTTAGACTGATGATACCTGAAGAAATGAGGATTTAGAAACACTTGGGACTAACAGGGGAGATAGGAATGCGCTGCAGATGATAAATGGAGTGGATTGAAAGAAAAAGAGCAAAGAGGCAGTTTCAGAGGGTATAATTAAATATCCTTTATTAGCATTTTACACTACTACAATGAACCAGCTTTCAAAACTGGACTTTAGAAATTAAATATAACTGACTGGATGAAAGACTAAGTCCCTTCTATGCCATAAGACTGGCACAGAATTTATCCAGGTAACTTCTATTTTGCTAATGTTTAAATAACTTAATTATACTTAAAAATTGCACTGACTGCACAGGTCTGCAAGCAGTCAGATATTAAATCACCATTAGCTGGATTTTACTGAAATTGGTCAGACCATGTATTAGGGAAAGAGGACAGTGTTTGATTTCAATAGCTGAGTAATCAAGTAGTTTAATGCATATGGATAAAGCAGGTACCAACAGGTAAAACTTATGCAGCAACTGGCACGACAGTGATTTTAAATTGGTCCAGAAATAAGAATTTATTTTGAACATTTATAAAGTGTAAATTCTTAGAAGAAATTTCTTACAGTACCACAAAGCTCTGCTCTATCAAAACATACTCTGCTGGAGTAATGGATATTTGCTACCACCATTTCCTCAATAGAATGAAAGATATTTTAGTGTGTTCATGAAGAGACAGTTGACAGGCTAGGATTTCAACACAAGACTTGCAGGAGCTAGGCCTAAATCACAGTTCTGGCATTGTCTGGTCACACAAGTTTCTCAGCTCTTCTCTACCCCTCTTTTGATATACAGTGGACCAGCAATTCCTCACTCCCAGGCATTTTTTTACCAGGTACTTAAATCCACAACCAAGGTATTAGAGACATTACTATAAGACAGCATAAAAAACATTGACATAAGAGGCTGTGATTCATAGATATGATTTATGATTCTATATGGCAACACCCCAGTGTTACTTATACAACCATTCTAAAATCATTTTGGTTACTCATATTACATAAATTGTACGTTCCCAGCATGTAAAGGCTTTATTTGCCACACTATCAGGAATTCAAGTTACTTTCATTGATCAGGAAGAACAGACACAGAATGGCAGCTGAAGGTGTTTAGGAAAGGTGAAGGAGCCAAGGCTGAAGCCAGCAAACCCTAGGCAGAACACATTGACAAGACAGAATGGGCACTGAAAAACTAAACTGGCAATTTTAGGTGATCATCATGGAAGATCAATGCACGTCAGAGACTGTATCTGTCCACACAGCTCCTCCCTCAGGCTGAGTCTGAAGTTACAAGAAAGTGTAATGAAATACACGACTTCAACAGAGTATATAAGCTTTCAAAAAAATGTTATAATGGCTGTTGCAGCATCCAATTCCAAGTGTAATCTATAAATACAGAATTCCTCGGTCTTTTTATTGCTGTTTTCTATTACGGTAAGGAGTTTAGGAAATAAAGAGGAAGAACTCCCAACAATAAACCACTAACACTTCATCTTGGTCTGCTTTGCCTTAAATTTTCTGCAAGACACGGCACCCCTCTGCTGGGCAAGAGCAGATCTAACAGCAGGGAGGGGTGAACCAAAACTGACAGAACAGTAAAACAAAACCAGCCTGTGCAGACTGAAAAGATAAGTAAGGAAAGAGGACTGAGGCAATGTATGGCTGCCCAAATGCCTGAGAAAATAAGGAACTCAGGTGCAAACCATTAAACAAACAGAATTCAGAATTTAGACTTATTTATCCAGAAAGTAACATGTTTCATAACATTTTTAAAATGAGTCACCTTGAGGGAACTGTCATCTTGACAAACACCAATTCTCCAACTCCAGAAGCAAACATTGCAATATTTAGGATAACAGGACATTGAAAGAGTTCCCTAAAGCAAAAGATTTTTGCCCATTAAAAAGCTAAATTATGAGCAATGAAGCCTGTAGTGCCATTAGTTTCTTCTTAACATGACAACCATAGGGCAAATACAGGACAATTTCAGACATCAGTAGTGATGCAGAGGAAAAAACAAAGTCCTACCAGAAACACATGTGGAATCACACACATTTTTGGGAAATGTCAGTTAAGTCTCATTCTGACCTCTGAAGCATGACAATTAGAGAAGTTCAGCCTTTTTCTCACCAGCCCTGAAACTAGAGTTGTTGCCTGTATTGTTCCAGACTTCTTCTTCTGTTCTACAAATGACTCTGCCCTGTTCTCTAGGGGTTGCACTACTACTCATTTTTAGACCAAGAAAATAAAAAGTCTGTTTAAAAGGTGCATTCTATGAAGAGACTTCTTTGTTAAAAATATAAACACAGAACAAAGTTGGATAATACTTTTTGCCCCTTTTATTAAAAACAGTCATTACAGGTGACATACAATTGGCAAAGATACATATGACCATATCTCTCCTTATAAGGAAACTATTTCAAAGTGATCCCACATGTGACTGGGTTCTGCACTGGTTTTTCATACTGAAAACTGATTTCCTTCCAGTTGTTCAGGTGATTCTACTTTCAGTTTGTCTGTGTGATCAACAACAGCACACTGGCTTCAAATACATTTATTCTGGATATCTGTAAGTGCCCACAGTGAAAAGCTGCACACAGTACCTGCTGTGAGATATCAGAGAGAAAAAAGTGTCCTTTATGGCTCTGCCATCCAGATTTGTCCTTTTGTACCACTTCCCACACAGAGGCTGTCACTCCAAGCCTCTCACTTCGTTAGCCAATGTCAGCATCACTAAGAAAAACATTTCCTAAACCATTTGTTCAGGAACCAGGAAAGAGGACAAATCTTACCCACAGGAAACTCTCCAGAGCAGAAGGAAGTCTGTAGTGACAGAAGCAGATACAGAGTCTCAGTTTTCTAACCAAACCTACAAAAAACTTCAATTATATAGCACCTATATTAGCAAGGGAGGGAAGGGAGAGAGAAGCATCTTCTTGTCATTACCCACATTCTCAACAGCATTATATTAAGTAAGAAAGAATATCAGTCCATATACCAAGATGCTTTTTCCTATTTCCTGCTCTTGTTATGGGTCAGCTGGAAGCTTCTTTTTTCAGTTTTTCTAAAATCTCATCTGGTGTCGCTGATATCAAAATCTTCACCACTTTGTCACGTGATTTACCCCCCTGGTTTAGACAAACACAGAAAAAAACCTGTCTTTAAGAGAATCACCCTTTAAGGTAAGAAAACTCTTTATAAAATGCCGATAAATTAATTAAGCAGTTTGTCCATGATTCAGGAAAAACAAGACTCACATGTTTTTGTCTCTACCTTTTCAAACACAGTGCTCAATTCCTTGGTCATCTTATCTTTTACCACTACTCTTTAAAAGATTTCTACAGCCACTCCATTAAACCAACAAATAAAAACAAAAAGCACCATTTTGCATTGTGCTCTTATGCTCACGAACTATAAATGGAAATGTCTGGAAAGACTGACTTCAAGTACAATGAATTAATAAAACAAATTATTTATTCAGTGCAATGAATAAAACAAAGAGTTTCCACTCACCAAAGTCAAGACATGTAAATTCTAATACAGAGAAACTCTTGAGGCCCAGCTACAACCCAAGTGCTTACATACGGTCTTGCTTATGTGTGATAGTTAAATGTCAGTCTTTTGATTTAAATACAGAAGTTATTTTTTAAAAAAAGGTGAAAAGTTATTAATAAATTGCACATTCTCTGCAGAACACAAATTCTGTGAACTCATTTGACATGAAAAAAAGAGAATCTTTGAAGAACATAGAAAATGTGAACTACAGAAATTTACAAAACATTATCATGACAACTCTTCTGTTTAAAAGATCTTGAGATCAGCCACAGTTCTTCCTACACTAAGTTTATTCTCAATGAAACATTCCATTAACACAACTAAACTTTATAAAGTGGCTTTCAGACTGAACTTGGAGTAGCTCCTCGTACTCAATATGTAAGTTTCAAAATCTTGAACTCCAACCGCAGTAGGACAAAACTGAAAGGAAAAAAAGGAAGTACCTTCTCTAAAGTAACATCACTCTTCTTCACTTCGAGCACCTTAGAGAGGTAGCGACACAGCTCTGCATTTGCCTCCCCTTCCGAAGGAGGTGCAGCAATAGCCACACCTACTGCCTCAGCTGTCACATCTATAACAAACAGTTGGAGGATTTTATGCTCAAAATATTCAAAACACCTAATCATAGTTTCCTGAAAATGAATGTTTATGCTTCCAAAAGCATTTTAATTTAAAACCAAGTAAATGTATGGATTAGCAGGTGATGGCATTTTCACATTTCATCAAGTGCCTTGACAGTCGGCCAGTACAACCAAATTTTAACTCCTGACAATACCAGCAGTGATGCTTCATCTATAGCAGGGTGCAGCCACGAGTTACCAGCCTCCCCCAACGCGGGCACCGCTCTGAGCTCCCCCAGCTGCCCGATCTTGTGCGGGTGTTGTCCTGCTCGGCACCACGTAACACAACTCAAATCAGGTTACACCCCCAAAAGCCGCTCGTTAAATCAGTCTGCACAGAGAGTTACTGTCAGGAAACTCCGTGTTCCCAGGGGCTGGACACTGCCACAGCCCGCGGGTCCCGCACGCACGGGATGTGAACGCAATCCCAACGCGTGCAGGAGCAAACCCAGGGCTATGGAGGGAGAACACTTCCATGTGTTTAATAAACTTCCATGGCTTTAATAAAACCGCATAGACCCTTGAGACACAAACACCCCGCGCGAAACCACAGATGCTAAACTGAAGGATTTAGGATCAGGATTTACCCCGTGCTCACCGCGCCACCCAGCGCTGTACAGGGGAACGCGAACGAGCTATTCCTGGAGAGCCGAACTCCTCGCTTTAGATTTCGGGTGGGATTTTGTGCGCTCCCTCCCTCCCCTGCTCCTCAGGAGCAGCGATGCCGGCCCGCTGCCCACAGACCCACCTGTGACGGCGCTGCAGCGGGCGCCGGGCTTGGCGCGCACCGCCACCCTCACGGCGCCGCCGCCCGCCGCCACCACGGGTCCCGCGGCGGCGCCCGGCTCCGCGGGGCCCTTGGCGGCTGCTTTTCCCTGAAACAGAGCAACAGGCGCGGTCACCGCGGGCACCACCCGCTCCTGCCGCCCTTCCCTCTCTGGTCCCGCCCGCACCTTCCCGGGCATGGCCCTGCCGCTCCGCACCGGCGCCGCCCGCACTCGCAGGAACCCGGCGAGGTTCGGCATGGCCGGGGCGGCCCTTCCGTAACCGCGCCGGGCCCGCCCCGAGGCGCCTGCGCGTTCCGCACGGCCCGGCCCGGCCCTAGAACGCAGCGGCTGCTCCGGGACAGCTTCACCCTGCGCCCACAGCGGCTGCTCCGGGACAGCTTCACCCTGCACCCGCAGCGGCTGCTCCAGCAGAGCTTCACCCTGCACCCGCAGCGGCTGCTCCGGGACAGCTTCACCCTGCGCCCACAGCGGCTGCTCCAGCAGAGCTTCACCCTGCGCCCGCAGCGGCTGCTCCGGGACAGCTTCACCCTGCACCCGCAGCGGCTGCTCCGGGACAGCTTCACCCTGCGCCCACAGCGGCCGCTCCGGGACAGCTTCACCCTGCGCCCGCAGCGGCTGCTCCGGGACAGCTTCACCCTGTGCCCACAGCGGCTGCTCCAGCAGAGCTTCACCCTGTGCCCGCAGCGGCTGCTCCGGGACAGCTTCACCCTGCGCCCGCAGCGGCTGCTCCAGCAGAGCTTCACCCTGCGCCCGCAGCGGCTGCTCCGGGACAGCTTCACCCTGCGCCCGCAGCGGCTGCTCCGGGACAGCTTCACCCTGTGCCCGCAGCGGCTGCTCCAGCAGAGCTTCACCCTGTGCCCGCAGCGGCTGCTCCGGGACAGCTTCACCCTGCGCCCGCAGCGGCTGCTCCAGCAGAGCTTCACCCTGCGCCCGCAGCGGCTGCTCCGGGACAGCTTCACCCTGTGCCCGCAGCGGCTGCTCCAGCAGAGCTTCACCCTGTGCCCGCAGCGGCTGCTCCGGGACAGCTTCACCCTGCGCCCGCAGCGGCTGCTCCAGCAGAGCTTCACCCTGTGCCCGCAGCGGCTGCTCCGGGACAGCTTCACCCTGTGCCCGCAGCGGCTGCTCCAGCAGAGCTTCACCCTGTGCCCGCAGCGGCTGCTCCAGCAGAGCTTCACCCTGTGCCCGCAGCCGCTGGACCCGCGCGGCCCGGCCCGCTCCCCATCCCTGTCTCCGAACAGCGCTGGGCCCAGGGACAGGAGAGCGCTGACAGAGCCTGCACAGAGCCGGACGTTTGACAGACACTTGTTCTACGCACGGCCTTTGGACACCCCCAACCTGCGTGATCTCCCCCTCTTCCCCCTCAGGAAAAGAAATTTAATTTTTTTTTTTTTTTCTCCTGCATTCTCAAATTATTACTTTAGTATAATGTGGGGAGGGTACAGGTCTTTCTACATGAAGCCATTCTGTTACTACACGGTACATACTGCAAGACACTGAATACTATATACATATCCACAATATAGCAATTGCATCAAAGTATTGTATGCAATCTGTAAAACTCGTTGCACACCAATAATCCTTAGGTTTATACTAATTTTTTTCGTACTGGAATATCTAATGATAAAATAACATCATTACAAGTCTCGTATTCTCATTTTCACATTATACATTTTTTATAGGCACATACGTATATACAGTGGCTATTTGCATAACCAGTTCTATATTCCAAAACAGCCCTTCTGAATTAAGAGAGATTCTGGAAAGATCTGTTTGTTGCTGAATTTCGACTTAATATTTATTTCTTCAGTGCAGCTGCAGATGTTCTCTGCAGTGCAAAGTCCATTAATTCTCCATGGCTCTTGGAAAAAGTCAAGATGATGGCAATATGAATGCAGCTTTGCTGATGTACTTCAAAAAAATACAGTAGAAATCCATGTCCATAGGGTCAATCCAAGGTCATTTTGGAAAGAAGTGCAAGATGGGACTACAGCAGCAGCTTTACTGTCTTTTAAGGACAGATTGGAGAAAACATACACAAGTTGTTCATAACAAATAAGGATTTTCCAGTTCAAAAAATGAATTTTACTACATGAGAAACAAAGGGGTGGAAACACAAAGTAATTAACCACAAGGTACTACTTAAAACAAACTTTTCAATATACAGAGTACTTATTCCACTTAACATTTCATTTAGAGGAATAGCTAAATTACAATCTACCAATAATGATGAAGAAAAAAATATAGCTTTTCTGGTACCCCTCAAACAAATTAGTTTTGCTTTTATACATTAAAGTAGTTTAACAGAATTTTTTAACTGCTGCCAATAGTGAGCTGAAGTCCACTGAGACGCCAACACATTCCAGATCATCATGTGAAACTTAAGTATAAAATATTATTTCTGGTATCTGTCCATCTTCTATTGATGTACCATTGTTGTTACCTGGTGAACTATAAAAGACAAAGCATGTTTTGCTAGCAGTAGGAGATTCGTGGATCACTTTCTTCAAACCTTTTGTTCCATAGTGGGAATCAGGACCCTGAAAAACATCACAAAAGATGAGCAACAGAATGGAAGTGGGCAGGACCCAAAAATTGCTGATGGTCAACTGACTTAGGCTATTTTAGTAGTATAAAATTTCTGTACCTGTATTAAAAAAATACATACAAAATCACAGTCAACAGAAGCAAGGGTCCTATGTCTAAATAACAAAAATATATTTCTTTGACAGCAGATTTAAATCAGTTGATTTTATCCAACTAGTGATGAATACTTTCTAGTATTTTTCCTTATCACACAGGTTGTCTATATTCTTACTTAGTTCCCTTAGTTCCCTCAGCTGCTTTTAATATGCAGTATTTTTTCCAACTCACTGAACTCTGATTTCTGTATAGGGAATTAGAATAAATTCAAGATCTAGAAGACACTTTCCCATCAGAAGACTGGTAAAAGAATAACTCTTGAATGAAAGTAACACTTTCTTCTGTACTGCTAGACATTCTTACTTTCAAGGTTGCACAAGCTGTGTAGCAAACCGTGGGCAGAATCTCTATGGGCTCTTTGAACATGACTCTGAAGGTACTGGCTGTTCCATCACAGCTAAATCCAGTGTCGTTCTGTCCCAGCGTCTGGTTCTTCTCATAATCAATTATCTGCACAAAAGCATGAACATTGTATTTGAATGTTTACAAGCATGAGAAAGGTTCTGATTGTATGCACATGAGAAGGTTACAAGCAAACACTTGCCTACCCCACCCAGGCTAACTGCAAGGACAGTGCAATCTCAGCTGGGAAGGAGCTGTGATTTCCTGATAGCGCTGGAGCTGACGCAGCAGCTCGGAACGACGGCTCGCGAGTGTTACACGGGCTGTTGGAACTGCTCCAGCCAGGTTAGTCTGTGCTTGGGAGATGGAGAACAGCTCAAACCTTCAGCTTCTGACCTTCATACACAACATCTAATCCTGTGCTTAGATTTGCTGATCTCTGTACACCTTCACAGCCCACATGAGGGAATCTCATTTGCTGCCTGTGGCTAGTTTAGAAAACAAGTTTTTACAGATAATGCAGGCACTCAATGACACCTTCATAAAAGAGAACACAAACTTGTGCTGTTTTATACAACTTATTTCTAATCTTGTTTCAGTATAAAAATTCTGCTCGGATGACACAATATTTATTTTGCCTTCCATTTCAGTGGCAAGTAAGAATCACTAGTTCCAATGTAGTAATAGCAGATTCCTCCCATTTTGGATTGCAATCCTGATCCATGCTGCCCAATACCTCTTGCAGAAACTGGATATCAGAGCTTTAGAGCAGAGCACTTCTTGTGATTACTGCACAGAATCATATCAGTTTTAATAGTTTCTTATTAACTTGCCATTTAATTTTTAGTATTACCCATGCATGAAATGAAGCTTTATTCTAGGCAAAATGTACTCTAGTTTTTTCCCCAGCCACAATCAATAGAAATATTAACAATTATAATGCTGAAGACTTAAGCTGTTTTCACGTAACAGATGATGTAGATGTATTTGCAGTATACATTATCACTACTTTATGGCAAGTTCTAAATGTTTAACTAGCTGGAGCTCTGATAGTACTGATGCAGAGCCAAGAAGAAAGCTAGAGGCATGAGACTTAACTGTCTAAAAAGATTGCGACAAGAAAGTTTCAGATTTATCACTTATTAGGGATACTTCCAGGATAAAGAGAACCTGTATAAGATGGATGGCCTTAATATGAACCATAAAGGCTTATGCAGCCTTTCAGTTGGAATGTGTGGAGGATCTTTTTCAAGTGAATCATTCCCACTTAATAAGCATTGGTTTGTGTTGAAAAAAACTAAATTCTTTTCAGATTAAATAAATCCAGCAAACATCTTGAGGGAACACTGAATACTTGCATCTGCTAACAAGAAATCAGCTGAGAAGTTCAAAAAAGGGTTTATGTGAAGTAAAAATCCCCAGGTATGTTTAGTATAGCTGCTAAGTTCCTGAGATAAACTCTTTTGTCCTAAACATTCTTTCTAGTGCACTATGCTACTCATTTACATGGATATACAGTTTGACAAAACCAAACTCAAGGTACTTCAAATAGAGGAATTTACAAGTGAACTTTTAAAGTGAGGAATGTGGAAAAGCCAAATTCCTTCAAAATGTCATTCCAGATACATTCTGTTTGGAACATCATTTAGAGGAAAGGCACAATATTTTTTCCTTAGGAGATAAACACAAAATCCCTATCCTTAAGTACAAAATAGTCAGATAATAACAATCATCAAATAGGAAGCAGAAGACAATTTGTCATTTAAATAGAATGTCCACTAATGAACTGAAACAGCAAATCCAGCACATGCTGAAAGTGTAAAAAGATAGGACAATAGGATTTATGTCCCTATAGGAAGTCACAGACTATTTATTTCACAAAATTTCTCATGCATCTAATAAAGCAATGTGACATGATAGTACCAGATTATGAAATACATAGCTCAGGGTAAAACTGTGCCAGTCAGGGAATCCTAATATCTTGTTAGAAAGCTCAGAATCAAAACAAAACTAATCTCTACAAGAAAAAGAATTCAAATAGGCTGAAATTCCACACTCAAAAAGGAAATAAAAAATATAGGGCTGGATCAATACTACTAGAAGACAATCCTGACCACAACATGCTAGGGGATCTCACAGGCTACAGGAGCAGGAAATACAATTTTAGTGGTGTCTTCAGTCACCAGCTGGGACCAGGCAAGGGTCACATCAGGAGACGAAGCAGGAGGACATTTTTAGATGCTATCACTGGCCACTTCATGAGCCTGCTAACCAATTGCTCAGCAAGAAGAAACGCAACCCTTGATTTGGTACTGAGTGATGAGCAGGATCAGATTCAAAATTTCATAATGGAAACACTATGTAACAGTGTCCGTAATATACTTAGAGTCAACACTCCCACATGAACAACAAAAGCAAATCCCTCACAGCTGTGCTGAATTTCAAAATGAGGAAACTGAGGAACCTTGTTCAAAAAAAACTAAAAGGAACAATTATGAAAATCAAATCTTTTATACAAAGCATGCAGGCTACTGAAGGACATAACATACCCAAGTACAATATCAGTACACATTTCCTATTAGGAAAGGCTTGAGAAAAGAGGGAAAAAGCTGGATGTTGGGGAAACACCTACATTGAAAATGACAGAAGGACAGGAGAATGCAGGAGAAAGCGAGCAGAGTTCCATAGTATTCTTCTTTTGCCTAGTCACCACTTATGCCCACTTGTGACAAAACAGCTTAGACTCCTGGTCTATCAGTTGCTTCCTTCCAGATACAGACCAAACCTTTATGCAAGTTCCTGCAAGTGTACAAGCCTATTTAAAAATAATATACTGTACCTGTATATTAACTTGATAGTCTGTGGGTCCATGAATAGATCCATATAATCCAAATCCCACTATGGAAATTCTTCTGTTAACTGTGAACCTGGTATGGCACAAGAAAGGAATTCAAACAACTGTGGTGAGTGTGTTACCTTATTTCAAGTAGGAAAAAGACTCCCACTGAAGATTAGGTAAGTAAACTGATAATGACATTGCTATTTTTTTTTTAAGCAGTATTTTAAATTTAGATTTCAATACTAAGAAAAAATGTTTTGCCAGCTTTATAGGTTAAAGCTTCGCTAATTCCTCAAAATATTCAGTATTACTAAACAAAAAATAAGCAGATTCTTTTCAGTATCTCCAAAATCAAAAGAGATCAAGACTTGGTATTTCAAAAAGAAATACACAGATTACACTCAATCATTCTAGAATGCACCCAATCCTCCTGAACCATATTCTTTGCTAGTTTGTATTTTATGTGTGTAATAGCCTAAGTTATTTAAAAAAAGGAAAAGATCAAAGGTGTGCAACACAGCCACCATGTTTGCTCCTGTATCTTATACCAAAAAGTCAAAGCTGAATGATTTGCTCCCTTTCTCCCCACGCTTCTCTGTCTGTCCATCTAAGAGTTTCTGAAGTCCTACCTAATCCGGTCGCTTGTTCCACTGTAGCCCCAGCGACTCTCCACCTGCTGGAACCTGTTGATGCTGCATTCTTTTCCTCTCAGGCAACACCTTGGTCGGTCAATATAATCTACTTTAGGTTTAGGATTGACAGTAAAGTGCAGAAAGAGATTTACTACTTCCCGATCCGACAAGATTCCAGATTGAGCAGGGCCTGTGAAAACACAAAACTTCTAGGATGATTTGAAGGATTACTCCAGCTGCTGTATTTAAACTACACATATCCACAAGCTGAAGATAACAATAATATTTTCCAATGGCCAGAGCATAATCTGCAGAATGTTTTGCTTTCATTTGTGCATCACAACTCTTATTAGTACAATATTAACAACAGAATTTAGTGTTAAGCATCCAAACACAGCACTGAGGAATGGTCTAACAGTAAGACAAAGAACTCCAAAACTCACCAGCTGCAAACTCTTCAATTGTCATTAATGGAAAACGGATTAAGGAAAGAGCTCTTCCAAGGACTTTTTGTTTGTTCCCAAATGTCACAGGCAGTTGTTGTCTTTGACATTCTGCTTCTGCCCAGCGAACAACAGCTCCAAAGAGCCTACTTTCTCGAATACTGAGAGTGTCCCTTTCTAGAACTGCACATAATGTGTCTAAAAAGAAATGTTAGCAGCTTTAGATCAGTTTTCATCCAAGCCAGTAACAGTGCTACATTATGTCAGCTTAAAATACTAATTACACACTAAGAACATTCGTAACAAGACTATTAGCTTTGTCTTATTATTATATGTGTGTATATATTACACATAATTTACCTTACATAAAAAGTAATTTCTCAATGACACATAGATTTCAAACTAAAAATTAATTTGCTTGCTATGAAGACAGGATATGAGTTTTCTTCTTGATTCCTAAGAGTGCAACTAATCTCTGTAGTGATAACAAACATCCTGAAGAACTGCCATTGCTAGGGCAAGATCAAAACTGAAAGTGACCAAGGACTGAATGCACACTACTAAAAAACCAAGTTACTCCTGATTACACTAAAAACCCATGTTACTCATGATGATACTCAGTGTCATATTCTCATCTGTGCATATGTGCAGCCACCTGCACATCTGGATCAGCTTTAGCCATAAGCAGCAGTGGTAGACAAAAACCAGTTTAAAGATACATAAAAGTCATCTTAAGCATTGACATATTTGCTATCCATAAAGCCTGAAGGTGAAACACAAGATCTGAGGCAAGGTACATGTTTAAAAAGCAACTTATCCTGTATTTATTACTCTTTCTGGCCTTCTTTGAATAAGAGGTATGCACAAATTATCATAGAATACAAGTAAAAAAATAAATGGGTTTTTATATTCTGAATTTTCTGTCTGGGAATTTTTATCTACCTTGAATTTACATAAGGCATGTTTGCATTTATAGAAAATAGCATATTGGAAAGTCAAAACAGATTCAGACTTACCAGGACTAAAGATCACTCACAGTCTGAGAACAAATCCTACTGAACATAATTTAGCAATGGCTTTAAAATGTCTTTATTCAGTGGAACACCTTCCTTCAGCCTGAATTTTTCCCACAATCTATCTGAATTGGAGTAAAACCTTAGACACAGAGTAGCAATGAAATTGAGTAAGCAAATTTAGAACTGCTAGCTTTTGATAGAAGACTAAACAGAGAAACTCACAGTTTATGTGTTCATTTTTTAAAGCAGATTTCATAAATTGTACCTATCTGTGCAACTTTGAATAGATAAGTGCTATGTGGCAACACCTGTTGCACGTGAAAAGCAGGTATGGATGCCTCAGGGATGAGGCACAACCCTCAGCAAGTGAAAGCTTTGGCTCCAATGAAGTGTGGTGTCACCACAGTGGGAGCCCTGGGACAGCACCTCTACTCAAACAGGGACACAGTGCTGTGGAATCTAACTCAGGAGTGAGGCTAAGGGAAAGCACTGCAGGGATGGATGGCCAGGAAGGGAAGAAGTGCTTGGGACTCTGCACACTCAGATGGGGGAAGGAACTATCCTGAGGTACTGTCATTTCATGCTAAGGACACACAGAGTGACTCACCTATGTCGATATCTGTAAACCCTTCTGCACTTATGGCATCCATAGTGCTTTTGTCTATTGTGTCGAGACAAAGACTAGCAAGCTGAGGTTCATCAAACAAACGAGCCTGGAAAGATAAAGAAATACATCTTAAGCATAAAGCTGACAAACTGCTGATCTTAAAATGCAAGCATTTTACCTAGACATAAATTAAAATAAGTTCATTTGTCTAAGTACTCTGTGTTTATACCTTAAAGAGCATTTAAAATCTCAAAGGAGTATACAATTAAGGAGAATTAGTAATTTCCCTCCAATTAGGAATTCTCTAGTAAATCAAAACTGAGCTTAAATTTACCTACTTGAGTAAGCAGCATAAAGGCATTATCTGCTCGGAGATGCTTTGTTAGGAAATCCACACAATGTGCTTCCAGGGCAGGGACTGCATACTTTTTAGCAGTGTATAAAGTAGTCATGACTGTTTCTGGACCAATTTGGACTTCATCTGAATAAAGAAACCTATAAATCAATACACAAATACAGATCATAAACACACTTTTTTAGAGGGGCAGCCAAACACAACAGTCTCTTTGCATTTAGAAAACAAGCCAAAGATTTACACTGTGAACAGTGCACCAGTTGACCTCGTGGCACTTTTGTAAATAAAGAAGGTAAGCTAAAAGATTCAAGAAAGACTATTATGTTAACCTAATGGCATACATTTGTTTTAAATATGTTTCACTCCCCAGGACTGATCTGGCTGTACTAGTTATACATAGCTCCCCAATTGTAAACAACAGCTGAGCTGCAGAATTACTTTCCTATGAATGCATGATCTCAGTTCATCAGGAAAATATCAATGCACAATCCTCTATGCCTGTATTCCTAGAATTCATTTACTAACAGTTCACACTGGCTTCCCCTCCATGAGAAAATACTGTCAACGACTTAGACTGTGAGAACATCTTATTCAAAGTTGCCCCTGTGTAGTACTCAGAGAGGAAAGGGAGCACATTCTAGCAGATGACCTTGACTCTTCTATTCCTGCCACAGCAAAACACTGGCTTGTCTCCACTGCTTGAGGCAAGAGGACTGGTTGAGATTTTAGCATAAGCTGTGAACCAGAAGATAGTAGCCTCTACTAATACCAGGAAAAAACCCGTTTCCTGAGCAGTTGTTATTTGAGATTAGACAAGGTAAGATTTATTTTAAAGTTCTGTAGGGAAAATATGACTTTTTAAAAATAACTTTTCTTACAGGTGACATTTAAAATAATTTTAGCAAAATTTCATCAGCCTTTCAGAAAACAACCAAGAATAGTCTGTTATTTACAAAAATACATTTGTCCCCAACACACAGAGGTAATTAAACATAATAAACCAGGGCACACTAGCAAATGCAAGAATTTTACAATGAAAACCAAGTCTTCCCTCTATATTTCTTAGTATCTGTTGTTCAGAACATCCTGGAAATGAATGACACACAGAGACAGAATGTGTGTTTAGAAGGGTTTTTAAATGTAGCTATCAGCAGTTAGTATCTAACAAGAGAAACTTGAGAAAATAACAGACTCATTAAACTTCCTTGCAAGATGGAGAAATTGAAGTAAATATAAACCTAGAATTAAAGTTTCAACTGAAGTTCTTCTTCAAACAAATCCCAAGGTGGTTTTGGAACAT
Source organism: Oenanthe melanoleuca (assembly GCF_029582105.1). Taxonomy (NCBI): domain Eukaryota; kingdom Metazoa; phylum Chordata; class Aves; order Passeriformes; family Muscicapidae; genus Oenanthe; species Oenanthe melanoleuca. The sequence continues at coordinate 8,328,700 of NC_079344.1, forward strand.
GATTTTGGTTTTATTCCTTAAGTGAATCCAATCTGAAGCCAATGAAGTGACACCAGAGGGGCTCATCTGCCTTGTGGTTTGCTTCCTGCTGTATCTTACACAGAAGCAGGGTGCAGTCCCAGGTGTGTCTTCCCTGTAAAATTCACATGTGCCAAGAGCTGTGTCTGTGTGAACTCTCCCCTCTGTGGCACGCCAGAACTAGCACAGCTTTATGTTTACACCACTGCTCCTCCTCCACTGAACTGAGTGGGACTGGCAATCTCCTTCCCCCTTGCCTTCTTCCCTCCTCTCTTTCCCTTTGAGACAGAAACAACCTAATTTTATTGGCATCCACGATGAGGATTCCCCAGGAAGGGGAAGCTGGGGGTGCATTGCATAGTGGAAGAACATTTTTAGTGACCAGAACAAACAATTTTTTCAAGTGACCATTCACTCTATGTAAGCCTCTCATACATTTTATGCTACTTTTCTTTACTCTCAGGTTAGCACTTCCTTCTCCCCTTGTGTGAGCATCCTCTCAGTAGCTGAAATGTTTTCATCATTATAAAAGCACACTGGAATCTTTTTTTCAAGTTAGTCATGATTACCCTTTTATTTACTGCTTGCCAAAATTCTCTGAAAAGATTTTTGGAAGACAAACTGCTAACTTGTGCATTATCATCACTTTCCTTTATTCTGTGATCAAAGGAGAAGTTAGCTTATTGTAAAACATGAATGAAATTTAAAAAAACAAAACTTAATAAAACCAGCAAAAAGAAACTGCAAAGCAGAACCCTACTGAGACAACTTGAACTTTCTTGATCATTGCTATTCAATTTGGAGTTAGAAACACAAACACACAAAAGTTGTTTCACTGGGAAATAGATTCAAACATTGTGACTTTGATATTATTCCAGCTCTTAAGGATTTATCTGTCAAACTACTTTACTATTTTTTATCAAAAAATCTTTTCCTTTAATTTACGAGTAGCATTTGTCAGTAGATCTGTATGAAACACATAAATTACAGGCATGACTTAACAAACCATATGAGTAAATAAAATGGAAATGAGCTGAAGAACACTAAATAATTAGTAAATTATGCCTAGGAAGTTTTGCATTGCTTAAACATTTCCTTTACTTGATGTTCATTTGCTATGTGTATTCAAAGATCCTGACTTCATTTCTAGCCAATATAACTCAAAGTGGTATTTGCAAACATCAAAAAAACGTCCTGTGAAAGGTAACTTTCATTATCTGAGTGATTTACTAATGATAGATAGTCAACACCAGGAAAAGACCCCATGTTGCTTCCAGCATGGAAGAAGTCCAGTACTGGCATGTATTACAGAAGTTCTCCTAGGTACCTTTTGAACAAGGTATTCCAATGTATATTTATTTCAATATAAGCCCAAAGAAGTATACACAGCATGAAGAAGGTGCTGAAGAGCTGGCACAGACAGCAAAGCTGAGCTGTTCCAGCAGTCCCCAGCGTGGTGATACCCAGACGAGACACAATCAGTGCACTGACGCAAGTCCCCGGCAGCCCTACCAACACAAGATGCTTTTGTTTGCTTCTAACAACACCTCTTCATTCACCTCAACAGTGTTCAAATACCATCCTTATCTTTACTTAGAAATCCCCTAGAAACCTCCATGTTTCTACTTTTACCCAGATTTCTCTTATTATATTCCCTTTTCACTGTCCAGCGTTTTTTCCACATATATAGAGACAAACACATACATTTATTGTATGCACTGTCTTTTAACCTTTGAAACCAATTTGCTTGAAAGACACTTCCCACTACCCCTCGCTCCTCTGCACAAAAAAAATCCAAAAAGACCAGTTCACTTGTTAACAGCAAGACATTGTTGCTGCATGGGGGTTTGTTGGGTTTTGTGCACATCACTTGCTTTAACTCCCATGCCCATGATTACCTAAGGATCAGGTGACTCTTCTAATTGTTCCTATCTCAGGCCTCAGCAAAAGAAGGAAAGTGCAAAGAGTTTGGAGTCTTTCCTATTACAAAAAACTTTGAGATGCTACATATTTATTTCCAGGCAATAATATTACTTGTTTCCCAAATGTTAATTACAGAAAACTGTTTTGTATATTTTATGATCTATATTTTTTGCCTAGCAGAGTGTTTTCTTTGATAAAAACCTTAAGGTTATGCAGTTAGTCATATTACCACACCACAGCCCAAGGCACAAATAAACTATTAGTAAATGTTTCCATGAACACCATACATTTTATTTGCCACTACACTGAGAAGAAAAGAGAAATGGTAGGTAAAGTCATCAATTTTGTGAGCATGCAAACTAGCAGATCCTACTCTGACCAAAATGGAAACCATTAACACACTATATCCTTTTTGCTATCAGTGCGCTCCCAGTCTCACACTCAGATGGTCTGGGAGTAAAAAGTCAGCTGGTTACTGCCTTCTGCTGCATGTTCCCTCTCTGCCCAAGTATGACCATAATGGGTGCTATTATGGCAAAAAGATATATTATTATCATCGCTGACAAAGTGAATAGGAAGATGACTAAGACTTCAAAGTAAGCATCAAATGTCAAGGTATCAAATGAAACTAAAAGCTTCGTACAACAGCCTCTGTCCCTTCTTAGCTACTGTTAGAAGATGGCCGGATAGCTGCAACACCAAGGGGACCCACCAGTTCCCATCATTTTACTTTAACAAACCAAAACACTGAATCCAAGAGCCCAACCAGACACCCACCGAGCGCTTCCCTAAACGGACAGCCAGCTGCCGTGGGATTAGGGCACTTCTCTTGGGAAAACAGCGCAGGGTAAAGCGCAAGAAGGGGCCAAAACAGGTCGGGGGGCGGTGTGACCTTGCGTGGAGCCCACAAGGTATTTCCGCGCCGTCCCCGCGTGTCGCTCCAGGCCGGGCACAGGGACAGGCCGGGCTGTGAGGGGACGGGACCGGGAGGGGCCGCGGAGCGAGGACAAGGCCCGGCGGCCGGAGCGCCCGGCCCGCGCTGACCTGAGGAGCGCCAGGAAGGCGGCGGGCTCCACGTCGGGCAGCTCGATCTCGGCCGAGGTGGTGGCCATGCCGCCGTTGAACATCGCGTCGAACACGGCGCTGCCGGCCGCCAGCACGAACCGGTGGGCGGGGATGCGCTGCTGGCCGGGCCCGGGGGGCGCCGCCCCGCCGCCGCCGCCGCCGCCGCCGCCGCGGGCGCTGCCCTTGCCCACCACGAAGTGCACGTCGCTGAGCAGCTCGTTGGAGAACAGGAAGGCGAAGCGCTCCCGCAGCGAGCCCTTGGTGGCCTGCCAGTTGTACAGCGGCTCCCGCTGCAGCACCGCGCCGGCCTCGGCGGCGGCGACTCCCGCAGCGCTGGCGGGCGGCGTCTCCGCGGGCGCCCCCGGGCCGCCCCCCGCGGCCGCCATCGCCCTCGGGGCCGCGCCGGGCCGGGCCGCGCCGGGCGCTCCGTCAGCAGCGCCAGCAGCGCCCGCGCCGCCCCGGCAGCGCGCGCCCGGCCCCGCCCCGCGCACGCGCCGCTGCCCGCGCGGGCCCGGCCGGGACGGGACCGGGACGGGCCCGGGATGTGGCTGGGATGGGGCTGGGATGGGGCTGGGATGGGGCTGGGATGAACCCGGGCTGTGCACGGGATGTGACTGGGATGGGGCTGGGATGAACCTGGGATATGCCTGGGATGTGCCCTGGGATGTGACTGGGATGTGCCCCGGGATGAGCCTGGGATGTGTCTGGGATGCGCACGAGATGTGGCTGGGATGTGCCCCGGGATGTGGCTGGGATGTGCCCCGGGATGTTCCCGAGATGAGCCTGGAATGTGCCCGGGATGTGCCCGGGACTGCGCCCGTCAAGGCGCCCGTGCCCGGCCGTGCCCGGGGAATGCACGGAGGGAGGGAGGGAGGAGGGGGAGCAGGGGCCGGGCAGGGCGCAGAGCGGCGGGCACGGCTCTGATGGCGCTGCCGTGGGAGCGATGAATTGCAGCGATTGTGCTCAGGCACGTGAAATGCAAATCCATTTTCATAACGCCCGTTCCGCTGTGGTAACAGGAGAGCAAGGGCTGGTGACCGATATTAAATATTTCTGAAGTGAAACATCATTAGAGCCCTCTGTGTGCATCGGCGTTTCGTGCTTTAGCTTGCGGGGCGTGTGCCGCACAGCGCCCCTGGAATGCAGCTGGATTCACCCTCGGGGCTGTGCGCTGCCCTGCTGGCTTTCGGAAAGAGAGGGGAAAGGAAAAAGAGGTGTCTGCCTTTTCCCAGTCCTGTCAAACCGCTGCAGGGCTGAGGCGATTCCTTTTGCCATCTGCTGGGGCTGTGCTGTAACCACAGCGGCGCTGGGAGCTGTTTGTCACCGCTCCCGACTTGTCAGCATTTCTGGAAGCGCGTGGCTAAAAGAGGAATAGAACATGTCACCGCTCTGCATTCAGGTTTATAATTAGGACCAAACTGAGACCGAGCAAATGTGGTCCGTTTCGCAGAACAAGTTTTTGAGAACCTTTAGCAAGATGGAAGCAATTTCAGCAGTGTAAACTATAGTGGGAAAGGGCACCAGAAGATATAGTGTACCAACCAGCAGCTAGCTTTGCACAGAGGCTATATTTAAAAATAAAATCATGCTGCTGACTTAGAAGAATGAAAGTATCATCTCTGCACTTCTCTTGTCCCAAGGTGGACAAAGAAGGGAAGGAGGGAGAGCCCCACATTCCCTCGATAGCTTAGGGACAGAGATGTGAAACACTGACACCTTGGGCACAAATGGATAATTTTCATTTAAATGGACTTTGTTTCTTTTTTTTTTTTTTCTTTTTTTTTTCTTTTTTTTTTCTTTTTTTCAGTGATAGGATGGCCTGGGTATTAATAAGCATTTGTGTCACTGCTTCCTTTTTGCTTTTATCACAGGTTGATATGTCAGCTGAGAGCCAGCAGCCATGACTGCTCTGCTTAGAGAGAACCTTTCTGCAAAAAGTGTCAGTAACACTCTAGAGGAAGTTAACAGAGATGGAAGAGGGCTGAGGAAAAAGGGAAAGGTACACCAGAGAAGTAAAAGGAGGTTGGCTGGGGCAGACAAAATGTGTAAGACAGCTTCAGGGATGAGAAATCAGTCATAAGAAGGCAAAGTTATGCGACATAGGAAAAAAAATGGAAAGACCTGTGTGATGGTCTGAGAAAAAAAAATGGAAAGAGAAAATGAGGGGAAAGAAACAGAAATGAAATAAAACTAAACAAAAGTCTAAAAAAAATAAAGACAGGAAAGGAAACAAAGGCAAGAGAGAAAGAAAAGAAGAAAAGTGACCAGGATGTCCATCTGATCTGTTCAGCTAAATGCCAAATGCATTAATTGAAACAGTTTTGAAAGTGAGAACTAAGAAAATGTTAGTAAAGTATTTCCTTTTGACACTGAGCTTTTCTTCATGTAGACAATGAGCCTCAGACATTTGTTTCACCTTGTAATCTTTGTGCTAGCTTCCTTGGAAAAAAACCCACAAAACCAGCCAGCTTTTCTTTGGCATTCTCAGTGGGTGGATCACGGCCATTTTTAAATGTGATGTCATGGGATTGTATTTGCCAGTCTAGATCAAAAATAATACACAATGCTTTTCCCAAAAGGGCTACACATGAATGTCACTTAAATGCCATCCCATTATTTGCTTTCTTAGTGTGCTCAGGTTTTGTCTAGGAAATACAGCAGAAATTAGTATAGGATAAAAAATCACTTATATAAGCAGTTCAAGAAGACATTCTTTTGTTTGATCTCATGTATCAAAATGGTTACATATCAAGGGCTGTAAACAAAAGTTCAACAGTATTATATTATGTTGTTGTGCAGGTTGTCCTGATCTGTAGCCAGCAAAACAGAAGGACAGGGAGTGTGTACACTTTTGAGCAGCTAATTTTTGAGGTCTACATAATAGCCTGAGCAAGCCAATGCTGACCTGGTGCCATTTTTGTGTGGAAATTCATGAAGGAAGTACTCTCCAAATCTTGAGGTTCCTTCACCTGTCAGCAGGCAGAGAGCACAAAGTGTGTTTACATGTTCTGGAGATGAAGCAGGGAATGCCATGGTGAAACTACAGGGATTTCTGAGATGCCTGTGATGCCAGGGATGTCCCAGGGACACAGGAATGCCTGCCCTGGCCTCTCCTGCCCCTGAAATGGGGCCAGTTCTCAGAGAGCCATCAAAGAGGTTTAGGTTACTAAGAATATTGTTTTCAACCATTTGTTCCTGAAATGATTTAAATTCTCCTCCCTTTCCTTCTTTTCCCCACATGAACTCAGCTTTGTGTATGCTCCAAGGAGCTGTTTGTTGTTATGATCAGAGTTTTTGAGCTGGCACATATTTTCACAGTGATTAGCAATTGTTCTCATAAGCAGTGAGCATCCTTTCTCTGCTTCAGGAGGGAAGGGACTAATTCAGAGTAAATCACAGATTTGTTTCTGATTAAGCTTCCTGGCTGGGGCCATTTGATGACATATTTTCCTTTCCATGCTCAATTAGACTCTTAAAATCCCCTATATCTGATCCATGCCACTGCTGTGAATGACAGACATGCATATTACTGTTCCCATCACTGAATTACCAGTAGCATTACAGTTGGTCAAATGTGTAATTTTTAATAACTGCAGTTAATAACAACCACAAAACCAATGTTGTGTCTCTGGGCTTTTTCTTGTGGTTGTTATGGTTATCTTCTCTGGCTTGCATTAGCCTGGACTGTTGGGATGTGGGGTCTGCAGATAACAGATCCAGTTTTTGGAGCACAGGATCCACTCAGGAGCAGAAAACTCAGTCTTAGATCTGAGTAACACTAAGGGCAGGGATTAAGTTTTATTCTTACATAAAGAGCCTATATAATGTTGATTTTAAAAATTCATACTAAGAGAAACTGGTATTTTTTCCTCTGGTATAAATTCACCTGTACTCTAAAACTGACCATAAGAATGCAAAATTCTCAGAATTTTAAAAATTTGTAATAATTCTTTGTGCTATCATTTCTACAAGTAATTCTTGTATCTGAGCATTTTATTTTGCATTTTCAGCTGTGCTGTCTAGCTGTCCTGGAGTATTAAGGTAATTATGTATCTTGTGCCCTCTATTATAGTGATTCTCTTCTCATTTTTAGTGACAGTACTAATGATTTGTACTTTAATTTCTATTACTCTATAGTAGTTATTACTTACAGCCCACTGTACCATAAACAGTCCTGTTAATCAAAGCATTTCTGTGAAATTTTTCAGAATTGTGGCTTAGAGATGTGTACACCTGTTACAAATGTGGCATGGAAGTTTTTGAGGACTCCAGTTGTGGGGTAGCTCTTTCATTTCTCATTCAGCACATTTATGCATTCCAAAAACTTACTGCAAGGGGAAACAGCAACATTCATCACATCTTTTCTCTGAAAGTAATTACAAAGCAAAACAAATTATTTATGCCATAGAAGGTTCTACTCACCATATACCTATTTTACATATAATTTCAAATGCTAGCATGGCTGTTTCCATGAAAAATGTTATACTTTGACATATGTTTTAAAGAATTTTAAATATTGTGCTACAGCATAGCTGAAGAAGCAAAGAAGACTAAATTATTTCATTTGTTATTTCTATCATGTCTTTATGACAGACCAGTGGCTATTTTGTGAAGCTATTTACCTTTCAATCCCTGCTAAATGTGTTGAGGCTCAGCAGTGCTCCAGACAGAATCCTTATTTCCTACACTTTACCATGGCATTTACCTAGCATTTTTATTTACACATAATTAATGAGATTCTTACTGAGAAATCACAGATGCCATTTCCAGTTTAAGACAAGTAGTACAATTGACATGCTCCCTTTTAATATAATGCCTATTAATTTTACTCTGGCATTTTTTTTTACTCTGGTATTTTTTTCCTCTTAATATCATTGTTTGATGAATGGAGAGGTTGTGGCACAAAAATCAGCTCTGTGTTTGAGGTACTAATACTCAAATTTGTAAGTGGAATGGTCACAGATCACTAATTGCTATTTGGATTCTTCTTTGATGCTGTGATGGCTGTTGGTGAATCCCCCCAAATCCTCAGCAGATCATCAGCACGTGGCCTCCTGATCCCCAGTGCATTCCATGTGAGCTGCATTATCTTGTCTCTGATGCAGTCTGAGGTTTCCACTAAAGCATCACTTATTACCTGTTACACCCTCAGCTAACACAAAACTCAGAAACAGAAGAGGTTCCTTTAAAGCTGTTAGAGGCTGGCAGTTATGTGTGGTCTAAGATGCTCTCTCTGGAAATGAACACATTAAAAAAAGACCCAAACATGAAGCTTTTAATTCATCTCTTAATTCACTTTTTAATCCACACATCTTTATCTGGACTACTGGTTACTGACTTCTCTTGCCTTAAAAACTCACTTGCATATACAGGAAAGCAGAGCCTCCAAAATGTATCAGCTTAGTTCCATAAAAATTGAATGACACAAGTTGTTTTGTAGCAGGATGGCATTTTGTAGCTGGCATCATAATGCAATGAAAGCTTGCTGCTTGGCAGAGCCCTGTGAACACATGAGCAGTGCTTCCAAGAGATATAAATAGTGTCTCTTAATCCTTGCATTGATCTTCATGAGCTTGCTTAAGGTTCAGCTACCTATGTTTGTTTAAATTTTAATCTAAAATTAAGGCAACAATGTTTAATTATTGTGTTAAATCCTACAAGTAGTCATGATTTAATGGGCAGTTATTATAGGTAAAAGCTGTTTCTCAAGCTAAAAGTAGACACAAAGACCTAATGGCCAGTTAATCTACTTTGTAGCTGACCATTAATAAATTACCTATTTTTATATTCTCTACAGTATTCTTTTGCTGGCACGCTTACAAATGCCTCTCACTCCTGACATCAGAACTGATCTGCCACCATTTAGTACAGAGACTGGAGAGAAGCAACTTCCATATGATAAGAAGTGATTAATGTTCTAATCAAGAAGCCAGCAAACATCAGCCCATGCATGTTCCTTGCTGGTGGCTGAGCTTTGCCAGCTGCGGGGCCACACAAGTGGAACTGGCTTCTTGCTGGGGCCAGGATTCCCAGTGAGGAGTCTGACATGTGGCATAAAGCTGATACTTGTGATTTGACTGACAGTTGAGTTGCCTATTTTAAAATGGCTATTTAGACAGAAATTGCAAAGCTTCTGACACAAGAATATTGCAGTGTGGTCAAGGACCACCAGTTTTGGCACTGTGCTGCTGAAGGGACTATCTTTCATGTGAAACATAAGTTCAGAACTCAAGGAATCTCTTGTTGTCAATAAATATGATCCTCTGACAATTTCTGCATGGGAAGGAGTTTCCATTTTCATGTTTTCATTGCTCCATTTTGCTTTCCAAAGCTTCACTGCAGTTTGTGTAGGATATATGAATTTTTCAGTCTTATCCTGACATCTAATATTGCTAAATAGTTAAATAGTTGTTTGATTTTCTGCAAGTTAGGGCATTCACATGTCTTATGATGATGTTACCATTTATAAAATCTGGGGGGAAAAAAAAGAAAAAAATATTTTGCAACTTCAAGAAATTAATATAATTGGGTATGTGACAGGGAGCTGGGAGGTTACATTTATTCTGGTGACAGCAACTTATCAACACTGGTTTCATATAACAGTTTGATTAGTAATTATGTTGTTAAAGACACGCTATTCCTACCTTCATTTTTATATCTCTGTTCTGGTACATGTGAATAGAGGGTGGTGTTACAAGCAGTTGAAGTTGAAGTTCTTCTTTCCCCTTCCTCCCCCACAAGAACACTTAGTGTTGTCAAAAAATGCATGTGTTAGTTTTTGAGGACTCCTGGTTTTCAAGTGAGGGTGTTGTTTGATCAGTGAGATTGTTTGCTTTTTGATTTAATTTCTAACTTAAGCCAAATCTTGAGCTATTTGCCTTTGGGGAAGTTGGTCGTTGGTTTTGGACTGTGCCAACCCAGCAAGTTTTCCTTTTTCTCTAGAATTGGTTTCATCTGTAAAAATAAAGTCAACAAGAATGCTGGCGGTTTTATTTTCTTCCTAAAAGCCTTAAATAGAAGCCAGGATATTTTGGCACAGAGCAGGAAGGCCAGAGTTAGAGGGAACTGTAGCAAGAAAAAAAAATATTTCTGATGTGGAAAGTGTGGCACACCAGAATCCAGATGTTCAGCACTGTCATGGGTGGGCTTGGGGGTCTCCTCTGCCAGGACATGGAAAGGAACGATGGAGCTGGAAGGAACACTAATGTTCCTTTCATGGGGTCAGAGATGAAAATGGAAGGGGAAAACATGCCCTTTGAACAAACAGTTCAAATATCCCATTAGAGGGGACTTTTCTGCTATCAGATGCTCATAATTATTTTTCTAATCAAAAGTGGATAGATCTCAACACAAAAGACTCAAACTCAACTGCTGTTGAGTTGCTATGTGATCACCACAGGATGTGCCTTGACATTTTCTACTCAGAAGTTTAAATAGGACTTGAGGAACAAGCTGGATGCAAATCAGAGCTGGAATATGCTGGCAGAGTGGTAAGGAAGAAGTTTCCCATATAGTGTTTGACTTCAGGGACACGGGAACTGAGAAGAGAAGCTTGAGACATGAATCTTGAGACTGCGCCGTGGCAGCTGCATACAAATAAGCAGCTATACATTTGAAAGCTTGAGAAGTAAACCGGCTGTGCATTGAAAGGTAGGCATTTGGAGGTGGTAAATTTAGCCCTGACTCATCCAATGGCAATTTTGACACTTGGGTGGACTAAATTACTTTTAGGAGTTGCATCATGTTTTTACCAGATAGTTTGATTGAGCATGGTTTAACCCTTTTGTATAGCTATGGCCAGATTCTATATCTTTCCCACTTGAAATAACTATGCAAGAATTTGTTTATATAGAATAGATAGGATATAGATATGTTCTGGGTCCCCAAGTTTCTTACTGTGAGAGGTATTATATCAATTATTCTGTTGCTTAAACTGGCCAAATTTACTGTAAATGACTTAGAATACCCTTTATTGCTCATATCTGTTTCTGAAAACTAGTGACAGTTTCTTCACAGCTTCGTCCTTCAAATTAAAGAGCTCTTTCCTCTCGCTGGTGTTAACTCCTCAAGTATTTACAGACAGCACTCCAAGCCAAGCGCTTCAGCCTTTCCTGACAGACAGGTGCCCCGTTTCCTCAGCCACCTCAGCAGTCCTCCTTTGTATCATTTCAACACGGGGGAATCTGAATTGCACCCATTGTTGCAGAGGGTTCGTTTTCAACGGTGTTAATTCCTCCAGAAAGAGCTTGCCTGGCACGCTAGAAGTGCATTTGCTGTTTTCTTCAGGCAACACATGCTCACTTGTCAATGTCCTGGAATTAAACGCTCAGTAACTTCTAGGAACAGCGGTTTTCATTTCTGTTTGCCTTGCAAACCAGGCTCGTTCCACGGCTGACACTTCAGTGTTGATATTGAGGTATCGGCAAAGTTTGAAGCCAGAAAGAAAAAGGCTGATGGATAAGGTCAAACATATACCTAGTTTCTGCTAAATTTTTTTGGCACTTAAATGGAAAAGATTAACTCCCTTTTTTCCCCCCCCCCAATATTTTTAAAACGCTAATGTCCTTGTCCTTAGTAACCCAGCTAAATACTGACGCAAAAGAGATGCATACATTTTTTTCGGGTCTCTCAGGGCGTTCCGCAGTAGCTGAACACGGGACCCTCTCTCCATCCCGCACCTCTCCTGAGCGGATCGCCTCGCCCCGGCTGCGGCCGCCCCGGTCCCCGCCGTGCTGCAGCCCGCAGCTCACCGGCCCGGCTGGGCTGTCCCCGCTGCCCTTTGGCACCTCGGCCCCGCCGGTCACCGGAGCAGCGGGGCCGGACCCGCATCGCCCGCGGCAGCTCCGGCCCCGGGCAGGGCGAGGGGAGCGGGGCGAGCCCGGGGCGGGCGGAGGCGCTCCCGAGGCCGGAGGAGCGGCGGGCGGCTCCGGTTTCCGAGGCGGATTTAACCTTTGCGGGGACGGGGCGGGCGGCGGGCGGCGCCTGGGGCTCGGCGGCGCCGGGCCGGCTCCCGCCGCGGGGATGAGCGCCTCGGCGGCCACCGGCGTGTTCGTGCTGTCCCTCACCGCCATCCCCGTCACCTACCTCTTCAACTGCCTGGCGGCCAGCGGCAGGTGAGGCGGGCGGGCTGGCGGGGCTGGCGGGGCTGGCGGGGCTGGCGGGGCACCGGGCGGTCCTGCCCTGTCCCCGGGCCGGGATGCAGGGACCGCTCGCCCCGGGACCATCACCCGGAGCGTGGCCCGGCCGTGCCACCCGCGGCCCCCCGACGCTCGCAAACCAAATCCGATTCTGTGTAACGCGAGCGGGAGAGCCCGCCGGCTCAGAGATCCCGAGCGCAGGCTGCCCGGGCTGGAAATGACCCTGTGCCCTCGCTCTGCCAAAAACCGGGATCCCGGGAGAAACCGCAGCTCTAGAAAAGGAAAGTCTTTCCTCACGGCAAAACCCTCTTCACTTAAAGGTCTGCGTGATATTTTGTGATCCCACAGCCCGGGGTGTTTTGCAACTTTACTGCACAAATATTTGCTTCTTGTTTTTAGGGCTTTGCTACATCTGTTCCTTCCTCATTTTCCTCCTTCTGGCCCATGACTGAATTTTTTTGTTTCTCATTGCTAGAGTAATGTCAAATAACACATGGTGACTTACTTAAGTGCCAATATTTATTTCAAATTGATAGTCTGCAGTGAAAAGTCACTGCAATATTAGCAGCTGTAATGGTATGAAGAAATTCATCACTGGGAAAACAGACTAGCAGAAGATTCAAAGCATGAAATAAATCAACAAGCTGGTACTGCTCATCCTGACTTAGAAAGCACGTGTGTATATTTTCTGAAATATTTGGTTTTGCAAATTCTTTGCAATAATTTTAAGTCACGTTTCACTAAGGTTGATGTCATAATATAATTTGTTCATACACAGATTGTTTTCTTCATACAGGGTGGTACTATGTATAAAATGATGTATCAGATATTTTTAGCTTATGTTCTGGACTTCACCTAATTTTCCCCTCCATTTTTTCCCTTGCACAAGGACAAAAGTGAAGACTGAGGAGGAGAATCTTACCTTAAAGAGAGCTAAAGATAATTTACACCCTTAGATCTATGAAACAATTTTAAACTGATTTTCCTAACTTGCATTTTCTTGGGGAAGGAGACAAATTTGCTTTGTGCCAAAGAATTTTTGTGCTTTATGCCACTCCCACTGTATGTGCAGTAACATTATAGCTCCATCTCCAGGGAAAAGATCCTTTTGCTGAGCCCACCTGTGCTGATCACTGAACCCACTCAAGTGGTCCTGCCTTGTAGGGCTGCAGAGAGCTCTGGTATCATTCCCATAACTGAACATTAATCCATCAGAGGTGCTCCACACTGCTATTCCTATTCCACAGGATTGATGTGATTTATTTTTGAATTTTTAATTTCCTGAGTAGATAGATAATTTATTGCTGAAGTTAGACAAAATGTCCCAAATGATCCTTTTTGGCACTGAAATCCCTGTGGGTTTGATCCTCATCTTTCATTGCCCTTTAATTTTCCCATAGCTTCTGTTTATTTTAGTATGAAAACTGATTTAATCAGACAAATCTAGATTTCTGGATATGTTGTTTACCTAGTTACTTTTTCTATTTTCTTTTTTTAGCTGATCACAAGTGAAAAGAGAGGCACATAAATTCTTCAAAACTGTAGGATGAATACTGTGGCAGACTATGCAATAAACTTGCAAATCTGTATTTTAAATTATTAAAAGTTACTTTATGAGTATGTGCATTTGAGGACAGCTGGCTGATGAAGCAAAATTCTGTTTTTCTTTTAAATTCTTCCTTTTTTTTTTTTTTTTTTTTTTTTTTTTTTTACATACCGTTACAGTTCCTGGGTGATTGTTGCAGTTGGATTGCTGGTTCTGGTTCTTATTGCTCTGTCAGCTCGTGTTCTTGTCAAGAGAAAGCCACCCAAAGACCCATTGTTTTATGGTAAGTCTGGTAAAGGTGAATGTCCTGGCTCACAGCAGGGACTGCCTCACTCTCAGCTTTGCTTTAGGCTGCTGTGGCTCTTTGCCTTGCTCACCTGCAAAAATGACAAGTCATGTTTTCCTCTCCACCTCCTTTTTGTTGTCCTTTCTCCTTTCCAAGTGATGGCCCCAATCAAGGCTGTAAACTCCTGTGCCCACGACCCTTGAGAGGCTGCACAGCCCTTTCTGCAGACACTGACCTTCCGTGGAGGCTGTGCCTGCAGCTCTACAGAACTTCACACTCCTCAGAAATGCTTCCTAAGAGCTGTGTCGACCAACCACTAATTAAAAAATCCTGAGCTATATAGGAAAGTCATATTGTGTGTTAAATATCTATGACCTCAAAGTTGACATATCAGGTTCAATAGATCTCTGCCAGACAATTTATTGGTCTGTGAAGCAGCTGTGTGATTCCAAGTATTTATTAATTTATGTTTCCTCCCTTTTTCTTATTACAGTTTATGCTGTATTTGCCTTTACCAGTGTAGTGAATCTAATAATTGGACTGGAACAGGATGGAATTATTGATGGATTCATGACTCATTACTTGAGAGAGGTAAATAATAGTTTGGCTTGCAAATGAAAATAAAATCGTCACTATAAATAACTTGGTGTAGTATTTGTCACAGAAAAATAGTCACTTACACATTCAAAATGGTCTTCTCGAACTTTGTAGTTGACCTGCTTCATTATTGTTGTGGATAAAACCTTCATTGACTTGCAATCTACTGACTCATTTGGGAGAAATAATGTAACTTTCAAGCTCCATCGTTGTTACACTTCAGTAACATTTTACTTCTGTGTAAACTTCTGTGGGAATTGAAGGGACTGCAGGATTGTAGAAAACCACAGATAGCACTCAGGAGTGGATGAGTACTACAGAACCAAAACGTGTTACCAAGAAGAAAACAAAATTTCCATTTTATTTTTGCCTAATCACTTTACTAAAAGAAATTAAAGTAGAGTTAAAAAATGATGATGCCAGATACCTAGTCAGCAGAATCTGTTGGCTGCTGAATATAAACATCCACCAAAAATAGCTCAGTAAGTTCTTGACAGGAAAGTCACTGAAGTCATTGAAAAGATTCCATGAACTTAAGTGTGAAATGAGTTGGACCCTACAAGGGCATATGTCGACATCCATTATTCAGTACTGCTCAGATCTCTAGGCTGCTAAATATATCTGTATTTGTTGTATGCTAAATCTTTGTTTTGTAGTTTTTTATCACTAAAATATGGAAAAGTCCTATTTCCATGAAGTGGCAGAGTAATGCTGGCAGCCACAGCAGGAGTTGCACCCTCTATTGCAAGCGCAGAGCTCATTCAGTTACGGCTGATCCCGCCCGGCGAGGTCTGTGCTGGGAGACGTGCACTGCCAGGCAGAAGCTGTGCCACTGCTTGAATATCAGTTACGTTTCTGGGCCTGTTCCTTGCTGTTCTCTGTGAATTGTTACCCTGCTCCAAGCCCTGTCTCTTTTCCCAAACCCCTGCCAGGGTGAGCCGTACCTGAACACCGCCTACGGCCACGTCATCTGCTACTGGGACGGCTCCGCGCACTACCTGATGTACCTGCTGATGGTGGCAGCCATCGCCTGGGAGTGAGTCTCATCGCCTGCCTGGCATCCTCATATCCCCTACAAAGGCCTTTCTTTTCCATGCACCATTTAGATTTTTATTTCGGGGTGGTTTCATGTTCTAAGCCAAAGCAATGCTGTTAAAATTTCATTATTTTCAGGGGTTCTACCCCTGCCAAGTTATCCTTCCTCTCAGGATGTATCCTGTCTTCATCCTGCAGCAGAGTGTAGCACATCTACACAGCTTTGTGTTAGTTAAAAGCTGAAAGATGATGTGCATTAAAAGCATGTGTGAAAAAAAAATTGTTTTTCAAATAAAAAATTTATGACAGGAATAATGTATTGCTTAGCACCATGATGATCTCTCATCCCTGTTAGAGTAGCATGAAGTTTAAGAGAAAATGGTTATTTCTAGAGATTCTGATGCTTCTTGCTGTAGAATAAAGAGTTTGAGAGAATAAGTACTGAATTTCAGAGGCAAATGTACCTGCTGGTAATAGTAGCATTAACAGTATGGAATTAATTATTAATTGTTTTATAGTCTTGTACAACCTGTGATGCAGTCAGCCCTCAGAGGAATGACAACAGCAAATAACTGAATATGCTCAAAGCCTGTACTGTCCCTGTGATAACCTTGTCCCACACAAATGCAGGATTTATCCATGACCCCTCTCAGAGGCAGCAATCCACTCCTGACTTGTGGTACAGATTTTAAAAGCCTCTACTTGGTGAAATACAACCCCAGCAATAAGTAAAATATTTAGGGTAGGGGATTTTTAGAAGCGGTTCAATAATTACGTCTTGTTTTCTTTTTTTAACAGACAGAGCTACAGAACCATTGGTCTCTACTGGCTGGGTTCCATTATCATGAGCATCATTGTCTTTATGCCTGGAAATATTGTGGGTAAGGAAGCAATTTATATGACCAGATTTTTCCTGTGAAACATTTTCTAAATTCAGCATTGTGCTATCTATATTTTAGTGCAGTGCTGGTTCATTTCTGTAATAATATGGAAGAGGAATTTTAGGAATATCAGTAAAGAGACACAAGATATTTTAAAATTTAAATATGAGGAATAAAAGATGGAGACTGGGGGAAAAAACACCTTTAAATTTACTTTGCTTTCAAGGGGAAAGAAGAAAGTATTGTGCTTTGATATATCTAAAAGGCTTTAATCTAAACCAGGTTTAAGTAATGAGACAACAATGTCTCTTAGTATCATAAAAATACAGATTTTACTCTGCATAAAATTTCCAATTTGCTTAGAAGTCTGACTGTCCAGCAGCTTACAAGAGGCACTCAAATCACCTTTGAAAGTAAAATTTGGAAGTTATTCTGTTTTCAAACTAAATTTAACATTCCTAGATTTCTAACATAAATTGGAGCATAGCAGTGCTGTTAGAGGTGAGGACTGAAATAAAAATATTTACATCATTGTTACTGGCAGGTGCTCCATTAAGGGTGAAACCTTTCTCAAGAGAATATTTCCTTTTTAGCTGAGCTTGAACTGTTGCAAAGTTGACAAATGCTCAGCTGAGAAAAACGTTGATGTGTCCAAATCCTGCAGTCAGATTTCGAGAATTTTTTTTTTTTTTGGTCCTGCTTTTTGTGCCAGAGGAGGAATATTCATGGCTCAGGCTGGGGCCAGCCCAGCTTCCTCCGCTGAAGCTGCACTCACACAGAGAAAACAGCAGGTTTAGTGTGACTGTCCTTTCCCCTTTCCTCTTAGAAATCCTCTCAGGAGTGCCTGCCCCCTTCCCTCCTGACACACAGAGTGCCAACACCAAGGACACGAATTTTCCTGGTTTACCTGAGGTTGAGGAGAGATCTCTGGAAGTTTTGCCCTCAGTGCAGGACTCTGGGAGAAATCAGCATTTTGGGATAGAAATGGAGCATTGAAAAATGGATAAATTTTAAAAAGAATGAGGTCTCTAATTGAAGCAGAGAGATTTGATAGCTGTCCCATCCTATAGGATTACCCAATGCAGAGTGACAGATGTGGCTTCCCAGCTGCTCAAAAAGTTCCTAATTCTGAAATGTCTTCCTGTCTCATAGGCTCTCTTTTACCTGTCTCCACTCCTGTTAAGCATGTAATTTTCAAGAGGATTTGTGTTAACAGGGATTTCTGATGTTTTATGTTTGTTTACATTACCATAGTTGCTTCAGGTTTGTCTTTACATAGCACATTTTTTAATTTTTCTGCAACAGAGCTTACAAATTCTCATAAATCTTGTAACAATTTTTAACAGGCAAATATGGAGCAAAAGTGTGTCCTGCTATTTTCCTAAGTATTCCTTATATCTGCCTCCCCATATGGGCTGGGTTCAGAATTTATAACCAACCTTCAGTGACTCACGACACTCCAGTCAAGGTAATTCTATTGCATTACAGTGCTGGCTACAGCTGAAATATGCTGGCTGCTTCTGGTGGGTTTTATGGGTCCCCTGGTGAGCATGGGATGTGTTGTGACTGTTCACTCTTACAACAATTGTTGTCTGGCTGTGAAGACTGCAAAAATATCTATACTGCAGGACTATTTCATTATGGTGGAATAAAGAAAAAGCAAAGGAATCTTATGTCTAGTGTAGAGAACCTATTCATAGGTGTAATTGTGTTTCTACCCTCTATCTATTCAGTTTCTGTCTGTTTTAGTTTCTTAGCTGATGAAAATAGTGGCACTTACCAGCTTCATAAAGCAGCACAAAACCCTGTAGAAACACTGCAGGAAAGCACTCTTCTGCAGATGACTTACAGATTTCATGTAATTTAATAATTTTTGTATGTGCTTTCTGTAATGTATTAGATTTTACAGGTGAGGCACAGTACATAAATTGATATGATATTTCTTTACACATTTATTATTAAAAATCCGTTAAAATGTTTACTTGAAACTTTTTAGACTTTTGCCTTTGAAATAACTAGATGGGTTATAATAAGGTTAACTGAGCCATCAAAATAATGCATTAATAGTTTATGTACTGTTTTATATTTAAAAAAAATTTAAAAATCCCTGCAGTACATAGCACAGAACAGATCTTTTAGCTGCTCTAAGTAAGCCAGTTTATTGCTGCAGCACTCTGTAGCAGTTGTAAGCAATATAATCAATGAATATTTTTGCATTCTGTTAGTATGTAGGAAAATACTCACATGAAAGCAACAGAAGCAAAGTGTATTCTGCTGACCAAGGTATACATTGCTATAATATTATTACAAACCTGCTAATTAAGGAAAAAATTACTGTAGGGGCAGAGGAGAGGTGTTCAAATTCTGGTTGTTTTCTAATAGAAGGAGTGCAGGAGAGTGGAATGGAGCTATGCCCTCATTTGGAATCAAGCCAAGCTGTGTTGCAGTCTTTACAAAGCCAAACAGATTTATCTGCAAGGATATCAGCTCAAAAAAGTTTAATATAATTTAAAATTCTTTACCAGAATTCATACACAAATTCAGATTTGTGCATGACTTCTGAAGGCACTGACTTTTGCAGACAGCACACAAGATTATTCCAATTCCTTAAAGCTGGTGATGTAAGAAGCCTCTCAGAAGTTGTGGAAAATAACTTTTCCCTGGAAGTGAGAGACATTGCTCAGCATGCCTGCCCACTTCCTTGCTGCACAAAAGAATCCCTGGGGCAGCAGAGATCTGAGCAGAGTTCAGAGTTTGTGGTACATGGGAAACCCGAGGCAGGCCAGCTCTGCCTGGCCAGCAGTAATTCAGTTTAGCATGGGGTGATGGTTTGCTGGGTAAAAGAAAGGTAAGGAAAAGCTGAGGGCTGTCAGCAAAGTGCATCAAATTCTTGCTCCTGCTTTTTTCCTTTTATTTAAAGCTTTGCATTTTCATTTTGTTTGCATGCATGCATAAAGAAAAAAGGTGTGAGTTTTCTGTACCCTGGCAATTTCAGAGCACTGCACCAAAGGTTGCTCCCACTTACACTGGCTTTGTCTCCAAACCCCCTAAGCACAAAGTTTATTGTAGCTTTGTGATTACAGTAAATACACATATCCATTTAATATTTAAAGAGGAATATTGAAATATTTGAAAAGAGGTGATATATATCTAAAAGCTTCACACATAGTCCAAAAGGGAAAGAAAATACATCAGCTTTCCATTATCCTAGGTAGTCTACAATTGAAAATTATTTGTAACTCAGCCATAAGCAGCCTCTTTCTTTTATAGGAAGAAATATTTGAATATAGGCATTCTTTGCAGGTAGTATTAAAAATACTCCTACACCAGTACTCTGAATACTGTGAAGTCACACCATACTGCCAAAACCTGTTACTTGTGCTCAAAAATCTAACAAAGCTGTCCCTTTTTTCTTTAATGAAAAAGATCCTTTAAAAGAAAATCAGAAGAAAATTGTTATGAAAGGGATGGCTTATGTTTGCCACAGCCTTATTTTTGTTCATCTGTAATCCAGATCTTGTAGTATTTACTCAGAAATTTTGTTTCCAATATTTGTTCTCCTGTTTCAATAACTCTATTGTGAGCATCTTATCCTGTGTGCTTTTAACTGTGCCCCTGTACCCTAATTTTTGTTTTGCACTTTGGAGACAATTCCACAAGTGTATAACAGGAAGGAAATCAGGTTTTTCTTTTGCTGTCTGCATGCCAACAAACGGCCAATAAAAAGAAAGAGGAAATGAGTAACACACATACACAGGGAAGTTTTCCCTCTGAACTACAGAAAGATACTCTGATGTGTTTATAATTTTGTCTGTGACTACACAGTGCAAAAAGTGTAGCTGAAATGATTTCCACAGGCCTTGTAGGTTTTACTGTGTAGGCAAAGAGCTGCCTTTGGCTCCCCAAACCTCCTTCCCTGCTGGACTTTGCTCTGCAGAGTGGGAACCCCTCTGTCCCTGCAGCAGGGGGAGGCACAGACCCTGGAGCAGCCTCAGTGCATCCCAGGAATTCACAGCCTTCAGGGATGGAAAAGGAAGGGGTTCCACATACTCCATACACACATATTTCATTCTCTATTTCTGCACTGCACCCTAGGACACAATATTTGCTTACTGAACTCAGCAGAGAACTCAACCAGCCACAGAAAAGCTTTTATTTTATGCCAGTGATAGTCCAGTAATTTTAATAGTGTCACAAGCTGCTGAAAACCAGCATTCAATAATGAGATGGACCCAGTCCTTTTACAAAGCACACTAGATTCGACTTCAAATGTTTGAGACAAACCTACATTTCCAAGGCTTTTCTACATAGGGACATTCAGGAAAACAAATTATTTCCAATTACAATTTTGAAGAAGTTATGCTGCTTTAAAGCCTTAGGTGATTGCAGAGTTAGTGTTAATTTGATTTAGGTTGCTTGAAATGACACTAATTTTTATTGGAATGGCTTCAGTTGGATCCATCAATTTCTAGAGTTTATTCAGATGAATTTTCCTCACTACATCCTATAAAGTCTGGAGTCACCTTTTTAGGTGGAAATCTTTCTGTCTCTGAAATCAGTGGATAGATGTGATGTTTCATGATGTTTCACCACTCCACCCTCTTTGCAGTGACTGATGTGGGGTTAAATATTTGTGGCAGGGAACCAGGATGTACCTACTGAACACGTTCTGTGTTGCAGGTGGTTCAGGAAGTCCAGAAGAAAGGACTCTTCAGAAGACCAATAGATTTAATGTTAGCTGCTTATCTCATTCTAGCCACAGCATTTTGCATATTTAGGGGCATGGTAAGTCAAACATATTTTATTAATTTAAGCTAATTTTCAGTCAAACTTTTGAGTCTGTATGAAAAAGCATGTACATTGTGATCAGGGGAAATCCTGTAACATTTGGGTTCAAATAGGCCTTAGATAGAAAAGGATAAATTATATATGATAACTGTTGGTGCTTTGCTTCTCCATTTTGTGCTGTGTGCAGCATGTTTTTCAAAAGAAGGTGCACAATCACCAGAGTAAATAGCATCCCAAGAGGAAATCAACATGACCCAAAACTGTTCTCATTGGTCTGTTGTTCCATTTATGGCCAACAAAATGGAGACAAAGCAACTAAAGTTATTCTGTATTCATGTTTTTCTAAGCAGTAATGCATATTTAAAATCATGTACAAAACCAAGTTAGCTTACACTGCATGAGATAGAGGAGAACATTTCCACCTAAAAGGAAAAAAATATTATCCATGTTACCTGAACAACACACATTGTTTCTACTTACCAAGAGACAATTTTTAAAAATGGTTGCTCTCTAAGCATAGTTGATGGAATTAAAATTTCTGAGGGAAGGAAGCAGTACTGAAAATACTTTCAGGAGTAAATCCAGGAGTAGGTAAATCTATTCCCTTGTCAGCTCTAATGCATTTTCTGTCTTAAGCAAAATGAAACTTGTGTATCATTCATCAGCACAGCTCAAATGTTTAGGCATCTCAGATAACTGCCTGCTTGCTTGACTTTTAGACTTGATCTTTTCTAGAATAATTCAAGTAGGAGGTGATGATAAATACCCAACAACATTTTATTTACCTAGTGCAGATTGTCTTTTTGTAGCTGTGCTGCTCTCATTCCTCTCTCACCTCCTGTTTCTCTTAAACATTTTTTCTTCTAATTTGTCAGACTGCTTTATTTCTTAAAGATCCAGTTATTTCAGAGCACCACTGATACAGGTTAAATCAGGTTTACCTGTAATTTCACTGTGGAAGACTTTGGTCTCATGGTCTTACTCAGTTCTGCACTTAGTTTCTCAGAGAAATTTTTTTTGTTGATTTTGAGACTGTGGTAATTTCCTTATCTATTTCCTTCACCAAGCAGGAATTGCTTATTGGCCTTGCTTATACATAGAGAGATCAACTGAACACCTGTGTAAGGTGCAGGAACCATAATTTTGTGCAGAAGTTCATAAAACACAATCCATTATAGTCCACTCAGACCTGCTTCTTGGATGCTCATGTTGGAGAAGAACAGGGAGGAATATTGACTGTTGTAAAGTTTTGAAGTCTTGCACTGCCCCCTCAGAGTCACACAATAAATGCACATGAAATCAAGCTGTGCAAAACTTGCTGTTCAGCCCTGTAGCTCAGGCATTAAGGATGCCACAGACACGCCAGGGACAGCTGCTCACATGGATTACAAGCTCAATTTAGAGCACAATTTTTTGTAGTAGTTTTAAGGACTACCACAAAAATGAACTATTTTTGCAATCTCTCCATGTTTATTTGGAACTTTTTCTTCCTACAGGAATGTAAAATCCAATAATCTTTCCTTTACTACTCTCAAAAATTATTGCTTCAAGTAACACCTGTCTCATGCATTGCTCTCCACTGCTACCTTGTCCCAGAGCAGCTCTTTCCTTGGACCACATCCATAGCTTGCTATCCTAAAACTGGGTGCTTACCCTGAAGTTTCCACTCTTAGAGCAATTTTCCATTGGAAAATTCATTTGGTGGGATCAAAAGCTATCTATCAAAGCAATCAATAGCAATTATACTTTCACAACAGCATAGCCAACTGAATAAATTCTCCAGCATTTCCTCACAAACCCACGGAGCGGGAGCTGAGAGGAGGCTGCATTTCACCTTTTAAGTGGTGATCACATGGATCACCTTTGAAAACTCCAGGGCAGCTGTGCTGCAGACCATGAGTGCACCTCTGGGGCTGGTAACGTGCCAGGTTGGCTGGTTTCAGAACAAACTGATCACTGAAGTTTTGAACCTTCTCAGATTGCCCTGGACTGCCCTGCTGAGCTCTGCCGGCTGTACATTCAACTGCACGAGCCCTACATAAAAGATCCTGCTGCCTACCCCAAGCTTCAGGTAAAGCTCTGACCATGGAGTGTAAGGAGTGACTTGTAAACTGCTGCAAAGATGAAGCCATGGGTTTCAGAGATAACAAGATCAACATGGGAATTATCATTCATGGCAAGTTAAAGGGTATTTTCCAGTACCATTTCTAGCCATTGCAGGATACCAACTCCTTGTTGTGATAAGCTTAACTCAGGTTCAAATTGGCAATATGGAGCTACACATCCTAATTACTCAGGGTTCTTTTAATACAGCCCATGAAACAGATCTACATGCTTTTCATGTTTATTTCCCTCCTTAGAAAGGCAAAGTAGACTTTCAGTCTGGAATTATGGAGCAAGAAGTGGTGCAATAGGACTAGATTCCCTAAGCTCATGTTGCACTTCTGTCCCCAGTGACACACTCTTGGAAAAGGGCACTTCATACAAAAGGCATTGCAGATGAGGAATGTTGTGCTTTAGTTCTGTAGAATTTGATGTTGACATTCTTTTGCAAGCCTGGCTGCTGCACAGGGAGAGGGCCCAAAGCAGTCAGAGGACACAGGGGTGGGAAATGAGCTGGATGAGTTTTTTCTGGGAAAGGGGGGCATGGCTGTGTCTCAGCTCCCAGCTGAGAGTGCAGTGGAGGCTGACAGGCTCCCTGTGCTGCATGGACAAGGAGATAAGCTCTTTGGCATGGCCCCAGTATAGTAAGGGGCAGGAATACATGTCCTGGACAAAGTGAATATGGATGGGGCAAGCAGATAACAGCCACCAATATTAGGAGAGACCTTAGGGTAGCTGGATCCAGTCAATAGCATCCAGGTGTGACAAAAAAACCTGGGAATCATTGCTGTCAGAAGTGTAGTTTTGAGTAGTCTCAACTTCTCAGTAAGCAGCTGACTGATTTTTAAATGCAAAGCAATTAATATTTGTGTTTGAAATGCAGATGCTGGCTTACATGTTCTACTCAGTGCCATACTATGTGATTGCTCTCTATGGCCTGCTGGTGCCTGGCTGCTCCTGGATGCCTGATTTGACCCTTATACATGCTGGAGGACTAGCTCAGGTATTTCTTTGCAAAATGTTCACTTTTAAATTACATAATAACATGTAGAGACCTATGGAATCAGTAAGGGGCCCAGGGCTTGATCTTCCCACACAGGTTTTGTGCTGATGTAATCCAGATCACCTTTTGTATCTGTAATTAAAGGGAGTGAAGAATCAAATCTACTACTCTCTAATGACCACATTCTTGCTTTAGCTTGCTTCTCTCCTTCTACACAATGTTTTTATTGGGCTCATTTAAACCTGATTAAACACCATGCACTCTTTAGCTGGCATCATAAAGGAAGCCCATCTTGAAGCTGTGACAGCCCATCTTAAAAACACCCCAACAAAACCCAAACACAACACAGCAGCACAATACATTGTTTCCATATGTGTTGGTCAAGTAGGTAGTTTGAAATATATAAATGGAAAAAGTATCTTCTTGTCACACAAAATGTACAGTATCAGGATGATGTTGAGAGAACTCAGGGAACCTCCTGGGCCACAAACCACAGTAACACCCAGAGGTGTTTGTGTTGCCAAAGACACACAATGATCATATTTCTTTCACTTATTCCATTCTGGTTCTCTTAAATAAACAACTGCAGTTAATTACTAAATGGGGCTGATGCTTATGAGAAGACTGACCAAAACAAAATAATTCAACAGGAACTAGTAAATTACTTATGACAGACAGATGAACATTAAACAGATGAGACACAGGGACAATTGGTTTGTTCTGTACATAGGAAATGAAATGTGTGTGCTCAGAACATCCAGACAATGCAGCAAATAAGCACAATATTCCTGCCAAAATAGTGACAACAACAACAGCAATAACTGTAATTCCAATACCACTATGAGACAAACACAAACCAACACTTGTTTCCTCAAGTCTGAGAAAATCATAGATACAAACTACAATCCACTTTAACTGTCCAGTAACAAGGGTGGAGTGACATTTTCTATTTGGGAGCAGTTGCCAGAAAGAATAGGACTTCTTTTTTCTTCTCTATCAGTTTATAGAGAATCTTGAACTATCATGTGGTATCAAAACAGAATCTGGCAAACATTAATGAGGAAGTTTAGATGCACAAAAAGTATCATAAATACTGTACAACTGTATTTGGCCAAAATCTAATTAAAAAAAAAAAAAAAAAAAAAAAAGAAAGAAAAAAGAAAAAAGCACAAGCTAGCTAAGTAGGCAAGGCTGTGTCAGGAACTTTTCTCTACTGACAGACTACTCAGGTTCCATAAACTGCCCAGACAATCAGAAAATAAACCACTCCTTCAAAGATTTTTTAACACAAGGAAAAGTAAATCAGAAGTCAGAGTGTGCCAACTATCACAACCTTGCAAACTTACCAGAAAGCTCAGCCTGCTGGTCTGGAAGTGATTTTTTTATTTGGTTGTTTTGTTTTGTTTTTTTTCCCCTTTTATATGTTTCCTGTAATGAATAATCACCTTTTTTTAACAGCTCTTTGTACCTTTTAGATGTGTGTGTTACACTTTGTGGCTGAAGTCTATAACCCCTCTGCTGTTCTTTGTGGTTCAGCCTCAGGATGTCCATTTATACACATTAGACTAACACCCAAAATGTCCCATTTCACTATTTAAAGCTCATCCTGGCACCAGCAAATGCTGTGGGCTGACAGAAACTGATTAAGGGAACTCTATGTTGCTGTGCACTCTTCATATTTTATCTTGCTTCAAAAAACAGTTCTTGACATTTCCAAGGGCTTTTTTTGTCATTTTGACTTTAATGCACTGCAGGATGAACTTCAGCCATCCTACAAGTGAACATGAGTTAATTGATTTGACTTGGTAAACTGTGACCAACCTGGGATGTAAAATGAATGTGACAGTAAATTGAGGATTCTTTCTAGATTATTTGGGTGTTCTGTCATTTTGAGGCAAAAAACACATTTACAGGTTTGTCTACTGTTACCTTAAGTTAATAACACTGGTTTAATTGATAATTAAAACTTATGTAGTTACTGAAACACATTTTGCTTCCTCTCACACACAAAGGTAAGTATCTGATGGTGGAAGCAGTGGGCACTGCTCCCTGGGAATGAACACTGCTCCTACAGATGGGGAACATGGATATTTTAATTATTTTTATTTCTATTGTCATGATGTATTTTTTACAAAAACAAGTCACAAAATACCATGTGATGCATCTAAATTAGGAACCTCCAAAGAGCCAACTAGCCTTTCACACAGACACACATTTACTGATTTTCAGAATTACAAATAACTCTCAGCTTGAATGACTCCATTACTAACATTCAGACTCCACAACCAGTTGTGACCCAACAATTACTAGATTTTCTAAATCTTCAGGAGGAGCTCTTTGAATTTTGTATGAGTGAAATAGCAGGAGCTTTGATGAAAGGTTTGGAACAGCCTCTGAACTTCATGAAATTGGTATTTCCCTATGCAAGTGAGCCATGTGAGAAGGGATGAAGAGCCACAGCCTTGCTAGCCAAAATCATTCTGTCTCAGCAGCTCTTTGTAGCCCATTTCTGTTTTCTCAAATGTAGAAAGTTTACCTCTGCTCCCTCTTAGAATTTTCCATAACCCTGCCATTTTTGATGGCTACTTTCTGCAGTGCTTCTTGTCTACCAGAGACCCTAAACCCAAGGAATGTATTTTGCTAGGTTACTCCCCCACTATTTGATGGCTTTGTTAGGCTTATGAGATGAGGTCAAAACCCTTCCAAAGTTATAGTCTTTGCCTGATTTTAGTCAGTCTTAGAGAGAAGGCACAGAGTGAAGGACTCCTAACCTTTTTCTGGGTCCTTCTCCATCCTCAACTGCAGGTAAAAAATGCTTGAAATATTGCCTATGATTAGGCAAGAAGGCAAAAAATATTGTAAAAAGGCCAAATCCAGACTGCTTCATACAGAAAGCAGGTGAATGAGAAGCAGGCAGACACAGGCTGCAGCTGCCAAGCTGGGCAGTGCCACATCCAGCACCAGGCAGCTTCCAGCTGCTGTGGGAATGAATGCCTGAGGAGCAGAGTGGCCAAGGCTTCAGGGCAAACAAAGGCTGCATGTCAGGCATGGAAGGCTACCTTAGAAGGTTACCTGCAGCATCTCATCTGGTTGGTTTCTCAGCCAAGGCTCAGGGGTTTGTTGGAGCCTCGAGATTCTCCACTTGGAGAGGGGATCAGTAACAGAAAGCAAGGAGGAATGGCTTATTTACTGAGAGACTCCAGTCAGGGAGAGGTAACACAACACTCAAGGTGTCTCCCACTGAGCACCAGCCTATGCACACAGGCACAGAGCTCTGCAGGGACTGACAGCCCAGAATTAGGGGCTTGGTGCCAGTCTGCCTGGAAGGAAGAGCAGGACTGGGTTACTGGTGAGTGAGAGATCTCCTTTAAGACATATCCCCTGCTCCAAGTAAGAAAAAAAAGAGGAGAAGGGGGAAAAAAAAAAGAAGTAGCAGCAGAGAACAGTCATGGAAGAGAAACACAGGAGATTAAAGACATAACACGATTTTCACAAAGGTAAATCAAATAAATTAAAAAAAAGAAGACTTTACAGACCTAAACATTCTCCTCAGTAATGAAAGAAGAAACCATGTGTTACAGTGAAAAACAAGTCTAATATGCAATAACTTCATTATATGGTGCATCATTAACTACTAAAAATCTTTGTAGGCTAGAGACAGGACATCATGTTACTGCTTTTTGGTTTGACAACAATTAAAGCTCACTAATGTGCCACAAGTCCTGTAAGAGACAAGATCACAGAGTAAGGCTTAGATACTCAGGCATCTGGGAGGCTCTGGGAGCTCTGGGTCTCTCAGAAGCATCTCCTTACAGCTCCTTCTCACAAGGTTTACCATGAATGATGAGACTTTTACTCTGATCACAGCTGGCCACTCTTGCAGACAGGCAGGCCTCACAGAATTAGCAGCTTTGCAGCTTGTTCACCCCAGACAAGGCTCTAAAATGCAACCCAGAGGCTCTCAGGGTCTGGGGGAACCTCAGCCAGCCCAAAGCTCCTGCCTGCAGCCCTTGGCAGCTGTCTGTCCATCTGTCTGGGACTCTGCCCTGTGCTGAGAGGGCTTTGCTGCTGAGCTGCTCTGGCTGCCTGGGCTGAGAAGAGGCAGCAGGGCTTTGAACAAACCCACCCAGGTGCCAAAGGCAGGGGGGAACAAAGGGGGTAAAAGAGACACAGTGAGTTACCAGGCAATATAGAAAGGCTGCTGACAGTGTGCCCCTGAACATGTTTGCTGTGCAATAGCTATTTGCAGAAACATGCTAGTGGCACTCTGCTGAAGTGTGTTTGTGGATTTGATTTTGTTGATTACTTTTTTCCTGGCTCAGGTTTGCTCAATGAGCTCTCTCAATTCAGTTGAGGTGGTTGGAATCGCCTGAAATTTCTGTTTGTGTTTTGATGGATGGTCTCAGCCTAGCCTTTTGCTAGGGCCATGTATTGAAACACCTGTTCTTTATTTCCTCTTCTGCTTTGCTGTGACCAGAACTATGTTCTACCTGAGGCCAGAACAGAGGATGTGATTTGACCATAGTGCACTCCTCTGTGTTCATGAAATCCTGGTGTCCCAGTGCTCCCCTTATGATCAAATTGATGTTTATCTTTTCAGATCTCCTCCACTGCTAACTAACTAAATAGTAATAAAAAAATTGGACACACAATAGTTAATGTGAATGAGCTGTGGCTTGAAATAGCAGGTAACAGATGGAAACAAAAGACACCAACTACCCTGACACTTCTATCTTTAAATGTTTGTTTATGCTAAAAATATGCTTCAGGCCAGCAAGCCTGTCTGTGCCCATAACCTTCACTGTATGCTCAATTTATGCTTCAGAATAGCCCCAGCCCAAAACCCAAATACTGCAGACATTTTCTGAAATCATCAGGGCTTCTGGGATTAGAATCTGGAACAATCTGGGTTTAAGATTAAAAAATCCAAACCCAAACCAGAGCGAACATAGTTTCAAGACTTTCCTTCCTCACTTTACTCAGAGTGAGTGTCTGGCTGCTCCCACTGATGCCAAACTCCCAGGCAGGTGGGTGAGAGTCCTCTCCTGACTGGGCTCTGCAGGGATGTGCCCTTCAGTGGCACTTTTCTGGGAAGGATTGTGGACTCTCTAGCACAAACTGTGACCCAGAAAGCCAGGGTGGAATCCTGTACCTGATGAAATGATCAGTGCCACCATGTGCATAAAACAAACTTCTTACCATGTCACTGATGGTTCCAGTTATGCCTCATACACCAAGATATTAATGATTTTAGTTTAGACTGTATTTTTATCCCACTGTGCAAAGGTATGATGGATAATTCTGGAATAAGAATAAGGGCTGGCTTGGAAAATGTCACTGGAGATGCAGACTTGCATGCATATTATGCCATCTTTCCAAAAATATACATCAACTTTACCTTTTTTTAATATATGTGTTATATACACACCACAGGCTCAATTTTCCCATATTGGTGCTTCTCTTCATGCTCGAACTCCTTACATCTACAGAGTCCCTGAAGAAGCAAAAGAGTTTTTCCTGATATTGAACATAATGTACGGGATTCTTCCCCAGCTGTTCGCCTACAGATGTGTCAACAAGCCAGAGTTTTTTATGAAACCAAAACAAGAAGAAAAAACAGAATAGCAGAACAGTTTCCAGCTCCTGTCCTTGGCTATGTATATAATTGGGTTGGGGTGGAACTGAACTGCTCAAATGGAACCCAAATGAAGCGTGTAAGATGTGTAAAATTGCACAACTGTGTAGTCGCACGGTCTGCTTTGTTTATCCTACTGAAAAAGGGAAAATAAAGACGCTGCCTTTAGCACCACTTCTCAACATTGTGACTCTGCGAGGCAGTGGATTGCCAGTTCCCACAGCTATTTTTAAGTAAGCTGCTTTGACAGTTTTAGAAATACTGCATGAAGTTAAATAATAATAATGATGTCAGTGTTTAGCCTCCGCACGCTGAAGAACAGCAGTGCTAGCAGTCCCTGCACAGAGCTACTGCACAACATGAAGGTCAGCACTGTGAAGCATGAAAAATTGACATACATAACTCTGTCACATGCACATGTTTTATTTGTCAAAAAGTATGTCTTGTGGGTCAACCTTGTTAAAAATCCCAAGAAATCTTTGAAGAAGCAATCAACTCTTACGGTAAGACTCCATATATGATAAGCAAATCATAAAGTTTTGTTAATTCTCTTCAGGATTCACTTCTGCAAGGACTGCTCACCTGCTTGCAGCTGAGCAGGTGCTCACTAGCACTGGTGGGCTGGGCACAGTGGGCTCAGGGCTGTGAGCCACTGGGCTCAGGCTGCTCCTGTGTTTCCAGAGGAGGGGTTTTGGCTGTGTCTCTGCAGCTCCTCTTGCTAATGCTGCTGGCTCAGAAACAAGCAGCAGCAAACACAGCGACCTTAGTTTGGGCAGCTTATGTTTCTATTTGCAATTACAGCTATTTCTATGCTTTCTATGTGATTTTATATTAAAAGCAGTACACCTAGTGCCTTCTCACAGATGAAACTAGCTGATACATTTTAATTGGAAACACTTTATTTGGGAATGTTAACTTCTTGGTGTTTTGATTGAATGGATTTTATTTTTAAGCCAAATCAGTAACAAGGAAGCAGTTCACGTGCCTGTCTGTTGCACCCTGCACGAGGGGACCTTCAGAGCACTGAGGAATTCAGGCTGTATCACTCTCCTGCTGAGCACTGCCGTGCAGTTCCCAGCAGCAGTCAGAGGAGAGGCCCCAGGTTTGACACCTGCAGCCAAAGGGGCAGGTCCAAAACAACCACAGCACAGCTCAGGCAATGCTTGTTGGCACCCAGCATCCCCAGTGCAGCTCCTTAGGCTTTTAGATCCATCCCAGTGCCTCTTCCCAGGGACACAAACCCAGCACTGCCAGGCTGTCACAGGACGTGCTGGCTCACAAACTGGTACCTGAGCCTCTGATGTGACTTCTGATGTCTTTAAAGAAACTTTGAATACATTCAAGGTGAATTTAATGACCTCCTGTTATCCAGAAAAGGCAAAGTACAGAAAAAATAAAGATCTCACCTGCACTTGTATCTATTATGGTCAACTCATGTTAACAGAATGTTTTGCTTTAATACTTGACTTACATTAATACCTCACATTATTACACGTATGAAGCCAAATATGACGCTAACTTAGTTGCTTACAACCTCAAACCTTACTCCCAATACACATTCCAATAAATTTATTCTGTAAAAACAATACATTTTTTTTGTTTCCTTTTTGTTTTGTTTTGGTGGTTTTTTTTAGTTTTTTTTCCCTTGTGTTTTTTTTGTTTTTTTTTTTTTTTTTTTAGTTTTTTACAGTAAACTCATCAACTACAAACCTTGAATACGCAAAAGATGTTCCAAGGACAAGCATAACAAGGATTGATAAAACCAGACTAAATATGTTTTCACAATAAAAGCTGGCATAAAAATAAATAAAAATCTCTATTATCACAATAGCAACAATAATGTACACAGAGTAATGGATTTGGAATGCTTACTTACTAGTCTAGTTCTATTTCCAAAAGGAAAAAAAAAAGCCAGAATGACAGCATCCTTTTTTAAGCCTTTCATTCTTTAAAATTGATGTTTTGTTTTGGTTTCCCATAGGGCTGTATATCACAGTAAGCTTAAAAATGGAAAGCATCCAAATGAATGATTTCAAATTGTGTTGGCATTGGAAAAATCCTTGTATTAATCTAAAGAAACACAAAAAGACTTTCACTAACTCCACATATAGGAACTAAGTCAGATAGTGTACATTACATCATGGTTTGGAGAAGTATTAAGAGTATAACTAGCTAGGTACTTCTAATAAGGAAAGGTATTTTATTACATTATTGAACTTGGCGGTGATTTCAACTGAAGAATAATTTTTCTTTTATGTTGTAAACTGATCAAAACCCAAGAGAGAATGGATATAGGAAAATTTAAAATTATGTTTGTATGTGGAAGATAATTGTAGCATTGTATGGAGGGGACTCATTTCTAAGATTTAGTTGTATTTAAAAAATGTTGATTTAGAATGATATAATTTGGAATTATGCCTTTTCTGTCTAGAAAAGGAATCTAAAACATATTCAAGTATGCGATATCTTCATAAACCTCAGCCACTGGAAAAGGGCAACTTCATGCAACCAAATAATATGAAAATCAAAAAGTAACCCTTAGAAAAAAGGGTAAAAATGTCATTTCTGCAAACACAACAGATAGGAATGTGAATAATGTGCATACAAACTGGGATGCTGTTGATGGTACTAATGAACAGATGTGGTGACTCATATCAAATCCAAGAATATTAGACAACCAAACATGTAACCTTCTTGTGTTTTCCCTTAATATTCAGCAGTCATTATGTTGGTTAAGTCTGAAAGAGAAAGAGAAAAAAATCACATTTAATGTAAGAAATAACAAATGCATCAAACTTGATACAATTGATGTCGTATTTCCATGCTTCAAAGTCACAAGTACAAGTAACCACCTGGTCTGTTCAAACAATTTTTTTCTAGAGAAAACTGCTTTGTTACATCAACTAAACATATCACTACGAAATATTAATAAACACAGTTTAAAAGTAAACTTTTAGGGCTGTATTCAGTAAGCAGCTCCAGTGATGTATGTGAGTGGGTTTTTCCCCCAATTACTCCGTTGCAGCATACTTCAGGCACAACCAAATATTTTTTTCCACTGCACTAAATCACTGCTGGGCTTCAGGCAGGAGCTCAGGCACTGCTGCATTCCTGGATGTCCAGTCACAAGAAAACTCTCTCGTTCAGATACATGAAAGCTTAGCAAGCACGAGCAAAGATAAACATTTTCCTTGCTAAGGGATCCAAATTCTGCTTCTGAACAGGAAACAGTTTGGCTCCAGCTCACTGTAAGGTGATGACAGAAAAGGAAGGAACTCCTACAGTTGAGTCAAGGTCAGCTCTTGCCTTTCCCTGACATTAGCAGGATCAGGATCAGACTGCCCTTGAATGATCATGGCAAGTATCTGCAAGTCTTGGTTTTCTCAAATTGAACAGAGATGAGAAAATTCAGCTTATGACCCTGGGACATGTTACATTAGCCAGCAACATGACAGCACACAGTGCACCATGACCACCTACCTCTGGCCAAGGCATCCCTTCTCCTACAACACTACAATGTCTTCCCTGTGTTTGGTCAGTGCAGTTCTCTCCTGTGACAAGTGGATTGTGAACAGTAAAAATGGAAACCTGTGCTTTCCGTGTGGGAGTCCTGGTACATCCTGACTAATGACACACGATCAGGGGTTATTATCAAGTGCTCAGGCATGCAGTGATGGTTTACAGGAACTACCAGAGCCCTGACTCCCCCAAAGGTGTAACCACATGCTGCCCATCCAGCACACCACACTCCAGGGGCCTCTCTCCTGTTTCAGAGTCAGTGAGATCATACTTAGAGATGCCTTGGGTTGGTTCACTGCTGCTCCTTTCCCTTCAGACTCAGGTACCCATTAAAACAACTACATGTGATCAGTTAATCAAACCCTGCTTTCTGCCAAGGTTCCCACTGGCAGCTGCTGCCCAGCACTGACAGGTAGGATGGGGCAACACAGCTGGTTCCTATGCTGTGATTCAGATCCAGTACAGAAAGATACTTTTGGAGTATGAAACCTTTGCAATTATTAACCACAATTCCCTTGTGGGCTATGTCCAGAAGATTGGGTAGGATCATTCTTACGTGGGTGCTGGAACACTAATGCTTCCCCTCCACACTGTCTCACAGATACAGTGTGGCATGGGAGGGACAACAAAGAGACAGATAATACAAGTCATCCTCTAGGGATTTCACAGTGCCATGTTCCACCATGGCACACGTTTTGCCCGCTGGGTGCAGTGCCAGCAGGTCCCTGTCCCCAGGAGCAGAGCCCAGGGTGGCTGCTCAGGCTGGCTCCCAGCAGCTCATCAGGATGCGGCAGAGCCGTGCGCATCCCTGGTCTCCATGGTTTCACATCTCCCCAGAAACACATCAACTCAAACATCTTTGTTTGAACAAGTCTCTCAGCTTCACTGTAAGCTATGGAACAACGTGTGCCATGCTGCCCAGCGCTGCTGCACACAAAGGATCTGACTGATTTGAGAGCAAAGCTTCTGTTATCAATGGCAGCACAGAGAAAACAGAGCAGGAAACAAAACTAAATCCACAAACTGCTCTCGGTTTTTCTGGCACGGAAAATTTCTTCCTTAATGCTGTCTGACAACTAATTCAGCCATCCTGTACTTTAAAAGTGCATGGGCAGAAGGATAATTGTTTACTTGCTCTGTACAATAGCTGTTATTCCATGTTGGTTTGAGGTCAAAGTGGTTACAGGATTCAATGTACACAGAGCTGCAAATATTTCATCTGTACCAGCTGCTTTAATCTCAACTTGCATTCAGACATTTATGTTTCCTCTGAGTTATGTCCCATGTCCTTAGCCAGCAGTGCTGTTATCCTGAGCTACTGGAAGCCAGCAGACAACACAACTCTTTACACCATATACTGTGCCACTATTTGATTTTTACACAGAAATTTGTACTGTGCAATACTTACATGCATTCTTACAAATGTTATCTTTTGCTTTGAAGGGTAGATTTTAGTGAGTTACAAATTGCAGGAAAAGAAAATCAGACAGAAAAACAAATTTTCATTTTTTGTACAAAATGCTTTTACATTAAGCCCAGCCCTAAATGCTATGCTTTCAATGCTGATAACCCCTCAAACCTGTTATGCAGCCTGACCAATGTTATTCTTGACAACTAAAGAGGAGCAAAGGAACCAAACATCTCAAAATCACATCAGAAGGACACAGTGAACCTGTGTTTCCCTGGCCAGTTGGGCCATTACACTTGTATTTCACAGCAGTAACTGTGATTGTTGCTACCCTGCAAGAGCACCACAACAAAAAAGCCTGGACACAGGCTGTTTTAAATATGTTCTCCCAAATGCAATGGTGTCAGATGGCAATAATTGTGGGCCAGATTTTGATCCCCTTATTCATGCTGGCAGTTGCCTCTACAAATAGATCCACTGACTCAGTTGGTAACTGATTGTCAGTGTGAGTAAAAGGATCACAGTCCTTTACTCCATTTTAATATTCAGGCTGTACCAGGAGCAAGAAAATGTATTTCATTTCCAGAAAATTTCTTCTCTGAAGACAGTAAAATCATTCACCTCCTACACCTGTACACCAAGTAAATGCCTCCTTTACCAACACACTGCCCAGACTGTCACTAAAACAGTGAATACCAAAATGAAAACCTGCCACATCTCTGTGTGCTGACTCTGACCTTCTCTAATAAGGCCAGAACCACAGCCAGCTTTAAACATGAGCATGTGGCCATCCAGAAAGTAAAAGTAAAAAACATTTTAGGTGTTCAGAGTTATGTCAGCCATAAGACACAAGTCACCAGAGATTTAAATTAGGAATGTCAATCTGCTGCTATGAATTCACCAATTTATGAGCTAATTTAATACCATGAAAGTAAACAACACAGAGCCATGAATACCTGTCCACCAGAAAATTATCTTTATGTGGTATTCTGAAAAAGCCAAAACAATTTAGTGTTTAACAGCAGGGAACAGTTCTGGGAAGATTCTGTGACTCAAGATTTGAGCAAACTCTGGGATGGGCTGTCTTAGCTAATACATTATTAGTTAATTAATACTGGATTATCAAGCCCTGAGGTTCAGGCTCTGCATCCTGTTGAGGAAGGATTCAGACAAAGAACAGCAGTTAGGGAAAGCTTGAAAAACAGGTAGTGATGGGACACAATTACCAACTATGGTTGGGACTGAAGTCCCTTTCTTGAGAGTGCCTGTAGTACTCAAGGACAGCACAGAATCTAAGGGATGGAGATAAAAAAAGAAAGCCCCTTTTCCTACCCAAGGGATAAAAAGAAAATCACAAGTTGAGCCCTTGAACAGTATGAAATTGACTGAAAAAAAATATAATAGCTCTGAAAGAACTTTTATTTGCTCTGGGTTTGAGTTTTCAGGAAGCCATCACTTCACATTTTCAAGCTTACCTCTACCACCTGGAGGTTAGAAATTTCATTAAAAAATATAGGTGAAGGTGCTCCTGCAATCATCTGACTTTGGCTTTTAGCCCTTCAAGAAGATCCCTATAATGCTGAGGGTAAGAGTGTGATTAAAAGGCGAGATTCCATCTCATCTGAGGAGGGCAGATGTGTCCATTATAAAAGCTAATTAATCCCTCATTAACAGCAGTATTAAGAGCAAAGCTTGTCTCCTGGAGACTGCTCCTGCAGGAGTGAGGCCAGGGGGGCAGAGCAGGGGCTGCAGGTGCTCTCAGCCCAGGGACAGGTGGCCCAGCCTCCACCAGCAGGCAGCTCCCAAGCCAAACCACGGGAGTGAAACAGCCTGTCCTTGTTTAGCTGCCTGTGCCCTCAGGGTATGTTTGCACCCCAGTGCCCTGTGTCTTCTAAAGGCAGCCCTAAAAACACAGTTGGTCTGGCTCTGAGGAGCAGCAGGAGATGGAGTGTCCCCTCCTGGAGCTCACAGAGAATTGCACTGGCAAAACCTCAGTGAAACGTGGAGGAGATTCATGTGTGAAATGATTTTGCAGCAGAAATGCCCAAGGTGAAATATGTGGATCAAGATGTGAACTTTTCCAAACTTATCAGTGCTTTTATCTCAAACTGCCCTTAAAACCACATCCCCACTGACTCTTTAATCTGTATTACTAAAACTCCACCTTTTCCATAACATTAAAAGCATCCAAGACCTAGTAACAGACTGGTTGCTCACGTGTGAGCTCATGGCTATGACAGTATTGACTGTGAGTATTTCCTCAAGTTGGTGCTGGTAGGAAGGATAAGACTGTTGACAGTATTTCAGCACAGATCTGTAATCCTAAAAATGCTGAGAAGCACCACGATGTTGTAGCATGCTGGACTCTACCTCCCAAGCATGTCACAAGCATGTCACACCCACAAGGAAGAGCCATATGAATGTTAATAGCCACAAAGCCAACATCCTGTGTGACATTTTAGCCACTTAGTCTATGATTTACCTAACTCAGTAAGCATTTTATCCTTACATGGATAATGTGCCTGAAGTCCACAGACATATCCCCTGTCACTGCCACAAACACAGAAACACAGCAGGCCCTGCTGAACCTCTCTACCTCAGATGCAGCTTACAGTTTTCTCACTCAAACACCTACTTGAAGACATGGAAGTGTCACAGGGCTCACTAGGCAGAACATGGGCCACACTCAGCCCCTGACACCCTGTGGGTGAGAGGCTGGGAGGGCACAGCTGGGCAGTGTCTCCTGGCATCAGCCTCTGGCTCAAGCCAGCAGCTTTGTCAGAGTGAATGGGAGACACTCAGGGCACATTTTCCTTGTGACCCCACGAGCACCTATCAAAGTTTCTATAAAGCAGAGTCACAAAACAACTAGACTGCAGTGCAGAGAGACATGGGGAAGGAAGCTCTGGGAGGAGTCTTTTAGCAGGAGACACAAGCAGCTCCCCAGAGGTGGTGTTTTGTGAGAAAGGGCTGAGGCTGAGCACACAGCTGGGTGCTAAGGCAGCTCAGCAGTGTCAGATGAGAGCCTGTGCTGGCTGGCCTCCTGTCACACCTGAGCATTTGTGTCACTCAGCTCCTGTGACAGCCCAGCCCAGCTGCTGCCCACGTGGCAGAGCCTTGGCATGGGAAGTGCACAAGGACTGGCTCTGAGCTGGAGCTCTAAGTGCTGCAGCAGAGAGCCTTGTGCTGCTCCAAAGGCTCAGAAATAGCAGGGGTTGTTAAAGGTGGCTGAGTGACCAGTTGCTAATCCCCCTTCTCAGCAGCCTTCCCATCTTGTTGTTGTGGTCACAACAAAGTAATACTGATATGAACACACTGACACAAACACACAAGGAGATTGTGTGAAGCTGCTCTGGAGCAGACTGTATATCCCATCCTTGGAAGGGCACAGTCCAGGGCACCATCTGCCCTGGAACCCACAGTATGCAGAGTCTGTAATGTGCACATGAACCCTCAGGAACTCCAAAGAAGACACTGGGACTGCACAAATTAAACAAGTGTGAAAGGGTCAGCAGGCTCCCCCTGTCAGTGAGCCAACATGCATTATGCAAACAGTCTGATTCTGCTCTCACATCAATTTTGCATCATTCCAGCTCATGGTTTTCAGTAGCTCCTCTCAGCTGACATCTATGCAAGTGTCAGAACAAAAGTAATGCTCTTTTTCAGCCATTTCTCTAGAGCAAAATTTGTACCACTGCAGTCACCAAGTCCATGTCTCTGTTCTAGACACATTCTGAGCACTGAAATGTAACCC
Source organism: Oenanthe melanoleuca (assembly GCF_029582105.1). Classification (NCBI taxonomy): domain Eukaryota; kingdom Metazoa; phylum Chordata; class Aves; order Passeriformes; family Muscicapidae; genus Oenanthe; species Oenanthe melanoleuca. The sequence continues at coordinate 8,367,398 of NC_079344.1, forward strand.
AAGAAGGTGGCACACACACACAGGCCACCCCTGGCTCCAAAGACCCCCAGGAGAAAACTGCATGGGAACTGAATGACAGGAAGAGAAGATTCCTTACCCCTTCACTGGTTTTCTGCAAATCTGAAGAAGTGTTTCTTGTGTCATTGCCTGCGTCCCCAGCATCAGAGCTACTCTTATTTTCTTCCTCTTTGCAGTCCTTATCATCTTCATCTCCAGGAGATTTTCGTGACTGCTTGGAGGATTTCTAAAATAATCAACAAAAAAGTTAAAATTAAAACCTGAGCTTCAGCCACAGAAAGACACTTTAGAAATGTATGTGAAATGATGTCATGCATTGCCCTGTTTAAGGTGAATATTGGGGAGGATTTTGGGGTGAAAAGCATTTTTCAGGTGAAGTAGCTGGAGTTACTGCCACCAGTGAAGAAAATTTCTGTGAAATTCTATGTTCAGCACAGGTTGGCAGCTCAATTGACTGAAAGACAGACACAGTAATAGGAGCTGGGTATTAGTGTTGGGTCACCTGTAGGTTTTGTTAGTTAAGGAAACAGATGGTGCCAGCTTGACAAAAGTTTTGATTAAACACAGAGATGTAAAATGAGAATAACATTAGCAGAGCTGCTTTCCATACTTTTTTTTAGTGCTGTCAGCTTTAATATATTAACATCAGAGCCATGTGGAACCAATACATCTTTTCTGTTCCCTTTATGTTATGCAATTCTACAGTACAAAAGGATAAATTGTGGCATTAAGCCACCATTTTCATAATCCTCTGTTTGCCCAGAGTCTTCTGGAAAGAAGATGGTAGACCAGACCTGAATTTCTAATGTAAAACACACAAAAAAGAGTGAAGATACATTTTGATTGGTGGATCAACCACAAAAATTCACACTCTCCCCCAAACTGTGCCTGGATCAGATTGTTTGCTTGCTTCGTCTCACTTCAATTAGTTTTCACCTTCAGAGAAGAATAACATGAATGTGAATAAATTTCCACACTTTCCACGATTTTTCAGGTGAAGTGCAGCCCTGGAGGCACATGCAGAACCAGAGGAAGTGACTATAGTGCTGCTCCTCTTCACCCAGGTGACAAGTGAGAAGTCTATCTGAACCCAAAGGTGTCACTTCTCAGGGGACTATGTCCACCAGCCACTGTGAGACAGACACATTACTCTTAGCTTCCTGATCTACACTGTTACTTAAGACATTAACAGGGCTGGTAGGTACTACAGTGCAGGTCTTACATCTACAAATTGAGCATCCTACTCCCTGCTTAATGAATTAGTTCATCCTCCTTCCCATTCTGTATCCTGTATCCTGCACTGAAGTATATTACACTCAGCTCCAAGAGGAGCAGCTGAGCACATCAGATCTTTCTGGGAGATGGGAGAGGGAAGCTGCAATTCTCCTGGATAGAACCAAACCTGAACTCATGACTCTCTGGAGTCATCATCCTAAGGCTTTTTTTCTTCTTCTTGGGGAGAGACCTACCTGAGATGATCCAACCTATCAATCCATCTTTGCATGGGTTTTCTTTCTGACCTCCTTCCCATAGTTTCACCTTCTTCTCAGTGTGTGGGCACTGGAACAGGGCAGACTATTTCAGCTGGTGTCTCAACAAGGCTGCCTACAAGTAGGAGCACTCTCCTTTCCCTATCTGAACACACTGTTGTGATATCAGAATCAAAATGCCAAAGAAGGAAGAACAAATTTCCATGAGGTGAACAGTATTCCAATTATAAATGCCCATGGGTAAAACCAGGAAAAGTCAGAAGATAACCTTTGAAGTGTAGGATTTTTTCCGTTTTGAGCCAGCTTTTTCATTCTTTCTTTTTCCTTTTCCATCCTCTTCTACCCGATCACCTTCCTCCTCACTGCTGGCATCTGCTGTATTTCCTCCCTCTCCTTCAGTTTCTGATGAGCTCTGTTGCTGAATTGCCTTTAAAATAACAACAATAATAGAATAGACAATAAAAATATCACTAATACTTATTATTTGACTTTTATTCTGCATTGAAGTAAAAGTGGAACTGGACAGCTTACACTTTAATTTCTATAGTTAGGAAGAGCTCAGGTTATTTTTGCAATTATCACAAAAAAGGGCTGCAAAGGCAATTTTCTCAGTAACCACTTGAACTCAGTTATGAGATGCAGATTCTGGGATAGCATGTTCTGAAGGATTTACACAGAAACAGAAGATCTGATAACAAAAATGTGTTTTCTGGAGGAGAACTAAGGGCTGCTTAGTGGAGAGACCTGGCATGTTCTACTTTGGGAAAAACTACTGAAGCTTTTAGACTTTGGCTGCAATAGGAGATACTTTTTTTTTGTGAGAGAAGATGGCTATTATACTCCCCTCAAAGGGCAAGATCTCTGTGTTTTGGAAAAGCAAACCCAGACCAGCAGGCTGAGCACTCTTTGACAGCCCATCTCCCACAGACTATTCACTGGATTTTTTTAAAATCCCCAAGTGTATGCAAAACATGTGTAGGACTGAAAATATGAAACAGGAACTGAGAGAGGCAGCAGCTTTTCTGCAGGTGGTCTGTATCTCTGGCTTGTAGAGTTTTGTGATAATAATGTAAAAGGTGTTTGCCTTCTTTTGGAGGTGATTCCTGCCTTCAAAGGACCACACTTTTTTAATGAGAAACGTTCTTTGTTTTATACAGCCCACCAACTACTTTTCTCCTCCTCTAGCTTCACTGATTTTCTGCCCTGGACATCCAACAGGGAGAGCTGTTGTACAGCAGCAGCTGTCTCCTAACAGCAGCTTAACCCTCCACCTCCTCACTCCTCTAAGCTTTGGCACTATGTGTTGTACATCACCAATGTAAAAATCAAAAGTGCAGTCACCTTAAGGTCTGTGTAAAATACACAGAGCCTGATATAAAAATAAACAGCAGAAAGAAGAAGTCAGAAATTATTCATGTTTGTACAGGAGTAAATAAAACCATCCATTTTTAATTTAACTAAATGTGTTGCAGAATTTTCCACTTCACCACCCCAGAATATCATAGAAAGCAAAAGGCTCTGCAGTATGATTAAAGTTCCATTTGTCACAGAGTGTGAGACCACAGTTGTCTTTACATTACACAATTACCAGAGCTGTGAAACTTTCTTGCTCCATCAAAACCAGAACCTTACACATCACTCTTAAAATGCTCACTTTGACAAGCAGTAAAGAAGAAAACAAGAAAGATAAGGAGCAATAGGTTTGAAAATAATTTACCTGATATCCAGTAAACTTTACTCCAGGGTTGTTTTCTATTTCCCACAGGCCTTCATTAAATCCTTTTCGCTTGTTTGATTTCCCAAACTTATCTTTGTATTCTTTATACGGGAAAAGGTCTTTGGGCCCCAGGAACGCACTGCATTTAACAGAGGCAACATTCAAAAAAGGACTTATCACTCTCCTCTTCAAAAAAAATCAAACCACTAACAGTGCAAACGTTTTCCCTATTCTTCTGCTCATTCCATAATTTCTTTTCTAGTTTTATTTTTTTATTTATTTGTCACACTGGCTTTGAGTTACTGCTGTGAGTCTGATTTAATGGATTGGCTCACCACCCTGATGTTTGATGTAGTAAAATCATGCTGGGGATCTCTAGAAACAACTGAAACATCTCTATTTTATTAACTACTGCTGGGAACTGGAACTTGAAGAGTTTATGAAAGTTTATGAAACAGTTTAGGATGTCATTGCTTCTGATAGTGAAGGACCAAACTTCCAATCCTAATGTTCCAATCCAGAGGCCTCAAAAATGCCACATGAAAAGTTAAGCATGTAAGGAGTGCCTAGGACCCATGAGCCAAAATTTATTTCTTGTACTATGGGACAGAAAAAGCAGTGGCATTTATTATTATCTATACTGCCAGTAAGCCTGGGAGCTGCTTTCTTAGAATTAGCCCCCTGCACACTAAATTCTGTACAAACACAATAAAAATTCTCTTTCCCAAAAATCTTATAATTTCATATAAGAACAAAAAACAATGGATGAATATAGACAGATGAGTAATACAAGGAAACAATGAGACACACAGGGTGCTTGTGGCCAAATAGTTTTTTAGACAGCACAGCAAAGGAGGGATTTTGTGCTTTGCTGCTGCCTAAGTCAGCTACACACTGGGCCAACTAATTTCAGGCACAAGCACCACAATGCAGGGAAAAATAACTATAAAAAAAAGAAGAGTGATGATTTGTCCTGCTTTTTCCACACACATTACAAACTCTAAAACTGTAAAACTCTAAAAAAACCTCTAAAACTCTAACTTCTTAACACTTTAACTGAAGAAAGCATAACTTTCTTTTTTTTGGGTATCTATATTGACTGTATTCTGCATCGTGGCATTGAGATTGTAATCACAAGTCAAATTAAAACAATGAAAGCAAAAAGATCCCTTCATTCCCACATGTAAAGATTCAGTGTCATCAATGACCAGAGCTGAGCAAGTCCCAGTGTCCTTCGCCATAGTCACTGTCCTACTTTCCTGATGATCTTTGCAATTCATGTTAACTCTGGTCTCCATTACTGGGGGATTGTGGAGCTCCACCATGTCCAACACGTTCATTGTAACCTCACCATGACATTGGGAATCTGCCCTTGCCCTTGCCCTGTGCCCAGATGGGCTTCTGAGGCACAAAGATTTATCCAAGGTCAAACTCAAACTGAGAGCAGCGCACAGAGGAAAAACCAGCTCTCCTCAGTCTCAGTCTAACACCTTAATCACAGGATCATATTTCTTCCTTTCTGCAATCATTATTTCAGATTAATGCCTGATTTATGCCCAGCATTTATGAATGTGCAAAGTTCCATTCACTTAAATCATCCCACTGGCCAAGCAGTTTGCCAGTGCAGAGCCAACTGGTTGCTAAAAGCATCAGATGACAAGTCCCTGAGGAAAGAGCTTCCTTCTAACTCCACGTGAGACAGCACAGGATCCACACTCAGCTGGATATTGAGAAATGCCTTAATTATATAATTACAAAGCCAAGAATGCATTTCTACCTGAAAGCCAAACAGTGATTTCCAAACTAACAGATGTCATGTTAATATTAAATGCTCCACTGAATAAATTATGTTATCTATGCTTTTGCTAATACCAGGAGATGTCTCCTTGTCAAAAATATCAACAAACAATTCTAACACAAATAACAAAGGAAAACTGTATGAAACTTAGTATGAGCTACCTTAACTTAGCTCCACAGTAATGTATGGAAATGTTTCTACAGCCTTTTATGTAAAGTAAACACTGAAAAACTGTCTACATCTTTGCTTGAAATATATTCATTGCCACTGGGAGAGTATAATTTTCTACTGCTCTGCTACAAAACTAAGGAGCTTCAATCTACAGTTCATATTTAATAGTTAGGCTTTTACATTTATAAAGTAGGAACTACAAACTTTTTCCTGTTTCAGATGCTACTGTGAGATCATGGGCTCACAAAATCCAAAACAATAGAGATTATCAGTTTAGGATTCACTAATTTTGGAAGAAAAGTGGTCAGTTTTTTTCTTAAATGTTTCTCAAAAATGATATTTCCATTAAAAAATAATTACATTTTGATTTCTGACTTGAAAGCATTGTAAATTTATTTAAATGTTATTATTTTCAGATTATTTTGTGACAGTACTAGTCGACCACAATATATCAAAATATCAGGTTGTTTCATTCTAGCAATGGGAAGAACTATTTCAACCAAAGAGAGGCTATTATGAACTTTATAAAGCAGAAACTGCCTTTAAAGATTTTTTTAAAATAAAATGTGAAGTATGAGCTATATAGCTTATCATATTTTGGAATAATATTAAAATTTAAACAATAAAAATACATTTTTAATAAAGCTTCAAGTATCTAGCATTGAATTTAAAATATCATCAGAATTTCATTTTTTCCAGTTTTAAAGGAATTCTAAAAAACATATTACCTGCAAATGATGAAGGAAAAATTTTAAAATTAAAATATTTCATGCAAAATGGAATGTGACTTATTTTTTAGCTACCTCAGACATTATAATCTTAAAACTCTGTACTTTGTAGCAATTATGATGAGTCCTAACTTACCTCTTGTGCTGTGATTCCTTTCTTTCCCTATGGGCTCAGCCAGCTCAGTTCTTCCATCCTACAATATCCCCAGCAGAAATCTCCCAGGAATGCACATTTTAAAGCTTTGTGAGCACTGCCTGAGACTCTGGGGTCTGCTTCCTTTCCTATCACAAACTACCAAGCCAGTTCTCACACAGGACACGAGCTCAAACATGTCCAAACACAAAGAGCCTGGTCTCTGCTATCATGGACATCCAAGTAAAAAATGTTTTGTCCCTTCCTCTGAGTTCAGGGATTTTTCAGACCTGTTAATGAATTCATGCCAACATTTCTTTACAGGAAACAGGATTTTATGTTTAGCTCATGGTAGACCATGAAGACAGCAGCATTCCCAACTACTTTCAGCTTTTACTCCCATTTGTTAATACAAATGAGTTGGGCTTGCAGGACTTATCTCTAGGCTCCCAACGGCTTCAGTGAGGATTTGTTCCAATATAATCAGAGGAAATGATGTTAGCTGCAGTGGAAAAAGACATTTTCAAAGGAACAGGTCACGTCCATTCACTTACGTTTCATGAGTCCCAAAAAAGAAGATGGGATATTTATTTGCTGGAGGCTTCACAGCTCCTTCAGGAAGTTCATCAATCTGTAAGACAAAAAGCAGTAGAAAAAAAGATTATTCCCAAAAGTGGAATCCCTAGCAAGCCATGGAGGTGCTAGCACAGGTATCCTGCAGCCCTGGGAGGTCCCACTGTGTGCTGGGCTGGGGAAGGGAAGACAGCTGCTGGTTTTTCAGGCAGGCAGGTCATACAAAGTCAGCACATGGCTGAAATACTGCAGGAAGACACAGAAAACCCGGGAGCACACACAAAGTTTTAATAATTTCATGGGCATTATAATACACAAAGGCAATAAAATCAAGTCTGCTTAATTTAAGTGTTAACTTCAGATGCTGCCTCTCATCAAAGGCATCGAAGCCCAGAGGGTAATCCTGCCTGTCTCACACAGCCACCTCAATCACTTCTGCAGCAAATGGGGAACAGATGCTACCTCTGGGACTCTGCAGCTGGAAAAATGGACAATCTCCCAGTGGTGCTCCCTGTGGTGATGGTGGTACAGTGTAAAGTGTGTAATGCACACCAGGGAGGGGGGCCAGGGACTCTCCTTCCCCTGCAGCACCCTGATAACTGGCTTTGGTTTCCTCTACCCTCTCTACCCTCTCTCTTCTTCCACATTTTAATCCTGGCCTTGTACTTCTCAGGATACAGCTGCAGAGTAGTGGAGGGATGGGGTGCTGAGGGTGTTGTCCTGAGACAGAGCTGGTATTGAAACAAACCCCTCAGGCTGAGCAGAGCCCAGACCCCTTCTCCCAGTGTCTGAGTGAGAGCATTGGTTGTGAGGCAGGAGGTGAGACCCAGGACTTCATCTTGTCTATGTCTAATTTTGCAGTCTTCTGCAACAGAAATAAGAGAGTCCAGGTGCCTACCCACATAAACCAGAAACACAGCAAAGCTTTAAATAAAGCTTTTTTTCTAAGTGCCTGCCTTCCCAGAAATGGCACTTCTGAGCATATGTGGGTGTGTGAAATTAAGTGTCCAGAGAACTCTCTGGCTAAGAGAGAGCCCAGTGAATCTAGATATCTACAGGGCAGCAGCAGTGAGCAGGTGAATGGCTTGGTGCCTGGTCTAAGGCAACTCAGTCTCAACATAAGCATATCAAATCCTGCCAAATGTCACTGCAACTGAGAGCAAAGTGCTGACATAACAGTGCTATACAAAATCTGCTCCTCAGCAGAGCACAGGGATGGAACCTGCCTGCTTTCACTCAGGAGGCCAGACCCACATGTGCTTTCCTTCTCTTTTCTTGCCAAAGGACTCCTAACACTGAATTCTTATTGATTAATAGGCACCAGATTGTTTTCAAAGGATGTCCTCTTTCACGGTAAAGCATCTGCTTGGCTACATAGCTTTCAAAGGAGTATGAGCTTTGGTAAGAATTCAAACCCTTTTGGTCTTTCTGCAAGGACACCCCTTGGGCATGGAGAAACGAGAGCCACATGTGGAACTGTAACATCACAGGACTCCTTTCTGTAGAAGAAATGGATGCCTATCTTTTAGGTCTAACTGCAACATTCTCTGAAGCTGCACCAAAATCTGGAGATCTGAGAGCTCTTCCAAACCATTCCCTCAGGGGTTTGGTGGGGTTCTGGCACACTGGGCCATGTGTCACCGTGCACCCACTGCCCAGCACAGTCTGCAGGAGACAATCCAGGACTGTCACAGGTGTCACATGCCTTGTGGGCACAGCAATTACCTGTTTCTAGTACTGAACAGAGCTAAGAATTTGATCATAAAAGAAGAATCTATTATTGAAATGCACATAGAAGGAAAATACACACTGATGCAGAATGAACACGTGCTTTCACTTGTAGCTCAGCTGTGAAAGGAGGAACTGAAACAACATGACAGGCTTTCTGGTGTCCTCTTTATCATCAGGAGCACAAAGAGGAAAGGCTGTTGAAGACATTATTTTAGAGCTCATAATTTTCTGACATTAATTATGTGTCTTTTTATAAAGTGCTCATAATGTTGCTATTTGCTCACAATTAATTATTTAAATATAGGTATTAGACTTATTGTAAGAGTGATAAAAAGACTGCAGGTTAAAAACACTACAACTCCCTTTCCAAACTGATATTAAGCCAGGGATATACTGCATGTCTGCAAAACATTTTATGCCTCCTTAAAGATGGAAGTATCTACATGTCAGAGCAAAAAAGGCTGTGCTGGCAGTTTACCAAGTACAGGGAGGGGTACCACACCTCGACTGCCTGGATGTCACAGCCATCCTCCTCTTTATTGTGACAAGGAAGATGTCCAGATACCAGACCCCAGAAAAATGTGGACTCCTTTGACTGAGACAAACAGTGTCTGCTGGGACCTGAGTGCAAATCCCATTTGGCCACTTGAAACACGGCGCCAGCTCTGGGCTGCATTACAGAGCAGCACAGCCTCAGCCCTCTCAGAATCTCTCATGAAATAAAGTAAACAGCTGTAAATGATCAGTAAAGGGGGGAATGAAGACATGCTTAGTAGGGAATGCTGATCAGAAGGGACTGGGAATCTTACATCACACAATGTGCTATGCTCTAAGCAGTGAGGATCTCCTAAGCAAAATCCCAAGTGGAGTTAAGCCTTCTGTCTTATTCCCAGCACTTAATACTGTTAGCTAAGGAGCAGCACCAAATCAACAAAGGACAGAACACACATCTGTCACGCAGCTCACCTGCTCCCCATTTCGTGGCATATTTCTTTATTCATCCAAGTATCCCTTCTGACTATGTATCATCACAGGAAACCATAAAAAAGCTTTTCATAGCTTTTGGGAGTTGGCTTACACATACAAACACATGCAGTATAAATCTGCACCAAACAGCTCAAGGAGAGACTGTCAGTGCTCCCACTCTAACATTTCACTCTGCAGCTGAGGTCAAGACTTTTCCTTCCTTCACTGATATTGCTGTGAGCTCCCCAGCTCTGGGGCTTATGTTGCTAGTACTGTAACAAGGTTGGATATAAAGTGACACTGTTATCTTAGGGCCATTGAACTCTGTGGTAAAAACTCCAGGGAATTTAGTGAAGGATGAGACCCTCTCTGCCATTAGAAAAGATCTCTTCCCGTTTTACCTCTTTCACACAAATCCCTGCACTAGAGACTGTGAGAGGAGAGCTTTGCCCAGTCTCCCTATTCCCAGCAAAGCCACCTTAGCCCTCTGAACGTGGAGTCCCTACGTGCTTATTTAGCTGCAGAACAACCCCGCACTCCATGACAATTGCTGCTGTTCTGTTGTAGCAGAAAGCAAGCAGTACAAGCAACCATACTGCAATCTCCTGCTGCTGCACTCAGTCACAATTTATTCCCATTCTACAGGATGTTTTGGTTAAATACGCTGCAGATTTGGATCCGATATTTTTCCCCATATCAGCAAGATCAAAGACAGAGAGAGAGAGGGAGGGAGGGAGATGAAGAGTGAGCGCATGAGCACAAGAGCGAAAAAAGCATCGCTGCCTTGAACCAGGAACAAAAGAGGGAAGAGCACCCATACTGGAACACAGTGTTGTAGTCACAGAAACCTCACTAATGACTAAAGCATCTGTCTATCAGAGAGCCAGACTGAGACTGTGTTTTGCTCCTGGAAGGAAACAAACAGATTCTCAAGTACCCGCTATAAGCTGCAATCAAACAGGAGCTCCATCCCTGCCTGAACCAGAGCAGGCTGGAGCTCGCTGCCACAGAAATCAGAGTGAGCAGCGCATGGCGTGCAAATCTGATATGTGCATCAGCAGCACCACGGGCAGCCGCTTCAATTATGGCTAAAATTAAAGCAGGTGGTTTCAGATTTCGAGTTTTATCCCCTTAGCTCCCGTTGCTGTCATCTGCTTAATGAATAACAATTGCTTTCTTTTTGCACAACCTCAGCAGAGCTGCACTGCCCAGCATTTGTTTGCCAGCCAAGCAGCAGAGCTTTAAAGATGTTACTGCGAGGTTTTTTCCGGTAAACAAATGCCAGGCTTCTGGGGTCAAGAACACTGAACAGAAAATTCAGCTCGGTCCTCTCCAGCCAGAGCAGGGCTTTATCAAACCGTGTTGCCAGTGACTACCAATGTGGAGGCAGGAGATCTGTCAGGTTAGGACGTGTGTGCAGCCCAGGCGCTTTGCTCTCAGTCGCCGATTCTCGGGGAGCATTCCGCGCTGGCTGTCGCGGGTGGCTCTGGCAGCCCCGGCACCGCAGAGCTCCTTCCCCGAGCTTACGGACCCTGGGGAGCCGGGCTGGGCGGGCTGGACCGGCTCTGCAGAGCCAGAACCAGCGACAAGGACATCACAGCGGTCCCACAAGCACAAACCATCCCCGTGCCTGCCGTGGGAGAAGGCGGCATGCTCCTGCCAGGCGGAGGAGCTCGCTGGGAGGGTGGTGCAGAAGCAGAGGAAGCTGCACCCCCTCCCGGGTGCTGCGCTCTGCAGAGCTCTGCATTCCCTGCAAAACGGGATCCATGTCTGCGCCAGACACGGGAGCCGGCACGCTTTGTGTCCGCTGCGGGATGCTGATGCTCCTGCAGCGCCCAGGAAGGGGCTGCGCTGCCCGCCAGGACATCCCGGAGCCATCCCAGAGGCACCGCATCTCCTTCCAGCTGCGGCAGCAAGTGTCATGTCTTATGGCATCACAAAACCTCTGCTCTCTGCATAAGCTGCGGTTCAGAAGCAGGAATTCCAGGATGTCAGAGTGGCTTTCTAGTGTGTTCCAACAGAATTTGACACCAAAATAAAAAAGGTATTATGCAAAAATACCTATCAGATCCCCATTTACAGAAAAGAAAACTTTACATCAGCATGCAGGGATGCTTATGTGGGCACCGAAACCACAAGAATAAGTCCTTTTATTTTACAAAAAGAGGGAATTAAAACTGCAGAGCAGTAATCACTGATTGTTTTGACATAGTGTAAATGCCTTTGATTGGCAAAAGCACACAGAAACCATTGCTGAGATCCCTATCTCCCACTGAAATCCCTGGAGTCGCTGCACAGCAGTCGAGCAGAGGCCTGGAGTATTTGCTGGAAAGTGGTTCAAGTTGCTTTTTATTGCCCAACACATGCAAGCAGCTTGATCTTTTGCAGTTAGCTTATTAGCAGAATTCTAGATGGATAAAAGCAATACTCTTCAAAATCCATTATTAAAATAGAATATTTTGCTTTACTACAACATTTTTATTCCAATGGATTTATTATGCTTTTTAATAGCTAATGCTACTGGGAGTCAGCAGTATAGCAGTATATTTTCTAAACCATTATTTAAAATACTGCTCTGTAAGATGTAAAATATTAATTTTTTTTTTTCCCAGAGGACCTAATATGTAAAAAAAAAAAAATCCAACCTGCTTCAGGCTAAAAACTGTGACTCAAATTCCATAGTGCTTAAAATTGAAGAGCAATCCAACTAAAGCTGATTGGAGACTGCTGACTTTTTCTCTCATGTATCAGGACTGATATTTGAAGCAGAGCACTACTCCCCAGTGTACATCACATACCTGGACTCGTAGTGTGAAATGCTAGCATATGCACTTTTTCACCCACTAAAAAAGATAACCCTGTGAAGGGTGAGACTAGAAGCAGAATCCAACTTAATAAGGTAGAATTGCACAGCTACAAAAGTAAAAATTAAAAATGTCTCTGGGCATGGAAGAGTGCCATCAGCAAAAAGCAAAAAGCAAAACAAGATTAAAACCAGCAGAGCATACTTTTGAGCACTGCTGAAAATGGCTGAAGGGTATCCTGCAGCCAGAAATGACAATATAAAGACATCAATCCTCCTTTTTTTTTTCTATGCATGCTCAGGACCTCAACGAGATAGAAGACAATGAAGGGTTAGCTGGAGTCCAAACAATGCTGGCAGCAACGTCTCACCAGGAAAGATCAGCAGTCTTGAAGCTGAGTTCAGCCCCTTTACATCCCTAATTAGCAGCATATTTTTAAGACAGAAAGTTGAAATACACTTTCTGCAGAGCTGCTTTAATCTCCAATATGAAAATGGGGCCATGGCTTAGTTCTGCGTGACTGGTATCTATATGCATGGCTTTGTAGATAACTGATCTATTCATGTGATTCCAGCCCTCTCTGCATTTTGGGGCTGGTGGATGGAACACTGTCAGAGAAGGAGACTCAGGGGATAAAAGACAAGTCCTCTCTGCCACTGGCCCCTGGGATGACCTTGGCCACATGAACCACTGCATTCACTTTGGTCTCACTTTTATGAATGGGACTATGGGACTCCTTGTAAAGCACTGGAGGTCCACTGCCAAAATGAGAGGAATTCCTAGTAACACAGACTTCCAGCTCTGTCAGAGCTGCATTTCAGGTTACCAGACTGTAATCCTCCCAGTCAGTGCACCCCAAAGCCAGGCTGCTGCAGAAATGCTCTGTTTTCTCCAAATAAAGTGTCTCCCTGCTACTGTGAATGAAGCAATGGTGTTACCACTATGATTCTTTTTTTCCCAGTCTCTTCCCTAAGGAAAGAAAAGGATGTAACCACACTGTTTTCAGTCTGACTCTTACCTGCAATAACTCAGGGACACATCAGGCAATTTTTCCAAGCCAGACAAAAGCAGAAAGGCCAGAGAGATATTAAGTTTCCCCATGTTTTGTGATAAATAGGCTGTCCAACAGAAGATGGGTAGACAAGTAGTCCATATGCTGAGAGACAGCTTGCAATGCAGGCTAAATCAAAACATCAGACACTGGGAAATCCACACAAAAGCAAGCCAGAGAAAAATAAACTCCTTAAGTTTCATGGCTCACAAAATTACTTTTTATTTGTGTATGGGTGGGGAGAGCTTGTTTATTTTAAACAAATATTGCCAGCTCTGAGGCATTTAACATTTACTTTTCTTCCTTTTAAGCACAGTATAGGCTTGGTTCTCCTTCATCTGAATTATTTCTCAGATATCAAAATATTGTTTGCAATGTACATTCACCAAAGCAAATCAGAGTGAGCCCACTAACACCTAATGAAAGCAGTTTCTGATGACAAAATTTGGTTATCCTACTTTACCATCTTACCACAAATATTTTTGTCTTGAAATATACAAGTGTGCAAGAAATGCACATATAAAAATGTGTTTAGATGTCATACAGCAAATAAAAATTAATTAGCCACTCAAGACATCAATAAGTAAGAAATTTCAGGGACTGGACATTCACAAACATTGTATTTCTGCCTTCCTACTCTCTTCCAAAAATCCAAACAGACATGAGAAGTCATATAACCTTCCTCCATCTGCTCAAAGGAGTGCATGGATGGTATAAGAACTCTATAGACTGAGGAATACTTTTTTGCCTCACAATACTTACACTAGAATGTTACTACTTCATTGACTTTGGTTTTAAGGAAAAATGTTACATTCATGAGGTAGAATTTTTCTGCCAGTTAACTTGTTCAAAACACTTTCAATTAGATGCAGCCAGCCTAGAGTGTTGACATTTGGTCAAATACACATAACAGAATTTATACTTGAGGCTCATTTGTTCCACCCAAAGCTCCAGATTTCGCTGTCCAAGCTTTTATTAAAAGAAGTGTTGCTAGCCCTTCTACTCCTATCAGCACACTTAAAGCCAAAAGGTAAGCAATTTTTCAGAAGACTGTGGTCTCCTAGACTTGGCTCAATTTACCATTTCTTTTTCAGTATCATTTCCTATCCCAAAAAGTCAGTTGAAAAAATCGGACCTACACAATATTTCCAGGCTGAAGAATATGGAGCATCCCTGTGCAGTATTTAGTCCAGCTTTCCAAAAAATACACAAAACATTATTGTCACTACAACTTGTGGCTAAGATCGTTTTGGGGAAGGAAACGTGATTGATGGAGAACACAATCCTCCAGTTTGTGACAGGGTGGATACACACACACCAGAAACAAAGAAAGGAACAACTTCCTTCACTTACTGCAGCCCCCAGCCCCTGCTAGGGAGGATTCAAACTTGAGACTCTGGAGATTCCACTATTATCTGGGCTTCTGGGTACAGAAAACCCTCCAGCTTGTTTCCCCTGTGACCTGTTTTCTTACCACCAGTTGCAGCTAAGGGAGGCCTGAAACACTCCTTGCCACTGAACAAGTGCCTGCATACAGAAAATGCTTACTGCTGCTACCCGGGAAAAGAACACAAAATCTTCACCACCTTGAGAACACAGAACATTTCTAATACCGTGCAACCCTCTGAGGTTCAGGTGCAGCAGCAGAGATGAGACTTTGAGTGTTCCACCAGTCCTCTGGAGGGAATGAGGACACAGCCAGGCATGTGTTTGTCTTCATTATACCGCTCTCTGCGGACCCACGGAACACCAAGACTCACGGTTTTAATGTGCTCACACCAGAACATCTATTTGCAAGATTTAAGCAAGTGGTTCAAACATCCATTTCTGTTTCCCAGGACCCTGAGCTGATGTGCCCTGTCACCCACCTAGCCTGTGCAGGCACAGGCACAGGCACAGGCACAGGCACAGGCACAGGCACAGGCACAGGCACAGGCACACGCACAGGCACAGGCAGGCAGCCACACCACCAGACCTGCAGGCACTGGGCTGGTGCAGGTGCTCTGCAGCACACAGCCACGCTCACAGACCACATCCCAGCACTCCTGGCCAGGTGGTGATGGGCTGGGAGAGGCCTCAGTCTGTGTGTGGGGGCTGTGGATAGGTCTGATCACAGAGCAGCACTGGCACGCACGTCAGTTGCTCTGCTGTGATGCAAGTGACGTGTAAAAAACAAGAGCATGTACCAAGCTGGGGAAATGGGAAGCCATGAAATCTAATTGCAAAGGCAATGAAAAGGAGTGATTTGCAATAATTTTGCAAAGGCAGGTTTTTCTGTTTACTCTGCTGCCAAGCTGCAAACTCGTACCTGCAGGAGGGCTCAGGGTCTCTGAAAGCCCCTGGTCGCTCTAAATTTAACAACTATAAATAATAAATAATTGTTTCCTTTACTCCCCCAGCCTCAGCCACCCTCTATGGCACAAAACAAGCCATTAAACCCCCAAACTACTTTGCTAAGATGGAACTTTTGCCTTTGTGGAACTTTGTGTCAACTGGGTTGCTAAAACCATGGAAAGAAAAAAGATTCACAGTCTCAGTGGTCTCTGTGCAGCACCTGGACCCAGCTTTGGTGTTTTTAACTCTGTTTGCTTTCAGTCTCTGCTCCTATTTCCAAGAGCTGCCATTAGGGTGTCAAATGCTTTCTTTGCAAAGTCCCTCACTCTAGGTTAAACTCTTAGGAATTTTAATCCTCCTGCCTAAAGAGACTTGGAAACAAGTTTTTCCAAGTCAAGTCTCATCTCTCCCCACCTGCCCATTTTTCTGCTTCCAAAACCTCAGAATGAGAGTTTTCATTTAGTTTTGACTCTAAATATAATGTTGCTGAAATTTACTTAGATAGTCCTTAAAACAATAGCAACTTTGTCAAAATGAACATTTTCTTTAAATCCAGCCCCTCCAAACTCAAGCAGTAGCTTACATATGAAACTATATTAAAATATACAAAGCAC
Source organism: Oenanthe melanoleuca (assembly GCF_029582105.1). Lineage (NCBI taxonomy): Eukaryota > Metazoa > Chordata > Aves > Passeriformes > Muscicapidae > Oenanthe > Oenanthe melanoleuca. The sequence continues at coordinate 8,383,526 of NC_079344.1, forward strand.
TCCATTATGTACTCTAGACCTATGAACTTAAATCCTAATTACTAAACCATATTAGAAAAAATAACTCAAATCAAGTAATGAAAACATGAAAGACAAAAAGATGTATTTTTAGAAATAGAAGTGGCATTAATGTCAGAGACAAGATGAATACATCAATATGGTAGTGACCAGATTTGCTAGGGTGCCAGCCCATCATTATAAAGAACATATTTTACATCAAAACCACTAAATACAAGTTTAAAGCATGTGAATACTCTCTTTTAATTCACATGGATCAATCATGGGCTTGAGGTTGCCTATATGTTTATATTTGTGTAGGATGAAGAGTTACTTTTTAATATCCCTTGTTTCTATCCAATATGTCAAGCTGAATAGAGGTAAGAAGTATGTGTCAGTATTTTGTGTTACTCCCAAAGAACCTCTCAGAATATGGTGTTGCCATGAACACAAAGTTACCTGCAAAACCCAGTAACTCAGCTGCAGTTATGTCACAGAGTTTACTCCAGAATCTGCTTTCTTTCTCTGATTTTCTCCAACTTTCCATCTCTATACCTTCTGGCCATCACTGTTTCTCATTTATATCCCAGACTTGGAGAGGTAACCAAAAGATTAATTTTAAGGATCCAGGCTGTCAAGGAACAAATTACGTGTGTGGAACTGTACTATTTCCCACATACATTAATATTACATTTTTAAAACCTAAGAATCAGGGATGGCATCCATATTAAGCATGTTTTACATCAGGTTGCTATTTTGTTTTAAAAAGCAGCTATAAAGTAACAGTGTATTATTCTAACTCATGTTGTGCAAATAATAAATGGAAAAGGCAATTACAAATAAAAGAGGAGTTGGTTAGTGATACACATCTCTGGAACTAGGAAGGACGTTAGAGATCACTGCACATACAGATTTATACCAGGATCCAGACAGAGTGTTTATACAGGCCTCATACAAATCAAGAAAATCCAACCAAAAGCCTTTCTGTCAGTATTGAAAATTTTAATTCTGTCACTTGCCTTTACTTTCTAATGCAATGGTGATGACAACATGATGTGTCCAAACCACGCTCCATAACCACAGCATTTTAGCTCACACTGCTTTAACCTGTCAAGATCCCCAATTCAGCCTCACATGCAGCATTCAGGATGGCATCATTTCCAATAAATCTGCCTTGGTTCCAACCCTGACATCCCTGCCATTATAGCAGGTCACTGCCAGGCTGACACTTGACAAACAAGCAAACACCATCATCTAGCAGCAAATGCTTCAGAAAAAGTATAAGCTTTGTATTAAAAAATTGTTCTCCTTCTCCCACATCTGCTGAAGAAGCTGGCATATCTTTTGAACATATTGCCACTAAAATCTTTATTATTATGGCCTTCTAGAAAGTTAACAGCTAGAGGCTTGATCCTGCTAGCACAGCTGGGCATACAGTTTGGCAGCATAAACAAAGCCATTGTCTTTGTATGATCAGATCCCATCCAGCACAATAACATGGCAATTATATACACAGGTGAATCCATTATTTGCAAGGCAGGAGATGGCATAAAGCATCTTCTAAAAGATAAGGAGCAAACATTCACAGCATTTTAATGCTGAAGAGCCCCATCTGACAAATGTGTCTTCTCTAATCTGTTTTCATCTTTTAACGAGGAGCTCTTGTCATTTTACCAGAAGTACCAATTCAAAAAATCTGTTAATAAAACTGACCCACTACCTTACAAACATTAAAAAGCTCCAAAGCAGAGTTGCACAAGTAAATGCAAAGAAAACAAAATATTATCAGATAGAACAAACTTACTATTTTGCAGACATTAAAATTCTAACCATGAGGCTTAATAGCTTTATGCTACCTTCTTCTGCAAGCTGTGATAGAAATACTGACTGTGACAAAGGAAAACACATTTTGCACAAGAGGAAGATTATGAAAAAGAACTTCTGATAAAAAGTAGCAAAAGGGGCACCTGAAAATGTGCACATATGCAAGTCACCTGATCCAGACACCATAAGAAAAGAATTAACTTTTGAGTTTGCTGCACCACTAATGTCTTTCAAAAGTCCTGGTATCTGGAGAGGCACTGCAGTAAGGAATGTCAGATTTTATTTTTTTCTTTTTTAAGATGAACGTCTGCCTTCTCCCTTAGGCTGTGGTCCTACTTTATATTTCTACAAGCATGGCAGAACACATGTAAGCAGTTTTATTGAAATCAAGGAATCTTTATGCAGTCAAGCTCATTCTCTACCTCTGGGACATGGTCTTTAGAGAGCCAACTACTGGGATAAGGTATCATCTTCCTTCTGCTATTCCATAACACCCAGGACAGCCATGCAGTGCATCTGTGCAGGGAAACTAACACATGAAATTCCCAAGCCCTTTCCTACTGGGGGATAATGAAATACAGCAGTAATAGCATGCTGCTAAGAACACAGGAACCTCAATTCTGCAAACACTTCCACATGTGATTAATCCTGAATGAACGCTACTTAATTGGATTCCAGATAATAGAGTCTGAAGAAATCCTTACAGAAATACAAATTTACACTGGCTCAGATGGAAACTATGACATCTGGGCTGAAAACCAACAAGCAACTAATTTGTTTAAGAAAAAAATGACAAAAACATGCCACTACAGTAGGACACAGTGTCTGGCATGAGATGCCCTGCTTAGGTGTATTTCTTGCCAGGATCTGCCACCCTTAGCATCTTTTTCCATGTTCTGGAAGTGGCATTTGGGATAGCAAGGAGGGAACCTTTGCAGATATTCAAAGACAGTCTCAGGTGTGTATGCAGAAACATGCAGTCAATTCTCTACACCCAGTGATTGTAAACCCAGTGACAACTGACTCACAGTCCTGGGACTGTGAGAAACACGAGCTGCACGTAAACTGAAATTCAGTCTGCAAAAGGAAAAACACAACACAGCTGGGAAAAAGTACTGGCAATGTCAGAGAGAGAAAGCTGGAAGCAGCAATACTACAGGAAGCCAATAGTGGACCACAAGTTACATTTGAATAACCAGTGTGCTGCAAAGGTCATGGCACTCTGCAGCAATCCCATATACAAACACACATCCTGCCAGCCTGGGCAGAGCCCCACAGGGTGCAACTGCACCTGGGAGAATGGTCCAGCCCTTGTGCAGGACATGGATGGACAGACTGGAAACAGGTTAAATGAACCTAAGGAAAAATACACAGACACTTAGGGCAGTGCACACACCAAAAACAATCAGTGGGGCTGGTGGCATTGACTTAGTGTTCAGCAGCCAATTCTATCCCAAGAAAGGAAGCAGGAGATACATGGACAGCTTTGCTTTTCCTTTGAGGGGTGCCAAACACAGCCCTCCATGTCTGCTGGCTTTGGAGCCCCCCCAGCCATTGTGCCTGGTTGGTCTCTGTACAAGCAGAGGGAGGAAAGAAAAAGCAAAACTCAAGAGAAGGATACAAATCTCATTTTGAGGTACAGTGCTCTGCTTTCTGGCATCGCCTTATGCTGCTGTCAGGACAGACAGCCCATGGCACATGTCAGTCCAAACACTGCTCCATGGGCCCTTCCCTCCCTTGCTCCCACCCCACAGAAGATACCCACAGTGCCACAGAAAAGGAGAACTGTAAGTGCCCTACATCCAAACATTTCCCAGAGGATTAAGCAGAAGAGGAGCTGCAGGAATTGCCTCCTAGTTACCAAACAACGGGTTAGAGACTAGGGTAACAGGAATGGAGACCTGGATTCTTGTTTTCTACATGTGGAAGAGATTCCAGATGAAGAAGATACACGGTCCTCCAAGAATTAAAATAAAGGGTTGACAATAACCCTTTATGGAGGTGTGAATGCTATAAAATATAAGTTTTGTGAAGCTGAAGAAAAACTAGCAAAAAAGAGCTAGTTTCTTGTTCCAATGACTTTGTATGCAAAACACATCAACAGATCAAGGAAATAGCAACTCCAGAATTGCTCTTTGCAACTACAGCTTTTGCTCCTCTCTTTGCACTTTCCTGTTTCTCCCACCTGGATTGCATCTCCAGACTGATGCTACACATCTCTGTAAGGTCACTCCCTGTGTTATTATTAAGTTTCAATATGTACTTATATTTAGTATATTCAGTAATCCAGTCTGATATGGGATTGATTCCCAGAAATGGTTTGCATTATTGTGCAATTGTATCTTGAGCTCTCCCAGACTTAAAGTTCCTTCTACTCATTGCCTTTGGTGTAGTTTTACTCTTTGTGTTTTAAGTGGCTTCATAGGTAGGTGCCTTCCAAGCCCAAGGAGGACAAAGTTTCTGACTTTAAAGACTGACACAGTTTCTTGGCTGACATCAGTGACACCACAGTGACATCTGTAAGGTCCCTACAGCCTGGAATTTTTCCTTCCTCTCTGGCCCTACTTACTCTGCTGTATGTAGGATGTTTTGTTAACTGATGGTCTGAAGGAAATTCTTTGGTGTATGATATTCCTTGTCCTGTTTTTCCTCTTTTGCTATATGATGTCTCCTATTCAAGCAGCCAAACCCGAGCTGGCAAACAGCCTCTCTCTAGGATTTTTACACATTGCTGCAAGGCAAAATAAACAGTTGTTTCCAGTTTGCATTGTCAGGGCTACAGATGTATGCTAATTAACCTTTCAATCTGCTGATGGAAAGCTGAAAGAGATTCAAATGTACTTTTCTAAGGCAGAGACCAAAGTCATGGACACCTGTCCTTTCCAATGCTGGGCTCTGTGTGGCCCAGAGCAGAGTACGTCATGTCCTCCCTTTATGTTGACTCTGAAGGCATTTTCAGATTTCAGCAGAGCTTTACAAAAGGCCAGGAGGCAGAGATAAAATCCTTCTGAAATTCAAGGACATTATGTGTCTTTTTGCAGAAACACTGATGCCAAGGATAATATTTGGGTTGACCTGAGACCACTTGAAGGATGGGGAACTTCAGACTGGGGCAATAGGAATTACTTCATAACATGGGAAGTTCATTGTTTTGATAAGATGCTGCAGTATTTACTCAAATTTCTTACCTTCCTTTTGTTTTCTAGAACCAAAAAAACACAAACAAACAAACAAAACCAATCCCCAAAGCCAGGTCTCATACACCCTTCAGGCAAAAGTATTATCAAGCCTGTCATGTCAACCAGGCCGAGCAGAAGAAAGGAAAACGAAGAGAATCTGCAGTTTATATCCAATTTCAGTATCAGGTTCAGAACTGGCTGCTACACAAATGAATGAAACAATCTCAGATGTGCAAAGCCAGTACTGCAGAGACCTTCCCAAGAGGAGGAAGCAAGGATCTGTTTCCTTCTTTAAGTTTTAAAAGCTTTACCTCATGATACTGTCTTGTTTGCCAAATATTTCTTGGAATCTTTAAATAATGGTTCATTCTCATTGCTCCAGTGTGCTTCAGCCAAACTCCTGGCTGTTGATGCTGCCTCTGCTGCAGTCCAGAGTCAGCTGATGTCCTGCTCAAGTGCTACACCTGTGTTTTAAGCAGCCAATCTTCTCCAGGGGAGCATGTGTACCTGTGCACAGGACAGGTGTGTCTGCACACACAGGGATCCATCCAGGGGAGGTGGGGACCAGAGATGGATGGCACAGGGGCAGCCTTGGAAAGTACCAAGGTACCAAAAGAAACAGCCCAGAACTGATGTTCAGCTAACTCCTAGCACCTTTAAAAAGCCATCTCCACCTCTTCCTGCCTGCTCCACACAGACTAATTCCCAGTGTTTGCTGCTATATTTATCATCAAATTACAGTATTACTGAGAGGCCCCAGGCAGCCTCATTCTCCCTTATGTCTCTCAAGTACACAGTTGAAAGGTTTTTACTGCTCAGGCATCACCATTTGAAACCAGTTAAAATGTCCAACCTCTCTCCATTGTTATCACTTCTCCAGCATTACCAGGAAGTTCTTTCATCTATCCCCAAATGACAATTGTATATACTTACTGTCAGCAGTCACTTGCTTACAAGATTTTTATTACCCTAAATGCAGGAAGACTTGTTAATGTGTTATTATGACAGGAAAATCATGAAATTAAGAGTTAAACCTGAAAACTCTATCTTCATTTTGCTGTCTACAAAAAGTTCATTCTGGTTGGGGGTCCTAAAAGGTTCTTTACCCAATTAAAAAAAGAGATCTGTCAATTAATGAGGGAAAACTAATAATTCTCCTATCTTTTTGTAGTAGTAGCAACATACACATAGATTTGACAGGCTACAGATGTCACTGAAAGGGGAATTATTCCTTCATCCAAAATACATATCCAATGATTTCCATGAGATCAGCTGATGAAAATTATTCAGTGGCTTCAAAGTAACAAGGAAATGTATCTAACAAAAAGTCTGTAGAGTATGGGTATGAAAAGCTTTCTTTGCTTATTGCCTCAAAACTTCTGAGACAACTGTCTTTATTCTGTGTTAGCTTCATTTGGACTTAAAATTGTGTCACTGCAGGAGAAAATGTATTCATCTATTGTCATCTACACAAAAAGATCAGACTTGCACATTTGGGGCTAATTATTTAAACTAATTTAAGAGGGAAAAAAAGCCAACAGAGAGATTTAAAGAACTGAATTTTAAAGATGTTTCCCCATAAACCCTTGCTGTGCTAACAACAAACATGGAACATCTTGGACCAAAATTTATTTGTTTGCCAAAAAAGAGCAAAGGTTTTGCTGTAACCTATGGTTCAACCTCATGTATAAAAATGATGACATTTTATGCTACAATCCTCAGATGAAATATTTTTAATTCACACTTAAAACTGATTGCAGGAGGACAGAAAAAGACCATCAGGTACTTAAGTTCCCTACTTTCCAAACAGTAGGAGAATTAATACTTCAATCCTCGTTATTTTTGTTTTAGGAAATAAAGGAATCAGTATTCAATGATTAAGTCACTGAAAATGCATTCACCTCCACTGTAGGATATGTCCCTAAACCAGGACACCAGGTATCTGCAAATAAATTTAAATGCTGTCCAAGCAACATGTGTCAACATGGTGGAGAAGAATTAGAAAGTACAAACAATTCCATAAAGGACTTGTTGCCTTAAATGGGCTCTTTTCCCTTGCAGCACAGCAGAACCCATGGAAGTGTTTCCTGAAGAAGCCACAAGCTCTCCATCAGTTTCTAGGACAAGCCAGACCATTGCAGTGATCAGCAAATCATGTCTCATCTCAGAAAGGAACAGAGACCGGCCAGGAAAAATCGCCTGCAGATCTCCAAGGACTGATGTATGAGTGAGGTACATAATTAAAGAGGGAGAGAGACTGAAGAAGCTCTGAGTTAGTAAAGGAGAAGTCACAGGGGACTCACATTTAGTAACATGGCAAAAGTGAGGTCATAAACCAGAGCAACCCAAAGGAGGAAAGGAGAAAAGCACATGGTGCAGGACTGGACAGGTCCCAAATGGCCAAGGAGAAAAGCTCAAAAGACTGCAGACCAAGTTTTGGCAGAAAAACACAGAGAAAGATCTGTTGTCTATTTCGATGGACCCTTTGAAGTTTTCTGGATCTAATCTGATTTTTGTGTGTCATTCTTTGCCAAAAAAGATAAACCCTGCCAGGGAAAAACCCACCTGCCCTTATTCTTATATTAATACAAAAACAAATGGTCTGTTTTAAATATCAAACACTTAAAACACAGAACCTTTCTTCTATGATGTGTTGGAGAGTTCGATATTTGCAAGCTGTCATACTGGCCATTGTAACAGACCAAAGTGGTTTCTGTTCCTTGTACTTTATCAAATGATGTCAGAACATAAGCCTTGGTCCTACACCTACACCTGCATCAAAATCAACCCACTGGCTCCATCCACACTTCACTGAACTGGATGACAGAGGCTTATTTATTAAAATGTCTGCATAGGGGTGTCCAAATTATATTTTTGATTTTTTTTTTACTGATACTGAAAGTCTGCTGTTACTCTGTAGCAGTAATTTCTTTTCATAGTGTCTAACATTGTATTACATTATGATACCATAGTGTTATGAGCCCTTCTAAGCTGTCAGCTAACACAATCTTCAGGCATAAGCTTACTTTTAAACCCATCTCTTGAATTATTTTAGTTCATACTTTCAGGTGCCTTACTTTCATGCCTTGTTGGAGGGGGGACACAGTCAACAATACTGAAAATTCTGAGCTAAAAACGACCATGTAATCACTACATTATGATGGCTCAGGCTGACACTGACACCATTCCCATTAAAATGACAGCATCTACTATGTATTACTCTAAGCAATATACTGAAAATTTCACATCCATCTACAACTAATACCTTGAAATGCTCCAAATCCCATTCTGCCTCTGCTGTTGGCAGATGTTTTTTTTTAACAGTGGCATTAATAAGAGTATTGTTAGCTAAGTGGCAAATTTGGAGTTAAAGTATGTGTTAATTCAGAGTATCAATAAAGGAACTGGGCAAGACAAACAGGAGGCCAGGAAACAGGAACTTCACCCTGACAAGACAGCAAATACACCTTCATAATGGTATGACACAAACACTTTAAAGGCTGTGTTCTCCTCCCAGCACAACGTGTTCTGAACAGCTTTAAACATCCATGTGTTTTACATTAAAATACATTGTCTTACCTGCTTGGGTCTCTTGTATTATCCCAAATAAGCTTTGCCATCCCTACACAACCTCCTGCTGCTTATCCAAATACAGTTCTTGTCTCCTCAGCTGCACAATCCTAGACTTCTGTTCAATAATGGCATCAGCCATTTATTTGGGCATGTTCTTATTTTATTGAGGTCATTCCAGACTTTTTCTCTGCTCTCTACAGTTGCATTAACAGCTTCCTTCCTATTTTTAAATCAGCAGCTAATTTCAGCAACTAAGTGCCTATTGTTTCTTCAGGGTCACTCATAAAACAAACACCATTATTGATCTTTCTGAATCCACCACTAGTTTTCCCCTTTTATCTCATCTGAGTGACTATTCAAGGGGCAATTTCTCAATAAACCAGGACATTTATCCTAGATAAACTAGGGTAGCTGAAGAAAGAGATTTTTCTCTCTGTGTCTGCTAATACAGCTCCTATCACAGCAGTATCAAAGAAACTCATAAATGTTAGGGCTTTTGTCTCCACAACACCTTTTTAAAGGGACAAGAGTTGTTAACTGTCTTTTACAAACAAGGAAGTAATAGGGGATTTAGTACTTCAAAGGCAAAGACCACTCATTACATGTATAACAAATTAAAATCTTATTTTCTACATTTTAACAACAATGACATCTTCCCTCTACTTTTGCATGTTCTCTGGATGCATAATTGTTTATTTGTTGAATTAACTGGCCAGTTTGTATTTATTCTGCATTTCTGATGAGCAACAGACATTACAGACAAACATAAAAACCAAGTTAAACCAAACTGTATTTCCTTTACCATTATTATTAATCTTCAATACAAATCTAAACCTATTTGTTGTCCTCCAATCAAGCTAAAGGAAATTTTGACTTTGCACAAGAAAATGTGATACCAAAATGCAAAGCAGCCCTTCCAGGTAATAAGACCTAAGTGACCTCTTTCAGCCATCAGGTATCTGGCCATTATTGTTTCAGCCAAGTGTGGCAAATTCCATCCTTCTCAAATGAACTCTGGACCAATCCACGAAGAAATGTTAAATGCAGTTTGACTGTTCAGGCACTCCACCAGGTGTAAGACACAATTTTCCAATGGTGCCCTGGCGTTTCATCACTATTTTGCCACTTTCTGCATATTTTTTCTCTCTTTACCCACAGGGATGGAGGTCAGGTTTGTCGGGCTTGTTCTTAGTGATCACTGCATCAACAAAGCTCCAAAGAGAGGGGGTGGGAAGCTAACACAGGAATTGAGAGGGCTGCCTGTGCTGGGTTTGTCTGTGGTGCTGGGGCAGGTGGAGCTGGCTGAGCCCACAAGCCCCATCCCTGTGAGAGGCAGGAGCTGCTGCTGGAGCATCCTTGATCTGAGGTACCTCCTCTGCATGACACTACCCACATACTCAAAAATATAGGGCTGATTCTGAGCCAGGCCAGTTATGTCTGTGTGTTTCATTAAAGGGCAGGCAGATCACTTCTGTCCTGCTCTAACACTTTGCAGGTTTATTAAACACAGTGTAAGAAGTTTGTCCCTAGACAGGAAATTCATGCCAAAGGTCTCACTGATGCCAAACACCACTTGGTAGGAGCAATAACAGTGCCATTTAAATGTATTGTTACTCATATTACTAAAGCTGCTATATTAGCCTGAAATATCTAAGTTTTTTATGAGAATACAAAGATCAAACATGCTAATTGCATAATGAATAGAGAAGTAGCTAGCAACCACTCAAGGATCTGGAAGCAAGCAAATCTTCTGGATAAAAGGCATTCAGTTAATCACAAATATCTGAGTTGTTCTCTCAACTCAAATATTTATTTTTTCCTTATTTGTTTGCCATAATGTCTACTGAGAGTGAAGATAAAGATTAATGTTCTCACTAGGTTTTTCCTTCATTGAAGAAAGTGTGCACCAGGCAAAACTTGGCAACCAAGATGAAGAAAAGTCCAAGCAAAGATGGCATGAACTGTAATTTTAACAAAGTTCAGGCAGACATCAGCCCGATCTACCATGAAGTTGTACATAACAGCATCACAAGGTACAGGAGCACATTCTGTGCACACTCTGCTGAACTAACACCCAGTACTAATGCTCCCCCCTCCTGACAGCTCTCTTCCTACCTGATGGCAGACTTTGGGCTCTCTACAGGTTCTGCCTCTACTCGCTAAGTCATGTTAAAACGAGAGACTGCTTTGTCTTCACTTGAACTTTACATCCTGTTAGTCTGCACAAAGGAAGTGAGTTATGTGAACAGCACACCTATTTTTTCCTAGTCAAGATGTACTTTGTTGGATATTATTGCCATTCAGGTAGCTATTTAGTAACCCAGTCAAAAGCTATGACCAGCTGCATAGCATATAATGATTTTTTGAAAGGAAAGAAAATGCCATTTAAAACAAAAGGCCCTGTTCTGCTTCTGAGTAAACAAATGGGAGTTTTACAAAGGCTCAAAAAGGAAAGGGATTAACATGCTTGAACGTGGTAATGGTCTCAACTGTTCACATTAAAATTTTCACAGTAAATTAAACCATGACAGAGGTAGGAAAGAAGTCAATTTTCAGTGGCTCATGCTGTTCTGCTGACATAAATTGCCATTTTTTAGGTAGTATATCCACCAACCTGTATAATGATAGAATTACAAAACCACAACCCGTTGTTGATTATGTTCGGCCTTTTGCATGCTAATTTTAGCCTGCTCTGCCAAAATAATTGCATGCAGCACCTCATTACCAGGCTTCTGGATATTTAGAACCCTGTCGCTATTCTTTTTTCACCAACCTTTGCTTAAGCTTGCTGTGTTGGCCCTTCCTCCTTGTACAGTATCTGCTGTTCAACAACACTTGTGCTTCCCGGTTCTGCTCAGGACACCTTTCCAGCACTTACTCCCATCCTTCTCCAGGGATGTCTTGCCAAGGGTAATGCTAAATGTCAGTCCAGTCCATCTCTACCCTGCTCATCCATGTTTCCCTGCAGGTTGCATACAACTCTTCGCTATCTTCCTGCTCTTTACAGTCTCTAAAGAACAGCAACTTTCCTTGACTAACAAACGATGGCATGAAGCACTACCCAATCATCCCAGCAAGGCCGGGGAAGACAAGTAAATACAGACTCGCTGGTTGATGCCTGCCAAGAGTTCCCACAACACGTGTTACTCAGTGAGTTTACACAACAGTGACCAAAGAGGAGGGAAGGGACAGGCCATGTAAGTGTGCCAGTGCCAGACCCCCTGGGGAAAGCTCTGCCCTGCCTTACTGTGGCAGCAGCACAAATGGATGTTCAAGTACAACCAGCGCTTATCTGACCGTCAAATGACCACAGTGCCTTTGCACCTCAGTTGTATCACGGCAGTGTAAAACAAAAAAATGACAAAGGCCTGTGAAAGAAAGTCAGCCCAGTAAAGGGAAAGGTGCGGCGGGGGGCGCGGGAGACGGGGAGCGGCGGGGCGGCAGCAGGGCTGGGGGCGGCCACAGGGACCCCGATCCACCGAGCCCAGCCCAGCTGAGCCGCCCCGGGACAGCCACAGCCACAGCCACAGCCACAGCCACAGCCACAGCCACAGCCACAGCCTGGCCCGAGCCTCGCCCCCTGCAGACCTGTCCCTGTCCCCATCCCTGTCCCCGTCCCTCCGCAGGTGCCCGGCCCGCAGCGCTGTCCCGGCCGCGCTGGGCCGTGCTGGGCCGCGCTGCCCTGCCCTGCCCCAGCCCGCCCGGGCCGCGGGGCCCCTCAGCCCCCGGGCCGGGGCGAGGGAGGGCGCATAATCAACAGCATCGTTTTGATGCAGGCAGGGCTGCCGGCTCCCCAAGCCTCCTCCCCGCGATAACAACCCAGGTACAGCCCGCGCTCGCCCCCCTCCCTCCCCCTTCTTCTTCCTCCTCCTCCTCCTCCTCCTCCACCTCCTCCTCCTCCTCCTCCCGGGGGGCCGGGGAGAAATCTACAGATCAAAGAAAAGATGCACAATAATAACGGGGTGGGTGCGCAGCGCGGCCCCCCGTCCGGCGGGGCCGGGGCCGGGGCCTCCGGCGGCTCCTGGCCGCGGCCCGGCCGCTCCCGCCCGGCCGCGGGGCGAGGGGCGCGGCGCGGGGCCGGTGCCCCGCCGCGGTACTCACCCGGGCCGGCCAGTGCGGGTACCCCTTCATTTTGGCGAACACCAGGTCTCCAGCCTTGTATTCTCGGGGCCGCGGACGAGCCATCGGGAGCCGCCGCGGGAGCCGCCGTGTGTCCCCCCGCCCTCCCGCACGCCGCCCCGGGGGCAGCCGGGCGAGCCCCCGCGGGGAGCGATGCGCCCGGGCGCGGGGCGCAGCCGGGAGCGGGGCCGGGCCGCGGGCGATCCCCGATCTCTCCGGCGGCGGCGGCGGCAGGAGGAGATGGGGTGTGTGTGTGTGAGTGAGTGTGAGTGTGTGTGCGTGTGTCTGTGTGTGTGAGTGTGTACGCGGGGGAGGGGGAGGCCTTGGATACAACCCCAGCAGCCCCCGGTTCCAGGGAGCGGGCTGGCCGGGCGGGGGCGGCCGGGGAGCCCTCGCCCCGCGGCGGCGGCGGGCGCGGCGCTGCCCGCGGCCCCCCCGTGCGCGCTGGGCTACGCCGCCCGCGCCGCCCGCTCCATCCCCGCCGCAGCCGCCGCGGCCCCGGGAAGATGGAGCCGTCTCCGACGAATTACTCCTCGGGCAGCGACCGAAAACAGGATCTTCTTATCCCCCCCACCCCGCCCGCGCCTCCCCCCGCGCTTTCCCTTCCTGTTATTTTCTAGGTACACAGATCGGTTTCTATGAAAATAGGAGAGCAGAGAGCGCTCCAGTCCCGCCCGGCCCTCCCTTCCCCGCTGAAGCATGACATGGTTCTTTCTGCGCGCCCGACATGGAGGCAGCGCGGCGAGCAGACGCCGGCCGGGCTGAGGGCCGGGCCCGCTTCCCCCGGCCCTCGGGCCCGGCCGTGCCCCGGCCCCGCTGCCACCGGCCCAGGCCCGGCTCGGACCGGCCCCTCCGCCCCTCTGAGCCCTCCCCGTGCCAGGCAGCCCGAGCACACCCAGCCTGGCTCCTGAGCACAAGGCTGTCCCAATTTCTGTACCCAGCCTCTCCTCCACCTGCCTTCTCAGCTTAAAACTAAAACCCACATCCACCAAGCCATGGACCTCGGAGCTGCACAATGGTGACTTCCCCTCACAGGGTGCTTGGGATCTCTTGTTTGCCAGGTGATACCAGTTCTTCCCCGTAGAAGGGAAGCCCTGGTAATTCACAAATCCCAGATATTGCTGCTTTTACCATAATGTTATCAGCTCAGCTGTACTGTTCAAACATTAATTATTATTGACATTTATTACACTCAAGTACCTTATCTAATAAAAATAGATAGGCACCTGCAAGGTGGGTCACAAGCAGCAGTTTAGGAAAAGATTTTCTGCAGGTCTGGCTGAAACTCTAGCAATAGGTTCCCCAGCCACTCCCACATTTAAGATGGCAACTGTCCTCTTTGGCTTTGGGGACACAGCTCTGGCTGGTACTCCCTGACTCCCAAGGAAAGCACCTGGCCACAGGCAGTTCCTGCTGATAAAGATGAAAATAGATGGCTGAAGACTGTAGGGTCACATTTTGAGGAGGGAGTAGATGGACCATAGAGAGCACTTCCAGTCTGAAATGGCTGGTAATGGCAGAAAAATAAGATAAATAAATGCTGCTTCTAGCACCTGTTCCTGGGCTGGCACAGGACCAAGAAGACTTGCTATTTATGGTGCCCCCAGATGTGGCTCTGGAGCCCAAGTGCTGCTGTTGCATAAATGTAAGTCAAGAAAGTTTTTGCTCTGGGTCATAAAAAAGGATAAGCACTTCGCTGCTAGGGGAAGTACTGCTGTAAAATCATCAGCTCAGGTATCAGTAGCAGACTAATAATGGAAAAAGATTTCCAAAAAGCTGGATAAACATTTAGATAATTAGCCTGCACTGTGCTCAGTGCTGTTACCTGTTCTGAAGTACATATCATGACAGGGTTGCCAATGCACTATATACATCTGGCCAAACAGCTCACTTTCACTTTCACATCAAATAGGATTCTATATCCTCTTAAACAGGTACCTAATTCCCTTCACAAAAATGTAATATAAAATCTCTGAGTATAGAAGCTGGGGACTCTGATCTGACTCTCCAGAATAATCCTGTGTGCTGTTTTACACACATAGGATTACTTCCCCAAACCAGCCTTCCCTCCAGAATACTTACTAGAGAGGTGGAGCTGCCTTTTTTATTTTTTTTTAATTTTATGCATTGTTTGCTTTTCATCTCAGATATGAATACCTCTTTCTAGCAACTTATTTAGTGACCTTAAACAAGAAAGGAGCAGGATCTGTGCCAGTTTCTTGCAAAAGGAAACTCTACAGTTTATGTACACACCCAAACAAGAATGTCAAAATAGCAACATTCAAAAGTGACTAGATACAGAACTGAAACATCTCATTGCAATTTGCACATTTTTATTTCCTTTTGTCCCAACATTGGTGTCTGCAGAGAATGCAGTGAATGAATAATGCTTCTAGTCTGCAGTGAAGATAATCATATACTAGAGCTCCAAAGAAAACTCATCCTATGGACATGCAAGGATGCAGCTCTCTTTTCCTAGTGAATAGATTGAGAAGGATAAATGAGTTGCTAAGGTAAGAACTCTGTTCAGGTTTGGCCAGCTGAAAACTCTTAAAACACACTGCAGATAGTTCCTCCATCAAGCTATGGTTAAGATGCTGGGAAAAGATGGAGAAGAAAAAGCAAATTTCCTTGCTGACAAATGAAAAACCAAATCAAATGTTCCACACATTAAGAGGAAAGAAAAGAACATTGGCACAGAATGCTAAGGAGTTTGGTAGTGTGCATAACCCCCTCAGCCACTCATCACAGCATCAAAAGCCTGAGATCTCCTGCTAGGTCACCTGTATTCTGTTCCTTTCTCTTCTCTTACAAAGGAGAGTTCATCTACTCCTTCCATAGAGAAGTGGAAAAGACGAGTGAAGAGAGTTTCTTCCAAACACTTCATGAGCAGTTTCAGATCAAAACAGTGAGTGGAGGGGTGCAGAGGCTTGCTGATATATGCACTGCACGTACATGGGCCAGGTCCTAAGTCTACAGAAGCCAAGGGCTGTGTCTGCTTTGGGCACAAAGATCAGCAGGTCACAGAGGCAGCAACAGCCATGTCCTTATGGAGCAAGGGACACCTGCAGCAGGGGTGGGTGTCTTCTCCCTAAGCTCCCCAGAATGATCATAGCAAGTTCTCTCTCACTTCCCCCCTGCCAGACAGGTGCTTTTTCCCAGAGCAGGGCAGTACACACAAGCATGAGCAGGGGAGATGGTAATGACAGAGGCCCAGGAGCACCTGGAGTGAGGTGGCAGGGCCAGCAGCGTGGTCAGCAGTGAAACCCTGAGTCACCCAGGGCAGATGGAGTCTGAGATAACTGCTCTGAAGTCATTACCACACTACTGAATTTCGCTTTCCCAGGAAACAGTGTTCTTAAGCTGTTGAGAAGCTATCAGCTAGTTCTGATCATTTCTCCCCAGTTCATATGAGGAAAAGAATAACTACACATTCCTGATTGAAAACTTCCATAGTGAAAGGATTTAGTTGATTTGAAAGTGTAGATCAATCTTTCAGAAGAGAGCATGTGGACAGAAAAGGCCTAATTTCAAAAAAACCTTCCAAAGTTCTGCATGAATTTTTAAACATACCTAAGTTTTGCATTAAATACTCCATGATCACGGTTTTGCACACACCTATTTGCATGCAGACAGTCTGGAATGTGAATCCTGTTCATGCTGGTATCTTGCACTTGCCATTTTTTGAGAGGCTGCCTATACTGTGTCTGTTGATGCCACATGGATTATTACATTTGCCTCTAACATTCTGTCCCTGGCCACCTTACAATTTTTACTTTCCCTGCTGAAATCTCTTCTGAGATCAGACTGCAAATGCTCTGCACCATGGCTACCTGTACAATCAACTTTACTGTTAGATAATGAAATAAAACTATTTATTTTTACTTACCTACCTGTGGCTGATAAAATTTTCTTTCCTTCTGCATTTCCTTTTCCTGTATGTAAAAATGTATCAGTAATGATCACCATTATTAGTATTTTGCATATGACCTCAGTAAAGTAGTGCTTCTCTGCTAAATATTTTAATAGGAAATTGTTCTGAATCACAACTGAGCCATTCCCCTGTGCAAGATATGTCTGAGAGCACTGTCTGAAATCACAGAGCTACTTCATGTCAGGCAGAAAGAGGCCATGATGGTTTATGTCCATCCCAACATGCATAGAAAGGCACTTACCATGCCCATTAGGATATTCTTAATTACTGGAGATAAGCAGCTCACCAGAGGATCTCAAGCTTTCTCTTTAATAAGCTTAGAAGGGAGAGGGGTGTGTATCATAGCTGGAACAAGTTATCTATACTCACTTTCATGAATCTTCTTATGTTATACACTCCTAATCATATTAAATTAGACAATCTTTAAGATGATTGCTTTACATGTTGCAGAGGTGTGAACACATATCCTAGAGGCAGAAGAGATAGAAGCACTTCAGTTAAAATTAACTTTCTCTCTGGTTGGGAGCTTTCCACTCTAAGCTGGAAAGGTTTGTATGGGATGGAAATGTTATTAGCAAGTATTCATTGCTGCCATTCCTTGTTCTCTACAGGCATTTCAGCTAAAGCTCCAGCAGGCAAAAGAAGCCTACAGTCAGTGCTGCTTAACATGTTCCAACTCAAACCTCTGTTTCTAGTTTCTTGCATATCTTTCATAATTTAACCATTAGAACTGAAATTTTTAATGAATCAAGACTCTTCTGACAATGACAGTAAAAGAAATAATTCGGTAAAATTACTGAATTTCCAGATACCATATAAATGTAACTGAGTTTCAAGTGTCTGAAAAGCATTTGTACACAGTCAACAGGGATTAATAAACAAGCTTCATGTTCTGTCTGGACTAAACATGCTCTAGGCTAAAGTGAATGTGATTCAGCTCATGCTGGAGATGACTGTGGAAGCAAAGCTCATGAGAGGAAAAAATGGCTCCCTGTGAGAGAACTGGGGAAAGCTGGAGGGAAGCAGAAACTAAAGCCTGAAAAGGATGTGAGAAAAGCAGAAAGGGATTAAGAAAGAGAGGCAAAAGCAGATTTGTATAAGAAGACAAAGATTTCAGAATATCATATCTTAGTATAAATCAAGAAAACCTGCTCATTATCTAAAAAATGCTGTAGCCCAGTACATCTCACTCTGCTGGCAAGTTCTCCATACAAAGACTGATGACCTGTCACTGTGCTGTCAGTGAGCTCATCAGCTTATGTGGAAATCCACACTGCATGCAAAGGTACTGGACTTTATGACCTACCAGTCTCTTCAGTGGTAACCAGCCTGAGATTTTCTAGGGGGAGGAAATAAATCAGAAGGAAATTTTTAAAGATTGTATCACAAACCTTTCCAGCAACCTGAGTATTTCACAACATTAACTATTGACTTTGCAACTTCACTGTTTGAATTTTCTCTTTGTGGCATGTGAAATGTTTTAGCAGCCATTTATTGAGAAACACTCATCAAAATCTAGTACTTCCATAAACATTACACGAGGTGAAGATTATCTTGATAGACAGAAGTTGCACAATTTACTTTGCTGTTCCCGTAATTTTATGTGTTTGTTACAGACATAATTCATTACAAAGAAAGTAGTGACTCTCATTTCCATTTGATAAGCTAATCTATAAAATTCTTCTTCAAATGGCCAGGTGAGAAACTCCACCTCTAAAGCTATAAAGCCATAATACATACCTAAGAAAGAAAACATGGAACAGATATTTCTCCTCTGGAGAAATATTTTAGATGTGTCATCTAAAGTCTCAGAGATTTATTGGGTGAGAAGTATGTTGAGAGTTGACAAGAACAATAAATTTAGTTCCAGATTCGTGACACTTACCCCATCGTAGTTTCCCTTCATAAATATCAGAGAAAAGAATTTCTTTCACATGCCCTCTGGTACATTCATCAAAATGCCTTTTGAAGTGTGACTTAATGAATAATTACATCCCAACATGGACAACAGAACATATTTATTTAAGGAAATTTGTAACTTCACTTTTGTCTCACCTGAATGACAGTGTCAGAAGCCAGGAAATAGAAAGAAATAATGCAGCTAGCATGCAATTTCTGGAGAGTGCTGCTGCTTTGTATGATAAAACCCCTCTCAAGAGCAGCAGAGTTTGACCTGTGTGGTCAGCACCACTTTAGTCACAAATCCAAAACACAGCACCATATGAGCTACTGTAAAGAAAATTAACTATATCCCAGCCAAAACCAGAACTTTTTTCTCACCACCTCCATCCTGCCCAGACTTACTACATCATCTTCACCCTGGCTCCTGGATGATGAGTCTTCAAAGGGACCTGGGGGTAAGGACTGAGATACTGCTGAGTTTGAAGCATTGAGGAGATTCCTCAGGCTCTGTGGTTGTGGTGATGATGAGGGTGATGACCATGTTGGGTGCCAGGATGTAAACATGCCTAGGGAAGTGGATATGGATGATATTACACCTGGTGGGCTGCAGGAGAATAAGTCATTGCTGATCAGGCAGAAAACAGGGCAAGTTAAAAACAGGGCAAGTTATCTTCTCTCCCTTCATCATCCCAGCAAATAAGGACTCAGGTCTCTGGGCAGCTATTCCTTTCCTCTCCAGGGCATGATGGGAAGTTGGGATGCAGGGACTGAAGTTGTTGGATCCACACCACCTCACTTGGTCTGACATGCTATCACTTAAACCTCATGGTGTACTCTTTAAGATCAGCACACCACCCTGCACGATGCAAGAACTGATTCCAGCTGCCTCCTGTGAGAACTTCTTAAAAGCACATTTCTTCACACATTCCACATAGCCTCTACCTCCAGATCATGTTTCTTGTGATGGTCTGCAAGTCTGCCCCTTCCCACTTACATCTTGTCATGTGGCAGCCACATGTTGATTGTTTCTCCAAGAACCAAACCTAATATCCTGCTCACCTATTTGTCTCTCAGAGACCTGCAGCCTGTACTCCTGCTCATGACATGTCCTTTTAAGAATTGTAAACTCATTTCTCTTGAATTCCTTTCTCAAAACTCCATCCCTCCCAGAAAACCTAGGATAGCTGATTAGGTCTACCACACCTCTAATGAGTGAGGGTTAGCATAGGAGCTGGGAATTAAGTGGTACAGAGACTGAAAAGGTCAGGAGTAGATTGTGGAGGAGGAAAGGAAGTTAGCATGCTTAATAACAATTAAGATTGAAATGTATAATTAATATTACCTTGCCCAGTGTTTCAGTGATCTTTTGTTGTATAATGTATCTCTTTCCCCACAGTCTGACTTTGTTTTTCTCAACACTGCCCTCTTCAAAGAAGGCCTCTTCTTCTTCTGAGTTTGGAAAGTTACATGTTTATAAATAATAAATATTACAATAAAAAAATCAGGGCTACTGCACTTGCTAGCAAACAGCCAATATGCACCAGGTCTCTTAGAAGTCAGAGGTCTGTTTCTGCTGCTTTTTGTGCCATTTTATCTACTTTGATGCAGTGAAGTTGCTCTTGATTTGTATCACTGAAAAACTGAGTTGCTAAAATGGAAAATTGCAGTAAGATACAAAACCAATATAAATATTACAAAATAATACACATCCTATCAGATGTGTATTATTTGCAGAGATTTTCAGAGACATCATTATAAGGCAGGAAACATACAGATTTCTAGAGAAGTGACAGTATTACTACACAATTACTACACAATTTATTTTCTTCTTTAGCTATCCTGTTTAAGTGGATATCTTACTGAACATGAACCCCAGTTCAAACCTTCTCACTGCAGTTCAGAGAACTACAATGTTTCAGAAGAAAAACATTTTCAGAAGAAAAATTATAACCTATCTTCACTGAGTTGTAGCAGCAAAGGACTGCTGGAAGACAGCATAAAATATTTAGGCTGGTTAGTATTAAGAAAGTCAAAGTGAATATCATGAGATGAAGCAGCCAAACAGAATTGGCAAGGATAGTCTTATAAGGGAGAGGTATTAATAGACTGCTACTCCCACTGGACATGATGCTCCTGTCTTACTGAGGCAAACCTCCCACTAAAACTTTCAAAGGGCATAATGCCAGTGCAGAGCTGAGCAGGAACTTTGGGACCAAAAGCGATACCCAAATCTTCTGTCCATTCATGTAATGCCTCTGCTAATTGCTTGTACTGCATCCTCCCTCTGCAGCTTCATGGGGCCTGGCAGCTGGAGGGCCTGGCAGCTTGTTCTACTGGGCAGAGGCTGGCCCTCTCAAGATAAAAGTCAGAGTTTGTTGCCAAGTGGGCCATGGCACTTAAAGAGGAGAAATAGCTTGAACAGTCACAGCTGCATTTTGTGATCCAGTGATCAGCAGTGAACTCTGGAGCATGGCTAGCAGATCAGCAGAAAGGCAAGAATGGATACAACTGGTTAGGCACTGCAGACCTTTAGTTAAATTGTGCTGTCCCACAAGCCAGTTTAAGCAGAGCTTTAGACCTACATGTTATTCTGGACTTGCCAGAGGAAAGATCTACTTTTCCATACTTCTGTGGGAAGGACAAACTCAGGCAGCAATAGTATGAAATTGAAATGAGCTGCAGTTTCCTTTCACATGCAGTGTCCTCCTCTTCTCACTCCCAGTCTTCCAGGACAGTTTTTACCTTACAGTGGTAGCTTAAGGAACTCATAGGATGTAGACTTCAGCATCCAATATAGAAGGATTCAAACCAAAATAAACTATTTACATGGATGTCAGTATTATCCACATAATATAAAATTAACACTGTTAACAGGGGATAAGAAGAATCGAGATTCAGAGCAGTAATCTAAACAAGTAACAGCAGACTGTTCTATAACCACAAACTATAAGTTATTTTACATCTAGTACTGGCCATTGTATAAATAGTGCAATTTGTTTGTTTGTTTCAGCAATGGGACTTTAAATGAACAGGCAAAAGATGATTCTATTGTGTGTTAATTTCCCCAGGTTAATAAAGTGTCCAATTAAAGCAAGGAATTAATTTCTCAGCAAATATGTAGTTTACAATAACTGTAGTTGTAGCAAAGGTCAATAGACCAAATGGCCCTGTCTTGGTGCAACTTTGCTGAAGGCAATACAAGAGATAATTTGGCCACTGTGTATCTGGTGTATCACCTTCAATGCAGCACTATCATGTGACATGACAATAAAAATGTTTATTTGCAGTCTCAGTGTTTTGCAGACAGGAAAGTATCTGTAGGAATCTTTTTTTTTTTTTTTTTTTTTTAAACAGCTTTGATCCTTTACAAGTGTCCTTCTGTCAGTAACCACTCTGGTTTGGATTAAGGACAAATACTTCATTTCCCTCACATTTTTGTGACATGCTCCTGCAAGTTTGTTTGAAGCTTGTGATTCACTTAAAAACTTGAGCCCCTAAATGTTTGCTTTCAGATTCATGGCATGTTCATTGCTAGGCATGTCAAAGGCTGCTGCCCCACCACATAGCATGGGCAGCTCCAGTCTTCCACGGAATGGACAGTGGCATTTGGAGCTGCTGCTGCAGAAATGAGCAGGAGCCAAGTCAGAACATGTACAATTATTAATGCAGTTGATGAGAATCTAGGTTATGCTGTGATGCTCCTAAGGCCTGGAGCTGTATTGTTACTGTCTATCCATATACTGACTGAATCACTCAGATATCCTACAGGAAACTCCAGGAATAAATTACTGAATAGAATGAATATTGTAGTAGAGACAGCCCATGGCAAACATGGCAAATACATTCTTACTTCAAAAGGCTAAAGATGCCATCTCTTGATTTTGTGTCACCGTGCATTGGGATATGCCCGGGCAGTGTCAACAGCTGAATCTTTACTGGATTTAGTGGTCTTCCCTTTCCTGGCTAACAAAACTGCTGGGGATGGGTTTGCTTTTAAAGTGTTAATTTATTCAATTTTAAAGGCTGATTACTCCCAGTGCTGGGCTCTTGTTTCTGGGCTGGTCTGAATTCTTCACCTAGGAGAAGTTGTCAATATGGTAACAAAACTGGCTTAACTTCTAATCTGTAAAATCTATACAAATCACACAACTCTGCCCTATGTTATGGCATACACACATGCACTCTTGACCCATTGCTCTTGTTTAGAGGGTAAGGTTTTTCTACATTTTGGTGGGTTTTGCACTACAAGACAGGGAGGCCCAGCTGAGGGCTCCTGCACTTTTTAAAGGGATACCGCAGGGCTGTTTTAGCGTAAAAGTAAAAACAGATGACACTATGTGAAAAGGGCTTCTTACTTGCTTGCCAAAACCTCTACAATTTTGAAATTCAGCTATGTATCTTTTAATATTCACTTCTGTGATCATTTGCAACATACAAATGCTTTTAAAGTGGCTTCCAAGACTTTCTAAACATCCTTACTTTCTGTTGTACTTCTAATCCTCTTCTTCATAGGGTGAAAGGAAGATAATTTTGGCTTTCTCTAAAGCTGGCTTACTTTCAGGAATAAATGACTTGCTTTCCTTACAATGATAATGATGTGCATAACAGGTAAAATTGCTAATAAAAACAATGGGTATTTAAAAGGATTTGATGGGCTACATGTTCCTTCCCTCTGCAATCTCAATTATTTCATCAGAGTTGAGCACAATAATGTAGGTAAATTTGTGCCTAGTGTTTGATCCTCCGTAAAATAATGGAGTTAATTTGCAGCTTTGTACTGACTATCCTAAAGTTGGCCACGTTTCTTTATGAACATGGATTGTTATGCCAAAAAATGTTCAAATTATTTTCAGTTTGAATTACTTGATCTTTCAGAATATTTTTGAAGATGACATGGAAATCAGACGCTTGGAACATCTTATCTATATTAATTTTCCTCCTTTGACACTAAAATAATCACCAGAGTACTTAAGTTACCTAAAATGTCAATGCAGATCTGAACGTGCACAGGAATAAGCAACACAAAACTCAGTAAAGACATGGTTTTGAAAATGTTATGGTGGAGTGTATACATATTTCAGAAACTTTGTTTGTTCTGCACACAGCCCAGTGGAGCTTATGTCTGTGACAAATGTTTGTCACAAAATCTAAGTACAGACAGGTTATAAATCTGATGGCATCTGGAGAAACAAAGGAAGAATTATCACAGTGTGAATTTTATTTATGACTAGTAGGAAATAATGTAAAATAGTTCTGAGTGATTTTTTTCTGGCATGACAGGGAAACTAATCTGTATGAATGCAACTCTGTATTTTAGGAAATACATTATTTTTATTTTAGGTATTCTAGGCTGCATATTCTATCTACCATAGAAAATGAGTATTAGTATAGATCCAAGAAGAGTCAAACAATGTTTTAGGAAGGAGGTATTAGAGGACATAATTAAACATCAGTGACTGGGTCAATGGGCTCTGTGTAACACAAAAGTCATAAGATCCATGGTTTCTTCTGAAACCCAGCAGCCCAGGAATTCCTAAGATATATCTAGGGTTGATGTGAGAAGTGGCTTGTCAAATAATGAGGCAGAACTGGAGTCTGAAAACTGACTGAGAAGGAATTTTGAACAAGCAGTTATGTATAGAAGCTGGACTTTGGGGTTGGATGCTGATGAGGGAGCTTTAGGCCAAGATTATCTGATTTTTTTTCTTTAAACAGGAAATCTGTGATTCTTCATATTCTTTTAAATGAAGATGTGTGCAAACTGAACTAGTTCATAAGTATCCAGTATTGACTGTGTCAGTAGGAGCAGGAATGTATTTGTATGAAAATTAACTGACAGAAACTTTAATCAAGAAAACTATAAAATACCACCAAGTTGGGATTTCTAAACTGGGATTTGGTCTGAGGATAAGACAAGAAAGTTAGTGTGATTTTTTTACAAAAAAATGAGAATTCCACTGGGAAGCTTAAGTTTAGAAACTGATACCCCAACCTTTACAAGATGTTTGTCAGACTGTCACTCACACTGAGAAGTACACTACCATTCCTTGTACACATGGCCACCAGCTACACTCTGCTGAGTTCAAAGCAGAGAAAACTGCAGTTATAAATGCCCAGGGAAACTGCTGAAATGCATCTACAATGCATGTGCACTATGCAGCTGGTGGAGATGCTCTTTGAGCACAATGAAGAACTTGAAGACAGTAGAATGTAGAACCAGACCAATGTACTGACTTATCAGCTTATACTTCTAGATATTTTGTTGTAAATTCTTACGGATTTTGGGAGAAAATAAAAGCACATGCTTGAGAGTTAGATTTTCAGAAGCGTTCCTGTATTTTTAAGCTTGAATCTTGTTGTCAAGAGATGAACTTGGAACGCTTCAGAATTGTGTGTGGTGGACAATTGTTGAACCGTGGGGGATTTGATATATTTTTTTTCTCTCCTGCTGTCCAAGAGAAAAACTAGTTTCCTTTTCAGAAAGGTGAAGGCAATTTTATGACAGCTACCAAATTCTACAACCTACTGAGAAAAACTATTGGGTAGAGCCCTGCTTTAGCTTTATTCAACCTGCTATGATCTGAGGCACTGGCACTGTACTGCAAGCTTCTCATTGTATCCAAAAGCCCAACTATTAGTAGTAGGAGAAAATATCTATGAGGAAGCTTCTGGAGGACATACTAGCACAGGAATTGTGGCTTCAATATCTTGCTGATCATTTGTTGATGCAAGTAAAGGCTCTCTCTGAAGCTCCTTAGCACAGGCTGGTGCTACACCATGGTGTAGATGCCAGAAGGACTTTTCCACCTGGACTTTCTCTTCTCCTGGGGTCCCTGTGTTAGCCAAAGGTGCACCCCCAGCACAGCTGTTGCCAACACCATGCACACACTGCAGTCTGCCAAGGCACTGCTGGGTCAAAGGGACTGCTGCTTCCCAGAGGCAGCTTGAAGGGTTGCCATTGTTGTTCTTGTCTACAGATCCAAGTCAGTTTGTTTATTTTCTTTAAAGAAAGTCATTCAGCGCTCCTAGAAAGGAGAGAAAAACCACATTGAAAATATCTATGCTGCTGTTAATGTAGTCCTTCCCAGGCCTCTGACCTTTCTCACCAGGAGGGTTTTCCAAGCTTTGCTCCAAAATAAAAGATCTGTATTTCCCTGAAGTACTGAAAAATTTCCACCAGAGGTCTCTGTCTACTAATAATTCCAGTCTGGCAGGATTGCTTAGGCACTGCAGGGTTCCCAAGTCAGTGTTGGGCTTTGTCTCTTCACAGGATTAGGAAACAAACCCAAGATTTCCCAAATCTGAGTGCCTGGGAAATCATCATGATCTACTTTACAGGGCAGTAATACCCATCTGTTACATACACAGAGATTTTCAAGAAAGGTTTCTTTATATAAGTTATTTAAATAACTCTCTTGAGCATGTGTAGCCTGTCTATCAAAAGCAATGGTTCAATGAATTTAAGAATTAAGAGTGCTTCATCAATGAATTAATAAACTGTAAATATGATTTTGCACACAAAACAGGTAAGTTCATCTGAAGCAAGGAAAATAAACTTCTTCTTAGAGTGTACTGTAATGCCTAACTTGAGATCTAATTATGCTCATGGGGAACTGCTCCAGGAGACATTTAGCTTTCAGGCTACAATATCTTTGCATCTCATCTGGCTTTAATGTAAGTGTCCCATCTGCTTATGACAAAATTATTTATTTTTATGCCTACATTCCCCTGTCTTTATTTTATTTACTAATCTACTTCAATCTATGGGATGCACTCAAAAAATGCAAGGTGCTAAAAATAAGGATTAAACATTTCTACTTTGAGGTCTGGTCTCTAATTGCTCTGTGCAGCACCTCAATTTACCAAGAAACATTAAGAAGTCTCAAAGAGTGGCTCTTTTGAAGCTCAAACAATATCATCAGGGTGGGGCAAGTTCCCTTCCCTCACCTCAGGAAAGAACCTTACCCTTCTCTGTGCCAAGCCATTTGCTGGTGTTTTGTTATGGCAGAGGATGGTGTGACGTGAGAATCTTGCAGCAGAACACCACGATTTCCCCAGCTCACAGCACAGGCACAGCACCTGCTTGTGGCACATTACACTCAATGTGGTACAAACAAAATGCTGCTAATGGCTGCTCGCCCTGAAATCATCTCAAACATACCCTGGTGTAGTCTCCCAACTGAGATGTGAAAGGTGCACATTCCTTTCATCTCCAGCTGTTCAAAGCTATAATTCCATATCTGAAATAGAAACATGGCCAGTGACCAGTCTAGCACATCTGTGTCACCACCAGCAGCTTCTCTGAAGAGACAGACCAATGGATAAATACCATGTGCAAGGTCTGACCCTACCCATCTCAGTGGGGTAACTCACAGCAGCAGTTTTTGTGGGGAATGCCTGAAGATTACAAGCCAATGTCTTAGCAGCTCTTACTCATGCCATAAAACATACCATTTGTATATGTTAATGCCATATACATACATATATACATACTCTCAACCCCTTCATTTCCACAAAATATTACAAGTTGGGGCATTGAGGCAGTACTGGAAGCTGCAAATACTGCATTGAGAAAAATACTAGAAACAAAGTCAGCCTTAGAACACAACGAACAACAGTAGCAAGATGACAAAAGGTATTAATGCTCTTTATAACACCTGGCACAAGGCCTACAGCTTACCTTAGCCAAGGAGCAAAATTTACTCCAACCTACAACATAACTCCTACTGGAGTTAAGGTGGCATTATATGGAACTGATTGCAGGCTGAATTCCAAGAGCACTGTAATTCTTTGTTCAGCTTTGACTCACTCTCTTCATGCACAGACAGCAGAAGGGGTATTTATTGGATGAACAGACTGATAATGGGCTGACTTTCTCAGTGTCCACTGCTGTAACAATCCTTTTGGGATTAAGTGAAAGAGGAGGAACTGCTCATGATTTAGGACAAAGAATTTTAACTAAACAGCAGAAAGTTTCACCATGTCTCAAAATGTATATTTTAGTCAAATCAATGCCTGCACCTGTCTTCTTCTTATAATTTACCATGAGACAGAAGTCCCTTGGTAATCTGGTAAAAATTCTTGCAGTCCTTTGAAAAAATCACTTGTAATTCAGTAGTTCTTTGATTTGCAAACTCTGGGTAGAATTTGATTCACATTTCACTCACTCTTTTCCTGCAAATACCCACACTCCAGCTAAAGCTGATCCTTGCTTTGTTAGTATTGTCTCTTGACTTAAGATGGTATGTTCATTTTTTTGGGAACGCACCATACTCTAACCTCTCCTACCTTGCAATTATGTTCATTTTGATGCAATTATGGTAATGGTGAGATGACAGGCAGACCTGGCTATCAGGGTTCAATTCCAGTTCTGATACTTTGCAGTTTGATTCTTTCCTCCTACACAGCTGTTGCAGGCCTGGAGGACATTAAAGATCCAACTCCCTCCTCCTTCTACTCTGCCACAGCATGTTATAACTGAAAGTCCCTGGAAGAAGCTACAGAAGGAGAGAGGATTGTCTGGGAACAACACAGAGATTTAATTTGAAGCTATGGATGTAGAGAATCTCGAAAAATTAACTAGAAGTCACAAGTATCAGATTTCCATCTGTGGAGATTGTCCTTCCCTTCTTTAGAGCCAAGGACAGCAAAATTCTCCTTTAGGCCAAAAATAACAAAGACTATTTCATTACAGCTTGAAAGTTCTGCAGCTTTGACCCATATGATGGACCAGAATGAAGAAATGTATCAACTAAAGATGCTTTGGTCCTGTTTTGTGTCCAAAAGGGACTCTTATGTTCACTTCATGTGAAAGAAGCAGAGAGATGGAGGAACTTTCTGTCCTTATTTAGTCTCTAAGTAAGAGTTAGGTCCTTCCTTTCCTGCTGCTTTAAAATTTATGACCTTTCAGTAGCCCACAGCTACCTTCAAGAAAATAAAATAGGGTAAGATTGGACCAGGGACCCAGCAGAGGATGAAGCATAATCCAACCAGCAAAAAGGGTTTGTGAGTACTTTTTCCTGGTCTTTTTAGGAAAATCCTTTCATAGCAGAGAGGTTCAGACACATCTTACCACACATCTTTCTCCAACATCTATTCTTTTGCTTTACACCTGTTACAGCACAACATTTAGAAGTGGACTTCTATTGACTGAGGTTGCTATTGGCCTGGAAAAGACTTTTTCCCCACTAGATACTGACTTCAGCAGAAATCTCACAGTTATGTGAGAGCAGAATCTGAGAATAACAGAAGACAGAAGTGCACAAATTATCCAAGATCTTCACTTCTAAACTTGGAATGTGGTGCAGCTTTTAAAAAAAACAAAACAAAAACTCAACAATAGCAAAAACATTGTCAAACAATTTGGAGAAATGTGTGAGCAATGAGATTAAAATTCTTTGCTCTCAGTTTTTGAAGCCACAGACATTAAGATCTCAGCAAATATTTCAATACTTTCAGAAGAGAACTCATATTTATTCCACCTGTCAGATATTGGGCATAATGCTGTTTTACAAAACTGAGTTCCATTAATTCAGTTACCTGCTGGTGTGAATTCAAGGCTCTTGACTGATGAGACTGTAATTCTAACAGTCCCTGTCAATTCATACAAGCACAGAGAGTATTCATTTCTAAAAATTAAAAAATAATGTACTTTTGCTGTTTGCTGCTACCAAAGTTAGCACTCTAAAAGTGAGAGTCACCTTTTCAGGGCAAAAGGCCTGAGGAAATAGGAAGGCCATGATTTAATTATGTGAATAATCTTTCCTTATGTCACAGTCCACATGAGAAAGATGTTGCAACACGGTCCTTGAGTAAGGGTGCAACACTGGGCTTGGTTTTCACACTGTAAACAGCAGATAAAAATGGAATACTAACAACCCTTGGGATTATAATGCATTATGTTTTGGGTTGGCTGGTTGGTGGAATACAATGATGAATATCTGAACTTTCCCAAACCACATTTACTGTAATGTGCTGGTGGCACTAATTTCTCTAAGCTTGGGTCCTTTTTCTCACATTTTTAATTCCCACTTAGCTTTAGAGTCTGTAAGCATTCTCAGGACTGAAAGCAAAACCCCTCTTTTGTCATTTAATCAAATTATAGTTATGAAGTTTTGCACTGGTGCAGAGAAGCCACATAGCAGCTAAGAAGAGCAGTACAGCACTCTGTGCCAGGATCCTAGGTTGGAAGAGGGGGATGAAAACATCATTGTATCACACAGAAAAAACCTCAAAGTACACCCAACCCAACCATACTGTGGGTGCATTTTAAGCCCTGAAGTTTGCAATGAAAATAACCCTGGGTGCTGCCCTTGTATGCATTAAGGCACTAGTCCTTGAGACACATAGGGCTGTAAGTTGAAACTTGCACCAGGATGGACACATGGTCACTCACCCAGATCCAAAAACTAGGACTATCCTCCAGGTCAAACACAGCTTCCAACTGTCTTGGATATCCACTTACCCCTAGCTGCTTCTTCCATATGGTAACATTCTTCTGCTAACATTGCAGCAAATAATTATTCTAACAAGAACAGCAACAAAACTGCATTCAAACATCCTCGTGACTCAGTCCTGGGCCTTCAGAGAGGTTGCAAGGCCAGAACTCTGGGGAAGGAGCATTCTCTTTGCAATGTATGTTTCACTTGAAAGCATTTGCTGTATGCAGAATTAAACATTTTTATCTTCATTTAAAATGCCCTGAGACTCTCCTTTGATGTTAATTTAGGAAAAAGGTGCACTCTTTGCTGTTCACAGAATTTGTCCAATTTTGAGATTTTCTACTTACATCCATGTTAAAGCACAAGAGAAATACATGCAAGAAAGAGCTGTGATTTAATATGAAGATAGAAACTGTAAATACAAAATGAGGGATTGGAAATCAAATCCTCCCTTCTAGAAAAGCATCACTATTTCACAAGGTACTCTTAAATTTCAGAAGCAGGGTGTTGAGTAGGGTGACATTGCTCATTTGCACCATGTTCTGCAGAGATTTCTGGGATAGTGTGCTCACTTTAGTTTGCAGGATTCTTTGTGGTATTTATATTAGTGCAAAATTTGTTGATGTAATGTCATGATGGTGGTCTTCTGCCCAAATCCAACATATAATTAATGTGATTAAAACCACAACTTTTCAAAGAAAATTTGGCATACTTTTCTAGAAGGATATGCAGACTTCTTATGTTTGTAGTACATACTTGAATGCAAATACATGTGTTTGATTTCCCCTGAGTGCTGTGTGAACAGTTATTATTACTGACCTGGAAATTATTCTACTTTCCCTATTTGACCATTGTTTTTATCTGGGTTAATGCATCCCTGAAACCAGATGTGCAGCACTGGATATATTTCCATTATTTAACATGATCATGTGTATTTATTATCCTGATGTTTGAGGCACTAACAGTTGTTTTGTACTGCACACAACTTTGCTATGGGTACAATGACCAACAGGCCTCACAGGACAACATGCAGGGTGCTGTCAGGAATCCATGTCAATAAGGCATTTCCTGGGGTATTATTGCTATGAACCATTTGAAACAAAAGGAAAGAAAATTTAGATTTTACTTCTCTAAAGCATGCCTGTGTTAAATTTTACACAGGCATCTACCATATGGTAGAACTAGCATCACCTCCTGTTGTTAGCAATGAAAAGGTTGCTCTGGCCAGTTCTAATTCCAGCCAGAAGTGTGCAGCAGGATATACTTATGTCCTCACAGGGCAGACCTAGAAAATGGCCAAACATTTTAAAAATAATCACCCACTCCCTACAATAGCCTGACATGTAGAACAAAATGAATGCCACTTAACAGCAAATTTGATTTCTTTCAGTCATGGAAAAGGGCAATAAAAAGAAGAGGATAGTTGACCAAACAGTGGCTATTACTCCTTAACTCCAAACCCAGTAATTTACATTGCTGTAAACAAAAGACTAGTGATGGAGGAACTGATGGTTTGTGAATACTGAATGTTTTTTTAAAATAAGGACTGGAGGAATATAATGTCATGCAAAAACTGCATTTGCAATAATCCTCCATAGAGACACAAAAAGGGTTTTATGGAACCAGATTTTTAAATGTCCTGCAATATCACAGTGTACACCCAAGCCTTTGTGTTACCCTCACTATTTTCTTATGAGGTCAAAAAACTACTGCTCTGAGTGTGCATAAAATGCATCTGCAGATCTTTGCTTAATTTTAAGCAGAAAGTGAAGAGTTATGGCTGGAGTTTTCATGCCAACCAGCTCAGTTACCTGTAGATAGCCTTCCCCTCTGCATAAAGAGCACCAGACTCATCTTACATCTGCTCAAGGGCACTAGCAAAAGAGCAGAGTGTGTGAAATGCAATGCTGGCAGATCCGTTTTTTGGAGTTTTGTTTCCAGATGAACTACATGGTCTGAATAAGGGGAAACCCCCATCCCTTTACCATAAAAAGATGAAGGTACAGACATACAGGTTAGATACAGGTTATAAGGATACAGGTGAGAAACTGAGACTGGTTTCCAACTGTACCCTTAAAGGGTTCATACATTTCATACAATCATAGCAAAATACAGGAAAAAGAAGGTAGAGTAGCATTCCCAAATGCAACAGGGAAAAGTGCAGATACAGAGAAAACAGAAATTTTCCCATTCATTTCAACATGCAAATATTCCTCCATTTCTGCTTCATCTCCCACACACCGGTATCATCCACTCACTGGCAGTAGCTGTTCATGCCTGCATAGCTTCCATTCACTTCCTACTATTTTCTTCAGAAAAGAAAATCCTCTCCCTTTCTGCCACAAATAATATTTATAAAGGAGGTCTTCATCAAGGATTCTCTCTCTGTGGATGGTGGTAACCAAAAAAGTGCAAAAATAACACCCACAATAGTAACTGTGCTCTATGCACTCCTTCCCCCTTTGGAACCACCCTGTGGCTGCTCTCCAAATTGCAGTCCCCCAGTTTCATGCTCAGCTACTGCTCTTCTTCATTCTTGTTTGTGCAAGGTAAGATGGAGAAAAAGAAACACAGAGACTGGAGATTTTCATCAAACCACACAGAAGTGAGAAAAACTTAGATGCACCACCAACCCCTCACCTCCCCTGGAAAGGAAGGAGATGAAACAGCTGAATGATAAGGATGACCAGAGCAGAAGCTCTAGCTGCACTGTCCCTTGTAGTCAGAGGGTGAAAGCATTTTGTGCTGAAGCAGAGGAAGGCAGAATGCTGGGAAAGCTGAGTAGATGGTTTCACTCAAAGGAGTTTTCCCTGGATATGCTGAGGAAGGCACAGGGGCTCACAATCTACAGGCCATTAGCAAAAGGTAGAAGCTCTGCACACTGACTTTCTGAAGAGAGAGAAGCCCCCATTTTTGTAGATATCATTACCTTGCATTACTTTGCATTAGGCAAGTTGCTGGCTTGGGGCACACTCCCTTGGAGCTGCTTGAGAAGCCTGTGTGTACCTCTCGCTTGCACGTGGCCTCTCTGTGCTCAGGAATCCAACGTAAGGTTTATATCATCCCACACAGAGGTGCAGATGTTGGCTTCCCAGAGCAGCAATAACATGTCTCCTCTCCAGTAAGTTATGTTGTTTTCCTAGCGTCTCCTCTGAAGTCACTCTGGCTGCTCCTGGTTCTTCCACATCTCTATACTCCATACACTCACACATTTTGTTCTCTTTGAGAATTTTTGGCTGGAGACTGTCGGAATGTCATAAGGCATATCTGTCCAGATTTTGAACTTGCTTAAACTGGCCAAGCTCAGAATTAGTGTTTTATATCTACACAGGATCTGTTTCATGCTCTTACCAGCAAAGATAACACTAGTACAGTTGTTCCATTGGTCATACTGCTTGCAAACTAATCATTTATAGTGGGACGGGGGCGTAGAAATGAGTAAAAACTTTTTTTTTCTTTTATGGTGTAATATTTTGACCTGTTTTAGTAAGTTAGCTGTTACAAAGCACTGTAAGCAGCTGACATGGGCCCATTTACTCACACATGTAACTAACCACCCTTGTTGAGACATGATTCCAGTACTATAAGCCCTGTTCTACTGAATTCATTGAAATTGCTCCCAACTTACATTACCATAAATGAGAATAGAATTAGGTTTACCATGAATATGCAGCCCTATGCATATGCAATTTTACTATGTATTGAGATATATGTGTGCATAAATCACCTATGCACAAAGTGCATATACATATTGTCATTCTTATAAATCAGCAGATTCAAATAAGATATTCTGCTAGAAAACAGCTTATATAATGACTATAGTTAAAAATAGTAATTTTGGAATTAAAATGAGAGCTCAAATTGAAATCTTTTCATCTGCTCAGTTTTACTGCAGTGCAAGTTGCTCAGTACATACCTTAACAGTAATATATTATTTGCAACTACAGGATTTTCTTTTTTAAAAAGTCAGGAAGCCATTGCAGTTTTTTGTGACTGAACAAATGTTAGGACTAGCTGCTTCTGAATTTGAAGGGATACAAAGAGGAGGTGAGGACAATCCAGGCCAATTCAGTTCATCCTTGACAGTCACCTCACTGGCTTTAGGCTTCAATGAGAAGGGCAGATTGGGCTTCTGGTCTTGAGAAACACTGGTCTGTGGCAGGAGATGTACAGACAGGGAGTGAGTAGGAAATGTGTCACATATCTTAAGAACTTACAATCTGACTCAAAGGCTGAAAAAGGGCAAGAAAGCTTCAGAAGTAGAGTTCTCTCTCATATCATCATATGACAGGGAAGCTTCTAAATTTGCAAGCTTCTAAAGAGTGGCAGATGCAGGAGTTAACAATAGCAGCAATATTATTTTTATAATATTTTAACATTTTGGAAATCCCTACATTGAATGAGCAGAAACTACAGAACAAGAAGACTAATGACCAAAGATTTAAAAGAACTGAAGCAAAGATTCAGTTCACACTTAAGGCATGTTTGAATTGGCCTTAAGTCATTGAAAAGAAAAAAAATACCAAAAAATTGTAGAATTAAGTTGATATATGGTACTCCTCACAGTCCAAATTAAGGAGAGTTTTGCTAGTGACTTTGGCAAATGTAAGTTTGACAAACTCTTTCAGTGCTGCACTCAGCAGTCAAAGCAACTTCTTTTCTTATTAAGCACAAGCATCTGCAGGCAATAATGGATAGTAATTCACAGTCAGTTTTACCAGTTTAGGGTAGGAGCTACAGAGATGTAATATAAAAGGCTACAAATGCTTCCATGAAGCTTTAAATCAGTGTAGAATTAGATGAAGTGCTCACCAGAGAGAACTGTCACTTCAGGGTGTTACCTTTCCTTTGCCTCTTTACAGACCACACAAAAAAGCTGGAGGGTGCTCACAGGGAACAGAGCTGACAGGGCTGCAGTTTAACAGGGTGACGTTTCAACAGTACATTTCCAAGTTAGCAACCTCGCATAATCCAAGGACTGCCAAAAGGCAAGGGGAGCCAGGGGGTGAGGGGTGAAGGCAAGGGGAAATTAAAAGCCAGTCTACATTCAGAAACATGCTTGCTGAGGTTCTGTAGAAATCTCTCTAGCCAGCAATCTGTTCAAGAGTTTTCCAAAAGCTTTCCAAGTCATTCAAAGCTGCCTCGATCATGCTATGCATAGTTAATTCTACTTCCTTGTGTTGCCCTCCCCTCAAATCGGGGGGACTGGCAGTAAATGCTGCTCTGAACAAAACCTTTGATCCAACCTTCCTCCTTTCATTGCACTGTTGTCTCCTTCCCAGTTCGACCTCTCATTTCAGCTTGGAAATGAATGCTCACTTGCAGGCTGAATGGAATCCTTATGGGCTGTATCTCAAACTCTAAAGGTGTTTTTAGTTTAGCCGCTTTTCTTAAATCTATGCCTGCTGATTAATCTGAAGTTGCTCGTGAGCCCTTTTCAAAGAGGACCTGGCAATCTACCTAAAAATCCCTGGATTAAGTCCAAGTAGTTTAGCTGTTTTTTAGGCTTCCCTACTCAATGCAGGACATCAGACAGGTATTTTCAGAACTTGTTTCTCCACTTTGCTGGGTTTTGCAGTGTATAACATCAGTAAAGATTCACTAGAAACAGCAGCCTCTGGTTTTGCCGCAGTTCTTTTCAAAGTAGTTAGAAAACTGTTGCTATAAAAACAGATCCCTTACACTCCATTCAAAACAGATTTCTGCAAATACTCCTGTAAGCACCAGTACACTCACTGTTCCAGAGGGACATAGATTTGCTACCACAAACTATTCAAAATACCTGTGCTCTGAAACTGGATGCTCGGAGTGGCTACCCCGCACTGTGCACCCGTGCCTTCTCCTTTGGAGTCACAGAAAGACGACAGGATTTAGTTTTTGAGGCTCTTGTTTTCTAAGGGAGAAGAAAAAAAGATAAGAATAAAAAAGGAGCAACATACTCAAGTAGTAGGGGTGGGCACGGCCAGGCCCAGTTCCAATCTCAGGAAAAGATTTGAGCCCCCAACTGCACATACTCACAGATCGCAGATGTGAACATCTCTGGAACTGAGCCTCAGCCAGGGGAAGCTGCATTAGCTCTCCAGACTGACTCTGAAAAGCTCCAAAAATAATGGTACTACTATTCTGAAGTGAGGCTACTTCCTTCAACATCTGTGGTGAATATGTGATACGGGCTGCTATAAGCATCACACGTATTTAAAACTAACAGGAGATGTCAAGGCTTGGTCCAGCCACATTGTGGTCATTAGGAGGAGGGAGTTACACAAACGCTTCATGAGATACATATGCTGCTCCAGGGGTACTACGGGTTAGCCTGCTCTGAGAAATCTCCCATGCTGCCCACATTTTTGAGAAATAACAAAAAGCCCCCAACAAACCCTTCCAAAGTATAAAGAGGACACAAAATATCTTTCAGTGTAGTTCTCAATGATGAGATATTTACCTTCTGTTTAGCTGATGGCTTTTAAATGAACCTCTACCCTTGCCTACTGCACAAAGAAAAAAAAACCCAATAAAATATCTGACAACATTTATTACATTACTTCTAATGGCTCATTAAAATAATGACACTTCCTTATTATGGAATAAGTTAGTCCCATTGTCAGTCCATTGCTCTCTACAGACAGAATGTGTTCTCAGAAATTGTTTTTTAAAATAAAAATTAAGAATTGCAGTATTTTCAAGCAAAAAAAACCCTACTTTTCTGAATCAACCAGAAGCATTATTATTGGTTTTTATTAACACATACAAAATTATTAGGGTATACAAATGTGTTTCTTTTTTTTTTTTGACACAGTGAAAACTAAATAAATGGGCATTACATTTGTTTACATCACATTTTGTTTCAAAAAACAGTTAATGATTAAACCAAGAAATTTATTTATATATATATATATATGTATAAAAAAAAAAAGAGCTTGAAATAGCTGGATAACAAATAATTGATTTATACTATCAAAAGGCTGGGAGCACTTGTGTCTCGTGTGATTGTGCCCTTAGTTTTCAAACTATGACCCCCCACTCAGAGAAGTTTCTATCAAAAATCCAAAGAAAACAACAATAAAAAACCTCAACAAAACAAACACCACCCTACTCCCCCCCACAAAAACCAAAACACCGACTCCCCCCAGAACACAAAACCTCAAAGCAATGGCACAACTTTCAACAGGCAAATATTTTTTTCCTGACGGCTTCAAGCACAAATGGATTATTTTAAATATACATAAACCTACAGTAAATTAAAAAAATAGAAGATTACTTTACACAATGCATGGAAACCATTTCTAGTGAGCACAAACATTTACAACTGTGTCATGTTTTTTCCTTGCATAACCCATACTCACACACAAACCAGTTTTCAAAAGAATTGGTGAAATATTCAGTCCACATTTGTTTCTTTTATACAATATGAAATGGTTACAATACCATAGGATTTTTTAGAATAAGTTAAACATCAAGACATATGGCAATAGCATTGTACTATTCTTTCTACATACATTTGAAATCCTGAATTTCAGTCTATTTTTATTCAGTCACAAAAATGAATAAAGACTAAGATCCAGTTATACTGGAAAGCTAGACTAGTTTAGAAACCACAAATACTGTAAGCACTTTGGTATAATATGTACAGATTGTGCTGTCAATGTCATGCTTGCATACATTATAGAATTGATCAACAGATTCCCACTGGTGGAATAAAGTAAAAAAGGTACTGTAAGACTTGCTCTCTTATTTCTTTTCCTCTTTGCAAATGATTGAAAGAGGACACACCAGAAGTACACACACAGCATTTGTATGATGTGACTGAAAATTAAATATTAAAGTGTTTTTAAATACAATGCAAGGCCAGTCTTCTTAAGTGCATAGAACATAATGCAGAATACTGTTAATTACAGGGGCAACTACAAAGATATGAAACATTCTAACGGATATTGAACAACGTTCTTACAAAAAAAAGAGGTGTGAATGAGAATAAGCATTCTATTGTTACAAAGATCAACACATTTTATCCCCCACTGGTAAGAGAAACTAACTGCTGCATCATAAAAGATGTATCTATCAACTGCATCCATTCTATCTCTTTCTCTCAGAGGCTTAGAATTGCACTCTTAAGCTCCTAAGCAGCTTGGATATTTGGTTGGGGTTTTTTTCCTTTTTCTTCCCCCCGCTATTTTTAACAAAAGTTTTATCTTCCTGAAAGCACAACTCAAAAAGTGCATTTTAAATTACAGGGCTTACATTCCCCCCCAATTTTATGGATGCATTTGCTGTAGTTTAGAAATTTTAGCTTACCCTATTCAATCTTTCTACTACTACAGTTTATCAGAATGTCTCAGATTTATTCAGGCTATTCTGCCAACAAGTTAAGTAGCCCCTTTTCCTGCAAAGCAAATGGTATTAAATTATAAGAAAGGCAAAAGACTAATCTTTACTGAAGTGAAACAACCTTAAAGAACAAGGACTGCAGGATTTTCAGAAGATTTGAGCTGTATGCAGTTTTCTCAAATTTGTATTTTCTTCTTTAGATTTTGGGATACTTTAGTACATATATTCTGTTCCACTAACACTGCAAGTCTCAGGAACAAAATGGTAGCCTCAAGATTCTCAACCCAACCAGAGGAAACTCACCCCAATCATTACTCATTTCTTACACAACACAACAACCCATTTAACATGTAAACACAAGCAGTGATGGTTCTCATTTGAATCTCCTACTGTGGCAAGTAATACTTCAAAGGTATCAGAAACACTTTAGTTAATGTCTCCATATTTCCCCCGTTTCTTAGATGCTTTCTTTTCCTTACAGAAGTTTTAACTGTTCAACATCAAACAAAACAATTGCACAAGAACTACAGCACCAAGCTTTGCTAACTGAAACTGTTGTAGAGCACACACAGAAGAATTTGACTATGGTTGTTGAGTGAGCTAGAAGTCAAATGAGCTTAAATAAAACTAATGTTAACACATTCTTTAATTGAAATGATTAATTCTTAGCAGAAATAAATTAAGATCAGTCTGATCTTACTGTAAGCTAGTTGGTGACCCAGCCAGACTTTTGTGCAGATTGGGGTTTTGACTGTGCCTGTTCCGGCTGCGAACAGATGAAAACATTGTGTTGCAACCTGGGACTTTGCATTTGTGGAGCTGGCGGAGATGCACAGTTTTGTAATGAGCCCTGAAAGTTCCTTTATTACTGTATGTTTTTTGACATATATGACAAGTTATCGGCAAACTGGAAGGTAAATTTATAAAGTTTTGATTAGCTTTCTCAATTAAAGTACAGTCTTGGTAGAGTTCATCACTGGGCATTAGGCTGGGTCCTTCACAGCTTTCATCACTGTCATCCAAGGGCATGGTGCATATTTCACTTCCTCCATCAGAATCCCATGAAGAATGAGCACTGCTCTCAGATTTAACGCTGGAAGCAGTGCTTAGATCCAGAACAGCTCCATCATTTAATGGATCATATCCATAACTCTCAGAACAGGGTTCTGCAATTTTGCTCATTGGAAAAACGTAGCTGCCTGTTCTGTTCATTCCTTTGAAGATTACAGAAGTATGTCCAACATGTTGTTTTAAAGAAACATCTTGGCAAAACTCCTTAGCCATGTCTTTCAAGAGGTATGTTGCATTGAAATGGTTGTTGAATTCCAGTGTATCTTTAGTCAGAAGCTTATGATGAAGATTTAGGTTTGAACTATGTCTAAAAGAACAAAGACAAGCTTAGCAAGAAAGTGTTTCACCTCACTTAACAGCTGTTTCATAATGATCATAAACAAAGAAAGGAAAATCAATTTTTAGTAGCATGCATGAATTGTGGACTTCAGATTTGACCAACTGCCACACTGGGAGTGTACATGAACAATTTGCACATGTGACTGGGTTTCTGAACTTGCTTTCACTGGCATATATCAGATTCTATGCAATAACTTGACAGCAATCAATGTTTTAGATTCTTTCCTGCTTTGGGGATAGCTGTCTGCTCTGCTAGATCTAGTGCTAAGCCTAAAAGAGGTGGGAACAGACTAAAAGCCTGTAAACTGAACTGAGATCAGAGAATGGACTGAGATGGGTAAGAAACAAAATTCTTTCCCAATGGACCAAGCAGGAAAGGAGTGACACTTGAGTCTGCAAAAAATGTTGATGATCTGCAAGTACTGTAGCCATGTCCAGGATGCACTTGTACACATCAGTGCAGAGCCCTTTCTTGACAGGAGTTTCCTTGGAAAACGAAAATTGAATTATATGCAACTTGTGCTTTTCAAATGGGCATCTCTGGGTTTAGTTTAAAACAACCAAAACATACAGAATCACTGCTCCTCACTGAGTATTATCAATCAGCTCACTGAGAATGGCAGGCTTTGTCTAAAAGGCTGAGTTTATTGTAATATTGGCAAAAACATTTGTCTTTCTCTTTGCCATGGTTTAATCAGAACCATGAATTGTTCAAAAAAGCAAAGAAATATTTAGTACTTGTAGTCACACTACTCTATGGTAAAGTCTAGAAACTTCTGCAAAGTTGTTCCAAGTAGCTATTATTTTGTACAAAGCTTGTGAAATGTCTTCTGAGCTCACTTGCCTTTTTAAAAAAAAAAATTTAACCCATCTTCCAAAAGCACCTATGTTCAAACTTATCTCAACATACTGGTGTGGGAAGGAATTTGTGGCATGTGAATGCAAATCTTACTGCTGGCCTTCTTTCCTGTGGCCCATATCACAATTACAGTGGAGAGGAATTCACATCTGGGAAGATGCAGGCAGCAGGGTATGAAGCCCTGCCAGCAGCAGATGAATCTGTGCATCTCAGATGCAGCGGCCAGTCCTCAGAGACCAGCTCATCCTCTCTGGATTGCATCAGCTGGCTCCAGCACTCCTAGCAGATTACAGACAATCTAAACCTCGTGTCACTCTCAACTACTTTCCAGGCATGCTTCCTGCAGCCAAAAGCTGCTCTAACACCACCGCAGACTTGGAAAACTTGTAACACTGTGTTGCACTTGAATAGGTTTGTTACCTATCACTAACCGCTTCAGATACATTACTGATGGGCAACAATAAAGCTTCAGCTCTTCCTTTATGTGCATAATAGGCTGAAATAAAACGAATTACAGCAATGCAGTACTGAAATGAACATTAAACTGAATCAAGCTCATGCTTTAGTTTAGAAATTAGTATTTAATTTCACAGAAAAACACTACTGATGTGAATACACACCAGATAGTGTTAGCGTGACTACCACTGTTAATTTTGGGCAGATTTGGCAAAACTAATCTTGCTTTTCTTATGGGCTTTTTCTCACCAGTATGTTCCAAATCCTTGAGTAAAGAAAGGACAAGGCAAATGAGGATTTCATGAATTGACCTCATTACTTTTTCATTAAAAAGCACTGTATACATTAAAATACACATGAAAGTACATATTAAACATATAAGTCCACACATGCATCTACTGGAAAATTGCTGAATTCATACCCTTATGGCTTTCCCTTTATGTACTAAAGTATTCTTTCAACTACTGCAGTCTTTATCAGTTATGAAATTTTCATGGCTTTATTTAATACCTTGTAGTCATGTAGAAAGGAAATGTTTCTTTCAATGGATTTTCATTTCAAGAATGTTCTGATAAGTTATCATACCTGTTATACGAGGATACACAGAAAATATTTGTAGGCTCCATTCCTCAAACACTCATTTTAATTTCAAATTAGGCTCCATTGTGATGGTAAAATAAATACAATTTTGTTTATAATTTTCTTACCTGTCTCGACTTCTACGAGAAGGGAAAGCAGCATTACAGCCCTCAACTGTGCAAATATGCATTTCTTTGAGATGTACATTTTTGAAATGCATTTTTACACTGTAAGGGTTTTTAAAAGTCTTCTTACAGATGTCGCAATGAAAGCGGCTTTCTTCCTTCTGAATCCCTAGTGCATGTTGACTGACATGATCCATATCTTTAGAGTCTTCAAAACAAGGAATGGCAGCACCCCTGTTTGACAAAGTGCTGAAAAAGCCCCCGGTCAGCAAGTGGTGTTGCAATTCAGGGCAGTCATTTTTAGGAATCCTGTGCTTTGACTGCTCTTTAATATACATGGGGGGTTCAGTCATTTGTTTTATAACATCACTGTGGTGGTGTTTTGGATCTTCATACATAATCTCATGGGAAACTATTTTTAATGGTTGGTTTTCTTCTGGTTTAACCTCTTTCTCACAGTGTTGCAATTCATTCTCAGAGATATCCTCGATGTATTTGTTATTTGGTGCAAAGACCGATTCAAAATATTTTGGGCCCTCTACCCCAGAGAGAGATTTCCATGAA
Organism: Oenanthe melanoleuca; assembly: GCF_029582105.1. Classification (NCBI taxonomy): domain Eukaryota; kingdom Metazoa; phylum Chordata; class Aves; order Passeriformes; family Muscicapidae; genus Oenanthe; species Oenanthe melanoleuca. The sequence goes on from NC_079344.1 coordinate 8,425,813, forward strand.
TTACCTGAATGGGGGTGCTTTTCCACCCTGTCGGTCACCCGCTTCTCTATCTTTTGTTCACAGGTCTCAAGCTCTCCATCGCTTACCCCCTGCAGACGTGACTCATCTTCAGAGCTGGCAACATCGCTACTTTCATTGGGTGTCTCAACAGCTTCTTTCTCTATCTTAATGGGCATGCTCGACTTGCGAGATTTCTTCTTGGGGAGCATGTCAAATGGCAATTCATTGGAAACAAGCTGCTCTGGTATTGAGGAAGAAACAAGAGGCAGAGAAGGAAGAGTACCTGGAGTATTGGCAAGCTCAGCTGGTGTGACTGGACTACGGTAAAAAGGAAGAACAGGCTGTACTGTCTTCAGGTTTGGAAAGAGGACACCGTTATGTCCAATACTGGAAAATCCAGCCTGGCCTTTTGAATCTGTACAAGAGCTGGCATAGCTGGAAATCGTTCTGCTATCCGGAGTTAAAATTGTGAATTCTGTCCTTTTACTATCTCCAGGTCCAGAAATGGTCAAACCATTTCTTAGATCTTTATCCCTGTTGTTTCTGTTCATTGGCATATGGAGTCTGGGGTTAGGATTTGCACTATGACGATTTCGACTACGCAATGAACTAAATACCATGTTGCAGCCCTCAATGGTGCATTTGTGCTTTATCTTCAGATGAACAGCATTGTAATGTATTTTCAAAGTACCTTTGTCATAAAATGTTTTTTCACATGCAGTGCAGAAGACACGCCCTTTCCTTGGCCCCACATTTTTTTCCACAGATTTAATTTTGTTTTCTGGAGATAGTGCTGTCATTTCAAGCTTGGCTGCTGTATTATGTGAACTGGAATCACTTAAAAGGGCATCATCTTCTGTTTTAGTGACATCTGGACCATTTATGCTCCTCTCATTTTCAACTTGAAATGGTGCAGAACTAGAAGTTAAGAAACTGCTTTCAGAAAATGGAATCTGAAGATCTTGTTTGGTTTCGTTGCTATGGTCTTGACCTTGCTCAATCAAATGTCTTTCTGGTGGTGAACCTATCAAAGGTGGAGGCACTGGACTGAAAAACTGAAACGGCAGCATGAAAGCCATGCTATTTACAATATTCTCAAAGGGATGAATGTTGGTGGGACTCATTTTGTCCAAGGAAGCAGAAAAATTAGGACTGTGTGGGCTGCAGCTCTCAATGAATGCCCTAATATCCAAATTGGCAGTTGGAGGTGGTATTATGATTGACTGCCCTTCTTTCTCCTGAATTGCCATTAACTCTACAATGGACTTAGTTTCTCCAAAGCGAAGAAACTGCTGCAAAGTAGCCAGTTCTTCTTCAGTGGTCATTATGCTCCAGTGATCCAGCACCTTTCCTGAAGCATCCTAAAGCCAAAAATATTTAAATGAGTTAGATATTACTTAAGGCAAACAAAAAACACCTCCCCTCAAACCTCTCTTTTTTTTCAGGGACTAAAATTTCTTCTCTAGCAAAAAAATTTTAAAATTCCATTTAATGAGATTAATGCGAAGTCTGTGATAATTTCCAAATTTTGCCACATTGGTGATATTATTTCTTCCTGAACTGACAGAAATACTTTCCAATAAACTATTTTTTTCCACAAAAATTAAGACATGGTATTTGAACAACAGATAGTATCCTAAAAGCACAGACAGCAGAGATGGAGCAATCAGACCAAGATTTAGCTCCTCATTTAAGTCAAGTATTCTTTCATTGCAAGTTTAATAATCTTCCAAGCAACTAAGATCAGAGAACAAATGAACCTATATTGATCTATTGCCAGTTTTCACAGAGCACAGCTGTAATTACACTAGTGTTGGAGTTCTTTCAAACTCTAGCTATGCCTAACTTTTCCCAATAACTACAATAAATATTTTATCACAGAACATGTATTTGATGGCCTACTGAGATTTTTCACAGTGCATGTAAGAGTTTCTAAGATGATGAAGAACGTAACATTATAAATTTTTCATGTGATAGAGGTTCAAGGTAATTGATTCCATATTTTTAATCCTAACACTAAAAAGCAAGATTATCAAGACCATTAAATATTGATTCATGTCATAATGTAAGATCATAATGTTACTTTACATAAAAGGTAACTTCCACAGCAGCAAGGACTAACATCAGTGTAAGCACATAGGGCCAAATACACTCTGGCTGCAGCTCCAGTAAGGTCGATAGCACTACCAGAGATGAATATTGTCCCTGGTGTTTTAAATAATGGCAAGTTTATTTCTTGATGTATTATTCTGCTGTATAAAAGCAAACTCTCTGTTTAAATAATACTGGAACAAATTCCAAAGCCTTTACTTTGATACATTACCAGCAACTTTTGATTTTTATTTTTGCTTACCTTTGTTGTTAGATTTGAGCAAGTGGAAAGATTTCAATTAAGTTAAACTAAAAAAGAGAGCAATCACCAGAAATCCACTCTTTCTTTTCTGGCATTAAGCTTGTACAGGTCTATTACTGCCTTTCAGATGTGCACACTGTTAACACATTGTGAACCACTGAGAAGATTAAGCTAGAAAACTACTTAACTGTCATATTTCTATTTTAAAAGCCCCTCTAAATACCTGTAGCACATATCCACGTATATAATCCTGCAGTGTCCAATCCAGAGCATGGAGAATCTGTATCACCTCTTCCTGCTTCAGAACACTGAAAAGCCGATCGAGCAGAATTTTAAGGCGCACAGGAATGGCTTGAGTTCCATACAACATGAGGCTACTGATATCAAAGACAACATTGGATTGAACTATTTCTACTTGGCTTGATGGGTAGAGGTTTGGAATTCTTAGTTTGCTCAGGGCTGAAAACAAAAATCACAAAATGTAAATAAACTTGAGTCCTGAGGAAGAGAAAATGGAATGCAACTAATACTGGGGTGGGGGTTGAGGAGTGACAAAAAGCATATGACAGTTATGAGGATCCTAAATGGTTTTCTATAGATTGTAAAAACAAATATTACCATGTGCTACCCATCCATGCCGGCATTGGTCACATTGTCGCTGATTTATTTTCCCAGGTTTGAAACACTGACAACTACAGTTCACGAGAGTGCACCGGATAGCCTGGGGATCAATGGAAAGCATTATAGGTGATATATCAGCACCATTCAGAGTGTGCAGATTATACATCTACAGTACCCCCACAAAATCCACATGAACACAGTTAACATACCAGCACAGACCTATCAATGTGCAACATAAGTAATCCAGGCAAAGCCTGAGTTATACAAGGCTACCTCTGCCTGGAAGAGTCAAGTCACCAGCAGAAACACTACAGTAATATGGAAGAAGAATACTTAATAATATACATAGCAACACTTCTGTGGATTTATTTAGGCTGAAGCACCTTAATACTGATTATTGGTATAAATTATGAATTCATCTAAGCTATGTTCCTCATGTATGATCACTTTCTCAGGAAGACCCCTCTCTTGCAGTTTTGCTGAAACTCCATACTGCAATATAGCAAGTCCTAATGAGCTCTGCACAGATGCCATGCCCTACACACTCAGGATTCACATGAAATATTTGTATTCTGTCAAAGACACAAAAGTTCACCGAAAAGTACTCTAACTCCTCAAAGACTGAGCAATCACATTTTGTAAGGGAAATGCTTGAAAGCAAAATAGAGCACAGAGAGCAACCAGTTGCACAGTTGAGTTTGTATATCACTTTACCCTCACCAAGGTCATCTATAATACAAATCAAATTAGTATTCAGATGTCCCTAATCAATGGGGTGATACAAACTTGCTTCCTGGAATATATGATTTCTTCTGTATGTGCCCATCTGCTGGAGAAGGCAAACAGACAACTTGGAGGTCCTAGTTAAAGCTCCAGAGGGATTTGCTACAGAGCAAAGCTTTTGCAGGATTCTGTACTGCTTGGATCTGGCACTGAGAATAGTTCCTGCATAAACAGGAAATTTATTGAGGGAGGGAGAGCAAAGAAATTGATGTGCAGAAAGTCTTCACCGGAATAATAAAGAAAAAGAGTTAGATCATGCAATTGAAAAATGTCTGCATTTTTTTGCTTTTAAATTAATGTTCCCTCTCCCAGGGTTTTATGCAAAATGGGGACTTCCACTCTTCAAAATACCTTTTGGAAAGTAAGATAAGATTTGAAGAAAAAAGGAAACATGGCATTCCCACACTGGCACTTCAGAAAGCATACAAGGAAGCCTAATTGTCCAAAAACTTTCTAAGAAAGATGGATGCAAGAAGCATTTAAACTCAAAAGTACATGGCAGAAAGTTAATTTCACAGATTTGCAATGGGCATTTTTTTAGACTTGAAGAATCTGGCTGACTCAGGGCAGAAGAGGACACTGCATACAAAAGGTTACTCTAAACAAGTATGTTCATGACATTTGGATGTCTAGTAATGGATTTGGAGCGAGGTTTTAAAATCTCAGTAACAGGCTTATCCAGGAGTTACCTTACACACACATCTCCAAACTGCAGTGACTTGATGCTGAGATTTGCCTGTATTTGAAGAACTGGAACAAGTGGCAACAGGGCTCTTGAAATCTCTGAATCACTTTGCCTTTAATCTTTTAAAGGAGCCATTGCAAAATCCTGTGTTCTTGAGAAAAGCTCTGTGCTCCCCATAAAGACATAAAATACACATCAATATCCTACACAGTGTCAATTGCTTCATTTTAATGGAGGATATATTTTCACTTAGATGCTAAAATACTTCCATATAACAATAAAAAGCCATAAATTTCTTATGGAAAGGTTGGGGGAAGAAAAGCTGTAGATGACTGCAGATTCATTTCTACCACAAGATATCAAACAATAATGCAGTTTGAGTCTTCTGCATACGTAATATTCTGTGACTTGCCTGGACTGAAGCCCTTCCACAGGCAACCTGCTAGGTTCAATAAGGTACAGTGCATTCCATAAATGCATCTTTTACATTCCCTTCAGACAAAATTACAAAAGAGTAATTCCTTTTTCTGCAAGAAGTAACAGAATTCTGCACAATGAAAAAAGCTGTCATGATGATAAGTTAATTGAGATTTCAAAATTTTTTTCATTCCTTTTCCTTTGGACATGTTCCACAAACCACTGACCTTTAAAACCATTTTTTATATTTAATTTGTGTACCTGACAAGAAAGATACACCACAACAAATTCTGCATTTCATAGCATTCTGTAAGAGCCTTCTTCTATATGGTACATGTGTTTATTTTGCTTTCCAATGTATGTGTGGAAGACTGCACATGCCAAAATGGGAACAAGTAAAAGGAGGGCATTTTGTTTTACATATATGAAAGCAACTGCTACAAAGGGAATAGAGTTCCCCTCTTTTCCAAATATTGAGCTGAACCTCTCTCAAGTCACATTATTGCTTCTGGAAGCTAGAAGGAGTTAGCTTGCATCCTAGTAACATATCAAAGGTGCACCCTCAAATCAGGGATCTGCTGCTGACTTAAAAAGTTACTTGAAAGAACCCCTAAGAAGAAACAACTATGATTTTTCAGGTTTTTAGCATTTCCCTTCATTTGTGCTTGTCACAGTCTGAAGTCTCCTAAAGCTTTTCTAGCAACATTTATAATAATACATATAATACAGTCACAGAGAATATATAACAGGGCAAAATTAACTTCTGAGATAACCAGTCAATCATAATTTTATATTGTCATTGTTCAGTTTAAAAAGGCCTTTGTAAAGGATGCACTTTGATTATCTCCCAAATTAACACATATCAAACTTTAATGAAAAGAAATTCAGCAAAATTTCATGAAAATAATACCCTTCTCTTTTGCCCGTTAATCCTACCATCCTTAATACACCCATTCTAAGGTACTGTAATTATATAAAGTCTTTTAATAAGCTTTATTTTCCCAACAAGTGGAATGTACACACCATTTCATTCTGCAGAACAAAGGAATAACTTTCTGTATTGCATAGATACAAAGCTTGAAAATTATAATTAAAGGATTGGAAATGTAGAAGGAAATTACAGTGGAAATTTTTTTAAAGTACAATCCTTTCATTCACATCATTATTTAATTTCATTTTCTAGAAACAGAAGGCAGATGGTCTAAAAAACTAAATCTTATGCTATCATCAAGGATCTTGGTATTGCTTTCCAGTCACTCCTTCACAAATGGATCTTTCCTAATCCATTATCAGCCTCACTTTCTTAATTCTTTAAAAAAAAGAGTTGAAAAGACTGATCAAAATTTTCTGTGGTTTTACCAGCATGACTGTGGGAATTTGAATGCTGAACTTGAAATAAAAATGATCCCTCATTACAAGACAGACATTAACCATTAAACTGGTCACTGCAAAACATCTAACTACTAATCACTGAATCTTAACATCTGCTGCCTGAAAGTCACGCCTGCTCACATCCTTTTTTTGCCAGATATTGATGTGGCTTCAATTATGCTTCAAAAGTTACTGAATGTTTCTTCGCAACCCACTCACAGCCCTCACAACTAAGGAAAAGCCCAGGCTAATGGGACATACTCATGCTGATTCTGGCTTCATTTCACAAAGCAAGTTTGAGAAAGTCTCCCGGGCCTATGCTCACTTGCAACATACAACAAGGGAAAAAAAAAAAAAAAAAAAAAGCAGCAAGACAAGAAGGGTACTATAAGTGTGTCCAATCTCATTCAGTGTTAAATGGGTTCCGGTTTGACAGCATTCTAGCTTGGAAAATAAATTAAGAAGCAAGGAAATACTGAAGATCTTGTCAGGACTGAGTTGGAGATCTCCGCTCGTGCTGGAAAACTGCTCTGGGCGCAGACACCAGAGAGCAAGTGCCAGATTACCCTGGTGCTATTTAACAACAGAAATGCACAGGTCAGCACCCCCACTTCTGACACTTTCTGGAATGTAAGAAAAACCCTTGCTTTTTTTGCACAAAGTTTCTCCCCACTTTAAAAATTGCTGCTTTTCTTTTCAAGCTACTGCAATCGCATGAAGAGCTTGAGAGCTCCCCTGCTCTGCTATGAGGATTACTGACAAAATGGTGTCATTGATGCCAGGTTACAGGAATATTTTTGCAGGCAGGGCTTAGAAATTTTTATCAGTTTAAAATACAAGTTTGAAGAAGGAATAGGAGTTTCATGAAACAAATACGTGAGAGAAACTTTCATTAGATGAGCAATAGCAGATACTGCTTTCATTGCCCTCTCCTGAGGGTTTCTAGCAACAAGTCATTATCTCCTATGGCCATCTCATCATCCTTGGTGGTAATCCCACTGAATATATGTAATCCACCATGGCATGTACTCTGGTGAGCACTAATCCTATAGGAAAGAAGTGGGACATATCACATATTTGCAGAATAGACCCACAGTGGTTCCACACTAACAACACTTGTGGAGGAAGAGGCATGATTTACAGTGGGGCAAGAAATAAAATTCAACACGGGACATGTGTCTGGTTATTTGGAAGCATTATCTTGCTTGCTCCTCATAAAATATTTGCAAGGGAAGTAAAGGGATAGATACTTTTACCATCTCTTAAATTGAAAGTACAACCACAGCTAACTCAAAGGCCAAATCCTAATCTGTGTGTACCTTTCACAGAGAATAGTAACCATAAATGAGAGTGAAGATCCCTTTTGGTCCTTTTTTTTTTTTTCTTTCCTGTTTTTATTATAATCCACCATGTTTCTTTTGTTTGCAGAGTTTTAACAAGTTCCTTTCTCCTCACTGAGTTATATTTGATTACTTTTGTGTTTGAATCCTTTGCACAAACACTGAAAGTAGAGACAAATCAAAAACCCTTATCATAAGCATCTCTCTCAGTGCCATCCTTTCCCACAAGATACAATGAGCAAAGCTTTGCTTTGTCCATTGTTTGTCAGGCAACTTTTGCCACTTTCCCTTGGGATATATTTTGCTGATAAATAATACTGACTGTCAGCTTTGCCATGATTTAAAAGAAGTTCTCAATTTACATTTTGTTCACCTTGCTTTCAGTGTATCACAATCCAGCTTACCCATATTAGACTAATATCTGGAGTTTTATCCATGCCACATGTATGCCCCTGTCCACTCTATAGTGCATATTTAGCCCTTTTGTCTGTTCTTCCTGAAGACAGACTTCAGTTTTTTGATACAGTGTTGAGCTCTCTGTAGTTCACTGGAGCTAAAATACATGCCAGCATGTTCCATGTACAGTCACAAAATGTGCTGGGCTTCTCTAGATGGTGTAATTATTGAAGGCATAGCCCAACAATTAGGCATGAAATGCATGTTGATATTAAATCTCAAAGATTAAGCACCTTGCATCTCTAATCATTCCTTGAAAGTCTCAATGTACTCCCAGCTTAGTAAGGCTCTGAATCCCACCTGCCTTTGGAGACCATTAGCAGGGCTGCAGCAGCATCTTCAAGGAAAGGCTCTGGGCCATTTTCTTCTTCCTGACATGCTCACTTCAAAGATATAACAAGATGCCTGGAGGATGGACAGAACATGGAAGCCTTTTGCTGCCTGGAAGTGGAGCTGGGAAGACACACTGGGACCAGGAAAAGGAAGAAATAGTGCACTGCAGTACAGGTCTGACAGCAAGGCCCAGGTGGGAGTTACTCTGCACAAAGACTTGGCCCATGCTACGACCTGCACGTGCTCAGCTCAGCAATGTGGTGGCTCCTTCTGTCACATGTTTAAGGTCCTGGAAAGTTCCCCACCACCACAGCACAGAAACACTGCCTGCCTTTCACAGTCTGAGACCCTGAAACAAGGGGATTTCCACTCAAGTACATTTCCACCTAGTCCACTACACTTCGTTGCTGCAATTTCTATTATTTCTATACTAAAGTGTAGAAAAAAATTAAATAATTGTATAAAAGAAAAATGTCCTTAGAAATTTCTAATTATATTGGACTGAATGCACATATTTCCATAGTTTTATATCAAAAACCTTTTTCTTACAAAGTAACAGCTACTGTTAATAGTTATTTAATAAACACAAGTAACAACAAACTTTCCTAAAAAGCAAACCAGCTTTGCACCTTGTAACCAAAAAACATATCTGATATCTTCTGTATTTTGATCTTTTAATTAAGTAGAGAAAAGTTGTACACAGATGTGACAGAGTAAGCAGCTGACCAAATAACTCCAGCCTTTTCCATCCAGACCCGTTAAAAATGCTGGTCTGAGACGATTCATACGGCACTTTGTATTAGTAAAATAATTTAACAAAATTATTATTTCCTGCTTAAGAGATCAATTAGAAGACAGATGGGAAATGTGGAGGTGGGCCACGATTTGCTTTTTACAATGCCACTAAACACAAAGTTACACTCACAGCTCAGTTCCTAACCTACAATGGCTCCTCGGTAATCTGGCTGGTTTTCACTCACACCAACCATCTATTCCCACCAAGCTTAGGAGGTGCAAGAATCTTTGAAGAGTCCAGACAAAAAGCTTTTGTTTCAGAGGCCAACCATGGATTTAGAAATTGAACTTAACACCTATTCTACTTAAAATTTTGGCTGGTGCAACTACGACTCAACTCCCGCTTACCCCGTTCTGTGGGAGAATTATGTTATGATTTTTCTTCTAGAAGTACACAAAGGCCACAAGTTGAACACATTTTCTAGATAAGACGATGGAATACAACCCATTAATTATCTGGATTCTTATGTATATATCCATACTGTTTATTTGGGGTCAGATACCAAAACCTGACCTCCTTTTAAACATCCACAGCCTAAGAATACACATAATCAGGATATTTACAACCCAGAGCCTGCAGCAAGTTGCATTACCCCAATACTCTCTCATTCAGCAGGGCTGAACAAAACAAATTTTTCCCTAGAATTTGACCAGATCTTTCTCCTGTGGGGGCAACCAAGCATCTTGAATTGAGAACATTTAATTGTTCTCAAAAAAGATGAAAACATAACGGAAGTGAATAAGCTTAGTAAGATACAAGTGAAATAAGGTAATACCTTCACAGGATGGCACCACTCTGTCAAATCAACCTTTCTTGTGGATTTAAAAGACAGTGCCCATGTCACCACCTCATCAGAAAGTTTTTCTACGTGAGCAGAGTCCTAGGAGTGAGGAGCTGAGACAAGAGGCTGAGCTAAGCCCAGCCTCAGAGCCCAGAGCGGGTTCGGGCCCCACGAGCTCGGGGCAGTCTCGGGCACGGCAGCGGGCGAGGAAGCACAAGGAGCTGTTTCTGAGAAAGGCAGCCACGCTGCGAGGCCAAACCTTAATCACAGCATAACTTGTGGGATGAAAATCACTCCTCATGCATGTCACTTACCCTACAGGGCCCCTTAGGGCAACTCTTGTTAATGGCACTGTCAAAATAATTATAAAGAGTGAAGAATGTGTGTGTGTGAGCGTGAGCACACACACTCGAGTGCTACTCTAAACAAAAACTGGACAGTAAAACTTCATTTTACCATTCAGCAGCATGGCTGTAGATAGACTGGCTTATGCAGCAATTAATCTCCCTTGTTAACAACAGGTAAGTCCTGACAGACACCTCGGTCCACCTCAGGGACATAGGCAGAGCCTCTTTTATGGTTTGGTTTGGAAATGAAAACAAGAAATACAAATTGAGGAAGGAAGAATATCACATTATCATTATCTTAGAATTGTTATTTACTTTTGATTCTGAAACACTGCGATGCTACAGTTCCACAGCATACCTGCCCTAGCCTGCATAGGTCAGAAACATTTTGCTGGTATTAAGCAGTGTATCTATCATAAGATATTAAAATCATGTCCCTTTTAACAAATTTACAGGAAAAATCGTTCTTATTAGTGCATTTAAAAAATGAGTAACAGATTGCTGCATATTGATGAGAAACACTGGTCAGACTTTAGGGGTAAAGATAAGTCACTGGACAGAAATGGTGTGAAATTTTATGCGATAAACCACTAGATGCTATTTAATCTAACAAATAAATTGTGCACATACTACTTATCCATACTGACATACTAAGCATGCTACACTAAATGCTGAAGCTACAGATCTAGCCATGAACTGAAGATGAATTAAATATTTAACTGCAAGCCCTATGCTAGCAAGAAGTAAGTGTTATTAACACAAATGCATAAGTATCAGAGAAATGAGGAATATTAGAATATATCAATTGCATGGCCTTTAAAATATGTCTTTAACTCTTTACTAATTTTATAAAATGATGCATGTGTACAATGTGGATGAGTTAATGTTGTAAAGACAATCCTAAATTTTTCAGCTCCTCGCACTGCTGCTTAAGTCTCCAAGCCATAAAATATACATGCTTAAATTCTCTTCTTTTTTCCTGCTATGGAGTGAAGACATGGATTAAAGAATAAAAGTGAAATAACAGTTCTCTGAAACATTTAAGGTTACACAACTCCATTTAATGCAATTTCATAAATTCTAAACCCAAACACCATTTGTACACATACATGATCCTATCTATGGTGCTATAGTTATGCAATATTTTACGCAACTATGTAGCTCCATTGGTAAATTTCACAATTTAAAAATCAGTATTCCTTTATTGAACACAGGTGAGGAAATTTTCACCTGGCTTTCAGACATCAGTTAATCTCACATTAAAAAATATCTATTTCTCACTGATGATCTTCTATATTTGAAATTTGAAGTAAAAAAAAATGAATTATTCTTTTCTATTTTTTCCTCTTTGTTTAAATTCTATAATGGTTTTAAAGTGTGGAATGAAATATCATTCTTTATACTAAAATGACTGAAGTCTATTAAAAACTGCCACTTTCCTCATTCCCTCAATAAAATTTTTTTGAGTCGGAATACTGAAATTTTAATCTCTAGGATTTTTTTAAATGACAGCACAAAATAATACGAAATAAAAACTAAAAACAAGACAAGCAATGTCACTTGCTGTAAAATTTCAACTACAGCATCTGCTAGGACAAAACCTGCTGGCTTCCAGCACATAGGAACTGTGAGAGTTCCTGCACCACTGAAGCCAGAAAGGACAGGCAACGACCCAGAGGGCAAAATCAAAATCAAAATTTTTCTTCCTTACTTTTGGTGGATATTTTACTGAATAATGAATTCAAGATCCGTACCTAAACTTCAGCTCATATCTGCGTGAAAAATGTTTACTAAATGCCAAATCATCCCAAAATGCTTTTACAACACGTAACAAAAGCTCAAATATAAAATAAAACAAGAACATTTCTGTTTTTATCAGAGGTGTATTTAGCATCATTGTAATGAAGTCTTTATTACTGCAAACCAAATAATTCACTGGCTTGTTGAATTGGAAATGGAATGACACGCTCAATATGTAGGAACAGATCTTTTAACAGTATCACGAACAGACACAGAAGCTGGAAGTCAAGACATTTGGTATCAAAAGGCCAAACCTCGCCACAGCCTCAGGAGCAGAAGTTCAAGTAAATGCCCGTGAAGTGAACCAATATTTGTAATAATTTTTCCTATTTCTGTGAAGATTCAGCTCTCCCTAATGTTTGGATATGTTAGCAGATACCATTACTCTTAAGGCTCTGAATGGGTTGTAGATGGTTCAGTAAATCAAAGAATAAACAGAACAGCTACCTTTAAGAAATCAATCAAGCAAAAATATATATATATTAAGTATAACTAAAATATATTTTCCATAAGATAGTTATTTTTACATGTTCACTTATTGTTAAAAGCCTGATTAAACTGCAAATGGCTCAAAATTCTAGCGCTTAATTCAAACAGAATTGCACAATTATACTGATTATTAAAAAAACCCACTATCAGCACTATATACATAATGGTAAATAAACTAGTTGAATATCCAATACGTTCTTCAAAAGTCCTATTCTTCCCTTTTCTGTAAAAGGAGCAATCAGAAAGGTACTCTTCAGTGTGTATTGTTCTAATCACTAGAACAAAGCAAACCAACGTGCACTGTTGCTAGCAGTTAAAATAATGGTGGACCCACTTTGCCCCATGACCTGGAGTGAGACTCCCCCACCTCCCGCTCCTCCAGCACTGAGAGCTGAGCCACAATCTCACTGTTTTAAAACCAAAGGACAGAAACAGACTCTTGTCTAACGTAACGCTTGCATATCTTACAGCAAACTGCGCTTATTTTCCAAAAGGATGTTAAAAATAGAAGCATATGATCTTTTCCCACCTAGGATTGTATCCTTACAATTAAAGACTATTAGCTGGCATCCCTTTTAACCGTCAAACTCAGACAGTGGCAGTTCTACAGCCACAAAGAGAAGCAGTAAATGAGAAGAACATGTTACTACACTGCATTTGAGAAAGTTTGGCTCCAAGCTATGCACTGATTAATATCAGATCTCCTTCTTTACTTGCCTCTTGACAATCTTGTCACATCTGGCTGACAAATCCTTACAAGCTTATCCAAACCAAGGCAGCCCAGATCATGCTCCGGGAGTAGCTTGAAGGAAGCGGCAACACCAGCCATGTACTGATGTGCCATCATGAAACTAATGAAGCTGACTTCACTTGCAGACTGCAGGAACACGAAGAAACACAACATGCCCCAAGGTTTTGCAACATAACGCAGAGTTAGCTCACCAGAAGATAAGACAAACAATCAGCTCCCGAGGTTCAAGAAGCCAAGTAGCTACATGAATTACAAAAAATTTTATGGAATTGCTTGAACAACAATCTCAACTAAATGAGCACAATAAAATCCAACTTCAGATCAGATGCGAAAATTGACTGTTAAATGCCTTTCAAACAATAGTTTGTTTTAAATTAAAACAAAACTAGTCTATTTTATTTTCTCTTTCCCACATCCCCAAAATACCAGAATGTTGCCTGGCTCCCAGGTTATTCAAACTGAAACATATCTAAAAAAGAAAAGGAAAAAAAAAGAAAATAAAAAGAAAGAGGAAAAAAAATAGTGTCACTTTTTATCCGTAGGATTTTACAGAAGGATAAACCACAGCCTGTCTGTATCAGTAGTCCTCCCCTGGGTTAGTGATCTGCCCTCTCCTCATTTTTAAACCAAGAATTCGTTACACAGAGGACTGAAGTATTTGACCAATTAATAAACCAGAAAGTAAAATGCTGTATCTTAAACACATCTAACAAACCTCATAATGTATGAGCTGACAATTAAACCATGTTTATTTTTCTGTGTGATGAAAAAATCCAAATAAATAAGTTAAATGCATCACAACACAAGACACTTAATTAGCACAATATATTTAAAAACCCAGACCCCCCCCATACACACACACTCGTACTTAAACCCACACACCTCCTTCCCCCGCCCCCCCCTCCCCCCCCCAAAATACAAACGGACTGATCCTAGGAAAAGAATTGCTGGCCTTATTTTCTGGGTGCTAAATAGTCAAAAATAAATTGTATATAAAGGGCATACATTACACTCCACTTGTGGTAATTTCTAAAGAACTTTGTATCGAAATTACATTGTTGTCTGCTCTCTAGTGCATTTATACGTCATGATAATGATAATGTATCTGGTTAAAGCACTTGACTCAAAACACATCTGAGTCACAAATCACAGATTTTACTGCTATTAATGTATATTGAGGACTTGTACAATTAAACATTGTCAAGTATTTATGATTTACATGCTACTACTTCAATTGGAAAACAATTACACAAGTGATGGCTCTGCTTATTATAATCAGCCTGCAATTCTGCATTACTTACAGTAGAACAGGAAAGTCACACAGTTGTTTACAGTGCACAGCAGAAAGAAAAAATAGATTCTTTTTACAGAAACTAGTTTTCTACTTTTACAGTATCTTTTCAAAATTAAAAAATGGAGAGCACAGCTCCCTACAGCTCTCATCTCCATTGTTCATTACCCAAAACAACATCATTGCAACATTTTTTATATCTCCACAGTGCATAGCCATAAGTAAAAGTTGCACAGTAAAAACATACATTCATATAGAACTGCAAAGAACTTTCCTTACCTCAGACATTCTTACTGTGCTTATGTTTCCAGAGCTATAAAACAGTTTCCCATTCCCTCAGTGAGTTGTACAAAGAAGTACTGGAAACACTCCTGCCTGTACAAGTACTAAGGCAGAACCATCACACGCCTCTTTACTCTTGTCTGACTCTGAGCACCTCAAGGTCTGATGTATGCTCAGGCTGTGCACAGGGGAGTGAAATAAGATCCTCCCCCTTGGTGTTCTCCAGACCTACAGTACGAAGTTGTGTCTGCCTCTCACCTCTGCAGCCAGCTCTCACCTCGCTGCCCCGGAGTGCCGTGCTCCAGCGCGCTCCTCCAGTCGCAGGGCAGTCCCCTCACAGCTGGCTTGGAGAGGGCATGACACTCATCTTTCACAGAGATTTGATCAAAAGGAGTCACGGAGGCTTGAGGCGCTCCTAATGCAGTGCGAGGAGATTCTACCTCTGCTCTGGCAGCCTAAGTAATGCACTAAATCAATGCAGCTGACCTAGGGCCTATTACAATTTTTTTTTCTTCCTCTCAGAGTGTACAACTATCTGCAAATAAGCTATGAGGTACTTACGAGTAAAATTACTTATTTTTAGCGCCAGTGTTGTTTTTCAAATTGCAGCTGCTGCAGGTTTTTTGTTTTTTTTCCTTTTTAAACATTTGCAGGTCTCAAAGGTTCAGTGAGTGGGGTGTGTATTTTTTAAAGTTAAAACATTTCCCCTTATCAACTGACTTTTGAGTTAGAGCTGAATTTTATTCCTTTTTATGAAGTTGAAGCTTCCTATTAACAGCAGTACAGGTCATAAAGACAGGAGAAGAATTACTTTCTAGTAATTGGGCCAAAATCTGGTTTTAGTTATTCAGGTGTTGGGTTGCATTCATGAGCTAGAGCAGGATTTTTTGTCATAGTCCTTTCTCACCTATTTAAAAAACCAAAACAACCCCTCAGGACAAAACACTTCTTCTCTCCTCTCCTTTTAACTCCTGCAGATAATTTCTTTGCACTCTCCTACCTCAGGAATACACTGTAGTGAACCAGAGAGACATGAGCAAGTTGCAGTGAATTCAGAGGGAATCCCTGTAGGAACATACCAGGACAACATCTGACCAGACCTGTAATCCCATAGGAAAGGCAGCAGGAAATAAGATGGCTGTAGGGAGAAGACAGCTAACATATTATTATTGTTGGTTTATTAGTTGTCTTCTACTAATCCTGTTTACTATTCACTAGATAAGTGCACAAGGCTTAAGGAGAACCTAATTTACATTCAGCTAAATACTGGCATAGAGTTAATGTTAAGTGCATGGCAGTAATTGGAATCAGACCAGGATAAGGCCAACATGATCCCAGAATCTGGTCCTACAGAGCATGACAGGAAGCATATGCTTTCCTAAATCCTTAGGTTTCTCCACTCTGTGCCTTGTTTCTCCTGCTAAGCTATTGAACTAGGTAGAAAAACAGAGAGGGGGATGGAGTTTCCTAGAATGGTCTGCCAGATCCTTCTGGCAAAAAGCACTGAAGTGTGGCAAGAGCCAGCCACGAGTGGTGACTTGGTCCATTCCCAACAGAGCACCACATTGAGGCTCCACTGCCACCTCTGGGCCCTGGAAGACACCCCAGGCACTTCTCTCTTGAGGAGACCAGGCAGGACATGTGGATTATCACTGGTCTTGTAAACGGTGGGAAAAAGAGCCCAAGAAGTCATGGCCAAAAAATGTGTTATTTGAACTGATTCTTAACAGCAGTGTTTTAATAGCATCTGTTCTGTGATGGGCACAAAACCTAGCTGCTGTCTCGAGATGTTAACTCAAAGCCAAAGGCACACCTTGTTACTAAAATTGTATTTCCTTCTTAATGAAATAAGCAGTGATGTTAACTAAAAAGGACTCAACATGATTGAGAATTCTGCAACAAAGGTGAGAAGAGTGGCTTAAGATTACATAAACTGCCAGGAGCTCTGAATTGACTTCAAAATGATAAGTGACTAAAACTTAGATGTGTGGAGAGCTGCTCTTCCCTCTAGCGAGTTCCCAGGAAAAACCTATTTACTAGCTATCTGCCATTTGCCTGGAAGATGATAATTCTTATTAAATGGTCTAACTATCCTTAGCAAACAATTTAGGACCAAATTACTGTTTTCTTAATTAATTATCTACTAACAGTCTTTTATTTAAGCATTGTTTTCATTATTCAAGCTTTTTCAATGAATATTTAATGGGAGCATATTCATGCTCTTTTAAAATTGTTCACTATTTCTGATTAGCAATTTTTCAGTGTTTTACTACCTGAGCACTTCTTAGCAGAATCCAGTGATCCCTAGCACAATGTGACTTGTGCAAGGCATGATTAGCATCTACAGATCAACTGCTAAAGTAATACTGGTACATTAACAGTGTTTTCAGTAATTTCAGCTGATTCATAGTTCAAGCTTACTTGTACAGAGCAGTTACCAAGATGTATCTTAAGAATGACCAAAATAGAAAGCAGAGGGTGACTTCCCTAAAGCTTCTTCCAATTCCTGGAAAACCAGCTCTTGTGAAAAGAAACAGACATTGGGACAGGGTACCAGCCTCGAGACAGAGGTCCTGGACTTCACTTGGGGCTCTGCCACTGAATTGCTATTTGACCTGAGGTAAGTTATTTAAATTGATTTATATTTCCTTGCTTCTAAATTACTGTTTCTTTAGTTTTAAATCTATGTAAATTGTAAACTCTTTGAGGAAACTATAGCACCTCATTATGTTCTCAGGGACAGTGCTGAGGGCAAAGGAAAAGGTCCCCAGCTCTGAATTCCACCTATGTCATCACAAATACCAAAAATCACAGTGTAACAATGCAGCCCAAGAAAAGCAGCTTTCTCCTCCCACCTGCCTCAGCCTGTTCCTTCTTCTCCATGTCCCAGCCTGTGTGCTCAGAGCAGCACGAACGTAGGGGGATGCAGGGCAGATTAGGAAGTGCTCTTTGCTCTCGACCAAATGCAAGAGTATTTATGGTTTTGAGAAGAGTTCCAACACATGAAACTATAAAACTATAAACAAAAAGCTGCTGTTCTTAACTGATTTTAATATCTACAGTACTTTTAAAATGGGTATTAACTGCAGGGAATCACTACAAACAAAACTGAGTCATACAGCACAAAGTACAATAAAATCCCCAAGAAAAGATTTCTCCTGACTCTTAAATTTATATAATGACCTGAATTTTGGTGTTTGATTAAAAAAAAAAAACAAAAAACATTCTAAGTAGACTATCAGGAAAATAGCCAAGCACTGACTAAACACTGGGAGTAGGTTTGCTCTGCCACTGCATTCTCTAGGCAAATGAGCATGTAAATTCTAAATTCCCCAAGCACAGGCTGCTGTCTCTCGCTGTTCCTCCCAGAGTTCACTGCACAACGGCGTTAACCTCCCTGTCCCGCCTGCTTGGCCTAAATTCCAATCACATAATACACTATGTCCCTCTCTTAAATCAGTGCTGGCAAAGATCTTCACACTAATCTAATACTTTGCTCACTTGCCTTGGAGAGACGTGTGGATTAAACATTTCTCAGAAGAAATGTGAAGCAGTGGTCAGCCCCATGATCCTTCCACTGGGTCACCTTTCAGGGAGAAAAGCCAACAGGAGTAGGAATTGCTGCCCAGGACTACAGGGACACAAGATTTTGAGGAAGTAGGAGGGGAAAGAAATGGACTTTGAAAGTGAAGAGAACTCATAATCTGTCAGCAAGACATACAGTTGTGGGTTTCAAACCACTTGTAAGTTCAATGTTTTTTAAAATCTAACAAACCCATGCACACACGAAGATGAAAAGAGATTTAAACTTAGTGTGCTGCAGCACAGGTTTTCAGCACTAGTCAAACTACAAACAGGCCTGCTAAAGGCATAAAGTATTTGATAAAGTTTCCTAAGATGTGTGGAAGGACAGGGCGCTCCAGTTCTCACTAAGCAACAGAGAAACTCAAATTTCTTGTTCAGTATTTCCACACAGGCTGATTTTGTAAGGTAGCCTAAGCTAAAAAGTGTCCAAAACTGTTTTCTGCTAACAGTCTAACCAGTTTAAATGTTGCCCCATCTTGCTGCTTACATCCCCTTTAGGGAAATGAGACAAATTCAACCCAGCAAGATAAGTTTATTGAACACTCTCTGCATTTGCACCCCTGCTTCAGCACTAATTTTCATCTAACTGTTCATTGCATTACTTTTCTGTAGCCCAAAACAATAGTGAAGTCATTACAAAATGCTAACATTTAAAATGTGCATGGCAAACCCAGAGGCACATCACCAACACCAGTACCACTGACCCATTCCTGGTGCCTCTCCACTGACTAAGACCAAGAAACTGCAATTAACAATTAGGACTGGCCTGGACAGCAAGTTTCTTTTTAACTCGTATTAATGGTTGCTGTATGTCACCATATTTGCCTCCAAAAAATTTGGTTATGTAATACTTTTGCATCTAATAAAGTTTGGTGTTTTTAAGTCACAGCCTTTTTCAAGGCAAATCTCTCAGCATTAACAGTAGCATATTTATACAGTGTGGCATAATAAGGCATCGAACACCAAAACCTTTTTAGTATACTTTTTTGTATACTTTTAGCATATAGCTTTAACCTATGAAATATAATAAACCAAAGGAATTGGTTTGACTCCTCTGAGGAATTCAGTACGTTTGTTCATGTCATATCTTACTATTATTCACTACTTGAGATAGCCATGCTGATGATCCTCCCACCAAAGCCTTCCCCCACTTCCAATGATTTCTATAGTTGTATATTTAGATTCACCAATTTGGATTATTCATTCTTTGTGTAAATCTATTTGGAGCTATCTTAGGATCACCAGAATTATACAGTGCCCCACTTAACACATTGCTAGCATTAACCTTGAAGTATTACTCTATTCCACTCTTTCACTTTCTAGTGTTTTACTGTCTATCCTTCAATGCAGCTTTGCATTGAACAAAAGACATTTAGCATACACTTGATGACAAACAAGCACAGCATTTTAGTGCTCCTAACAAAAGCATATTCACATATGCCACAGCGGTGAGTTCACCCAATTCTGTCTGTTGAATGCTAACAATTTCATTCTAAGACCTGAGGGCATTTATGAAATCTCCAAATTAGGTTTATTAGATTGTTTTGGAGAGTCTGCACTAAAAGACTTTTTTTTCTCCTTCCTCCCACTGCCCCCCACTCTGGGCTGAGATAAAAAACTGGCTAACTGTTCTCTACCTTTCTAAACATTTTCACCTACAGTGAAGCATACAGCTTCTGTCTAAATGGATGGCAAAAGACTGCATCATTTTTCCATATACAATGTCATACACATGAATGAGATACCCACCCAGCTAGAGATAGGGCTATAAAGAGTGAGATGGGAATGCTGCAGCAAAAACAACACCCCCAAAGGCTCCTGACAGCTCTGCCCACCTTTTTATGCATGATCAGTCTAGTCTGGGATGGATTTGCATGAAAGTGCTAGCAAAAAATAAAAAAAAAAAATTGCAAAATTGAGTTCTTTGAGAACTTCCCAAAGATCAGAAAGGTTCTAGCAAGTGAAATGCAATTTTCCAATTTTATCTAATAACCAAACAATAATGGGAGTTGAAGTCTTTCACTGTCAGGGATTAAGGTGGATGCTGTATTGGCTGCACATGTCCCTTTCTGCACAGGTCTACCAACTGCCCTCAAATCTTGCAGATACTGTGAGGAGTTTAAAACATTTAATTGCTAACTCTGTTATTGAGGAATCTACCCTGTCAGACTGCAGCTCCTAACAACATTAAGTCTCTCAGAGCAAATCAGTTTTGATACTGATGTTTCTCAGAGGTGCAGTATTTAATCCTCAAATTACAACACAAGTTTTAACAGGCAGTTTTCTGCCTGTCACCAAGATTTAGTAATTGACAAAAAAATTCAAACCCCTTTCTAACACTAATGGTTTATCAAAAGAATACCAGTAATTTCAGTCAAGCCATTTTGATGAACCAGGCAGAAATACAATGGGGAGACAGACATGTTTATGCTATCTGATTGAAAGGGCTGAGACAGAATTCCAGAGACTTGGTGTTGTCATAAGAGGAACAGTCAGGAACCAGGACTGTGCCCTGGGGCCAAAGGGTGTGACACTGGGCCAGAGGTGTGTCAAAGTCAGAACAAAATGCCTGCCATAAAACCAGTAGCCGCTCATATTCACATGGTTAAAGAAAGGAAAGTTGGCAATATAACACCTGAAACAGTAGTGTTCTTTTTTCCCCCCAAAGATGATGAATCCTACCAATACAGGAGACCCTTCACCTACTCTGTGGAGTTTTGTATTTATTTTCACAGCCTCCAGCCTCTTCCTTCCTTTTGGTTATGGCTTTTTTTCTTATTTTCTCCTCTTTTTTCTGTCCTTCTTGTTCTGTAATACCAGGTAGTGGTTTTTAACCGTTTAAACCATGGCATATAATAACTGATGAGTAACACAGCAGTAATAGCAGTGGTGGCAATTTTGCTTTGTTTCATGGGAGTGTTAGAGTATTAGAGAGATGACTAGGACATGTCTCAGTGGCAGACTGATAAAATGAAAGATGAATTTTCCCTGCCTACAACTCCTGCCAAGTTTTAATCATAAACATCAAACAAGTCACAGGACATGTTTTTCCCAGGCAATGAAATAAAAAGCTAACAGTCTGTATTTTTTAAAACATTTTGGATGAAGAATTATTGTAAAAAATTTACTAATTTATCTACTGAAGATTCTTTTGCAAGCTCACCAGCTACAAATTTCTGACCAAATGGTTGAATTCAACAACCACACAAAGTACTGTCACTTCTATGACAATGCTTGTCATAGAGGCTTACTTGCCAGGTCTCCCGCTCTGCTCTTTCTTATAGCTTTATACATTAACCAAAACCTTAATTCTCAGTTCTCTTCCCATCTATGTACTCTTCTAATTGATTGGGAGAAAATTTCAGTTCCTATTTTACAGTGACATTCCAAGAAAACTTCCTTGAAAGCGTTACCCATCCTCCATTAGTAGATTTCTTCAAAGCTGCCTCTTTTACTAACTTAGTCCAGACATGTGCCTGCTCTTTTTATGTCTAGAATATGTGTTAAACTTCTGAAGTTTACCCAGGAGTGAAAGCAGAAGGCATAGCAATGTCCTGGAGTAGCATCTGCCTACCCCCTCCGAGTGGGATAGCACATCGATAGCAGGACGGTTTGCAGCGAGCTGTTTTTAATGGACAGCTCCCAGGTGACAGCAGACACTGCTGCAGCAGCAGCCGCAATATCATACATCCCTGATTGAACTTTGATTAATTTTCCAGACTTTCAGAGCCTGTGGCAAAAGGATCCACAGCGGTAGCCAGAGCCATTAACTCCATCTTTTGTGATTTCTTCTTCATTATGTTTGGGTCTTGATTGAACTTTGTTCCAAGTTAGTAGCTTTTGGCTATGGACAAGGGAGATAAGACTTTAGAAATGGAGTGCAGAAGGATAATATGTGAGAAACTTGCAGTAAAAGCTGCCTGGCTACTTGGTGGTAGCTTTGGATATACCTTGATGATGTGAGTGGCATTAAAAAAATGTTGGAATTCTGGCTAACACAAACCAGCACTTTATGCAGCCACAGTCCAAATGTCTTCCAACATTCGTGCAAAGCAGATGCTATTTTATTATGCTGAACAAATTCAAAATTATTGTGCTCACACAATGAATAAAATTACCATTCTTGGTCAAAGCTATAACATTACAGAAGCACTTGTTAAATAAATTAATAGTCCTAGTGGCCTCCAATATCATTTACAGAGTTTGCTGCTAAATTGTGCAAGCAACAACCCTATTATTGGTATGCTCAATAGGACAACTTTATACTGCACAGTCAACCTAGTGTCTGTAAGATTATCATACCCAAAAAACCAGCTCAGCAACAGCTAGGACAAATCCTACTGTTACTGGGGAAAAAACCAGAACTGACAATACTGAACTGAAAATGTTACACTAAGTTTTTCCTAAAGATCCTTTAGTATTTTCATCACATTTCTGCTTCCATCACTTTTGGTCGCAGAATGTCTAAATCCTTCACTGGCAAAGGGACATTTCAATTCTAAGATTACTTCACAAAAAAAGGAAAATTATCATTTTCCTATTCTTTTTACAGTTACTGTTCAAATCTATCACTATGATACATCTTCTGAATCACTTATATCTAGTTTTATGGCCTACTGTTGGTATTTGCCAATGGTGCTATATAAAAATTGTATGCAGAGGTGGCTGTAGTGATCTACAGAAATTTTTCCCCAAACCTAGAAAAGCCCTTTCAAAGCCCCTCTCAAAGCATGAAAACTGAAACTTACTGATGAGAAAAAAATATTAAACTATTAGGGGTGATTCAAAATCCACTATAAATCAAAGATATACACGATGTTTCCATAACATCTGACACAATGGGGCTTTGTCCCTACAAGAGGCCTCTGGGCATTCCTGTGATATAAGCTATAATAGATTTGTCTCTGTGAAGCTTTGAGTTATTGTGGCACCTCCAATAGAGGCAGCGTCTGAAATAATTTAAAACCTGGAAATAAGAGAAACCTTTTAAAAATAAAATACATAAATACTTATACAAACACACACATATATAAATAAATATAACTTTTCCTTGCTTTAAGCTTTATATTCATTGCCAAGAATAGCTGGCTGAGGAATTGGCATCTGCTGTGAGCTCTCATTTATTTTCCGACGCTGCCTTGCCCCATTGCCCAGGCAGCCTCCGCAGTTCCCCTCCTCTCATCTCCTCACCACTTTGCCTTCCTCTGAACCCAGGATACAGAGCAGACTTCCAGCACAGAGCCCTTCTCTGCTTACAGGCTTTCCAGCCCCTTCCCTCCTTCTGCCAATCCCTGTCTCAGCTTTCTGACAGGAGACTATAGAAAAAACAGAACCTCTCCTACCCAGTATTTAGGCAGCATTAACAACAGACTTGCATACTAGAAATTATCAGCTTAAATGGGTTCAGACTGGAGCTAAACAGTCAGCTCAAGCTGTATCTATCCGAGTGATCTGGACACTAGATTTGGTTAAAGTGGCTGGGATGCCACAGACAGCTAGCAACTTTGGGAAGTAAATAACTTGTGGGAATGTTTGAGTGTTGCAACAGAGAGAAGCAATTAAAAGAAAAACAAAGGTCATATGAATTAAGTATTGTATTGGCTACTGAGTCCCTTAAATTTTATCACTGATGCTTCTTGAAATGCACTTGAGCAAGCACAAGCCAATTTTAAGGTGAAACCAGAGCTGCCCTGTTAATAACTTTGAAGCCCTGGACTGGTTACCTGGGCTTTCCCTCCATTAATACCGTGGTTTAAAATAATAGGGAAGTATGCGTAGCATGAAAAGTGGAAAAGAAAAGTGCTTCAAGACCAACCACTTTTTAGTGCACGTTTGGGAACTGCTTGGAGGAGTGCCAGGGCTAGAACAAGGTGCGAAATCATGCAATCATAAGAAGGGTGGCAGGTGTAAAACAGAAGTCTCTTATGGAGCAGTGGTTTGGGGTAAAATATCTGCAGGAAGCTGACTGCCAGACCGACACAGAAGCGATTGAAGGAGGAGGCCTGGCAGGATTACCACAAGGAAGTAACGAGCCTTCAGGTATACTAAACACACACACCGTTTGTGTGACTGTTCACAAACCTCCTTTTCTCTTTTATGTTGCCCTAGTATTAAAATAAACCATACAGTGGTGGTAAGAAGGAGTCTGGGGCTCCTAGAGAGACAAGCTGAACGGTCACTGCCCTATAGGATGGAAAGGCCACCATCCCACAACAGCCCATACTGGAGCAGCATGGGGTTAATGGCAGCTCAGGATAACTTTTGATGCCTTTTCAATGGCTGGGACAGGTGTCCCCTCCTGCTGAGGCTGTCCACAAGCTGAAAGACTTTATCCTGCCTTTGCACAGCCAATGTGACTTGTGTCGCTTGCTTGAAGGGAAGCAGGATCAAGCCCTCCAGCAGTAACTGTGAGACATTTTTATTAGTCCAGCCACATGCTTTGCTCCAAAGCCCCCAGCTTGTCATAAATTTTTCTGCGTTAAACTCTTCACCCAGATATGGCTCTAACATAAGCTCCTTGCCCAACAGATTATTAAGAGAATATTCTTTTTGAACTGTCTTTTCCTCAAACAGAAGATGCAGCTGGCATCCAGCCTCTGTGACTTCTGATTAAAGGAGCACTAAAACTCCACAGACAAAAACCTGAAGAGGGAAGAAACACTAAATTCAGCTTGAGTATTTAGTGCTATCTTCTTCTGAAATCCCTCATGCTAAAATGAGTCCGTGGTATTGTCAACACAACCTCTATTAAAAAAAAACAACTATTGCAATTTCAAATAGAAATTAAGTACTTGGTGTGATCCTTAATTTTCCCTTAGAGTAAAGAAGGGCTACCAAAGAGCCACCATTTTATACTCTGAATACATTAAAACCCTCATTGCTATCAACCTGCTTAGTTCCCAGAAATAACAAATATACCGGATCTGTACAAAACTCCATATACCTCTGACACTATTATTTTCAAGTAAGTTCAACACATTTCATTGAAAAACCCCATCAATAAAACATCACAACCCTCACTGAAAGCATTATCTCCCTTGATCAATCCAGTAAGTTTGTGATTTCCCAAAATTATACAATAAACCTGGGACAGAGACAGCCTGTCATTCAGTCAGTTTTGTGGATTTATCCTCTTCCCAAGAATAACACTTTCTTCTGAGCTCCATTTTAGGAAGCGAGTGGCAACTGCTGCTTATAAAACCAGCAGAGTACAGTATAGCCCCCTTTACAAACTCTTCCCCTATACACTTAGAAAAAGATGTCTTTGTGCTGAACCAGCATATTATACTGGCCAGTAAAGAGAAATAGAAGACCCTATTGCAATACATCTATTTACAAAAATAGGCTTCTTTAGAAAGCTCTAAAAACTCATTTCTAGCCACAGAAATTTCATATTCTGTTTATCAAGATGCTTTCTCCAGACTACACAACCTGGATGACATTCATTGTGAAGCATCTGCCTCACAGAATGAGAAACACGTGTTTGCAAGAAGAGGGGATAAAAGCTATGTTCATACACAGATTTTGTGATGTAAATAAGTAGCTGGAAAGCCAGTTTGTGACAATGCCAGCATTTGGAGTTTCTTTAGTCTAATTAGAAGCTGCTCAGTACAGTCCAGCCATTAGCAATGGAACACACTGCTTATTTTATGTACCAATTAAAGTGTTGCATCACACCTAGCCAGTTATAATCAGAAAAACTGGCCCAAGGAGCCTGTGTAAACAACATTTGGGACCAGGAGTACAGCAGATACCTGCTTTATTATCTCTCTACTAAATAAATGTAGTTTCATACAAGTGTTTACCAAGGACCTGCAGTTTGCAAATCTCAGGTGTCTAGTAACCATATCCAGGACTGGAAATTGCAAAGCTCTGAACACTCAGCTGGACTTTCAAACATGACTGACAAATAAATGAGCTGATAAAGGAACAGTGATCTTGGGAAAAGAAAGACATCCATACTAAAGAGCATTTGCTCCTTCTCTCTGAAATCAAACACTTCTTTATCAGGAAGCACAAGCATCATTCAAGCACACATGTAGGGAAGGTGGAGGGGACACCAGGTCCAGCATCCTGCTGTGCTGCCTTAGGCAAAAAAGCACCCAATTAGCAAAGCCAGTACCTGGCCCCAAGCAGCTACAGCAGGAGTGGAGTGGGTACTGATCTCCTTTTAACTTGCCTATCAGTATTCCAGATTAAAAAACAAAAAAAAATTACATTTTTAAGAACAATGAACTAGATTTACTTAACAC
This sequence comes from Oenanthe melanoleuca, assembly GCF_029582105.1. Lineage (NCBI taxonomy): Eukaryota > Metazoa > Chordata > Aves > Passeriformes > Muscicapidae > Oenanthe > Oenanthe melanoleuca. The sequence continues at coordinate 8,452,546 of NC_079344.1, forward strand.
TAACAGCAAAAAGATGGACAAGTTATTTTCCAATCACAGTTTGGAAAAGGTATTTGAGCAGCTCTTCATAAATTTATTTTGGATCAAACTGCTAAGTCTTTGTCAAAAATACTTTTTTCAGATTCAGATGGTTCTTCAAAGTAAAATTTAAGCATAAACATTGTTAACATTTTAAAAATATTTAACTGACTTGTGTGTCACTTTTAAATTTTTACTTTACAGACAAAACTGCACAAAGGATGCCACTGAACCTGTAATTAAAACCCAACTGAACCAATGTAAACAATATGAAAAAATTTTTCTCCACATCTTGCAAAAATTTTTCTGGCTACTCATACAACAAAATCCACAGGGCCTGTGATAGCACAAGCAGATATTTAAAATTATGCCTTATTTTAGCTGTTGAGCAAAGGCATCACACAGACATTTGTGGGGCCTGCAGATAGTGCATGCTTTCCCACCCTGTCCCATCTACCACCCAAATCATGCCCTGGAGAGTCAGCTATAAGAAAAGCATGTTTTCCTTTCACAGTTCACTCAAATCCTTGCTTTCCCCGATCCTGTTGAACATGATTCAATTTATCAGGAAAAGAAAAACCCAAGAAAAAAGACACCAGTTTTAGCAACGTGAGAACTAAAAAGAATCCATACAGGAACTGAACTGAGACCAGTCACCATTAGTGAGGTTAAAGCAAGGCAGTAATCCATCCCATTTTAGAATCACCTGAACTATGTTTTGCAATATTCATTCTGCTGTGCAATGATCTTCTATAGAAGAGTGATGAGCCACAGGTTCTCTGTGGAACAACAGTGGTTCTTATTTGAAGAAGATGCATTTCATCTCCACATATTGCAACACCAATACACTATTGGAACAAATGTCTCATGTTTGTACACGTCTATAGCCATGCAAATGATTTTAGACACTTCTTTCTAATACACCTGGATTGCCAATGATCTATCAAGAATAGTTAAGAACAACAGGAGGGTGAACTTAAAAGTGAAGCAAAGCAGGTTTTGATGAATCTTTGTGCTTATGCTCACTCATTTTACTATCAGTGAAATAATTCCATCACTTCTGTCAGTAACATGGTGAGAACACCAGCTCTTTCATGTCTGGGGACAATAACTGACACTGCGTAGAGAAGTACACACTGGAAAAGAGACAAAGCACTGAAGGAAAGGAATTAATACCAGTAATACATTTGACTTGAAGGTTTGCTTCATTTATTTATTTGGAGGGTTTATTTAATGGGTTATTTTTGGTAGTTCGCTTCCTGGATGCCTCAGCCCAAGCTCTTTTTGGTTTTATGTATGTGCTAAAACACACAGACACACACATACACACACTTCCCTTTTTAAAATGGATGTCTGTGCTCCAAAGCACACCCTTGGGCAGCTGTTCATACCCCAGAAGATCCTGCATTCCTCTGACCTCCCTGCTGTGTCTGTTAAAGGCTGCTGGAAGGGATGGGCACATATTTTGATCTGCAGTGTCACACTAACAGGCAGAAAATGTACAACCATACATCCCATCCTCAGTGCTTGACAAAGGGGACTTTACAAAACAATCTGACTGTGACTCATTTCAGATTAGCTAGAAGAGATTGTGGTTTTTGGCTGGAGAAGTGTTTGGAGGACTGAGCAGGAGCAGTACCTCTATACATATGCACTGCCTATTCTTGGCTTGAGGCTTTATATACAGCAGTGCTCATCTAGAGCTGCCTGTTCATGGCTGGGGAAGAGACCCTGCCGATTCACCTTGCCTTGGTCACCTCTGTACAAGATTAATGCAGTGCATTCCTCTGAGCTGGGCTGAAAGTAGAGCAGGTGCAGAAAAGCATCTGTTTTCCCCCGGAGCAGAGAGAACCTCTGTGAGCAGGCAACACCTGCACATTGCCCGGTTGCTGGGCTCGGGTGGCTTCCTGGAGCCATTCACTGTGTTACAAAAGTTTCTTCCAAGTCGTATGTAGTTCTAGACTCACTCCTAAGTGATATCCCTGCACTCAAAGTACTGTCACAGCTATTAAGATCTGCCAGGAAGCTCTTGCTCTAAGACTGAGGTAAGACCTCCTGGGACTGGCAGGCTCTCAGCTAATAGTCTCAGTCTTTGAAATTCATTCCCTTTGGCAGCTTCCCAAAGCCAGATGCTAATGACCTTAGGTATGATGCAAGACCATTTTATTGGTGTAATTTAATTTTTTTTTCTTTTCTTTAAGTTTCTGAAGTAGCAATAAAGCCAGACATGTCTTCTCTTTTGAGCAAAAGTCCATTTTAGCATTGCAAGCAACCACCTAACTTTTGCAGAAACACTGTCTGAATCGATGTTACATGTGAAAATGTAACACCTCAGAAGCAGTCAACAACAAAACTTTTGGAATGGTTCTCTACATTTAAAAAAAATGAAGAATTTTTAATGCAAGTTTAAGTTCAAATACATTTGGACTTATATCTATTTATTAGACAGTTTTCCAAATAATTTGGCCTAATGGGCTGAATGCTGACTTTGGACCATTCTGAACTAAGGGCTGTTTCAGAGCCAGCCTGCCTTGTGCTGTGTGTGTGTTACTTAACTGCTGGTAAAGTTTTGAAAACCATGCATTCAAATGAATGCAACTTGAGTAAGCTTTTCTTAGGACAACAGTTTCCTGACTTCAACAATTAGTAAGCATCAGCAGAGGATATTCCGAGTTTATTCTGTCCAGGCTTCCTCTATCTCCAGGGCAGAGTGAGAGGCTTCTTCTGTGGGTGTTTCAAAGCAGGAGCCTAAAGCAGATATTCAGCCTAGTTCTGCACAGGACTCTACAGAAATGTTGATATATGGGGCCTAGGAAGATTAGCTTCAGTAAGTATCATCTTTTCTCCCTTCCTTCTCTCTTGCCTCTAGACAGACTGAAGAAAACACTTCCAGATCAAGATAATAGCATAAAATTTCAGATTCCTTAGTTTAAATTCCCTTTCAAACTTATTTAACATTAGCCCATAGTAAGTTGTCAGCAATAAAAGCAGCAAGAGAGACTGTGCGCCTGAACAAAGGCATAATAATTAATAACAAGACAGTGTCATTTTTTGATAAATAAATTTTAGCTTGAGTCTTAAATCTTGACTATTTTCTTGGATGGATATTTTTTATCAAGTCTACAGACCTTAAAATGAGTTCTTGCTTTGCATTTCAATCAACTGCCATAAATATAACAAAAGAACATGTGACTCACTTTCACAAGAAAACAGGCACAATAAACAGGTTTTTTCTGCTATTGCAGGGAACTTCAGCTTCTAAACAGACCAACCACTAAACTAATGTAGAACAAAGAATGAAAGACTCACCTATGTGAGTCTGCAGTTCTAATCAGAAAGAAATTCAGACATTTTCCTTTAAGTTTAAAACTAGAGAACAGCAAATTGTTATTCCTAGGGTTCTTTGTTTAGCTTTAACATCTCAGTATTAGGTCATCAGTGCACAAACCCTCAGTGGCAGAGTGACAAAGATGCTGCAGTGCTAATAGGTGAGCACAGCAAGGAGGGCTGCACACCACCCTGCAATCAGGAGTGATCTTTCAAGACCAAAAGGAAGGAAGTAAAATATGTTTACAAAGCTTCATCCTTAGCGATTTGCACCTGTTGACAAATCAGTATTTTTTGAATGGGCAAATAATTAATTCAGCAACTTCTCTCTAAAATTCAGTGGGCAGCATCTATTCATCTCCTACAGGAACCTACACAGGTATCAACCTGGAGCTCCAGTCGAAGGAAAAACAGCCACCACATTAGTTGTTATCTGGAGATGAGGTAGGATCACGAGCTCTGCAGCTGGAGCCAAAGGACGGAGCCTCCCGCCGCATTCCAGGGGCAGGCTCCTGATGGGTGTGCATTAAAGAAATGTAACCTCAGCCCAGCACTGGGGTTACACTGCACTTCCTGCACTTGGAGAAGTAGCGGGCACAGTTTGCCACACTAATGGTATTTCTGCTCTTTGCAGAGGTTGGTCCCTGAAGACGTGACCGGGGACTTTTCCCACCCTGCTTTCATGCTGGCTGGAGGAGCTGGTGCTGCAGAGGAAGGCAAGCACTCGCTGTTAAATATTCTCTCCCTGACAGGCGCTGCTGCAGCACTCAGTAGGATTCTGATCAGTCACGGCGCTTTTACAGCTCAGTTGTGGATACTTTCAGAGTATTTCTAATGATCTATTATTAATTGCCAAGAATTACATTCCAGTCTTAAATTCAGAGAATGTGCAACTTTCAGCTGCCAAGGACAGTAGTTCAATACCTAAATCATAAGTGTCAAAAGCTGAAAGTGGAGTGATTTATACTAATCTGAACAACCTTGTTCATCTAGATGAAATAATGAAACAAAAGCAGAGAAAAGGCATTTGAGTAACTGGTGTCACTAAACCAGCATACAGTGATTAATTCAGCAAAGTGTGCTGGTGTCAGTATTTCAGTGAGAAGTGAGGACTACAAGCTGACCACAAAGTGTAAAGAAAATGTATTTAGAAAAGGTCAAATAAAGGGAAAAAAATCAGATTTACAAGCCAGATCCTTAGTATACCTCAGAGTGGTATAACACCACTGAAGTTAGTTAAACCATGCCATTTCCCACTGAGTGGAGGTTTTATCCTGTGTTTGTGCAGAAGAAAATGACAATGTTAACTAATTTGTAAAGTAAAAAACTGGCAGATCTGCAAAACACTCCACTGCTTGACTCTTCCATGGCTGTATAAAGAAAAGGAGGGGAAAAAAAAGGAAAGAAAAAAAAAAAAAATGAGGACTGGAAACTCCACCTGGATGCTATCAGTCTTGCCCAAGTAAACAGTACTGACATTAGTGCTAGCCTGCTGAGTGGTACAGGTTAGGAAGGGTCACAAAGGCAAAATGGTGACCAAACGTGCCTTGAGGTAGAGATGCTCTGGAATCTGTCACAAAAGGAGAGAGCTGAAAGCTCATTTTATCTAGAAGTCATTTCATTTTAGAGTTCAAAACAATTAAAAGACATTGAAAGAATTGTACAAACATGGATTAGAGCGAGACAGAAACAATCTCCTTTTTCATATAAACATGCCCTCAACTACATGCATACAGTGTGATGTGTATTGTTCTTGAGATAACAGTGCAGCACACCATAAAATGACAAGGGAATGTGTAAGAGGAATAGCAAAAAAAAAAAAACAAACCTTAAATAGTTTTGCATAAACACTCATACCCATAACATAACTAAAAAATTTTGTCTAAAGGAAAAAAAAAGCAAGCAAATGCCAAAGAATTTAGTTGTGATGTCCCAATACTTAAATGAAGTTTTTTGCTGAAGTCCCTTGAGATGACCTTTCTTTTGACACTTGCTAAGTTGCACCTAAATTTGCAAACCAGAGAAACATGTAATAGTATATAATAATCACTTATCTATTAGCATATAATAGTCACTGAGTTGTAATAACTATTTCATAAGGATTTTAAAATGTTTTTTCAAGCTTTAAATTCACTTGAAAACGTTAAGAGAAACAATCTACGATAATTACTTGAATTTTCTAGTTTGTTTTCTTTCTCTTTTGTCTACAAAAGCAACCCTGAAACCACATCTGGAAGTCTCAACTCCTGAAAAATTTTACCAGTAATATTTTCGCAAGAAAAGCTACATAAACAAAGGATTTTTTTAAAGCCACTTCCAGTTATCTCTCAATGCTTTAGTCCATATCAAGGAAACACAACAAAGAATGAGAGATACCTGCACATGGTATTAAGCAACAAGACTCAGAGTCCAGATTTTGACAACTGTCCAATTCTACAACCAGGCTGAGAGGATATGGCCCACTCAGAAATGAAATGGTTAATAAACCTTAAACACTGATCCTTTTCCAGGCATGTTCAAATAGCAGAGGAAAAAAAAAGCTGCAATAGTAAAGTGAAGTTCTGAACTAATTTTACTTCTCCTACAGCATGCCAGGAAGTGTATTACATGCCACTGGCGAGATACCAAACCTGTGACTCTGGGGGGATGACTGAAGGAATCCTCACAATTCTACATCTTGGAAATAAATTCTGTGCTAGAAGGAAAAGCTCTGTAACACATGCCATCTGGTACCCTTTGCCTTCTTTTTATGAAAAGGGAGAGAAGAGGGAGAGGCTGCTTCCTCGTGTATAGACCAAGACCAAAACCAGCTTGGGGTAAGAGCAGCACAAACAGCAACTCAGCAGGTGCCTTTCTCTCCCTGTTGCATCTCTGCAGAACAGGGCATTTCCATAAGTCTCAGTATCAATCTCAGTTATCTCCTATTCATATCAGGAAGCTTATTATAGTAAGTGGGAGTGTTATTTGGCCCATTAATTGCAAGAGAACAGCACCTAATTGCATTGTAAATGCTGAAGCCACTATATTGCACTCAACTCAGCTCCCAGCTATTGCATGATTTTTCCTTTAAAATATAATTTGTCATATGTCTTAAGCAAAACCCAAAACTATGCTCAAGATTTAAAATCAAGCATTTTATTTAACCTTAAAATAAGTAATTAAAAGCACAACTGAAACCAATATTACATTAAATTCTGAGAATCCAGATGAGAAGCAATTACTGCTTCAGGATTCAACTACCAAAAGGATAGTTCAGTAATTCTTTGAGAAACACTTTCTTTAAGTAGCAGAGAAAAATTCAAACGCAGGTAAGACTCATATCCAGACAGGTAAAGAACTGTCTACCATCCATTCCCAGTGTCCCAGTAAGCTGTCCTAACTCTTTTTTATCCTACTAGGAGTTAAAGTAGAAATGGCTATGAGCCAGTGTAAGTTAGCCCCAAGGAAATTCCTGCAGAGTAGCAGGAGGCATATTGGGGACTGGCTTGAGCATTTCTGCATTCCAGCTCTCTCCAGAGGCTGTAATGACCCAGCGGGGCCATCTGCAGCCACATTTCAGTTTGGGCAACACCCAGGCTGCTCTAACCTGGGGAACGGGCTGAAGTAAAACTCATCTGGCTGAGGAAACAGGCATTGAAGTGATACAAAGCTCCTTTCCATGTATACGAACTCTGCACTGATACAGTGATTTATTTGGGTCATTCATTAAACTCTTGTAGGACTTGTCCCATATAAGTTAAAGTTGGTGTTCAAATCTCACAAGACAAAGAGCATGATAGGAAATCACTAGCATAATAAAAATCAATAATTTATATTGTAAGACCTCGCAATGCTATTGTAACAGTTTGTTCCACAATAAGGCAGTAAAAGCTATTAAACAAGCAGTGATTATTTATATTATGTAATATAAGCAGTTTGTATAAATCTGGGGTCTATTTTCCTCTGAGTGCAAATATTTAACTCCCATTAATGTTAACAAGAGGTTACCTAGAATATACTTTGGCAAGAGAATAAAACCTGAATTTTAACATTAATCTTAAGCAAGCTTTCAACTTGAAACAATCTTGAGAGGACCTTGTTTTAACACTATCTTAATTGCCCTGAAATCTGGATTTTGTGAGAAGCATACACACAGATAAAGCCAACTTGTGTTAACTTTAAATTGCACATTTTAGGATAATGGGAAATAACTGTGTCACCTTTCTGTAAACTGCATAGCTTGCACTGTAAAGGCACTGTTAGCAGAGACAGCGATAACATCTTTGAAGAATTCTCCCTGTTTCAAAGAACATTTTTTCTCTAGCTTTGCTCCCCAGAAGAAAATTAACTCACTATTTTTCACAGTAAGAATAGTGGGGAAAATTCCTACTACATTTGCAAATGAAACAACTTTTTGGCATTCTCTATTTACAGTTTGGGGAATCTCCTTGTTCACATTCACACTCTCAGTGAGGACAGTGAGGTAGCATAGATACAAAGCACAAGTAGAATCTGGCCCTTTTCATTTTGTGAAAATGCTTTGATCACGATTCTCTCAAGACATTATTTTAAACTCAAATGCAATTGACCGCTATTGCACCATATGTTCCTTATGTGTGAGCTCTGTCTTGTTCATTAATTTTTATGCCACTACTGTTGGAATTCAGCCAGTGTAATGTGGAGGCAATTAGCAATGTCAGAGTGTTCATGCCAGCATATAATGAGAGAGAGAGGAGAGAGAAAGAGAGAAATGGGGAGATTATGCTTCCTGCTACAGGCAAGGGTCCTTTTTCAAAAAATGTTATTTGAAAACTGAAATATCTAATAAAAAGAAGTGACAAGAAATAGAAGTCTGGTTACAGAAGTAAAATTTACTTATAAAAACTCTCCTACAACTTTTTAATATGCTAATCTATTTTCAGAGGATGAAACTGAAGATGCCATGTGTCCTGATGACCTTGTCTTTTAATCTTACAAACACTGTGGTCTGCTAAAGCTCTGTATCAAAATGCTCAATTTTAGCCTGCAAAAAAATCAAAAAAGAAAAGCATGCATATACTAGAACAGAAATGTGCATTAAATAATATATGTTCCAATGACATGACTAAATCTGTGGCTTTTTGTTTTCTTACAAAATCCCTAAAACTGCAAATCTTGCAATCTGAGATTTTGCCGTTCTCATTGTTATTTGTGTTCATAAGTTTACAAGATAAAAGAGTATGACATATGTCTGAAGTTCCAGGGCATACTGGACATCTCACTTAAGCCTCCACCTTTTCCCATTCTCAGTGTCAAACACACACACATCCCCATATTTCCTTCCAGTGGGCCAGTTTCAGAATAGAGTTTTTGCCCATTTCAGAATACAAATACAGCTAACATAAAAACTACAAAAAACTCTGCAGTATTAGAAATCTTGTGCCCATAAGTCCAAAAGTAGGGATCCACTAGATTTCTCTCTCACAGTATCTTCCCATTGAACTCCATATTATTCTCCCATGAAAGCAAAGATAAAAACAGAAGCCCCTTCATAGCAAGACTTGATGGAAATGTGTTATTCTGTGTAAACACCTATAGGTATATTTGCAAAGCAGATAACTCAAAACCCTGACTAATCAGGAGAATGGCTCAAATTAAAATCTAGATCCATATTCTCCTATGGTTCCTTCCACTTCACATTGTGATTCAGACCCAGGCTTGGCTTTCACAGTCCATTAAGAAGACAGACAACTTTGAAGTTCGCTGGGGACATGGTTCTCAGTTCTATAGCTTTTAATGGTTTAATTATCTATTTGCATGCAAAGTCATTAAGCAACTCTGTACTAATATGGTTATTAAGAGATACCTCCCACTGCAATCATTTAAATAACAGTTACAGTAGCATGGTGCTGCTTGTGGTGAGGGTCTTGTGGCTCAGTGGCAGCCTTTCGCTTTTGAAAGCTTGGCAACTGTATAAAGGTAGTTTGACTAATTCACCTTAATTCATCCCAGATCTTTACCCTCATCACAAAAATCACAGCATCTGGCCAGCTTTGTAGTGTACAGCTATCTTTACAGAACCCCATTCAGAGGTTTGCAAAGGCTTTGCTGCCCTGAATCAAGACACTCAAAGAGTGTGCTCCAAAGCCCACGGAGGTCCAAGTCACGGCTTATTGGGTTCAGAAGACATTTATGCAGCCTGGCAGCATGCCCTGCCTAGGATCCAGCTACTGTCATTTGTTCAAACTTCATGAGCAATAGAATTCTGTAATTTAGAATTACAGAAACTTTTCAGTAAGTTTCTAAAGGAGGTCACAGAAGTATCAAAAACTTTCTAAATGGCAGAACTTAGTCTAAATCAAATGTTTTAGGAGCATGACATTAGACAGCCTTATTGAAAAGTTGGAATTAATCACTTAGCTTGAATGGAAATTTTGTTTTGAAAGCACCTTTTAACCCCCAATTAATTTGGACTTTTATATTTTATACTATATTTAATATTGAGAAATAATTGTGGCAGAAACCCGGAAACTTCCAGAAAGGAAAGATTTCTGTAGCTTAGCAGCCTCCCCATACCTGTTTGTGTCTTCTTCAGTAGGTATAAAAAAAGAGACCTGCACGGCTTTTTAAAGCAAGAGCAAACTCCATCTTTATGTCAGTGACACAATTAGATCTATTCATTACTGACCATTTACTTATTCGACTAGTAAGTGGAAAAACCATATGCTGTCATAAGTTCAATGAAATCAACTAAATTATCAAAGCAATACAGTTTGGCTAACAGGAGTGAGCAAAGCAGTAACATTTGAAAAAGATTTTCTTCTCTTCAATGTTATTTACAGTAATCATACAGGAGAGTTTCACTTTAATTGCATGTTGAGAATAGAAAAGGAAGGGGAAAGCTTAGAGAGCAGTCATGAGGTGATTGGATTAAGAAACAAACCCAAGCACTACTGAATAGCAGGGTAATTCTTCAGTCAAATGTTATTAGAACAATTAATGGAGTCCCTACATTGCAAACTAAATCCAGTGATTTCAATTTCCTCTGTTAAGATTTTTATAAGAAGTTGGTCTGCTTGCATGTTGCATGCAAGACCAATTTAGACAAAAACTTCTATAGCTTCACAGAAATCTCACCCTAGTAGCCAGATTTAACTCATAGATGGTATGAGCCAATGGTGTCTCTCAGGCATGCCCACCCAGTTTTAACAAGGTGCCCTCCAAGAGGAGCAGCCGCGAACTCTGCTCGCTGAGGCTGCGCAGTTGTGTGCCTGGAGCTTTTCCCCCAGCACTCACTGCCAAGGCCCTCCTCCCCTCAATGTTCCTAATGTGTTCAGACACCCAGGATGCAGGGAGAGGCTGTGCATTCAGCACATGGCATGACAGAAATGCCAACTACAGTCACAAACTTGCCCCAACCAATTCTGCTTCCGATATAAACTCTGCTTCAGACACAGAGTTGGCAGGAGGCAGTTTCATAGGGAAATGGCAAGAAGGACAGCAGAATTTTATTTCTGACGCAAATCTCTATTTCCTCCTGTCTCTGTCTAGAGCTGTCTCCAAAGTCGAAGAATTCACACAGTGTAAAAGACAAACTCCAGTTTTTCTGCCTCAAAATCTAAGGAATGTGCTGCATGCTGCAAAACTGCAAGTGAGCAGAAACGGTGCAAGGAGTCTCTGTTTCTGTGGAGACCCAGGCACAGATAATATTTGGCTGCTGAAAAGACACCTCCTAACATGTAATGTATAACCTTCCCAAAACATGCATACAACATGACCCTGGCACCTAGCTGGGACAGCACAAGTCTTCCCAAGCTTAATTTATGGGAAGTTGATACTTAACTGAGGATTCCTTTCTAGCTGTAGATTTGTCAGCAAGGGTTCCTTTGTCCTTTCTGAGACCCCCGACTAACACAGGCACAGCAGATACAGGTATCTGTTCAGACAGGCTGGATGAATTCCGACCACTTCTTCCCACTGCTGGATTTCATGGATCAAGCCCTCAGTCGCACTGGACACTGCCAGCAGCACACTGAGCAGTGCAGGTACGTTCCAGAGCTACTGCCTATGAATCGCTGCTATGGAAACTACCATACCTTCCAAATCTATACTCAGGATGCATTTTCAAGCTTTCCCCCTCAAAGCAAAGACCAGAAGGACACTCAAATCAGAATATGAGCTGAAATTCAGAGATAATCAATCAATTTCAAAAGAAGTACAAGGCACAAACTGATCAAGTTGTGCCTGAATGTGATTCACAGAAGCAACTGGCAGAAGAAAAGAAATCCAGAGGTCATCCTTTTCCACAGATTTCAGAGGAAGGAATTGTATTATTTACCTTCTATCTTAGTTCTGAAATTCATCTGCTATGCACTTTTAAGCACACTACTTAAAGTTACCATACTTTCCTTTTCTCATATAAAAAAATAATGGATATTACCTATCATCTGGCCCACTGATCAGGTTGGATTATTTCTTGTGAAGAACTTGAGATCCTTTGGGATAAGGTGCTGTATAGGTGAAAACTATTACTACTCTATTCTTGTAATAACTCCAGGACAGCCCAGGGAATCATACAGCAAAGCTGTCCTACTAAACACAGTAACAGATTTACAAGAAGTAAAATTTATAATAATAAAATCTGGACATTCATGGGAATCAAATAAGAGACCAGCTTGTAGTTTTCAAGTGCAGTCATCTGAGTCAGCTCTCTAAGGAGTGCCAAGGGCTAAATTCATCCCTGAGCTATGCTGGCTTCTGCCAATGTAAACCAGGCCACGCGGCCTCTGCCAGCAAAGCAGGGAGAGGCAGCAGCAGTGGAAAGCACCCACTGCCTTCCTCTTTGTTGGGGGTCTAAATGCAGTGGCAGCAGCACTAAGAAAAGCCTGGCAAGGCAGGTTCACAGCTGTGGCAGCCTGAGGTGTCATGGTGTGCACATGGGAACATCTTTTACTCTGGGCTCTGTTATAGAGGTTTAAGGAGATTTTAAAGCAGTCTTTGGCAGAGCCTACTGTAACCAAACCTCTTGCAAATCAAGGCAGAGGCTTATAATGGAAGTGTCACTGACAAAAAGAAGAGTAAAAGCTTGAAAGGAATGGGATTTTGTCCATCTTCAGATTCCTCTGTGCAGTTTGTATCAGTGGACAAGTTCGCCAGCCTGTGTTGCATAACACAATTTAATGTACAGTGAGATTGAGTCTGTGATTTAACTGGGAAACAGCTGTGTGACTCAGATGTTTTAAGGGAAAGGCAGAATACTGTGTACAGAAAACCATCCTCATTCCCCCGTGAACAAAGAGTGGCAAAAACACAGGCACCTCCACTATGCCAGCTGCAGTGTAGCAGTCCTCACTTGGCAAGATATAAAAAAGAAGATTAACAAGTATAATAGCATTTTACTGTGCTCTTTAGAGTGAAAAATCATTTGTATGTTACCACTACTGATGGTCCAAAACCACAATGCTGAAACTAAACAGAGAATACAGATAGGAACCTTCATCCAAACCCCACCCTCAGTTCTTTGTTAGATCCAAGACTGGAAGGTACCTATTTTCTCTCTTCTGGGAGGCTGGTGTTTTGCAAAGCCCCAAATTCATATGCTTCACAGCTGAAAACCTTGAGAGAATCTCAATTTTGATAGCCACAAACCAGACTTGCCAACCTAACTGGTAAGCCCCAAACTAAGCCTCAACCCAAAGCATGCACCACTGCCCAGTCTCTCCCAGACTGGAGCTCTGCCAGCAGATGAGGCCAGAAGCCACCCAGGAATACTTTACATTATGAGGATGGCTCCAAGTATAATCCAGGGGAATACACAAAGATTTGGCTTTATGTAAAGGCTAAGTTGTGACTGAGTGTCTCATCTTGGTCCCCGTTGGAGCAGAGCCCAAAACCACCACACGCTTTGGCACTGTTTGTTGTACTTGGCAATGCTTGCTCAAGCTAGGTGGGTGCATTGGCAGCACTTGTGAGGAACCCCTCCTCTTTAATTGGTGGGAATGTACCTGTAAGGCTGAGCTGTGTTTGGTAAGGCTAAGTGTTCCCGCAAGGGAAAACGACTCGAGACAATGCAGTTGGTGTTTAGAGTAACAAGACAGAGGATGACTGAGGCACTCTTTCATGTTACCTGGAGGGCCCTGTTAAGCTCTTACTGCTTTCTCTTGTTTCACCAAGAAACTGTCCCTTGCTTTAGTTAAAGCTGATGAAATAGTGAAACAGCCTGAAAGATTTTCCCCAGTAATTGAGAGAAGCCTGAATGACATTTGGCTTCAGTCACGATTTTGTTCCATGTCAGAGGTTTAAAAACCACAAATAGCTTTTGCCTTGAACAGTCTAAAGCAAAGAAATTAAAAGTTAAAACTGTTGCTCTTTTTAATATATTAAGATTATTTCTTACAAACTGGAACATTACATGAAAATCAAACTTTGTTCTACTTACAGGCTGCCTAGCGCTTTGTTTTGTTTTTTTTTTATGTAACAAGAGTTGGTGACATTCCTAAAGCTACACATACATTGCATGCATTGACTTGAGAGCTATTAATTCTACATCACAGGATATAAGGGGTTTAAATGGCGTTATGATGTGAACATTAGGAGCGTTTTCTCCAAGCTCCACACCTTTGCATTACATGACAGAAGGCTGTATATCACTTCCTGCAAAAAATTAAAGATGTCTGGAAGTACAGGACCTCTACTGTCCACTCTAATGGAGCCTCAGATGCCTCAAGACTGAGATTATTACAGAAACAGATATCTGAAAAATCACCTCTCGTATTCTGTTCAGTAGAGGGCAGTGGCAGATAAAAGCCATGCACACCTACTACCCTGTGTAAAGTCCTGTCTCCAAGCTGGTTGGCTGCCATGATTCTAATGGCACACACACCAGGCAGGCAGAAAGAAAATGGTGGATTCAGTGCTTTTGGTCACGATCCTTCACTCAACTCTCTCCCATCTCCTCCCCTACTCTCATCCCCCCCACTTTTTTTTTCCCCCCCCACCTTCTGCAATGAGTGTTATCATCAAGGCCAAATGCCTTTTACAAGGTATTCTCCCTGAAAAGCCGTCAGGAAATAAAAATGCTCAGAACCTTATGGGATCAAGTTCTTAATGGCTCTAAATGAGAGTAAAATAAACACATGCACATGTGCATGCATGCACACACACACCCAGCACCTATTTGTCAGGCCTTTTTACCAGACAAGGAGAACACAAGCAGGAAAAAGACTGTTGTCTAGTGGCAAAGGCGCTCAGAGACATGGGGGAGTAAGTTTTAGCACAGTCCTTGCACTTAGCAAATTAATAAATTCATTGTTATGGTTACAATTAAATACAAGTGCCAAGAAATACATCAAGAATGTTACATTTTGCTCCATTACCTCACAATTACATATGCAGTGTCACTTCACAAACACTCATTTCTCAACATGTGCAACTGAGTAAAGAAAAGAAGCATGCATTCATTTTTAACTGCATGCAGTGTTGGACATTTAAATTTACACACATGAATATATATGAACAACTGTATATATCCCAACCTCTCCTGATCTAAAATACATTACCTTGACAATCTTAGAGCACACAAAAAATGAAGGAAAGCCCTGCTGTATAAGGGGGATTCCAAATTTGAGCACAAGACCAAAAAAAACAGAAGCCAGGTCAGGAACACTGGAAACAGGAATTCTGAAACAACTATTTGTTTTCAGAGAAAAAAAGTGCAGTTCCACTTCTTTTATTACAGGTACGGAACAGTTCTGCCAAAATGGAGTAAATCTTTATGACTTATTACAATTATCTCAAAGAGAATTACTGTTGAATGAATGCAAGAAGCACAGTGCTTGTATGTCTTTACATTCTTGTGTAAGCTGCTAAATGCTGACTGGCAAGAAATACTGACTCATTAAAAAAATCCCCTGCACCATAACTGGTGGGGGGAAAAAAGGCAATGACTACTTTGCCATAAGCACAAGTCACTGCAGCATTTTTAAAGATCAGACAGTTTTACCTGCCTGGCTGCAGAGTGGACACGACAGGCACGTGGCACTCAGGTCTGACTGCTGAATGCTGTCCTGTCAGGCTTTGCCTCAGCATGCCTCCACCTGCATCCCCTCCTGGGTTCCCTCTGGCCTACAGCCTTTGCAGAGACCTATCTGTAACTGCCAGCCCTTATAACTGCCAAATGACACTTCCTATCAGCAGCTACTTAATGAAAGAGGCTTTCCAAGAGAAGGATCAAGCGTCACCCAACTTCATCCTTCTCCTTCTCTTCTGGAAAACCATACAGGTCCAAATGAGAGCCAGTTTAGCTGCCCTGCCACAGGACTCTAATGCTTTAAATGTGGCCCAGTTTCATCACTGGGCTGAAACTCTTCAGCTGGAATGGATTTTCTGGGGGAAAGCACAACAGCCCTTCCTCCCACCCAGCACCCAGCAACACTGCTGAGGGCACTGCTTGTGTTTGGGCTCGTGTGGAAAAGTTGCAGCTCAGTAGCTCTGCCAACCCATATCCAAACCATGGCTGCATTTAGCCTGCTCTTCATCCCAATGCCTTCACCAACAGAGTTCATGAATCACAAACATGTTTGGGAAAGATCCCCACTGTGTAATGACTTCAGGAAAAAAAAAGAAAAAAAGAAAAAAAAAAAAAAAAAAAAAAAAAAAGAAAAAAAAAAAGCAGATTGTGCTTAACTATCCAAACAGAGAAGTATAGCTTTATTCTGCTCTCCTTTCAAGCATTCAATATTTTGAGCTAAATTTAGCTGCAGAACTTTATTTGCATTGAGAAATAAGCTCCATATTTACTATGCTGGATGATGCCATTCTGTATACATATCTATTTGTATATAAGCAGTAACATCATTCACTTTTTATCTCCAACAGGCTTTGAAAGAAAAAAAAAAAAATCAAAAAATGAACAAATGTGCACTGAAAAATCTACTGAAGCTACACTAAAATAAAACACCTATTACAGCAGTATAGAGATAAAACCACATGAAAACAACACAGAACAGGTAAAATTAAACCTCTGGGTTTTAGCTAGGTATGACCATCAGATTAAGTTAATAGCTGGTATTCACTGCAATCATTTGAGGATATCTTAGAATCCTGTGTAATTTTAACTCCCCCATAAAAAAATCTGGAAGGAAGCCTTTCAGGTTATCATTGACTCAGCTACTAGGTGACCAGCTGCTTTGCTGTGGTAGTGGTAAACTGCAAAGTCCTGTACTTACAGAACACAATAAACACCAAACCTTTGTTAAGTACAGAACCAACACACTCAGCAACTATTTATTTGCTACCTCGTGTCTCTGGGAAAAGCCCTGCAACTTTCTCATAGCCTGTCTAGCAAAAGCCCTGCACAGATTTCCTTCTACATGACACATAGGAACCTACTGCTTTCTCAGGAAGGGCCATAACTTGTAATCTTCACCCAGATTTGTACATCCAGACATGGGGCTGGGGCTTGGCAGTGGTCAGCATGCAAAATGCTCCCACACACCTAACCTCAGAGGGAAAATTCATGGAGGATCCACCCTGTGTAGCCAGCAGAGGCAAAGCGCAGCTGTCTGCAACCATCCAAACGTCTCAGCCTTGGTCATCTTGATCTTTTTAATGACCCTGCATATCAGCAGAACACAGGCATCTGTTCAAAAGAACCTCACAGCTCCTGACAGAGCAGAGCACACATCAAAGTCGAGTGGGTCAGATTCTGCCCTCACTAGATACATTAATTCGGAATAACTCAAATAAAATCAACAGAATTGCCCGTCATTAACACTACAGTAACCAAGAACTAAATTTGCATAGTTGTCTTTGCACAGTAACTTACACTGATGTGCTAGTTTTTGTACTCCAAAATAGTTACATGCTTTTTAGCCTAAGTATTTTTCATTTTCCTCTGGCAAAATAAAGGATAGTTTCTAAAGAAGACAAGAGACTGATAATATTTCTATAAGACCTTTCTGTTGCTGGAAATAGTGAAATGGCAGCAAATGCAACAGATCTGTAACACATCTCAGGGTACAAAGAGTTAATCTCCTTTCTTACAGATCATCTGTATCAGGCCAGATGCTTGGTTGGAAGGAAATACAACCTAAGTGCCTGGTCTAGTACAGCAGACTAAAGAATAAAAATATTTTTATATTCTGTGCTTATAAAATATTCTATTTGCTGTGTAGTTCCAGTTATGTTTAGAACCTTCCTTCAAAGATTTTCTTTTCATATTGAGAAAAATAGATCCATACACTCCGTGTTAAAAAACACCTCTGCCTAAATGTCTGACCTCCACTGTGAAAACTGATCCTTTGGTGTTGGTCTGCATCTTTATTGTGCCTTCAAACTTAAATGTTAAAATAAAACAAGACAACAGAAATCACAGTAAAGTGCCACTTAATGTAAAGTTTATAATCCTATGCAGTCCATTCTTCTATTATGCTGATGACAAGTTAATTTGGCTGATAAAAGGGAAACAAAAAGCAAGGAAGTAATCCTGTTTTATAGAATATTATTCAAACAATAATAACTTCCTTTGCATAACACTTATTTCATTCCATCATTACTACTATTATTACTATCTTAAGCTATGACAGATTGTGAAGGGTCAGAGATAATTTTTATCAATCAGCCTCCCTTTGTCTTTGGCAGGTTTAATCATGTCACTTGGAATGTAGCATGAGGGGCCTGATGAAATTGGAAAAGCATGTGAAGATAAAAATCACTCTCAGATGAATTCAGACACTTCCTGCCACTCTGCAGATGCCACAGTGCTGCAAGCCACCCTCCCAGGAGAGATGATTCACCTGGAAGGAGGGCCAGGCTCTGCCAGATGTGTAGGAGGCTGCCTGAGACCCACATGCTAACACTGTCTCAATTGTATGAAGCATATGCTTTCAGTCAAGGGTGAAAAATGCAGGCACCAGCACATGCCAAAAGTCTTTCAAGCATGGCCCACCAGTCAGCCTGAAGCTTAATGCACTGATCCATCGAGTCAGCAGATGTGTGTCACCACAGTACAAGTTGAAGCTGGTTAAAGCTATAAAAGAGTGAAGTGACCTAATCCAGACATTCAAATCTCACAAAGAAAACCATATTGTTGTCACTTTGGGGGCCTTAATGTGAGACTTTAAGCACAAGCACTGAAAGCCTTCTCGGAGTAAAAAGGTATGTTGCTGCGAAAACATAAATCCCAACCCTAAGCTACACTTGTACTGATTTCAAGTTGATCTGATAAAAGCATAGCATGGCTTTCCTTTTTAGTACTGCACATACAAAAAAGAACATCTGCAGAATTTTATTGCTAGAGCCATAAATGCTCCTTATCCGCTTGGTTTGAGGCATAAGTCCAAAAATACCTTGATAGAAAGTTTATTTGCAGAGTACCACGACGTACTTGGTAGAGCCAG
The DNA here is from genome assembly GCF_029582105.1 of Oenanthe melanoleuca. Lineage (NCBI taxonomy): Eukaryota > Metazoa > Chordata > Aves > Passeriformes > Muscicapidae > Oenanthe > Oenanthe melanoleuca. The sequence goes on from NC_079344.1 coordinate 8,471,247, forward strand.
TGAGTTATACAACATACTCTTCCACTCCTGGCTAAGTGCTGTTGGTGTCAGCTAAGAGTCCAGCTGTAGAAGCTGGCTCCACAATGCCTGGGAACTCCTCCCTCCTTTCTATTTAATAATCATTTAGGGGGTACAGTATTTCCCGACACACTCAAAGTCAAAGCACACTTTACAATGAAAATATTCACCTTGTTCACATACAGAACGATTTGTTTAAAGAAACCAGATCTCCTTAGCACTCAAGAGATCAACCCAACACTGGACGTGTGCAAACCCACTTCACTGTCAACACAGTTGCTTCAAAAGCTTGTTCAGAGGTGGGTGATAAGATGTAGTTCTCACTGGGCAAACACAATTAGGCAGACAAGGATTTTTCTTGAAGTCTTTTCTGTCTATCATCTGCAATCCAGTCTACAGATCTTTAAGTATTCCTGTCTGTAACAGCCAGGTCTCTGGAAGAATACTGATGTTTCACAATGACCTCATTGTGCTTTGACATAGCTTTCCTGAGCTGTGGCCTGTGGCAAATACACACCTGCTCTATTTATGCCCAAGAGGCCAAAAAAAAAAAAAAAAAAAAAAAAAAAAAAACCACACAAAAACAAACCCCAACCAACCCAACTTCAAATAATATTCAAGTTCAAAAAACAAGCAGGGTTCTTCTGCCTTAAGAAAAGTCCATCTTGCAACCCACTTTGCAAAACGTGATAGCTGATCATTTAAAAGTTAACTCTTAGACCACTTAGACCACTGTAGACAAGAGCTACAAAAACTCATGCCAGCTTGAACGGGGAAAACATCCACAGTGCATCCCTCCCATTTCTCCATTTACAAGTGTTGATTATTACCACTGATTCATAGCAGGGGCTTCCCATAACCTAGGGTCAGGACTACGCCTGAGACTGCACCAGGAATCAAACATCTGCATCACAAAAACGACACAAAACCGATATCTATGTAAGTACAGGATGAAAAGCAACAAGAGACAAAGGATACAGATGGCAATACCAGCCACAGAAGTAAAAAGCAAAAAAAAAAGTGAACACAAATACACACACACACATGTACCCGCTGTATTGATCCTATCCAGATAATGAAGGATGTTTTAAATGATGTTTATATAAAAGGTTTTTAATTAATTGGGTTGGGTTTTGGGGTTCTTTCTTTTTCAGTTTTCTGACTTTTTCATTGCTATGCTCACCTGGAAGTTACACTGGGCTAAAAACGACTTCTGGCACTTACCCTTACACCAAATACCTTCTGCATGTCAGCTTTGCAATACTTTGCATCATCCATAGTCTTCATTAGGAAATTTGCCTTTTCACCTCAATAGCACCCATCTGACATTTCCACAGCTTCAGAGGCTTTTCTTCCTCTACCAAAGCGTGTTTTGGAGTGGTTTTAGGGCAAATGCTTTGATTCTGATGCTGGAGCATTAGTGAGAAAAAAAAAAAAAAATAGGAGAGAACAGTTGAATGTTCCAAGAGAAAACAAAAAGTAGAGCTCCAGAACTACGTTTTTTTCCACAACTCCTTTCCTCACATCTTTTGTGAAAAAAAAATGCTGAATTCTGGTTTGCCTACTCAAAAAGCTTCTATTTCTCAGAGAAATAAATAATGTGCTGTGACTCCTATGGAAGAGTAACTAGAGACTAATAGAGGAATGAAAGCCAAGGGTACTCAAGACATCCCTGGTGGTGCTTGAAGGTTTTCTCTTTGGCTGCAGGGGTAAGGCTGGACTCCATAGGAGCCAAACTAACAGTATCAATACTTGTGCAACCTAAAAATACTGTAAACAGAGACAGGAAGGAAAAGACAACAGTGAAACAATAGAATACAAAGAAATAGCAGGTATCAAGTCTGAGTTTTCTTTTAGTCTAAGACAAACTATACCTCTGCACTACCTAAACACCATTAAAAGCTCACATTATAGCATTTGTTTTCATGGTTTATATAAAACCATACATGCTGCCTCATAACCTATATGAAACCATATTAAAACGCCACATAAAACCATATTTAAAAACCCACATAAAACCATATAAAGCCATGTAAAACCATATGTTACCTTCAGTACTAGCTAGGGTAAAATTAACTTATTATTCATTCACAAGATATTCATCATTTTTCTGTACTATGTGCTGTTTGAGTATGAACTGCTCAATTCTTTTTTGGGACTAATATGGATAGAATAAACTAGAGCTCTTCAGACTTTACCACTTCTTCCTCCCCAAGTGAGTGGACATGAGTGAGCATCACAGATGTTGGTGTTTACTTTGACCCTTGCAATCAGCTCATGCTCCTGAAGAGCTTAAGAAAATAAGAAATTCTGCAGAACAAAAGTGTATTGATTGAGATACGTTCATGCTTTTTTTTGGCAAAAATAACTGTTATTAAAGAGTTAAGCCACTGTATGTGTGGGCGAACTACTTTTTGTAATTGCTATCTACCTACAGATCTTGAGAGAGATGTTGATCTTCTGAAATGAAGGGTGCAGACGCAAGTCTTTTTAAACCAATAAAAAAAATACCAACATTTAAGAGGGTTTTTTTTGCCATAGATCCTTTGTATGCAAATTACTCAGATCAGATAGAAAATTAAAGACTTCTCCTTGGACAAAATATTGTCATTTGAACTTGGGAAAATACACGGCTGCCAAAAGAAATCTAAACTGTATTCCACAAAGTTCTTCACTTTCCCATCACAACTTCACTGTATGATTTTTATTTTCAATGTACACGTATTAATATAAAAAAACCACATCTATAATTTTCCTGTTTCTTCAGAATAAGCCATTCTGTAGCACTCTGTGTTATATCCACCACCAAAATCCTCTAGTTCTGCAGTGCAAGCAATCTCTCCATCTATCAGGAAAAAAAAGTCCTTTCAAAATTTGTCTCTTGCATCCCACTCAAAACATGGTGATGCATTATTCCAGAGGGCTCTGGCATATCCCAAATAAATACTTTTAAGAGCCTGTTGTCCTACTTGTGGATATAAAACAGTATTTCTACATGACAATGGAACAGCTATGAAGAAAGAGGCTAAAGATTGAAATTAGACCCAACTCGTCTGCCAGTGTTGGAACCTCTCAGTGCTCTGTTTTCCAGAGCTTTCCTTCTGTAATGCCATATTCAATACAACTTTAGTGTAATGCAAACACACTTCACAGCTTCCATTCAGTGTGACCAAACAGTTTCCTGTCTTTGGGCTTGATCCTGCCAAAAATTTTCTTCAATGAGTAACCTCTGCTCACAAAAGGTGTATCATGGAGGTGTGCACTCACATAACAATACTTCTGAGGATGGAATTAGAGCACAAGTGGCAGGCAAACAACTGGTGGGATTACTCCTGCAAAACAGGCCCTTGGACTCCACATAAGTGTTGGCTCATGTCAGAAGTGCATAGCAGCACATGGGGCAGAGTGCTGACTCACACAGCAAGATTTCACAGAGCTCTGCAGACCTTTCTGCAGGTACCAGTTGAAGCCTGGAAGCAGTAAAGTCACATTTGCATTGAGTCTTCCTCATAGGGTTTAAGCCAGGACAAAACTATGCAAGGATAGCTATGCCACTTCCCCAAAGCAAATCAGCCCCAAACTGGTTCAGGCAGTGCCAAGTATCAAGGAGCAGTATATTGGTATTCAAATTTAGATTTTATCTATGTATAACTGTGCAGAATTTTGTAACTTTGCTGTAAGTGGTCCTTCTACACGCCAGAACATAAAGTAGATTTGGCATGTTTGGATATAGACTGGTGTCTGCAGCTTGCAATTCCATGGTTTTCTTTGAAGGTTCAGCTTTTTCCCTTGCAGTGGTTTGACAATGGTCATGATTCAGCATATTCAACATGCTTAGATCAAGATGCCTTTTCCTTTATCATTTGGAACAGGAAAAAAAACAACATGGACTTTTTTTAGCCTTCTGTCACATTAATGGACCAGTTAAGATTTTACAGCCCTTGCACTCTTCTGAGGACACAAAATAATTGCTGCTCCTCCTTTGCACTCCAAGAGGAGTGCTACAATCAGATACAAATACATCTAATTTTTCATCCGACCAGAACTACAAAAGTAGACAGAAGATGAAGCAACACTTGTGCTTCCCAGGAATGTCAGTATTCAAACAACACTCAACAGAACCACCCTGAGGTGCTTTGCTCCATATTGTTCCCAGCACCAGACAGGCCCCCAAATTAACTGTGATCCATTATTTCATTGAATGTGACCATGAGGTCAGTGGGAGTTGTCAGGACCAGCCTTCCTACATTTGTTGAAGGAAATATTTCCTTTTCTTTAATACTTCTTATCTATCCTACCTGTATACATAATATCTCTAACAGATTCAATTAATTAATTAGAGTATTTATCTTAAAACCCACATTAACTCACTGACTGGAACCTACTGATTTGCCAAATATTTTACATGTCACTCTTTAGATTTAGTGTGTTACTATTTAGATTTTTTTATTCCTGCACAATGACCTGGATGTGCTTTGTAGTCTTCTGACAATAAGTCACTCCACATAGGGCACACTCTCTCAGAGCGTGATTAATGACAACTTGATTTGTGTGCAAATACTCTGCTACAGATCATTGGATTCCTTCACCTCCAATAGTCACAACTGCAAAGAAGATGAACATACTGCATATTTCAGCAAGGACATTTATGCCATAGCACATAAGTTGCATTAATTCCTATGAAAGAAGCTGTGACCTCACAGCTTATTTTAGGGGAACCTTCTACACTTTTGAATATTACAGCTGCACTTAGCCCCAAAATATATTCTAGCATTTCTAATAAATTATTTGCCTCCTTAGATACATACTGCTCCCCTAAAATGTCAAAATTGTATTATGGGCAACAAGAAACTGTCCTTCTGCCTTAGACATGCTCTTTTAACTAGAAAGAATCTGTGGAAGGAAACAACTCAGGGATCAGATAATGATTTGGGGGTTTTACAGCTGTTTTAGGGAGCAGTGTTTCAGTTTGACTTGCATGTCACTTAAGCCTTTGCAGTGTCCTTCATGACCCACGTGCAAACTGAGTCCTCACAGTTATGCTGGTCCCACAGCCAAGCAAGCTATCTTAACTTTGACAGAAAGTCATTTTTTCCTCACATACATGATGAAGTACAAGTTTGAAGTCAAAGCATTATAAGAGAGATGCCAAAATTGACTTCACTCCCTGCTGAATGCCAACCCTCCAGGTACATTCAGCAACTGCTATAACTAAATGCAACTGGCCATAGTTGGCATGCCCTGATAGTACATTTGTTCAAACAGATATTCCACATAGACTGATGCCAGAACTCACGCGTGTTCCAACAGTGAAGGCTGTGAAACATCAGGTTGTGACAGCTGGCTTTAAAATAAAAACTGTCCAGTGAAATATATGAAAACATAAACAAGAGGACTCTTGTTAGCCCAGGGAATTCAGTCATTTTCTCAAGGCTAGTTTTAAGTTTACTACATTTATCAAATGGATGCCTTCAATGCATACATAGTTCCACCTACTTATAAAGTGAACAGCTGAGTACAAAATGAGGAATACCTTCTGTGCAGAGAAATAAAAGATAGCATCTCTCAGCTTTCTCATTACTTTGACCACTGTTACCTGCAGAAAGCAAGTAAGAGGTCATTAAAATGCTGTGGCAGTGCTCCATTTCATGTTGCAAATTCAGAATCAGGAACTTCAAGGTCAAAGTGTTCGCTGTATTTCAGCTTTTCTCACAGGTATCTCCTTGCACAAACCAGAGAAAGTGCAAGACATGCAGTCATCTACAACTTTAGAACTACAAGACACTACGACAGCAATTAAAAGGTTCAATTTTTGGAAATAGTTCACCTGCAGACAATCTAGAGAGCAGCTGCTTCTCTGATGCAGAAGAATCCACAAGTCTAGTTGCTTTCACTCTAGAAACCTCTTCTGTTTACTAATCAGAAGAAGGTAGGTACATTGAAAGCTCCTGCCAGAACAATCATGACTACAGTTAGGAAACCCATGACAATGCTTCAAGGCTCTTCAGGAAAAGGGGCTCCATTTTTCCAAGGATCTTGTTTCAGCCTGTGACATGAATCAGGTCCTTCCAGGGAATACTTACACACCATTTCTTAATTTTAAAGTCTCTTCCTTTGTGTTTAATAATTCAGAATCACTTTAAAAGTTATATGCCAAAATTACTTTTAAATTTTTCTCCGTAAAGTAATATTTCCTGTGCACATTGTAAGCCATTGAGTGCTGTAAAAATCCCCCAACAGGTTCTTCCCCTGGGGTGTAAAAGACCAAAGGAAAAAACCCACCAAATACCCTTTCCTCTTAGAATGAGTAATAATTGCAAAACTACACGCTTAGGCTTATGAAGTACAATAGATTTAAGGGATAATTTTATATAAATTATAGTCTTTTCATGATTATTTTTGTCTAAAGGTGGAGTTCCTCTAGCAAGGAGGGTGATCATTAAAGGAAGAATTGAGAGAAAATTCTGCATAACTACTTTTTCTGTCATATAAGCCCCTTTAGTACTCATTTTTCAAGTCATGAAATGTCTATTTGATCTTTTTTTTTTTTTTTTTTCCTGCGACATGCAAGAGTGCTTTTTCTTGCCTTACAGCATCATTCTAAATAAACCACCAAGGAATATTTGATTTTTCACCTTAAACAAGAAACATCTGCATCTCAGACTTCTTCAGCCTACAAAAGAACCTCATTACACAGTATCCTACCAAAGCTGATGCAGAGAAATAGTCATTATCTCCTGTCTCTTGTCTCATGCTAGTTATTGCTATTTCCCTACTGTCATCTCCTCCACTTACATTCTGAAAACAAATACCTACTTTAGGAGATTTTCTTTTTTTTGGTAGTGAATCTTGAGAGAAAACTTCATGAGGAATCTAAAATGAAAACCTATTGCTTGCGAGTTTTAATAAGGGTAAGTCACACAACCTCTCAGTTTGAAGCATGTAAATGGTTTAGATTTTTGGAAGGAAACAAACCCACTGTGACCTAGGAAACGGAATGAATTGATCCCAAAATGGTGATCTTTTAATTAAGTCTCAAAATTTCTTCAAATATAAATTTTATTACATTGCAAACTCTGTTTTGTATACAAAGTCAAGTATTACACCTGTATCCTGTAGGTACAGCAGTCTACTGGAAAACATACAGGTTATGATTAGAAAGATACAGGTTATGGTTCCTTCCCAGAGGAAAATGCACCTGCAACCCTGACTGCACTAGAGGTATGAATAGCATAAATGATCAGGGTTAGGTACCCACTTAATGGGCTTGAGGGAAAATGTTTTCTGTTTGGTCTAAGCCCACAACAAGTTATTTTCACTGGCAAAGTGAACTGCACTGGACCTGTTGTATGAGGGACTGAGGCAGCCTGGGGCTAAGCTGCCCTTCCCTTTTGGGTGCTAAAGTCACCTGAAAAGGCAGAGGAGGGATACAGTATTCTCTGAGGAATACTGCAGCCCACAGAAAGCCCTGTGTGAGGCACCCAGGTGGTAAGAGCTGTCTACAGAGTCCCCCTCTACATCTGCAAAAGATTTAGTCCATGTCTGAAAAGCCTTCACTGCAATAAAGCATGGGGTACAGCAATTCCTATCCCTGATTTACATCAATACAGCTTTGATGACAATGGAGATACTTGGGCTTCAAAACTGAGTGCTTTGACACAAGATCTCTACTAGAAGCACTAAGATAGACTTGATGTATGTTCAATGAACTACTACACAGTACTTTCACTAAACAGCACACTTAGAAAACCTGGTTCAAAGAAGGCTTTTCTAACTTTGCAGTACCAGCAACACCACAAAAATGCACTTAAGAGAGATGCTACAAACTTTAATAATTTTTTAGACAATATTTGTTAATATGTATTTTGGAATAGCCAATATTTTTATAAATATTTAAATTACATCAGACATCACACAGTCCTGATATTTTATGCTTTGAACTGCACAGCCATGGCATGCTTTTGTCATTCTTACAGCAGAGTGAGTCTGGTGTTTCAGATCAAACATGGTATGTAGTCCAGATGTGTGAGCTGTCACTCTGTGAGTAAACATTTCTGATGGACAGTGTGTTAACAACAGATTATTACTCATGATGTTGCATGATGGTTACAGAAAGTTAGCCTAAGTGTCAGAGATAACACCAGTGAGAACTGCTGGTGGAAGTGATGCAGACTGGTGTGTTTACAGTCATTTTTGTCATGTGTGCCCCCCATTTACTCTTCAAGGGAGAACCAAATATGGTTTGAACAACTCCCCATGGGGACTATGGTAGAAACACAGAGCTATTTGATCTAAGGAGCAGGACTCTTACTGCATAACTACCAAGAATGTTAAGCAAGGCAATATTAAATTCATAATTGTGCAATTAAACTATTAAATACATGCAGGTTTGCCTGAAACTCCAAGCACATTAATTTATATTGTCATTTATATGCCCTTTTAAGAGGATACTTGTGGGGTGTTTTAGATTAACAGATGTTAAATGAGAAAATGTTTATCAGTCCCTAAAACAAAAAAGTACAAGCAGTAGTATTTTCAATTTAAGTTTCTCTTTGCACAGGCAGGCCTCAATCTGGGCCAGAAGACTCTTCCAAGACAGGGTCACCATTTATCTTCTACCAGCACTCATCCATCAGCTTCCCTCCTGTCACAGGGGGAAGGGGTGTCCAACTGCTAACAAAGTATTGTGCCCTTATGTCCCTGGCACATCTCTGGAAAAACAGGGTGGAGGGCTGGGGCTCAGTATGGAGATTGCATATTCAGGAACTGTGCAGTGGGCACCTTGTGCTGTGCACTACAGCCCCAACAAAGGCAGCTCTGCTAGACCTGTGCTGGCTTCTCGTGGGGCCAGCCTGGCAGTGTCTGCACCCTGCTCCTCACATTGAGCCAGTGGCAGCAGAAGCTTTGCTGGCAGGGCAAAGAAGGCTTATAGTGACAGAAGTGCGAGGCAAAGGTCACTAGTCCCGGCAAGCTGTGAAAGGTGCTTTTTCCAGTCTGGTTAGACCCCAGCTAATTGAGAACTGTTACTGAGAATTGTCCTCACAGCCATGACCTTTGGCTGTTGAGCTGAATACATGACATTTCAAAGTACTTTTTCATCCCCCCACTTGTTAAGATATGGCTGTTTTGATACTCTGTTCCACTTGTCACTCCTGACAACTGAAAATAACAGGCAGTATCCAATATACAATTATGTGCCTGCCAAGGACCTGGAGTCCCAAGGCTAGATGTGTTACACCACAGAGAATTACAGGTGATTATATAAAGAAGTGCATATTCATATGCTAACAAGTATCATGAGACATGCATGAGAAGATGACACAGATCTATTCTCCTCACCCAAATCTGACTGGCAGCATATTGTGTCCTTGGGACCATCAGCAGCTCTGGTCACTTAGGTCAGATGTAAGATTACAGAGCATTTTAATTTTTCTTCAACAACTCACAGAAATAAGTTGTGCATGAAATGTGGTTAAGGAAGCTGCTCCACTTTTTTTTTAACTGAAAAGATGTTTCCTAGCACAAAATGTGACTGGCAATTTCAAGACACTTCCAGTATTACTGTCCACAAAAAAACCCCCAAAGCATATCAAACATACCCAGCTATTCCTCTTGAGAAACACAAGCTCCCTACACACTACAAACACACTTTCAAAATTTATCATGTCAGTATCACTGCCTCCAACTGAGTCCCACAGCCTTATGCCAACTGCAGCTAGTGCATCCTCAATGCAACAAATTATAATCTTAATATTTTCTCTGAAACTGCAGAAAACTGCAGGAAGCATATCCACTGCCTAACATACTAGGACTTAATTTTATTCTTAAAAATGGCAGCAATGTATGCTTTTGGCCGTGGAGGTGTGCCAGTAGTGCTACAATTAGGGTTGTGCTGTCACTTCAATTCAAAACCTGATTTTCTGAAGGTTTACAAAACTCTAGATTAAACAGAAAAGCTTGCTGTAGGCTGAAGTGGTTTGTATAAGATCTCAGCCAGGGGATAACTTGTTTCCAACATTCTGAAAAAAATTAATCAAGTGCTTCAAATGTTAGAACTTAAATGTGCTAGAAGAAGCAAAATACTAAAAAAAGAACATTTACTTATGAATTCTCAATGCAGAGCAAGAGACTTGCTTCCCAGTTTCTATCAGAAATACTATGCAGAAGAATCTCTGCAGATTAGGGAAGTACAGAAGACAAGTGCAGAGAACAAAATACCAAATGTTTGGGGGTGGTTTTGTACTGTTTGAGGCTTTTTTTTTTTTTTTTTTTTAACTTTTAAACAAGCAACTGGAATTAGCTTGATCAAAAAGAGACTGATCAATGCAATTTTAGGGATGGAGGAAAAACCACCTTTTAGAAATAGGGCAAGGACCACAAGGACAACACAGGCTTCCCTCACTGGAGTGACAGTTTTCACACATCACACTGTATTCCATGGGACTGGCAGTGAGCGTCCACACTCCTCAGACTAAGCTTAAACCAAAAATAAAGTAGTGGAAGATTTACAAAGCTGAGTGTGGGCTGCAAAATTCAAGTGAGCAGGCAGATTTATAGTGACAAGATTATCTTACCATGACTATCTGAAAAACATATCTGAATAATGCAGTTCTTTAAAGCTATGCCTGCTAAATTTGCATCCCTGCTCCTGACTGCAGTGAGGGCACACTGTCCCAGGCTGAGAGCCATTAGTTAAACAGATAAATGGTATCACACATTACATAGTCGTGTTTTTGCTGCCTTTGCTCTCTTCTACAAACACTTCTTACAGAGAAGGGATAACTTTTGCCCTGAAAATTTACTCCTTGATCTATCATGCTGGCAGGCTGGTGACACTGACACCTCTTTGCTATTCAAGTACTATAAAACACATCCATGCAATACAAGCTGGCCCTTGTTTCTGCATCTCCTGCAGTTTAGAAAGTTCCAGGTCCCACACATTCATTTTTGCCAAATTGGCAGTTGCTAGGAAGCAAAAGAAAAATGCTGGCAATGGTTCTGTGGAACTGGGGAACATGCAGGCAGTTTTCCTGCAGCACAGGAAAACAGACAGGAATTCTCAAGTGACTTCTCAGGCTTGAGACATCCAGGGACGTCTACTAACAAGAAAAGCAAAGTAATTTCAAGGGATCATAGGAATGAGCTAAACAATGCAGTTTTTGTAATGAATTTAAATTGGAGACTTGGATTTACTTACCCACTGTAGTTGAAGTGTCTATAGAGGCAGAGAAGTTACTGAAATACTAGCAGCCAGCATATCTACACCACACAGCAGAAACAAGCTTTCAAATAGAAAGTAGTCAGCCTGAGCTAAAATATAAAGAGATAAATTGCAACCAACAATTTTAATTAAAGACTCCCTTATTACATGAGAAAGTTTAAAAACTGCTCAGAAAATAAAGTAGTGCTCCACTGCTGCTGTACTAACAGTAGCTTCTCTTTTCACAGTGTGTAAAGTGGGAACAAGCAGAGACTGTTAGAAACCTGCAAGGTTAAAGGTATACCAATAAATGGAGAGGTCAAAAACCTATTTTTACAGAGCACCATGCCTAGCTATTTATTGCTTTGTACTTTTGGGAGAGGGGCTTGTGAAAAAGAATAAAAATCTGATACCAAGATACAAGATCAAGCAACTGTATTGACTGCTTTTCCAAAATATTCTTCTCATACAATAATGAAAAATTCGATGGGCAACTGTGCTGGGGAGCAAATGAAGTGCAATGGGTTTCTTCTGCCCATTGAAGTTCATTGCAGTGTATCACAGAGGTGAATTCTTGTAATTTAAAATATATTGCTTAAACATAGAAAAAAATATTCTATGTTCACATTACATATGCTGTACATAATACACTTTTATCTTTGATCAGACCATACAGCAATTGATTGTACCCAGCCCTCTACCAGCAGGAGCCTTCATTCCAGCTGCTTGATTCTTGCAAGAAGGTCCATCAGGGCTCTCAAAAGCTTCACACTCTGCAACAGCTGAGATTTTGCTCAGGGTGTTTAAGGTCTGCAGAATTTTTTTCGCCCCCCTTCCCTCCACTTCCTTCACAGTGCTCATTTATAGTAAAATAGGGAAAATGCTTTTGGCAAGAAGATACAAGAATGATTTCCTTCTCTTGCTACTTTGATGATTCCCCTTAGGGAACACAGAACAAAGAAAATCAACATTGGCGGTAGTGGGGAAGATCCAAAAGTCTTTTAGGGCAAAGGACACAGGTTGTGAAACAGCTCCCTTCTTCTGGATCTGTTCAATACAATTCAATTGTCAACTCCATGCACTATCTTTTATGCTGCTACAGTGTCCGATGCCTCATGAAACAGGGCACCCACCACACAACTTCTACTTCTTATAGACAATACAAGAGAAAATAAAGAATACCCCCCCACACCCCCAAAAGCAGAGCTAACTCCAGAAGACAGGAATTTTCTTCCTTCAACAAATACCAATATTTTCTTAAATTCAGGGACATTTGTAGAAATTCACAAAGAATTGCTGTCTCTAGTGAAATTTTACATTTTAACACTACAAACATTGAATGGCTTTCTTAATCCAGGTTTAAGCTGACATAGCATATACAAGTAATACAGGTTATTTTGCAAAAAAGCAGCAAATATCTGAAGTGCACACTGTTTTCTTGCTAGTTCTTGACTAGAAGACACTGCCTAACACATAACACATGGCAAGCTCATCAGGAAAGCAGAGTGATTCATGGCACCTCCAATCTCAGAGTTCTGTATTTGCCACACTTCAGGAAATCTAAAGCCTGGAAGTTCAGGAAAACTGCCTGCTGGACTTTCAGCTCTGTGACCTGTATACAGAAATACTGTACCACAGCTGTCTTCTATGATTATTTACTAGACACACTGCACAGCAACAAGCCCCTTCCAAAAATAAAAAATAAGTTTGATAATTGTCAGCTATTTAATTTTGAGCACCAACACAACTCTCAACCAACCTGCACCAGGAAAGGCCACGCTGGGGCAGATTATGCTGCACAGCTCCTGATTCTTTCTGGTCCTCAGTGAGATACCCTGGGGTAATTTAAACTGGGTCTTCAAAAGATCAAAAATGGCCAAAGTATTTCTTAGGAATTTTCAAAATCAAAGATGCCTGACCCAAAACTTTTCACAAGTTTTGAGACAAAGCAAAGCTAACTGAAAAGCTGATCGATACAACAGCATTGAGTCAGACAGCCAACTTAATTTAGAGTGCTATAAACGCAGAATGAATAATTTAACTGGGAAACTCATGCCCTCATGTCTGTTTGTGTGCACACACATATACACAAGCATGTTTACACACATCAAAAATGAGTCCAAGACATCGGGCTACTTGACAAACAAAAGAATATTCATGTTTTGGCAAAATACTACTTTGCTTTTACTGGCATGTAAGCCCAGGCTGCACTAGGCATATTTTAGCAATAATGATCAAAGCAAAGGCTTTCCCTGAAGATTAATGACTGGCTAAGAGGATAGTTTGAGGTCTGTTTACCCCAGCTGGTCCTTAATTCCCAGGAAAAGCATCTGCAAGGCTTATTATTGCTATAAACTTAAGATGGAGGGAGGGGTTATGCTGTTTCAAATGATATGTACAATGACTTTTTAGAGACTTAATGTCTTGCATATTAGCCAGAATGTTTAACCCATCTCTTAAAGAACTATTCATCTTGAAAGTAAATAACTTCAAACTTCCGTAGCGGCACACTTCACGTAAAGACTGCAAACTCCTCTACAAGCAATTCATTACCCCCCCACCCAACTCCATGGCAAGTGAGGAAAGAGATACACAAGGATCATTTCCCTCTTCACTGAAATACAGCTACATCTGGGTCGAGAACGAGAGCTTTTTAACAGCAGAAAGAACTCCTACGTAATATTTAGGACAGAAAGCAAAGAATATTGCCTTTAAACAGAGGAGGATTTAGCTACAGAGAATGCAACTGCTTGACTGAACAGAAGCTAATGTGTAACACTCTTGGAAAATATGCATGTGGTTTTTCAGACAGATTGTGAATCTCTTATCCACACTGCTGAACAGCTACTCAAAGGAATAATTTCCCTGATTTAATGGAGGAACAGTTCCAGTTTGAATAAGTAGTTTCCAACCTGAATCTTATTTATCACAGTGGTCACGAACATCATGGCTCACCACAAGATCCCAAAAGCCTGCACTTAAGTTCAAAATATTATTGCTTGAAATGTTATTCCTTAAAATGTGGAATTCTTAGTTATGGTGAGACTGCATCTTAAAATACAAGACCCCCTAAAAACCAAAGATAATATGCTCATCTTAAATCCATAGCAAATTCTGGATTATTAATATTAACTGGCCCAAGGAAGGTCTACGGATTTTAGATTATTGTAATGTGGCAACTGCCGGACAAGTAAGATTGAAATCTTGAAGGTGTTTCATTTCACAGTATATACGTTAGCAATCATGTTTAGACTTGAAGTAGGCTATATACTATACTTTCCTGTATACTTTCCCACAGACCTACTCTAAACAACAACAAAACAAGTTGTTTTTAGCATCATTATGAAAAAAAAAACAACTGGATGTTCCAAATTAAGCATGTGATTCAAACAGTCTTGTTATAAAAAGGATGAATAAACCAAACAGGATTAATTTCTTAAGACTCAAATGATCGAAAGCCTATTCACAGCCAGCAAAAATACTCATGGGTCTTGAATGGGACTTGCAAGAGAAAAACCCATGTTCTAAAAAAATTGTACCTTTCCTTGCACAAATAAATATGCTTTGCTAAGTAAAGCATGATTCAGAGACATGCACAATATTTTTGCAAATGAAAAACTCTTCCCAGCTGTCATCCTTCTGAAGTTTTCCTACCTGTATGAAGATAGGTTAAAAAATATTTTGGTCTGTAGATGGTTCATTACCAGTTTATAAGGTAGTGAGTAGACTAAGTAAACAAAAACAACTCAGTAAATGATGATGTAAAAAAAGCATTTCTCATAATCTGAAACTAGGCTCTTAATAAATGCATTAAACTTCCTCAAGTGGTGTACTCACTTTGAAAATATGTGATTTTGAAAAGCTCCAACGACCTGGGAAACCAACTTCCAACATGTTGAATTTCTGTGGGTGCCTAGATCCTTTCCTATAATTAAAAGGGCCTTTCAAACTGTGAGCCCGTGGACTTTCTGTACCTATTAGGAACAATCCTTCTCTCTACGACAACTTTTCTTGTTCCAACATATCTCTTAAATGAAGGCACCCATAAGTGGAAAAGCAGCTGATCTCATTTCTGCAGGCAGGTGTGATGCAAAACACCAGAGAAGCCTGGTTACTAGAAACCTAGACCTATATTTACCAAGAACTCTCTCTGGACATTAAAAAGGGCAACTGACTGATCATACAAGACGTGAGTAACAACTTGTCTGATGCACAGTAGTGCCACTCACACACAGCTGTGGAGACACCCAAGGAAGCAGAAGACTCTTCTGGTATGGGGTTTCTCAAACCTTTTACTTTCATGCAGACAGCAGGATACCAAAACTAAGGCTTTTGTTTCTGAAAATGGCCAATCTTCATGTTTTTATAAACATACCATGTTTATAAGATATGCTGGGTAGGCTGACATTTATTAGCACATCATTGTCTGATCTTACAGCTCATCACTTTGTTCATTTCTTGGTTTATGCATATATAATGAACCCACGTAGCTGCCTTTTTAACTTTTGTTCAGCCTTGTATACCTGAGCCATTTTCTCTGGCTTCAAACTCTCTCCAGATGTCCTGACTAGTCCAAACACACATTATTTTGAGAGAGAATACCTGCAATACTGTGATTCTACTTTTTTTGTTAGTTTTTTTTTTTTTTTTTACTACCAGCACATTGTTCTAACAAAATCTTACTGGCTCCATGTTCCACTATTCCAGACTTCAGACAGTTACAGCTGATGAGCTCAGATGGTACTACATGACAACACAAGGCCAAGATAAGATTATATAAAGATTCCAGTACTATAACTGACAAAAAAATGACCTGGTCATCTAAACAAGATTCAGACTGCAGCACTGAGTAACATATATTTGTCTATATATATGCCTAAGTCTTCACTGCCCCTCAGCTTCTATTGCATCAGCTATATCACCCAGATCTGTGCAAAGTTAATATAAAGCAATGCCAAAACAGACTCCAATGTAAAAAGCAGCTACTTCCTGCTTTGAAGCAGGTTAATGTGGAATCCCAATATAACTCCAGCTGTGGAACTTCTTAGGGAAGACAATATCAGCAATTTTTCAAAACACAATCCTACTCCAAACATCAGAAAATCCTGCAAATTTCTGAACGCATTTGATAAAGCACATCTAAAAACAGTAGTTTCACAGATATTCCTGAGTGTATAAATTGATCTGTAGCATTTTTCTCATACATCTGGGTGCATTAAGATGAAAACAACTTCCCAGCTGTCAGTGTGAGGAACTGTCTCTGGCAAAGATCCAACCAATTTAAAATACCTCATTAACAGCTACAACACTACTTCTGTCCTTTAAAATTACTGTTAACTCAAGAAATCAGATGACCAAAAAAACCAAACTACAGCAACAACAAAAAACCCCCACAAACAGTAAAAAACATAAATATAGCTTTAAACAACATTGTTTTGTATGTTACACATAGTATTTTAAAAACCCAATTTATTTTTTCCTCAATAGAAATTTAGCACTGTTTTTGCACAAATACCCTTTATTCCTCCGGTAATTCATACGTGAATCCACCAAAATGCATTTATCAATCTGGAACTTTTTTATTATGAATTTCTGCATCAGCTAGCTAAATTACAGCTTATTCAAGCATAGGTATTATATTAAGGTCTTAGATATTTTTCAAGAAAGTCCTGTTTTAGAAACTGAGTTGTAGAGAGCGGTTTAATTCAAAATATGCTACTTTTATTGATAATAATGGAACTATCATCCAACCAAATAATACATCTATGTCCAAAAGAACAGAACTTCACCCATGAGATTTTATGTACATCACGCTATATCAGAAAATGTTTTACACACCAGATATGATTAGTTGACACTTGTAAGTTGATACTTAAGTACTAACTGCTTCTATGACCAAGACATCTGTATTCTACCATCATGAAAGCACAGTCCTATTTATCACTGTGCTTTAATAAAGTGAAACAAGAAAAAAAATTCCATGCAATACACTCATTTCAGTTAATTAACATTTATTATATGGGGATACTTTGACAAAAAATCCACAGTACCCACTTCGATCCAACTACTGCAATTATAGAATATTTAACTGTGTTAGGATAGAAGAAAGTAAAGAGCAAAATCAATTTCATTAGGAAAAGGTTGCATGTAAATTTATACTAAAACTTAGCTTCTTACTGATGTCAGATTCAAAAAGATGCCAAACGATGAACACAATATTCTTATATTTGAGCTCTGTTAATTTATCAGTTATTTATCAAAATGGTCTTTATTGAAGACAGTTAATTCCTTATTTTTTCATCTACTGTTCCTGTTATATTTATTTGCAAATGAAGGACCAGAAAGCACATTTATTTAAATGTTATTTACAAGCACTTTCAATGTACTTCCAATGTAATAGATCATCAGCACAGTCTTTGATTTAATTGCTGCCGTCACTCGTTTTTGTGCACTAACACATGTAGGAGTTCCAAACGCCAAAATATTCTTGCCTTTTTTTTGTGTTACATACCAGATTTTGTAACCTGTGTCAAGCTACCTCCGATGCTTACAACTTGTGAACAGAGGCCAACAATGAGCCTCCCCAGACACTAAATCATAATCTTCATGTTTTTCGTATTTCACATTCTAGCCACAGTTTCAACATCCATACCCCGTGACATTAGGGAAGGATAAATCAAGGAGGATGACAGCTCCCTTGTAGAGACTGGTACGGCCCTGGGATCTGCCACACCCAACACCCACAGCTTCTGCCAGATGTCTCCAAGAGTTTTGCTGCATTAACCCCTTCAGGAGTAACTGAGGGCTTTGTCTGAACGTTTTTAAAGTAATTGCTCTATTTTTTTTTTTTTTTTTTTATTTTTTTTTTTTTTGGTAGAAGAGGAGGACAGAAGAAATACAACACATTCTTCTTCCAGATATTTTGACTAACTAAAGCACAGACAGAGAGCTATCAATGACAATTTGTATTTTCTTAAATACAGGAATTAGAAGGGTTAGCATCAGACAACATTCCTTTTTTCTTACCATGCTGTGGTCCCATACTTAAATTGACACAGTAAAAACTTTTTAACATTTTTATGTTCGTGTCTTCAGACCCAGGACACTGCTTTACCCTCTTGGAATCAGAATATCCATTAACTGCCCTTCAGCCAAACAGACTATTCAGGCCTTAAATCAACAGGATTTCTAACCCAAAAGCTGTATAGCAAACTCCACAACTCTTTCTCTGGGTCTGATCTGGCCCCAGGGACATAAATTTGCATGCAACTTCTAAGTTTGTGAATAGTCCTGGGGCTTAAAGTTGTACATGTGTTTAAGTACTTTGTTCAGTCTGGGTCTAAACCAGCTACTTTAAAATAAAAACAGCAGCCATGCAAAGAATAACATTGTTTAAAATATTTTTCCTCTGTAAATAGCATACCAAAGGAAAAAAATGCAACAAAATAAACATACTGATTCCTAGAAGCACACACTGACCTACCAGTAGTTAAACAGCAGCTAAAAAGCCATCAGAAAATATAAATGTATGCCACTTCATATATAAAGGCAAAATCCATTTTATTTCAAAATAATAACAATAGTAGATGTGAAATGTTTCAGAGATTCTTTGTACACTATTGCAGGTAAAAACATCTATTGCTATAAACAGCAAGCAAATGGACTGGCCTCTATTCTTCACCAGGTTTATTTTGTGGATTTAAAAGCAGATATCTAGGCCATTTAATTTGTTTCACTTGTGCAAAATGTGTTCAAATTTCCAATTTATGTGTGGCTTTTCATAAAAAAGTAAAACAGTAAAAAGTAAGGTAAGGCTTCCACTATCAACGAATGCACTTATGAATATTGCACTTCCTAAAACTACTTCCAATTTGCTTTCCAGAAGGTTAAGATCAAGTTGAGCATCAGTATTTCTTTAAACAGTTTAAAGAATACACTTTAGGCTTCCATCTGAGGAAGAAATCACACTGAAAGTAATCCAGTTATTGCAGCTCTTGTTGAAAACAAACATACAGTAACCAAGGTTGGACTTGGGCAGAAAGACATTAACATGCCTGCAACTATTTTTCATTTGGGGAACATGCCACTAATAATGCCAAAAACACCTGAAATAACTATCCACAGTTCACAAGAAACAAATTCCAATGCAGTTTGTGTAATTTAAATAAACTGCTTATAAATATCAGCACTGATGGGCTGAGGGTTTGCTCTCACATACAAACATTTCAAGACAGAGAACTAGTATTTCTTGAGAAGGATTTTTCCCCTCCAGTTTGCTCTTCATACACATGCTCACTGAGTTAAAGGGTTAAGTAACCATTATATTCTAAAGAGCAAACTGTTTGCCTTGGGGCCATCTCCTCCTTACTCCTGATGAATTGCCTGACACTTCATGTATCATACATTACTTTTCACTAGGAAGCAGCATTTGTTTCCAGTCATGGTGTAAGAACTGACTTTGGAAGTATGAAGCAATGTGGGATAGACCAAAAAAATTAAATTACATCATCATCTACTAAATATTCTATACCAAAATAGTGATACATATATTTATAAATATGCTTGTACTTAAAAAACAGGCACAGAGTATATATATAAAAAAATTCTATGCATACCAAGATGAATAAAAGTGTGAGAATCAATATTCTGAGTGACAAGACATTTTTCTGGACTAGAATGAAAGAAATGCAAATGTAATTGAGAGCTTTGCACTAAACGTTTGTTAGATGTAGGCTGAACACATGCATCCAAGCCCCTGGCCCTGTTCCCTCTGTGATCTTAGAAAAACTTGTTTGTAAGACACCAGGGATTTCATGTGCAGGTCCTGCCAGTGCCTCACACCTCTGAATCATCAGTGCACCTTCTTCCCTCTCTGCCCTGTGTGGGGAAAGAAATGCTTCCTTACCACAGTGGTACAGCAAGGGTTAAGTCATGAACATTTATAGAGGAGTAGAGACTGCAGAAGCTCTGGACTGCAGGGTATGCTACGACCGAACATAAATTTTAATCAAAATATTTCTACTAGCTGAAGGAATTGGCCAGTGTAACAACAGGTACCAGCACAGAGAGGAGAATGAATGCCTTTCCACAACATATTCAAAACATTCAGACAGTGTAGAAGAAGAAAAAATAAAATTCCTTCTGCAAGTTCTCCCTGGGGAACAGAGGACAAGAAACATACTTAGGTGACAGATTTCAAGGGAGATAGGAAGGACAAGAACAGATGGGCCAATGCAAAAGGATAAAGAGCTCAGGAATAGAGATTTCTCAAACAAGTTGTCAGCAAACAGCTACAAAATCCATTTACAAAACAGAAGTCTGCTCTCTCCCCAGTCATCCTTTCAGTAGTCTGGTTTTTGTTACCAATAAGCCCAGCGAAATGAAGATCCAATGTGTGATGTTCCTTCAACAGCCTCTGCCCTTTGAATCCTATCATATAGCCAAGGAGCATGGTTTTATGAGTTTTACTGAATTTTTTGCTTGCATGAAAAATATCAAAACACATACTGAAAAACCAAACCAAACAAAAAACGGGTTGCAAACCTGAAAGTTCCCATTAAGAAATGCCAAAGGACTTGCATGTATGTGCACACCACAATTCAGTTTTATGTCCTACAGTATGATTATCTGATTATCCCATTACAGAGGGGAAAAGACAAACCAAAGATCCCTAGCAAGTCAGCATTATCCTTTTCTGTGAGATGAGCAAATCATGTGCCTGGAAAGGCACAATGAGAAAAAACTAAATTAATTCCATAATAAAGAAGGTAACAGACTCAAGATTATCCAGGCAAACACCATTTCTAGCTTGAGAGCCTTAGCAGCCTTTTGCTTTTGTCTTCCCTCAAACAAAACTTTCTGCATTAGCAAGATGGTCACATATTTGGAATGGTCTCTGGCAGTCACAAAATGCCCAAAACGTACATCCAGTCTTCTTTCCCACCTAAGGAGTCCCTTCATTGAAGGCTTCCAAAGCCATCTTTGTCATTCTGACTTTGAACAATGGAGTTTTGTGATTTACCTATCATAGGTCCAGGTGTAAGTTTGCACATATGGCTGTCAGACTGCTCTGTTACCTAAAATCATTAAACCCTGTGCATGTTTGTATTTTTTGTTTGCTATCCTAACTGGAATTAATACCATCTTTCTTTACCTAATTCAAATGGCTTAAAAATAACAAAGAATGAAAAAAAAACCTAGAATGAGGACAGCCATTATATGCACCAACAGCTGATTTAATATCTTTTATCCACTCCTTTATTCACATGAAGGCAGAGTAGTGGGTTTTGGGGGTTTTTTTGTTTTTTAGTAGACACATCCAGCATCCCTGAAACATTAAAAAAAACACTCACTGTTTCAAAACTGTCCTTCAAAGTAAACATAGGACTGAAGAACTGCCCAATGGAAACACACATCAAATGAAATTGTATAATTAAGACAATCTAATTCACAGACAAGCAGCTCATTTTTTTGAGGGCAACACGTTACCCTCAATTTGGCCGCAAGAAGAATTGTAGAGAACATTCTAAGACCAAATGTATTAGGATATAAAGGAGAAAAACACATCAACACATCCTTTGGAGCTGCCTTTTAGCAGATATCTTTATACACAAGAAAATATTATGAGAATGCTTGCTCTCAAGAACTCTACTGTGTTCCAGCCTCTTGGTAGCTGAAAAACAAAAGGCACAGCCAAAACCCAAGATGGTAGGTTTGAATGGAGGAGGAAATCGACCTTAAACCATTAACTCACATGACACAAAAACAGAGTTTGTGTAACTCATTGAAAGTTCAAGAACCAAAGTTATACTGGAGAATTTACCGTAAACAGCAGAATAAATGAAATGAAACGAGAGGGTCTTCCAGGAGGCTTCAGATGAAATTGCAATACTGCTGTCAATTTCGCAGTGATCTTGTAAGCATACATGTACATTTCAATAAGTTATGGCCACAAAAACGCTTCCCTGAGCGCTATCAAAAGCTTTACAAGGTAGCAATTAACCATCACCTAAATGCGCAACGCCCAAGCTTGCTAATAGAAAGGGCAAAACATCGCGCCCTCTGGCAGTTACAAAAAAAACCAAAAACACATACACAAAAACAAGTCAAAAAAAGGCCAAAAGCCGCCCTGTTATTCCCGGGGCTCGGGCAGGCGCAGCTCCCCGTGAGGCGCCGCTCTCCAGGCCCGGGGCCGGGGCCGCTCGGTGCCCGCCGCCCCACGGAGCCTCCGCGGCGTCGCGGCGCTGCCACGTGCGGGGAGCGGGCGGGGAGCGGGCGGGCCGCGGCCCCTCAGCGGCGGGAGGCCTCCAGCCACCAGCCCGGCCAAGTGCGCTGCCCCTTATCCCCGCACCACACAGCCCCGAGGTCCCGAAGCCGCCCGCCGGGAAGGTACTCACAGCTTCCATGTCCGACGGGACCACAAGGTACGGCGGCGCTGGGGCCAGCCCTGAGGGGACCCGAGCCGGCAGCGGCGGCCCCTGTGCTCCGGGGCTGGGCGGCTCTGCCCCCTCGGTTTTTAAGGCTCGCCGGTCCGGGTCGGGGGTAGGTCACAGGTGGGCTGTCCCGGGTGAGGTGTCCCAGCTGGGCTGTCACCTGCCGGCTGTGACCCCGCTCCGCCCCGCCGCACCTGGGCGCGCTTTCAGCGACCTCGGTGCCGCCCGCGCCCCGCAGCGCGGCTGAGGGGCAGGAGCCGGGCCCGGGGAGCCCCGCCAGGCCCGGGGAGCCCCGCCAGTCCCGGGGAGCCCCGCCAGGCCGGGGGAGCCCCGCCAGTCCCGGGGAGCCCCGCCAGGCCCGGGGAGCCCCGCCAGGCCCGGGGAGCCCCGCCAGGCCCGGGGAGCCGGGCCGCACAGGGAGGCAGCGCTCCGGGCTTGCTCGGACACCGGGAGGAGCACCGGCCTTCACTGCGCCAAGAACTCGAGCTGCCCTTTCCCCTCAGAGCATAGCAAGAGTTCGATGGAAAGTCTGGACTTCTAACACGGTGGAAAGGGGAAACGATCCCACAGCAAAGTGGGAAACTACATCAATGTAAAACTTTGGCGAGTGACAAGAAAATGAACCTTTTCTGTCTCTTTTTCTAGAAGCTTCCACAGCTAAGAACAACTACCAGTGACAGAAATAAAAAATTGAATAGTTGTCTGAATTCGACTTATCTTCCCAAGAAGATAAATTAATTTAAAAACAGTGGCTCAAAGGTGTGGATCCTACTCTGTACAAAAAAGAGACCAAGGCATATTGATTGTATGACATACACAAACTCTATTTGTGCATATAATATGCACTAAACACAGGGAAAAAATACCTTAGTACCTTTCTTGCCAAAATAACTAGTATCTTTTACCTAGGCTAAAAGGTTGTGACACAGTTCTGGAAGATCAGTTACTGTTCTATTATTACCACTGTAGATGATTTCATATAGCAACAAGCAAGTATAAGTAGATGCTTATATGATGTATAGAACTTGAATCCTTAAATCACTTTATGCCCTTTGCAATCTCATCGAGTCTTAGTGGAAAGAGTAACTAATGTCAACCAACTGTCCACAGTTAATCACATAAGAAACTGTCTACAGAACCAACTTATTAATCAGACAAAAAATTTCAAATAATTAAATAAATGATGCATATTACAG
Organism: Oenanthe melanoleuca; assembly: GCF_029582105.1. Classification (NCBI taxonomy): domain Eukaryota; kingdom Metazoa; phylum Chordata; class Aves; order Passeriformes; family Muscicapidae; genus Oenanthe; species Oenanthe melanoleuca. The sequence goes on from NC_079344.1 coordinate 8,495,093, forward strand.
CAGGCAATCTGAGAACATAATATGAAGTTTTTGACATGGATAATGTCTATACTGAAGTCCTTTAATGCCAAGTTTTAACTATTCAGAAAGGAAACAGCTTAGGGGAAAAACATATTGATTTAATGCTACGTGTGAACTTATTACTGCTGCTATTTATTTGGTCTTGCAATAAAAATGTGGGAAATATGGGAAATACAAACAGAAAAAGTCTTTTAAATGAATCTTTTGTAAATGTGTAGCATACAATTACCAAAATACTGAAGTTCACTAAGCTGCTTAAAGTAAATGGGTCTTTTCAAATTCAGGTTTAAAATGCATGTGAATAATAGAGATCTTACAGACAACTCATTTTACACACAGCTTTCCTGTTTTATGTCATGATCATCATGATTTTGAAACAGAATCAAAGAGTCTTCAATTCTATAAACAGGAATTTAAAGACACATTACTTTCCTCTTTGAAATGTGTCGATGCTCTAAAAGCATAGTGCTGAAAGGCTGCCAAGCTAATAGGCCAGTGAGCACTAGGAAGAGATTAATTTTATACCTGGAATGAGTGTGTACAGTTTCCATGCTATTTAGTGAAAGGCCTGGAATATGAGCTAGTTTCCTTCATGGTGCAGTGCAATGTTAAATCCTGGAGTTATAAGCTAGCCTCTACAACAGAGAGTCTCAATTCAGCACTGGGACCACCTACAGCTGTTAGTCCACAAGAAAGTAAATCAAAATGGGATGTTTGAGATGCTTACTTGCATTTTTTTCCCCCAATGTTTTGTTGAATGCTGGTGCTGGTACGCCAAAATCAATGTGAGTATTTGGGAATCCAAATATGTTACGAGCATTTCTTTTTATTTTGCATTCTGTTTATTTATGCATATATTAAAATAGAGAGGTGTTTTTTAACAACCACAATCCCCTCAGTAGAGAGCTCTGCCTGAGGTGTAGACACAGTTGTAATCTCCAGGTGTGTTCTTTCTACTTTTCAAGGGATCCAGATCAATAAAAAGACACAGAGTGAAGGCAAGGCAATGAATCTACTTTCAAAAGCTTCATTAGCCAGCAGTGATTAGGAGAGGACACTCAGAGTTGCAGACCAGTTTTGAAAACTGTTTCTTTAAAGGTTTCCAGAAAAGTTATATCAAATTGGCTTTTGTTTTCCTGTAGCTCACTGTTGACTGTTCAGAATGGATTTTTGGAAAAGAAGAAAAAAAAAGAAGTTGACCAAGCCAACAAAACCCAGGCCTTTTTATTATTGATCCCCTTAAGGTATTTGATTCAGTATATTGGACTGTACTACCAGAATCTGTATATTGGGACATCCTACTGGCATAATTCCAATTTTTCATTCCTTGTGAGGAAGATGACATCTCCATACCTTTTCTAGGGCAGCTGGAGAAGATGCCAAGTTCAGTCTAGATTACTGAGCTGGAAGAATGATGAAGGAGGAATTTTTTCTAAGCAAAACTGCGAGTAAATTATATTCCTGCAAAATTATCACTTCCTAACTGACATTCTTAGTCAGAAGTAGCTGGCATAGGACACCATGAATATTTGGAATGTGAAAGAATGGTCAGAAAGAGCAGAAGCATTATACAAGTTGTTCTTTCATGCTGCATGTCATGAGAGGTTGCTATTCCAGACAGAAACACAGTGAAGTAGGTGACCACACCTGGAATTCCTGTGAGAAGAGGCATTGAGTCATCCATTTTGTCCAGGAAAATACCCACAGGCAACAGTTCCAGCTGTTGATATAACATGGTCCTACGCCTAGAGATGTGCACAAGTAAACAAATTGACTGCTAAATCAGTAAATTGATAAGCCAAAGAAAGTCCATTTAAAAATATTTGAGAGAGCAGTTGAGCCTAGTGGAGTGCTTAATATAACACTCAATATCAAATAAATAACCAAACTTCATGGTTCATTTTTATAATTGTCTGAGGAAGAAATGTGAGGAACTATACTCACAGAGAGTTTCATCAGTAATCACTTGGAACTTTTTTCAGTCATGTAGAGACTCAAATTATGCAATACTAAATACAATCCTGGATAAAGTATTCTTTATTTTTCAGGGTCTTTGAACTTTAAGTATGACTAAATATGACTTTGAAGTAAAAATACATATATATAAAAACCTAAGGCCAGAGGTTTCATTAGTTTGTATTGTTCAACTTCAAGAGCATTGTTTTTTATTCTCACTTTTGTGTTTAATTCATTCATATGCTGCCACTGCAGACCCCAGCAGCCAAAGAGACCTTCTGGATCTCAGAACAATTTTCTGACGGCCTTCACCCTCAGGTTATTTCCTGTTCTCCAGCTGTGATGATTTCACTCAATCATAGTGTGATTTTGCATACTACATATGGGAGAAACAATTTGTCCATTATTTGTTTAGAACTGCTGTAGAAAAAAGAAGAGTAGTACTTATCAGGAGGATAAAAGGTGTAGGGGTAGTTCTGTTGGGAATCAGTTAGCCTTGTCATATAATAATTCCTGTATTGTAACTTTATAATAAACTTTAGCTATAGCATTTGATAAGCAAAGCTGTAAATTATTTGTGTTCTAGAATCTTTGGGAAATGGGTTTAAGAGTAATCACAGTTCTAACCACTAGGGAAAAAATCATGTGATCTGTGCCAGCTGCACATTTTTGTTCGGTCACTGAAGAGTCTCCCTGCATGAATCTCTCGTTGAGGTTGGATTTTTATCATGTGTCAGTATATAAATTCAATAGAATGAACAGAATGTCTTTCTTTTTCTTCAGTAAAAAAATTGACTAATGCCACGGTGACCTCATACAGTTATGTTTTATACTTTTGGCATTTTGGCTCAGCACAGTGAGTAGATAAGAAGGATACATGTCCAGCTGTAAAGAAATAAGCAATCTAATCATAGTGCTGAAAATGATATGGTTCTGTTTCACTTCTGGTTCATCTTGTTTCCTCTTGTACTTCTTTTGAGGAGTGAACATGTCAGGCTATGCTATCATTCATTAGGAAGGCTGTGCCAGCTATAGAGTCTCTCTCTTGAGCCAGCTGAGAGATTCTTCTCTTTGTGAGGCCATTAATGTGACTGGCAATGGGAAAAGTGGAATTGCAGGAACATAAATTTTTGGTTTGTCATCCAGTGGTTGGCAGATGGAATACTGCATCATAAAGTGGGCCACATAAAATGCAAGAAAGAAGTGGGCATAACAAGAAAGTATGAATGAATGGTACTTTTAATTAAGGTGTATGAATATATGCTTTTCAATGATATTAATTTGATTTGGGTAATATCAGTGGTGTATCAATCTAGAGGAAGCAGAAGGCATTTTGCATTTAAGCTGCTGGCTGTACTGATTAGTCTTGTGGGGAGCATGTCCACAGCCCTTTTCCTTTCTAATGGCTATATCTGTAACAAATGTAGCAAAATGCAGCACTCTAGAATATTGCTTTGTTCACTTTATATAAAACAATTGAGAATCCTTAGGGACTACTCTCAGCCCAGGCAGTCAGAGGGCTTCTTTGAAGGTGACCAGGAGTCATTGTAACTCCAGTGTTTAAAAAGACAGAAGAAGGTTTGAATCATCGTGACATGATAACTCAGGTAACATTTTCTGAGGCAAATGAGGACTCTTCTGACTATTACAGCTCCAAAAGCAGTGTATGTCAAACCCTCACAAATTATATACTTTTCTCATTACCTTCTTTCACTTTGAGGTTTTTTTAATAAAGTTCTTGCCATGTGGCATTAGATCAGTTAGGCTAATTTCATCTGTAGGAATGATATTTGAAAGAATTTTAACAGATTAGGGGAAGGAGTATCTTGTAAAAGCATCCTTCAGTCTGATTAGTTGTATACACATGGTTTAGGAAAAAAAGAAGTCATGCTTCACTAGTCTTCTGGAACTCTTTGAAGATAACACTGCTGAGATAGGGTGTAGCATGGACATTATATTTTTAGATTTTCAGGAATCATTTGACAGTGTTTTACCCAAGAGATTAATGCTTAAAGAGAGGGGAGTGAAGGGGCAAGAGAAAAGTTTGCTCATTAAATTGAAAAGTAGCTCTAAGCAAGAGCAATGAGCAGCTAGAAGTGTCATTTTTACAGATGGGGGGAACTAGTATTTGTAAGGATGCAGCATTTCTGTGTATCAAGTTAACTTATTTACATAAATGGCTTGGATGGATGTATTCTTCTGAAACTAAAACAGGCTTATTATTATTCATTTATTGCACTAAGAAACTATAACAGAGTTTGTAATCCCAGTATGCTGACCACTGTAATTTTTGTCCCAGCCCCCTTCTAGACACTGTGGAACAAAAGCAGAAGGCAAGTGTTGTTTTTCTGATTACACAGAGGAGGTTCTGAGGCCTGGACAGACTTGATCCTAGCCACAGAGGAAAATCAGTAGATCTGATAAGTGAATGTCTTAGTCATGAGATGAAATTTCTAATTGGGAGATGGTACTTCACAGGAAACAACAGTAAATTCCAAAAATCAGCAAAATGCTGAAAAGCAAATATTACCAGGTCAACAAATGTGAAATGATCTCCAAAGAAATATACAGTCTAACTAGAAAAGAAATTTAAAGTTTATTGTAAAAATATATCTTTTAGCATAACTTACATATCTGTAAGAAATACAGTTTTATTATTTCAAAGACCATACTTAGAAGAGTCCTCTCTCCATGATTTATTTTTAAAAAACCCTTTAAAAATGGTGCAACATTCCTAAATAAAATTTGCTTAATTCAAATATAACTTTCTAAAAAAAAGCTGTATCTTAATTGATTCTATATGTTACAGAAAAGAACTAAGCAGAAAGGAGCACTTATTTTGGCCCACAGCATATATGTAATGGTACAGTGGTGACAAATGGAGTGTGAGCACCACTGTGTCTACAGCTTGGGTTTGAAATAATAAGCTTAGCAAGATGTGAACATGACCACACAAATCAAAATGATATTCCAAGATGCTGCCCATCTCTTTCTGTGCATCCACTCCCCAGGATGCTAAGCTCAAAATTTTAAGTGGTAGAAGAATTTTCAAGGGACTACCTATACTATAAAAAAAAAAAAATTTTTTTACATTAGAAATGTGTCTATAAAAGCTCTTGTTTAGCTGGAGTTGTGCATGCTAAGGATTTTTATCTAAACGAAAAACGCTGTAATCCCAGTTCTTTATCGATGTCATTAATGTAATTATGACATTATGTATGTTTGAGACCACCATAATCTTTGTGAAAGATGGCTGTGGTAAGGGTCTTTTATACTAAAGCTCTAATATAGACCTTACCCATGCCTAGGTTGGAAGTGCCACACCTCTTAGATGGCATAAAGAGGTATCTAAGTTAGAAAAGCTGCTCAGTGTGCTGTTATTGCTTGTGTTATGTCCTAAAGGAACATGAGTCAATCAATAATTAAGCCACAAAGTACTGCCTGTTGACATGGCAACATGTTCACAGATGTGACGTGATCTTAATGTCCTTCTTTCATGTCTCCTGTGAAAGTAAGAGTCTCCTTAACTCAGTAACAAAGAATTGGAGCAGACATTGCCAGGGGAAAAGGAGAAAATACAAAAATTAGATGATTTCTTTTATAAAAATGGATGCCTTGGAACCCTTTCTCTCTCAAATCTATTGTTACAAATGGTCTGTCTCCTTTTTTTTTTAGTAAAAGGACCTTTCCCTGATCAAAAAATCCCCAATTGCTTATTGCCAAACCCTTTTAGAAGCATGAAATGAACTTCCTTATGGATCGCTTTCATGATTGCTTCTTTCCCATGTATTTCACCCCACCCACATTTTTTAATGGAGCTGAAGTGAACACACTCTTTTAGGTTACTGCTGTTTAGGCAAGACTCTGTCGAGCTCCAAGAATAACATTAGCTGCTGCACCACAGATTAAGGGCTGGCATGAAGGTCCAGATGTGAATTTGTCACCGTGGGTTGGTGCCTGTTGTTCTGAAGACGAGAGAAGCACGAGTTTGTGTGACATCAACTTCCGTACGTTGGGATCGTTTTTCCTGGCTGTTTCTGCAGTTTCCCTGCACGTGCTCCCACTCTCACACTCTCTCTGCTTGCCAGTTACCCTATTCTCCTCTTGGCTTGTGTGTCTTTCTTCCAAGCTTTCTGCAGCAGATGTTAGTGGGTCTCGCCAACACATTTTGTTTGCCCCATGTGTTGCTACCTGTGTCACAATGGGTGAGGTTAAATTTTCTTTTTTTCCGAGGCATCTTTTTGCTTCTGCCTGAGTTGGTTTCTTGATCTTTCACACATTAAAAGTTTACTACTCTTGTTTTCTTTTGGGAGCTTGGTGTCCTCCATGCAAAGGACATGTCCAGTCCAGCAGAAATACGCTTTTATAAGATTGCTTCAACACTGTTTGTGCAACCACTTTGCAGAACTTTGTTATTCATGATTTTATCTTGCCACTTGATATGCATAATAGCTTGAAGGTGCCGTTGATTAAATTTTTCCAATGCTTTGATGTACCAGTACTAGCATTTCCATGTTACTCAGCTCTGGAGTGAGGTAAAATTTAGAACACTGCAGAAAAGCCAGGGTTTGGTCTTATGTTTAATAACATACTAATTCCAGATTTATTGGATGTAATTCTCCATCTCAATATACAAAGGCTAATTGATGTATAAAAGCAAAATGTTTTGAAACTCATGGGAGGGAGAGACGTTAGAAGCAGGGGTTAAAATTGTCATGTGTATTTCTTGCCCTTTAAGAAATCAGGTAACAGTTTTGATAGCTTAAATTTTATAAAAGTACAAGTCTCAGCTGCAGACTACTGTGCAGCTGGGCAGTCTGAATGTTTGGTGGACCCTACATCCTTCAGCGAGTATTAATCCTAACCTTCCAGACATAAAATACGTGGAAAAGTAATACCTAAGTACAGTGATAAAAAGAGACAGACAAGATAGCTGAGACAGCAGGGTGACCTCATACTTTATGAAATACATCCCTTCATTTCTCTTTGGCTGCTTTCTTTTTAATGCTTTTCTTCAGCATCCTATGTGAGTTCAGATCTCTGAGCCAATGAAATTTTATTTTTAAACAAGAAACTTCTTTCTGCTTTATGTCAATTTCCAAATCAATTTTGATTAAAAAGTGTACTCTAGCAATATATTTTGATAGGATGAGGAACAATTCAAGGATTTAAGATCCACAAGAGCATCTTTGTGTTTAGATTTGGGCAAAGCATACAGCTGAATGACATGTTTGCTGTGCCCTTAATAAATAAACTGTTCACTGGCTGTGCTGCTTGCAAACAGACAGCCTTTGGGCAATGCCCATTTTTCCTTTGTAATATTAGAAAGGCAGGTTCAGTTGAGCTGAAGAAAAGGGCCCAAATCTCAATTTTAAAACACTGACAGGCTATTTTCATTTACTGAAAAATAATACTCTAAGGCTCTTGACTTGGAATTCTTCTGTGAATTTTTAACAGGCAAATCATTTCATAAACCTTACAATACATATAATTTACAAACAAAAGCTAGACATTTAATGGGATTTCTGCAGGCACATTATAATTATACCTGAACAATAGTCAACAGGGAAGGGAGTGATGGTAGCACCATTAGGAAAAGAGAAGCATGACTGCTACCTCTGCAAGACTTAACTTGATGGGAACTCAACTATTCCCATGGCAATTCAAAACACTGAAATTATGCTGATTTAGTACTTGGTGTGCATTTATGACACATTTTGGTGGTTTTTTTTTTTTTTTTTTTTTTTTAGATCTTACCTGAAAAGTGTCACATTGATATAAGCGGGCTTCATCACACGCAATAAAATTCCACCCATACAAAAGAAATGAAAATGTGCAGTACCTTTGGTTCACTCTCCAGCACATGGACATATTGGAAAAAAATACAGTAAATTATTGTACCATTGACTGCATTCGGATCTCTTCTAAGCTGTAAAGTATACTTTATTCTGACCTTTAGTACTCAGAGACTTTCATTAATTTTGCAAATTACAGTGTTTCTCTGGTTAATTTCTGTGACTTTAATAGCCCCATCTGCTGGCTGAGCACCAGGTACGAGAATGAGCATGTACCTTTGAAAGCCTCTTGTTGAAACAGGGCTTCCATAAACTTGCTACTGAAATGTCTGGTTTTTTCCTAAATGAGACAAAAGAGAGAAAACTGGTAAACTCCATTTTATAGATGCATATTATCTCACAATGCAGTGGAGTTAATTTTGTGTTTGCAAAGTTCTTGGTTTCTGCCAGTGTCAGTCTGTTTTGCTAATGATAAAGATGCACTTTTGTTGCTGTAGGAACTAAATGTCCTAAAACAATTTACAGTTTGCTAAAGTGAAAAGCTGTGAAACTGTAGAAACTGGAAGAAAATGTAAGATTAAATGGAAATGGCAATGCTCACTGAGAAAGGAACTGAGCAAAGATTTGATGCAGTACTGAGACTGTTGTGTTCTGGAGTTCGTGTCATTGCTACTCTTCCCTATGCATCCATTCGTGTACAAGGCAGGATACAGGGCAGGAGAGACTCTTGATGTGGCTCGTAGGCTCATTTTCATGTTCTAGTGTTCCTTTAATGGAAATAGATGTGACAGATCTCCCAGGAATAATGAGGGAAGCTTGATTCATCCCCTCATTCTTTAAATGGAACTCCTCTGTGCTGCTTTTTGAGGGAAAGCTTTTGATGTTACATGTATGGCCATGGTACTACTTGTTCTACGTGGATATAAAGAAGGTAGCGTATAAAATAGCTAAAGAATATGAGCATCACTGAAACTGAACACAAATTTGATGTTGCATCTGCAGATTGTCCTTAGAAAGTACTGTTACTTTAAACCTGTGATTTATCTATTAATACAGCAAAATCACTTTAATAGATTTCAGTGATATTTAAAAATATCTTACCTATAAAAATATATTCTCTACAAAATCTGTCAAATGGCCTGGGAAAGGAAAATCCTGAAAAAAAACAATGTTGTGGGAGGATGTATGTTGGAGGAGTATACCAGGTATCTGATTGTGGTCACTATGAAGAAACAAAAACTTGAGTAGGAAGGGAAAAATACTAATGAATGTAGAGTAAATAAGAGCCTAAAATGTATTATAATTTTTTATGCTGTCCATTTCAGTAAAGATCACCTTAATTCTTCTGCGATGTTCAGTAAAGAAAGCTATGCTGTATAAGAGCAATTTGTCCTTTTCCATAGTTTAATCCAGTGACTGAAGACAGAGAGAATGATTAGCACTAATAGAAAAATAAGTTACTACATCCATCCTATTAATCAGTGGATTCTGGTCTGATAAGATACTTGGGTGTTTTTTAGGGCAGTGAAATGTAGAAGACAAGTCAAAATCACTTGTAATATGGTGGTCTCACCAGTATAGCAACCCACATTTTCTTATGTCTGTGAAGACATTCAGTAAGTCCTTACAGGAAAATCACAGTGAAATTGTTAGTGTCTTAGTAAATTAATGTTTACAAATCCTTGTGAACTCAAATTGGTAAGTTAAAGTTATCTTTGCATATAGCCTTGTCTAAAATACAGAGGGATTGAGTATCAAAAATAAGTAAAAGATTTATTGTGTAAAGATTAAGTACAGGATTGTGTTGTTCAAAACTTTTTTTTCAGTTGCTGAAATTTTCAAAATATTTAAATGTTTCAGGTGAGTTTTACTGAAAGTCAAAAGAGCTTGTGGTCCCCATTCACATAATTGCTTGGAAAATATCAGCTCCTATCCTAGCTCTATAATAAATAGCACATGGCTTAGGAGACCAAAGGAGAGCTTCCTGCTGAAGATCATGTACAAATACTAGCATACCATGGAAAATTTTCTGGTGGCGTCAGTGCAGAAGATACAACCCAGGATGCCTTTAAGTGCATTAAAAGAACACAGATGATTTTAAAAGGAAACCTGGGAAATACATTGATCATATGTTCAAGATCAACATTTTCCAGTTAGTAGGAGTGTTCCTGTAATATCTTTCTACTCTTGCTCTTTTGCCTTCCAAATGCATTTAACACAGTGGCCCAAGGAAATGCACCCTGCTGCAGCTTTCCAGCCTCTGTGCTGCTCCTCTCCTGCAGAGGTGTTCTTTAATGAGCACATGTTTCTCGGTCACAGGTAGTCCACGTTATGCCTGACTGCATTTCTTTACAGGCTTTAAAACCCTAAGCCTGAAGGCACAAGTGCCATATGTACACTGGATGGGAGCCTGATCCTTCAGTGGACAGCTCAAGTGATTATGAATTACTCAGTTGTGAAATCCTGGAGTGATGTAAACAAAAGGACTGGTGAATCATTTAAAAAAAAAAAAAACTGATTTCTGTTTTTAAAAAAAATTGTTCATTTAATAGTAAAGTTTTAAAGTTAGCTGAAACACTTCTAACCAATTATCCTGTATACATTGAGAAAAAAAAATATGTGTATAAAGAGCTTACATAAATAATTGTTACCTTTTGCATACCACAGAAAGACATGTGGAGAGGTAACCATCAAAGAAAGTGTTACAAACAGCAGACCCTAAACTTTGTTTTGGTAGAATTGGCAGCTAACACTGACCATTTCTGCTCAGCAAATATCTGGATTTGTCTTTTCCTAAGACCAGCTAATCCTTGCTCTCTTCTTCAGGAACTACACTCACATCTTTTTGTATTCACTTGAAGAACAGGTGGCTCAGATCAGCCAAACCTTAATCCTAGCAGACCTTGAACTTACTGGAACACTATTGCTCTTCCAGTGGGCTTAGAAGTTTTCTTTTTTTCCCTGCCATCACTGTGATTAATAATGATCTTGACGCACAGACACAGATGCACTTATATATACACTAATAAACACAAATAAAAAACATAATAGGTTAAGATATTTAAACCAGAAATCAGTCAGGAAGGCTGAACAGCAGGTTTTTTTAATGTGATAGGGAAAAAATAATATTTTTACTAAACAGAGACAGAGTGAGTATTTTAGATAGTCTTACAAGTAAGAGACAAATGCTCTTCATTATCCATTGATTAAAGGAAAGGTGGTTTTCTATTCTACGTTAATTTACTGAACAGCTGGACAAATCTCCAGAACTTAAAAAAGATTATTACCAAATGTTTTTAAATATATTGTGCTTTGCCTGTCCTAAATCTAAATGTTGTACAATTTGATGATCTGAGATAACCAATTTGTACTCAGAGCACTACAGAGCCCATGACAGCACACCTCTTGTGACTGTCTGTACTTAGCAACCGTTTCTAAAATCCTAAACTGTCCACTGTGAGCTCAGAGTACTGAGACCACTTACAGACACTTTTCCAAATTATGACTCATTATGTTAAGCCTTCTTTTCATGAAACTCTGCTTAACTGTGCATGGGCTGATTGTTTTCTTTGTCATCTGACTTTCAGACTGGTTACTGATCTCCTTTGATATACTGTACATGACATCCTAACAAAACCAAGTCTTTAATCAAAATGATGAGGATTCAAATGTGTGCCACTGTCAGACAGCAGGGTAAGGCTAACATGCAGCAGATGTGTACTTGCAGGTCAGATGGAATGAATGGATTTAAGACATACAGTTACAATCTTTAGTTTAACCCTAAATCTGATTTTAAACTCCAGGCAAAACTTTTTCACAATGAGCTGTGTTGGTTTGAACTGCCAGCTGGCAAAAGACTGGCCCCAATATTTTATACATGGCATAGTCCTGACAAGCCCTGATTGTCACAATCTAGAAAGCAACAGGAATTCACTGCAGAGAGAGAGATCGATGGCTCTTGATGACAAAAAACCACTTTATGACAAAAATCACTTGCATTAGTAGTTCTGTGTCAATATTTTCTCTTTCATGCTGCTAATCTACAAGATCAAGATGTAGAAAAGGTAAAGGCAGGTGATTACTTCTAATAGATTTCAATAATGCAAACCCAAAACACTGAGATTGAATAAATGAAATCTGCAGCTGTGTATCAAAAATAACAGTCAAGGATCAGGAATCACCAAGAGCAAATACGTCAGAATATGATCTGCTTTCATGTAGTTAAGAAAAGAGCCTGCAAATTTAAACATTTCTTTGTGTGAATCAACTTTTCTCAAGAAAACAATATATAAGCTCTGGGTGGGATAGACTGACATCTCCTACACATACACAAAAGTTTTAAGACCATGCCAGCCTTACTGAGCTCAGTGGGAGTTGTGGTGCTCCATGCTTTGAGGAGATGCTTTTGCTGCAAACCAGTTCTGAAGTGACTGGTGCCACCAGTGTTTAAACTACTGCATGATTAGTTCATCACAGGCATTGGAAAGCGTTACCAGATAGTATTTTTATTATAGGGAAGTACAGTAGATATAACTTAATGGCGATAAAAAGAAACAAGTAGGTTATACTTTTTGTTCTGCTCTGGGAAAATACAGATTTTTGTAGCGATATTTGTGTAGTGTTGTTGATTTTGAACTGTCCCCCATTGCTATTGGTACATGCCAAGATTTTGTGGATTCAGGGTGTGCACTGGTTAATTGTAAATTCACTGGAAGATCTGTGAGAAATGCTGATGGCAATAATAATGCTTAACTGAATAAGCACTTAAGCGCTTTTTAACAAGTTATGTTGTTGATGAACCTAGTAAAAATACTGAGATGGATAAATTAATCAGAGGCTAATTCCTGCTGAGGAGCTCTGAGCAGAACATGCTGTTGCAGGGGTACAAAGGAACAGAGTTCGTAGGTACCTCCAGATGTCGATTCCTTTTGTGTAAGAATTTTTCTTACAGCATTTCCAGCAGTGTCATTGGTGTGCATGGCTGTTGATGCTGGAGCATCAGTCCTTTGATGGTTGTAGGTAGAGGGATTGAATTCACAGCAACCTTAACGGCACTCTAACATATACCAGACAATGAAATGGCTTTTGTCAGCCACAAGTTTGGGGAAATGTTACCATTTGCAGACTAATCTTCCACTGAGAATAGTTTTTACTCTAAAAACAGAGGTGAATGAGTCCACTGAGGTTAATGAATTCATGAACATGAGTCAGAGATGTAGATCAAAACTCCTGCCTTCATTCTCTTACTGTATGCTGAAGTATTTGTACAGTCATTGCTTTCCTTTTACATGGAGAAAATAGTATGATGATGATAACTTTTTTGAGTCTCCCTGTTGTTAAGTCATGTAGTATAATGGGTCTACCAAAGAATGACGTGTATCAAAAATGTTTTTCAAGATCACTCAGAGACTACAGTACCCAGTTTTGTATTTGGGCTCCCCACTCAAAATCAGTAGAACTATTTTCAGAAGAAACTCCATGCATGACCATTTCCTTTATGATGGCTCTGCTCCTCATATTTTAGTTCATCTGCATCCTGGGGTCTTTGGGTAAAGAAAAGAATACAGTTCTACATTTTTCCTTATTCTATTGGGAAGAATTTTATTGAAGCTTTGGAAGAGAAAGGGTAACAACTGAAAATGTAACTTCACCTTTGTGATCTTAGTGCATTTCCTCAGTTCTCTTCAGCACAGTGAAAACTAACAATTAGAGGTCATGATAAGAATATCCACAGTTGTCAGAGATTAAAGAGTAATATGCAGATGCACAGTGCTTTAATGCACAGTTGAGGAGGGGAATTAATTTTTCTCTTTGTGACCCCTGTATTTAGGTTATACAACAAATACCTTAATAAGTTAATATAGTCACATATTGCTGAAGAGTTCCATAGTGTTTACATCTATATTACCATGGAGCATTATGGCTCTATGATCATGAGGTACACTCTGTTTGATTCTCTTAGAATACCTGGATAGGTGCTGTACTGTAGCTTCAAGTATCTGTTTAACCTTGAAGGTGACTTATGCCACCTGTGTATATGATGTCCAACACAGTGAATGCCAGTGGAAAGTCCCTATTTTGCAGTTGCAAAGTGTTCTAAACCCAAGTCCTGTTATTGGTGACATCTTTGCAATGGTACAGTTTGTAGCAGGGTTGACATAGAATGGTCAGTGCAGGATATGCCTTAAAGTGCACCATGGAAAATCTCTGGTTTAGGCTATAAATGTTTTGTGGAGAATATTGTCTTAGCTCTCACTCATGCCCTCTTTGATTTCTGCAGTTGGATATAGATCCACAGACTTCTGACTGAACATCTAACACATCTGATTCTCAGATAGACATTCTTGTCTTAAAAATCAAAAAAGAAGAGCTGCACATTATTGATAACCACCAACTACACACCTTTGTGGTGATGAACAATATTGTCAGGAGACAACGCCTACACTTTTGTCTTTCAATCTTATGTCTCTGTAAGGCTCCACAATAGTAATATCAGCTGCTTCCTCTGATGTACCTTATGAGTCTTCTATTCAGGACCTCAAATATTCCACCTGTGCTTTCTTGTCCTCTCTTGTTGTCCATGCACAGTATCCTGAGGTCTCACTGCTGTACCTAATTACTAGCTGGGCAAGAGGCAGCATGTCCTGTGTCTGCTTGTGTGTTGATTGTCCAGCTGGTGAGCCAGACAAAATAGAACTTTTAAGTTCACGTTGCAGTTTTTCTCTTAATGAGGCCAGTCATCTATCTAGTCATCAGTTTTCATGTAGTTGGGCAGAACTTTGTATCTTTGAGATCGCTGCTCTTCTATCAAATTTATTTGAGATTGGCCAATAGGTTCAAAAGTTAGTGGGAAAGACAGAAAACACGGTTGCATAAGCTTGGGATGATCAGGTTAGGAACAAAGTAATGCTTTCCTGAGTGCCAGACTAGACTAGTGCACTATTTAGGTGTGTACTCACTAGACTGAAGGAGACAAACAGATTCAGAGATCAGATAGTTTCCTAAACCTGTAAATAATGCTATCCCAGGAATGGGGTCAAGGAGACCTGCTTGTGTCAGCATATTCACATTGCCTCTCCTTCTACATTCTGCATCATGGAAATAACTTTGAATCTGGAACAGTCCTTAAGGCTAATTACACCAGCATCCAGAGTAAAATTTTGACATTGTGGAGATGTGCAGTGGAATCCTCATAGGCATATCACAAACTTGTAGGTGCTTATGTTGAACTTATGGGAAGTCTCTGAGATTTCATACATCTATTCCTTCAGCTTAGTTTATGTAGAGGCAAAATCATTCAAATGTGTGAAATTTAGACTCAGAGTTCACAGACTGTCCTTTTCAGAAGAAATGCAATGAAATCTCTGAATAACCCAAGCAATCACACATATTATAATTATCATATCTATTGTTATATTATAATAGCCCAAATAATCACACTAGATTCAGGATGGTGTGCTACTGCTGCTGTATTCCTGCAGGACCAAAGTCACTGGGCCATTAATTTTCATTTGCATCACTTCCTCAGCAGAAAGCAGCTTTGATACTCCATAATCTGGCAGCCCAGAGGTTCACAGTGTGCTGGGGAGTCCAGGGGGTGCAGCTCTGGTGAAAGGGCTCGTGTAGTCCCTTCTTGCAGTTCTAGTGTACATGCTGAACAACAGAGGGTGGGCAAAAGCAGGAGCAGATGAACTTCTCAGTATAATTTTCTTCTTTAACTCACAGCTTCCAAAATTCTGTGGTTAGGTAAGAATCTCCGCTTTCATTTAAAAATTAAATCTCAGAAGCCATAAAATAAATCAAAAGAAAAACAAACAGATATTAATCTTGTGATGTTTGATCCAATTCTGTGTTTTGGGAACTGTCTTCTGGTTTTTGAACACCTGGATTTGGCAGGGCTGCTATCATGCCTGGAACAGCACACACAAAGAGTTTTCTTACTATCCCTATTCCCCTCCCACTCGCTTTCAGGCAAATGAACTAATTTGGACACAATATTTCAAGGCTTTTTTGCATTAAAGGTGGCTAATAGCCTGCTACAGAACGAAAATATATAAAAAAATATAGAAATAGCTGAATATTGTGCTTTTCACAAACCAAATAATTCAAATCTATAGTAAACCAAAATATTAAAAATTAATGTCTCTACTTACATACCAAGCCTGTATTTAGGATTTCATATTTCAAAAAATACAAGAGTGGCATAACAACTATGCTAGGGGCTATGAGTTCTCCTACTTAATGAGCATCTTGTTAACTTTAGGACATTTGCATTAGAAATATTTTATATGGTAGTATAGATAACGTGGGAAAGAACTTAGAGTTCATGATTTTGTACTATTTATCAGCTTAAGGAAAGTAAAAAGCTGAGTCTACACATTTATTTAAATCAGTTAGGCTTTAAAGACCTCAAATTCCTAGATCTGTTAGAACTAAATCCTAAAATGTGTTCTGGCAATCAGCAGTTTAACTGAATCGAAGTATGCATTTGCAATTTCTTTGCTGGATCACTATCACATTAAAGGTGTCCTGCAGATCTGGGTCCTTCCTGTCTAAATACCCTGAGACTTTACAACAGTTACTTAAAAGCCCAAAACAGAAAATAAAAATATTGCAGAGGAACCTGAAATGGGAAAATAGAATTTAAAATCCCATTTTTGAAAAATGGGATCCTATCTTAATATTTGCAAATGCACTTAATTAATGTTTTAGGATTTAAGAAAAAGAAATGTCTTTACATTTTATCTTGGCATGACTTAATGAAGACTTTGAAATGCCTTCTGTTAAAATGCACTTGAGAGGCTTCTGTGAATCTTTTTATTTTCTGAGCACACCAGAGTGACTCACTCAGAAAACTTAGGGGCTGCCAAGTAAAAAAGTATTTAGGGATTCCTCTAAATGTCTGTTATTCACTCAACAGACCGGAGATGATTCTCTGTCATACTAATTCCTAGTTGATAGTTTTTTAGCTGTTTTGTAGAAGAAGGGATCTGTATGCTGGGAATGCATTATCAGATTGTGAGTGGAAGAATTTCACTCTCTGGATGGTGTTTAATGTGGTCATATACCACACATGCATTTTACTGAAATACCTGGTTTCATTTCCTGATTGCTTTTTTTTTTTTTTTTTTTTTTTTTTTTTACTTAAAGACCTGAATGCAGTGGTCAGAGGGACTGGAGAGCTCAGAATGTTAGTAATGAGATATGGAGCCCTTTTCTTCTAGGTCAGTGGCGTGAATTTGACCCTGGTTAGTAATAACCAAGAGTCATTATCAGCTGGTGGCTGTTTGGTGGCCTAGGACACACAAGCTGGTGGTTTCACTTTGTGTAATGACCCGTGGCTGGATACACATACACACAGACTTCTGTTAAAACATGTGCAAAGAGCTTGGGAAATACCATGTAGCTCATGATTGAACTTCAAAACTCAGGCTGAAAGGTCGTCTGTGGTGGGAATTAAGAGTGACAGGCTTTATACCCTGTCAGCCACAGAGCACAGGGGTCTCACCAGCATCCACACAGGTCATTTGCTCCTGCTTGGACAGTGGAACTCACATATTTAAAACAGAGTAACAGAAAATAATGGATAAGTACTAAATTAATTCTGTACAAGACAAAGTGACAGAGCAAAGTCCTTATAGATCTGCAGTCTGCAAGCAAAAAGAAACAGAAAATAAAGTGGAAAGCAACCTGGAAAAAAGAGTGACAGAAAAAGGAAGATATGGAATGGTAAACTAGAGAATGTAGAGAAATGGCAGCAAATACACTGGTGGCCCATGGTTCCCAAAACACCTGACTCCTCTTCTTGTCTCCTTTACAGAGTTAATCTACTTCTTGTAAAAAAAATGAGTGGTTATAAGATTAAAAATACAGCAGAGTATTTAGGCACATTCTTCACTCCTAGCATGTGCTGCTTGTTTCAGCAGGGTGTCTGTTGTTCCTTACAGGGGGTATTTGCTTATCTGCCTTACCAAAGTGAAGGTTTATAATTAAGCTGTGTAGGCTCAGCTAAAGGGTTTGGTTATGATGATGGATGTGGTTTTACTACATCAGCTGCAAGCGGCATGATGACCAGGAAATTAGCAAGGAGTAACAAAGAAATAAGATCTCCACTGATGTGACAGGAACTTTAGAGAGGGTTGGGAGGGCTTTTGGAGCAAATGCAAGCTGGGTCAGGATTTTCCACAAACTCATTCATCCATCTCTAGGGTTACTGTTAAATATCTGTGACATACATATGTTGATTCAATGGTGAAAGGCTTAAAGATCAGGCTGGGTTGACATTTCTTCTTGTAAAGCTCAATATCATGAAAACATTTGAAGTGTAAAGAGCTGTAGAACTGGCTAGTTTCACATGTCATACTGATGCTGTGTGGCTTTGTAAAAGAACTGATACACTTTGACGCTCTAGGCCTGAAGCAAATACAAAGCACAGGACTTCTGAGCATGGCAAGAGACCGTGAAGCTGCAGCACAGAGCACCAGGTAAGATCAAATTCCTGGCTATCTTCCATTTCCCTGTCACACCGTGTATGCTTAATAAACTGCTTTTACAGTGGTGATAGGATATGACTGCCACCTGCATGCTATGTAATGTGTATCCTCTACAGAAAGAACATTTCACAGCTGCAAGATCTAAGTGCTTTAAGCCTAGAATACCTGGATGTTCTAAGGTGAGCTTGCTGCTTTCTAAGCTGTAAAAATGCTTAATCCTTGTGTCACTTTATATTATTTTGCAGTTAATGTTGTCAGTGGGCTGACAAAGGCACATAACCAGGGGCAGAATCTGGCCTATCATTTATTGGGATGTGATTCTTCAACCAGACACTACAGCCTCGTAAGGGCACATATTTTGCTTTGTTTTTACATCTGAAATGTGAGGGAGTAGACCTTGTCTTGCAAAGCAATAATTGCCAACTCTGTGGCAGTTCTGTGTGAGCTCAGTGCTGGTACATGATAATCTGCAGATGCTAAGAGCAGTTTGATTTAAGAACTTTAAACAAGCCCAACTGACCACTTAGCAATATATTTTTGTCTGATTCTTTTGACTGACACTTAGATAGAAAGCTCTTTGGAGCAGGAAATAATCTCTTATTTGATAACTATACAAGGCCCTGTTCCTAACTGATGAAAAATATTATATTGTTTAATGATTTTTTTAAACTTAGAATAGTGCAAACACTATAGTGCAAAAACAATAGTACATGGCTTATATCAAGTTCTGAGGCTTAATAATTTTGTTTATAAATACCTTTCTTCTCTCTAATTCTTTTCTCGTCTATAGTCACTTTTCTTTAAGCTTCAGTTATATTACCTCATTAATTTTTGCTTGTTTTGCAGAAGCAGTAGATTGTGCTTTGCTCAAAGGTAAACCTTGATGCTGTAGTTAACAGGGATTGTTTGTATGTAGGTCTTCACTTCCTGCTCATTGTGTCTTTTGGTGCTTCTTGCAATAAACCAACGATAATTATATTCTTTAGTCAACTTTGGTTTTGTCTTTTTCAGTCCTTCATTTCTAAATAAGAAAGCCAAGATTCTCTCACAAGCTCAAGAAGCACATTGCTGCTTTCCAATAGGTAACCACAGATACTTCATACGTAACCATTGATTTTCTATCCAGGGATATGTAGGAAGTCTTACAAAGAGCATGAGTAAGGACGCATCTAATAACATGTCAGACTTTTCCTGTTTCCACACTTGAATGCTCAGTCCAGAATACTGATCCCCGCACCAGAGAACAACCACAGTTTACAAAGTCAATATATACTGTATGAAGTAGCTGTATAGTTATGATAGTTACCACAGGGAATGAAACCTAAAATTTTTAGATGCAAGCAGAGGGCATAGGCAGGATCTGACTTTTCTCTGAAGTAGGCTCAGCTAGAGGAAAAATATTGATTTTCACCACAGCCATCCTTCCTTCAGAAGTTATTTCATGTTTGAAAGGAATGCATGAGGCTATAGAGAAGAAGAAAGAGGGTGGTATTTTATCTTAATTTATAATTTTATTTTATTTACAGGGTTCAGTTATTTTATGTGTTCTCTTCCTGAAATAAAAGCAAATAAACCAGAAGATTTTCTTTAACTGCAGTGTTTGATGGATACTGCATTGGAAGTTATTAATTAGTATCAGTGCTCAGTCTTGGCAGCCATGATTTCTTCCAAGCAGGCATTGCAGAAATCAAACAAAAAAAGTAAAAATAAATTAAACTTGAGACTTCTCTTTGTGTGAAGTACCCAAACATTAACAAATTTCTCTGAACCAGCTGTTGTGTCTTAAATCTCTAAAGTCTGAAACCAGCTTTTCTAAGACTGCATGGAAGCTGCCAGTTTCAGTTCAGGAGGTCTTTGCAGATTGAAATCAATTGCTGGGCTTCAAAACCCTGTAGTCAATACTGTTTTTTCTGGGGGAAGGGCTGCTGGGCTTGGTGGGACACAGATCAGATGCACAACGAGCTTGCTGTTGGGCTTGGGTGGGTTTTGGTAGAACACATTTATGCTGCAATGCAGGTGCTCCTTTCAGATGGGTCAAAGGAAAAGTGGAAAAGGGTATTGGGCAAGTAGACATGCAGATTACATTCTCTAAGAGTGGAAAATCCATTTTTTGCCTGTGTTCTTACACTCATTTTTTCAATGTGTACAATTGTCAGCTTGATAATCATAAGCAGTATGAAAAAAAAGAAACAAAATCAATTCTAAGCCAGTATTGTATGTAATTCTCATGTTATGGCATTTACTTGAAATAATTTTAATAAAAGCAGAATTGCACAGTGTACCCAAATGAAAATGTATTCCTATTTCACTATATATGTATATGAACTCCAGTCTTATTTCTATCCCTTTTAAAAACAAAAAGAAATACCTCCTTTTAAAAAAAATTTAAACAGTTTCACTTCATGTTCTTTTTCCTCATTCTTCTGAAGAATTTCTGCCTGAAGCACAGCTACATTACACTCATAAAACATACCAAGGTATCAGCATTCTCCAGTACTCCAACTACTCCAATCACTGCTGTGTGAACAGCTGCGAGTGCATTTTTGTAATATTTGCAACTAAAAATATTTCTGTTCTTTAAAGTGTCTAGTTCTGCAAGCCTTCCTTGGCCAGGACACTTCTCAGTGAAATTCTAAACGCAGTAGGACTCCAGATTGAAAATCAAAATCTTGGGAATGTACTTCAGGGGGTAAAAAACCAAAGCAATAAATAAACTTTGAGGAGAAAAAAATACTTTTTGTTTAAGGAAGCAAAAAACAAATTCTTAAAAATAATGACTCTCAAAACAGAGCTCTGTATTTCTGAGAGAGTAATTCCTTGTGCAGGAAATACCTGTATAATTAACATTTACGGAAGCAAAACTCAAACCTGCATTCTGCCCATTCCAAACTACTGCTGACTTCATGCAAACAGAAGTGCTCTAAAGTGTCCTACTTTCTTATAAAGAACAAATGCAGATTTATAATAGTGTAAGGAAGCATAAATCTTACTAATACAATACTCACATAAAATTAGTAATAATCGTGTTAGCATGGTTAGTATGAAATAAGCAACAAAAGAAGCTGAATATTAACAGAAATTCCAATGTGATTGCAGTGATGGACCATGGCACATTTTGCTAAAGATGTCTGGGTGCAAAGCCAGGGATTCCAACAGAGGCAATTAGGTGAACTGAAGGCAAGGTTATTCATTCTTCAGTGAAATAATTCTGCATGAACTGAATGTACCAGGGTTTTCAGTCACTGATACTTAGAATACTTAATATTTAAAATATTAAATATTTGCATGTTATTAGGTGAGTGCATATTTTTCTGCATATTCAGCTGCTAATAGTAATAATAGATCATTAGAAACAAATATGCTACACTTATCAATCGAGGAATATGTGCTGAGACTGCTTCACAAAGCACTGTCACAGTGGGAGATACATAAATAGTGATTTGATAACTCAGTTGTAATTTCAAGCATGGCAGTTTGTTGATCCTAAAATTGGGTAAAAATGAATGCAACAGTAAAGAGAGTATCTAGACATTTAATTAACTCATAATTTGAAATGCTTTTGTTATTATTAGTTCAATTTATAAAAGCACCATGTTTAAATTAGGTGGGTTTATGTGTAATTCTTCTCTAGTTACTATATCTACTTAGCAACACAAGAGATTTTTAAATGAGAAAAATATTTCCCCCTTCATTCTCAGTTAATTTTGTTTTGTGATGAACGGCAGACTCGTTTGAACTGATGAATTTATAGGTTGTAAGGTATGAGGTATAAAATGAGATTTTGTATTTTCTGTGTCACCCAACTGCCAGATAAAGCCCTAAATCAGTTTATGAAAGAAAAGAACTCAGTTACTCTTCTCACAGCACTTATGGTAAAAAATGGGTCCAAAACATTTAGATCTTTATATTTGTTTTCAGTTCTTGAGGCAATTAATCCAGCCAGGTGCAAAAATGACAGGGGAACGAGCCTTCAAATTGAGCTCTTAATTCCTTGGAGACATTCATTACTGGGACAATGTTGTGATACATCAGCATTAGAGCCCAAGTGTGTATTAGTTCTTGTCTGCTCAGTTATTCATTCCTCCAGCCAATCCACACCTTTTCACTTGTTTCAGTAGCTCCTGTACTTAAGACAGACCAAAAGATGTAGATTTACAGTTTACAGGGGTTTACAGTTCCATCCTGAAAATGGCTCACAAAACACCTCTGACTGTGTCTCAACCATCAAATAGCAAACAATGAAAATCCATGGCATGAAATTGTGCCTTGTGGAGCTTCTTGTTGAAGGCAAAGAACTATAAAAGGAGGGGAAACTAGCAGTTTCATTACTGAAACAATTGAAATAACTAGTCTAAAGATACTCAATCTACTCTTAAAGTACTGTTTCTATTCCAGCATAAAATGTAAAACCCCCACTGCTCTAGGAGTAAATCTGTTCCAGATTCACATGGCAAGCAGCGCTGTGTTCAGTCGTAGAGTAGGTTTTTAAGCCACAGTAATTTCAATGCCACAAGGAACACAGACTATTAAGTAAGTTGTAGAACCTGGCTAATTCACATCAGTAGTTCAAAGCACCAATGTCTATTACTAAAATTTGTAAATTAGTAAGCTATCAACCAGCATAGCCCATTTTCACGATTTTCCCATGAGCGTTAATGATATTTGATGTTTTCCTAAAGTCTGCTCCTGCAGGCTAGTGAGTGGATGCAAACTTTAACTTCCATCAAAAAAGAGTTCTCGCCTTTATGGTTAGAGATAAAACATAAAAACATGAGCCAGCTGAACCCTGGAGTATCAAAAACCAGGAGGCAAATGAGCAGAGCCCAACATTTATTTATTTATTTTTTAAGGATCTGGCAAGCATAAAGCTAATCTTTTGATATTTGATGGACCCCTTTATGCTTTTTAAACACCTGTAGTTAGCAATATTGAACTGGCACAGTATGAAACAGAAGTGCTCTCCAAATACCATTGTACCAGGTCCTGATTTTGCAAGTTGATAAACACCATCCAGTGGGAGCTTAAGGCACTGTGCAAGTTTGAACCTTTATTTAATAGATGCAGGTTAATATTAATTATTTATTAAAATATAGTGTAAAATATTCCTTTTTTCCTGTATAGAATTAAAGTAATCCTTGTAATATGAAACCTGAGCACAGCTCTCTAATTTAGCACAGCACATAATTATGGAGTTAAGCACGTGTGAAAACGCTGATTCAGCTTTCCTCTTCTGTGTATGCTGAGAACTAGGGAAGAATCTCCAAATTATTTAAAGTTTTTTTTTATTATACATTTAAGAACAAAACATGACAAAAATTAAAAGGACACTGAAAGTATTGGAGGCACAAATCTTGTGACTTACTTTCATGTGAGAGATCATCAAGCTCCTCTGAATGCATCCATGAACAAAATTATGAAATAAGTTTCTGTATGTGGATTCCAATTTTTGCAAATGATGAAGTAATGTTTGCAACAGATTTGTCTTTCTGATTCTTGTTGACCTAGTGGAATATGGCTCATTTTCCTTCAGGATCACTGCAGTAATCTCAGCTAAAACCTTACATCTGCCAGAATAGAGGATTAGACAAATTGGCAGGTGGTAATGGATTCAGAAGTTAAAAGGAAACAAACTGAGCAGCAGGATAAAATCAGGGCAAGGTAATTAACATTCTGTTTATATTTTCAAAGAAGAAACAACAGGAAAAGAGCAGATGCCGATTCAGAATTGTGGACACTCCCAGGAATTTTTTGCTTTAGGTAAAAGAGTAAGAACTGTCCAGAACCGTGGGACTCAACTGGGCACTCTGGTGAAAGAGGTCAGATTGCACTGAGACACAAGTCCCACAGAAGGGTGTCATTTAATACACCTGGTTGCTTCTTGCACAGAATTGCTTCTCAGCTCCAGATGCACTTGTGGAAAAAAAAAGAAAAAGTCACAAGGGAACAACCAGAATTTAGAAATTATAATATAAATTAAAAGTGATATCAGAGCTATTGGGAGTTTGTTTAAGGCAAATTTTAGTCTGGCATTGTACCATGGTACCTTAACACACCTGAAGATATATAGCCCAAGAACTACAGGGGAAAACAGAAAAATCATGCAGCAATCAGTCATTTTTTAAAATACCACATGGGGCATATGGCAGAGAACAAAGACTATTCTGTGCACAGTACCTACTGCCAGTGCATTGTTCTTTGAGGGGCTGATTCAGAAGTCAGATGTGCAGAAGAGACTGGCTTTATATCAAAATATGTCAGGTTTTGGGGACCTTACCAAAGAAAAGAGAAATTATAAAAAAAGCTAGCCCTGGTGAGGGCTACTACAAAATTCTCAGCTGCCCAAGGTGAACCTGATTGTTCATTAGTGATTGTATCCCTGCAGCTTTGCAGAAGTTAAATACCTTCAGTTCCACCCTGTTGGTCACAGACTTGATCTAGTGAGAGCTGAAATCTTTGTAAGTTTTTTTTGTAATCACAGAGTGCTTTAAAACATAATCCTATGTGCAGCCTGTAGTGAGCAGAACTACCTGTGCATCTGATTTTCATGTCTCTACAAGCAACATTAGAATAATTTTACCAGTTTGTTTGAAATTCATCAGTGTTTTATTTAGGCCTTTATTTAGTATATAGCAGTTGTATCTGAATATCCAAGCAGAGGTGATTTCATGCAGAAAGAGAAATTATTGCTTTTCTCCTGTGTAGCAATTTATACTGAAGTAGGATTGTCTTCCACTCTAGGGAAAAGATAAAAAAAGTTTAAATATCAGTGAAAGGAATTTTGAGGCAAGATGTCTTGCAAAATTGTCTCTGAAGACTCAGAAAGTGAGAATTTTACCTGTTATTTCATGAATATTTAGGGTGAAACTCCAGACAAAAGAGTTCTGTGACATCCTGTCAGTGAGGTGTGGTTTGAACACCAGGCAGGGGCAAAGCATTTGTCTAAGGCACAGCTGTGGAGCCTGAGAGTAATGTTCAGTACCCATTTCTGAAGAATTTTCTAGGTCAAAACCCTTTAACCAGTCTGTATCTCAATGCTTTCATTGGTAAAATATGGATCATATTCCCCAACTACACAATGAGTTGAATATCACAGCATCCTTAACACTTACGAATTCTTGTAATCATACACTGTGAAATCATAGAGCCTTGCAAGGTAAAACATAATCCAAATACAGGGTAATCAAAGTCTTCCATGCAGTAGGAATACCCAGTATGACTCATTGGGAATAAATTTCCATTCCAGCCTATTTCAAATGTCCCTGCAATGCTACTCTTATGCCATCTGAAGTTTCTTATGACAGTATTAATTTCTTTGCAATGGATTTTAGCATGGAGGTACAAGGGATTCTTGCCTAGAAGAGGGGACTTGTTGGTTTTCATGTCTATCAATCCAGTGTAGCACTCATGGGTTTATTTTACACTAACAGATTTGGTTGTTAAGGCAGCAGAGTGTGTTTGCTGTTGTTTTTCTGTGTTGTTATTTTATGTTTGGTGGTGAACCATAAAATATTTCAGTACTTTTAGCTATATATTTTAAAGTTTAACTGTGTCTTTTATAGTAAGCTAATTTTTCTCTAAGATATCATTACATTAATTTTTGAAGTCTTCACATTTTTCCTTTTTTTTTTTTTTTTATAAGAAACATAAAAGGAGATTAAAAGCAAATTTTATTTCTACTTTTAAAATGTATTGTTTCTATGTAGTGCTCTTGCAGAGCCTCAGTAAATAAATTTTGTACATTATGTCCTTGTAGAATTCCCACTGTGTAATACATAAGCAGAATAAGTAGGACATAGAGGACAGATATACATTTCTCCCCCCATATTTGTTAAGAATTTAACTTTTTTTTTAGCTGCAGTGTGCATAACTCCATGCTGTATAATATCAATATTTTGTTGAAATCAAGTTCCCCTAGTTGTTTAGCACACAAAATTAGAAAGACAGTAATCTTTCTTTTGCTAACACAGTTCTTTCTAACCCAGTGACCCAGATCCCAGTGAGTTTCCTTAAGCTCAGAAATATGATTTCACAGAAAAGTCTGTACATTGGTACTATTTCTAACATTTTAAAAATTATTTTCCTTATGGATAGTATTTTCATCTGTTTGGTTGCATATTCATTCTGTTTGTTTCAAAGCAAAGGTGAGATAATAATAATTCCTAATTTGTCAGCATGGCCCTAATTGATTTCTCATAGTCCTTTTACTAAACTTTTCAAGGGAATTTTAAAATAAATTTGTTATTGAGAACTTATTTCAGGCCATCATCCTACAGCATAAGAACTGTATTTAAAGGACATTTACCCAACTGAAATAAGCACAATAACAACAAGCAGAAGATATTTCACTGTAAATTGGAAGGAAATCAGTAGAAGCTAATTGGTTCATAAAAAAAAGATTGGAATAATTTTTAAATAAATTATGAGCATGTATACTAGAGCTTATAAATAAACTCCATACCCCTCTAGATAGTTCCAACAGGCTAATCTTAGGAAACTAAGTTTCAGTAAATCAGAGCAAGAATGCTGTGACATTGCATGGATAGACATCCCCTGATGTTCGTGGCACTTAGCCAATGATATTTCATTTTTGGAAAATAAATTTCAGCATAGAAAGCACTGCACTTCACTTAGTGACAAAATGCTCAATGTGCTATTAAAAAAAAAAAAAAAAAAGAGTTTTTAGACTTCCAGGGAAACTGCAATAAGCCTCCCATTCACTGGAGGTCAGGAAATCTAAAGCTCACAGAAGTGCTACGAGTTTTGCATTGAATCAGCTTCTCCAGAAAAGTTGAAACAGTAGGAGGTATTAGGGAGAGCTGAATAACCCTTTTAAATCATATTCTACTGGATACATTTGCCAGACAAATTTTCACCAGTCTATCTGGAATTCTGTGTATTGGTTTAGGTCACACTCCAGTAGATGTTCAACATGACTTCAATGGATGAGTGAGTTTACTTTCAGGGTTGCTCAGTTTAGTAGCAGGCAGTGCTTCTAATCCCTGTGGAGCTGCTATTAGCCATTGGTTGACCTGAAATTCACATGAGCTGGCTTTAATTCAGAGCCTGGTTTGCTCTGCCTGGTTTGCTGCTTTTGGGTGGGTTTTGTTGAAATTTGGACCAGTCACTTAAGCTGTTTTTTCTTGAGTTTGTCTTCTTACTCTTGAGAAAATCTGTTTTTAACAGTACTTCCAAGCACTCCTCCATGATCATGTTATTTCTTGTGCTGAATGTCTTTAGAGTTTGGCCAGAGTGGTAGGGAGGGCCAGGAACAAGAGGATGAGCAGAGGCAAGCAAGGGTGTGCTTTCAGTGTGGCCTCCAACATCAGCAGGTTTTGTTCCTTGCCTAAGAGGAATACCCTGAGTGTCCAGACAGTGTGCAGTTAAATTCCAAAGGAGGGAACATTCCACATGTTTTTAATAATGACCCTTAGAAATTTAATGTGACCCTTTTTTTAGTATCATTTAGGATCTGGCAGTCTAACTTTTGATTAGGTTGCAGAAGGGTTGCATTTTATATCAGAAAAAAAAAAATCTGTATTTGGCTTGCAGGAAAGTACTTGAAATCTGTGTGCAATCCTCAGCAAAGAAAAGTTTTCTTTTATGAGTGTAATGTTTAACAAGCAAATATATTTCATCTGCTTTTTTAACAAGGGGAATATTGCTGTGATTTAAATGTCTGAGATATTTTCTGGGAGCATTTCTCTATGTTCTTACAGCAGATTTCTCTGTGTTTATCTTACTGGGAACTACTAGTTGATGGGACAAAATGTGATTGCAGGATGTTTCAGCTTTAGAAGGTCCTATTCAGTATTCCCTATGTGTGAAAATCTCACTAGCTGGCATTACAAGGGCAGAATCTTAATGCAGTTCTTTGGGTTTGTTCTGTAGAGCGCTGGTTTGATGTGGCCTCTGCCTTTTTACTGGCTAATCGAGGTCCACTGGGACAGGAGATGGGTAAGCAGCTATTTCACTTATCTTGTACATGTCCATATACAAAGATACATGGTTACTTACCACGGAGATGGACAGGAAATAACAGTGAGGGGGGAGATTTTTACCTCATTAGTAACATTACATTTCCTATAGTGCATATTTTTCATATATTAAAAGTTAATAAGATGGTGTTAGCTTACAAGACTTAAAGAGAGATGTGCTCATAGTAAATATGTCTAGAGCTTCAGAAAATATTACTAAGATATTTGAAATAATTTCCAGAACTCTTTCCTTCTGGAAACTAATTTTTTATTCCTTGTTTAAAGTCTTAATGCCTGCAGGTACCATAATAAAATTAATGTTTCGTATTATATTGGATATAACAGTTACAGTTTGGGCCCCCAGTCTTGACTAAAGCTGTGGAGTAGCAGGGGTGGAGCAACACCCGTAGCTCCTCTCAGAAGACATTGAAATGTGCCTGGACAAGACTCAGAGAAGTCCTGATGCATCCCTTTTATAGATAAGGAATTGATAGATTAAATTAGGCACTAAATTAATAACTAAGTTACAACAGAAGTGAATAAAATCTTTGGAGAGAGCTCTGTTTATCATTCCTATAGGTATTGTGTATGTTTTGCAGTGGGCACACTGTCAACCAAAGCTAAGTTTAACACACACATAAAAGGTACTTTGCTGGCATCTGTTCATTGCCATTATATCAAAACTGCTGTAGCTCAGATGCTGTGGCTTCAAATTGCTTCTTCTATATATGAACAGAGTTCTGCTTGTAAGAACAGATAAGAACCAAGAATATAGTTGGCACTAAATAAATAATACTTAATATTTTCATCCTTTTATAAATAACTCCCTTGCATTCTTCTCTCAAGTTTACACACATACCTGGATGGAGTTCTGTTTAACATAGATATTTTTTCCATTGTTTAGAGAAAATATATCGAGGGGAGAACTTTTTAATTAAGTGCACCTACTCCAAGAGTTAGAAAGCTCAGTCACTTCTGGGGAAGCTTTGGAACTCCTGTAAAATGCTTCCATGTATTTATGTATCTGAAAATATGAGGCAAAAAATAGATTAACAAGAATGTTGAGAAAGGGAGTAAAAATACAAGGAAAACCCCATCGTGGAAGTGACTGGCATTGTCTCAAGCCCAGCTTGGTGTGGGAGACTCCCAGCATTTGCACACCGACTGCATTGATGATTTCCTTTGTGCAAAATGTAATTTTTGAGGAAGTTTTGGAGGAAAATCCAGTAAGGTGCAATAGCCTTTGTGTTATTTTCAGCGTATGAACAGCTAATACTGGTTATTTTTGTTAGTGCTTAGCATGAAACAGACTTCTTGAAACTCCCTGGACTGAGCTCCTTGTGCGACATCTGACTGCAGTCAGCAGCTGTAATTGCTGTGAGGTGCTGCTCTCCTTTCTGTCTCTCTTGCATAAAACATTGGGCACAGACTGAAATACATCTCCAGTTTTCTGGGTGACTTTGTGTAGCTGGGCATAGAGGTGATAGAGACAATTTGTGTAAAATTTCAGCAGGCAGATTAAGTCCCCTGATGAGATTTCTGGCAAGATTTGAAATATCTTTTGTTGCCTGTGGAAGTGCTACTTTCACATTTCTGTGAGAGCTCTCAAAACTTTTGCTGCAATGTTTTTAATACTGAACAGAAAAAAGCACTAAACTGATTTACTGAAAAAAGGCTTTTTTATGCAATACCCATCAAATTTACACGAGCTGTAACTTAACCTTCTCAGTGTTGACATTGTATCTTGCCTTATTTTTACACAGTTCAGTGGAAGTTATGCTTGCAGCAGAATGCAGGCTCTTTCTGCATGTCAGTTTTGAAACATTTTCACTAGGCAAAGCAGTTTGAATCCCAAGAATAGGAGATATGGGATCAGTACCACAGTAGTTTTACACAAACATTTAATTTGTTACTTTTCTGTTCTCTCTTTATTTTTTTAAACTTCATTTATAGTGACTGCATTTGGTCTGCAGAAAAGTGCAGAAGTAATCAGAATGTTTATTTTATCACCAAGTATGTATGATAATGTTTGCTATAAACCAATTTTTTTAGGTTTCAAGAGAGTGCAATTGATTAGATGCATATTTTCTACATTATACAAAGATCACACCCAGATGCACAGCTTTTCTCAGGTAAGTGAGCTATTATATATTCCCCTTTTTCTTCCCTTCCCCAACTCCCTTAATTAATAAGGAAAACCAGACATCTATCTGCATGAGGCTTGTTTTAAAGTCAGTGCATATATCCATGGAAAATAAATATCTAGTTTCTAGGATTTATCCACTGGGGCCAGCTCTAATAATGAATTTGAAATAGGATTTTCTTACTACAGAAAAAAAAAAAAAATTCCTCAGACTCAAAGATAAATCAAAGGGAAGTGGCACCCCGGTGGACCAGACAACCCATTGGCAGCACAGTCACATGAAAGCCTCAGAGGTCACTACCTCAGTATCAGCAAAGCTATTTGTAGAGCTCACTGTGGAGTTTCACATCATGGCTAAATCAGAATACTTAATAACCTGGCACCCAAATTTCACATGTTGCCAGCCTCACTCCTTATGTGCGCCTTCCTTTCACTGCTTTGGAAGCTTCCCCTTTGAGTTGTAAAACATAGATACACAGTCCTGTGTTTTGACAACTCAAAAAAAAAATTAATTTAGAACCAGCATTAAGAGATTTACTGTGTGGATGTACAGGTAGGTGAATTTTATTGCAAAAAGCATGCTGGCTACATCTGCAGCAGATACTCTGAAATGAGAAGGACAAGATAACTCTAATGAAATGTGCTTTTCTTTCAGTCTATGGTACAACTAGGGCCATTGTAGAATTTTTTTCAGAAGCCAGCCTTTTAGATCATAAACTGTTCATAAGTACCTGTTTGCATGATTTTTTTTTATTTTAAAATTTTTTTTTAGGATGCTTTGATTTCTTTTGGGGGAATGGAAATGTAGGTCAGACACTTGAGCCCATTCCCACACACATTCTCTTTTCTACCCATCTATTCATTTTGATTTTGAAAAGTTGCAATGGGATTTTCTGAAATTTCTGAATTTGTGTCTCATGTCCCTGTTCTAATGTAAGAAGAGCCTCCCCAGCCAATTCGTATCTCCCAGAAGCCAAAAATGCTGGAGTGATGGCCTGTCCTCACTTCGAAAAGAGACTGTGGTGCACTGCAGGAGATGTAGTTGGACAGGAATGTTCAATCTATACAGCAGATCAGGAGCCAAGAAATACTTGAATCGAGCTCCCACGGCTAGCAGGGCTCTGAGCACCTCAATTAATCTGCAGTGTGACCACTCCCCACCTGTAAATTGACACACACTTCCTTGTTTCACAAAGGCTTCAAGAGGATAAAAATCTGTGAAAGTTATGAGATTCTTAGATACTGTGATAAGTCCCAGGATAAACAAATGTTGAATGCAAAACAGCAGCTTGCATGGTACATATTCAAGGGCATGTGGAATGAATTAGAAAGATGA
Source organism: Oenanthe melanoleuca (assembly GCF_029582105.1). Taxonomy (NCBI): domain Eukaryota; kingdom Metazoa; phylum Chordata; class Aves; order Passeriformes; family Muscicapidae; genus Oenanthe; species Oenanthe melanoleuca. The sequence continues at coordinate 8,526,811 of NC_079344.1, forward strand.
AGAGAGGGAGCAAAAGAATGAGAATGGGAAGAAGCAGAGGGGAGGAAGGATAGACAGAAACACTGCAAGTCAGGCAGTGTCACTGGAAGCTATGGGAGTGTTACACTGAGTCCTGCACACTTTGAGTTCAAACTGCAAATAATCTTGGAAGTGTATGTAAAGCAAACTAAGCCAACAGCTTACTAAATGTGTTTTCTGCAAAATTCCAATGTTGACATTTTTGTGAAGGGACCAAAAGTAACTTCCAAAGAAGGGCTCTTACTGTGTGCATTTAAAGCATGAGTGGAGATATTAAACCTAGGTTTTATTTAATATCTCATAATAGCCTTTTTTGGAGGGAGAACAATATATAAGCAAGTTAAGAAAATTAATTTTCTGTACTGTGCCCTGCCAGTGGTGTGAGGAAAAAGGCAAATCTGGATATAGACATGTGTGGATCTGTAAATTATAGGCTATAAGGCCATACACAATTCCTTAGCTGCCCTTTCCCTTCCTTTTTTTTTTTTTTCTTTTTTTTTTTCTTTTGAGAGTGCGTATTATGAAACTACGTACTGGAAACAGATTAATGCATATTTTTTTGACCATGGAATATAAAGATTAACCATTCACTCATTAAAAAAACAAATTCATTTTCAGAACTGCAGGTTTAGCAATATGACAGATCAGTTACAGAAACTGCAGCTGCTTTTCAAAGAACTGAAGAGTGTAGTCAGTAAAGAAAAGGAAAAGCCATTTGGCATGGCAAGAAAGAAGTGACAAAACTCAGAGGAGAAAATGTATAGAAAGCCTTAATAGAGTGATTCCAGGTTGATGGTTTTATCTTACTACTGGAAAGTGTGGAAAGTCTGCCATTGGGATGGAGAATGTGTGTCCTTTCTGCTCCAGAACATCCTGGGTGTGATACATTCCTGTGCAGGAGGACAAAACTCCCAGTTAAGCTTTCCAAAAAGTATTTAGGCAATGCACAGTAATTTATGCTGACTTTCTGCTCCAGAGGTCAAAATTGCCACTGGTCATACTAATGACAAGCCTCTGCTCGACTGCAGTGAACCAACAGTGGCTGCAGATTAGGTGAGCTGATATTGCAAAACCTCTTTCAGCAGCAAGGAATGAAAGGGCTTAGAGTTAAATAGGACCTGAAACAGAGAGCTGCTCATGATTTGCTGAGGAATGCCTCAAAGTCACTCTAAGGTATCTAATGCTCATACCATTTACACAAGGCTGGCTGCCTTAGAAGCAGATGAATACTTTGGTTTTTTTTTTTCCTCTTTGCAGTGATTCACTTTCTACAAAAAGCAAAGGCTCTTAAGAAATAACTGGCTTAGGTACTTCTCTAAGAGTCCACTTTGCATATACATGCATTGTAGGCATCATTTCCACAATACCCAAAATCTCCTTGATATTTATAAACTTCAGAAGCAAATTTTAAAATGCTATTTAGATGATGTTTGAAATCCTATTAGGCACCTCATCTGCATTTTTGTGTCTAGATTCCATTTAAAATCTGATGCTAGAAGCCCATGTGACACTTGAAATTGAACTTCAAAAATGTAGTTTTTATAGTCTGATCTTCATGAAAAGTATTATGTTTTGAAATTCTTCAGGCAGGACTGTTAAGATAAAAACAATCCACAATTGAAAATAGTGACTTTATGTTTTATTTTGAAGATTCTCTCTGCCAGTCACCAAGGAGGGTAGATTTTGTGAGGCAAGATCCTAAGCCTATTGAAATTAATAAGAACTCTCTGCTTTCAGTGAGCTTCACATCACACCCTTCACTGAAGCATATCCAGATAGACTTACACACTGTTGCATTTTATTTGAATGAAAGTGAAAACTAATGCAAGTGTCAAGAGAAAAACAGCTAAAAATTAAATGGGTAATAGACCTGCTGAACAACTGATGAAGGAGGTAGCTAAGTACCCAGAGGGGTTTGGAAAGAAAACAGCAGGTATTATTTGAATAAACATGTTTAAAGTAATGAAATTAGTCTGATGTGCATACATGAAGTCCAGAAAGCCAACAAAGGGTTTTAGACATAGATAAATTTCAAAACACAGTATTCTGGAATTTGTCATCAAAATCCTTTGGTACAGAAATTTATAGAATCTAAATTCCCATACCTTATGACTTCTCTTCCCCACATCTGTTTTGCACAGTGGTTTTTAATTTTAGGATTTTGCCACCACCATTCCCCATTTCCTCCTGAAGCAGGCAGTGGGAGATCACTGCCATCTACAGATAGAAGATAGTATCACTAATATTAGAGCAAAGTGTTGGAACAGTTTCATGCTGGAACATTTTTCTCTTTTTCCCTTGAGCACTTGTCTCCTTAACCCTGCCTTCCTCTTAAAAACCCCACAAAGTCACCCAAGACACGCTGTCATTTCTTTGGCACCCTGATCATAATCACCCTCATTAAAGAAAAAGCATGGTACTTTAAGAATCTTAGAAGCCCTGTAATATTTTAAGTCAAAGTTGAAAGAAAAAAAAAAAACAAGATTCACAAATGTGCTTTCCATTACTTATTATATTTGTCAAAATTTAGTATACACGTCAAAATTTAGTATACATGTCAAAATTATAAATGGCTTCTTACAGCTTTCTCAGAAGGCAGGAGAGAAACAACAAACTCTGTGTACATTTGTGTAGATGGATTGAGTAAGCAGGTACCTGCTTTCCATGTACAACTGCCTGGGTCATAGTTTCAAGATGACAGATCAGGCAAGACAAGCAAGTATGGCACTGTAGGAACAGCAGAGATACAGCTTAATCTCTATTTAATCTGTCTTTTATTTTCTTCCTCCAAAGAAGGGAGTAAGAATATTGATAAAGCTTCCTTGTTATTTTTATTTATTCTAGAACTGCACATCTGCAGCCTGTCAAAACTCATGATGATTAATATAACTTTAAAAAGGAAAAAGAATAAAATTCATAATTTTCATCCTGTATCTTCTGTATTTAGATAGAAAGTTTTTAATTCTAATAAAAATGTTTATCAAACATGTCAGATATCCATTATTAAGACACAACAGCATTCACTATTTTTAAATTTCTTTCAATAGGTGCTGTTCCAGTGAATTATTGAAATTATTGCCTATCTGACAACATTAAAAAATATTAGAATCACAGATTTGGCAAATTAAAAGCACTCCCGTGTCCCCTTAAGGGTAAGTGATTTGGCAGCTTGCATTTCCATTTCTGCCTGTTATACTTGACACAGTAAAGAAACATAGGCAGAACCAAAACGAACCTACTTCCCTCTGAAATATCTAAGTGTAGGATTTGGATTACTGAAATTACTTTTACCCATGAACTTGGGAATTTAAGTCAGCAAGAGATCACACAGCTGAAATATTTAGGTAAAAAAAATAAGGCAGAATCTAAATGCAGTAAAGTTAAAGTAATCTGTAATTGCAGGGACTTTCATTTGCTGTCTGCCCAAATAGTTTTCTTCTTGCACTGGAGAAATGCTTATTTGCTTTCCAGGTGAGAGAAATTCCCTGGCTTGTTTGTCCTGCTGTCTGTATATCATCCTAGCAGCCAGGGTAGAATTCTGCTTTGATTTAGAGTCCATTGCAGCATGATAATATGATTGATTCAAGGAACATATTCCTGTACTAGCAACACCAAACAGGTCTTTTTTTGGACCAGTTCAAGGAACAAAAGCAACAGTTAATCTGGTCTGATCGTAGGAAAAAAAAGATCTCTGACTCTGGAAACCTTTACCATCATTGTTTTGCACAACCAGTTTCCCCTTTATGGTCCTGTGCCCACTGAATTGCAGAAGATATGTATGGTTTTCTTTAAATCTTCTGACAATTTAAATCCAGTTCATAAGAGCAACTTTCAAAAAATACAGGCTAAAAGTTTTGGCCCCACTGAAGTCAGTGGCAAAAGTCCTGTCAGCTTCAGTAAGGTCAGATTTTCATTCCTGATATTGATTCAGCTGCTACCTTTAAATACAACAGCTTTAAAGTTGTTTCTACATGTAGAAAGTCAGTGTCAGGTGTGTTTATTATTTTAAACCACAAAATTTCTTTAGAAAAGTAAATATCTGAGTACCTTTACATTTCAACGAGCAAGATCAGAAGTCTGACAGAAGGCATGCCTGTGTTTCACACATTTTTAACATGTATTTAATTGAAATGGTTTTATGGAAACTACAGAAGGAAAGCTGCTTTTTTCCCCTCTCCCTTTCAAAGGGCGTTTCTATACGTAGCCAGGAGGTGGCATTCCTGGGTAGCAGTTACAGGAATTTCTACACACAAATTCTCTTTTGCATATGAGAGAGCAAAAGGTTTCTTACTATAGTGGCAGTTAGTCAATTAACTGAAGCTTAAATTAATGCAATAAATTTGCTTTATAAATTCTTTGTTTTACGAGAAGTGGCAGAGTTACCCACTAGTAACCATTAATCTTCATGATGAGACAGCAGGGATCTGGCATGTTATATTCATCTTCCTGTAAAGTATTTGATAGTATAAGTCCTTGTCTTCAGTTATGTCATTTTGTTCCTCCAAAGAAGCCAGTTTGCAATAATTCATTGACCACAATAATACCCACTATAGCACTGTTATAAGAACAGTTAGGAAATCTGAGGGGAAAAAAACCCAGCTGAATTTTATCCAGTCAATGAATCTTAATCAGATTTTTCAAAGTCTGATCATTCCCAGTTGTGATCCAGTTGGTCTATGGAGTATTGCCATATTTAACATCTGTGTCACATCATGCCTTTCCTGTTGCCTCATTGATCAACAGACAACATGTGATGTTTCCCACATGTTCAAACACGGCAGATCCCAAAAGACCTATTAAATTACACTGAAAGCAAAACAACATCTATGTTGTAAAAGTTTTGTTAAATTCAGGTATGCCTGAATATTCACAAACTTGGTATAAGATACTTACTGATATTCAAATAGCTTTTAAAAATCAGTCAAACTCTTTGAAGTGTCCACATTGTGTATTACATAAGGACTCTGTGTCAAAGAGTTGATAAAATTTTCTATTCTGCAATATAAAACAAGTTAAAATAGAATTAAGCATATTCTTACACTTGGAGAAGACAAATCACTGGATTTTTTACTTCATTTTACTATTTGTCTCCTCTCACTACATGCAATCTGTGTCCTTGCAGATTTTTACTCAGCTATCTTGATGCTTTTTTTTTTTTTTTCAGATAAAGATGAATAAATAATAAGTTTTAAAAGCTTGTGCATTGCATTCTCTAAGCACAGCAAGCCAGTATGTGATGCTCTCCAGTGTGGCCTTTTTCCACTGAAAAATGTCATTATAAAGATCAAGACTTACTAAGATGTTACTTAAACATTTGTTTGGTACCTGAATAACAGTGACATGAAATTCTAGATTGGATTTCGGAGAGCAAATGTGATCCAGTTTACATCAGCATGGTACAACATTCTGCTTTGAAACAGAATGATACAGTAGCTCATGATATGGTAATTTTAACATTCTATGAATATCCTTCACACCGTTCTGGAGCTAGTGCTACTCTTCTAGCAATATGCCAGCTTCAAATTTTGTGATGGCATTTTCAGCCATGAGAGTCTTGGCATTTTCAGCCATGAGAGTCTCAGCATTTTCTGATGAACACAGGCAGCTTTATGCAGGAAACCAGGACCTTTATTTTGTCACCTGCAAACCAGCAGCACAGAGAACTCAGGTGCAATCTGTTTAAATCAGAGTAACATTCCTCCACATTACTACAATGACTCATCAAAAGTTTATTTTGCCTTTCTCTGTAATAAGAAGGAACACAGCTACTTTAGAAAGGCCACCTCAAAGAGAGATGTTCCTTCTGTGCTTATTGATAATACCATCCACATTTGTTTTTCTCTTAAATCAAATAGATTTTTACTATAGGTTGCTTTTTCTTCCCCAGAAAAGAGGTTAAGAAATTTCAGTTCAGAAGTGGCCGCATATTTCTTTGTGGTATTTCCCCATAGAAAAAAGGGTTGTTTTCTTTCCCAGCCCAGCCTTTCCTGGTGTGTGTGTTACCTTGCAGTACCTCCATGCAGCAGCTCCCCCAGGACCCAGCTCGGTTCCGCGCTGTGCTCAGACTGCGGCTCCCACCCGCTGCTCCCGGAGCAGGGACCTGCTCTGGGGGATGCAGTCCCTGCAAGGAACTCATCCACAGGGGATCCAGCAGCCAGACCAGCTGCTCCTGTGAAGTAATGCTGCTGCACTGACAGCAATGAGATTAAGTGATGTTTTTTCTGATTCGGTCACAAAATGGAAATGTTTTCATTTAGGGCAATCGACTCATCCAAAAGAAAACATCTTACAGGTTTTTTTCAATTGTTTATCAAGTTTATAACTGCAAGCGAGGAGGAAATAAAAATGCTCTGGGTATCCTGGATTAGTGATACTCCAGTATTTTCAGGTTTGTCTCCACTGTGGAGTAATTTTGGACAGTCACATCTTTATTTCAATTTACACACACACAACTGATTTTTGTTGAGCAGTCTAGTGTTGTCTTTAGTGCCCAGGTACATGTTAATTACAAAACCTCTTCTTTTGTTTAGCGACACCAGGAACAACATAGGCACCTAAAAGTTACAATATCTCCGAGTTGGAGCTGTCCAGGAGTCCATCTACATGGTATAATTTGCAAGATTAGGATTGCTAATTTTCAGAAGCTTCAGAATGACAGAGCTGCATACACAAAAAAGTAGGCTGAGTTTTTAAAATTTAGAGTATTTACTTATAGTATGAACATATGTAGCTTTAAAAAATTCTCTGTCTAGATTTTGAGCTCACCTAAATTGTTTATATACCTTTTTAAAAGAAATACATAATTAGAAACATCTTTATTATTTAATGGTATAAGACCTAACAAACTTTTGTTTTGTTATTGACACTTGCAGAACAACAGCCAGAGAATTAGCAAAGTGAGGACAGAAGGTATGTGCAGTATCAGGGAGAAGCATGTGGAATACAAACACAGAAAGGAGACAAGAAAAGCAAAGATCTGGATAATGGTAAAGCAACACATATGGAAAGTCAGCTTGAGAAGAACAGTCACATATGCCAAAAATAATTCACTAGCTACATTTAGTTAGAAGATCTGGGGAGCAAACATAAGCATCCTAAACAACTGCAGTAGGTTAGCCAGAGTGTCTGCTGGCCCCAGGGTCACATATTCCTGCTCCAACTGCCAGCAGCATCCCTTTGGAATGAGGAGCTTTCCAAGTGCTGGCCAGTGCTGGCTGTGGAGAGAAAACTGTCTGCTCTTTTCCTTTTCTCATGATTTCTTATGAAATGTATACTGCAGTGCAAAGCCCTGTCAGAAGTACCTGAGCCAGTGGATCTGTGCAGAATGTGCTGATCCGCAGAATTGCTTGGTTATGTTCTAGAAACAAAAACGTAGTGTTGGCCTGCTCCTGCACATGAACATATGACCAATTCTTTTTGTTTAATTATAAATAAATTTTTCATTTGAATGCATAGAAAGGCTGCTAAAATCTTACTGTCCTGTTGCATACTTTGCAGAAGGATTTTCTTCCGTTCTTGTTATTGGGGCCATTTGCTGTTGGCATTGTTTTCACAGTGTCAGCTCCCAAGTTTGTTGTGTGACATCTGTAAAATAATGAAATGGATGACATTTGGGACCAATTTCACCAAGTGTTCTAGTCCTTTGGGTTTCACACTGGAATGCTATGTTTTATATTATTTCATTTGCTTGGGTCAAAACTTAAGAATCAGTGTCAATTGAGTTTAGTAATCCCCATTTTTTCTAGAATTGTCAAACTAGATGAATCTGTGCCTGCTTTATTTTGAAGGCTTTCTACAAGTTTGCTCTTGTAGAGTGGGTTATTGGCCAACTCTTCTTTCAAATGGCATCATTTTCCTAGAGGATCATCTTTTCCAAATGCTTGTTTTCTAAACAATAATTTTCAAGCATTTTCTTTTCCTTTGACTAAAAAACACAGGCTATGACCACAATTTCGACAACTAACATGAAAACTAACTAGGCAATCTGCACTGTCATTACATACAGATAATCCTTACAGACCATTAAAGGATATCACATCATGCCTGAGACTCTTGCTCACTGTAGTTTGTAGTTGCTCTTGTCCTGGATCAAATGAGTACATCCAAACTCTCCTTCTAATGCCTTTTGTAGAAATGTATTGCATGATAAGATGGTGCACAGTAATTTATCTTTCCCTTAAGGCCTAAATATTTTTTTAAGTGCTTTAATAATGTATTCAGCATGGCCCAGAATCAAATACAATAGAATTTTATTGCAAATTCATCTTTCCTCCTTTTTTGATGTTTTCTTTTATGGCAGTAACCACCAAAGACCGAGATTGTGTTTCAACAACAGATTTCATTATTTTTAAGAGACATTTAAATGAATGTGAATGTAGCTGGATTCAAATTCCAAGTAATTTCAAATACTAAGATGCCTCTAGATAATTTAAATAATACTTCTAGTTATCATTTTGCTGGAAACCTAATACTTTGTGTGGCTGCTACTGCAATTTCAGCTGTTACAAGTAAAATGATTTGTTCATTGAAAACCAAACACCTATGAGATTGTTTGCCATATCTTCAGATTGAGTTTCTGATGACAGTGTTTTTCCTGTAGTATTAGCCACACTGAAATGCAAGTGAATTATAAATTTAACCTTTTATCCAAGACTCTATCTTGTTTGAATTCCACAGGATGAATTTTCAAGCACAGTTCTCCCATGTAAGTAGGCAGTGCATATTTTCTAGCCACTACCTTGATCTGAGTTAGGAGTTCTCAGTTTGTACAAATTCCATTGTCCATTTTACCTGATTCAGTAATATGTTGGAGCCATTATGAATTTCTCTCATGTACTTCAATGTTTCCTGAGTAGTGGAACTGTAATTGTTGTTTAAATACCCAGACATCTAGAACTTTTGCCCTGAAGGCCCCTTCTGTGAAGCATTTTTCACTCTGCCATTGTAGTACTATGCCCTAGCCTGTCTTCTAACAACTTTAACAGAACTTTTTTTTTTCATAATGTCAGCATTTATCTGAACCACTTCCCATTTTTTGGGAAATATTTCTCATTTCATAGACTAAATCACTAACTTCACATAAAACTGAAAGGTTGTCACCCAGCAAATTACATTCATTTTTTCCACGAGATATAACTGTGATTATAAAGCCTTCTTCATTACACTGCATGTTGCTGGCTACAAGCTACAACTTTTACTTGTATCTGAACTGAATACCAGTGTCTTTCAGGGTGCCTCCACCAAGTCATCCACACCTGGACTATGCAAGTTGACTCATTAATTAGGTTTTACCTTGTCTATATTACTGAGCAATTAGGCTATGAAGTGAGATTCCACAGGGTGTTTCCCACTTGCAAATTCTTGTACCACTTCAGCAGAGACAACATGGCTGCTATCCTTAGGCTACAAGAAGGATTTTTTTTTAACAAGAAGTTGTAGGCATACAGCCTTACTAAAGTTCTTTATCTAATCCAATTTTACAGCTAACAGCCAGAGCAACTCGATAATCCATTCATTTCCCTCCACAGCAATTTATCTCAAACTCCTTCCTTCTTTGCTCTGGTCCAACCATTCCTAAAGCCAAAGATTAGCCAAAGCTGCCTTGTCTCCCTAATTCCATAGTACAATAAGAGCTTGCTTTAATTCCTTTTATGGAGCTCCAATATCCTAGTTTAGGCTGTATTTCTTCACCTGAGGTGTCTACAAATGTGTCACTAACTTAAACCATAACTAATTTGGCTCTGACAGTTAACATCTTGCTGCCAGTTTCAATTAGGGAGAAGAAACAACTGCTGAAATCAGGGGTTTGTGGTGTAATCATGTTTACTTGTAAGGAGGCCAAAAATGCTCTTTTCCTAGACATAGGTGGCCCCTGATAACATAATGATGGGAGATTTCTATCAAACATTTCCAAAAACCTGAAGGACTTCACCTAACAGTTTGTCTTACAGAGCAAATGTTGACTGATGCTCTCTTCTTTGCTTTCTCTTCTGCCTCTCCTCTACAGAGAGTCCTTTGTCAAGTAACAGCCAGATCCTTAACTCATTAATGTGTTTGTCTTTACACTTTGTTTCTTAGTGGTATAATAATTTTTTTCTAGGAAATGGGAACAGTGATTCCTTTCTCCCACATTACAGTGGGACAACCAGTATGAAAGTTCTTGTATTTTTTTTTTCTTGTAACTCTAACACATTTTGAAAATGTCTTTCTCTCCCAACCCAATCAAAATGCAGTGAGCATGACAGTGAGTAACAGAGAGCCCTGCTGCAGCCAGCAAAGCTTATCTCTAAACTGCTCCCCAGGTCCCTGCTTAAGTTTCAGCTGAATCATAACTCCCAAGTATCCTTACAGCCAGGATGAAGCAGCATTATCACAGAGCTTGTCTTCCCCAGAATCTAAGCCTTGCTTGGAATTGCTCTACCATGAAGGCAGAACCACATCTCTAATTTATATCAGCAGAGTCCTGATACACAGTCATATTTCAGCATATAATCCAGAAATCCCTCATGTAACAACCAACCAAACAACTAAAACAGCCTTTCAGCAGAGCTCTTCCTAGTCTGTCTGCTCTTCTGAGTGAGAGACTGTGCCCTTTGGAACCCTGAGCAGCACCACTGCAGGTTTGGAGTCACACTACCAGGTGGAATTTTTCTGGTGCACAGCAGCAGCCAGGTGTGCTCTGGACTGCTGCAAGAGCTTTCATGTTTTAAGAGCTATAATTAAATTACTACCTACAGTAATAGACCTGAGGTTAATGAGCTCAGACATGCTACGTTGGACCACAAGAAAAGAGACAGACCCATAATAAGACATTTTCAGCCTTATTAGAAATAAGACAGATGAAACCAGGCAGCTGACTGGCCTTTTGGTGCCAGGGCTTTTTGGTGCCAGGGCTGTGCTCCCCACAGGCAAGGTGCCCTGTGTGTGCTCTGTGGGCGCTCCCTGGAGGCAGGGTGCTCTGTGTGTGCCCTGTGGGTGCTCCCCGGTGGTCAGGGTGCTCTGTGTGTGCTCCCCGGTGCAGGGTGCTCTGTGGGTGCTCTGTGGGTGCTCTGTGGGTGCTCCCCGGTGGCAGGGTGCTCTGTGGGTGCTCTGTGGGTGCTCCCTGCAGGCAGGGTGCCCTGTGGGTGCCCTGTGGGTGCTCCCCGGTGCAGGGTGCTCTGTGGGTGCTCTGTGGGTGCTCCCCGGTGCAGGGTGCTCTGTTGGTGCCCTGTGTGTGCCCTGTGGGTGCTCCCCGGTGCAGGGTGCTCTGTGGGTGCTCTGTGGGCGCTCCCTGCAGGCAGGGTGCCCTGTGTGTGCCCTGTGGGTGCTCCCTGCAGGCAGGGTGCCCTGTGTGTGCCCTGTGGGTGCTCCCCGGTGGCAGGGTGCTCTGTGGGTGCTCTGTGGGTGCTCCCTGCAGGCAGGGTGCCCTGTGTGTGCCCTGTGGGTGCTCCCCGGTGCAGGGTGCTCTGTGGGTGCTCCCTGCAGGCAGGGTGCCCTGTGTGTGCTCTGTGGGTGCTCCCCGGTGGCAGGGTGCTCTGTGGGTGCTCTGTGTGTGCCCTGTGGGTGCTCCCCGGTGGCAGGGTGCCCTGTGTGTGCCCTGTGGGTGCTCCTCGGTGGCAGGGTGCTCTGTGGGTGCCCTGTGGGCGCTCCCCGGTGGCAGGGTGCTCTGTGGGTGCCCTGTGGGTGCCCCGCGGGCGCTCCCCGCCGGCGCCGTGCCCTCCCCAGGCCAGCGCAGCCCCCGCCCGGCTCTCGCCGCTGTCTCCATGCGACAGCGCGGCGTGGGCGGCTGGCAGCGCCCTCATTTGCATATTCCCGCGCGCGGCCAATGGGCGGGCGGCGCTGCCGCTGTGATTTGCATGCGGCCGGGCGGCGGCCAATGGGGCGGCGGCGGCCGGGCGCGCGGAGGGCGATGCCGCCGGCGGCGCGCGGGCGGCGCAGCGCGAGGCCGGGCCGGGCGCGGGGACCTGCCGGGCGCGGGCGGCCCTGGGCCCGGGCGGCCGCGGCGCAGCGGCGGCGGGACCATGTCGGTGGCGGGGCTCAAGAAGCAGTTCCACAAAGCCAGCCAGGTAGGGCGGCGGCGGCGGGCCCGGCGGGCTGTGCTGGCATGGGCGGTTCGCCCCGCGCCCGCTCGGGGCGGCGGGTCCCTCCTCCGTCTGTGGCAGCATCACCCGGGCACCTCCGGGAGCGTTTCCTTCAGCGGTGCCTCCGGGTCCTGCGCTTGTGGTTTTGCCTGTCAGCTTCCTGTGCTGTCCTCACAAGAGAAGGTTGCCCGTTCTACCCTTTTGCTTGAGGCTTCAGGTCTTTAGTTATTAACATTTGTTGTTTAGTGATGGGTTCGGGTTCGTGTTTTGAGGCATCTGTTAAAGCTACAGCCTGTATGGTGCCAGCTTTCCCCTAAAGAGTTCATTGTTTTGATCTTCCACGAGCTGCTGCTGTATTATCCTATCTGGAATGCCATGTACTTGTCCTGTAGAGGGTATCAGATGTTTCTAGAGTTTTCCCTCCTTTTCTAGATGCTGTACTCTATCTTCTCTAGCATGAATCTTCATATTCTTCTGACCCCTTCATCTCTTTTCTCTTTTACATATGCTTAGCTTTAATAGTTCAGCTGGTTCCTTTTAACAGAGAAGTGCCTTTGTGCCGAGCAGGTAGAGTGGTTGAATTCCGTGGGAGGATGCTGCCAGTGCCAAACCCTGCATTGGTGTCGGGGCATCAGCATGTGGCTGCAGTGGGATTCTTCCACGGAAGGTTTTTGGAAGTCTCAGCTGCTTTGCTTGCTCATTCTAAGTCAAAGAGATCTGTATTTCTGCTGGCTGTCATTGATGATAATGGTACGATATCGAAATTAGTGCCTGTAACCTATACAAGTAAAATCCAACAACTGCTTTTGTCTTGGTGACAGTGAAGAAAATAAAGGTTCATTGAGTGCTTGGCTGTCATCTTTCTAGGTCTTCCTTCAGCTATGTAGCTTGTCAGCAACCCAAGTGCAGAATCTGCACTTTGTTTGGATACAGAGATGCTAAATATTTGTATCTAATGTTTCAGTAGTGTGTTCTTTCATGGAATGTACTGATCCTGAAAAATGTTGTGAATTGCTATCTTTTAGTTAACTTTCACTGTTCCTTTGATAAACGGCTGGACCTGTAGAATAAACAAATCCAAGGACAATTTATTAAAGATTTTGGCTTGTTTTGCGTCTGATATGCTGATAAGTGATGCAACCATTGCTGTAGTGAGCTTGTAACTCAGGAAGCAGAAGATACTTAACTGAGGAAGTTCAAGAGGTAACCACAGCAAGAATTCTCTTGTCTAGCAACTGGTAACAGTGCAGGTTACTTAATCCTGCCCAGATGTTGGGTAAACAAACAAACAAAAGGATGGCTGGGATCTGATAAAGGTAGTAGTAATGGCAGAAAGGAGCTGTAGGACATATAGAATTTGACTGCATTTATTGGAAAGTTGTGGTATGACTTCCAGTATTCAATACAGTAAGGAACTGCAATGCATAACTATTTTTCTCACGATGGGTCAAAGGTAAAATTTCAACTTATTTTCAAATGCAGAACTGAGTAAGAAGTTTTACATCAGTTGATTAAAAAAGTATGTTGTTATGGAAATGTGTTTACTGGGGAACTGGGGAATTAAAGTTCAGGAATAAGATACTGGATTTTTATTTCTTTTTTTTGGGTACATAAGGAAACTTCTTAAGAGCTCATTCTGTAAGAATTCAGATAAGATGCTGGGTGAAATAGTAGTGGGAAAAAAACAGAAGAAATAGCATATACATGTAGTGGATCAAAACAGCCGTGTCTAAACAATGAAACTGCTTATCTCTGACAGACAGAGACACAGTCATGCCTAGATGTATAAAGTCGTTGAACTAACAAAAATGAGTGGAAGATGGAAAATAGAAATATTGGGATTCCATCTTTTAGAAGAATTCTTCTACAAAATGCTAAAGCAAGCAAATGCAGAGTGTGAGAGGTGTTTTTCTACAGAAGATTTGTTAAATTTCCAAGTACTGTGGGACCACTTCAGGAGACACAGACCTTTGTGTACTGAGTGGGTGAAAGATGCCAGTGGTAACTGTTAACAGCAGAGACAGGCATTGCTTGGGGAAAGAATGAAATTAATTCCTTTAGTGTTCCCAAAGGAGAATGGGGGCAGATGACAAAAACTGGCAAGTGTCCCAGAGGACATTGAGGAATACTGGAGGGAATGGGACTACTGTCAGGCCATGTGATTAAGGAATAATATTTGAAAGCTGACAGAACCTAAGGACAAAACATGGGAAGGCTGAAGGAAGTGTATTAAGACAGTCTGTATTTAACTGTTCATTCAGAAATGTGAATAAATGCCAAAAGGGTGACAAGATATATGTATACTGTTTGCATGCTAAAATAGACTTCTGTTCAATGGAAATAAATTACAATTATAATTGAAATATAGAGTAGTATAGATTCATAGTTATAAAAAATAAGTGAAATAAATTGAGTAATTCTAAACTCTGTTTACTCTTACTGAACCACTGAACTTTTTTTTGCAAAAGAAATGCATTTCAGTTTTGTTCTTGTAAAAAGCCTTTGTTTCTGTATGTACAGCTTTTGTCTGACTAGTGGTGGTCACCTTTGTGTGTAGGCTTAAATTCTAAGTGCAGGAGTTCAGGAAAACAAAAATTACTAGTGATTTTATACATGCAGTTGAGGTTTCTGGGATGTTTGTCTGGTGCTTGTCAGCTTGGTTTGGCTGAAGTTACACTTAAGTAAATGAGTGTTTACATTATGAAAGGTCAGCAGCTAACTTTTTATGGTCACTAATGCCCTTGCCAAAATCAGGCATGATGAGCTATTGCAAACTTGGTTGGTGTAGTAAAAAGTCACCATGGGTCTGTCTGTTTTTAATCCAGTATTTCACAATAGTTGTTCAGATGGTTTTCCCCTAGAATTTTTTACCCAACTGTTTGTTTTTTTTTCAACTGAAAATGGCACGTTTGTTGGTTTTCGCTTAAGTGTCAGGCAGTGAGACCTAGAAGACAACTCTTGTTTTACAGAGTCTGTTGAAATTACTGTAATGAGGTTTGTACCCCAGAGGGAGTAGAGTTTGAGCTGTTTTTCTGTACATCCCAATCTATAAAGCTGCAGTGCCACTCCATTATCTGTCCCCTAATGATTGCTTCCCCTGGTGTCATGGGAGGGATAGACACAAAGCTTGGGTGTATCTCAGAGTTTCTGTGTCTGTTATGTAGTGATAACTCCCTTCATCTTATTAGAATTTTCTTTACTATGCTTTCAACTTAGGTTATAAGTTTAAACTGAAGTTCTTTAATTGAAAGTGGACTGCAGTGAAGATCACTTCCATTCTCTCTGTTAAATGTCAGGGATGATTCCTTGAGTATAACTCATTTAACTCATGAAATACCAAGCAGAACCTGTGAAGTGTCTTACCACCTCTCACTCACTGATAAGCAAGGGCAGGCTGCTTCTCAGGACTGATTAATTCATGTGCAGCTCCCATGAAATTCAGCTTTTTTAAAAAATGTATTTTCAAATACAAATTTTAAAATTAAGTTTTGTGAAGTTGTGTTTGCAATGAGAGTTTGTGTCCTGTTGCTCTCAGCCTGTGCCAGATCTGATCTGTTTTCCTGTTTGAAAGCCTTTGATGTAGGTGTGTGTATCTGTGCCTGCTGGTTCTCGTGGTGGTGATGCTTGTGGGATAACCTAGGTGGTGGGAGGACTGCATCTTCTGGTGTGTACTGGGAGTGCTTCTAGAGTTTAGAAAGGAAGAGAGTGAATAAGAAAGCCATAATAGGTGTTGGATGTGTTTCTAGTTTCTGCTGTGCTCTAAAACCACAGCCAGTGTAGGATCCCTGTGTAAAGATGTGTGATTTTTCAAAGTGCTTGGAGGCTGGTGAGCTCAGAACCTCCCTTAGGGTGCTTTGAAAGCTCAGCCATGATACTGGTGTAGGAAATCTGCTGTTGAGTTTGAATTCACACTTTTTAATATATATTTTTAATTAATTGTAGCTGTAGGCTGTGTATAGAAGCAGTTTCACTCTCAACAACTTGTTCATGTTGTATTTCTTAGGCTTAGTTTCTCAGAAGTATGGAAAGTAATGCTTTTCTGAGAAAACAGAACTGCCAATATTCACAATTATTGTGAATGTCTTACTTGTAATGTTGTCATCAACAGCTACTGGAGCCTCTGTAGACTGGGTTCTTAAACCTTTTCCTGTTGTCAGTGAAGAGAGGCTCCAAGAGAGTGTGAATCAGGAGCTGGTTCTATTGTCTGTTGGTAGAGCTAAGGGGAAGCAGATTTTCTAACCAAAACAACCAAAATGTGTTACTACTTTTTGCTTTCTGAAGATGATCTAACCTCATGTAATAAATATATAAATAATATGCTCTGTGTTTTAATGTCTTATGTATCCTGAATGGCATTTGTCTTTTCAAGTGCTGCAATATTTTAAGCAATTTTGAAATGGCCTTTTTCTGGTTTTTAATATTTTTTAAGTTTTCAGCTATCACCAACATTTGCAGGGATGCTGCATCCTGTCTCCCAGATTTCTTATTTTCTCTGTTGATTTTATGTGGCATTTTGATCCAATCTGTTGGAGTGAAGACCAGATCAGAATCAAGACCACCTTGTTCCCAAAACAGAATAGATTGGATTTTGTTGTCAGGTTATAATGGGTGGTGGTGGTGGTGGTGATGTTTCTCGGTGTTTGTTTTTTTTGGTTTTTTTTTTTTTTGTTCTCTTGACCATTTTTCTTTTCTGTTATGTTGTAGATACTAGCCTAGACATAATATTTAAGCCTTTTCTAAAGTCCATGTTGACATTATGTTAATACACAAAAAACTTCAATTACACAAGTGCTTGATAGTAAAGGAAGTAGTTTGGTAAACTTTATACAAAGAGAGCCTGAACTTGACAGTGAGACATGAAAGGAAATTTTATTGCCTACATCCAGCTACATTTATTTCCTAGAACTATAAGCTGTTATCATACAGTCTGTTAGAGATACTGTCCTTTCACAGCCAGTGTAAATTTGGCATGATAAATCCATGACAGTAGTGCAGAGAATGCTTCTGTCTTGTTCCTAGTTTTTATTAGATAATTGGATTTATTTTTCTTCAAATCTTACAGAATTGTGGAGGAAGGACAGTAGTGAAAAGGATATTAGAATTTAGCTTCTTGTCTGATGAGTTTTAAAGTGAATAATTGCACTTGTACAGTTGTATTTATCAGCTGCTAGGGTAGCCTGGCAGTAAGGCAGAAGTGTAGCAAAAAGAAACTGTGAGTTCTCTAGTTAGTGTATGTACAAGTTAGTAGAAGATAGAGGTCATGTGCTCTGCAGCCTTTGACAATGCAGCTCCCAAAGCCTGCAAGAGAGAGATCATAATGCAGTAACTCAGAAACCTAGCAGAGATGCAGCTGCGATTTGGGAGGAAGTTATTTATATTTTACACATAAAATATTTATATATGAAAGTCTGAATGGCATTGAAAAATAATAGAGAGTGGCATAAGAGAGTGGGAGCTGAACTTTCTCCTTGAATTCATCTCCTTTTATAGCATCTTGGCTTTGCTGTAGAGCTTTGCACAGGCATCCTGAAAGTTGGAGTGAGAGCTGGCACTCCATCCCAAACTCCTGCTGTTGCCTGAGTCACTGCAGTACATGCTGGGTAATACATTGCAGTGCAGGCTCCTGAGAATCCTGCAATGCTGAAAAACAAACAGCCACGGGCAGCCCAGCAGCAGCACTGCATTGAGATCTTCTTTAGCAGCACTTGGAGTTACTTGAAGTTACTGCACTTTCTGTAATCACACATGTAATTCAAATATAAAGTGCATCCCAGTCTTCATAGCTTCTGTAAAAAACATGTAAATCCCCCAGACTTGGTCTTATAATGATATTGTTAAGGATAAAGTGCTTCTGTTTATGTTAATGCCACTTTCACCTCAGTTTATTGCCACAGTCTAATTCTGTATTGTGCTGAGTTCTCATTGTTAGTTTCCTTTCATTTCATGGAGAGGAAGGCACTGCTGGAGTTTTATGACTAAGTTAAGAGTTGAAGCTGTGGATTATAACAATGCTTTTCACAAGTCCACTTAGAAAAGAGCTATTCAAATGTCAGGTTACACCTTCAATCCAATTTTCTAGAGCCTTAGTGTCCTTTCACTGTGTAAATTTTTCTGTTATCAAAGTTACTAAGAGTTTTATGCATTGATAGGAGAATATACCAGTTAATTTCCTGCAACATCTCAGGTAGCAGCAGCTGTGCAAGTGAAATACAAAAATAACTTGGCCTTACATTCTTGCTATTCAAAGGAAAATGCCAAGCCTCTGAGGAGAATCAATTCTGTTTCTTTACTACCCTAATTAAGGTGCATTTTTGATACTGTACTTGTGTTTAATGAACTGTAATGACTACAGTGAAATTAGTCTGGTTAACAACTAAACATGACTTAGGAGTCCAGGACTCAAAGGAAATCAAAGGGGTTTAAAATTCTGTTTTTCTATGATTGCATTGTTTCTGTTCTTACTCAGTCAGGTTCTAGGCCTAAGGTGAAAAAGTAGAGAAGGTATTTTAAAGTTTTTTCTTAACCAAGCAAAAAATAAATAAAATATAAAGAAACAGTGTCAGTGGTCCTAGGTAGTAACAGCTCCTTTATTCCATTGTGTGTTGCAACTGCTGGTAGGTCTTACTGTTTGCATTCTTTTTCTTACAGGTGCTGATAAATATGGTCCTAGAAAGTGACATGAGTTCAAGGATAAGGAGCTGGCTGGTCAATGGCAGAACCAAAAGCAGATTATGTGCTTCTAGACTATAGCTGCAGTGTCCAGTCATTACGGGTTTTTTTTGTTTGTTTTTGGTTTTTTTTAATTATTTATTATTTTTAAATTTTATTTTGAATATGTGGTGATAAATACAAAATGTAGATATGAGTTTGGCTTAAAGTTTCCATATAAATGTGATGTAATTTCACTGAAAGTTTGGCATGGCTAACATGGTATTTTCAATTACCTTTACTGTATTTAATACCCCTCTGGAACGGGTAAGCAGTCTTTTAGAAACTGGGATTTTTGGGTAATGGTATCTCCTCAGCAGAGAATGAGTGTGTGTGAAATGTGTGTGGTGCCATAAACAAAATGTTGAATTGGGAATCAGAAAGTCAGTGTTTTGATTCAAAATTATGATTTTGCCTTTTGCAATCCTGTTGAGAGCAGGAGAGTGAAATTTGGTGCCTGTGCCATCTGTGTGGTCAGAGAATGCACAAACACGGGAACGCTTTGCCTTTCTTTGCCGCAGGGAATGTAGCACCTGCCAGCTTGGCATCTGGGTCACAATAGATGTGTGCAGGGTGAGGGGCAAAAGAGACTCATTAAATGGAGAAATTGGTAATTAAAAACCTTTCATCAATTCACAACCAGCATGTCCAGTCAGCGCTTCTGAAATTTCTTCCAGAGAAAATAATATTTTTAAAGATGTTAGGATGAATTCTGTGTTTGGTGTGATCTGCTTGGATGACTGCCTGAGGCACTGGAACATAGCAACTGTTACTTACCTTTAAGATTAGCTGTTTATCATTTTATGGCTTTAGCTTCTGAGTAACCTGTACTCGCCTTTTTCCCCTGCACATTGCAGTAACTACCTAGGATTCAATGGGCCATGTCTATTGCTTTGTTTTGTGTAGAGAATGCAAGAATCATGGCATTTTCACAGTGAGTTTGATGATTAAGAGTTTCCCTTCAGTGATCTCTTCATCTGTGGTTAAAGGTTTCTGTTTCATGGGACTTGGCTTGTTTTGCTACTGATGGATGTACTGCCTTTTTTGTAGGAATTTCATGCTGCAAAGCCATGTGCCCCCCAGGGGAGGACAGAGCCTTTTGACCTCATTTGCTCTAGTGCTTTATAGCTCACTGGAGAATTCTGCAGGGGTCTGTATTCTGTTTGTAAATTATACTTGGAAATTATTTCAGTTTTCTGTGTCATTTGTTTAATTTGATAACAATGGAAGTCAATTCTGTGTTCATGCTGAGGGAAGTTCTTTTCTGTCCCCATGGATGAAGTCAGTGGTGCATTTCTGCAGTGCTGCTCTTACTACTAGAAAGAATTGTGCCTTGTGGAGATTCAGGACAGTGTGTGTCTTTCTTGGAAATGGAGCTGAGGAGCCCTGTTAGCCCCAGTTGCATTTGAGTTGGTGGTGGTGTGTGTAACAATGTCTTGCTGCCTGAAACCACTGGCATGTTTTGAAATGGAGTTACGAAAATAAGGCAGAAATGTACAGTGACTTCCTTTCCAAACTAGACATGGTGAACAAAGTGATGAAATAATACTTGTGGGGTTTTTTTTTCACCTTTCACTGTGATACATGAAGGTTTTCTATTAAGTGAATGAAAGATGCATGGATTATTGCAAACTTTCTGATAAAAGTGCTTGAGACATGTTTGTTCCATTTAGGTTTTCCAACTCATGGTGATCACAGGTTGTATTAGCAAAGAGTAAGGTATCTTAAGTTCTTTCTTGTTCTCCCATGGGTAGTTTCCAAGGGCCTCCATGTTCCCTAGCTAAGTCTGCAGAGCTGCTAGGAGCACATTGATGGATTTTTCAAAGTATTTGAGGAATGATACTTTTAAGAGCATTAAAAATTCAGTTGCATTTGTAGTAGACCCAGGAACTGGGAGCACAATGCTTCACAGTGCTCTGATGTGAATTTAGACTTGGGAAAACTGTGAACTAAAATACCTTAAAAAAAAAAAAAAAAAAAATAGGAAGAAATAAACAAGCAAGAAACCTCTCAAGCAGCACAGACAATATGCTTGCTGATTCAAAGGGAAAGTGTGCAATCCATGTACAGCAGAACCAGGTGGATTGCCTTGAGTAGCAAATGCTGGGGGCTGACTGTGTGGCAGAAGAATTGTGGGTGTTTCACACTGTACCAGAAGCACAGGAAGCTACAGGACTGGCAGCTCAGATAAGTAGAAATGATGCCATTTAAATCAAAATAATGTGCAGCAAAAAGTAAGGGTATGCGAAGGAGTTCTCAGTCCATTTTATAGTAATTTCAAAGCCACACAGCTTTTCTTAGGTGCTAAAATATGTAAGCAGCAGTTTAATAACATTGAAGGACAAATTTCTAACTTGATTATGTGGAACGGGATTCTGTAAGAATTACTGTCTGGAAAGTAGTTTCTGAAAGAGCAATAAACAGATTATTTGTCACTTTTCATGCATAAAAAATAGACTTGCTGATAAACATGCAGACATGGTGATGAGCAATAGCATGCTAATGTGAGGAGCAGTTAATTCTAAAGCAAATCAACTTAAAATTACAATTTTTGAATGTTTGTATATCTGGCTGTGTACAGCTTCTGTTGACAGTCTTGTTCTGCTTCCTTTGCACAGCTCACCTGTGAATGATCTTGGCCACATTTTCATTACTAATGGATTCACTAAAACTGTCACTTTATGGCACTGCCAAAGAAGTTTTTACTTTTGATAAATATGTAGTTGTATAGTAACATTTAAAACTAATACTCTGGAATATTTGCAATGAATCTTTTAGTGTTAGCAGCTCTTGAACTTTGAAAAATGTTAAAATACTTGGCCCAAATACATAAGCTTTGAGCTTAAATCTGTAAGTTTACCATGCTAAAAATGCCCAAATCTTGTCTGTGTTATTTCTCCTGAAGTTAGTCTACACTGGTGCATAAATCTATATGCCAAGAAATTACTAAGACTCAAATAAACTGCTTTGGTGTTAAATGTAAATGAATAGGTGTGGCTTCAGCAAAGGTGATGTGAGTAAATTCTGGCTTTACAGAAATCGAATTTGATTATCCATGACTTTTTCCTGTCTTTGACAGGGCTCCCTGACATCAGCTGTGTGTATGTGGTCTTTCTAATTGTGCATGTGGGCACTGAAGATATGTAAGTGCTTGGTGACCTAATAAGGTGGCCCAATGTATCCAGCCTTAAAAAAACCAAAAAAAAAACCAAAGATCAGCTGATTCATATTTAAATGGACTTTCAGTAAAGCCGTCAAATAAGCAGAAATCTCTGGTGGTGGAAATGTGGGAGGGCAGTTGGGTAGTTATGAATTATACAGTGCAGTTACATGTTTTAAGAAGAAAAAAAATATTTACATGTTTTAAGGATTTTAACTTCTTGTTCTTCATATGCAGGCTGTAATCTTTGTGTTGCTTGATCTCTATTTGACAAAGTAGATTTGTTGGTTTTTTTTCTTTTTTCAAGTGGTACAAAAGAAATACCAGCAGTAGCATGTTTCTCTCACAGAGAAATGATGCAATTGGCTATTCTATAGCAACTCTAACCTAGTCAGACTTCATGCAGGACCCAGCTATGGGGTGCCACGCTGGGTTATGGTTACAATAAATTGTAAAATACTTGTACAGCTTTACATCTGTGGATAGGCCTGTGACTCTTGACATGCTGAAAGCTGACTAGACCCTCCTCAGTACAGGCCTGTGCTATGATCAGTGATGTGATGTATTTGATGTTAACTTTTGCAGGAGCCAGTGGGAGCCATCTTCCTGAATAAGCTAGGGTAGTTTAACCTGAGAAAAGAGTGAAGGATCCAGTTTCTGAGTTTAATTCCATTGTGCAGGAGCTGGTCACATAATGTTCTGGGAACATGAAGTGTATTCAATTCCTCTTAGGAGCTATGAATCAGAGTATTGCTCCCTTCCAGAACTGTGACTGACAGTATGCCAGCATTCTCTAGAACAAGGCAGAGCGTAGATTTTTCATTAGACTGGTGGCAGTGGCAGCTGTCGTATGAAGTGAGCAGAAATGAAGAGGTGTTGAATGGACAAGGTAATGTAAAGCATACTGATTTAGGGCAGAGAGGTCTTTAAGGAAGTCAGACCCTTCTGTATGCACACCTTTCCACTGCATGTGCAGGAACAGTGTTTGTGCAGTCAGCTTTAACAGCTGGATGCCACCAGATGAAGCATAAAGTTCCATGGCAACTTGCATCACCCTAAATCTAGGCTGTGGTAGCCTTGCTCTGCCTTCAGGGCAAAGTCCTGGCCACCTCCTTGAGTCAGCTCTGGGTGTTAGTATGATCACACACACTAAGCTGTTAGAGGCAGCTTATCCATCTCAAAATCAACCCAGCTCCAATGTGTGAGCAGCTTTCAGGTGGATTAACCCACTGAAAGCTCACAGCACACAGCTGCTACTGCCAGTGCAAGGGAAATGGACGGAATGTCTCAATGGGATGTAAAGGATTTAGAGAAAGCTAAGCAGCTGTTGAAAAGTACCTTAATCATTATTAGAATGTTTTGTTCAGAGAGTAAAATAAACTGCTTTGTAGGGGATTTGTGTCTCACTGAAGTTCTGAATGATGGGCCCACAAGTAATCTCTGCTACCAGCTCACTCTGAGTTAATGGTGAATGTTGTGATTATGGTGTGAGGGCAGAAAGATCTGTCTGTAATCCAGCAAGCCTGGAACCCAAACAGGACAATTGAGTGGTTTAAGTGAAATGGTGATCAACCTGGATGCAGGTAAAAGTAATGTTCCTGATGAAAGCAGCAGCTCAAGCTATGTGAGGGTTTACACAGTGAGATCTGAGAGGCTTCAGCCAGATTTCAGTGAAGACTGAGAATGCTTTTGAAGGAGTGAGGGAACACATTTCTTAAGTGGAGGAAAGAGTGCCTTTATTTCAACTGAGAGGAGTGTCTGGTGAAGGAAGTTCTGCTCAGCTGGAGTAAGTACTGCTGGGACAAATGATGTACCACAGAGACATGAGTTAGGGTGACATTGAAGATAGCAAGAGGCAAGCTAATCACTAAAAAATGTGGTGGAACTTCTCCTGTTCTCTCAATATTCTGGGCAAAACAGAACTTTTAAAGGGACTTCTTTGACAATTACTTATTAGCATCTGTAAAAGCAGTTTTAAAATATGATCATGAGAGACATCCAGTGTAGAAACATCTTAAATCACACAGGAGTGAGAGTAAGAAGATAATATGAAAGGTTCTCATATTACTTGGAAAGGAAGTGTGTAAAGGGTTTATTTAAGTCTCTGATTTTAAGGATTTTGGGTTATAGTACAATTGCCCTTTCTCATCTTTGCAGTGGGTATATGTGAGTATGTCAAAAGGAAACCACACCTTCTTTACAAGCACAGGGAACAACTTCAGAAAGGGGGATTGTTTTAAGGCCAAATCAGAATGCTGTTGCTGCCAAGTGAAATTTTGCACTTGGAGCCTGTGGAGGGAGGAAGAAGTGTTAATGTGGTAGCAGCCAGTGGAATGCACCCAGTATGTAACTTGTCATTCACAGCTCCAACTCCTCTCCATGCAGAGGAGACAGGGTGAAATATTGCCCAGTTTTACCTGAAGCAAGATGCTGAAAGAGAGGCAGAAAATGGTTCAGACAGGCACTGAGGTGCTGCTTGTCCTGGTCACCCTGAGGAGGATGGGCTGGCCCTGTGGGATGCACCCACTTCCTCTTCTTGTCTGCAGTGCTCATGCACATTCTGTCTCAATACATTTGCTGTACAAGCAACTGCCAATATAATGAGATAGAAGACCATAGTTCAGAATAAAAAACCCCAAAATTTACATTTTGAAGAAATTCAGAATGTTTTTTTTTTTTTTAAGCAGAAGTTTGGAACCGAGTGTGAAGTCAGTGAAATTAAAACGTGAGGAAGGGTAATCACTACAGGTATCCTTTTATGGCCCTTTGATGGCTGTACTTTTCTCTTTTTGGGAAAAAGAGAAATTTCTCTTTCGCAAACAAGATTTTAAACAGATTAGGGAACAATATTTTACATTTGCAAAATGAAATACAGAAGTAAAGGTGTGATTCTGTCAGCATGGAGATTCATGGTTTCAGGCATGTCATTGTGGTTATTTGAACTCTTACATCAATTAATTTAAATTACTGTCAGAGACTTCAGTGTAATCAGATTTTCTCATTAAAAGCACCTGTATCTTTTCTTCTGAAAAGTGGACAGTCTTGAGGCTGACATTGTTACATTTTTAAAGTAGGCTTGCAGAGCAAATAATGTGTCTGTGTTCAATAATTTGGATTGGTTGGTTTATTACATTTGAATTCTTACAAAGATGTTTTCCCTTAAGAGATGTATACAATAATGATGAGTTTGAATTTCTAGATGTATAAATGCATAGATGTTTAAGCATCACTGTTGAGTTCTTTAGGAAACAGTGGAGGTCTGTGAGGAAGAGTTCAAGGTTTTGCAGTACAAAGTAGTTATTGTTGTAAAATGCATGTGCTAAAGAATAGCTGTAGCAGACAAGTTGGACTAAAGTGCTCAGTAATAGTGTGACGTGTCAGTGCCTGGTGCAAAATGAGTCACTCTCTATAGAAATGCAAAATCACATTATAGAGTCCAGAGTCTTGTACTTTATTCATATATGGACAGGGCTGTCCTTTGTCCATGACACTGGTTTTCTTCAATATCTCTATGCCTCTAATTTAAGCCCATAGACAGCATTGCATTGCTGTATGTACCATCTCATGCTGGTGATCTGTTTGATTGGTGCCATTTGCCTCCATTTGTTCAGGGTTCAGTATCTTACTCTCCTTTTACTTTTTAGATTTGGTTAAAGACTAAATACAGTTTTCAAACTGGAATGGCTATTTTGTCATATGTAGAAATACTGACCTCAGAGCTGTATTTATTTGGGCTTGCTTCAGAGCAATTGTTTGTTTTGACTGAACAATTGCAATGAGTAGGAAAGATCATTTAGTGCTGCTTGGTAGGACCACATTTGAAGTCATTAAAGGGCAGTGGGAAATCTTTCTGTGCAGAGAAATGGAACAAGTCTGGAGAAAGCTTGAGAGAATTACTGTTGCTCCATGGTTTATGCAATGGCATAGAGATGAAGGCTTTATTTAGGAATATGATTTTTGTTGTTGAAGTGTGTCTGGATTTTGCCACAAATTGGAGTTATAGGCAAGGAGGAGTAGGTGGCATGTAGGTAACTTGAAACACTGAGTTTGCCATGAGATCTACACAGTTTCTGAAAGGTAATTCTCAGTGTTTTTGCTACCTCTGAAGTTCAGTAGCTACCAAAGGCATCAAGTGTAAAAGCACTGTGGTTAAGAGTGTCTTTGTTAAGCCTGTATTTCTTACTTTTTCATCCCACTAGTGTGGTCAAACAGTGTTAGTGGGTGCTCTCAGAAAGGCAGTGTAGTTACCTGGGAAGGCTGCCAAGTCCAGTACGGATTTTAAATTTAAAGCATTTAAGACTTTAGACAATCACTGTGTGTCTCAGAATTGCAGATCTAGAAGCAGTGGCTGTGCCCCAATTCAGCTGGTTTAAGAGCCTGTTGGAGCCAGAGGTAAAAGTCCAGTTTCAGGGTAATGATATTACTGCAGCAGGTTGTCTGGGTAAATTAATAGCAAGTTCCACTAATCACTGGGTGGTCCAGCTCATTTGTGAAGAGACCATGGGGGAGCAGAGAGGGAAGAATTGTATTTGAATTGTTCCTTACTGGAGCAAGTACTGGGCCACGGCCATTGAGATGCTGTTCTAAGTCTCTGTGGCTGGAATCAAGCATCTGCTTTGTGACAGCTGCTCTTCTTTCTTTCAAATGTACAACACATTTCCTTTCACATTGTTCAGTGGCTAATGTTTAAACTCTGTGCTAGTGGTTAAAAAGAATAGGGAATGCGTGTAATTAGGAAGTGGAGAAAGCTGCTCTGTTATGGGGAAGAAATAAAACACACTTTTTACAACTACAGTTGAAGGTCCTGCCATAATTACCTGCATGTGATTACTGATTGCGTAGATTTTTCTGTCAAAAAACTTTGTCAAGAAAATTATCTCAGCAAATACTGTATGCATTATAACAGAATTATTAGGTTTAGAACCAAGGTGTATTGCATTTCTTGAGCCTGGCACTCAGTACTTTATAAGCCATTTGGCAAGTGTGCACAGTCAGTGCAAGTGGTGATGCTTATCTGTTGTGTTCTTAAGTTCAGATGTCTGGGCATCTGAGGGAAAGTGCTTTTGCAGTTTAAAGGCAGAAGGTCAAATTTAATGAAATGTGAAGTCATAAAGGGTGCATATCTATGTGACAGGAAGCAAAGCTGATAAAAAGTAAGTTTTCAAGGAAAGGTTTATTGCAACCCTCCTTGAAAGTGAACGTAGTTTTATCTCTTCCTGGCTGTTTTCTTCTTGCTCCTTTTGTTATTTTCTGTTTCTCAAAATAAGTACATGATCTTCTCTGGGCTGTTCTCTGCAGTGTTTCTGTCCTAGGACTCTTTCTTCTTTTAACCTTGAGTTGAAATTATAAATTACCAGGATAAACCAGTCTTGTACTTTGATAAAAGAACATGAGAGTGTACCAATAAATGACTCCTGAACAGAGCACTGAAGAGAACAAAAGTATATTCATCTCTTGATGGGAACAAAAAAGACACTAGCTGGAAAAAGGGGAGGAGGAGCTGGCTTGTGAGGGAAAATATTTAGGATGGAAGGTTGAAAGACTTTTTGTCATCCATAGACGTACAAAGTAACTGTTCATTCTAAAATGTTTCATTTCCTGCCTTACTATCATTTTTCTGAACAATTTATCAAGCCACTGCTCCTAGCTGTGGGAATTTTTTTTTTTTAAACCTATGCAACAAAAATGGACCAACAGCTGGACAGGAATTTAAAGTGCTGATGTTTTAAATAGGACTCAGAATTTAATTATTATGGAGCATTAAATATGTAAACCCTTTCAAAAGGTGTAATATCTGACATGGTTTCCTTTAAAACTTCATTTTTGCAAACCCTGGCAATGGTGAGAGGAATGCCAGCTTGAGCTACTTTTGCAAGTACAGAGAACTGGGATTTGAGAAGTAACAAAAGGAGGCATATAGTGGACTCCTGGAAGAAATCAGTGCATTAATTGAAGAAAAAAGAATGCTGTGAAAGTACTGTAGAAAATAAGCTTCTGTGTATAATTTAATATTATTAGGTGTGCCTGTTGGGTAGGTAGGATTGCCATTGCTTTGCAAATAATCATGCAGTGTTTCTTTGCAAAAGTTATCTTTTCATTTGCACTGGCAGAATGCTGCCAAGCCAGGAGCCATCAATCTGAGCTTTGTTGTGCAAGTCTGCCTTCTTTCTAGAGTATTCAAACTTTTTATGTACTTTTAAAGCACCTATCTTATTTTTGTGAAAAAATTATTTGCTGATTGTCAGAATTCTTAATCCTGTTTGAAATGTATTAGGCCACATTGCTGTGGATCTTGCTGTGTACACTGTAGTTTGCAAAGAAGTGATGTGTCCAAAATGTACAGGTAACTCTATAGCCAAGCACTGGTTTAAATATTGGCAATTTCTGTAGTGTTCTCTTTGTGGTAAGTGTAGACCATACACAGAAGCTTCCCTAAACTGCATGTGCCCTAAGGCATACTGATGGTTCTATGGTTTGGATGTATAGCTTGATTAAGAAAATACCCACAACCTATCCAGCAATTACTTTTGAATGTAAATAACAGAAGCCTTTGCTCTGCTGTGCCAGATGAAACTCAAGGACAAAATATTTCTTGAAAAGAAGACATTAAGTAATAGTAATGCAGTAGTAGTAGTTTAGCTCCTCTCAGCTGTTTATGACTAGAATCTGAAATGAAACAGAGCTCATATCTTGGCAGTTGAGTCCTGTGTGCTTCTCTGATGAGTCTCTTGGGTTAGGCTCTTAATCTCTAGGCATGTAAATACTTCTTTAGATAAGCACTTGGTGGGGTGTTCAAAAGCATCCAGGTCTCTAATACCTCTTGGCTTACTTGAGGGAATATGGGAGTGTGTATAGGCACATGTCCATGTGTATAAAAGCTGTTGATTAGTTCTATTATTTTGAAGAAAAATCATATAAAATTCAACAGGGCATAGCATGTCAGCCACTGAGTTATTTCATTAATACCACTATGCTTGTATCTTCTTTTCCTATATTCTTTTTTGTTTTAGTCTTGTTTTTCATTACTTGCCTGTTGAAGCAAAAAAAAAATTGTTAATCCTTGGGCCTTCTGACCTGCATGGAAAAGAATGTTTTTTGACACATAATTTTGCAGAATTTAAGCGTTATCACTCAAAATTTGAAAGCTTGAAGCCATCTAGTCATATTGATTTTAGCATGGAAAATAGATTATAAACACTTTTCTACTGACTGGGTACAGAAAAATCTCTCTTGCCTGGATTGTACATTCATCTCTTAATTTTTGTGACAAAATCTGGAATTACATTCTCATAATAAATAAATTGTATTCCCATAATAAACTCACGATTTGTGTCCTTTAAACATAACTTCCCTTGTTTTGCCTGCTCAGAAATACAGATGGAATATTTTATTTAAGACTGCATTCCTCAGGGCAAAGAGTGAAGATCTGGGACTCTGGCATTCTCATTTCAGAGTTAGCAGTTGTTTACTGTGTGGCCAAGGACAAGTCAGTTTAACCTAATTCAAGTATTTAGTCTTTTAGTTCCTCCCCTACATTAATGTTGTATTAGGGGCTTGGATGTGTGGTCTCAGCCTGTATGAATTTGTTCCCTATGTTTCTTGAAGCATCCAAAGATATAATAGTGGCTGAAAAGAGCTCTTGCTGGGAGCAGAAAGTCTGGAATCCAGACGTGAGGAATAGCAGCACAAGTAGCACAGGCTTGCTTTTAATGAGACACTTGAGACCTCTGGAGTGTCACAGAAAGGGTGAAGCTGTCCATTGCATCCTGAGGATAAAATATTCTGAAATATGCTAAGACCTTTCAAAGGACATGCTTGCTTAGAGCAAGAGACAGCACCCTTCTCAATGTGCAGACTTCTTTGTAAGTCTAGATTACACAGTCTATATTTACACATACTTTGGCTGGATTTGGTTAAGAAGGTTAATTTAAAAGGCTGCATGATTGTGTGCAGACTAGATCAGCTGGGTACAGGATTTTGAGTGTTGACTAAGGAATATCAAGTGCCCAGCATTCCTGACCCTACTTAAAATTCTCTCTCTGGCACAGACTTACTTGTAGAACAACTTTAGGCGATATCAGAGCTAAATTCAATGTCTGATGTTTCTGTTACTAAGTTAATAAAAAAACCCCACCCAAACCAAGCCATATGTAATATTGTGTCTAATTCTGGCAAAAAATTGTATAGAAGAAATACACTAGGAAGAGCACAGGAATTATATGTGGTTAGTCCTCAGTATCACTGTCAAAGAAATGAGATTAATTTTTTTTTTAAACAGACATAGCAAATATCAAATTGATTAATAAATCTTTCAGTAGGTGTTATTATTGACTTGCATAAAATGCAGGACCATGTCTGGCATATTGGCCTGTTTTTACAGATGACTTAGTTGTTTAATGTCAGGTACTTGATCTTGCCTAATCAATTGTAGATCTTTTGAGACCAAAAGGTATTACGATATCTTTTGCTGCTTTCTTGAGAGGTGATGAGTTTCTAAAGCACATGAACAGAAGTTTTCAGTCTAGCAAAACCTTCAGTATACTCAGGTCTGTTTCCTTTTTGTTTTCTTTTTCTTGAAAAAACAGGAATCAAAAACTATTTAATGTATCTTGGAGTTTCTGTCAGCAGAAAGAATTGCAGTGATGCTGGGAACTTGGAGTTCTGGTCAGACACCCACATCTCAGACATTGTGTGGCACATCTTTGTGTAAAAGCCCTCATTAGCTTGGTTAAAATGGCCACCCTTCTCTTTGGAAAAATTTCTGTTGTGATAATCCTCTCACATGGCAGAATCTTTTGTTTAGACTGTGTAAAATCAGGCTGTTCGACAAAGAGCACTCTAAACTATTTTCTTCCATCTTCTTTGGTTTTTTGTTGGTTTGTTTTTGTTTTGGTTTTTTTTTTTTTTTTGATTGTGTAAGTCCTTCCTGAAGAAAACATTCCTCAACCAGTAACCTTATTTGTCATGTTCTTGGGCTCTGTGCCTTTTCCTTTTCCTTGATGGGGTTTCCCAAGCAAAGGCTGTTGGTTAAATACATTGACATGCACCCAGGTGTCTTCAGCTGTCCTTATTCATGCAAGCTGATCTAAGTTAGGAGAGTTCACACTAAGTGCTTCAGCACAACTGCTTATAAAAGAGTTGAAAGCAGCATAAATTCTTGTTTGCATAGGTCTTACAGCATAAGTGGGAAAGCAGAACCTCTGGCTGATGGGTTGGTGAGGGGTTTTTGCTGTGAGACATCTTGGATTGTGAGGTGTGTGTGGATTGGCTGCTGAAACTCCTCCATCAGTGGAGAGTGCTGTCATTGCTCTTCCTGTATGTACCAGTATTTGTCAGGGCTTTCTCAATGCCAGAATCCTGGGATTGCACTGTTGGAGCTTCCCTCCTGAGCAGAGCTAAGCTGCCTTTGCAGCTGCCCTCTGAGCCTTTGCCAGAGCTGTGCTGCTGTGGCTGTTGGTTAATTCCGCAGGCTGGGTTCCCGGGTGTCAGTGGGCACTGTTCTGTGCAGCAGCACATGGGCAGCTTTGATGGGCTGCTGCACTCCTGTGCACGCTGGCAGATGCAGGATTGTCTCTAGAGCTCTCAGCTGATTGCCTGCCTGGGCTTCTCTGCCCTTTGGGTCATGCTCAGCTGTGAAGAGTTTGCTCCATGTTAGAAAGTGGATTGAGTAATAATGCTTGGCATCGATCTGCACGGGACCCTTCGACAGTGACGTGCTCAGTGCTGAGCTCGTGCTCCCCTGGCAGCTCAGAGCATCTCCACGTGGGAAAGATGTGTTTGGGGACACCCTTGGGTTCCCCTTCCCAGGCAGCAGGGTTGCAAACACCTTTCTCTTCTATTCCTTTCTAACTGGCATATCCATGTGTAACTCAGTTCATCTCTCTTCCTACAAGTAATCATCTGTGATCTTGTTGCTTCTGTTTGCCTGAGAAGTTACACTTCTCAGTGGATTCATAAATATTAGTGAGATAGGAATGTTCTTTGTGAATATAAACACTCTGGCAATACTCTGATGCATTTTTTTTTTACTTTGTTTGCATGATTCAGAGATCTCTTGGTAGAAAAAGTATGTTTTCCTTCTTGGGAAACAGGCCCTTGAGATTCCTGGTGTCCTTTAGATGGCCTGGGTTTTGAGTTGGTTTTTTTTTGGTTTTATGAAGAAATTTCCTACCAAAAACTGGGCTCTGGAAAACGAGATGGGGCTCAGTTTTTAAATTTCATAAGTTGCATGAAATTTTTAGCATTAGAAAATATGTTAAAAGTATTTTAATATTTATCTTGGTGTGTGTTTAGATTTAACACATTTACCTACTTATATTTAAATTCCTTTATATTTTACCAAAATAGTAATATTTTTTGGTATTTTGATTTTGTTGGCTGCTGGGACAAGATTTTCCATCAGAAATCCCTCAGGAGGTTGATAGTGTGAGCACAGTCATGAGGTGTGAAGAATAGACATTCTCAGTGAAACATTAGGATGTGAATTCCACTGGCCATGTATGTAGTTTTCTGAAGTTCTGGTTCAGCTGCTTGTTGTAGGTAATGAATCATCCAATTTTATGCAACACTTCTTTGTTTCCCTGAATTTCTATAAAAGTGTATTCTGCTGTGGGTACTGACAGGATGCTGCTTGAATTTGTATCTTCAATATGATTATAATTTTTAATGTGTTCATGTCTCACATAAATTCCAAAACGTTACTATGTTTTATAATTACCTATGAACCATTAACAAAAGAGAGAGCTTCACTATCTTAAATACCTGTGTACGTGCATTGTTAAATTCAGAGATATTTTATAGCACTTATGCAGCCATGGGAGCAATAACAAGTATGTGACTTCTAGGGCACAGCTTCTTGCACACCATAATTTTGATTAAATAGCAGTAGGACCCAATTCAGCTGCTTCATTATTTTTTTCCAAAAAACCCTACTTCTGCTGCTGCTGTCAGGAATCTTTTCTACCATTTTACCAAATGCTTTGGGGAAATCTGTGCCACTGTTAGCTGAAAGTTTGGAGGAAGAAAAAGTTACAAAATGCTTCATGTGCAGGTGATGACCCTCTGAGCTTGACACTGTGAGGTGCTGAGCGCTCCTGGCTTCATCCAGAAAAGCACTTTAGCACCTACTGAGGATGGACTTAAATGTTTTGCTGGAGGTGAGCCAGTGTGCTCTTTATTTGTGTGACTGAAACATCTGCACTTTGTAGTAGACCCTCTATTTATTTTGGAGAGTAGAATAAATCTTTTTTTCCTTAAAGTACATCTGAGCAAGAGAATTTTTGTTTTCTTTGAAAATACAACATACTGAGGTGACTCCAGAGCTCCTGCTGTTGTTGAGTGCTTAACCTCTAAAATGAGAGATATGTATTTTCTCCAGAGCATTAGGGTAGAATGAGCTATGTCAGTTTAATTAAAAGAAGAAGTCCAAGTACCAGTACACTTTCATAGTTTGGTTTTTTTCTTTATTGCTGTAGCAGTATTTTAGGAGAAAATATATATTTCTCATTTTCATTTTCAGATTATTTTGTACCCAAGAGCCATGTAATGTGTTACTTTAGTCTTTTGTCTAGATCTGTATTTGAAAATGTGCATCTTAGTTCAGTTTGTCAGTGCGGGGTGCTGCTTTTTCTTCTGAGCCTCCAGACTCTTAGAAAATCTCTGGAAGTCAGTCACAGGGATGCCTAATAGCTGCCCATTCACCTAGTTAATAAAGAGTAATATTTTATTCTTTCTTTTAAGGAATATTTTTCTATCATGATGGCAAGCTTTGTGCAGCTGGCTCTGTCAGTGTGTATTCCTTTAAAGGTTTACTAAGATGCAAGACATTGAGCTGTGTTGTAGGTTAAGTTCTTGGTGGTCTGCAATACATGAACTAGTGGTAACCTTTTTTTTTTTTTTTTAAGTGTGGGAGTTAGCAATTTATATAAAATATAGCAATCAGGAAAGAAGAAGAACAAGTAATATGTGTAGCATTGTAGTAGAACTTGGAAATACAAAACAAGGAACTACAGATATTTGAGGTTAAACTACTTTTGATCTAGAAAAGAGGCTGAAATCTTGGTCTCTAATCTGATAGAGCATTCTGGAAGAGGACAAAGAAGAAAATCTCTCCCTCCCCTCAGGATGTTGAACACTGCAAGGAGATTCAACTTTGTCCTGCCAGCCACCTTATTCTCCCCTTTGTTTATTACAGGCTTAAATAAGATCCTTGAGAAAGCTGTTAGCATTGTCACATTGCATTAAACCAAATCAAACACTTACATGGCTGCAGGGAAATCGCTGGAACTTTAAATGATTTATTAAGAGAAGCGTAACTATTATGTGTTAACCATAGTGGAATGTAGTATTTTGTGCTAAGTACTGTATTTAAGATGTATTTAATGCATTTGTGCAGTTTGGCCCAGTTCTGTTTCTATGGGAAATGTAGCCATACAGTTACATTATTTCCTGGCTCTGTGTGTGTTAACTTTGGGATGAATCTATTCATTTTCCCAGTTGATTGCTTGCTTCCTTTCTAAAGAGAGAGGGAAATAAATTTAAAATCTTTTCATAGCCTTGGCTTTTTTGTCAGAATAAAAAAATCTAGGTTTTGCCTCAAGGGTTTGACAGCGTGCATATTTATGACAAATGTAGGAATTTTCTATCCCATTAAAGTTTCAACAGATAATTTCAGCAGCTAGTCCTTCAGAACAAAATAAATGCTGTAACTTTGTAAAGAGTCATTAAAAGCTCTTAAGCCTTTAATAGAATATGATACCTTTCATTCAAACTTTAAATAGCATAGGCTGATTTCCTGGCCAGGTATGTACAAGAGAGTTTTGCTGGCCAGCCACTTCTTTCAACAGTAGCTGAATAACAACAAAAGAGCCATGATGGTTCAATCCTAGCTAGTGAGTGTTGCAAAAGAAGGGCAGAACAAGTGAAACAGAAGGTCAGAGCATGTGTGCAAGTATTGGCTGGCAAGAATCCCATTGACTTGTATTATGAAATACCCAGTGGGTATATGAAAAAAAAAATAGGGTAATTGTTTTGAGAGTTTTATCAGCTCTCTGTTGATCTGGGATATTTTTGGCAGCTTCTTATATTCAGTAACCTTCTATAGTGAAATATGAAAAACTAGTGTAATTCAGTGGATATTATGTACAAACCATTAGTAAAATATGGCATTTTTCTGAAGCTTGTTTGTTATAATCCATATAACAATGGGGGAAAATACTCTTCCTGTGCAATAGGGATAAATCTTAATATTCTTAACATAATTTTTCAGTATTTTTATTTTAAATCTTGAGACGTTTTTAGTTTAGAGTTTTGGTGAGCTGTAGGTTTTGCTTTAAAGTATGGACAACTCATGTGCTGTGTTCATGGAATCACTGAGTGGTAAGGGGCTGGAATAGACCTTAAAGATCATCCAGTCCTAAAACCCCCTGCAGTGGACAGGGATGCCTCCCCCTAGACCAGATTACTCAAGACCTTCTCCAGGTTTTGAACACTGCCAGGGTTGAGGCAGTGCTTCATCATAACAAAACACATTAGAAGAAAATTATATTATCTGGAAAAAAATATTAACAAAGAACTATCATGATAACAAAAATCCAATATTAGATTTATAGAAAAATCTTTTTCTCAGATAATTTCTTGGCATATAAATGCCTTAGCAGATAAATATTTAGTTTTTAAAGGCTGTAACAAAATTGCAGGTTGCATTTTGAGTTGTAGCTGGATATCCAGAACTAAAATAGAAATAATATCTGGAGGGGGTTCTTTCAAAGCCTATTTGTTTTATTCCACATTTTTCTTCATATAAAATTCTACATAAGCCCACCAGAGATTTTCAGATTGTTTATAGTGCAGTGTCATATTTAATTTTTCCATTTTAAAAAAAACAGCAGGATCTAGCAAGAAGTAATAAGCAAGGAGCATTTATATACGACCTGCAATGTTTCTTCAGACAAAAAGGTCTTCTATTATATGGAGCATGCAAGTTTTACCATTGAAGGTAGTTTGCTATCATGTGTAACTTCAAATGAGAGGTGATAATACAAATGGCTGATTTGAAAGCATTTTCATGTTCATGATTTAGTTTTGTTGCTTTTTACTTTCTCTCACTAACTCTAACATAAGTGTGATAGAGGGAGTTGAACAGACACCTGAGGGGAAGAAATCTTTCCTATTGCAGAGCTGTGCTCTGAGTGTAGGTTTTGATCAGAGAAAGGCTAGTTAGCTTCACCAGAAACAGGACTAATGAAAAGCTTCAGCCTCTGACCTGCAGTGGAATAGTGAAGAGGTGGTGGCCCCCCTGGTGGCAACTGTTTGTTTTTTTTTTCACAGCCAGGAATTGTGGCCATGTCTAGTCAAATTGTGCTGAATCCATGGTGCCCAGGTTCTGAATTTGGAGGTGAAGAATTCTTACTGTATAGGAAATTCCAGACTCCCTTAGAGTACATGTCTTGTGTGATGGCAGCAGTTTTGTCTTTGATGAGGTAGCTCATAAAGCCTGATAGATATTGCCATGTAACTACACAGCCCCTCAGCTGGGCATCCTCTATTTATGTTCAAAGCATTTTGCAGCTTTATATAAAGCATGTAAATGATGCTCAGCAAATAGTCAGGGAACTAAAACTCAGCAGCTGTCTCCTTTGTGCATTAATTTTCAATAATTAATTGGGTATCCTGTGTCTTTTAATTGTGAGAAGGGTGATGCTAGTTTTACAACTCCTAAATTCAGTATGATCAGAACAAGAGCTTTGTTGTTCCTAAATGTGAGACTAGTACAGCTATTCCCAATTACACCAATATGGAATAAACTACAGAGGTGTAAAATTTAATCATAACCATTAGAACTTCATACCAGTTTTTACTGTTAGTAGCTCAGAAAACTTAGAGACTTTAAGGAATCATTCTTTATGCAGTGTCATTTTTCAATGGACGTTAGAGCTCAGGGTAAATACCATTGAAGAAATGTGTCCTTGGGCAACAGATTGCAGTCTCCTTAATGTTTGCATAGAATTGGGAAAACATGTTAACAATTTTTTTTTTCTTATGATCAGTACTTTTTTCCCAGGTGTAGATATGTAGTTAGGTTGTCTTCAGAGTCTGTATGAAGCAGTGTCTGCAGATCCCATGGCTGGCTCTGAGGAGTTGCATCCACGAGTCACTGTAAAATAGATTTGGAATTTTATTATTGATTACACTTTCACAGTCAGGCAATCATGTTACTTTGTTAGGTTTATTTTTCACCAGCATATAAATGAATTATCTGTAATGGGACTTCTGTGGGCTGCTGCTGAGTGTGGGTTTTGCAGCTTAAGCCTGAGAAGGGTAATTCCCCCAGTGCACTCAGCCTTTGGAAAGGATTTGGGGAAACCCCATATCTCTTCTTTTCCTGCTGGGGAAAGATACGTGTGAGGCTGTGGAAA
Organism: Oenanthe melanoleuca; assembly: GCF_029582105.1. NCBI lineage: Eukaryota > Metazoa > Chordata > Aves > Passeriformes > Muscicapidae > Oenanthe > Oenanthe melanoleuca. Next base: position 8,564,172 of record NC_079344.1, read on the forward strand.
ATGGCATTGATTATTTTTGGAATTAACAGTGCACAGAAACTGTTACTGTGGAGGACCTGCAGAATTCCTGGTAGAAATTCCTGCTTTTCATGCAGCCTTGTCATGTACCTTTGTCTGCTCAAGGACTGCTCAGACGTTCCTGCAGAGACCAGGGCAGTGTTCTGCTCAGTGTGTGACCTCAGGTCACTTCTCTGCTGTCGTGTCTTACAGCAGCAAGGTGATGACCCACAGGAACTCAGTGGTACTTGGGCTTCTCCATCTGTTTTATCTCTGTGCTCGTTCTGTCAGTGCTCTGGAAGAGAAATGATCCTGACAAGTGTGTGTGCTGCTTGGCATATTAAGCATGAAGATTGTGAGTGCTGCTGTAAAGCCAATAGAAATAATTAGCTGTACGTTTCTCTTTGAACTCACATTTTCCCTTAAGCAGAACTGTTTCTGACTGTGTGGTAGTGGTGATATTGATGCAAGGTCAGCCACTGCTGAGCTCCCAGCTCTGCTTCATCAGCTCCTCGCTGGTTTTTGGCAGGGCTCTGTCCTCCCCCTCACCTGTGCCATGCAGGCAGTGACCGAGAACAGGGAGCCTTGCACTGCTGAGAGCCCTGACCCAATTTCAGGTTATGCAAGTCCCCAAGGCCCTTTAATTCAGTGAGATTAATTCCCTTTTAGAACATGCTGAGGACAAACAAAATGCTTTATTGGGGACAGGTTTGGGGACCAGCAGCAGTCAGTGAGCTAGGCCTGGATTTCACACGATGCTGTTACAGTTTCAGTGATAAAAGCCAATTAAAACAGAGAAATGTTAGGTATTTTTGAAGGAATGTAATGCTGAATATGTGTTAAATCACTGTTGTAGCTGAGGGATGCTTTCAAAGGCTGTTTCACAGTGGGTGAGGATCTGGCTTTCTCTTCATGTTGTCACAGTGCAGGTACCATGCACTGCAAGAAGCAGATGGCTGAGTTCTGCTCGGTGGCTTATTCCTGGCCATGATTTACTCAGTAAGGACCACAGTCAGGTCTGACAGCCTGGAGTTTTCACACAAAAGTTGGTTAACTTTATAGCCCTTTCAGAAGGTTTTCTGAAATCTATCTGAAATTGGTGCTTTGAGTTTTTGAAGAACAGCTGGCATTTTTGTTTTGATCATAAAGGTGCTCAGTCTCCCAGGTGAGTCACAGTGAAGCATTTTTCACGAGTCTCTTCCTTCCACAGAATTGCACACAGCTCCCAGCAGCAGGAATGGGAGTTACATCCCTACTGGCACAGGGGGCCAGAAGGTACTCAGAGGTGCAGGGACTCACTTGAAAAGGTTACTGTGGATTTACCTGCAGCCAGACTCTGGTCCCTGTGCTGAAATCTGCAGTGTAGGTCATGCCTGTAGAGTACAAGCTCTTCAAACATGAGAAATCATTTTTTTGTTTGCTTGTTCTAAATCCGTACCAGGTATCCTTGTCTCTCTTGAAGGGAGTACTTCACTTCTAAGACTGTTTACTTTTGTCCTGCATAGTGCCTCAAATGGATACTGGCTATTTTCTGATCTGGAGTTAATTCCTGTAACTCTTGAGATATTTATTCTGTAATTAAATAACAATAACTTTTTTAAGTCTGTTAAATTTCTTTTTACAGTTATTCAGTGAAAAAATAAGTGGAGCAGAAGGAACAAAGTTAGATGAGGAATTTCAAGAGATGGAAAGGGTAAGAAAAGTCACATTATGTTTTTCAATATTAAGCTATTGCAGAATCAAAAGTATTTCATATTTCAAGTGATTGAATGCTATTGTAGCTTTACCTGGGGTAGGAAACCCTATAATGTGCTTCCAAATAGAAAGATAAAAGGATGAATGCAAATTTGTCCTTGAGCCTTGTCAGCTCAGCCAAGGGAGAAGAGACATCCACAGGGGCTGTTTGAGCAGAGGATCAGGTTCCACTGACATCTCTCGGCAGTGAAGAGAAATTCCTCCAAGGGTGCAGAGCATCAGGAGGAACCTTCCCCTGGCTGTGTGGGAGTTTAGAGAAGTCTACAATGTTAGTGAGGCTTTGTAGATATCACAAAGCCTTTGCATCTGATAAAATTAATGATACAAATCTGATTACTTGAGCTGGATTTTCTCCTGATACAAGATTATTTCTTTTAGTTTAAATCCATGTTCAGGAATTTACTTTAAATGGACATGATTGCTATCCACTGAGGAGTTGTCTTGCAAATTAAACAATGTTACTGCCAGTTTCTGCTTTTGCAATTGTTATGTGTTTTTTAAAAATTGCCCTTGCCTTTCTGTTTATTTTTTAATATTCATAGTAGACTTTTCTTTTTCAGAAAATTGATGTTACTAATAAAGCTGTAACAGAGCTTCTGTCGAAATCCACAGAGTATCTTCAGCCAAATCCAGGTAGGATAGGAACAGCAGGTGTTGGATTTTGATGAAAATTGTTTTATTATTTGGAAATTAAATCTAGGTAAATAAAAGCTAATTGGGTCATCATTGTGAGGTTTCTGTATGGAGTTCTGCAAAGTTCTTCTAAGCAAGAGGGAGAGGGAGAGGAAGTTGGCTTTGGCTGTGCTTGTATCCTGCATTTGCTTTCTGTAGTATTTTTAATCTGGGAGCTCTCTAGCAGGACTATACAAAGGAATATGACTGTCAGTGAATATTTGCATGGAGAAATAATGCTTTCTCAGTTGGGAATAAAAATTAGTTTCATATGACCCATATTGTTGAATGGAATCTTATTCTAACTTTGGACTATGAGGTACTGACAACAAAAAAGTTACCAGTCTGGGACGAGCTTTGTGACTTTGCTTGAAAATTATTTATTGCTTTTAACAGATTAGCTTTAAAATGGTTTTATCACTTTTTAATTTTTTTATTCTTTTTCTGTGTCCCTCTTAGCATACAGGGCCAAGCTGGGAATGCTGAACACTATGTCAAAGATCAGAGGACAAGTTAAAACCACAGGCTACCCCCAGACAGAGGGACTCCTGGGAGACTGCATGATACGGTATGGCAGAGAGCTGGGCGATGAGTCTATGTTTGGTGAGTTTGTGCATCTCCTCTGCCAATATTTCAGCATAAAGTCCTTTGCAAAGTATTACTCACTGACATAACCTGTGTAGTTGGCCACTGCAGGTAAGAGGGAAGGTTAAGGGCAGGGATCAGGGGATGATTGACACAGCTCAGAAGCAGAATGCTCCTGCACATTTGTCTGCCTCTGCTGCAGGTGGGTTTGATAACACTGTTACTCATGCTGTCTGATCACCCCTATTATTAAATATTTTAGTTTCTAAGTTGCCAAACCTAAATAATTTAGGGTAATTCTTAAATGCAGTTTATTTCTTATAACCTTTATATAAAAATGGCTATACTCAAGTTGAGAAGTAAACTAAGGGGAAAAATTTTTGTAGAAAGAAATAAAGAGTAACGCTGGCTGATTTTTTTTAGCAATGACCTATGCAGATACAGTAGGGAGAAAAGGTATTTTTCCTCTGATATCTGTTGGGGAAAAAACCTCCTGAAATGTAATTCAGAACAAAAATTTTCTAGTTCCAGTTTTGTATAGAGAACAAGCATAATTTGCATTATTTTCTCTTCTGTTCTTCAAGAGACCACAGCAGATACAAAAAACACCTTTTTGAAGTGACTTTTTTAAAAGAAATATTTTCTGCTTTTATATATCTAGAGATAAAAGAGGCTATTCTTTACCACAGGCCTTGCACTACTGGATGCTGGTGAGAGCATGAAGCAAATGGCAGAAGTGAAGGACTCTCTTGATATTAATGTCAAACAAAATTTTATTGATCCTCTACAGTTACTGCAAGATAAAGATTTAAAAGAGATTGGGGTAAGTTTTCTAGAGTAGAGCTTTACTTAGCAATAATCAGAGTCAAATCAAACCCTAGTTCCCTGAGATATTTTTCTTGAAAGCAATAAGGTAAATACATTTTGTTGTAATAGATTTTCTCTCTAGCAGAACAGTGACAAAATCTGCTTAGAATCAATGTCTGACCATTTCTCTCTTGTCTAACTTACTCAATTTGCTATATTGCTTGTACAGCTAGTACAAGCACAGTGAAGAGAATTATATTCTTTGTTTTTCTGCTGTTTTATTTTAATGAACATTTTTATTAAGGCTTATGAACATGAGTGGGCTGTGATTTACTGGTAGTGATTATCCTATCTTACCATCTCTGTCAGCCTAAAGCTGTTTATAATGGAGAATGAATACAACTGTTAAAAAAGGCTTTTCAGGGCAAACACAGAATAATCTGAATAGTGTCATAAAATATTGAAGTGCCATATGCCACTGTAGGAAAAGTACAGGACATTAAGGAACACATTTTTAACCTTTAAACTTAAGTTTTTGTTTACAATGTGACAATTCAAAGAAATCCAGGCAGTCTTCGTCTGAGTCTGTTGATTCCAATGGATTTGGGTAATAGCAAGTTAAAACCCTGATGAAATGCAGAAATGAAAGTTATTTTACTTGTTTGCACATAAATGAATGTGGAAAGCATAGTGAAAAGATAGCAGTAATGTCTGTAGCTGTCTCCTTTGAAGTATAGCTGTTTTCAGTTGTGTTCTTCTGAACTGATGAAAGGAAATTGTTTGATGGTAGCTTTAATGAGCATTTTGTATTGTCAGTTTGAGTCCATTCTGTGAGTCTGTCAGTTCCAGGATTTTTGACAACAGAAAATCTTGTGTAGTTTTATCAGATAGAAGTGTCAAGTTGATACCTAGCAAGGACAGCAAGAATACAAGATGTGTTGGAGTACTGCTTTAGGATGGGAATATAACCCTTTAAGTTGTCATATTTCAGGTAATTCAATATGTAAAATTAAATTACATGTAGAATATGGTGACACACAAATATTTAGGTTGGATCCTGCTTATCTCAACAGCTCAGAGAATCTGTACAGTTGCATGTTTAGTGAAGTCCATAAGGTGGATGTCTAAGATAGGCAAATCAAGGTTGCCTGTCTTAGTACCCCAAGTGCTACCAAAGAGCTCTTTATTCAAAATTTCATTCATTTATGTGGCCCTACATTTAAAAGGGGATGGACTGTACAAGTCTCTGAGCCTTGTATTTCTTTCAGTCTGCATATATTTGCATCTATCACTGGTATTTCCTTAGATCACAGTGTGGTTGTTTGGGCATATCTCATTTGGTCCTTCTCATGAATGTTCTGTCTCTTTTAGCATCACTTGAAGAAACTGGAAGGGCGCCGCTTGGATTATGATTATAAAAAGAAGCGTTTTGGAAAGATTCCGGATGAAGAAGTTAAACAAGCAGTAGAAAAATTTGAAGAGTCAAAGGAACTGGCTGAAAGAAGCATGTTCAATTTCTTAGAAAATGATGTAAGTCTGTGCTGCATCTTTTTTTGCTGCAGTACATCCTGGAGGGGCAAATGTGTGGGATTGGTTAAAGCCAGTCCCATCCTTCACAGGAGGTAAGGTCTGAAAGCAGAAACTCTGCCTCTTCCCACTTTTATATCCCCTGTTAGAGAAGAATAAATGCTCAGCAGAGAATGGGAAAACTCAAAAACTCAGGAATTTCTTCTGGAGATCCAGTGATACAGACAAGATGGCCACAGAAGTCTCAAGCAGGACTAGCTGAGAGTAAGATGCAGTTTGGTCAGTGAAAGGGTGAAGGTTGGGAAATTGGTATAGTCAAGACCTGTTGCTCAAAGTATAAGCAAGGGCATGTACCCTCTAAGCTTTCTGAATTTTAGCTTACTTATAGTCAAAACTTTTGGTGCTGATATGGAGTGTCTGAATGATTTTACCTTGGAAAATCATTACTATTACTCTTTGGCTCTGCAAAGTCCATAGAGTGAGTTTGTGGCTTGGGCTCAGGTATGTGGACTTTGGCTCAGAGTCCAAGTCCATCATGAAATTATGTCTAAATAAGGAGCAGCTGTGGCCATTCAGGATAATCCTCTCTTCTGTTCACACACAGAGGAATAGCAGGATGTGCTTTCTCCAGCATAATCATGGAATTGTAGGAAAAGAAAGCTGGACCTATTTGGGCCTATTCCAAAATTTTCTCTTCTGTAGATGCAGGATCACAGAAAACACACTCACAAAGTAAAAAGTGTGCTGTCTTCTATGAGCAGAACTGCAGCAGTGAAGAGCTGTGAAGTGGAATATTTGACTGCAAGCAACTTCTCTCTCTATGCACACCCAATTATAAACCAGTCTGTAGCTCCTGAACTGTTTGTTAGCTGGACACATTTGTTACAGCAGTGTGTAGTGCAAGGCAGTTAAGCCCCTTGCTGTTTTACCAGTGTAAGTTAATGAGGGCAGCATAAGCTGGAACATGCTCTTACCAGCAATTTCAGCACTGTTCACTGTAGGCTCTACCAGTTGCCTGGCTGCAGTAGATGTGTGTTTTATAATTGTCTTGCATGGGCAGCTCAGAAATGTTTCAAGTACTGTTTATCATTAGTTAGAGCACCAAAGTGAGGATAAAAGAGTGCAGGAATTCAACTGGTTTAGCTCAGCCACTAGAAAATAGATGAGTTATGCATTATAATATAATGGAGGGGGTGAACTGGATATTCCTCTGAAGTTTTTTCTATTTCCTATTGTTCCTGTTTAAAGAAAACTCTGTGCTGCTCTTCTTCTTTTTCATGCTGACCCAGTCTGTCTGTCCTCCTGAAACTTCACATTACAACTTTGTCTAACCCCAGATGGTCTCACTGTGTTTGCAGAGATCTTAACTGCAATCACATCCTTCTGATCCTTTCCAGTTCCCCAAGTGTCTCCTTCTCTTGGTCTTCTTGCCCTGAAGTCTCAGTTCTCAGAGCTCTGGTTCCCAGCCACCTTGCCAGGTGCCTTTCCCAGGCTCAGTCCTGATCCCCACCTTTCTCAGGTTTTTGCACAGCCAGTTCCAGACCTCCCACATCGACACTGTTGCATGCACTTCTTATCAGATCCATCTTCCTGCCATTCCCACACAGCCAGTCCCAGGTTCATCTTCCTAAGTAGCTTTTAGTCCCTCAAGTTTCTCTGGCTCTTTCCCAGTGTCTCTTTCTCTCTCCTAATCTGCAGCTTCATATTTCTCCTGGTTCTTAGTTGTCTTGTTTGGACTGTCCTTTACTCATTTTCTCTGACCACACATCCAAACCCCAGGCACTTTATGTGTTGTCCTCAGCTGTTTATATTACTCTCTTCTGACTGTGATGGGATTGTATCAGCTGTTGGTTTGGTTCTGTGCATTTCATTTCTTTATGCTATGTGACAGTGTTTGGCTCTCTTGGAGTCTTGGCAGAATTTTTAATGATCTTTTTGACTGAGTAAAAACAGACAAAGTATAACACAAAACTGCCATGGGTCCATAAAACATTTGTAGAAAGTTTACTCAGATATTTTCTTATGATCCAATGTCTGAAGGCATCATGATGGAATGGAAAGATGTCAGACTTCTTGGGGTCTGACTTCTTAACGTTGTCTTGAAGAAGACAAATATCTTTACTGCTCCATACCCCATACAGCTTGAACTTTTCAGCTTGTGTTAAGGGAATGAGATTATTTGTTATCTCCTGAATAAAAATATTTTGTTTTTTTCCTTCTCCTTCACATTCTCCCTTTCCTCATCATTCATATTTTTGAATGATTGGCTAATATGTTTTAAATCCAAGTAGATAAATCATGTTTCATTTATCAGTTTATAAATGCTGCCATCTAGTGAGATGAGTCAATTTCAGAACTGCACTTTGTAAACATTGATAATAAACACTAATGGGTCTTAGTCCTCAGAGCTATTACAGTATAATTTCTTCCAGCATTGATCAGAAAAGCTCCACTTTCACCTGCTAAGGGATCATGTCCTATTAAATGTTTTGGGCTTGGGTGTTGACAGACAGCTGGCTTGGAAGTTGAAAGCAGAAGGGATTTGCACGTTGTGGAAGGAAATGACTCAAGGACCCAGCCCTGAGTTAGTGAACTAGAAGTTGCACCTCAGTTTTGTTCAGTTTCCAGCTGGCAGTTTCTTCGATAGAGTCACATGTGCTCTTTTCCAATAACCTCTGCAAGGTACTGTGGTCTTTTGAGATACCAGGTCTGTTTTAAATGATCTTTTTGTTTATCTTTCTGCAGAATGTACTGCAGTGCCCTTACAGCTATTTTCCTCTCTGTTTTTCAGGTAGAACAAGTCAGCCAGTTGGCTGTGTTTGTAGAAGCAGCACTAGATTACCATAAACAATCCACAGAAATTTTGGAGGATCTGCAGAGCAAGCTGCAAAACCGGTAAGACAGAACCCCTCAGAAAATGTTGAACCTCTTTTGCAGCTGAGGTTCACAACATTGGAAAGTCATTGAAGCAAGAGATCTTGTAGCACCACCTCCCAGATGCACATTTGCTGTGCTTTGTGCCAGACTGAGCTCCATGGCTTTAAACCCCTGCCACCTGGCAGCTTCTTGCTGTGCTGGGAGACTTTAATGTAGCACAGGATCTGCCCAGGGAGCTCTGAGTGTGTGCAGAGTCTCTCCCATCTGTGGAGGTTAGTGGGGACAGCCTCCCTTTGTTTAGAGGTTTATTTCAACTTGCATACTTTGAGTTGTGTTTTGGAGGATTTGCTTGGAAGTTGGCCTGTTTTTATTGAGATTAAGGGGTGTAACAGAATTCTGCAGCACAGTAAGGAACAAGCCAGCTGGCCAGGAGCAGAGCTGTGCTGTAACACATGTGTGAAAGGCCCAGGTACTTTGTGTCAGCCTAAGAAAAGGGAGAAATGCTGCTGTCACTGATGTGTCACTTGGAGAAGCAGAGACCTGAGTGTCACTGTGGTTAGGCAGAGCCAGGAGAACTGCTTGGGGCTTTCAGCCCAGGGTGAGCATTGGCAGCTGTGTCTGCAGACAGCCTGGGCCATCCTAGCTGGAGGGGCCTGGGAGACAAGGAGCTTTCAGCTGGGGCAAGAGGTAATAGATGGTTTTGCTGGCTAAATGTTTTTTTCCTGTTTTCCCTAATAAAATAAATGTGAGATGCAGTCCCTGGGCCTCTGTCCTGGATGTGTTTCCCCATATGTCATTTGCAGTTGGGCTTTCCATAGAGCTCATTCCTGCAACTTGTGCTGAACTCAGTGGCAGCTGTGGGTGCTCATCACTTCTTAAACTCAGGCTGTTAAGCTTTATGCCTTTGTCAGCAGGACCAAAGTATTAGATTAATTAGAGACTTGTTGAAATTCAAGTATTGCATGGTAATTAAGCAGCTTTTAGTAAAACACACACTCCCCCCACAAAAACCCCAAAACAAACCAACCAACCAAAAAACACAATGCCATAAAACCAAAACACAAACTAACCAAAAGAAGCCTAAAACCAGGACCAGCAGAAGATTTTCTTAATCTATCTTTCAAACAGCAAAGCACTTAACCTGAGCTTAAGTTCTGTATTTCTTCCTTCTTTCTTTCTAAGTAAATCTCTTGCTGCTCTTCTCTGTGTTACAGAATAAATGTAGCATCTAGTCGGCCTAAGCGTGAATTTAAGCCAAAGCCTGTAATAACTACAACTCTGGAAATTGGTGATAATCAGCAGCACAATGGGATTGCCTATAGTTCTTCCATAAAATCATCAGGTGAGTCTGTCACCACTGAATTAATGTGTCTCTAGATGTTTTGCCAGATTGTTGCTTGAGGTATTTCTTGTACCATGAGAACAATGGATCCATTAGGCATCAGTGTCTGTGCATCTGACTCCAGATTGTTTCCCAGATTTCAGAACAACACTGTGAAGCAGAGTTCCACTCAACAGGCTCTCACCCATCTGAAATTTAGATGTGGTGTTCTCCTTGGTGTTTTTGGTCTCTGAATTGCCACTGAGGGCGTGAGGAGAGAGAGGGAGAGGCACTTGCAGAAAACATCCATTTTCTTGCAAAGACAGATGCCTAGAGTGGGTGTGTTTGATACCAGTCTGGAGTATCTCCTGGTGCTAATTTTTCTCCACAGTCTCAGGGCATAAATGATCTGTACAGGATCTCAAATATTAGCTGTGTAAAATTCAGAGAGATTACTCCCACCCTTACTGATTTTAACATCTTCTAACTTTCCTGTCCCCTAATCATGCACTAAAGTATGAAATGCTTTAGCTACCTGTTAGTGAGGCTTAGGACCATTTCCTTTGATAAGGCCCTGATTTCACAAAAAAAAGGGCAGCTTTTGAAAGTTGCATGAAGAATAATAATTAGTAATGTAATTAGTAATTAAATAGCTTTCTCGTAAATAAAATTATTTTGCACTATCTCCTTAATGACTACACTGTATGATGAGATGAGCCCAGTAAAAAAAACCAAAACAATAAAACCCCCAAACAAACAAAAACCCCAAACAAGACCCAAATGACTATACAAAAAGAGAATGAAAAAGCCAGAGATTTTTCCAAGGAAAAATTTTGTAAGGAAAATAGGGGAGAAGTAGTAAGCCAAAGGTTCTCTTCTCTTCTTGCTATGACATCTAGGATCTTTTCCTGAAGGTTTGTTGGGGTTTTTTCCCTAACTCTCCAGTTTCTTCTTCCCTCCAGTCTTGTTCCTTTTTCAAGGTTGTTGGGAGAGAAATGAGAGAACTAAAAGTGAAAGAATAAAGCTTGGAGCTGTAACTTCATGCTCCTTCTAATGTCTCTCTAATTTTCTTGCACTGTGCTACAAGAGGCAGCCATTATATCCATGCTGAAGGGGAGTTGCAGCAGTTTGGCACCATAAATCCACCCAGCAAGATCTGATTCCTTGATTTGTTTGAGGCTCCTTGTGCTGCCTGAATCTGAGTGTTGCTGTCAGTTATGGGCTGGAGGGAGACAACCCCCTCTGCACATTCTCAGGTCACACCAGTGGTTCCTAAGAGTTGTGACACAAGGACACATTTAATCCAAAGCACTGGAGATGTTTGCAGTGCTCAGTAACCTTCTTGGTATTTTCACAACACATTTGGATGAAAGTAGCAAAAACAGAGCAACTTTATTAAAAATCACCATAAAATTTCTTGGCCCTATCAACTACTTATCAAGTTATATAGGATTTTTTTTCCTGTTTTGCATGTGCAGGGGAGAAAGGAGATTCAAATTCAGCATTTGTATATAAACTAGTGTGTCAAACCACATTACAGTGGTATATCATTGCCATGCAGCAGTTGTTCCAAGATGTCCTTAAGGATAATCAGTCCTGCCTTTGGGAGAAGGATAGATGATGACTTCTCCAGGTTGCTTCCAGCTCACTTAGTTAAATAAAAATCTCACTTTTAGTGAGCTGAAAGTCAATGAAAACTGGAAAAAAATGACCACTGATCACTAAAATAGGGAAGGAGTGAGGCACTTCCACTCACTGACTCCATTCATGGACTCTTGTACCATTTGCATATCACTAAATGAGGGGTTGTCACTTCTTCATTTACTTAGTGCTGTCAGAATGGAAACTGAATAAAACCAACATAAAAGAGATGAAAAGGAGAAATAGGATATATGTGATAATTGTTGCCATATTGAAGTGTTGCTAATAACATTAGAAGGACCATGTATGCTGATTTTTTCCTCCTGAAGGTATGGATGCTGTGCTTACCTCCCCAGCAGGTACTAATCACTGAAATCTCTGTTCATTCTCTTTTGTTTTCCCTATTCCTACTCAAACATTGTCCATATGGATTTCTGTGAACTGCAGTGGGCTCAGTATGCCCTGCTTATAAATGGGAAAATCTTTCTGTCCCTTTTTAAAACCAGAATCATGAAACAGATGACATTTTTTTATCATCTGTGATTTAGAAATGAGAACCAGGCAGTTCTAAGCAAAGCTGCTAAATGTCTTAAGGTCTCCATGAGATGGGGAGATAGCATTGTAATCACCTTCTTTTTGTTTAGGAAACTGACCTCCCCATCCTACACAAACTACTACTTCCATGCTTCATTTTCCCTGCTTCCATATTGACCCTAGCAAAATACAGATCTTTAACTTCTCTGATACTGTCCCTCAGGGTAGGTAGTGTCTTGGTATTCAGCAAACCCATGGAGATCTGCAGGATGTTCAAAGCAAGATGTGACACATTCAGCACATCTGCCATTGTAGAGTTTTGAGCATGGAAATTACTTTTCCCATGTTCCACAATATTTTTTCAGCTATCAGCTTCTTGGAGCAGAAATAGTATTTTCCTGTGTATAGTCTCTAAAATGTGAGGATTATTTACTACTTATGACTCGCAGGGCTAGATTCACATAAACTTAGTTTTTATGTTGTTGTGAGTTATTTGGCTGCTTTGAGTAAATGCAGATAAAAAAATCTCTAGTTCTAATTCATTGTTATCCTCATTAACGAGCTGCAGCTGTGAGCATCATCTGGCTCATTTTTGAACTCTTTAATTGCTGTATTACATCATGCCTTTCACTCAGTTTGTTTGTCAGGTTTGACTATGATATGAAATATATGGATCTGGTTGCCACATGCTGGAATTTAACATAAACATCTAAGTGTTTACTCACTTCAGCTATGAGGGAGACTGGGATTAATTATCTTAGCAAGCTTCCAGTTTGTGATTATTAAAGTACTGTGTTGCTACCTGATGTATACAGCATGATATGGAAGGCAGAGTAGATGCAGTAACACCCTCCTTTGGGGAAAATAAACAAAAAACCCAAACCATCATTGAATGGCATTTTGGTTCATCCTGTAGCACACCAGGAATCACAGACAGCTTCTTGCTTACCCTGATTCTGTGCTGTCCAGATCCGAGTGGTCTGGAAATATTAATAACAGTTTTTTGACTATGACAGGGAAGTAAACTAGAGAAATAAAGGAGATGCATATGGAGTTGCAATTAACATAAACTATGTTGGCAGAAATAGAAAAGTGCAATTTATTTAGCTGAAACCTCTGCAACATTTGTGCAAGTAGACAGCAAAAGGCTGGAGTGGTGCCAGCAGTTCTGTGATGTTAAGCAGTGTGTGTTGCAGACTGTCAGGCAGTGCTGCCCCCTTCCCTTTGTCAGGGAAGCTTTGTCTCATTGGATTATACAGTAGCAGCAGCTGCCTGGCTCTAATGAAGACTTTGACTGATCCTACAGCCTGGAGTGAAACCAGTTGTGCTGGCTGTGGCCATTATTCAAAAACCTTTGCAGGCAGCTTTTCCAGACCTTTCTTTGCAGTTCTTTGGAGCTTAAAATGAACCAAATGTGATCCATCTCTGATCAGGTAACTCACTGTCAGAAATTAATTGGCTTGCAGCAACAAATTAGCCCCATGGGAGCAGCTGGTGCAGGCGAGGAGCTCTGTCAATTATTGTGATCGCCTGCTTCTGCTGTTGACAGTTCTGGAGAGCTGGTACCAGTTCTACCTTGGCAAAGGCTGAAAATAACTCAGCTATTTTTAAACACAATTTAAAGTCCATTTGTGGTTTTAAACATGGTAAGTCCATTTTTGCTGGGCAATTGGCTCATCATCTCTTTTTCTGCTTGGAGTCCTTCAGCAAATATAAGACAACCAAGCTTTCACCTGTACCAGTGTATTAGAGTAGCTCTAATTTAGTTGGTTCTTGTAGGGCTTTGTCACTACCCTGAGCCTTCCACAGGGAGAGCATGAGTCTGGCATTGTGACAGTGCTGCTCTGGAAAGGTTTGCTTTAGTCTCTGTTGGCACTTCTCTTCCATTGTTGTAAATAAAAGCTCTCTTCTGTTGCTATCAAGGGTAAAATATACCCACAAAAGACAAAAGCAATTCCTGCTTTCCAGTTTTAACACCAGATATTGCCCCCAGTTGTATTATTGTCAGTTAAAAAGATGCTTTCAGCTGTCTGTTCTTGCTGAGTGATCACCACTGGTTCTTAGCTGGTTTCCTTTAGAGACTTCTCCTAATTCCTTTATCTAGAAAATGCCCAAGCAGTTACTTTTTAATAGCTTTCTATGCATTACTATGATTAACAGATTAAAATGCATTTTTGCCATTTTAGCTATTACGTCTGTATTGCATTACTAATTGTGTGCAGATTTACTCAGTAAAAAATGATAGCTGGGAGAGTCAAGACTGGAATGTTTGAATATTGCTGCAATGTTCCCAATAAGACAACCTGAATAATCTAAATGCTAGTGTTTCTAGAGGTGTCATGCTACAAGGCAGCAAGGCAGCAGCATTAAGTCTTTTCTCCTATTCTTCATTTATAAATGCATTTCAAATTACCAGACTTTTACTTGGATACATTACATATGTTGTTAAAAAATCTGTTATGACTGAACTATAGTTGAACCATGGGCTTGACCACACAGCTGAGCTTTACAATTTGAACATAATTATTCTAATAAAATATATTCTAATTATTCATAAATATGAATATTACATATATGTTGGTACTGCCAATCCCAGCTAATTAACACTCCTCCATGAAAATATCTTTAAAAAGGGTATTTATTGCATTTACAAAGTTAACTTTTTTTTTTAATGTTTAAGGGTGATTTGTAATTAAGATCTTTTTAGGACAAGCAATGCAAATCACAAGAACAGCCAGGTTCTGTATGAGAAAACTGTTTTCATCCCTAAAATAATTTGACAGGTGCCTTTGTTCCTACCATAGCCTTTGCCTTAGTTCAGATGAAGGATGTGTAACATAAAGGACTGGAGCACAAGAGCTCAGGGAACAGTAACCCAGAACTGTCACAGCTCAGGGGAGGGTGGCAGCCTCACTCCTGCCAAGGCACACGTGGTGTGAAAATCCAGGTGTCTGCCTCAGGCTTCAGGGCTGTGTTTGCAGGACAGACCAGGAGCCCCTGCCCTCTGGTAGGTATTCCCACAGGATCAGTGTGCTGCAGTGCCATTTGTTCAAAGGATTCTTTGTCATTTCCCCTCTTGACTCTTCTGCTTCCTCAGCTCCTGCCCTTCCGATTCCTCTGGCAGCTGCTCCACAGAGCACGTGGGTTTTGACAACTGATTACTCAAACCCTCAGTTGGAGATAAACATCCTTTTGAGAGGGAAGGCAACTAGGAATGAAACAGGGGTAGCATCTGAACTTAAGGAACAAACAATTATGCTTTAAACTTACTATCACTAATCATGTATTTTATATGTAGAAGCACAGATGTTAATAAATAAAAGCAATGGAAAAGCTGTTGCTGTTGACATGACAGCAGGGTGACATTTTTGACCCCTTGTTTTGTGCTTAGTGGCTGGTGGGGTGTGTGAAGCTCAATTAATGTGGTTGTTTTTTCTGTCACTGGGGCAGGTTCTTCAGTGCACATGGATCAGCCTTGCTGCCAAGCTCTCTATGACTTTGAGCCAGAAAATGAAGGCGAGCTTGGGTTTAAGGAAGGGGACATCATAACTTTGACCAATCAGATTGATGAGAATTGGTATGAGGGGATGTTAAATGGAGAGTCTGGCTTCTTCCCCATTAATTATGTTGAAGTGATAGTTCCCTTGCCTCAGTGATTGTGTCATTCGAGCTGTGAACATGATTTCATGACTGAAATGGATTCACAAATGTTCTGTCAGTGTGGCATTCTGTGAAAGCCTTGCTATTTGACTGACTTACTGACTTTTGTATGCGTCTTTTTAAAATGTATTTATTTTATATTCAAAAAAACTTCACCTTCCCTGATTTGTCAACCTGCAAAAAAACCCATACCCAGTTTTTTTGCTTTGTGCCTTGAAGATCACTGTATGGAGTGTTTACTGGTAGCTCACTGTTGCTCCAAAAATGCATTTCCTTGCTATTATTGTATGTGAATTTTTTTTATCTTTGGCTGCAATGATTTTACTATAGAAAACCATTTTAAAAATTACTGTTAGTGAAGCTAACTGTAACCAGTTCTTAAGTTACTGATGTCATTGAGCTGTTTTCATCTATCACTCCGTAATTTATTGTGGACAAGTTAATTCATCTTTTGCATTGTATGTTGACAAAAGGCAAAGTGGTTGTTGTCAATATTAAGATGATGTTGTACTAAGTACAAGTTCTCAGCATTAAAAATTGGTATAATTTACTGACCAAACTGAATAAATATTTCTGTGGGATAAGAACAGTGGTTGCTGCTTCTGTACTGGTGGTTCTGGCACTTGTTTGAGCAGGAGGCCACTGTTGCTGAATAGATCAGCTTTCAGTGACAAAAACAATGCTATGTTAAAAAATGCATTAATAAAGAAAGAATAAAGAAAGTATTAGTTTTATGACATCTCTGCACTGTAATTTTAATAATCTTGCTACTTCTCTATTGATTGTTTACCATTTATGTTAACATCTTTTTCTAGTAGAAGGGAAAGAGAGAAATTCCATGGAACTAAGTACAAGCTGCTCCTAGGTTCCATAGGGTTTGTATAGAACTCCAGTGAGAGAAAGGGGTGAGTAGCACTGGTGCCTACTGCATACAAATGAAAAGTCAATACATCTATTTCTTATATTTAGTTGAAAGGGCTGGAAAGGAGGAGAAAGAAAAGTATAGGTGGTGATGGAAAGACACACAATAACTAAAAATATACTAGAAAAGCCTCAAAATTAAGGAAGAATTCTGGCATCAGAAGTACTTACCCAAATGAAGATAGAATCACTGCGTTTTTCTGTTTACTATCTCCTGCTTTGCTTAGTAATGTAGTAGTGACCAAAGTGAGCAGCCCTGGAGGAACATGGAGTCTTTTGCCAATTCTCTCCATACAAGAGAAATTTATGACAAGAGAGCTGAATTCTTTATGGGCAAGCTGTCTACTGAAGATTCTTCTTAAGCTCATAGCAGTTCAGCTCTAGTTGAAGTAAGTGATAAATATAAACAGGTGAGCAAAGTGTAGTGCTGAAGGTTTCTTCACTCCACAGTCACTAAAATCACCAGTTCTATTACTTCAAACCACTCAGAGATCATTGAACAGATAGACCTTTATTATTTAATCTGCAAATATTTAAATCCAAGAGTGCTTTTATATACATGAAAAATATCTTTAATAGTTAAAAAAGTTTTAAGAAATGAAGATAAATACAGCAAAGTTAGAGCAGCAACTATTTCTATTGTTTGAGGTGGAACAAGAATTTGGATCTGCTACAATCCAAGTCTTAAACTAGCACCTACTTCTGATGTCTCAAAATTTGAATTTTTAAATAATGTAAGAGTTTAAGCTAGCATAAGGAAAAACCTCACCTTAACACCTGCATCTTAACACAAAGCAGGTCTTGAATTTGGAACTGAACACTTTGGCAAGTTAAAAGACAGTCAAAACACTATTCCAGCATCGAGAGAAATCTGCAGGCTCAGCTGCTCCCCTCCCCTCCTGCTCTCAGGTGGAAGTTGACTTCATGTGGCTCAAAGCCCTTCCTTTCCTCCCAGGGCAGCAGGGGAGCAGTTTGGTGGAGAGACGGTGACTGCAGTGCCCCCGAGGCTGACTGTCCCCTCCTGAGGGTTACAGGAGGTTTGCCATGGAGCACTGAGCTACCAGAGTGACAGGGAGCTGCACACTGCACATAACCAGTTTTCCCCCAGCTGTCCCATTAGACACACACAGCTGCAGCCTGCATGGAGATTTAGCACATAAGGGCTCAAGAGCAGTAACTTTGATGTGTTTTTCACTACAGTTGGGGCTTTCTAGTTTTGATTTTTTGACTTAGCATCTTTTTCTCTCTAGCCCCTTAGGAAGCTGTTGGCAGCAATTAAACAGTGCCAGCAGCACTGGTCACAGAACCTGCTCTGTCAGAATGAGATGCTTTTTCACATTTCCAGGATACATTTTTCCAAGTTAAGGCAGGCACAGCTCTGCTGTGATACACTGTATCTAAGAATATACAACACTGAAACAGGGACTTCCAGGTGCTAGACTATGGAAACAGTACATTTAATAACAGGCAGGAATATTTTTTACAGCTTGCTTTTAATTCTAAAATGCTTCACTATAGGAAGTGATCCAGACCACTTTCATGTATTTCTGCATCAGGATCTGAGCAGGAAACATTTCAGACACTCATCACTCTTCAGGACATCTTTTACTTCAGACCTGCTCAAGGTGCAAGGGTGTGATCAGTCCCATATTTCCTACTCAGGCTGGAAAGAGAAATTACCTTTGGAGAACACCATATCAGAATACTGAGAAAGCTGAGGCAGACTCATGTTCATTTTCAAGTATTTAACAACCTTCTAGGGCACATGTTTAGAAGCTTTGTAAACTCTGTACCCTTCTCTGTTCCAGCAGATCACGGAAACCAGATCCTTGTATAAAAGTAAAAATAACTTCACGTGGAGCTTGTGTTCTGCTCTTTGTATCAGTGAATCCAAGGCCAGGGTCCAGTATCAGAAGGCAGGAAATTCCATCATGTTATGGACAATGCTTCTCACAAAGACATCAGATGGAATATGTGAATTCCAAAGTCCAGATATTACAGAAGGTATCAACACACAGTCTATGTCACCTGGGACTGAGATGTGTTTTCAGATGATTGTCTACATTACATGACAGAACAGCTGGGATCTTCATTTTGCTGCAGAGAGAAAACATGAATATTAGCATATGTACAAACTTAATTGCTGGCTACCTACTTGATCCTCGTATAGGCAGGTAGGGTTTTTAGCACTTTGTAGATTTAGTTACTTATTACTAAAGCAAAGCAGATTTCAAGAGGCAGTACATGAACTGTACTACACAAGTCTAAGTCCATGCAGTACATGAGCCTGTGCCTCAATGAAAGGCTGTCAGACTGCCCATCAGTACCTCGCTTCCCAAGCATCAGGACCTAAGTGGCATGCAGATCCGTGCTGCCCTCTTTAGGATGGCAAAAGCAGAAGCAAAACATGGAAACGCTGCCTGCCTTTAAAGCACAGCATGCATCCTTCCCATTATTTTACTGCATGCAGCAAGTTAACTTCTGTTTACTATGCAGCCATTTCAGTGCTACCAAGCAAGCAGAAGCATATAGGTACTAATGCCAGAAGTTTGATAGGAATTCAGCAAACAGGAATGACATTAAAATTTGATTGGAAGTATTAGAATTGATTCTTACCATAAATGGCACACAACTGTATTGTATAGTTGCTGATAAAATAGATTAGAAGTGTAAGGAAAAAAGTTACTTTTGCTTTCCATCACTGATTATTAAACAAGTCATAAGTGAACTCAAAAAATGCCTTTTAAAATAAAAAGAAGCCACCCATGAGGAGAGACCCTACTCTGAGTATGAAAAGAAGCTTGTATCACTAGGAGCCCAAAGGGCAGAACAGCATTACAGACCTTCTCAATAGCCTATTTAACAGCGTCTCATCATCCTTCAGTGAGACTGAAAATATTACAAGAATGTGCATGCAAGTCAGGAGTCTGATTAACACTCTTTAAGCCACATAGTACTGTAGTAGCAAATATTTTCCCAGATTTTCTGTTTGAAAGGACAAAAAACCAAAATAAAACCAAAAAACATCAACAACAAAAAAACCCAGTAGGCAGTAACTGCCTGTTTAGGTACTTTTTTTTCAGAAAGACAGTACTAAGGTACTTCTAAGTTAGTGTTCAGACAGGTACATTATGAAAATATCTAGGAAATGGTAGTGGGAGCTTTAACCTAGTGCAGTAAAATGTGACTCCTTGTAACTGTAGGATCAGTTTTAGGAAGAGCTGTGGTAGCTGAACATTTGTCTGCAGGAAGGAGGAGTTTTTAGCTAAGCATCCCCTTGCTCTCAGGCTTTGTACTTTGTACCATAGTACTGTTTCAGGCCAAGACACAAACCAATTTGAGTCAAGTACAGTGTACAATTATTTGGTTAGGACCAATGTAAAGCCCTTGTATTAGTTAGTTTAGACCATTTCAGCAACTGAAGATAGCTAATAGTATATCAAAGTACAGTAGGAGCATCCAAAATGCATCAGTTCAAACTTGTATTATGTCAGTGAAAAGCCATTTGAAGGGACTGGATAGCCTTGCACAGGATATTACACTGTGCAAGTTTGTAGCCAAAAGTTTGTAAGTATATTGACCTAAGTTCACACTGAAATCATCTTAAAAGCAAGCCAGGGACACTGGAGTGTCAAGTCACTTCATCCCACAGTGTTTGCATGCTGTTCTTGGGATAACAGAGTCAGATATTTAGTCAAAATGGACATTAAAGGTTGTATTTTTAGTGTGTCAGAAATAAGATATCAAATAGTTAATGCTACTGTTTGATCATACTCAGATAATAAGCAAAATTTCCATTGCAGTTCTGATGCCAAGCCATGCAAGCTACATCCTATGTGGGACAAGGGACTGCAGCACTACTGATGAAGCAAGTTTTCTATGAGGTGACAAGCATGATTCCCACCATCTCACCTGCTTAAGGATGCTCACAGGAACCACTATCATGAAACCAAACAACATTTCTTTTTTCTTCTTCTTTTGGTCTGACATCAAGAAAAACATTAAGTTGTGGGATGTGAAGAGTACTTGAAGCAGTATTTTCATTTAGTAATGAAAAGAAATGGCCATTGAAGGACTGTTGACAGCATATATTTAAACTTCAGGCAGCTTACCTGAGATGCAAACTCTGCTTCACTTCCAGTTATTTCTTCATAATCATCATCTTGCTCACTTTCTTCTCCTCTGGGTACAAGTATTATCTTCCTCTCTGCGAGTTCCTAGAATACAATTGAATTGCCACCAAGACCCCTCAGGAATTAAGCACAAATAAGGTTAGCATTAGGACAGCAGAAGTGTTTTATTATTTCACTTACCTCACCATCATCTGTGATGAGTGTAACACCAATATTATCCCCAGTTCCCCAAGACTTCTGAGACTTCCAGACCAGATCACTAGGACCTGGGCTTACACCAGCAGCTGCACCCCAGATCTGCAACAGATTTACAGTGAGGTTCTGAAGAATCTTCTTCTGCTGTTAATTACAATTCAGTCTAACATAAATAATTATTTAGTATTTTAATATCAAAGACAGCCAGTAGGAGAAACTGAACCACTGTAATCCCTGGCAAGTTAGTTCTTTTCAGGACTACCAAGAATGGTGGTAAAGTTTTCCTGGCTAAAGACTCAAGAACAGTGCAGAAAATGTTAACAGTTTCTATCCACTATAGAGGTAGCCCTGCTTGGCCATACAGAATGTTTGAATCAGAGCCAAGCCATAGTCACAGACATGCTCAGGGCAGCAACTTGTGTATGCAACAGCCTCTCACCTGAGGTCACTCAGATCTGTTGAGCAAACTCCTCCACAGTTTGGAGTAGCAAGTGTAGAGTTCAGCTTTGATCACCATCTACATATACTTAGAGTATGATTTTAGAGCTAGTATTTCACTTAGTACTACAAATCACAAGCTCAGCATTGCTGACCTGGAGTAGGCTAAAGATTTTAGCAAGAGTGTGAGTCTCTGCACAACTTTTATCAAGTCACAAGGGTATGGGAAACCCCAAGAAAAAACTAGAATACAATGATTCTGTTTACAATTGGAGCACACTCCAGTCTGGGATGATCCAAGTTCAATCCAAGCTTTAAAGGAAATGTAATCAGCATTCCAGATCAAGTTGCTTGAAGGGTTTTCCCCATATCTATCTCCACAAAAAAATAAAAGCTTTAGTTCTTTAGACACTTGGAGTATCTATTTAGTTTTCCATATTACAGGAATCTCTACTGACATCTATCATAAGAACAGAGCTCTGAGGATGTTTTGCAAACCCAATACCTACTGTAACTTCTTGGCCTGCCTGAAGAGTGAACCGTGAAGGAAACTTGTAATTAACATCTGCCACACTTCCAATACGTCGTCTCAACACCCAGCCATGCAGAGGTTGATCCTGTGGGACAAGAAATGTCTCTCAGCATTACAGACCAGCACCATATAATTCAAACACAAGATTCTTTCCAGACTCATGGGCCAGTTTTAATCCTACTCACGTAGCATACAAGTATTTGACAATTTTGAGGAAGCAGCCACATTTCCATTAAAGCCTCCCTATGTTTCTTCCCTATACTTCAGGATTAATCTTAGTCAAGTTAAGCCATACCTATTCTTACCTTCCATTAACAGGACGGTCATGATACTCTTTACCAGGGAGAGTCTGATAAGTGAAGGTTGCCGTGGCCACCTATCAACCTTCTCTCTATATGTATAAACACCTTAAAACTTCATGGGTCATTCTGCATTTCAGTTTGACATGGCTAAACTACAAGCTGTATGTTTTGAAGTCCTGATGATGAACTCTAATAGTTCTGGATTTGCAAATTAAACTAGTGGAAGTATTAGCTAATTAGCCAGATAAACCCGATGAATAGATTAGATATCACCAACCCTATTCAACCTTTTAGCTGTTTTAAGTATTTTCAACTAATGTGAAGTCATCTTTATCCAATTACCTAGAGCACCCTATTTAGTTTATCAGGGGTAAGTAGTATTTCTGGTAGTGCTAGCCTGAATCTGATGACAAACATCTGTAGGTGTTCAATTTCTGCATAATAAAACCCCCTGCACCTCCACCAAAGGCACCTCCCAGGCAGCCCTGGGAACAGAGCAGCTGCAGTACCACAAGGTCAGTCTCTAGTCTGTCACTAAGCTAAAGCCATCCCTGAGTAGTCATACATTGCAATGCACACTTGAAAATGGAAATACCTCATTAGAGTGGTTTTTAAGCCTTACAAATTTCCCATCTGCATCGATCTCTTCAATAGATATATTTCCAGAAGCTGAAACATGCTGAACAGTCTTAAATGCAGCACTATGCTCCCTCTTTTTGGTTTCTTTGATTTTTCTTTTCTTCCCATGCAGGAATCTTCGGCCCTGACTTGCTGCGCTGTGTGAAGATGGACTGGGTGACAGCTTTAGCCTAGAAGAAAGTCAGATAACATTCACCTGAGTAGATGATGTGTTTTGTTTCTTCTCATGCCTACCCTCCCACTACATCCAAGCCTAACAGCTTCCTATATCCAAGCTTTCCATGGGGTCTTGAATAAAAAATTTTACTTTTATTGGCAAGAGCAGCTAAGTGGTTTGTTAAGTTTGGAAGACAGCCCCAGCCCCAGAGTTCAGAGCAAGCTTATGTTGATAAGATTCACAACTGTACTAAATATTTCTTTAAACTCTTAACAGACACAGTCTTTAGTGAAATTCATTTTAACTTTCAGCATGTATTGAGAGTTCATGTTCTCACCAAGCATGTCTGCACAGACAGGAGTTGATCCAAGTTCCCAGCTTCATTCATGGAACTTGAATGCTCTTTAAGATGTAGTACAAAACTTGGAGAGAGTTGAGGAATGTTTAATGGACCTTTGAATTTTATCAGTTGGATTTAGGAAGTTACTTCATCTTATATACCATGTAGTAGATATGGGATAGAAATACTGTTTACAGAAGATGATGCTTCAGTAATGAATTACTGTATTAATGACGTGCTTAATGTTTGTATCTTGTCCCCCCACATTCTGCAGGATAGAGTTAGTGTAGAGGTCTTGAATGAAGCAGGTTCTCACAATGAAGATCTGTCATAGCCTACCTCTGTTCCTCTCCTTCCAACATCTTTCTGTACGCATTTATTTCCAAGTCCAGAGCCAGTTTCACATCTAAGAGATGTGCATACTCTTCCAGCTGTGC
This sequence comes from Oenanthe melanoleuca, assembly GCF_029582105.1. Taxonomy (NCBI): domain Eukaryota; kingdom Metazoa; phylum Chordata; class Aves; order Passeriformes; family Muscicapidae; genus Oenanthe; species Oenanthe melanoleuca. The sequence goes on from NC_079344.1 coordinate 8,587,642, forward strand.
TTGTGCCTGCTTCTGAGCTTGTGCCATTTCTTCCTCCTTTTCAGCCATACGCCTTCGATGGAGATCACGATCATAGTCCAGCAAATTCTGTAGCTCCTTTATTCTGCTCTCCAAAGCAACATTCTAAAATTGAGGGGAGGGGAGAAAATCAAGCCATAAGTGAAGATTAGAGAGAAGTGGCCAATATTTTGAATTGAGAGTAAATTAAAATAATTATAAGGTTATACAAATAAAGACAGAACCTGGCTTTGGTATTGATTAACTTGAGATAACAGGATATCAACTCTCTTCTGTGTTTCCATCAGCTCCTCCCGAGCAGCATTGGCAAACTCACTGTTTCTTGCTGCAGTTAGCTGGGCATTCTCCACCTGTGGATAAGTCACTGTTAATCCTGAGTTGCACACTAGCATGTATTATAAATAAGGAAGGAAAACCAAAAAATTTTCACCTGTTACACCTGGAAATAGTTATCTTTTACCGGGGTGTGCAGATACCAATGAAGTCCAGGTCAGAAAGTTCTGTATTGCTTTCCAGGGAGGTTTACACAAGTTTAACATTTATGTCAGAAAAAGTCAGCAATAATCAGGCAGTGAAAATTTCTGGATTAGGATACTGCAGTTCATAATGTATGAGGACTTTGTATGGATATTATGTAAACTGATTTTCCAGAAGACTATAGAAGCTGCTTGTCAAAACATAGAGCTGCCAGATATTGGGTGTACAAATCAAACTATTATCACTCTTCCCCAAAAGGTCTATTATTAAAGAGTTCCTGCATCTTTACAAGCAGCAGTGAACTGTTCTACAAATACCTCAATCTTGACATGTCCCAAGAAAGCATAAAGCACTTCAAGAAACACTTAGAGAATTTTCAGTGGAAACAGAAACACAGGCATTCAAAGGAAGCCCCTGAGTTGACATGCAAGTTGGTGTGTATGAAAAGTTAAGTTTTATTCAAGACTGAAATTGCTTAATACCAACGTAACACACCTTGGTCCTGAATCTTGGTCCAGAAGTCTGAAATATGATCAACTTTTCCTAATCACTCCCTGTATTTATGCTTGAACCAGTTTTGTTTGGGATCAAATGTTTGCAAAAATCCTACTGTCAAATTGGACGTGGCTTTGAAATTCCAAAACAACTTATGCCAAGAAGCTCTGCAGTGAATGCAGGGGCTCAGTCCCTCAGCTGTCTATAGCTGTGTTCCCTTAGTTATGTCAAGGTGCAGAGAACTTCGGATTTGTTTTGCTGTCATCTTTTACAAACTCACCTTTGCACTGAATGTTCGCTCCATCTCCTCTTTGTAGCCTTGAATTTGTTCTTCATGCTGTTTTCTGAGCCCCTGCAGAGCATCTGAGAGCTTACTTTCAAATTCTCTTTGATGTCCAGATTCTACTTCTGCTATCCTGCTCTCATGGACTCTTTTTGTCTCCTTGAGCTCCTAGGAGAAGAAATTTCTCAGAGAGTAAACAAGCCAATACAGCTTGAAACTGGATTTAGTGTACCAGCTTCACAAGTCCATCCCTGTTGAAGCAGACTTATCATTGAGTACACAGTAATTCATCTCTGTGCATATCCTATTCATCCATTAAGTGTGGTACATCCACCTTGCTGCCTCACTGCCAATACTGCTTAAACTAATAAATGTAGTAAATATTTAATTTGTAAGACTAATTCTTAGAACTATATAGATTCTGTTTTTTAACTTAGAACACATGCATGTACAGATCAGTTGCTTTAAGTACTGTTACTTTACCTATTCTTATTTTACTCAAAAAATAATAGCAGTTGGTTAGAAAAATCAGAATTCTCTATCAAACCATACACTTTGAGATTCCTACCAGTGAGAAGGAAGCTGGTTTAGATTCATATTTAAACTATTCATTTAGTTGTATGTACTGACTTCTCTCACAAAGGTTACCAGACACCTGAGAAGTTTTGAGGAAGATGGGGACACAAGTTGCTTAAAGGAGAATTAACTTCTTCACTTACTTTAGGCTTCAAGTAAACATCTGGAATCATTTGACAGTAACTAATATATGCACTATCACTTGCACAAAGTAATATATTGGGATTTCAGTTATCTTTAGAAGAGCAGCCTAAGAAATTTCACGTATCCCAGACAGCTATTGGTACTGTCCCAGTTAACATGAGGTTGGTGTCCTTTCATAAGCCTTCCAAGTTAGGTGGATGTTATGAGCTGATGGGCTGCCATAGGTTGCTAGTTACCTTTTTAGAGGTAAAAGCAATGTTAAGATGGGCTTTAAGTGCATCCAGGGATCATGGACACCTAAAAAGATGCCTTGTTAATAAGCTAAAACATACGTCTTCATGAAGGCGCTTCTGGAACGTCATTTCTTCCTGCAAAGTTTTCATATGGTTTTCTAGGTCCACCCTCCTCAACATTTCACTGTGAAGATGCTTTTTAGTATCCTCCAGTGACAGATTCAGCTGGAAAAGACAGACAACAGGGTTATCAAAATTAAGGTATTTTTTAAAATTAGGCAGCCAATTTGTTACAGGTCATTCAATTTAAATACCACAGCAATCAAAGCACAGTTGAGTGCTTTGGTTGAGTGAAGTGAGTTACTCTGTGTAAGTTCTTATGTCAGTGGGGTCCAAATATCAGCAACAGATAGAATCCTATTTAATTGTTATGCAGACCAGATTTCCCATAAGGCAAATATAGAACACCCCTTAATCCCACCAGGTAAATTTGACTCCTCAAAGACTTCTGATGAATCAATTGTACTATCCATATATATTCCTCCCTTTTACAACTGTAATTATTCCAAACTTCTTCCTAACTTCTAATATAGTTTTTTGACACTTAATCCTCCAAATACAGCCTATGTTGACAAACTGGTATACACTTCCAGTATTACACACTTCCCTGATGTGTTAGAGAATGCTACAAGGGCTATAGCAGTATATTTCATCTTGCTTTGACTTCAGAACAAGAAACATGACATCCATAGGTCAAAGGTACCTACAACAGGTGGAAATTTTAGGGAAACCACCATTAGTGGTAATTACTGTCAGCGAAGTTGCAGAATTCTTTTTGTCTACCTATCACTGTCATAGTTACCAGGCTTTTAAATATCAATAACTAACAGAGGAAAATCAAGCAAAAACTGCAGGAGCAAAAGCAAGGTGTAGATTCCAATAGCAAGCCTTACACTGAGTACTTGATCCTTTAATTCACGGAGCTCGTTCTCCAGAGTCCGGTTCTCATTCAGGGCTGTTGCTAAATCAGCTTCCTTCGCATTTAGCTGGGCATCAAGGTCTCTCACACGAGCCTGGGCCAGGTTTAAATCACTTTCTTTTTTGGAATTCCTACAAGGGAAAGTTTTACACTGTTAAGTGCAGCTTGTGAGGGAGAGTTTGTTCTCAATGTGTTTCCCTTCAGAGGGGTCTGTGGTTAAACTCAGGAGAGGTTTGTCAGGCTCACGGTGAGAGCACAAAACAAACCAGACAGGGCCCTCCGACAAGCATCATTTGTTACACCAGAGAGATTCCTGACCCATTTTCCAGCTCGTTCCAGCCTATGCGGAAGCCAGCTATTTTCCACGGCATTCCCAGCGGGAGAGGGAAGGGACGGCACAGGCCGGGGAGGGACAATCCCGCAGCAAAGGCGGCCCCGCTCCCGTGAGGGCCGGGCCGTGAGGGCCGCCCGGGGCCGGACAATCCCTCACGGGCGGGCGGAGCGCGGCTGAGGCTGCCGGCGGTGCCGCTGCCCTGCCCGCAGCACACAGGGAGCCTTGTTCCCGGAGGCCACCGGCCAGCCGGGGAGCTGCCCCGCCGGGGCTCGGCCTGCCGCGGCCCCTCAGCGACTCCCTCCCCTCCCTCACACCAGGGAGTGCCGGGTGAGGGGAGCTCTGCTTCCAGAGAACAGACCATCTCCAGACCAACACCCAGGTACCACCCGGATGGCAAACACTCTTCAGGTGCCACTTGGCATCACAGTGGAGAAGAGTGAGAAGGGCCCACGAGTTCCTGTCAAGGAACAACACTGCGATAATTTCCCAGACTGCTCCAACTTTTAAAAATCCTTGCAGGTGCCTGCCCACTAATCAGAGTCAGAGTCCCTGCTCAAAGCTCGTATCTGAAATTACAAAGAGCGAAGGAATTCCTCCATTTATTTTGGCAACACCAGTTCTGCCAAGTGGCAAAGTTGTGTCAACTCTTACAATGAGTTTTCCAGGATAACTGAGATCAGTTGGCAAAAGTCCAAAGTAATTCTGCAGGATTGATCAACTTTAGAAAGCTTGAACTGCAAGGAAAGATTGGAAAATACTAAGGGTTGTTTAGTCTAGAGAAGGGAAAAGTGACAAGAGACAGAGCAATTTTTAAATACGTGGAGGACTGCTGCACACAGTTAGGGAATCTGTTTTCTATATCTATTGTGGAAAAGACAGGAAGCTCTGGGCTTAAATTGCGGGGAGGAATATGTGGGTTAGATGTTAGGGAGAGGAAGCTGACAATTCACCACTGAAACACACTGCCTGGGGGGGATATTCTGGAATCTCCATCATCTGGAATTTAAAATAAGGGTTACACAAAATCTGCAGCAAGAGATGTAGGTATGGCTGGCTCCAGCACAGGCCTGGGACATGTGGCTACGTCAGGGGCTCACTCAAGGCCTTTTCTAGCTCTGCTCTTCAGAGGAATTTGTTGACTGTGTTGTGCTAGAAGTTATTTACTCTTTACTCAGACTCTAGGAGAAACAGCTCTACTAACAGTGAAAAACAAGATAATGTGCTGTAGTTTTAGTATTTAAGGTTTCTTTCTTTTCTAGATATTAGTCATTCACCTTCCTTTTGGGGTATCTGCTACGACTACCACTTACTGTATTAGATATGATATTAAGTATGTCAATAACACTATGTAATATTGACTGTTTCATCCTACAATAATATAAATTTCAGTCTGCAATCAAAGTGTGTGCAAAACTGAAATTCCATTATTATCTGCTTTAACAGTTCACTTTCCAATGTAAGCCAGGCTCAGGTTTCCTGGATTCTTTCCTGAAAAATACTATTTTCAAAGAAGCCTGGAGTGAGACATTTCATCTTTAAGAACAACAATTGAACAAATCTGATGTTGACAAGAGCATTTACTACCCTTTTTAATCCTATTTTGGGGTTCAGAACACCACTTTACACACCTATGCAGCAAGCAGTGACAGTTACAGTACTCTGCAGCATTCCATATACCAACCATTCCAGAGCTAAGAGTGGCCTACGGACTATCAATTACAAGCAAAAATTTTGAGGCACTGTCAATCACATTCCTTGTACATCAGGATGTCACATATGCTTGATCTGGAGAATTCAAATAATTTTACCAAAAGATCTCAGGTATTTCTGAAATAGACTCCAGTTTGTCAAGACCAGAGGATGTCAGCAGCACATACAGCATTCATTCTTACAATCTCAGCTGCTAAACTGTGTGTGGCACATACAGGAGCAAAATACACATCCACATTTCTGGTGCAGAAAGTGTGGTCTTGTGTTTCTCTGCTGTGCTACTACAGTTGCTTTAACCTTCCTGAGGCCCTGAATTCAACCAATATGCTTATCTACAGCTCCTCCTCCCCAGACATCTTTGGCCTGCTTCCAGTCACCATTGTTTAAGTAGCAAGAAAAACCCAAATGCAACCAGTTTATTGCCATCAAAAACCTTGAGTCTCCTAATCAGTGATTAATAAGAGCCAACAGTTAATGCTGTTGGAAACCATCTGGTGACATTTCATTCTATAAGAGTTAAACAGCCACCAGGTTATTTAAAGGGTGTATATATCTAAGGACACGATACCCTCAAAGTTTGTTCCAAGTCATCTGAGACATTTGCAGTTAGGCAGCCCAGATACAACACACATTAATATTAGGACTTCAGTCTAGTCCTTTCAGAAACCAATATGTACCACGTATCATTTCCCTGTAAATTTAACCACTTCTAAGACCTACTTACTGTAAAGGCAAAAACTCAACCCAACAGTCTAGAGGATTGCATTTCTGCCAGTCTAAAGCTTTACAAACAAAGCCAGAGTTATACAAAAACAAAGAGCAGCAGAAAAGTCTTAGAACAGGCATTACCCTGCTCCTTGATGTCCACTCAAGTGGCTGGTTATATTTATGAAACAGATCTGTGAGCCAAAGCCCAGCATGACAGAGACAAGCCCAACAACATACAGCTGCAAACAGAAGCTTACAGTAAAAACATGTTTTATTCCCAGCTAGAGCAGCTACTTGAATCCTACTGAGTCTATGAAGGGACAATACTTCCCCCAGGCATTAAAAGAAGCTGGTGCCTGAAATTGCTCTGATAAAGGTTTATAGCAAGATGTAAGAGCCTGTGGACATCCAAATTATTACAAGTCTATAACTGATATAGGGGTACAATGGGGCATTGCAGTAACTAGCAGTGCTAGCAGGCTGTGTATTTCTATAGAGGAAGCTTATTGGGATTGGGCACTTGTTCACACACCTCTTCTTTCTTCTGGAGGATGGGACAGCACTTACATTGCCGTTGTCCAGGCTCGGTGAGCCTAGACAGGATGGTGATTCCAGCCTCAGGGTACACAGCTCACAAGAAAGTCAAGCTAGAACAGCAGGCAGCTCATCTCAGACTTAACAGCAACTAAGGAAGCTTCTGAGCAGTACCAACCTGGACCAGGTAAGCCAAACTGCTCCCAGAACTATCTTCTCTCTGTATTCCCCTCTGGGCAAAGTCTCAGCTAAATAAAAAAGATGCATTCTGACTCCATAGCACTCCTTCCACTGCTCCATGACTTTCTAGATACTTTTCAGCATCTTGAGTGTTTGTAAACACAGGCATGGTGCCAAACCCATGCAGCCATGCATTCATAGCCCAGAAGGGCGCCTGGCACGGCACGTTCTGCAGGAGCCCCATGCCCATCTCGGGCAGGTGCTCATGTAACCCCATAGCACCGGAGATACTCAGTAGCGTCGCTCCGGCACACCTTCGGAACAGGCACACAGACATCTCCTAACCCCGGAGGGCAACACCTTCGGGGTTGTCACGCCTGCTCGACCTGAAACATCACCGCGCACTCCTCCCATAACCCACGGGCTCCCACCAGAAGCATCCCCCGAAGAGGCGGCTCCCCGGGATGCCCCCGGGCAGGGAGGCCTGCTCGGGGCCGGAGCACCGACCTGACATGCAATTGCCGGTGCTCCTCGCCAATCTTGCCCAGCTCCACCTGCAGCGTGGCCCGCTCGATGGCGATGTCGTCCAGGGCCCGGCGGGCGTCGGCCAGCTCCGCCTCGTAGCGGAGCCGCAGGCAGCCCAGCTCCCGGTCGCTGCCCTCCTGGTGCTCGCTCAGCCGCTGCTGCAGCGCCGACTTGTCGGCCTCCAGCGCCCGCACCCGCTCGATGTAGGCGGCCAGGCGGTCATTGAGCTGCCGCAGCTCCTCCTTCTCCTGCAGCCGGCTCAGCCGCGCCGGGCTCAGCGGGGACTCGGCGGAGCGGCTCCCGCCGGCCGGCGTGGGGGTCAGCGCCGTGGCCATGGCAGCCTCCGCTGCGGGCCCCGCCGCCGGGACCGCCCCGCGCAGGACACCCAGCGCCCGCCGCCGCCCCGGTATAAATAGCCCGCAGCTGCCGCCGGCCCGGCCGAGGGTGGCAGCTTAAAGGGCTCGGGCTGCGCCCCGCCGCCGCCCCGGCCCGGCCGAGCACTGGTGATAACAATTTTTAAAATTTTGGTTTTTTTATTTTATTTTTTTTCCTGCTTTATCTTTCACATGTGCCTTGCTGCGTCTTATCACTCCAATGGTGCTGCCCGGAGAGGGCGGGGAAAGAAAAACCTACCGCAGCCCTGCGTTCTCACAGACCGGTGTAAAGGGGTCGGGGCGAAACCAAAACCCCAGCTTTAGGAAGATGCATGACAGCTGCAGTGATGCTCACAATCCCACATGCTGCTGCGTCAGTGCTCTGCCTGTTGTGTCTGGGATTTTTTGCAAACTGTTCAGCTGATGAGAAGAACCGGTTTTGTTCTGCTCTTCGTGGGCGTTTTTAGCTTTCCTGTCAGCCATCCCACTTCTATAGTGTTCTGGTTAAAAACTGATGCATGAGTAAAAGGAAGAACAGTGGTAGAAACAGAACCTACTGAAGACAAATGTGTGAAGAAGTCTGTGAAGCCTTATACTAATTACATTTAATAAAAGTCAGCGTTTAGTGAGAAGGTTGCTTCAGCACTTCTTTAGTAGTGATGTGAACAGTGATAATTGTCAGTTTTTTTCACCAGCAAATTAATTTGCCCTTTTTTACTTCCATTTTTGGGAGCAGATGCTGTAGGAAACTCATTCAGTATAAGCATAAAAATCTCTGAACGTTGCTATAACTGTAAATTATAGTGTTTGTTGTAGCAGTTACAAGAAACGCCAATTAAGATCTTAGCTTAAGCTGCTATTTCCTACACAGGAAAATCATCTTGGCATCCTCTTAGAGTTCTTTAGATGTAAAGATAGATTTTTGTGAAGATTCTAGGCATAAATTCAAGCTCCTCCTTATAGATGGACAGGCAGGTAACCCTGGAGAACAACGTAGTTTGTCCCAAGAGCCTAGCTGGGGTGCCCAGAATTAAGTAATTTATACCTCTGGATACAAAGTTACAGAATTGATAAGGATACAGACGAAGGTGTGAATCCACAAAAAAGATTTATTTTTTTCCCTGAGCATCTTTACACATTTTTATAAAACCCCAAAACATAATTTCAAGATTTTAAAGCTATTTACAACATGGAAGTGACATAGAACCAGACTAAGTTCCTCTGGTTCTCGTCTGAGCAACACCACCAGGAAATTCTTTCCTGCAGAGCTGTTCCAGGGTTTTATTTTTATATAATGAGTACTGGTTTGTCCTTCATTGCCAATAGAAAGCTCAATGCAAGAAAAATAAAAAGCATGGTTTAAATCTGAACGTGTACCTGTAAAACCAAGATGTGTACATCTGAGGGTTTATTTCAGCTTTGGAACCTCAGTCCTCTACAAAGAACTCTGTGATCATGTGTCATTGCCATGCTTGATCATTGCAGGTTACTGGCCAGCTGTTCAAATACATTGTATGGCTTTGGAACAGATGCAGGACAAAGCAAGAAACCTGCTATTCTAAGAATATTTTTTCTTGTCTGCCAAGGCTTTGTAATAATGCAAACAAAAACAGCTAAAAGAAATAGTTCAAAAATAGTCCAAGCTGGTTTTATCTTTTGTATTCTTTACATACTCTCCCTGTGTGAGAAGGAGGCAACTTAAGAAAAGCATAATGGAAGTCTGTTGCTGATTCTTTTCTTCATGACATTTTTGTCTAACCTCTTCTTTGATAGTCTGTATTGCTCAGACCACAAATATAGCTGAGGAATTCCTGCAGAGATAAGCCTGAGCCATCCTTTCCTACTGTTTCAAGTTTTAAAATATTAGGAATGTTCCACGATTAAGAGATAGGGGGAAAAATGTGGGAAAAGGAACATATCCCAGACTAAATCACAGTAAAAATTATTTTACAAATAGTCCTTTTACAGTAAAATATAGATATGGGAGATCTAGATGGTATTAGCCACAAAGTTGGAAAAAAACCATTGTTGGATTTTTTCAAGTATCTTAATAAGCCCTTGATCTTGAGTTGGTGAAATTAGGTCAAAAAAAGAACACAGCAATAAAGTAAGTAAAACAATACAAAGCAGGAAAAAATTAAGTAAACTTTTTGTTATCCTTTTCCATAGATATCTTCTAACTAATTCCAGCTAGCTGTAAGCAATGTGTCCATACCAGTCCCAAAATGTTGTCAGGGATTCCAGGGCACTAACAGCTGGCACGACCTTGACCAGCCTCAGCTGAGGCTCCTGCCCACGCTGTGCCCAGGGCTGCTGGAACTCCATTTAAGCTCTGGCCTGGCCCTCAACCCTCTCCTTCCCCCTCCCTTTATGTTCCCTTATGGTTTTGTTGAGCTGTGGGCTATGGTGGCCCACAGACTGGTTTTTCTGGCTTGGTTTGTACCAGCCTGGTTACTGAGCTTTGCCAGGGCTGCCTGCACTCCTGGCTGTCCCCTCTAGCCCACTGTGTATCTCACCTAGGAGAAGTGGGACAGGTCACAGCCTGTGTGGCTCCTGCCCTACAGCCTGACTGGGCACTCTGTCCCTTGGGAAGCGGCTGGATCTCACCACTCCTTGGAGGAGTTTGTTGGAGCTACGACTGCAGCATATTTTGGTAAGGTGAAGTTTCTTGATAGTAATATCTCTTTTTAGAATTCATTTTTTTGTGACCCTTTGCGAAAATGCTTGAATTCACATCTACTTTTTAAGGGCTAAATGTAGTTGAGTCTGTACATAGTAAGTAACCAGGCTTGCCTATTGTGACAATATTATATTGACAAATATAGGCTTAGATGCAGAATTAACAAAAAAAACCAGAAAATCGTGCTTTTCCCTGTATGTTATTCTGCTCCATAAGTCATGAGGGTGTTTTCCTAAATCAAGATACACTGGACAGTGTAACAACTTAAGGAGTTGCTACATATAGCAGTAATAGTGTTTTAAATGATATTGACCGGATTCCCACAGAGTTGCAACTGACTTACACCTGACCGGAGCTAATGAGAACAAACTGAGTTCTATTGGTCTCATAATAGTTGCAACAGCACCAGAGTAGGTACGTTTCTATGAGAAAATTAGAGATCACCCACCAGAAAGGTTCAAGGGCAGTTTCTGTGTTATTGGTGGTGGTACACAGAGACGGGAAAGGCCTTTGCAGAACACATCACTGCACAAGTGATCCCCCCTACAGTACTCCAGCCTATGCCTCTATTTGCCTGGTTAAATTAAGCAGAACAACTAAGTTGGCCTAGAGTGGCTTTTGTCTGCTGTGGAACAACAGCCTTCTATAGTTCGTAATAGGGAAAATATATAATTTATTTGCAGCCTTACTAGATGCAAAAGTAAATAATAGATTTTGTTTGGTAGAATATGAAATGTAGAAAACACACCTGATAATAGCCTTTTGTAGGTGACACTGGGCAACTTCCTTGCTTAGGCTATCTTGGTTTCCAGGTCCCAGTGACCAAACTCTGCTTTCCCCTACAAACACAGAATCTGTAGCTATGCAGAATTCTGGACTGGTATTGCTGTGCCCAACACCAGGCTTGCTGTGTGAAAGTGCATGGTACAGGGTGCATTCAACTTCTCTTTTTATAACCTCACTCTGTGTGTCACTAGTGTTCATCCCAATAATGTGTCATGTGTTTCTTCCAACCTTTTATTTTGTTTGTTATTCCTTCTCCCTGTTAGCTCCTTGCTTATGCTCTCTTCCGTTTCCACCCTGGCGTGCGTTGTGGTGGATGCTCATGTAGTGACATGTCCAAGTCATCTCGTGACACACAGGCCACCTACTTTGCTCTTTTTCTTCCCCAATGAGCCATTACAGTGAGGGCAGGTCCTGCTGACCTTTGTCTGTTGCTCATGACTTGCAATATAATTGATTTTCTCAGAGCCCCTGTTTATTCACCAAATACTGTCTCTTCCACATAGCACTCAATAACATTTTGTTTTTCACAATCACAGAAGTGAGGGCCATCACAGAAAGAGGAAAACAGGTCACTGTCACTGTGCATGAGAAGAAAATGGAAGTTCAGGAATTCAATATGCTATATCCATAGTCTCAGTGGGGATATGTTATTTTGCAAGTTAGAAAGAATATCTGTTAACACATAGCTATGTGTAGATAAACTGAAACTATTTTACCTCTGCAGTGAATTTTTGATTTTGCTTTAGCTGCATTCAACCTTTATCAATACAAATTCATACTTTCTAATCATATCAAACGTAGTCACCTAATTAATTTCTAAAATATATTTTGCAAACCCACAAAATGATCATTTTAGTGAATTGTAAGTTTATCTCAAAATGCTTATTCTAACATTTTAGTTAAGGCTGTGAACTAGGATAAAAAGTAAATTTGTGCCATTTGAAGATGTGCTTGTTTTGCTTTTACTGTATAGGATCATAAATATGCAAATAAGCCACAAACTGTTGTGCTTTAGCACCAAAATAAATTAGGAAGACAAGAAAGGACAAATATTTATTCAAATACTTGACATAATGACCATTTGAATATATTGTTTTGGTAATTCTAGAGTATTTATACTAATAGAAGCTTTACTTTTCATAGGTTATAACATACTTGTGGAGGGTGACAGTGACTGCCCTCTGCCCTGGAGGGCTTGTTATTTCAGAGTAAACAAGCACCCTGTGTGCATACAGTGCAGGGCCAAAGAACTGATTAGACTGTGTCAGGGTTCTCATTACTCTAGTTACAGGAAATGTAACATTTTGCTTTCATTAATCAATCAGGTGCAGCTCTGTTACTGATAACTTTGAGATGTTGAACCAAAATGTAGTTCCTGCATGGGGCCTCTGCAGGATACTTCCAATTTTGCTATTTGTTATTCAGAATGCTGATTTATGAGCCAAATGTTGTTCTGCACTGCTTCAATGATTTTAAATTTGTAGTTTAGCCAAAATATTTTCTCTTGAGTAGTAAAGACTTTTGTTGTGATGAGAGAATGGCCCCATGATCATCAGATTTGTGTAGTTGAACTTGGTTTGGAGAAATAATTATATATAAGTGGAATCTGTTGAAGAGGTATGTCTACCTCCATTTTAGGACAATTATAAATAGAGAAGGATTTGGCTTCTCTTTTAAATACGAACGTTTCCTATTAATGTTCAAAGAGGGAAATTTGGTGGTTATCATGTGATTTAACAGAGGTTTTTTGTTTGCCAGACCAGAGATTTAATTTTTTTCAATTTGGCTGTTTGGCAGCTATATCTTGCAGAATCTTTTTTCTCCGCCACTTCTGCCTGCACTGTTTAGTGTAAGTTTAAAATTTTCTGTTGCAATTGACCATAAATCAAGAAATTGCAGAATATTTCATGGTTATGTTAGACACATGGTGAAGGCACATGGTCTTAAGTTTGTATAAAACAAAGGATAAAACCATCATATTTCCAACCCTTTTCCTCATGACAGCCCATGCCAGCTGTACAGATGGATGGCATTGCCATGATGTGTTGAATGAAATGATAAGTGCAAATGTCCATATTTCACAATTTTATGAACAGTAAAGACTTTAGAATTGTAATTTTCCATGTAATTTAAATTACGTATATTTTAGAGCCCAGCAAAAACAAAGCATGTGTGGAATAAAAAAGCCTTGCTAAAAGCAAGAGACAAATACATCTGAAATGAGTGTTAAAAGCATTGCTATAGTTTGATATTCAAAAATCTTATACTGACTCTGCTGGGCTAACGTGGCATGAGTGGGAATTAACAGACTGTGTGGTAAAAGCTGCTACTAAGGGAATACCTAAAACACTTGACACTGGGATATGAAAACATAATGTAATTGTTAAAGAACAGAAGTTCTGCCTTGAAGAGTTTGCAATCCATACAGACAAGACAGGGTAAGTCAAATATTTCCTTAGAGAATGATGTTTTATTTTAAACTCGTGTGGTTAATTCGTTTTTGCAGAATTGCTGACAAACTTCTCCAGGTATGAAAATTAGGCAACCAGAATGTTTCAGTTTGTGACCCTTTTAACTTTTGAATGTGTGTTAAGGAGTCTGCTATGGAGCTGCAGGTGCTGTGAATTTTGAAGTGCTTGTTTTCAATCACATCTTGCCTGGACACCTGAGTTTCATTCAGTTTTTGCTTGGCTCAGCAGAAGAGGTTATGAAGACCTCCAACAGGAGTCAAAATTCCAGATTCTCATTGGAAGTTTAGAGAGAAAAGAGTAAAGTGGCAGGAGTGTGTAGTGAGGCTAAATGTGTGTAGTGTGGATAAATGAGAACACAAATCAGCATTTCATGAAAATGAGATTCACATATGAAAATGCCCTGATTTCACATAGGAAAGTGCTGTTCAAAACCTGGTGTAGTTTCTAGTAGTAGGCTAAGGCTATTTTTATGCTTCAAATACTGTTATTCTCTGAGTGCTCATCTTACTTTCAAAAAGGATGATTTCAATGTAACATAACAATCCTATGGATTATGGGGGAGAATTAACAGCACTTAAGTAATTTCAGCAGCTGGGGTAAGGCCTTCCTGATCTCTGCTTTCCCAAGGTAGGTACCACAAGGCACTTGTGTTGTTTACTGTAATGCTGCTTTCTGAAATCTCCCTGGGGGGGGCTAATACTTGTGGGTGCTTACCTTCATTTTCTTATGTGCTGTAAAAACTCAGACACAGAATCTCCAGCCTGGACCAGGATGGGTACCTGCATGGGTATATAATTTTGGAAGATAGTAATTTCAGATAATTAAAGATAATAATAAATAATGACTGATGTCATAGTGAAAGGAGAGTTTAAGTAACTGTGGCAACTGAAATGGATGCAAAGCCAGCCTTTCCAGGAAGCTGATACACTTTCAGCTGAGCAATATTAGAAAAAATAGAAGACCGGGTCCTTAGCACTCTTGCCTGTTACACAGCCTGTACAGGCTGGGAAGAAGAGCTTGCCGCAGGTGTCCGGGCGCACCTGGAGCAGAGCAGCCTGTGGGTTCGGTGGCACGGAGGAGGCAGCGCCGGTGTCCCCGCGGTGCCCTCGCTGCTGCCGGCCCCGGGCTCTGCAGGCTGCTCTCAGCAGAGGGCACTCTGCTCCTAGCCATGGAGGAGGCGCCTTCCCGTGCTGGTGAGAAACCTAAACAGATTGGAAAAGTTTCCAGTGCAACATATTTGAACAAACTCTTCATCGGTTATGTTTAGTTCACTGGAGCATATTTTTAACTTCAGTGGCAGGGATCAGAGCCCTTTCTCTACGTGCTGCTCTTAGCGGACTCGACGAAAGCCTGGAACATCCCTGGAAGCCGAAGTGCAAAGGTAGAGGATTTTGGCGTTCCTGTTTAGCGGCTCGAAGCTCAGAGGGGGAACGAGAGCAAAGCTGTCGTACGAGACATATTCGCCAGATTTACAGTAGGAAAACTAAAAATATTGTAGAGGGCAGCATGATTAAAGACCTACTCGGTGTGCGAGCAGATTTGCAGCTGTATAGTGAGTTACTTGCAGATGAGACACAGGATGGTTGTGGTTTTGGAAGCTGCTTTGCATCAGATTCGGGGGCTGACTTCACGGTAGCTTTTGCCCCTCGGGGGAAGACGAACCACTTGGTCCCGGGCTGCCGGGGTCTCGGCCGCCGACATCGGAGCATCGCCAGTGCCTCCGCAGCCGGGGCGGGGGGACGAGCCCGCTTGGCCGCCCGCCCGCTCTCGCTGGCCGGGGAGGCAGCGGCTGCGCGGGGGGCGCCGAGCGAGCGCGGAGCGGGGCCGGGCCGGGCCCAGCGCCGCAGGTGGAGGCGCCTCCGGCCGGGGCCGGGCTGCGGCGGGCGGGCGGGGGCGGCCCGCTGCCAGCAGCCTGTAGGACCTTGGCTGAGGCGCGGCGGTGGGCTGGAGCCTGGCGTGAGGGAGGGGCCGCCGCTGGCGGGGCAGGATGCTGCATCCCCGGTGCCGTGACAGCCGAGGCTCTCCCGTGCGCCGCCGGTGCCCGGCCCGCTCCCGGCCCCGCTGCGCGCTCCCCGGCGGCCGCACCAGGTGGGTGAGCCCGGCAGGGAGCAGCGCAGGGCAGCCCCGAGCCTCTGCCCCCCGCGGGATCCCTCGGCCGCGGGGCCGGGGCCGCTCCGGGAGGGCGCGGGGAGCCCGGGCACCGGCACCTGGGACACACCGGAGCCTGCTGTGCTCGGCCGCTCGGGGCTCTCGGCATGCCTGGACACGGGGGAAAATAACTCTTCCTTCTTTTATTGTCATAGTTGCTACTTTTGAATGACAAAAGCATCCGGGAGTGCTAATGATTTTGGGCAGTAGGGGAGCTTTAGGATGTTTTTGGAGGGAGGGAATACAACGCTTTTTTCTGTAAGGCATCTTAATTATGTTCAGTTGAACAGGTGCAAGAACTGTTTGGATAGACGGCTTTCCTTTGGGATGCCTTCTTTTTAAAAAGGAGTACTTTATTTGAAAAAGTTTGCGTTCACTGTGGGACTTGGCAAACTTGAGGGGTGGTGGCTGAGGGGAGGGGGACCTGTTTGTGTGTATGTGTGTGGGGGTGCATAAAACTTGCACTGTTTTGAGATCACTCTGGTAGTGAATAGTCTAAGGCTACAAGGTGTGTTGACACAAGGAATTAACAGAATTAGTAGTATTATTACATGAAGGGGTTTTGGGCAATTTTAAATTGACGAGCCCATGCTGGCCTTGTAATTTTGATGATCACTAAGTTGCCAGATTTCTTTTTTTCCTAAACTGATTGAAGCATGATTGTTTAGTCTCTGGGCTTTCAAGGCAGTGCAAATGACTGCCGAAATCACAAGGCTGGGCTTTCATCTTTGAGTGCAGGAAAGTACATCAGGAATTTTATGCTCCTTGGATTTCACCTTTTAGCGATCAAGATGGGAGGGATTCCCAATTGGAATAAATTCTCCTACATTCAGGAGATAATCAAGCTTGTCCACTATTGCCGGCTTCCCTGAAACTGTTTGCCGCTCTCGGTGCCCGAGCTGGAGCCGCCTCACCCTGCAGGCAGCGCTCCGGTGTTTGCATTGCGCCGCTTCCAGCGGCCGCCCAGTTTGCTTTAGTCATTGAAATTCTGGCGGAGCCCACTTGATTTTGTTTGTAACCTGAAACAATTTCTCTCAGCAGAGCCCCGAGACATGAGGATGGCCAGCCCTAAAGCCACTGGGCTGTCCTGGGAGATCACTTGGCTTACTTTTGCTCTCTGTGCTCATCTACAGGTAGGTAATGAACTTGTTGCTATTGTCATTCCTGGTCCTGTATCAGGTGATCTTGCTGCACACTTTGCATTACTGTTTTAAAACAGAAAACTGCTGAAGGAGCTGCTCTGTAATTAAAAATCTCCCAATGAGAGAGTTTTCCTTTCACCAAGCTTTCAAAAGTATCTTTGTGGGAAATGACTATTTTCTCCCTTGCTCAGTATTTTGTACCTGACTTGACCAAAGGGAGATCTTGCCAGATGTGTGATGCCATGGGTCTTTCTAGGCAGCACAGCTGCTCTTTCCCCCTGGGAGTTTAAGCACCTGATAAATGTTAAGGTGTTGTAAGTGACAAAGGTTATAGAAATACCTGGGTAGAAACATCTAAAGCATGTGGAAGTGGGAAGGCAGGGAAGGTGCCCAAAAAGGCCTTTGGTCCAAGTGTTCAATGAGTACAGGAACCATGGAGGGAAAACCGTAGCTGCCATCTGATCTATTGCCTGACACATGAGCCTAATCTGTTCCAAGAGGTGAGTATTTAAAGAAATATGCTGTACTGGCATGCAGTGGAGATGTTGTTATGTATGCCATTCTCAATCCTGATTTTCCCACAGCACAAAATATTTCAAGGATTCTTCAGTCTTAAATCAAATAAATCCTTAGAAAAAGATGACCAAATAAACAGATTTTTTTTTTCCAAATAGGAATCTTTCTTTGTAGTGTTGTAGTATTTTTCAACAAAAAAGTAAAGTCTTCAAATAAAATCAGTGTTATTGTGTACTGTTTGTACTATTGCAATGCTGAGAAGTGGAGCTTGATGTGCTGGGCAGTACATAAACATACATCTTGAAGAAATTTGAATTGAAGAACAATACAGCAGGCAAAAGTAATATCAAAAAGGAGTATGAAGAACTGAGGAGAGTGTACTAGGCAGTTGAGTAAGCTTTGATCAGTTTATGGTGGACTTTGATTTTCAAGGCAGTGGGAATGGGGCTTCAGTGCATCCTCAGTAGCACTGCTGAGTGCTGTGAGCAATTTGGCAGGTGATGAACACCTCCTCTCTGTGGATTATGGTTGCAGCTAACCAGTACACTGGTTACTTGAGTAAAGAACTCACCATTAAAGTAAAAGTTTACATCTGTATTAATTGTGCCATAAAACACAGTGCGTGCATAAGCAGATAGAGTCTCAGTGGGATCTGCTTTTTGCCTACATGTTTCTTATGCAAGGACAAAAATGTTATGGATTTGCTGTGCTTATAATTTTGTATGCAAGCAGTTTAGTGATGCTGTGATAACCAGCCCTATAAAACACTCAGAATATAGTTCATGAAGTTCCCTTAATAGTTCTGTTCAAGATGAGAATAGAAGCTCAGAGAAGAGAAATGTTAATTTTGTTTTGGTGCCTTTTGGTTATGAAGGGACCATATTTTGCCTTTAAAGTATTTTTCTTGTATTTTTTCTTTCATATTTTTCTTATTGCAGAGCTGGAACCAGTAGTGGCATAGTTTCCTCTTCTCCACGAATGGTTTGGCATAGCTTCACTTGTCTCTTTATAATAAAAACAACCCAAACACATTGTAGTAATCAATTGGCTATTGTGAGTAACTTTATGAACACTTAAATCCAGGTCAAATTTTATGATCTTGATTGTCCTTTAAAATACTGTAATCTGTTTGGCATATTTGAGTCATTAGCACTTAACCCCAATCTTGTAGGAGGCCTTTTTGCTCCTAAGTTTTAGGTGTTTTATCACAATTTTAGGCACATTAAAGGTATTTTATATTATTTAACATAACATTTTTGGTATCCAATAACCATTAATTCTTTAATTGGTTGCTTGGGGCCATACTAAATGGACCACACACAGTTATTTTACCCTAATATTGTACCATAACTTCCACTTCTGTTGGTTTTGGCTATTAAAGTGCTTATGTCTGGAGCTAATCAATTAGAAACAATTGGATGCTGGGCAAGGTCACAAGTCTATGTCATATCACTTATGTGCAATTGATTAATTTCATCCTGCTTGAGTCAGGTACAAAATAAAAAAATGACCATTTAAAAAGAATGTGGTGGGAATGTGGTATGAATGTAATGCAAAGAAAGCTTTAACATGAGAAGTTGTGAAAAAGAGGTAGCTGTTCCTGAGAAGCAATGGAACTTAACTTTGGTTGTAGGAGTCCTTTCTGATTCTCCACAGAGTGGTGTTTAGCTGGGCTCCAAAATCATCTCTGCCCTTGCAGATGGGCTGTGTCTCAAATTTGACAAAATTATTTTGCCAATGGCAAATTAGTTGCTATACTAGTAGGTAAATTAGATTTCCTAGGATACTCAGGGAATAGTTTACCCCTGAGTATTGTTGAGCTGCCTTAGATTGCTAAATCTGCTCTGTGACCAAGAGCAGTGACATTAATCACTCAGGAAGAGATCACTTATAGGTAAGGCTTGGCCGTGTTTTTTTGCAAGTACAGAGCTGACCTTTTCTTGTATGTGCCAATATAAATGAAATTAATGGAACTGCATTAGTCTAAAGCCAGTGGTAATACAAGCAGATTACATATGTATGTTTTTCTTGAAAACAAACAAGATACTCATCTATAAAACGGTAGCAGCAACATGGAATAACTCATTGTTTCTAAAGATGTAAATGATGACTATCCAAAGAAGTTACTGTATTCTACAGATTATGTGTATTTGGGAATGTTAACTGCATCCCTAGCCTTGAATTTATTGCTAAATTTTGTTTTAAAGGCTCCTCATTTTTCCTTACATTGTAGCAGGAGAGCTATTAATTCTACAGATTTTAGGAGATGGTTAAGCTAACAAAGTAGAAGTGTCCAAGCCCAGTTCTGCTGTTTTGAAGTGATCTCTTGAGTACACATAGCTTCATATTGGTGATTGAAAAGGCAGGATGTTCAGCCTGCTAACCAACTCTTCCTTAACCTTGTGATGCTATTTTATTACACCATTCAGCTAGATGCTGTTGTATTTGTTATGTTATGTATGTGGGACTGTATATCTTTATAGTCTTACTAATGGATTACTGGCAGGAAGAAATGATGGCTAGCAGATTTGTATGGGCAAATGTATATCAAGAATTTAACACATGGATTCATTTTAGATTTATTCTCTGGTATGTTGTTTTCAAATCAGGAATAAGCTGATATTTTCTTAGGTTCCTATAGTCCAAATTAAACCCTCTATGAGTCAGTACATTCTGCCTCCAAAGACCATGGGGTTGGTAATATGTGCAGAGGGAGTAGGAGCAAAGACACCATGTCTGGATATTTAAGAAGCATTAGGTCTTGATTTCTATGGAAGAGAAAGTTTCATAGGTCATAAATTCATTCAATAAACTGTTGGTTGCTTCCATGATTTATGTTCCTGCAATCCCTGCCTGCATTATGGTCTTTTCTAACTATCTGTGATATTTTGGAAATGAAGGATATACATACTGAAAACATTATTGTCTTCAGAATGATTCTGCCATAACCAATCTGCCAAAAACTACCAACATAGTAAATGTCTTTAAGGCTGAGATTTGCAAGGCCAAAAATCTGATGTCCATTATATGACATAGTGGACTTGGAGCCCATCTCTGTGGAAAACCTTTGGGTTATTGTTTTACAGTCACTAAATGCACACTGATGTCCAGAAAATAGATTATGAACTACATGCCATTCTTAAGTCTCCAGTGACCTTGATCAGAAATATCAGGGTGAGATTGGCAAGTCCTGAGTTAAATCTGAAGCAATTTTCTGTTTCTGTAGGCAGGTGCCAATTCTGCACCCATCTGGAGTTTTGCCATCAGCCTGCAAAGGCCTGTGATTTTATTCTTAGTGTGAAGATTGAGTTGCTGCTTCTAAAGACAAATAACACATCTGAGACTCTGTACAAGTATTCTGACTTAAAATATTCATTGCTATTGACAAGGTTGCAACTCAGTGACTGCATTACCAGAAAACTTATGTTTAAGTTTCTGAACATGCTTTAAATTTATGACTGATAATGATTGCTCAGCCAGTGCTCATAGAATCTGAACTGCTGTTGCCCCCAGTTTACAATCCAATAGTGGAATTGCCTGAAAAGTTAATGCATGTGTCTTGTGACTTGAGACACAAACTAGGTATGAATACTTACTTTTTAAAATGTGTCATAAAAAATTAAAGTCAGCTATGGGAGAGAAACAAGAGTACAGATGTCATCAATGAAGGCACCTCTTTACTATTTATTTGTTATGATAATTTCTCATGAAGTTACACTGAAAGTTGGACAGAAATTCTCAGATCAGTTGTGTGTAGAGCTGCAAATTTTTGTTTCCAAAACCAGATATCCAAAAGTCTGGCATACTTAGAGAAGGCTCAGGACTAGGAATAATTTCTAACAACTTCCCGTGACTTCTAATTTCTCTTGAAAGAGTAGTCAAGAAAGGAAGGAATGGCTCTAGGATGATCTTTGGTTTAGAAAACACTTGAATGCTTAGTTGCTGATAATTACTCATTCAGATGTGCTTGGTGCAGCTGCATCTTTCATATTCCTTACCAAACTGGGGCATAAAAAGCACTGAGGTGGCAGTTTTGCACAGTGCACCAAATCCCATTTCTACCTTTGCATCACAGAAAATGTTTGATTGATTGTACTGCCATCCAAAATAATGCATTATGCTTCAAAAGAACATGTGTTTTAAAATTGGAATCCTTTTTATTTGCTGTTACTTCTGTAACCTGTGGGTCCACAGGTTGTCTTGATGTTCAGTTTTTGAGCTTGCAGCTTTTCTTTAAATATTTGTCCATGCTCACCTGAATCCCCAGGAGCTCCAGTATGGCTTGAAATCAAGTAGTGAAGTGAATTCAGTAATAGTGGAAGCAGATTCATAATGTGCCTCTATAGTTGTTGGTATTGTAAGTCTGTGCAGGAGATCTCAGGTATAAGTTATAGTGTTCAAATGTGGTACTTCAGTCAAATCTGTGTGTTATTACACATACAGTTAATAATACTGATGTTAATTCTGTGGCTGTGAACAGTTCAACACAATCACACTTGAACAATTCCAGTGTAATTCTTACTAGGCAAAATCCCTGCAAAACAGGGACAGTTTGTACATGGTGAAAGAATGGGTTTGTTTTTGAAGTACAGTTTGATAGTGAGCTCAGCATTCCAGAAAGGACATTGGATATAGCCATGGCAACTCCAGAGAGCCCACTCAGACCCACATAGGAACAGCACTGCAGGTCTGATATGCTCTGTGCACTCATTTATTGTCAGTGATAGACAAAAACTCCTTTAGGTTTTGAAATCATGCACGTAATTTTCTTTCCTGTAAGGGGAGAACTTGATTTTAGCTGAAGACTTCAGACTGTCAAATGCTCTTGCATTTAAGGGTAGATTTTCAAAATACCCTCACTCCAACTTCTAGGAAGCAGGACAGTTCTGAGAACTACTTTTTGGATGATGACAGCCACACAAGAGAGATTAATTAATGCAGATAGGGCAGTATTTTCAGAAGGGTTTGTGGGGTCTTTGTTTTGATGACTTTCAGTAAGACCTGAGATGTTAAACACAAACACTGTTAAGTACTCAATTGCACTGGTAAGTGCTTAGATGGATTTTTCTAAACAAGGTAAATTTCAATTAACCTAATGGAAGCCAGGCATTAGGTGCCTTAGGCACTTCTAAAAAGTCTGGCTAAGTATTTTTCATCGTATTTAACTGATTAAACTAAAACTTTCACTCTAAAAATTCTTTTGAAATAATAGGTTTCTGGTGTGTAAATTCTAGTACTCAAGTGCATATTTGATAATGTTTGAGAAGTGCCAGTACAAGTGTCATGTGTTTATAAAGGGAGGGCAGTTTTTGAGAACTTGGCCTAATAAATCCCTTCCAGACAGCATATTACATAAAGTATTTAGCAACAATGTTATTTCTGTTTCTAATTTTGTATTTATTAGATTTAACATCATTATGGAGGGAAAATGGGAACAACATTTTCAGTCTGTTTTGAGAAATGTGGTTTCCAAGAATTGTCAGTTTGTCATGCTTCTGGATGCACTGGAAACACAGTGAATGCAAGTTAGCTCAACAAAATTGTGAAACAATAATAGAATTGCATTTATGATTGCAGTTACTAGATTGTTGCTGTATGCTAACAGTTGTCATTGGTGTCCTGGTGGGAGGTCTCAACTGCTTAATGAGGCTGATTTGTAGCATTAAAGAAGTGGAATATTTGTTTATATGTAGGATCATGTATTTCTATGTTTATGTAATGGTGGTTTTTCTGTCATCAGGTGCTTTGCCAAAAATTGAAGCTGCCTAAAATTTATAGGATGCCATCTCCTGTTAATGCATGCAAGCAAAACAGGGCAATATTTACAGTGTGTGTAAGTGAAAGGACCTATAGAGGCTCACTGCATGGTAAATCAAGGTGTAGAGGAGGGTTTTAGTGGCCTGATCTGCCTTGTAGAACCCATGAAGTAAGGTGACAAGGACACACCTGCATCTCTACAGGATGTGAAGAGTGAAGGATTGTGTTTCCTCTGTCTCTGGCAAAAAAAATAAGTGTTTCCTGGCCTGCACCTTACTGAAGCTCAGAGAAGATTGCAGGAACTGGCTTTATTCCCAGCTGGCTGATTCAACAAGAAATTAAATAACTCCAACCCCCTGTTTTTGTTGCAATTTCCCTTCTTATATATGTGGCTGTTCCAGGCTATCTACTTGCATGGAGAAACATGAAGGGATGGGCACTGGTTCTGATAAATTCAGATTTGCCTCTTCTGATGGACATTTTCTTTTCTTTCTGACTACTGCAGCCTCTTGTGGTGTAGCAGTGGTGTGGAAGCAAAAGGCTGAACAAGCTCAGTGCTCTCTGTGGATGTATAGCAAATGAAATATGCTAATACATGATTTGTCTTCCTCTCCTGAGGGTCTTCTCTTATTAGATGATTTAAAGGTCTCATTACTCATTTGGTGTTTTGTTTTCTTGAGTCTTCAAATACTTTTAAACTGTTCCCTGGTTGAGTAACATGGATGTTGGCTGAAAAACCCAATAGTGTCTTGAGTATTCTCTGCTTGCTAGGTAATATCCTAGTTGTAAACTGCCAGGTACATGCAGCATATTATAATATAAAAATTCTTTCAGCTGATCTCATCAACACTTGTGTTGAAAGCAGGACAGAGAATACATCTAACCCTGGAGAGATGGGCTGTGTGCCCTGTATGCTATGTAGGGGATTTTGCTAAAGCCACTAACTGATAAGACTGCCTGAACAGGCTCTGTTTTTTGTCCCCTGATTTTATAACTTTATTTATATGAATATAAGGTGCTCTATATGACTAACAAATTACATGTTTCCTCTAGACTGGTGATTCTCAGGTAACAGCAGTTAACAGTGCCAATTGAATGTTAGGAAATTATGAAAGGGAGGTGTAAGACTAATCCAAAACTATCATCCTATCACTGTGTGAGTTCCTAGTTTGTCTGTGCTGATGCACTGGATACACTTCAGATCCCTTTATGAATGGGGTGGAGAAGTTAGGCAGTAATCAGCTGGTAACTTTTTTCAGGGTAAGAACTGAGTGTCTTTGAATAAAACTACCAGGAGGGAGATTGAAAACAATGAAATGTGGGTTTCTTCCATTAATGGTGATGATATCTGGCACTCCTTCCCAAACTTCTGGAGTAGAAAGTTATATGGATTTTAGGAGAGACAGATGAATACTGGGAAGATCCACTTCATAGTACTAAATGGATATTTCCCAGCAGGCTGGGAAGATGAGTCAAGGAAAGTATTGCAGCATTCTTGCTCTGGACATGCTTTTTGGGTGTCCAGTTATTGGCTGCATTGAAAATTGATAGACTGAATGGTAGATAGATAGATAGATATCAATATATTATCATTCTTAGGTCATTTTGGTGTTCCTTGGGGCTGTACTTGAGCACTGTTGAACCAGTTCTAGATGTGCTGTCACCTGTGAATCATCATTTAAAAATTAACAGAGATACATGCTCTAATAGCCAGGAGTATCTGGGTAATTGCCCTGGACATGACAACTTGCTGTAAACCTGAATGGGTGCCTACACTCTGAACTTCTTTGTATCTATCAGAAATATTTTTTCATTTTCATATTGTTAATTTTTCCATGCAAACATTTTTAGGATGTTTCTGATGCATTTTCAAATGCTAGAATTTTAGAATGATTATTCAAGCTTGCAAGGAAATTCAGGCTTAATTGCTGGAATAGCTTCTTGTTTTTAAACAAACACTAGTATTTTCTTGAGGAAGATAAATAGAGACACAACTTCTGATATTTTACTAAATATGGCTTGGCTTAAGTTCCACTTTCATGATGTGATTAGTCCTTCTGTAAAACACAAATATTCCAGGCATTTTCCCTGCATGAGACAACACTTGCCTTCCCCTCAGTTTGAAACTGCACACTCAAATACTTTTCCCTTTCTTTTTCCTCCCTCTTTCAGTTAAATTTGGAGCACAATAGGTTGGTTAAAACTATAAAGAAAACCTCCAGAAAGCTGTCTTAACTTGTGGGGTTTTACCATGCAGCTGTTTATCTTCTGCTAGGAGGGAACTATAAATGTATTTTTAATGCCAGGAGCTGGGCTTAAAATGCCATTAGTTATCTGGTGGGAATAGATTTGAAAATTAGTAAGCAATTAGATCAGTGGGCAAATACATTTTACTTAATGTTGTAAGTCTCATGGGCCTTTCCAATATCCTGTTAGCATCACCTGTTCTTAACACCAAACTTTTTAAAGCTTTTCCCTTATGCAGTGTGACAATAAAAGGGAAAGTTTTGTTTAACTCATAAATAAAAATCAATATTTTAATTAAAACCCCCAGCTTGCATTGTTTCTCCAAGGGAAACAAGAGGTGTTCCTGGAACATTAAGCTTTTCTTGGAGAAAATTTCTTCCTGTAGATAACCATCTTGAGAAGGGCCTTAGTTGGGATAACAAAACATGTGGGTTTTGTTCTAATCTTTTGAACTTGCTTGAATTATGTCCTTAGCAGACATCAGTGATGCATTTGTTTGCAATTGCTTATTTTTCCTGCTGAATTTAGACCTCTGTGAGCCATCTGTAATGTGTCACATAGATGCCACTATTTAGAAATGGGGGAATGTAGGAATTACAAACTTCCTTTTTCACTATTTCTAATGTTAAAGCCAGTCTTTAAGAACACTAAAGAAAAGACCTAGTCCTCTTCAACTGTGCTGTTGAGTGTCTCCTCATTCATTGTCTGCCAAAAGGTCACTTAAAATCCGTGATGATATGAGGGCTCCTGTATTCCAGGCACTTCAAGATCTCAGTTCTGAAAAAGATCCTTTATGAGGTCGCTGTGCCACAAGTGAGACCTTATTTGTAAAATTCAGGCTTCCACTTCAGCAGTACAGCATCCTGCACTTGAGTAGCAAGTGAAGTCTGCAGGCACTTTGCCTGAGACATCAGTGGGAGTTTTCTGGAGTAAGACCTGCCCATAGGAAGCAAACTGAGGCTGAATTTTATTAGTGCTAACTAGCTGGCTATCATATTCCCTGTTGTGTGGAGTGAATCAGTCCATCTCTTCATCATATAACTGCTAAGGACAGATGGCATTTAGAATGTTGCCTGCAGCTGTTTTCTCGAAAAATGGCTCTAGTTGTCTCCCTGGAAAAAAAAAAAAAAAAAGGCAGAGATAATAAAGTTAATTTTCCTGTTGCTTATAAACCTTGCAAAAGTTGAAGTGATTTGCATTTTTTACATCTCACTTTATTGTGTGCCACTGAAGATCATTTTATCAGGTGTTATGGTCCATCCCTATTGGCAGGAATTCCTCTGAACTGCTGTAGAGGGAAACATCAAAACTGGTCCTTAGAGCATGTGCATTGTTTTTCAGGAGAACTGAAGCAGAACGTGGAAACTAATTTTTTTAAAAATCAATGTGGCTTTTTGCCAGAATTACTATCTTCAGAAAATGTCTCCTGAACCTTTTAAGGGGTTGCACTCTCCACTGCATGGTGCAGATCTGAAGGTGAGAGGAGGGAGACACGAGTACAACACCAGTGAGGAAGACAGAGCTGATTCCTACATGTAGCAGCATTTTGTCTGTGCATATGAAAATTGACATCATGGTGTAGGAATGTTGACTGTGTTTTGCATTTTGCTAGCTGCACTTACTGGAAATCATGTGTTTCAAAGGGAGTTTTCAATTTTTATAAGTCTTTGCTTCCATATTAGCCCAGTCTTATTTTGAATGTAGACCTGAGCTATGAATAAAATTTAACTCATGGAGTAAGATTCCTCTGGCACATGATGTGAATGAATTATGCAAATGTTAACTAGTAATGTGCATGTCTGGGTCAGAATAGGCAAAGCCAACCTTTAGATTCCACTGTTACCACTCAACATTGTCTTATTCTGTTCAAGAATGCCTTACTCTGAGAGCAAGGATGCTGAGTTTGGATGATCTTCTCTCAAGAAAAGCTGTACTAAGTGTGGAGAAAGTTTAGCTGGCTGCACAAAACCAAGCCTTTGGTTGTGGGAAATTTCCACTAATGTGATTTCTTAGTTCCAGATAAGTCTGTGAAAGAAGTGAGCTGAGAAGTGAAGAAAGAAGAC
The DNA here is from genome assembly GCF_029582105.1 of Oenanthe melanoleuca. Taxonomy (NCBI): domain Eukaryota; kingdom Metazoa; phylum Chordata; class Aves; order Passeriformes; family Muscicapidae; genus Oenanthe; species Oenanthe melanoleuca. The sequence goes on from NC_079344.1 coordinate 8,615,022, forward strand.
TAACAGAATGAAAAAGTGGCACTAGCTCTTCATCTGGAGAGTAATCATTCAGATAAAATTGGCAAAATGCAATCAGATTATCTTTCAATAATGGGCTGGCCTCTCTCTTTGACCTTAATAATCCAATTAATTTTCTCAGAGTTATATACTATGTAGAAAGTTGGCAACCCAAGTTTCCCATGTCATCAACTCTATCCAGTCTCCTGAGAGAGTTTTCTAAGTGCAACATCCTTGCACCTGCTAGTTCTTCCCCAGCTCTTCCCAAAATCAGGCTGCTCTGAACACCTTCATGAAGTTATTCCATGTTAATGAAGCAATTTTCTGACTTTAATAATGGGATTCTGCAGCTGATAGGAGACAGGTCCAGTTCCATTAACCTGTTCTTGTAATAAAGGACCCAATTATTTTTTCAGTGTCTGGGATAGGTGGATTTGAAAGAGTTGGACATCTGTATTCTGAGAAATTACATTGCATCTTCAGGTGAAATCAGAAGTATCCAGTACCTGTCAAAGAGTCTGTTCCTTTGCCTGCAGAGCAAAGTTAGCACATTTTTTCACAAGTAGCATTTAACAGCCCTAGAAAAATACAACTTTCTGCTTCAGGTGTGCAGTATCTCAATTCACTGCTGAAATTTTCAACTTTCTTTTAAACGTTCTATGTGTATGCTCTATGGAATAAGTGCATGTGTAGCATATGTGATTGCACTGACAAAGTCTCAGGCAAACTGAGATTGTCTTTAGCTGAATTTTAGTCTCAATTAAGTGTTAGAAAGCTGCAGGTTGCTGATGGACTTTTCCCTACATGTAAGTTACAGTGCTGCTGCATAAAGCAATGATTTAACCCAGCATTATTTTTAGTTGAGAAATTAGACATAATCAGAGCTCTTTGCACAGCTGAATAAGAATATGGGTTGAGAAAAATGAGGAATGATGCTTCATGTTGAAGGGTGATGGTTTTTCTAGTCTGAATACCTGCTCTGGGGCTCACAGTGGCATGATAGCTTTTGTAAAATAGGGGCTTGCTTGCATGGTTTTGTGTTGGAATTGACTCTTTTTATGAAGCAGCTTAGAAAAAAAATCCTGTTCAGAGCTGCATAATTAACACCAGATAGGTCAGAAATAAGCACCTGAGTAGAAAGAAAATTTAGATTTCTGGTGACATTCTTGATTCTAATGGATCTTGCCTCCAGTGCCTTATTACTCTGTGCAAGTATTTGTGTTGAAATTTGTCCAGTTCTCTTCATTGGTACTTGTTCTGTTCAGTGTTTAAAATGCTGGTGGAGCTCATCTGTGTCTATTGCTCTTTTTGGAGAGCTGCCCTAGCAGTGCAGCTTCTCTGGGCTGTCAGTCCCAGAGGATCTGTGCTGCACAAGGGCTTTTTCCCTCTGGGTTTTGTTGCTGAGGGCTCAGTGCTGGCTGCTCTGAAGGGCACACGAGATCTCATGTTTTTCAGAGGCAAGTGAACTGGATTGCTCTCACCTAGCTGACATTTTCCTACGTCTTTGTAATGTTGGCTAATTTTTTTTTTATTTGCTGACTGCAAAAAATTTAGTGATTAGTCTTAATACTTCATCAGAACATTTCCACATAACCAGCTGTATTTCCAATATATCTCAAATGTTCAATTATTAATTGTCATGATACCTACCTATGACTTTTATTGTTTATTTCTGGAATCTGATTTCAAGTATAGCAAGAACTGTACAAGCTTTATTGTTAGGGGTGAAATTTAAACTTTATTAGAATTAAGTGTTTAATAGCATAATTTGCTGCATATGTTGCAAATACAAGCTGCTATGAATAGATCCTCTGTAAAAAAAAAAAAGCATTTGATATGTTATGTATGGACTTAAATCCAATATGCTGTTATCTTTAACTAAAGGAAATTATAAGAAGAGATTTACAGAGGAGGGTTTATTCTATTAACTTTAATTTCTTTAAAACTCAACTGAAGTAGAGTTTGGTTTCTGTATTTTGACTTTGTTTAAAATGTGCTGTACATATAACTTCCTCTGTTCCTTGAATATTATTCTGAAAATAGTACAAATTGGCTGTTTTTCATCTACATGAGAAGAGAAAAATATAATTAGTAGCAGTAGGTGGATTATTTTTTTAAGTGGGGTGCCCTGATTCTCTATTTGTCCACTCACAGTAGACTTTAGAATTTAAGCACAATGTTTCCTGTTATGTTACTAGATTTTTTTTAAGATGTAATTTTTATACCTTGTAAAGAACTGTGAGGGAGACCCTCCTTTTCCTCCATGTCTTTGGCCCCCAGCCTCCCAGGAGGTATTGGTACAGAACACACTGATTTAGAATAGATACTGGCTTGCATTCTTCTGACTTTGAGGTAATTTGGAATGACACTGTGTTTGTAAATGGCAGAAATGAAGAGTTTTGGACTATTTTGAGATATAGAGATCATCTTAAATCTTCTAGGCCTAGAACTTTTGAATTGGAGATTTAATTATTGCCCCACACTCCCTTTCAAAGTGTGTAGTTGCTTCTTTGAGGGTTTTATATAAGTAGGTAATCTTTTTTTTTTTTTTTTTTTAAATTGTATTTTTTAATATAATAGTTAGCAGTCAGTATCTTTATTATTAAAGCTGGAGTAACAAAATGTGGGAAATCACTGCATGTGTTAACTCTAAGAAAGAAAACTCATATAGGGAAGGGATAAGTCTCATTCAGTCATTTTTGAATGGGTTTTCTGCAAGAGGGCAAAAAATTTTAGACTTTGTGTGATGTGTAGGATTTCCTTCAGCCTTCCCACCAGGAACTATAAAAAGGTTGTATAAAGACACAGAATAATTACAGCCTGAGTCAGGCCAGCAAGTTGGCTTTTTTCACTATAATCATGATAAAAGAACATCTATCTTGGCCAAAAGAACTGGGCTCTGCAATAGAGATGTTCTGGACTGATAATTCCAAGTACAGCCAATCTTGCAGAGAAATACACAGATTAAGATTTAAATTTGGATCTTGTTATTTAAAATGGTTGCTGTTTAGGTTTCTTGTAATAGCATTTTACTCTGTGTAGGGTGCAGAGGAAACCAGGCCTGTAAATGTGCAAATGAAAATAGGAATACTGCCACAGGTAACTCCAGCATTGCTTAACAGTGAGACTCCTATTGTTTTTAATTTGCAAAGCAGTGGAGAATGTGAAGAAATGTATAATTATGCAGGATGAGGATGGATCAACTGAATCAGTAAGATCACAGTATTTCACACCTCTTCAAGTTCACCAGATTGTGAAGGTTCCAGCTTCAGTAATTTCTAGTGTTGTGGCTGTCTTTAAGTCTGAGAATTTATAGATGTATAGGGCAAAAGGAATCTTCTGCAATTAAATAAAAGGGCAGATGAATTTATTTCCCTCCCTCTGCACAGTCCATTGTTCTTGGATTCTGTCTGTATTTTGAAAAGTCTTAGAATGCTAAAGACAAACATATGAGAATCTGGAACCCTGCTAAAGCTTCAGATACTGAGCTGTTAGGGTTGGCCTCCGAGCTCACATTAGCTTGTACTGGCAAACTAAGAGCTGACTGCGGATAAGAAAATTCAGGGGAGGTTATTGCCACAGATCCTTCCAAAAGTGCTCAGGAAGAGTTGAAAAATATTCTGTAGGAATAGTGGCCCTCTGTAAATCTTTAAAATTAAACTATGCTGTCAAGAATTCTGTTTAACCTGAAGTGCAAATGGTAGTGGTAAAAAGAGCAGCTGCTAGATATACAAGAGGTGATCTTGCACCACTGGTTAGACATGGGGCATGTATTGGGGACTCCACATTTCCCCTGGCCCTTGCTGGTTTTAAAAGTAGTGAGCAGAGTATCCCATGTCCTACAAGAGGCATGACAGTTTTTCAAAAGACAAGGTCAAGGGGAAAAACCAAGATTGTGTACTCTTTTAGAATTCAGTATATAAAAGCTGCTTTTGAAAAAGCTTTTCCTTAGTTCTCATCCTACTTCTGAGCAAAACAGTGGTGTTTTCCACTTGGCTGGAGCAGGAGAGGCTGAATGAGTCTCCTTGTAAAGGATCTCCATGGCACTTAGAGCTGATTGCTCATTTTGCATGCCAGGCAAATGTGTTAAGAGATTTGATTGTACCAGCAGCAATAAGAGTCAGTCCCTCCACAGCCTTTACTCTTCAATCAGGAGGATTCTCAGTAGCTTAATTACAGTCTGTGCTTCAGATTCAGTTGTGGGTCTGTAAGTTTCAGCTGCTGGTAGGTTCAGTGAAATGCCATAACTTGATACCTGCTGAAAAGTTGTCACTTCCTCCAGTTAGCTCCTTCAAACTGCAGGTAAAGAGAAGGAAATGACCATTTACCCTCCTGTCCATCTGCTATGCCATCACAAACTCCAGAGTGGTATTCTGGACTAAAATTATTCTTTTAAATTTCCTGTAGAAAGATAATCATAATTGGAAGGCAGTGCATGACTTATGGCATGTCTCAGTTCATCTGTCCTGGGAACTATCCATTGTACATACACATCTGCTTCTGTACACCCACACAGGATGGGAAGATATTCCTCCACAGGAAGGTCTTCCGCTGCTCAGAGTGCAGGTGGTATGTATTGGCAAATCACAAACTGGGGATGTGGGGCCAAGTTCCCAGAGCAGTGCACACAGAGTGAAGCAATTCACTCAGCTGCTCAATGAGAATACAAGATGAGTGAGTAGGAATACAATCACAGGGCCCATCTTTCTTTTTTCTAGTTCTTACTTGTTGCATTTGAAATATTGACCATTCGAAGACTAAAATTACTATATAACAAGATCAGTCACAAGGAATATACTTGGTGCTTAAAATAATTAAAGAAAATGCAGAGCATTTAATAGGGCATCATACATTTTCAAATTCCAAAGCTGTAGACAATGTGTTGCCTTTGAATTACAGATGTTCCTAAATGCTGTCCATTTTTTATCCTTTATTTGTCCATTGAATGCCTTTCTGTAATCACCTGGATCATTCTAAAATTGTTTAATAAAATTCCTTTGGACAGGGAAGATGGGTGATAAAGTTGTAGTGTTGAAATCATCCTGATTAGAGCAGGCACCCTGCTCTGAATTAGCAGTTTCTATTTTCATTTTATGTCTGACTTGCTCAGCTGTGTCTTTTAACATTTCAGCAATTCTGGTTCATTCAGAGGATTTATTTCATTCTTTCCAGCAGCAGGACCTGTGTTTATCTTTTCTCACCTCAGTAAGAGCCCTTTCCCCTTCACTGTATCAGTCCTCCAGCATTACTGTACACATTGTATAGAAGAATAGAAATGAGTCATTAAACTAATGACCATCAGTCTTTACAGTTGTCAGTGAACAGATGCCTGCAGTGCCTGTCATGTGAGCTTTTAATTGCTCTGGGGTTTGCTGCTAAAGCAGAGTAATCTAAGTAGTGGCTTATTAGTGAGTGTACATGTGAAATGCTGTCAGTTAATGCTGGTAAATGAGTTGTGACCAGGAAGGGAACAGTCTTCAGATTAATGGTATGTCCTCTTACACAGTTGCATTATTTGGGTTTTGTTCAGTTATTTAACCTTTTTCTAGTTAGCATTTAATTTTTAATGCTGCATAGTGTGGCTGGCTTGGTACAACACACAGTTAAAACTTTGCCCTGCTTGAGATGCTTTCACTGGCAAGAGAGAAAGATGAAATATACTTGAACAATCACCCTTTCTCCCTTGCAGAAAGTGAGGGGAAGCTGAAAAATGGACGGATCATAAATATCAAGACTGGCATCACTGGACTGAAGGAATAGTTAAGCTGAGATTTAAATGTAGCTAAATTAGAGTGCTTGGAGAAATGAGTTGCAGTGTTTGAACAGTGGGCCTCAGTCTGGGAAACCATTTCAGCAGTAGCACATCAGGTGGGAATGATGATACTGGAAGTCACCATCACTAATCTCAAAGTGGGAGATGAATGATAAAACAAAAGTAATTTCTCAGGGAAAAATGGTTTACTATGAAGTAGCATGCTTTGCTTCACGGCTGGTGTATCAGAATTCCTGACACCAGTACAGCACAAAAAGCTTAAAACCTTTAGAGTATTTGCAGAAGTGTGTTTGAGACTCAGAAACTGCGTGCTATGAACAGTTTCTTTTGGGAATTTCTTTTAAAAATCATGCTGAAACAGGTGTGCACACGTGGAGGGTGTTTGGCTGAAAGGCATTCACCTCATGTGCCTTATTAATAGCCTTAAACCAACATTCCTACAGCAGAACCATGACCATTTAAATGCTTCCTTATTGTGAAAATGTGCCTGACCAACTCAATGTGCAAGGCTGCTCAGTCCATAAACCCTGCAAAGGGACTTATTGCAGTGGAGAAAGAAGAGTAGACAAAGAACTGGGTTAATATCATTAAAATTATCAGAAGCAGTGGAAAACTAACAGTGGAAAAATCACATTTTCCTCACCATATGTTAAATGCATTTGTGTGCTGAGCTGTTGGAAATCCTAAGTGAGCCTGGGAGTGAACATCTGGCTGGGGCATTTCTCTGCAGTCTGGTTTCTTCCAGGTGAGAGAGGATTCTTCAGCTAGAGGTAACAGGGAGGAGAACCACTTTGATTGTTTAGGCTCTTATTCAGGGTGGTCTGTCTTTGTAAGCAGAATTTTAGGGTACACCCCTCTTGAAAGGAATGTTGACAAGATGGTAGCAGGAGCTCTGGTGCTCTGCTGAGAAAGGTGGATGAAGAGCCCAAGCTCTCTTGGCACTTACAGGACTGTTCAGTCCTTGAGAAGCTTTTTGGTGGTAGATATTATCAGAAGCTTTCTATCTTCCTGATCTGTCAAAGATGGTTAGTTGCATGCCCTTCAGGTTCTCCTACTTGAATTTTGGGCTATTTGATCTTAAAAAAGAGTTGTGCCAAAGATATATTTTCCTGCTGAGAAATTATTCCAGCTCTTGGTGGCTGAGAGTTTGCCTGTTTCCAGGTCAATTTTTATTATGAGAATTTGTAGTCCTTTACAGTAGCAGAACAATTCCATCCATTTCATCTACCTGTTTAGTTCATGATAAACATCACACTGTTGCTGATGACATTGTATAAACAGTACACAATGAAGAAAAATTACTAGTGCTAGGGCAGCCTTTTCTGGGGGCTGAACACTTGCCAGTTTTTCCCTGCCACCTGAATCAGAAGCAGATGGACAGAGACTGAGGGCAGGGAGAAAACTCCATCATTAGCAGTGCAATACATGGCAGTGCCTGCAATATATGATAGTCACTGTTCAGGTTTCCTCACAAGACAAAAGTATCTGGCTTTAATTGCACTTGTGAACAACTTTAATGTCAAAATCTTCAGCATTTAGCTCTGCAGTGTATAGGGGTTTAGGATTCTTTTTTTTCCCCCTAAGTGCTGTGGTTTTAATACCATTCCATCACCCCACACATTTCCCTTCTTTGTGTTTTCATTATGCAACAGGAATTCTCTTAAAAATCTGGATCAGCCACTAGTTCTAGCAGGTGTTTGGCTTCTGAGTGCCAGAGTTTTTTTCTTCACACAGCTTATGGATGAGAATTTCACTGCCCTTAGGCACAATTTCAACTGAAGTATATGAAAAGTGTGTTACTGTGTCAGTTCAAATTATATCACTATTAAAGAAAAAACTCAAAAGGAAATTAAATATAAATAATCATACTAACATAACATAACATTAATAACATTAAGGTTATAATTTAAATTAAAAAGAACTGGGAAAATCTGAGTCAGAAGTCCCAGACTCTCCTGAGAGCAGCCATTGTAAATTAAGATATTGACAACTTTGAGTCACACAATATGTCTTGATGAATAGTACAATAATACTGGAGTATATAGGAACTGAGTGTATTTTTTAGTTCTGTATAGTATATTGTGTAGAAACCAAGTATTGAGTGAAGTTCTGCATTCCCTCACCCTTGTCCTGTTTATCTGATGGTGGCTGACATACTTAGGCAGTACCCCATGAAGTCCTACATCCCATTTTGCTCACATATAAATATACAAATTGCTACCACCTCTCTTGTGTTCCTTGGAGTGTTGAGACCTGCATGAAGAAAAGTTGGTTGTATGTGGAAGGTGTTTTCCCTTAAATCCTGAATCCTGCTGTCACACCAGTGTGGGCATGTCACTGTGGCCAGGTAAAAACAGAGACATTTTACAGGTGCTCTGCAGAATCATTAACAAAATGGTGCCATGAAGTTTCACCTGCCCAGAATTTTTGCTGAATATTAATTTTCAGGAGGATTTTTGTTTAACTGCAACTTTTGGTTACCTAGGAGCACTCACACCTTTCTTATATCCTTTCTTCAGCATTAGGATAGCTATCCAGTCTGGATACTGGGAAAGGCAGTGAGGAGGAAGTAATCTATTAGAAAAGGGTGATGTTGGTCTTGCAAGCCAATAGGGTGCTGTTTATCTCACTAGGAAAGGATTAGGCTTCTGCAGCCTCTTGTTCTTCTTGTGATGCCTCTATTCATCATTTTTTTCTGGTGTTATTGAGTAATCCTGAGGTCTGTTAATGTATGGCCTGCCAAAGCTTCTGGGGTGTCTTGGCCCTTCATGGTGGATGCTTCTTCCATCCATTAAAGGAATGACCCTATATCCTTCCTCATTTCATTTTGCTCTTTCCTTTGCTCCTTAAGCAATGTAACTCTTCATTCAGTGCATGAGTAGATTTCTTGAGCTTTATAATCCAGCTGCCTCTGACAGTGATCCTACATACCCTTAAACTATGCTTCTTTCTTGCCTTTTGTAAAGAAATCTGCACTTCCTCAAAGATTATGCCTCCAGTTTCCTCCAGTATGTAACTGGACCCACAGTCATGGTTGTAGACAAGCAGCTTGTCAGTTTAACAAGGAAAAAAAAATGCTTCACTACATGGTGTTCATGATAAAGGACACTAACAAAATGTCCTGGATTTGGCTGCATGGAGTCAATTTTCTACCTGGTAGCTGGTATAGTGCTGTGTTTTGGATTCAGGATGACAGCAATGGTGTTTTGGTGGCTGCTGGGCAGTGCTTTCACTAAGTTGATGACTTTTCATCCTCTTATCCTGTCCTGCCAGACAGGAGGCTGGGGGTGCACAAGAAATTGGGAGGAGGCACAGCCAGGGCGGGTGACTCCAAGTGGCCAGAGGGATGTCCCATGCTGGATAGGAACAGAGTGAACAATAAAACTCTGGAAGGACAGGGGTGAGTGGCTGATGCTCAGGGACTGGCTGTGCATCAGTCAGCAAATACAGAGCAGTTGCACTGGGCATCACTTGTTTTGTACATTCTTTTATCATCATTATTATTGTTTTATTTTCTTTTTTTTGTCCTGTTAAACTGTCTTTCTCTTAGGCCAAGGGTTTTACCTTTTCCTTATTCTTTTCCCTGTCTGGCTGTGAGGGTGAGTGAGGGAATGTCTGTGTGGTGTTTAGCCTGACAGGTTAAACTACAACACAAAACTTTAAAATAATATTAAAAATTATCCCAGTTTCTTCGCTAAGAATGCTCATAGTACTTTAGTAATGTATTTTTTTTTTTCCTGTGGATATCATGAGAACCTTTAGAAACTGTCAATGAATAAAAGGCAGAGTTCCACAAGAATATGCTGCAATACTGAAAAGACTTTCTTTATGACAAGAATTTTACCAATTATTAAGTTACTAAATAAGGAATAAAAAGGAGGTTTTGTCTGGAATAATGGAGCATATGGTGAAAGAGGTGATAAAAATATCTTTTTACACTTCAGTCACTTATGTCTGTCTTGCAAGATTTTAAAAAGGGGTTTAAGCGAAATGGTATTTTCTGTCTCATTTCCAGATATTTCTTTCTTTCACTGTTTCATCATAGAGGAGAGTTGATAAAGGGGATTCAGTCTTAAAAAAAAAAAAAAAAAAAAAAATCCCCCAACTACTCCTATGCCCCCAAAGCACAAGCTTTGGAGAACATGCAGGTAGAATCTTCACTCACCAGTGTAGATTGTTTTGGATCTAAAGATTGTTCTGCCCCTTCCCCATATCCCAAGGCTAAGCTAAAGACTTGGGGAAATAATTGGGCATTGCATATTTTGAAAGCAGGATTTGATCCACAGTCACTAACCTTCTGACAATAATTGGAAGTGAACTGTTCTGGGGTTATCTTTTCTGGGGGCTGAATTTTACCCCTTGGCTCTTATTTATACAAATCTAGAGAGAACAGAGTGAGCAGTGTTGCTCACAGACCTACCAGTGTTACATTGCAAGGGATGCTGTCCTGCTGCAGCTGGATTTGGGCCCTGGTTCTGTGGGGAGGTCCCTGGGAGTTTTGCCACTGATATCTCTGGGAGCAGCTTCAGTCTGCTGGTGCTGCTCTTTTAGAGCAAATTTTAAGCACTTTTGGTCAATTCTTTGGAAAGAAGGCAGAGTTTGCCTAACACAGTTTAGAAGAAGCTACACTGGAAGAAGGAAAACTTCAGGGTTCATGTTAGTTTTAGAAATATGAAGCAAAGTGGATATTTAAGCTGGTTTTTGAAAGTAAATGAAGTTTTGACTAAATGCTGCTGGAGCCTTCCAGTGAAATGTTTAATCTTTTAGCCAGACAATAGCAAGAGAAAGCATAAGTAATTGTTGATAAATATCCAAAAGCTTAATCACTAGTATAAATTTTAGAGGGTGCAGAAAAAGATTTCAAAGTGTGTTGATGTCAGTCTGCAGCCCAAGCTATGCCAAAGAAAATGTATTTACATTTAATGAAGAGAAATGGTGGTAGAAATGCCCTTTTGAAAAGACTGAAAGATGGGATCTTAATTTAAAAACTAAATGATCTCCATTGTTCTTCCTGTTTCAGTGTTGGCTTAAGGCTGCACAAACTGAGAGCCTGAGGAAAGGTTCAGGCTGAGCACTTTTGTTCTGTGACGTGATCTTAGGCACATTCCAGCCACTGGAATGACTCCGAGTGCTCGAATGGGCGCAGGATGGTTTCAGCAGCACAGATGATGTAGGCAGTTGCTTTCCTGCAGCTGTGAATATGATTATAGTTACAGCTTAGATTCAGTTTTCAGTGACAGACACTTCAAACAATAGCTCAACTATCAGTTTCTAAGTTGCTTGCTGGCAGTATTTTCCTGTGTTGGAAAAACGGTGGCTTATCCAAAATATTTAAGAATTGTCTTTTGCTTATCTTTGTATGTATTTTCATCTCAGAGGCATATTTTTCCAATCTTGTTTTATTTCTTCACATTCAAGCAGGCCTAGAATGAGAGATGAGAGGAAAAGTAATTAGATTTGGGCTTAAATTAGACATGTCTTAAGTCTGCTTTTAACTAATACAGAGCGTGCAACATGGAAGAACAATCCTTGAGTGTCCCACTCTAGTTCAGTCCCCAGCAGAGCTTTTGACTCAGTGTTTCAGATTGTCTCATTGTCTCAGTTGTGACTTCCCTGATGAAATCTGACAGCCAAGTTTTCTTTCAGGATTCTTCTATGAAGAAGTGCTTGACTTCAGCCAAGTCTTCTTTCATTTTTCTAGGAGAAATGACATTTATACTTTAATTCTGATTTGAAATGCTGGCCTCTTAGTTTAATATTAATAATTAAATTATTGGCCTGGTCTGCAGAAATGCTGAGCTGCTGGCAGCTTCTGTGGAAACTCGGTTCACTTGCAGGGTCTTTAAATGTTTCAGAGTGTCTAGCATTAGGAAGCTGTTTCTGTAGATCTTGGCCATGACAGAAGCTAATCTGACTCTTACTAGATATTTATTCATAGGATTGCTTGCTCTGGAGATAGCCAAAGTTCTGAACTGTTGATATGACATTGTTTATCTGCAAATTCACTTTTTCATGTTGTGATGAAGCTGGAGCGCTGTGCTCTATCTAACATTTTTGTATTGGAGTCCTTGAAAATCCATTAAACTGAACTGCTACTTAGCTGGTATATTACTTCCCTGGGGCATAAATCAAATGCTGCAGCAGCTCAGGAGACAGATATTTAACTTGAATTAAATGGGAATACACACATTTTGGTATATGATTGGACTTGCTGTGCATATTAATCTGACAAACATGTATTTACAAGTCATTAAGAATGCAGATAGTTTTTCTCATTTTGCTTTTCTCATCTTTTTTTTTTTTTCCCCTAAAACAACGATTTTGGAAATGAGCACTGCCCATTTTCCACTTCCAACAAGAGCTAATAAAAGAGCCACAAAACTATGGAAAGCAAACTGCCTTTCACTGTATTTGTCTTTTCTTTATAGAATTTACTTTGGGCAGGGTAGTGCAAGTTGTGCATAACTGTAAAGCTTTTGTTGATTGAACCTTTTATCTTTTGTCTGTGTTTCTTTTTAAAAGTAAGATATTGAGGCAGTTTCAGGAAGAACACGGTATTTGTAATTTTCAGCATTTGGAATAGATCATTCTGAGCTTTCCACTGCATTGCTCCAGTTTGCTCTCATTATGCTCCCAATTTTAGCAAGGACACAGGCTTGGTTAGGGAACGACTGATTTAAATCTAGATCATGTTTATATGTCTTAAGTGTACATAACAGCCAAGTTCTTCCTTTTCTCTGTATGTGGTTCTTGGTGCCAAGAAACTCTAAAATTAAAAATTCCTCTGTACCTGAAATATTAATGTTTGATTTCTAATTATGTTCATTATGTTTCTTTGAGACATTGCATCTGTTTTCTCAAATTTAGTAGAAAAAAAGCTTTCTAAAGCTGCTGCTTTCTATATATAAATATGGAACAATCACTTTCAAATCTCCTGGTGGCTGTGATTAAGTAGAATAGTAGCATGCAATTACAAGGTTTGGTTGAGCTTTATATTGGCTTTAGTCTCAAATTATCTCCAAGAACTGTAGACTAAACCAGATTTCTAAATTTATGTGAAATTACAATAGCAGTTTAAATCCTTGGATGAAATTGTTGCTCTCGAACTTGAAAGGAATGACCAGTGATTAATATTTATAAATTTTACTAATGGAAAACTCTACAGTTTAGTGATTTGATAATTTTAAGTAAGCTGGATGGCAATAGTTGCCATGAATCCTGGGTATTAAGGAAAAAAAAAAGAGCAGTTAAAGTACTTTGCATTGTGTGGTGGTTTCAGAATGTGCCAGTGGGATTAATTTTGGGTCAAGTGAACCAGAAGGTGTGCCCCAGCAGCACCTACTGTGCTCAGTCACTGGGAGATGCTCAGCTGTGTGTGGGAGGTCAGTCCTTCCCAGCCTTGCTTCTAGCTAATGGCAGTATTGGCTGGGAAGCACACTGTGACCATTCCTCTTACTCTCAATAATAAAATAAAATCAAATCCTCAAATCCAGCAACTTGAGCAGATGCTTCTACTCAGTGTTCTACAGAGCACTGAAACTGGGCAGCAGCCAAAACAATGTGCAGCTCTTGGTGGAAGGAGATCTAAAACCAGAGGCTTGGATACAGGCAATTCTTTGTGTCCTGTGCAATTGAAAGTGGAAGAGTAATTTGGTCTTTCAGCACTCAGGTGGGGAGTGGTGAGAGAGGAAACAATCACAGCCTGAGATCAAAGCTGTGCTCCAGCATAAAGCTTGAATAAACCCAGTGCCATTTCACACTTGCCACTTCTGCTAGTTCTCCTTGATCACATAGGCAGAAAGATGTAGCATGGAAGACCTTATTTTTTCAGTTTCTGACTGATAAGTTACATGTCCTAATCGACTAGAAAGATTTTCAAACACTGCTCTGTTTCCAGCTTTTATATTTTCTTTTTTGTCAGTAGGTAATATATACTTTCTTCCTCCATGATATATTAATGTCAATGAATTTTATGTAGTGGTTAGTATTATATCTGCTTTGGCTATGTAATCACCTTCTACTGTCTGCTTAAGATCTCAAAAGCTGGTTTAAAATGCCTGCTTTAAATCTTAAGTGTACTTGTAATTTGACACATTTAATTTAAAGCTATTGAGATTAAACTGGCCATTAAACAGACCTAAAACACTAGCATGAAATGTAATTGTTTTTTGAAACTTGCACTCGTAGTCTTTAAAACATGAATTTATGTCAGATTAGCTAAGTCATTCAGAGATGATCTCAAATATACTATAAACCCACAGACTGTTGAAATTTGAATTATGTTTAAGCCAAAGTGCCCATAGAAATATAAAATCCTCATAAGGAGCATTGGTAGATTCCTCAGTGGGGAATAAAATGGACTAAATGGAAACATTATATTTTATGTTCAGTACAATGTATGAATGAAAGTGCATTAGGAACATGCAGCTTATTTGAAGGTGCCTGCATCTAGAGGGCAAAAATGTTTTTCTGCTGCTTTGGTTAGTGGATACGAAAGAGTTCTCTGAACGTTTGAAGATTTGTTTTTTTAAAAATTAACTTCTGAGTTTGGGTTGTTTATCAGATGTAATTAATTGGTTTCAACATCATTTTGCCATGACAATTGATAGTGTGCTCTTAGTGTTTCTTTTTATTTTTAAAATTAATTGCTTGCCTGTACTCTTTCTTACTTGACTTATACCAGACAGGTAGCAGTACCTATTGCTGCAGCTGGCAATCAGTTTCCATTGTAACCTCCTGAGAAACCTTATAAAGTATCCACATTTTACACTGAATTTTTCCATGCTTGGAAGCCAGGTTTTGCTTGCCTGAATCTAGCAAACATTCCTCTGCTCCTCAAGTGCCTAGCTGCTCATTAGCTTTTCACGAGAAAATGGAATGTGTGTTAGAAACCCCTAGTTTCTCTTCTTATGTTTATCAAATTGCTATTTCAGCTTCAAATATTGGCATGTTTTATATTCAAAGCATTAGACTGATTAATGTCCAAAGACTTTGTATTTTAAATGTTTAAGTTACACAGATGAGAAATACAAGCAAGATTATTGCTTTGTATCCTACTGACAAATTTATGAGAAATTAGGCAGCGGTGTGCTAGATACAATTAACTAAAGAAGTATGGTGGGATAATTTTGGTTGTCTTCTGCCTGTAAGTTAGGCAAATCTTCCAAAAATATTTTTATAAATCACTAGTGCTTAACAGGATTCTTTTTCCAAAGTATTCTACAAATCTAAACTAAACAACACACCATTAAGATAGGTCAATAGGTGCTGTAATTGTTTTACACCTGGCAAAACTGAGGTAGAAATGATAAGAGCTTTAACCCAGGCCACTTGAGATGTAGAATGCATATCTCTTATCCATTAGCCCTGTGCTGAAATCATAGGATTACATCACTGCCATATTCCCTCACCCAGGATCAATGGATAGCCCAGTGAAACCAGTGGGGAAAGGTGCCAGATTATGTCAGCCCCTTCCACGTCTGGGCTGGGCTCAGATCAAGGCTCACCTCAGCTGCAGCCAGCTCAGGTTCAGCAGGAAGCAGAGCTGGGGACCTCTTCTGGTGGCCTTATGGGGGAACTGTTGTTACCAAATGTAGTTTTGTTCTCCATATTTTATTACTTAATTATGCATAAATAAGGTCAGTTGGCTAAAGTGTAAAAGTGAGATTTCTGTAATAAGCTTTATGGAAATGTAATGATAATACAGTGTAAATGTGAATTACTCTTATGTAGGCCTGATAAAAAAATCCTCTTTACAATCTTGTTCAGTCTTGCATGCTGAAATATGACCTTTACTCTAGTCTAGACATGTCCTTTGCAAGCTATTTCTCGTTTATATGAAGAGTGCTTGATTTAAACCAAGTATGTTAATCTGATGCTGTCAGGACTGATGGGGTTTGCAGTCTGAGAAGCTGACAGCTCTCAACAGAGTAAGCAAAAGCACTGTAAGCTTCTCCAGACCATCCTGCAAATGACATGCATCTGCTTTTTATGAGATAAGGTGTGAGCTTCTTGCTTACTGCAAGAGAGAAAGTGCAGTAGGTCTTACCTTCCTTTTCCACTACAAACTGCTTTAAATTATGTCAATTACTTTAGAAATCTCTAGTTTGCTGGCACCTACATTTGCTACAGTTCTAGCCAAGAGTTTAGAAACTGGGTGATGGCAACTGCCTGCTTTCACGTGAAATTGCTGTGTAAATGTCAAAATATACAGTTTAATTATACTCCTATTTATTAACTTTATTCATTGGTTAATGTCCAGCTGTAACTTGCACATTTCAGGCTTTTTTTTCTTCCCTGGAAGGTTTCAACCTTTTACAAGGTAATGTTCATCTCCTTGCCCTGTGCTCACTACACAGCTGGACTCAATATTCTGCATTCAAAAGATTGCTCATTTTCTCTAGTATGCAAACCATGGCTTCTCAGGGCTGTGTTAAATGCAGAGGGAATCAGAGCAGAAGAGTCTGTGCAGAACATTTGCTACATATCTGGGTTTCTTGAGAGCTCAGTGCAGTGAGATGGTGTTGGCCCAGCCTGTGCAGGGTGTGTTGAGCACATTTCAGGTGTGTTGTGATTGCTGACCAGGCACAGATCCTCTAAGCAAAAGCTGTTTCTCTAATCAGGGCCCAGGTGTCAGACAGCCCAGCTGGAGGTACTAGCTGTGATTCTGACAGAAGTAGCTTCTTTTTGCTTAAAATGAGCCCTTTTTTTCTTTCCCAGTGTGCTCTCAAATGCTCTTGCCCAGCTGTGAATAGCATCCTGAACTAATATACAGCAGTGCCTGTGTTCACTCCAGTCATTCCCACTCCCCATTTCTTCTTTGCAATAATATCTTCCTGCAAGATAGGAAAGTAATTCATGGTGTCATGGCTTCACAGGTTACCCTGTTGGACTACATGAAGCCTCAAGATATCTTCTGACCTGAGTTTGATTCTTTCTGTCAAAATAAATATGTTGTGTTTAACCAAAAGCCTGTTACCTGGAGTAGGCTCTTCTTTAGTGAAGTGCATAAAGAAAAAGGAAGTGTAATATTGCTTTTTGAATGTCTTTGTGCAGTGATGTTTGATAAGCCAGAGATTGTCTCCTTTGGTTTAGTAGATTATTCTGCTATTGAGGCATCTTGTTTGGTTTGAACCCCTGTAGGTATTTAGCATGTCTCCATCACAGCAAAATACCCACCCAGAAATGCCTTAAAACACAACACTTTTTGGTTTTTTTTTTTTCCTCCAGAAGTTCATGTCTAGATTTTGTAATTATATGCATAATTTTTTAAAACAATTACTTGTGTTTGTAGCAGATGTAACGTGACCTTTCTGAATTTCTTGCAGACAGCAGCAGAGCAGTCCCAAGGTGCATACTTCTTGCCTGAGTTTGCACTTTCTCCACAGGGGAGTTTTCTTGAGGATACCACAGGGGAACAGTTCCTCACCTACCGTTATGATGACCAGGTCAGTGTGCCATGTGTGAAAATTATCCAAATTGATTCATTCTTGTAGCTCTGAGACAAAGATTACTGTGGAAAAGATCAAGATAGAGAATGTGTGTTATCTTTTGAAGGCATGCCAAATTTATATCAAGTTGAATGATAACACACTATACAAAATCCAAATTAAAGTACTTAGTTGCATAAATAATAAGTAAAACTACTTTTGGAAAATATTAATAGGATGTAATGGAGACAAAAGCAGCAATTTTAGTGATGTGTTAATAGATGTTTATAGTTACATCTGCAAGATGTGTAGAATTCAAAGTGATTGTCCTTTCTGTGAATTGTTTGACTTAAATTTGTTTTATTTAATGGAAAAATCAGTGTTAGGCAGATTTTGCATTTTCCAGCTTGTGAAAAGACAGAATATTGTATTAATTAATGCAGTTTTTATAAGGGAAGGTTGGGCAAATTATGAAGAAACAAATGGGAAGTGTAATAATGGATGGAACACTGTTTAGAAAGAAACAATTTTTTTTGAAGTTAAAAAATTTTAATGCTTTCTCCAGACCCATAGAAACATTATGTTAAACATGGAATATAGATATAAATGTAAAGAAAGCAACATGAAAGAAATGCTGTTAATCTTGGCAAAAGATCTGAAGTAAACCTAGGAAATGTGTGGCGTGCTGTGGAAATTTACTCATAACACAATGTGTTCCAGGAGTCAGTCGAATTTCACATCAAAACTGTCTGAATTACATTCATAGACACTTACAGTACATTTCTTAATGTAAAAGGAGGGAATTTGTTGGGAAACACTCCCTGTAGAAGTAAGAGAAGAGCCAAACTTTCCCTGCATCACAAGGTATGGTTCTGTCAGTGATGGGCAGTTTTATTTGAAAGATGGGCTCCTTGCAGGAGCTACTTGAAGAAAATAGTTTGCTCATCACTATCCTAAAAGAGAGATCTAAGGTGAGTTTATTTCAGCTTTAAACTGACAATGCTTTTAGACAAAATGAAGCAGAAAAGCTACAATAGAAAGCATGCTGAGCCACTGTGAGTTGTTTGAATTTAGTTTAAATGTTTACAGTAATTCATACTTTTGCTTCCCTAGAGGGTCTTGATTATCAACAGAAAAGGTTCTTGGATAAGACCTTCCTTGGACCAAACACCTGGGAAAGCAATAACTTACAGGACAGTAAAATGCAGCTGCAACTCAGGCTGCATTTAATGACAGTAGTTGAAAAACACTATAAAGGTTATACACTTTGATCAAAATAGTTTCCATTTAGTGGAGCACGTTTTTGAGATGATGATAAATCAAATATAACAGAGGCTTAGTCTGATTCTTTGACTAGACTGTTTGGACTCTGTGAATAATATAGCTGATTAAAAAACAAACAAAATGAATCCCCTTGAAAAACCCTCAAATACCAGCATAGCTCTATAAAGAAGCCAGTTCCAAGCCCAATTCCATTTGATGGAAAGAATTCCATTTGCTGGAAAGTTTTCCATTAATTCCATTGAGATCTGAATTGGATCTAGGATATGGCCAGCTTCTGTTCTTTCATAAATGTGATTTAGTTTTGAAGCCTGCTCTTCCCAGACACTTAGCAGTATGAAATTAAGTTTGAATTCCTGGAACTGAAAGTGGTGCTGAAACATCAAAATGTTGAAAGTAAAAGCAACTATATTAGCAGTAGTTTCTTTTGAAAGAAAATTCCATTCCTAAGCATTATTTATTAAAAGTTATGAATACATTGAATGCAGATGGGAACTGATCTATATCTCTAGCTTTACCTTCCTGCAAGTAAACCAAGATTTTTTTGGTGAATAGAAAGATTTTTCCTTGATTTTCTAGGAAACATAGGTTTGTAGTAATATAGTTATAAATATACTTTTGCTGAAATGTTAATACAAAACTCAATTGTATCATGGTCCAGCTGGGTCAGAAAACTAGATCGTTGTTCTCTGTGTTTCATTCAACTTTTTCTTTTGACATTTACTGGTATGAATGGGTGGAAGTCTTAAAACCAGAGAGTGAAAATCCTTCATTGGGTAATCTCTTGAATTTTTATAAACTGGGGTGGATATATTTGATATATGATAAATGTGATAAGAATACACAGGTGAATAAAAAGAGAGGACTAGATATGCATTAAAAGCCCATTTTAACCTATCCAACACAGTAATGGAATCAATAGTGGAAGGTTACCACATAAATAAAGAGTGCAGCAGCATCTTCTCACACACCTTAATTCCTTAATTTAGTTTTAGCAGTTCATTTTCTACTTTGTCCTACTGTGAAAGGCTGCTGGCCTTTGGGAGATACATCCCCTCCTTTTCCCTGATGTCCAGAATTGTCCTCTGGGATCCCTACGGGGTCCTGGTGTTCCTGTACATGCCAAATTACACCTGAAAACTGAAATAACCTCGTGCACTTGACTCTAGTAAAACGAGATCAGTCTGATCTGCTCTGCTGTGGAGGTGATTCCTCCTCCCATGTCCCTGGAAGGGAACAGAACAGATAAAAGGGGAGAGAGGTTCCTGACACTGTGGGATGGAGGTGGAGAGAGGGTGGCTCACAGCCTCTGTTCTTTTGGCTAACCAGTCTTGAGACACTTGCAGGAAAACCATCTATCCCCATCTTCCCAAGTGTACCTTTCCCCCCTTGCACTGTTCCTTTTATCCAGGCCAATAAAATTTCCAGGGATAGATGGATAATATTTTTATATAGCAGCATCATCATTGTCATGATCCAAGATTAGTTTCCTTACATCCTCCAAACACAGGAATGTTTCAAAGGGGTTTTCTTTGGCTGTTGTGTGTGATATTTTTCAAGCAGGGAGCCAGTTTAATCAGAATCATTCATTCCTTTGTTAGTAAGTAATCTCAGTAAAATAGAACTAGCTGTTACTTAAATATTCAAAAGTATTTGCTATCTGAAATGACAAGCTTACAGTTTGAAATGAAAGATGAGTAAATATTAATAGGAACACACTGTACTCTGCTCTAGCCCAGCAGAATTACACATGGATTCATGTTGTACATGCAAGATAGTACATTTTGTTCTGGTTTAATCTGGCAGGATTGTGCTCTCATTTTTGTACAGGACTGCACTAACCTCTTTGCATATTTTGTTGCTCTGTGTGTATTTAAGAATTACATGCAGATAAAATTCCTTGGCTAGATATTTTAAAAATTCAGAGAATATATTTTTTTACCACTTCTATGACTACAGAGGAAAATGCCTTTAAAGATCTGATTAAATACTGACACTGATTCATTGGGGTAACATCTGCATGGAGTGGGACATTATAGTTTTGACACATTTATTGCTGTGTCTTCAGGGAAAAACAGTGATTCAAAGCAAATACTTCTGAGGGATCCCAAAGGACAGAAATGTAGAAATGTTTAAATTGACATTTTCTAAAGGCTTCTGTATTGTTCACCAAGTGATGTATGGTAATGTGCTTTGCATCCTACATTTCTGAAGTTCTACTGAGTCAATGCAGTTTAACCTAACTTGGTACCAGATTTTGATGCATAGCAGAAGATTTCAACTGCTGTTGGATATTTAAGATTTAAAAAAATTATGCCCCCTCCTACCATTCATGAAAATAGTTAAATAACTGAAGAAATATATGAAAGTAAATGAAATTATGAAATAAATGTACAAGTAATAGCTCTTTCTCCAACTTTGAGATACATGTTGAACCTTGCCATAGGGAATAGTTTCCTAGTATTCTTTCTGATTTCTTTTGGCTTTTCACCTTTTAATCTACTACAAGGAATTTTTTTCTTTTCCAAAATACTAGTAGTACTGGAAAGCTTTCTTGCAGAAATAAAATGTTCTTGTTTTCTGACACTTAAGGTATTGCTTCCAAGTATTAAAACCATTCCATATGACGGACCACCAAGAAGGACAGCAGTGAAAACTTGGTTGGGCTGAATGTGTTTGAAGTACATTTCCACTTTGATTGGCTGGCTGGCTGAGAGTTCTCTTGGGGGTGTGGGTAAAGAAAGGGAAAGAAAAAGGAAAATAAGTTTATCTTTCAAGTGAGAAAATGTTTGCTTGACCAGTTGGCTTTCTAGTTGACCTTGCTTCTTCTAAATTTTTTGATGTTTACCAGTTTAAACTCACAATAAGGATAGCCTGATTCTGGAATTAGATATATGGCTCTAAGTAGTCATATCTTGGCAAAGAAATCTATTGTTTCTAAACAAATATTAATGAAAATCTGCACTATCAGACTTGTGAGCATTTAACTGTGCAAGGTAAGGTAGAAACTGGTCAGTCTGTTTTCAACTAGATGTGCAAGTTGTAATACCCAGGCTGCAGCTGCTACAGTTAATTTAATAACTCCTTTAATAGCTAATTTAATTCTTTCTTTGGGTTTGCTAGAAAAGTGCCTTGTTATAAAGTGAATGCCAAAATTGGGAAAATAAATATTCTCATTTAAGCCTTGTCTTCCACAAATAGAAATAGTCTGTCTTGGCTTCTGCTTTTTCAGGAGAAAAAGGAGCATGGCATTTTAAGTATTAATTTTTAAAAAAATGCAATGGAACCCAGGATCTGAATTACTTAAAAAAATAATGTTGAAATAAACTGATGGAACCTATTACTCCACCTTTTTATTTGCAGTCTGGCAGCAATACCTGTTTGTGTTTGTACTGTATGTTTTTCATGTTACACCAAGGAAACTCTTGTGTGGATAGAAGTTGTTTTATGGGTCCTGCTGGGCTCACATCCGTTTTTCCTCAATTTCTTTCATCTCTTTCCCCTTTCCACCTGCTGCTGCTTTCCATCCTCCTCCTCTGGAAGGGTACCTGAGGCACAGCCTGGCTTTGGGTCTGAGTCTTTTTGTTCCTCTGCCGGGTAGTTTGCATCTAAATCACCAGAGAAATGGAGCCACATGTTTTCAGGCCTGGAGATGAGTCATGTAAGGGACATTACTGCAAATTAACACATCAGTGAAGACAGGCTCTAATCCCGGGAAGGGAGGAAGATTTGTAGTTAGTGGCTCACTTGTGACCCATGCACTAAAGCTTCATCTCTCTCGGTTTGAGAAGCAGCCTGAAACTTGTGTTATTCGTACAAGCCACTTTTGTTGAGACCCTGAAAAAGCATCCAGAACTATTAAAAAGATTTATATCTTGATTTTCAATGTCTAGCTCTTGATTTAGAGATTCGTTTTTTGAATAAACAAACTGTTTTCAAGTGGCCACAAACTATTTCAGGCATTCTTCTACAATGAAAACATTCCACTACGGAACACTTGGTGGTTTCATTTGTGTATTTGGAGAATGAACCGATAAACTTAATTTTATCCAAGCACCAGAACTGCAGCCACTAATACGTGGCTGTGGGAATTTCAGCACTGTGTTGGAAATACTCCTTTTCTGCTATGTAGAGGACTGGCCTTGCAGTCCTCACTCAGCCAGTCTGCTGAAACTAGAATAACCCTGATTTCACTGACTTGAGTCCTGCAAATTGTTCCATTCTCTTAGCTGGGACATCTTGTGTAAGTAACAAATCACTAGGTCAGGTTTGTGGTACTCCATACTAATCCTACAGATGTCCATAACGAGATTTAAATGATATTTAAGAGGAGTTTACAGCCATGTGTGAAGATAAAAAGCATTATTTGATGTTTCTCTGAAAAGTTAACTGAAGGTGATGTTAGATGTTCCCTAATATTTTTAATTACATGCATTTTTTACATATACTTTTTTTTTTTCCTTCACAGGTTTAATTTTGATCTCTATTTCTAAAGGGTGTATTTTTTGGTTGCTTTTTTTTTTTTTTTTTTTTTTTTTTTAAGGAAGTTAGCTCCATAATCAAGTGAAATGTGTTTCTGATTTGGAGTGGAAAAGAGGAAAAGGAGGCAAGGATTAAGAGAAAATGAAAACCACTTACAATTTCAGGCACAACTACTCTTAGAGAGACTGGTACTGCATAAGTCAGGCATGATCCTGTTCAAACAATACTTTTGTTTAGGCTAATTGCTGGCTGGAAGTGTGTGAGCAGCATATGCACGAGTAATTATATCATTACTTGTGTGTGATAGGTTGCTTAGTGAACTGAAAACTGTTTTTAAATACTTTTGTTTATTGGCAAACTGAGTGGGGAGCTGGCACTTTTTAAAGCACTAACTACCATTTTTAGTTCAGGGTTTTGTTGTTCAGAGAAAAGAGTGGAACTGCTGTTTGCAGCCCATGTTTCTTTGTGCACTAAGAATTACAGACTTTCTTGTTTTCTATTGCAGCCTCAGTCCCAGCCCTGCCAAAGGTCTCTGTGTGTAAATCATACTTACAGAAGCCAGTAGGTGTTCACCCTGTGCAGTATAACAGCCTTCACAGGGAATCTGTAATAGCACAGTTGCTGCAGAAAACACATTTTATATCATTTCAGTTCTATGAGACTGTAATCCTATTCCACCAAATTCTGTGGTGAAACTCCCTGGCCTGGGTCTGTAGTCCTTCTGTGGCTGTGATGATACTGACCCCAGCAGCTGCCACAGGATTCCCAGGTAGCAGAAGGGACCCCTCCTTTGCAAAGGTCACCCCCCAAAATGTTTTCTCAAGCAAGAAAGGAGAATGGACCAAAACTTTTAGTTGTTTCTCTTATTCCTGCTCCCCTGGGTAATGGACTGATATTGAGGTGCTCCAGTGGATGATAAAAGGCTATGCAGGTTTTCTTCCTTTTTTCTTAGACATACTTTTGGGGCCACAAATTTTTATTCAGTTTGAGGTTGAGCTAGATAGAAAAAGCCACTTTAATACCAAATACCTTGCTTTTCTAGTGTTTCTACCATGCAAATTTTTCATAAAAGATGGAAAATTTTAAGCTCACATTCAGTGTTTCATCTCCTAATGTTTACAATTCTAAGTTTTCCCAAATACATTTCTCAGATTCTAGCAATAGATTAAAAGCCTCTTTTTTTGTTATTTTTTTTCTTTATTCTCCAAGGAGCAGACAGAAGGATGTGTACAAATTCTTTAACTCATTTCTGCTACAGTAGACTATTAACAGGACACTTGATGAAATGAATGAACATTATACAGACTAGGTGCTCATTTGATATTCTTTAGAGGAGCCCAATGATTAAATCATGAGAGATTGATACAATGCAATGTGAATTTCCCACTGACCTCCTCATGCCCCTACTGAACCTCCAGAAGCTGGCACATGTTCTTATCCAAGAATTTTGACAATAATAAAGGCTTAGGTTCACCCTTCTAAATTAAGACTGAGAGGTCTGGAGGTAACAGAAATAATCCTGTGCTTACACAGCCCTGATGTAGTGCTGCTATCATCTATCAATAAGAGTTCATTGAGATACAGTAGAGAAGTGCTTCTAAATCAAAAAGATATATTTCAAGTACTGTGGGAAATGCAGTGCTTGGAACTGGAAAGTCATTCTTCAGATATACATGGATGAGAGGATGTTTTAGGCTGATAAAGCCTAATGGTGCATTAATCCTTTGCTTATACAGCACAAACATTTTGAAACTGTTTTTTCTCTGGTCTTAAACAAGGAAAGAGCAGATTGTATTTGGGTTTTTGATAATTCAGCTAAATTTATTAAACTTCTTGAGCTGTTTAAGCTCCTATTAAATTTTGTACAAATGAGAAGATGTAATTGTACTGCTGAATTTTTCATGAAGGATGAATATGATCAATATGGGTTTTTTTTCTTTCTGTGTCATTTCTGTCACAAATAACATTTAAATCCCTGTGAGAGTTTAGAGCAGCTTCTTCCTTTTAACATGGAAAGCTTTAGTAAAGAAATGAAAGAAATTTTAGTTTATTATGTCCCTAGAATAATGGTTAGGAAAATGCTTGCTTGAGAAAATGATTCATCCTGTGTTAAGGTGTTTCTGATAGAATTACATTGTTTTGCAAGGCAGTGGGTAATTTAAATAGGATTTATATTGTTGAGCATGTGGATAATATCCCTCATATCCTTGAGAGTCATCCTTTTAGGCTTGTCCAGTGTAGGGAAATTATTTATAGGAGAGACTGAATATCACAATGACCCTTTTAGTAGAGATCTACTTGAACCTAGATTTCTTCCAATTTGTATGCCACTACTAGAAGATGAAGTGAAAAATCTTCTTCTGAAAATCTGTATCTTTTGGCTTTCTTTTTGTAAATAGTTAAAAGGGTTCTTGATCTCATTAATGCTTGCATAATGAACAACTAGTTCAGTTTAGTTAGGACAACTAAAGAACAATCTCTTTACCAATTCTAATTGCTCTGTACTGTTTCAAAATAACTGTCAGTATTGCCAGTTAAACCTAACTTATTTCTACTCTTAAACTTCAAATGCTGTTTGCTTACATGGGAGAAAATTACATACATTAATTATCAATTTTGGCAATAACAGGAAAAACGGTAAATGTAGGTTCATTGACAGGATCACTGGTGACAATTGTATTGTCCATTTTCAGAGCTTAGAATGTGTTCAGGTTGTGGTACTGTAGGATCCAAGGCAATTCAATTCCCTGGTGCTGGGTGTGTCAGGGGTAGGTGTAGCTTCCCACCAGCACTTTTGCTGAGCCTTGGCTTGGAGGCTTAGGGTACAGAGGGTGTCCATGACTTTCAGAAACAGAACTGAGAGAGTTTGTATTAATATAAAAAGTATATGGAATTTGTTGCTCATTTTTTCATGTTATGGAAGCTTTGATTTTTTTTTTTTTTTTTTTTCCTTCATTCTTCTTTCATATAGAGCAGTTTGCTTTACTGTTTGGACCATAACCTATTGCTACTTACTAATCCCTTCAAACCACTTCCTCCAAGAAAACTCTGAAACTTTGGGTGCTACTTCCAGCATGCAGGATGTCCTGTGAATGTCAACGAATTTTTTTCATGTCTGAAACTGTTTACAGAAATAAGTGCCTGCATGTGACTTGAGGCAATAGTTGAAGGTGCTTGGTTGAGTATTTAGCATGGTCTTTGGTAAAGAGTAATGCTGGATTTGAACCTTAGCTTAGTACTGTAATGCATTTGACACAAATTGTAGGTTCCATGTTTTTTGGTGATTGGCAAATCAAACATTCCTTTTTATTCTCTGTTTTTTTTCCCCCCACTTTCCTATAGACAGGCAACTGTTATGCTGATTCTTGGTCTGGAAGGAAAGGCAATCAGACCTCTGAGAACTGGAAACAATCTGGACTTTTTTAATACTTTAAGACTATAAAACCTGACCTCTTTCCACTTGAGCCTATGTAATCTAGCTTTATAAAATTATCTCATTGGTAGTAAATTTTTTGTTTGTTTGTGTTATAATGCCATAAGATATTTTTGTGCTTTGATGGCATAAGCCTTTATTCATTTAACATTTTTACATTGCATAAGAGAAGAAGGACTTATAAAATGGCACCAAACCTTTAACTGATTTACAGGTTAACAGACTAGAATATTTGCACATGGGTGAGAAAAATTAGTAGTAATTGACTGCTCTATGATGTGGGATGTTTTTGTAGTTCTTAAAATAGCCCTTGGGAGATGGTTGCAATTGTGAATACAAGATATGTTCTCCTTTACCTGATTATTTAGGCTTAGGTCCAAAAATCATAGTAATTTCAATAGACTTTGGATCAGCCCTTCATTTTTTTTTTTTACTGCAGAAAGAGATTTGCTATTGATTTCAGGCAGCTTGCATTCAAGTACCCCAAAAGAAATACTACAGACTGTTTGATCAGGGAACCACTGGAAAATGGGATAGATGCTGCACCAGCATAATTCCAGCCTCAGCTCTCTGCAAACAGACAAGTTCAGTAGTTTGTGTGTGTTTGTTTGTTTGTTTCAAATCTGGTGTGTGAAGACTTGTGCAATGAACTTTGTTTATTTTATCCAGCTTCTGGATTTGGTGAAAATCACAGAATTTTCTGTGATTTATACAAGCAAACAAATTTACACGCCATGAATGCTGAAATGAATCCCATGTTCAAAATATTTGATCTGTTTCAGTAATTATATAATTCAGTATTTCATATTTATAATTTAGTATTCAGTGTTAATTCAGTAACTTTGTACTCAGATCACCCAAAAAATGCAGACAAAATGTAGTTTACTACTTCACCCTCATGCATAATCTTTGCTAGAAATACATATATATGTTGATACGTGTAGCAAAAAGGTCAGTGATCTTCCTTTGTCTAAGTAATATGATTGTAGAAGGCATAAATCTGAACAAACTGTGGTCTTTCAGACAGCTCACATAATGTCTTATAGCATCAACACAGCATATGGCAAAATATGGGTTTTTTATTGCTTATGAAAAAAAGACTCGAATGTATCCGCTTTGCTTAGAAGAAATGTAGTGCATTGGCTTGAATGTTTTTTGATATTATTAATAGATGACATAAAATATGTTCAAATATCAGACTATAACCCATGAAATTTTACCACCTTTGAGTGCTGGCTCCAGTGGTAGCTATTCAGGACAATATTGTATTCTAATGTATGAATCAGAATTATATCCTAAGTCTCTTATTAAAATACTAGGGCTAAGTTTTAAACTTGTCCTGCCCTTTTTATTCCATTTGAAAAATTTTTTACAGTGAACTTGCCAGTTAATGTTCATTCTTCTCCTGCTTCTTCAATATTGAGGCTATAGGATAGTCTGTTTTTCTCATACTTTCAGCTCTGCATTCTAATGAATGTGAGGCAAAGAAAAGGAGGGTGAAAATATTTCTTTAGAAAAGTCCTTTTTCGATGCAGTTAAGTGACTTGCTTTAAATGAAGGATATTTCCCCAAAATTAATTTTAAAAGGGATATCTTCTGGTGTGTGTGGACAGAAGATTTGGAGCCCTGTCTAGAGCAGATAAAATAGATTACCTCTTGCTCAAACCTTGTACAGCCCAGGCACTTGTGCACACACATACCTGAATTCTTGTGAAGACTCCTGTGAACGTCAGAGCTGCTCTGTAAGTAAAGGGGAACAGGTTCCAAAGTGTCAGCAGGATCAGGACCTCGTCTCCAGCCCTGATCTTTGAAATTCCAGACTCCTGTAAGGACCCCAGAGAGACACAGCACCTCTTGGGAGGATCTGAACATCTCCTGCTCATATTGCAGTGAGTGGAAGTTGAAATAATTTGTTGTAATATGATGGGGCCAACAGGTCTTCCCCTTTCATAGCTCAGATGTGTACTGACTTAATAGCTCCCATTACTCCAGCCTTGTCATAAAGCTTACCATGAATTGCAACCAATCTAGTTTACATTTTAACTATTATTTTTCTTAAATGAGGGACTCGAAACCATTTTTGCAGATTGACGACATCAGAAGATTTTCCAGCTTAATGAAAAAATCCAAATGTCCATGTAATATTTTCAAAGAACAGACTGATGGAGGCTGGCCTTTTGTCAGAAAAACAGTGTAAAAATTAACTCTGCTATATTGTGCTTTAATTTAAAATTAACTTACGCTTTTTTGACAACATTCATATTTCATTGAATAGGTGTAGGGAGCAAGTTTTCTCTATTTCCTACCATGAAGAAAAAAAAGAAAAAACATTAACTCTGACATCTGTTTTTAGCACTTTCCTTCATATTTTTGGATGAATGCCTGGCAAAAGCTGGAAAGCGACTAAGAGATCAACCAAAGATGGCCTAAGGGCCTGTTCCCAGCTGGTACAACATCTGGAATGTTATATATAGTGGATAAATTCAGAGTTGTAGTTTAATAAGATTGGTATTCGAGCACTCGGCCTACAGCAAAGGAAAGGACAGTGAAGCTGACAGCATATATGGTGCATAATATGTCAAGGTGTCTGAAATATAATTTGCTGGGTTTTCACTTTCATTTTGGCAGATCCCTTATGCTTACATATAAACTTTCATCCAGTATTGTTTCGAGCTCTTAAAAAATAAAAGGTGAAGTCATGTTGGTATTATATCCAGAGTCTTATCTTTTCACTAAGCTTAGAGTATGTCTGGGTTTCTTTCTTTCTTCTTAGGAAAAATGTGCTAAAGACAGATTTTTATGAGCTGACTAGAAATAACTTAAGCTGCTACCTTTGCAAATTTCAAGTATATGCAGTCTTTTACAGTGAAGATTTTACAGAATAATAAACTATCCAGGAATCTGGACTTGTGCTCTATGGAACCATATTTGCAAGATTTATGTCTCAGAAGGCCTGGATTTTTTTTCTATTTAGTGTTTAGTTAATCTTTGGTCATCTAATCTTCAAACTGTAATTGAATGTGTTGCTAGACAGGTCCAACAAAGTTGCAGGCAGGGATCAGGACAGAGCCACCTGCTTAGAGCAGCCCTGAGCAGGGTAAAGAGATCTGAAAATGAGCAGGAGGTGAGCTCTGTTTGCAGCCCTGGGACTAGAGTTTCATTAATGACTGAGAAAAGAAAAAAAAAAAAAAAAAGATTGGGCTCATTATACTTCATATAAGTAAAGATAAGATAAAATTGGGAGGAACTGTCAACAGAGATGAGTATGAGAATAATACAATAATAACTGCATGACCTGGGAGATGGGAGTAGTAAGATGAAGTGCATGGTCATGCACCTAGGGGACACCAGGGAAATATTTCTTTTTGGAGCTAATAATTGGAAACAAGATAATGAAAAACTCAATTTTAGCTTTCTTCTGAAATCTAGTGCAGAAAAATAAAAACATTCAGAAAATAATGGAGGAAGTTTCTCAGCCTAAATGGGTAATGAACAGTTTCTTTCTTAAGAAGTTGTTTTTTTTCTAGTGTGTGAGGAAAGGTGCTGATAACATGACTGTCACAGACTGAGGCTGGGAAATGAGAAGCAATGGTTTTTCAAGACACTGTAGGCACACCAGTAGCTGTATTGGCCTTCAGTTAATCTTTGGATGGAAATTAGGAAGACTGGTTCTAGCCAGAGTTTGAGTAAAGCCCTGGAGTCCATGCCCAACAGCAGATTTGGGAGGGGCAAACTGATGTCCTTCATTAGGCTGTACACTCATTTATAGAAATGTGATGCTGTCACAAGTCTGTATTTGGAGCCTGAGGAGCTCCATTCCTGAACTGCAGTTTGTGGAGTCCCAGTTGTGGGGAATTACATGCCATGCTGGTCATGAACATACTGGCAGCCAGAAATGGAATCTCCAATGTTTTACTGGTTTTTGCATGTTAATTTGTGTGCTCTAATAAATATTTATTAAAGTAATATGTGAAACTATAGTAGATTGAGACATCCCTAACCTGTCTTAATTGCTGAAGTATTTGTGCATTGCTCATTTGGCTTTTTTTTTCCTTCTTGCAATCATTTTCCTTAGCAATTCTTATAGTTATTAACCTCTCTGTTTGAAATAAAATTCCTTCCATTAACCCAGCATTTCATGGATGACATGCATAGATGAAGAAAATTTCCAGCTATTTTTTGCCAGTGAGCTGGAATGCAAATGCATCCATATACTGTTCAAGTTGGTTTGGCAATAGCTCTGTAACTTTATAGGTTTATATGCTTACACTAGGATGGTTCCTGCTGTTTTAAGTATTGTCCAGAGGATATAATTTCTTAAATGAAAATTGTTGAAGCCATACATTTTTTGTTTGACAAGTGAAGGTATCAATTGCTTTCTCTTATTCCCTGTATGGAATAGGAAATGTTAATAAAACTCAGCTTCTGAACCTCCTGATTGATAAATTTTTGATGACCATGTTGAAAGGTCATCGTGGATCAGGAAAATGCTTATTTTACTCTTGAAAGGTTACACACAGGACACAACAATGGAAGAGCAATGAAAAGGAGGAAGGCACTGAGAATACATATAATTTATTAAAATTTAATTCCAGTTTTCATTAAGCATGGTATTATTCAGGTCTACCCACTCCCTCCTTTTGTCCATCTCTGTTGTTTTGTCTGGCCTTGTGTTTTCTGTCTAAGGATTTGGTCCCAAACTACTGAAAGCAAAAGTGTTGGGATGTCACTGTGGAAATTCTTCTGATGACATCAATGAGTCTCATGTAAATCATGAAACAGTTTTCCCTTTCTTTACATAAAGGTGTGGTGTTTTATAGCTCACAGTTTGAAGGCTGTTGCACTGCAGCTTTAATATGTGCAGTGATTACAGGATTGTGCCCTCAGGAGTCTGGAAAATCTGAGGGTTGAGTTGGCTCAATTCTGCCTCTGAGGCTGGATGCTGATTTCCAGTTCAATTAGACTCTATTTTACACTTTTACACCTTTTGAAGGATGTGCTTAGTGCCATGAAAGGTTTATATCAGGTATGAACTACCTACATTAAATCTTCTGCCCCCAAGTACTGTATGTTTGATTTTCATATTTCCCTTAGGCTTAGGGTTTTTATCCAGAGGGTCTCCAGGCTTTTTTTTTTTTGTCTTTCTGAGGTTCAGTTAATGACCAGGCTTCAGGCAGGAGGGTGACAGCTCATAGCCATGAGACATTATTAAAGCTGAGCTGTGTTCAGCTGAATCTGACTTTTTGTGAAGAGTGATTAAAACTGTTCAAATATTTTTGCAGAGTTGAACTTGCTGGAGCATGGGCAATAAGTTTTTCTCCTAGAAAAAGCCTTTTTGTTCCTTCTTTGGAGACAAATTTTGAACAGATTTCTGAGGTGGAAGAGGTCCTTGATAACACTGCAGGGAGACAGCATTAGG
This sequence comes from Oenanthe melanoleuca, assembly GCF_029582105.1. NCBI lineage: Eukaryota > Metazoa > Chordata > Aves > Passeriformes > Muscicapidae > Oenanthe > Oenanthe melanoleuca. The sequence continues at coordinate 8,646,836 of NC_079344.1, forward strand.
CATTATTTCAGAATTTCCAGGTAGGTATGTCCTGTGCCTGAGTTGTTCCCTCTACTTTACCTGGCAGTATTTTGGCCTAAAGTCATAACTAAGATAAAAGGTAGCACAGAAGCATGGAAGCAAAAGACATTTGTTTATCTTAGATATATTGCCAGTGAGTGGCTCTCATGTAATTCTGCTAGTTATGGGAGTGATTTTGGTATTCCACATTTCTGCCAATCAGAGAATCTTATGAAAATAAACAATTTTTACTATTCTTAATGCTTTAATATAAGTTTATAGTTGTTAACACTTATAATTATTTTAACTGGAAATATCTATATTTTTGTATCATTAATTAACTAACTCAGAAACTTACTGACATGTGCAACATTCACCTTCAGAAGAAAATGGGATGATCCACTTGGCACAAGTGGCAGAGCTCCTCTGCTTAGAAATCTTCCCTTTGTAGATAAGGTCATTTGAGGATGCTCTGTGGTTGCTCACGTTTGAGCAGAAATCACTGTTAAGGCTGAATTGAGATAAGAGTTTGCCAGCCATAAAATGGATGGCTTCAAAATTGGCCAGCTGTTATGGCTACTTTTTATCTGTGGCCTGAAGAAGGAGTAGGTTTGAGACATGCTCTGTGTGTTTTCAGATAAATGCCCAGGACTTCCATAGGTGGTGGCTCTGAATGGACTGAGCAAATTAGCTGGGTGCCCCTTTGCAGTTTGGGTCTGGGTGGCTTCTCTGGCTCTCAGTGTCTCACTGCTGAGATCCTTTTTGGGTCTGGACTCTTACTAACACTTCAGTTTTCCTCATGTATTCAGCATGACCCATCTCAGTGATGCAGAACTTTGAGGGTTGGCTCCTGTGTTATGTGATAAATGCTAAGCTTTCCAAATTTAGACCCAGACAACTGTTAACTATTTTCTGCATGCTTTAGCCTTGCAGGACTTCAGGGTAGAGGAGGATTTGTCAATCCCTATCTACTCTGTGTAATTAGACAGTGCTTTTGTAAAGTGCTGTAGGATCCTGGGCTGGGTGGTGCTTCACAAAGTTAATAAATCTCTTACATTATCACAGAATACTTAAACCATTCTCTGAACACTGCCCTTTGAAGACTTCAAGAGGTGTATGCCCCATTAAACAAAAATAAAACCAATGGAACTGGTTTCTGTATATTTGTTATTTTGGTATTATTTTAAGATTTTTAGTGGGCTATATAATAAGAGTAAAAACATCAGTTTGTATTGCTTATTATAAATCTGGAAGTGCTGTGGTTTCTAAATGGCAGGGTAATGGGCTTGGGAGGTCTTTAACTTTTCTGAAACTGATATTTTGAAAGCTTCATATGTATTTGGTTGAAAATTTTAATGAAATATATCAAATTGGTACTAGATGTCAGTTAGAAACAGATGTGGCATTAAACTTGCCCCTCCTGCCAAGGTATGGTCTGATAACCAAAGTGTACAGGTACAACCAAAAGGAATTGATGCCAGTCTATTTGGATGCTAAGTTCATTTCAGGCTTGTGTTAGGAGTCCTTGATGGAAGGCCAGAGGCAGTGTATATGTACATGTATTTTTAGGGATTTGCAGCAGTTTCAATGACAAATGTTTTTGTGCTGCTCTTTGAAAAGACCCTTTTTTTAAGGCACATCTAGAAATGTAACCCATTGGCTGATCTGTAGGTGGCTTTTTGGAGCTACCTTCCTTTCTTGCCAGATTATCAGTTCGTGGCAAAATTAAATGGGGCTATCTTTTGTTGCTACTATGTTCTCATGAGTAGCAGGCCTTTATTTCATACATAGGATTATTGGTAAGATTTTGGGCTTTTTTAATGCGGTGTTATGAAGAGGACAGTACATAATTGTTCATGATTCCTTTTTAAACAACACATTTCTCTTATCTCTGTAATTTATTTTTAAAACTATCACCTGGAGATAGTCTGACTTCTCTGGAAAATAAGACTTGACTTCAAGGCAATAGTTGTTCATGTGTTTGTTTAAAGCCACTCACTAATGGGCTTCAGTTTGATTTATAAACCAGCTCTCTCTTATCGTACAAACTTTAATAGTTAGCTTTTGTTCATGGAGAACTGAGTGAGTGAAGTCAGTTTTCACTGGGACAACACTACTGAAATAACAAAATGAACAAGCTATGACTGAAAAGAGCCTTAAATATAAATGTTGTGATTGTGACAGGACTGATGTTTGAATTTATAAAGGAATTTAGATAAGCAATATGATGTAATGCTTTCAGAATTTAAAAGAAAATTATTTTTTTTTAGACCAAAGGATTGAATAATTGGTTTGAATATGTGAATAAGAACATACAAAGTTTGTGTGAAAGAGCTGTAGAACCCCAATGTGGCAGTTTTAATGATTGGGGAAGTAATATGTGTAGGCTCAGGAATTCCATAAAGAGTTTTGCAGCCTTTGGGACTTTCATGATCATTGTGCATTTCTGGATGTTCTTTTCCTGCTTGGTTTTCACTTGTCAGTGGGATTGCAGTGGTTTTCAGGTGCACACAGCTCTGTGCATGGCTGTACCCTGCATGGATATAGAGTGCATGGGAGGTTCCTGGCTGGTACTTTGCTTCCTGGCATTTGAGTTCTAAAGTCCATGTTCAAGTGTTTCCAGAGGCAGGTTGCAGTGCTGCTGTGGGCTGTGCTGAATTTTGCATGTTAAGGACCTGGGGGTTTTAGTGGAGAGCTCTCCATTGCTTTTTTGCTTTGAAAAGTGGCTTGAAGCTTAGGGATAATCTCTGTGTTAACTGCCTTGAGTACCTTTCACTGGGTGATCCTATCAGCTTGAGTAGGTGCATAAAATTTGCATAAGTACATGGCATATATGGGTATCAAAGCCCCACAAATAACATCTAAGATGTTTGCTATTTTTCTGCCTTTGTAAGGAACAGCTGAACACTGAAGTAAAGTCCTTGGTAGTAACCTCTGGAAAATTACCTTTGGTTGATTGTGAAAGTACTTTAGATTGCAGTGTTGACACACTAACAGCAAGTGTTGTCAAATTGGTTCTGGTGTTTCCAGAGACAGCAAAATATTTCTGCAAATTTCTAATTCTGTCATGGTTCCCCTGTATGGTGCAGGATGTTATCAAAGACTTTGCAATGAAAAGAAGGAATGAGTGCTGGGGACTGTTTTTTGGAATAATTAAAATTGTATGCAATTACCCCCCCTTAGTCCAAGAAGAGGTTGAGCTCTTGCTCCTTGCAAACAGAATGCTTTTATCTACATTTCTGCTTAAGTAGGTGCTGAAATAAAGACTACAAGCAGGATGGAAATGTACTGTATGTGGCACCTCTTCCTGTAGGACAGGAACAGTGCTCCAGCAGTAGGACTAGGGACTGATACTGGGGTTCTCAGCCTAAAGTCTGGGTGTTGCTGCTCATGAGAGAACAAAATCCATTGAAATTTAGTAGGAGCTCATATTGAAGATTGTAGGATACAGAACTATATATTTTGATTCAGAAGGGTGATAGGGTTTCCTGCAATATGAGAAGAATGACAAAACTGTTTCTCTTCCAAAGTCCATTTACTATGGAGCATGGAGAACTGTGGTGCTAGTACACCTATAAAAATCCATTGCAGGGAAATGAATCAAGATGTAATCTTTAAAAAATGAGTAGGTTTTGTGGTACCTTTCAAAGGGACAGTGGAACAGACTGACAGGGAAAAAATCCAAACCATGTATTGCACCTAACTGCTGAAAAATGTGGGATGGGATGACTCATTGTGATAGGGATTAGGGTTTTTTATTGCAGCATTATTGGTTCAAAGTGAGTAGAGATACTGTATCTCCCTGGAAGAACTGGAGGAGAATGAGATAGTGATTTCTATCCCCTTAGATGCTAAAAAGAAGAATTAATACTAAATGTTTTATGTCACCTTAGAGTTTGTAGACTTTAAGTTAAAAGAAATACACATAAATGAATACTCTGTTTGAAACTTGAATTTGCCAAGATTCTTTAGGACCCTTTGCTCTTTTTATGTTTTCCTTGTTTATGGTGAAGGGTGAGGTAACATAATTGACTTCAGTTTATGGCATCAAAATTTTCTCATCTTATCTTTCCCTTTGGAGAAGAGTTTATAGTTTGTGTCTTAGACTCACAGACATATAAAAATGTAGTAACACTTTTGGTTCACTTCACAGAGCACATGCACTAATAGGCACACCCTTATTCTGACAGATATCTACAACAGATTCCCATTCTGGCTGCTGATTCCCACTGGGTATAGGGATAATAGACCAGTGCACCCAAAATGGGTACATGTAACAATAGAGCAGAAAGAAGGCAAAAGAGCTTCTCACATCAGGTGATTCTATGCATAGTGTGGAAAATTCTGGATTATTTTTACTGCATGGAGTAAGGGTCTTTCACTGCTATTCTGTCCTGGCTTACTGGAGCATCTCTGTTAGGAGGCCTGGCACTAGGCAGGGCTGAATGCCTTCTCCAAATGCAGAGATGAAATGTGCTCGTGTTTCATTCCTGCTTTATTTTTATATACGATGTTATGTGGCTTCATAGGAGAAAACAAAGCAGAACCATTCCTGAAAACCTTTTTTTTTTTTTTTTTTTTTTTTTAAATAAGCTTCATCCATGACATCATAATTCACTTCTTGGGTGGGAGGGGGGTAATTTAAAAATAAAGCTACTCTCAAAATGTCTTTTCTCATGTGTGATCACTGATGTAACGAGAGCATAGGGTTTTTAAAATAATTTGTCATGCAGTAATTGTCATCATTCCCATGCTACATTTTTCTCTATAAGATTAGGAAGCAATGGCATTCTTTATGCTTAATGGCACAAACAATTATAGTACTGACTTGGCACTGGTTTGCTGCTTTGGCTGGCCCTGATGCTGCTGGTTTTTAAATTGGCTGCAAAGCAGCCTGTGGGACCGATGTATAATCAGTCGTCTGTTGGCACGTGGTTCTGGACAGCCTTTCTCCTTTGACTCATCTCTGATTGCAGGGAATTTGCTATTGGCTGGAGCTCACTGCAGAGTATGGCTGTATGCAAGTTCCTTATGAGCTATATGCAAAGTCCCTTTTATGGCAAAAGCAAATAGTTTCACATATAGCAGGAAAATATGCACCATCCCAATTTACTGTTTCATTGCTCCTTGGGCTTTCTTTCTGAATTTAATATCATAAACTCTTTCTAATGTTCCAAGTTCAAAATCTGTGTGACTGGGTTTTGCCAAATAGTGCTTATACTGTGCTTAGACATTATGCTGCAGAAGTTGAGGCTGAACCAAACTGAGCATCCTTGCAGTGCTCTTCTGTGGCTGAAATGACTTCAGCCTCTGTAAGTGTTTCTTGGGGAACACAGTAAGAGCCCAAGCAAGGAAATAGGAGGAGACAGGCCAGATCATTAATATTGTAGTGCCTTCTTTTGTACTGTATTTATGGTTCCCCTTAGGCAGAGACCTTTGGGAATTGGAGAGTCCATTAGTTTTGGCAATCCCATTGAATTGAAAATGGAGAAAGTTGCTGAAGGAGTTGTAGAGAAGGTCAGTGTTCCTATTTGGCCATCTGAAAATGTCAGTGCTGCTCCCTTAAAATGGATATGGCTTTGTAAGCATCTGCTAGAGTAACATTTATACCCTTGAACTGTCTGTGTGTGATTACAAGTCACATCTGGCTTATCACATCTGTGTAAAGCATAGTGTAAATAATTATGTGCAGTAATATTTAAAGCACAGTGAAAAATGTGATTTATTTCTGTGCTGGAGGTATGGAGGGCTTACCTGTAAGGTGTAGGGCAGAAATCTGGGAGCACTGCACTGTGGCTTGAAGAGCACCATTCACATAGTAATTTCTGGGGGAAACTCAAAAGTTTTGTGCAGAATTGGAAAAAACAATGAAGAGGCAAGTAGAGGCACAAAGCTATCTGCAGTCAGCATTCATAATGTCTTTTCACTTGCTATTTTGTTACTGTGCACTTTGACTCTTCTGCCTTGATATCTCCTGCCTGAACACGTGTGAAACTGTCTGTCTTCATCTGGGAAGCAAAACCTGTGCACACCTAATGCTGTACCAGGAAAAAAACCACACCTCTTCTGTTTCTGTGATGGTCAACTTCAGTTCAGTTTTTAAAATCTTTAAAGAGTTGTTAATGTGGTTGGAAAGATGGCCTTTTAGTTGTACTCACTAACTTATCAGCTTCTCCAAATATATACCCACTTTCTCCTTTCTGAATTTTTGTTTGCCCTGATAACAGTGCTCTGCATTGACCCTGAGCTTACCAATGAGGCTGGTTGCATTTTTTTCTCTTGCTGTCTGACTTCTGCTATATTTAAAAATGCCTTTTCACCAGTTGTAGGTGTTGATTTCTATCAACTTAATTTTAATGAGTCTTGTGTCAACATATTGTGTCATTTTTTGAAACTTGTGCAGGTTTTTGTATGAAAGCTTACCACAGATACAATTAAACCCAAGAAAGCAAAAAACCTTTCAAATTTGAAGGATTAAATACTATTAATTATTTTCCAAGTTAATAGCACTTTATTTTATGTTTGGAATAACCTGACTGGTACTACAGAGGGAAAGTGGTTGAATTGATGGTATATTGCAGGGTGTTAAGGCAATCACACAATGGCTGAGGAGGATCTGTGGGGTTTGCTGCATCCAGAACTGTTTAGGCTCTTTGCACAGGGATGACTGTATTGAGCCATAATGATTCCAAAGCTGCAATTACTGCAAAATGAAAACATAGCCCTTTAATTTGGGTAGATGCTTCTGGTAGATACTCTGTGGACTGAGCTGTCACTACAGCCTGCAAGTTGTAACATTCACCAGTGTTTAAACCATGCTGTGTATTAACCAACTTATTGTATCCATTTTCTCCCAAGTGCAAGACAAGCCAAGAAAACTTTCATTAAAGAAATGATCCTGCTAATTTAAGGTGGAGTGAACTCGTGTGAAGTAATAATTTGGCTGTGGTGTGCTTTACAGTAGTACCTCCTGGAAGGACCTGCTGTCAGGCTGTGCAGGAGCTGGAGCTGGTGGACGTGTGAAAAGTATTTTATTATAGCTGAGTGGCAGTGATGGAAGAATCAGTGTTGCTAAGGCATGCTTATAATTCTAACTCTCCAAGTGCCTTCCAGCACATGGACTGTTTCTGGTGCTGTCATGCTGCCCATTAGAGAACCAGCTCTTCAGCAGTCTGAGCAGAAATCATTTTGCCTGCTTGGTGCCAGAGGAGATCCTGTGCAACAGTGCTGTCTTATCACTCTCTGACGTGGTGGAACAATACTTCATCCCAGTCAGGGATGTTTATGATTTGAATAAGGCCAGGAAATTCTTGAAAGTGAAATGCAGGAAACCTTAATTTTTGCTTTTGAGACCAGAGATCAGATTTCATGTTTCTCTTCTAAAACAAATGTGCCTGAAGAACGGTGAATGTTGTTGTAGTTGCTTTCATGTTAGTAAATGATGGTATTTTCAGAAGACCACAAAATACTGAGGATACTGGAGGGGGGAGACCTAGTTCACATAAAATTTATTCCCAGTTAAGTGCCTCTTCCTGCTAGCTGCTCCTAGCTGTGTCCCCAGGCTGGGGCACCAGCTGCATGGGTGGAATAGCTGTGCACCACATCTTTCCTGCAAACACCTCCTGTGACCCACTGGTAGTTCTGAAACAGCTGGAGTGAACTGCACCACTGCTGTGCTCAGGAAACCCCTGTTCCTGCTAGTGACCCCCACATTGCTCTTATTGTAGAATTGAGCCTATATTTCTGTTTCTCCTTTCATCTGGACTGTTTTCATCTTCTATTGATGAAATGGGCTGTAGCTGAAACTGTATTTCTGTCTGGAATGCTATTTAATTAGAATAAATGATCCAGTGTGTACGTAAGGTTATTTTTCTTTAATAAATCTTTTCTCCATGTGTATATTCAATGACAAAACTAATTAGGAATGACAAACATGTAATTCAATAGGTTAGAGGGAAAGATTTGTAATGCCTCTTGTACTGCTTTTCATAGCCAAATTGTGGACACTGTGCGTTCTTTGTTTGCTCTGTCACCTTGAAGTTCAACTTACCAAATTTAGCTCAGCGTTCTTGTGTTTTTGTAATTTGTGCTGTTGGCCATCTCAGGGTTCTTATTTCAATTACATTTTTATCTCACTGGTTCTTTTTTATTAAGTTACCCTCCTTATAAAAGTTAATTTTAATTAACTCAAGTTATAAAGAAGTTATAGAAGTTGTAACTGAGATATGGTAACATAAATTTTCACTAAAATGTGCATTTAAAAGAAGAATGGAAAGTTTATTTCTTTTGCTATTTAATTAAAAGTTAAGAATCAGATGTGCAAGTTGAAGGGAAAAAATAAAATGTGCTTAATAGAGTTGAAATGAAATATTCTGTACTCTTCATAGTTTTTTTTTTTTGTTGTTGATGTGCTGTTTTTTGGGTTTTTTGCAAATTATGTAACTTTCACCATCAGGTTTTTCATTCTTTACTGTCTGAAGTGATGCATCACACCTGCTTCTGATGTCCAGGGACAGCTGTTTCTCTTTTTTTTTTTTTCCTTTTAAGAAACAAATGTTGTTGTCATTGGAATCAGTTGTGAAACTTGTAGGGACTTTCTGGTACAGGTTTAGGCTTTTGGGAGTCTCAGCCTGGCAGTACTCTCATTTTCCTGGGCCCTTTGCTGTTCCTGCAGGCTGTAGCACTCACTGCCTTGCTGTGACATACTCCGACTCCTCTGTCTCTTCTGCACAGAGTAGAGAGCTTTTCTTCTTTACTATTTTAAACAACTGTGTTATTTTCCATTTTGTCACCTCTCACAGTGGAAGATAATTTTTATATAAAACCCCTGATTTCCTTCTCAGTTCCCCCATACCAGATGCAGTTAATGATGAGAATGACACTGGAGTTGTCACTGCTGACCCACATTTCCTGCAAAGGTGTGGTGCAGTGCTGAATGAGCAGGAGGAGCCTGGTGCTGTAAAAGATGCTCCTTCTGCTCTGAAAGCAGAAAAGGCCAGAAGAGTTGCTTTGTCCTTGTGCCAGGACTGATAGTCTTCCCTCTCCTGGAGTTTCTTCAAGCCTTTCTTCCCTGTGCCAAGAGCACCTTTGTACATTCCTCTTCAAGTACAGTTCTTGCAGTGAGGCCAAGATAACCTTTCATGTTTGTGTCCAAGTTGGACCTACCTTAAAATCTCCTGCAGGTACTAAATCAGTTCAGCTACCCCAGTAAATTTCTCTGGAGAGAAGCCAAGGGAAGGAATCAACATTGTTTATAAACTTTCAAAATATATAGTAAGTACTTTTTCCCTTGACTTGGTGATTTACTTCTATTCATTGTTAATAAGTTAATGTGGAGAAACATTGGGTTTGGTGCCAAAAATCATCAGGAATATAACCCAGAGCAATTTTTAAGGGCACAGCTTTTAAACAAGCTTCTGGAAGAAGCATTATTTGACAGCACAAAAGTGAAATAACCCAGTTTGTTATTTTAATCTCGTATCTCCACTTCTGGTGTTCTGTCTTGTGGATGATTTGCATTCAGCTGAGGCTTTCGCTGATGGGTTACCATAAATGGCTCAAAACCAGATTGTTCCACTTACATACAGCAATTTTTGTGTGTAATTAGAATAAAGCCAGGCAACTTTCTGAAATAGCTCTTTTCACCTGATTAAACTTGGAGTCATTGTTACTGAAATAAAACAGTTGGCTTTTTAGAAGTCCGTGGGCTTTTTTGCTCTGTTAAAGATAGGAGTCACTGGTCTTTGGAAAAGGCATTTCTTGAATATGCATGCTTTTTTAAAATTTAGATGAACTCTTATAGGTGAGAATTTGAAATTCACCAGTTTTGTACATATATTTTAAAAATATTCAATCCCAAGATACGCTTTGAAGAGCAGTGGTGGTCTTTATAAAATGGAAAGTTGATTAGATTTTGCTCTTGCTTATTTTGATGACTTGGAGGAGACTTTGTAGGCAATGGTACAACTGATTTTTCATTGCAAATGGAATACCATGCTTGTACAATTTATCCTCCAAATGAGGAAAGATCAGTAGCAACCTTGGTAATGGATCAGAAGTTCAGCTGACGTTGGGGAAGACTAAGCTAATAGATGCTGGGTGCATGCAGAGCAAGAAAGCAAACAGCTTTTTGGAGTGGTTTACCCTTGTCAAATGGAAAGAATATGCAGCAATCTAACTCCACAAGGCAGTCCCTGATGTGTGGCTCACAGCACAAGCACAGGAAGGATTGTTAGAGGCTTTCCTCACTGAGCCCTTCCCAGGCAAAGTGTCACTGGGGTATTGCAGCCCCTACCCCACACATGCAGAAAGCCCTCGTTGTTTTCACCATCTCCCAAGTCGTGGTGCTTTATTCTTCACCAGTTTGCCCCAAGGTGTGCTGCTTGCTGAAGGCCTCCAGACAGGGGAAGCTCTCTGGTCTGAGAGGCTGCAAATCTCTCTCACCTCATTACTGCTGCAGAGGGAGATGTGGGTGATGGAGAGCAGACACAGCTATCCTTTGAGTATGTTGTTTGAGCAATCTCCTTTTTTGGGCTAGGATAGGGTCTTCTCCTGACCCAGCAGCATGAGTTAAGGCTGAAAACCAGAACAGACAGGGCTTGTAAAAGGGTTTCTACTGTCTGGTAATTTTCCTGCCATTCTGGTGAGACCTCACAGCAAAGTTAGTGACAACTGCTTGTGTGCCAACCCTCATTTATGGGTAAACTGGTTTGGTATCACTGTATAAACTCTTCTTAGAGCCTTCACAGCCCAACAGCTCTGCTCTGGGGCTGTGTGTGCTTGCTGTGGTGGTAGCAGTCCATGATTGGAGTGCTGAAAAACGAATGTCAGAATAATTCATTTTCAGAAAATGCAAATTAATCCAAAGTAAGTCAAGTTAATGGAACAGAAATCTAGGTAGCAGATAACTGATAGAAATTTCCTGTGGGATTCCCATCTCTGTGGGAGGTTGCTGTACATTACAGAAATAGAAATGCCTTTTTTTTTTTTTTTTTTTTTTTTTTTTTTGCAAAAAAAGCACATAAAAAGGTTGAAAACAGTTTAAAGAAAATAAGAAACATCTGTCTTCCTCCTCACCCTTTTTTGTGTAGGTTATTAGCCACTTCCCTGCTAAAACAGATTGTCATATTTTACTCTTTTTTTTTTGTGTGTGTGTATAAGTTTAATATGGAAAAGCACCGGCCAACTGCAAGCTGCTCTTGCATTTTGATTTTCCTGTGTGATAGCATTTGGAGAGAAAAAATGAAGACAAGAAGCTTTCTGTTTAAATTTTATAACTAAACTTTGAATCTCCAGCTAGGTTACTTATGACAGCTTTCTTCAGATTTCCTCTCCAGCTATATTCTTATTGACCATTTGAGCTGCAGTTAAATATTTGCCTTTAGCTGGTGGTCATCTTGGAACAGGCAGAGGATGTTGCTGGCACATGTCTGAAGGCAAAAGAGAAGAGCAATGAGGCCATTCTACCCTGGGCAGCTCTCCAGAGGAAGTATTACACGCTTGGCTTTCATGGCCTGATATGTGAGACCTTGTGATTTGACTACTTGAAGTGGTAAAACTCAAAGTCTGGTTTGAAGTACAGTTGGTTTTGCCTTGTGCAGCATGGACTGTCTGTGCTAGTTGTAAGAGGTACATTGCAGTGATATTATTTAGTGTCTAATTAGCATTTTCTCTCAAAACTATCTCTAGCTGCCTCTTTACTTAGGTGAGTGTTACATCCACATTAACTTTTGAAAACGAGCCTGCCTTGTGTGGGGTCAGGATTAGTTGCACATGATCTCATTTATTGTTTGGGAAACCGAGTCAAGAAATTATTTATCCAAACACTTATAGCTGCTCCTCATCAGGCAGGATGGGTGCCTGGATGCTGAATCTTCTGCCCTAACCCCTGTCCATGCTGCACGTGTGCTGTCACCTAAAGGCAGCTTCCCCTACCAGGATATTTGAGCTTCACTATGCTTCGATGCCCTCTGCTGCTCTGTTCAAATACTGCTGTCTCCTTGCTAGCCAAGGAACATGCATCATTTTGTTCTACACTTCTTTTTTTCACTAGAAATTAATTGGCCCAGTAGCTCCCCTGGTGAAAGGTTGCTAGTAACAAGGATTAGAGTAAGGGACATTAACTACTGAAAATTATTTTCTTTGAAGACGTTTTTTCACGTCTGAAATTCTGACATGATTCAGACTAAGATTATGGGGTTTTCTTGTTTTATAGCCAAGGTAGATTATATATATGTACATACAAGTAGTTTTTGTTTCTGTTTTCTTAAGTTTCTGCCTATACAGCATATAGGACTTGATATTCAAAAGTAGAGAACCATTTCAGATTCCTGAAATCAGGAGCTATGGGTTTTGATTTGGGAGCTTGAAGTCATCCATGAATTGCATTGTAGATGCTTATTCTTTTCCTGTGGTTTTGTTGGTTTTGGCTTTGATTTTTTTGACATTCCCCTCCTTTCCTCTAAAATTTTTTGCTTTATGCCAGTTTGTTTGGTAGGTTCATGCTCTGGTTACTCCTGTCCTCTAGAAAGAAGCCTTAAGGCTGTAAACCATTAACCTGCACATTTAGCTGTGTTGGGGGCCTATTGTTGCTGTATGGTGCCAGTTGCAGTGATCTTTGTATTTAAAATTTGTGGATTAAGATTCCTTCCTGCAGTTTTGGTTTCTTCAGTGGTTCTTTCTAGCTCTCAGGAACACCCATAATAAAATGTTACATTAGACTTGGTTTTCCATATTATTAAGATAGTCACAGGAGTTGAAAGGAAACCTACTATTACATGATGATTGTGACCTTATGTATATCAAATTAATCCAGTTTACCTTTGCCTCGAGCCAAGCAGTTCTTTGTGCTTTTTGTGAGAATTGTGTGCTCAGTGTCTCATTTGAATTTGTCCAATTTCAGCTTCCAATGGCTGATTTGTTATACTATCCTACAATTCATAGATATAAATAAACTTCTAGGATCTGTGATTTGCTTGTGGGAAGGTATTTGCCATGCTGTAATCCTGTGTTCTGTCTGCTCTTGAAGGTCCATAGGTAAGACATTGTCTCCAGTCTTAGGCCACTTTTATTATTACTTTTTGGACCTTCAGCTGTTCAAAAACTTATAAAAATATAGCAACCAAAGTGCAGTAGTAATTATTTTCTTATTCTTGGTGAATGCTCACCTCAGCTGTTTTCATTTATTAATTAGTAATTATACCTACTTCCAGTTCCCTTTGTTGATCCCTTAATGAGAGTTACTTGAAATCTGCCACTCATTTGCATTCATTTATCAAATGATTGATATACATATATTGTACATATACATTGATTATGTAAATCTTGATTTTAAAGCTATGCCTACCAGATCAAATGCTCTGCAAAAGTTAAGCAGTTTTATAATTACCATTAAGCCTTCCAGTCACACCTGGTACCAGAGTGTGGCATCAGGTTTATTTGACAGGACCTCTTCTCTGTTGGTGCAGAGCAAAGTTTTCTTGGTTCTCTGCTTATGCTCTTCTGTTTGTGAGAAGCACATGATTTCCCTTATCTGTATGGAACCATTACCTTGGCACAGACAGGGAAGGCAATTTATAATTCTGTTTTTAAGATAGGCTGTCAGCAAATCCTGTCCTGACCACTCTTGAGAGTATCTTATACAAAAAAATAATTGTTCCTAGATGGGTGATTGATGTAGCAGAACTGATAAAAGTTACATTGTTTAAAAGTGTTTATAAATCACCCTGTCCATATGTTCATTTCCTGTAATCTGTCATTATGGTTTCAAACATAATTGTGAGAGACACAAAACTGGCTTCGTAGCACTCAGGAATGAGGTTTGCTTCCATTTGGTCTACGTTGAAAGGTGGCTCAAAGCAAAAATTATAATCCTGGAATACCATGTACGTTACAGCAGGATATCTTTGCTCTGTGGTTTTGAATTACTGAAGGGCGTAGTCTGTCTTTAGAGTTTTTCCCCTAGCATTGCTGGGATTTATGCAAAGTAACTGGGCCAGTTAAAGGGATTGCTTGGCAGAGAGGACCATGTTTTTTAAATACAATTCTTTTTCTCACTTGGGAGACTAGCATTATGACAAGCTGGGTTTACAGTCAGTGTTGAGTGGGGATTTTGGCTCTGTCTGACACAGGTGGGCTACCAGAGCACTGTGGTGTGATCACAGCACAGAGCTCTCTGCTCTGTTCCTGAGGATGCTTCCCAGTGTCTCAGCTAGACCCAGAAGCTGAATGAGGGAGCAGTTACTGCAGCAAGAGTGAAATCTGAAATACTCTCTTCGTGCAAGATTTTTGCATTGCAAGGGATGGAAAAATAGTTTTGGAGAAGCAGTCTAACTTTTACTATCTTTTAGTTCTTTTTCAAACTCATCCAGGAGCATGATGGAGGCAGAGCATTACTCTGTTACAAAGTGCCCCTACTCCAGGGTCTTGCTAAAACAGGAGGATAGGTAGAGCATAAACAGTTTGTAAACTCTGTTTGTCCCCTGGGTACCCCACCATAACTGGAGATGGGTTACTGACCTTCAAGCTGTGCACATTTTCTTCCAGTTAAAGATTACTCCTTTAAAGAGGCAAAATAATGCACACAATACTATTCTCTTAAGCTGCCATGCATTGTTCCAGAAGTATTATTAACTGTCTACACATCCTATCCAATTTTCCTTAGTCACAAGTCTTGTTAAGGAATCTGCTCTTTGCCAGGCTCCATCAAACTGTGTGAGACTATTCTGCACAGTGCACAAGGACAACATTTGAATTAAGTATGGTAAAACCAGGAAAGTAATTTTCTTTCCTTTCTGTCTATTTTTTTAGCACTTTTCTGTTGTGTGGGTAAATTTTCAGCTCTCTCACTTTGTATAAAGGGTTTGTACTGATAGACTGAGATCTTCTACTGACATCTGTGTCAGTTAAGTAAAGCACTTCTTTATTGCAAACTTGTTTGTAAGGAGTAGATTTGAATGAGTTCATAACTGTAAATGCAAAAAATGTGTCATTTAAGAGACACATGCAAGTTGTCTGTACTGGGAGATTTGATTTTAGTCAAGAACTAAGGAATAGCTTGGGTTCTGAAATAGGATTTGGGGATATAATAAAAATTGTTAGCTATGCAATTGAAAAGTATCCCTTAAGTCCAACTCAGGATGTGCTTCTTTCTCTCCATTTGAAAAATTGGAAAGAAATAACATATTTTAGTTGTGTTGTTCAGTAAAGCAGGAATTATTACTGGTGTTATAAAAGGTCAGAGTACATGATCAGCCCATCTTCTCAAACAGCAAATCAGTGCTTTATTCCTGTTTTCCAACAGAGGATTTTTTAGCTGCTTCAGGTGTTATGCTCATGCATTGTATCAAAAGATGGTAGGTGTGATGCTACATTTCAGTGCTCTTTTCTTTGTCAATCCCTTTATTAGCATTTTATAGTTATAGAAGAGGATTCCTTTAAAAACATTTACTGTTAACTGAGGAACTTTCTCTTGGGAAAACTGTTGGTAGTGTCTAAACAGTTATATGCCAGCAAAATTGGATTTTTGTATTTTTCCTTAATGCATCTCTGATTTAGATTTGTATTCACTTTGTGTGTGTGCAGACACACTTGAGATCTGCTTTTAATTACTGGATAGGATTTACAAATCAGAAATGCAAACACAAGCACACAGCTTTTTAATCATATGTAAGTCACCTTTCAAAAACTGTCAAGGAATCATATTTTTAGAAGCCTATTATTTGTATAGACACAAGTAATGCAATAGCTCAGTCTTTGAGATTATGAACATGCTTATGATGAGAATATTCTTGGCATAAGTCAGGAGTATTATATAATAAGGAAACAATGTCTTTTTATACTTTTCTTCCAAAACATTCCCTAGTGAGAACTAGGCGAAAAAAACCCCATAGGATTGCCTATGAATAGATCCCCTTGCAACATGATAACTTCAGCCAAATTACACAAAGTAGATTTAAAATCCTTCTCATGTTTTCATAGTTATGTTTTTAAAACCCTCTATTGGCATCTAATACAAATTCTGATTGTGTAACTGTAAGACCCAGACCAACAATGTATAGATGGTGTTAAACTGTCCCTCTGGCAGTAGGGATGCCTAAAAGGCAGGAGACCCAGGTGTCAAAAGCAATAAAATGTTTGAGTGAGGTAAAATAAAAACAGTGGGATTAACCCAGATTTACCTGGTGCCCCAGAACGTTCAGAAAAGCGGTGCTGAGGCTGAGGAAGATGTCTGCTGTGGGTTTCTGATTGTGTGCACCACAAATGCAAAGCCTAACTTAAGGTCAGATCCTCTGTAAGGCAGCTTCAGAAAGGTCAGTGACCTGCTGGAACAAGGTGTGTCAGAAGGACAGGGAAGGGACTGGCCCCTCAACAGTTCAGGTTCAGAAAATAGGTGAGTGGTAGGTGGTTACCCCTCTTCACTCTCTGCTTCCCCTGGGACTTTAGTAGCTCACACAAAATTCAGCCCAAGACCTTCTACATGGCCATGTGGAACTGCTGAGAGCTGAGGTGAAGCCAAGTGAAGATGAATGTGGATGTAGCAGCTGTTGCCTGTGTTAATGATGGTTCCCAGTGTTTCATGAGTAGCTTCTAAAGAAAGCTGTTAATCCATGGTGGCCAAGAGAGTGAGAAAATATATTGGTACAATAGGTGGTATTTATAGTGTAAATGAGGATTTGGGAGTTAAGTTAATGATCTGAATTGGGCAGGAGCTGTTCATCAGCAAACTTAAAAGCCTCAAAAGAGAAGTAGTTTTTGGGTGTGCAGTATATCTGTTTCCAGACAGGCCTTCTGGGAATAGGTATATATATCCAGCCTCCAGAAGACAGAAGACTTGATTCAACCAGGCTGCTTTTATATTAAATAAGAAACACAAAATTGATTTGTGATAAAAGAGTAGAGCAAAACAGTAGTTAGATCATTTGAAGGATGCTGCTTGGAGTGGGAAATATATTGTGAGATAACGTGCTTTGGAAGGAGCCTCCCTCTGGCAGGCCTAAACCAGGACACACATCTTGGAAAGAGCAGATAGCTGAGTGATGGATCTTGTCTCTGAGCCAAATATGAGATGTTGCAAGGCCTAGGGATTAGAAAAGTGGAGGCCTTTTGTTATTTTTATGTTCTGAATCCTGACTGCTTCTTCAGAGTAGCTGTACCTTAGTCCCTGTCCCCCACTGCAGTGTCTGGTACAGATCAAAAGGGGAATGGCTCTGGAAGACACTGTGATCTGTACTGGGCTTCCAGGCAGGATCAGTTCCAAGTGAAATATCCTGGTGGATATTTGTCTAGCTTGTTTTTAAATCTATTTGTTGACCAGGATGGCAAAGCCTTCCAAATCCAGTGTTTCCTTATTGTTGCAGTAAGCTTCCCTTATTGTTTGTTATTCTTATCTGGCTGCTGCTGTGGCTTTGAACATACAAAAGGGAAAGGAGAATGAGATCACAAGCCAAATTTATTCTTTTACAATTAGCTACATGTCATCTCTACAAAGGCTGAGAAGCTTGTGCTTTATTTTTTAGCCTCTGAGTTGAAATCTCATGAGTACTCAATCTGAGTACTCAGATAATTGTTAATAGAGCTGAATGATGTGCATGGAAAAAGTATGGAATTTATAGATGTGGTGCATCAGTGAGGAAAAAATATGGGTGCTGATCTGCCTTTGTGCTCAGCGAGATAAATATGATAAAATAATTATGCTGTGGTCTTTGAGTTGACTGATAAATGGTGAGCAAGATCTTTTTTTAAGGAAAAAAGGCCTCTTCTGAGGATCTATTTTAAGAACAGAAAAAAGTAATGCCATAAAATGTGGAACATTCAAAAGTGTTTGAAATTTGACAGTGGATAAACTCGTATAAAATCTGTTAACTGTGTGTTGTGGACTGCACAGCTCATTGATCTCCTAGCTCTCTGGAAAGCTTCACTTAATTAATTTAGCTTTATATATTTCAGTGGAAAAAAATGTGTGCAACCAAGCAGGAAGTTGTTTCAGGCTTTCAAAATAAATTTGTATATGGAATATGGGAAAAGACATAAAAGATATCTTTCTCTTTCATGCCAAAAAAAGGAACTTTGCTATGCTAAAGATGTTGAAAAAAACACCATTTAAAATGTATGTGTGTATGTGTAAAAATGTATTCTTAAGTGGATCTTTTTTGAGGGTATTTGAAGAAGCATAATTCTAGACCCTAAACAAATACTTTATAGCCAGAGGAGACTGGTAAAAGAAATGAAACTGGGAAAAGTATGCAGGAGATTTTTCCCCTCTTCTTTGATCTTTATCTGCCCATATGTATAAGAAATCACATCCATGTCTATAGTTTGGCTGTATCTGACATGGAATTCAGAGGTTCTTGTAGGTCCTATACAAAACCCAACAAAGTGAGTGACTCACTTTCCATCAAATACAATGGCTTTGATATCAACCTTTATTCACTAAGTGCCTGACAGTGATAGTTTGGTTGTTTTTCATTTACCAGAGCATATCGCAGAATTAAAAACAAAATGGTTAATTTCCACAAATTTTCCTTAAGTCCAAATGCTAATAATAAAACCCAGAACCCACAAAACCCCCCAAAACTCCTCCCTTCTTCAAACCCTTCAAATACAAGCAACCAGGGAATTTTATAAATAGATATTCTTACCTTTACTACAAAAAATTCATGCGGAAGTCCTATCTTGGAATAAGCTATTCATTAGTTGGCTTGGCAGAAGGAACATAATCCAAATGAATGAGCTGCCAAAAGTATTTTTAGTGGTTTTATATGTTGCCCATTCAAATCTTGGAAAATTTCTTCAGAAAATTGGACAAACTGACCACTCATTTTTATGGGCTTTCACAAGATCTAAAAGGGAAAAACAACTATTGTATTTAGCATCTGTTAATGGAGGTTTCAGGCTACAGAACTTGAGAAGGTACTGCTGGGAAGCTAATACAATAACCATAAAATATTGGACTGATAATAGGAAACACTGGCACTGAGCAGATATGGAAAGAGTCATGCTAATATTCCATATCCAGGCCTGCTGCCCTGTGCCGAGTGCTAAAGATACTGTGGTGAAACATACACAGTAGTAGAGATCTGGAACAAAATCAGAGTCAAACTCAAGATAGATGAAATTGTCTTTTTCTCCCATGACTGCTATTCATTGGATAATTGTGTCTTTGGAGAATTAAAAGCCAGGAACTTGGACACAGAAGAAAAAGCAAGTTGTGCTAACATTTTTCCAAATGGGGAAATATATGTCTTTACCCCACATGTGTAATTAAGCCCTCATCTTCCTTTATTTGAAGTCAGTGGCTTTTTCTGTTTCTCTTGCTTCTTTGGGAATTGGACCTAGACCTGTGCTGCCATTGTAACTGTTCCCTAGACAAGTTTTTTTCTCCCCAAGCTGGAAGCTAGAAAATCAATAAAAGGAAAACTATTCACCAGATATCAAATGAGTTTCAGTGGATTATATTTTATTTGACTTAAAGTGGAAAGGAATGACAAGAGAATATTACATTTTTAATCCCACATAAAACACATTTCTGGGAAACTGTTCTCTGCACACTGACCATTTTTTCCTCTGCAGCAGTCTTTTTTAAACCTGTACATAACTTATATCCAAAAGCTGCCCTCAGAACTTCTGCACATTGAAATACTCTGCAAGATGAGATATAGGCAGGAGATTTTAATGTTTGGAATTTTTTTTTGATTGGTTGGTTTTCTGGATTTTTTTTTTTTTTTAATTACCTAAAGATAAAACCAACAAAAAAAGCACCAAACCTTTCCTGACAAATTTAAGTGTGTTTTGCTGCTTGTGAGGGAGCATAGCTGGAGGAAGCTTGAGATGTCAGAATTGGTACAAGCTTTTGGCTGTGAATAACCAGAGATCAAACAAAAGTTCCAGCTCTGGTGGAGCAGAAGCAGCTTAAGGACCCATTTGACTGGTGCAGATGCCCACCAAGGAGGGTTCCCAACACCTTCAGGTCAGGCTGCCCTTGTGTAAAGCAACCCCTTCCAAACAATGAATGAAACTGCTCTTCAAGGGCAGGAAATCAGCTGGAGCCAGTGGAGCTGGGCAAATTTAAATACTAAATTTGTCTCTAAGTTGAGATGAGTAATAAAAAGAAACACTGAAATTATATTTTCATTTTGGATCAGTTATACCCTTGTTTAATATCACCCAAAGATCAGCTCATTGTTAAAGGGGCAAGAAGTGCTTTCTCTGAGAAGAAACTCACCTGGCTAAATTTGATTTATGCCACAGTAAAGAGGCACCATGATCAAGCTGACAAGTTTGAGAGTTACTTTGGGCTGAATATCAGTCATACTGCTTTTCAGTTATAGGATTAGTAAATCTTCTCCTTCAATGTATTAATTTAAAATGCCTCTTCAAAAAGTGATATCTGCCTTAAAAATCAGGGGTAACAAATACATTAAAATAATTGCATAAAATAATTCCTTTCAAAATTTATGAGTTTGTCTCCATTTATAGAAATAGAAATTAGGATTCATATAATTGCTGTCATCTAACAATATGGATTTAATATTTTTCCTTTTGACATTTGTTCTGTTGCCAGGCTGTATCTGCTTATGGTCTGTGATCTGCTTTGCATTAAGTTTATAGAAATATTACCATTAAAAGTGCTACATGTAGTATTAAATAGCAGGGTGAGGCAGGAGACATGAGTAGAATCACTTGTTCACAAATGAGGAGCTTGGATGCCTCATCTCAGTGATAGGGTATAAATACCTATAATCAAATCATTGGTCTGGCACTGTGGATAATCCTGGTATGAAATTGAGGCAGGCAGGAGTGCAATATCCCAATATCCAGGGTTATGAATATTGCAGATTATGGATAGACAAAATGCACAAGAAAGACTTTCCTATACTGGCTGCTCTTGCTACAGTTTATTCTTCTGTCAGTATTTCCCCTATAAACTCCCTTTATTCATAGGCTTGGCAGTTAGCCATAAAATTTTGCTTCTAGCAGGAACTTGGCAGGCAGTGTCTCAAGTCAGGAAAATTATTTTAAACAAATTTTTAAAATATATGTGTTGGGGCTCTTTTAAAAGTTAGAGGTGCAGTATTTTTTTCTAAGAAAAAGGATTGGTTTCAGTGGGTTTTTTCATTGTAAATTCTGTAAACATTTCCTTAAAAAAAGGAAAAAAAATGTTGTAACCAAATAGTGAAAACATGACTTTTCTCTCAAAATCATGTGTGTGAAGGTACAGTGCACATATGGGTCAATGACTTGTGTATTTGTAAGTGATGGTTTTTAGGGTATTGCTTTAAATCAAATACCTCATGTGTCACTGTGATGGAATAAAGCTTGCTCATGATGTTATAAACTGTTAGGGAAATAGTATGCACCATAAGTGATTTTAAATGCTCACTGTCCCTCTTGATTTACTTTTCCATAACCTGTCTGTAAGTTTTGTATACAAGAGTCTTGGAAAATCAACCCTTCAACAAGTTCAGCACAATGCACTAATTAATGAGGTTGTGTGAGCAGTGGTGCCATTTTTGTCAATTGTTGTATGGTGGGAATGCACTCAGACTGTGGGAGCAGAACAGCTTTTCTCTACTTTAGAGTTTGCAGTGGAAATTTGGGCAAATGCCACCTGGACCACAGAAATCAGCAGGAGAGATTTCCATGGTGGTTGTGGTTCTCACAGCTCACCTGTAGGCTGAGAAACAATCCCCCCATGCTCTCCCCTGGCACTTTTCTCCCACAGTAAACTGTAAGTTTGCTGCCTTGATGGTTTTAATCTAGAGGTTCAGAAGTTGATAGCATTCCTGCCATAGCTCTCCTTAGCCTGGAATGACTTCCTCAAATACTGTCAAGTGGGTCACATCAAATGAACACATCAAGAAGGACATGAGGAGTCCTAAACCAGCACAGGAATTTTATCAAAAGGAGATGAGGCTATGATAGGTACCTGACCCTCAGGAGAAATGGATTTCTTTTTGCTTGTACTGTTTTTTTACATGGAAAGCATTATTTAAAAGCATTGAAAAATAAGTAATCACAGAAGACCCCTGAAAAATAGGCCTAAACCGGGAAGATTTTGCATATTTGACAGTGGCACCAATGTTCTCCTGTGTGATCTTTGAAAGCTGATGGTCCTCTCCTTTCACAGACATAATGCCCATCTTTTCATCCATGTTACTCTTGTTTTTCCACTGCATGCACTGAAGTGAGACCAATTTTAAAAATTGCATGGTAAAGCATTTAAAAGAACCTTCATTTGGATGTTTGCAAATACATTTAATAAGTTAATTGAAAAAAATAATGCCAGATATATTTCCCAGAAATTGGAATCTCTATTTCTATTATGCACCTGAGGCATTGTGCATGTTGCACTCTGGCTGACCTGCCACACTGTTTGTGCTGGATGGGGAACATGTGGTGTGCTGTGTGAAGGTGGAAAAATCCACTGTATCCAGGTGCAAATTTTGAATATGCATTCAGTAAAGCTTTAATTCAATATTACCATTTTATGAACTCCAGGAAATATATGGACTGGTGTTAATGCAAATATATGAGTAGGCCCAGAGATAACTAACATAGCAAAATGTCTTGAACATTGTCTTCCCCATCACACTTTGTACCTACTGTAGATGCCCATATTTGAAAGGGCCAATGTTAGAGTTGCAAAACAGGAGGTGGAAGAGCTCTAAAAAGTGCATGAAATTTTGCCTTCAGGCACTGAGATAAAATTCTCAGCTGTGCTACTCTCACAAAGCACTTCATCCTTCTTCCTGAGGTCAGATTCTCATCCATAAAATGGATATAATGCATAACCTTACAAAGATGTAAAGAAAAAGTTTAAAGACTTATTGTATTTGTATTGTGAAAATGTCTATGCCAAGTTTTCTTTACCCGACTACATACAAGGGCTGAGTGTTTAAATACCATATTGTGCAGAATGTTTTCTAATTGATAAATTATTTTAGTACATACTAGGATATAACTTTTAAGTTCTTCATTGGGAATATTATTATAATCAGCGATTAAAAAAATAATATAATGTTTCTAATAAACTTTTTTAAGCACCCCCATTCCTTCTTTTTTGCCCATTTTAAAATTCTACCTTTATCTCTCTTCCAAGCTCTGGCAAATGTTTGCCTCAAGGTGACTACTGAGAAAGTGGGCAGAGTGTGCTACAATTAATATTGGTTTATTGGTTATGTTTCCTTTCAGAACCTCTGTGTGTTTTCCAGGGTCTGTGGCTTTTGAGCTGTTTGCCAGCTACACGTGCAAATCTTCAAGTTCTAATTCTCCAGACCATTTAGAAATGGAGGGAATTGGAGTGATGCTAAACACTTCTCAGTGTAGTTTCCATTTCAGATGGGGCAGATTCAGAGGAATGGATATGTATTGAGAGTTCAGATTTATATGTTTCCATCTACGTAGTCACATGTACTTTTAAATCTTGGAAGGCAACTAAATACTGGAAACTCAGGGACAAGTTTTTAATATTTTTCATCCTTGGCAGCTGTCCTGGATGGTTAGAGCTGAAAGCTGATTAGAGACTTGGTCTGCCTCCCTGGCAATCACCAAAGTTAGTGAACAGCCTTTCCTCCCTGTTCTCAGGAGAGTATCTATTAGTTTTTTTTTCTGTGTTCTATATGTTCTAAAAGACATATATCCTGGTGAATGTGGGACAATATTTACCACTGCAGATAAGCAGATACAGGCCTTATGTGGCTCTGGTTGGGCAAGCATGAATGTAAACCTGGACAACTAAGTCTAGCTGGTCAGGTGTGTTGCCAGTGATGTACTGCACCAGTCTAGATTTGCAGGATGTGCTTATCAGGATTTTAGAAAGGGTTTCTCCCTTCCTAGAAATTTTTGTGTCAAATAGGAATTTATGGAATATCACCCAAGAAAATAAAACAGTTTGCTGTTGTTCACAGAGGCCAGAAGCAGGTGCTTCTCTTGTCAAAGTCAGCAATGGAATTAAAAGGGATCCTGGGACTCTGGCGTAGGTCATCAAATCTGTCAGCAGTGAGCAAAATAGAATTTGTGTGGAGTTTTTGTAAACCCATCTGAACGATATAATTAACTGAATTAATTAACAGAAATCGAGAAATAGCAACTTACTTATACTTCAGGTACTCCAGTGCTGATTCCTTCTAGCAGGAAGGTGTGGGTGCTGTCCTGAGCAGTTAGATGCAGGAGGAGCTGTAGGTGCCAGGTGTGCTAATGCAGGTGCTTTCTGCTTGGGCTGCTCAGGGAGGGATCCACGATTTCTTCTCCATGCCCACAGATTCCATGTTCCCTCTATTGCTGCTCACAAAGAGGGAAGGAGGGGTTACAGACTCTTTTCAGTGCCAAAAGCCTCAACTAGCTAATAGGTGCCAAACAGCCAAGCAACATTTCATCCCTTCCTGGATGCCAAAAGCCTCAAGTATCCCTTCTCCACCTGCCAAAACCTCCAGCTCTGTCCTGACAGCTCCTGCAGAGCAGGCCTGTGCTGTCAATATGAAATTTTGCAACACTCTGACAACGGAAAAATCTGGATGCAGTATAATACTGAAAAACATGCTGAGATTTGCCTGCAGTTTAGTGTGAAAATGAATTATGCTGTAAATATTTCCTGTGTATGACACTTCTGCATGCTTTATTCTCCAAAACTTGAATTTATTTAGAACTTCTTTATAATGAAAATACATTGCAGAATTCAACACTGAGAGGTCTAAAGTCCATCTGAGCCCCCAGATGTATTTTTTCATGTGGCTCAGTAAGTCCATCATTTGCCTTTTGGCTGATTCCTTGCTGGTGATTCACCTTGTTCCTGAGCTTTACCACTTGTTTCTGAAATGTTCTTGTTATTGTGGGGCACAGGTTCCATTTTTCAGTGAGTTTGCTGTGCTGAGGCCAAGTGCAAGGAATAGGTAATGCAATTGAAATAATGTTAACAATTTAAAAACTAATTAATTCTAAACATCTGCTTAAAATAGCTGCATTTACTTCCAGGTGTTTTTTATCAGTATAAAATAATGATGCATTGTTTTTTCTCCAGGACTTTAAAATTCCAGATATGTTCTTTTTAACATGCAGAATAATACATAATTTACTTTGGTACATAGAAGTAAAAGATTTATTAAACTCAATGACATATACAGTGCACAATTAGGTAATATATAATGCACTCACCAATAGCAGCATTATATCAGGAAATGTCTTGAAATCTGTTTTAAGGAAACAAGACGAGTTTTAAAGCTAAAACCAGGTAATGCAAGATCTTTTATTAACAATTCTTATTTGTCTGGAAATATGTTTTGACTGTTCTATTTAGTCACTGCCACAAGTGAAATAGTTTTTCCTAGATCTGTAATCTGCATTCTACACCTCACTTAGAATACAAAATAGAGGTGTAAATCATTTTTGTATGTGACCTTAGCAGTGAAAGAAATTTCTAGTGTAGCTGTAGACATAACAGCCAGAGTTAAAAGTGGAGGATACAGTTCTGAGGCTGAATAGCACATCCAGTGATCATCTGCAGGTAAATACTTGCTCTTTCCTGCTCATGGATGCAGGCACAGTGCAATTTGATACCTCTTCCACCAAGAGTAGTGTCTAGAAACAAGAATCTGGGAAATGCATCACAGAGCTTCTCAGGCAGGATATTTTCCCTTCAGTGCCATAATTCCTTGTGCTACCTCTGTTTGGAGTTGGTGTAGGTATGAGGAGAAGCAAACGGCGCAGAGCAGTGCTGCACATGAAGATTAGTGAAGAGCAAAGTAACCTTGTGCTCTGGAAGGCTCTGAAAGTCAGGACAGTGCTAATACTATTTATGGGTTGTGAGAGTGGGAAGAAGCAATGAAAAGGAAATGCTTCATCTCTGTTCAAAACACCATTAAGGATGAAATTCACTCCTGGGAGAAGGGCCAGCACTGAGCTTTGGGTATTGCTTAATTTACACCGTCAGTGGTACAGAAGTGGTGTTTATAATCTTCAACAGGTTCCTTCCCTTGAATGAGCTTAATCTGAAGAACCTAAGTTCTGTATTTAATTATACAAAATGCATTATTAAATACCAATATGCTATAACTGTGCCAGTGCTTGTCTGTGATTTTCTTTTAGAATCTGGCAAGCCTTAGTGAATTAAAACAAACCACTTTGATAAGTATCTGTGAGGGAAAAAAAAAGCACAGCCACCCAGAGAGCTGCAGGGACATTGGCATAATAGCAGATATATTGGTAAATATTCCTCCATATCCAAGTCCTTACTTGAAATGACAAAGACTTATTTTCTGAGCCACATCACTTTAACCTGTTTGATTAGAGTATTTCCATGTATCCATTCAGGCATGATCTGTGTGACACTGCTGCATCTGCTGCCCAGAGTTTGCACTGAATCTCTTCTGGAACCTGACAGGCTGGGGACCCTGCCTTGGGGAAGGGGCTTAGGAGCTGCCACAGGGCAGGATTTGTGTTGATGTGTGCATGGCAGAGGGACCTGGGGGCTCTGGCAGAAGAATCTGTTTGCCAGGTCTCTCTGCATTTCTTCCACTGCTCATACTGCTGCCCTAACTCATGTCAAATGCTGTGTGTTTGTGTTTAAAGAAAAAATTGCATGCTAAAAACTCTGTAAAACAAACATTTAAGGTATCAGGACATTTCTGTTGAGAACTTGAATCTTTGTTACACTGAATGCTAAACATTTACATATCCAAGCCTTATGTAATAGATGTCTGAACAATAATAAAACTGCATAAACTGACCTTCGTTCTCTGGCACCACTTCCCCTTTGAAGTCTGCATGACCAAATTCAAGACAATTATGTCATCCTTCATAACAGCCAAACAAAAGTTTAGCCAAATAATCTTTTTTTTCTCCATATGACAGCGCTGTGTTTGATTTTTGTGAAGTGTGTCAATGAAGCTGTTGTTATTTACTGGGTGCTACAAGTGACAGTAAAAATCCCCGTGTTTTAGAGTAATGATCAGCCCTGTTAACATCTGGATCTCATTTATTTTACCTCAGTGCCCACTTCTGCTAAGCTCAGTTACTTGAGCAGTGCATTTCAAGGTGAGTATGGCCTGAGAACACGTGCACACCAATGATTTGCAGAACATGGTGGTACAGTATGGGCCCATATGTGACAGAAGCAAAAATAGCCCTGGATGGAAGAAGGGAAACTGGCACCAACACTTTCTCCTCTGTTCAAATCTACCAGTGCCACACTCCAGTAAAATTCTCTGTAGACACACTGTCTCTGTCAGCTAAGGACTGTCAGCACAGAACTCAGATTACACATTGCTGTGCCTCAGACCTCGAGGGAGCCTTGGCAAATGGTCATCTGTCTTTGAGGCTCTGTCTGCATCACCAAGTGCTTCAAAACTCAAGAGTTTATTTTCCCTTACCCCCTGATTCAAGTAATCATTGCCCAGGTCTATGTTTAGTGACTTTTGTTTTCAAAATTAGTTAGATTAGGATAAAATATTTTGAGTCTGCCTTTATCATATACACTGGATTTCTGCAGAAACTTTGTATGGGTTCTTAGCTATTGCTCTGACTGCAATGTTTGCATCTAACTCTGTGTTCACATGTGGTACAACTCCTTCCAGTGATGTGTTTTCCCATCCAGCTCCATGTAAAGAGCAGCAAACCATCTAGTGGTGTTTATAGCTGGTTTAAGTTATTTTATCTGGATTCACTACAGTACTTGCAGCTTCATCATGTAACATCATGGGTGCACATGTGCATGTCCATGCACACATTTACTTTTGTGCTGGTACATAAATGCTTCCACAATGAATATACAAACTATATGTGTTGCATTCATCTGTTGAAAAATTAAGGCACTAGAGGAAAAACTGTTCTAATATGGTCCAGTGTTTCACTGCTGATCCATGTTAGAATTATGACTGAAGACAATGGAGACAAGAAAAATTGAAATCAAGCAAGCTGGGAACGCAGTCCTGATGTACAGTAATATCCTTCTGTGTCCAGTTGCAATTACCTCTCAATTTAATTCCTAAATGAGTTTCCAAGGCTTTGTTGGTGTAAATCATGATGTTGGTGATCTTTTCTTTATTTTACTTCAATTTAGTACCATGGTGAAGACAAATGTAATGTGTAGAGTTTATGAAACCAGACAGCTAGTAAATCAATATTATTTTGGTAGTAAATTACTAAGGCAGTGCAAGCTACTTTTAACTCTTTCCCATGGGACAAATAGCTTGAATTAGCTGGAGCTTAAATCAACACTGTGGGCACTGAATTAG
The DNA here is from genome assembly GCF_029582105.1 of Oenanthe melanoleuca. Classification (NCBI taxonomy): domain Eukaryota; kingdom Metazoa; phylum Chordata; class Aves; order Passeriformes; family Muscicapidae; genus Oenanthe; species Oenanthe melanoleuca. The sequence continues at coordinate 8,675,062 of NC_079344.1, forward strand.
TCAATGATTCTAAAGAAGGCTTTGTTGGCATGAAGTTCTGCTTTGATCGTCATAGTATTTACAGCTTTTTAATTAGATACAGTTCAGAACAATGGCTTTTATCAAAGCAGTTTGGGAAGTGAACAACTGGACTTTGTTTAGGGATTTAGATGACATTCTGTCTGTTAATATCATGTGGCTGGTTTTAATACAATGATGAAGTTAGGATTATTTTAGGCGTTGTCACTGCTTTGTCAAAAGAAACTAGCTATTCTAAAAAAGAGTGGCATATGTTGCTTTTCTAATATCACAAGTTTGGTAATTTCTCAACATGCTAAAAGCCAAACATTTGCTTTGGGCTTGCAGAGAGCAAACTAATTTTGCACCCATAAATTTGAAAGAGTGACTCTTTTGTTCATCTTGATTTATTTTTTTGTGCCGAGTGACTTGTTGGGAAGTGCTGAGCTTTTTTTTGTCAAGGCTGAAGGCAGTTGGTTCCATTTTCAATGTCAGACATTTCAGACTTGGCTTTTGATATAAAGTAAACCCAACATTAGTGTGAAAATTCCTCAGGGATCTTGGCAGAGCTGGGCTCTATCATTTTTGGAATGGTAGATTGGCCTAAGAGTGCTTTTAAAGCTTTATGGTAAGCGATTGTAAAATTTGTAAATTTATAAGAGCAAGAAAGTTAAGAAGCCACTGATGTTTTTAGACCAACTTCTGAAATTCTCTGTTCAAACAGAGATTCTTATCCTCTAATAAACAATTGGCTTTTTTTTTTTTTTGACAAGTTGACCACTGAAGTCAACGAGAATAAAAAAATTGGCTGAAAATAGTTGTTTTATTAAAGCTTGAATTAAATTTTCATGTTCTCTCTTGTGATTCTTTTGGGGCAGAGTAAATGTTGGTCAATATTCTCTGCCACCTGAGAAAAATAACTCACTGCCTCAATCTGATTTTCATAATGATGCCAAGAGCCATTACTTTATGCTAGTGGTATTTTAATGTGCAAACTATCACTGTGGTGGTTTGAGAAATTGGTTTTTAAATTTTAAGCTGGGTGTAAATAGGATTCTAAAAAGCTTGGTTGTGACAGACCCATCATGAGTTTGAACATGATGCCTTGTCTGTGTGCTTGAGGCTGCTGAGTTCCTACACAGCATGTTGGGCATAGAGGAGTTGGGAACACCAGCATCTTTAGGCATAGCAGTTCTTTGGCAGGAGGCAGCACAGCATAACACTGGGTCTTCAAAGACTCTGCTTTTTCCCCATATAATTGATATGCATTAAAACAAGTAAACTTGAAATACGGTAAATAAGCAGCAAAATAACATCATTGGTACTATTAATGCCAAGCAGTAAAACATATTAAGAAAAAATTTTTTTTTCCTCCTTTCTATCTTCCATTTTTTTCCTTTAGAACTCCAGAACTGCCCGCTCAGATGAAGATAAGGATGATTCCTGGGATGCCTGGGGGGCCTGGAGTGATTGCTCAAGGACCTGTGGAGGGGGAGCCTCCTACTCCCTGAGGAGATGCTTAAATGGCAGGTAAGGCACATGCTGATGTGTGGGGAGGCTCTTCTGCAGCTCTGGCACATTTCCAATCCTCTTCTGCTTGCTTCTGTCTCTGAGACCAAGGGCTGTGTAACATAGATCAAGTATTATATATAAAATACTGCTTTTAATACATGTTTGTGATAGACAAACAACTTAGGCTTTAACTCTGAATTTTAATGTTATGAAATACAATTGTGGAATAGCAGGAATTGTTTATTTAGTGTGGCCAAATAGAGAGGGGAGCACCTTTCCCTGAAATACAAATCAAATGGTGAGTTACCTGTGTACAAATCAGCCTGTACTTGGACATGGCTTGACATAATGTTCAAGTGCCTGCTGCCCATATGGATGTATCAAATGCTGGTTTCTGCTAGGAAAGGACAGGACAAGAGGCCACAGTAGTTCAAATTGCACCAAGGGCAATTCAGATTAGATGTTAGGAGGAACTTCTTCACAGAAAAGTGATTAGACACTGGAATGGGCTCTCCAGGAAGGTGGTGCAGTCCCTGGAAGTTTAAGACTGAACCTGGCACTCAGTGCCATGTCTAAATGGACGTGGTGGTGCTGGTCACAGGTTGGACTCGATGATCTCAGAGATCTTTTCCAGCCAAATTGGTTCTCTGGTTCTTCCCTGCCAGTTGGTGCTGGTAGCCATATGCTTTCATGGATCAGTCTCAGTGTGGCTGGAAGAGAAGAGCACTTGCAGGGAAAGCCTTTTACCTCAGCAGTAAAACTGGACTAATGTAGGACTTGGTACAATGCTTAAAGCAGCAGCAATGCACTAGGCTTGTAGTCAGGCAAGAAGAGATCCCAGCCAGCTTTGAGGCATCTGTGCTGGCAACCTTAATTCTTGTTTTACTTGAATTATTCTTAAAATTAAATAATCTTAAATTTTTTAAAACTCATGATTGTGTTTACATTTTTATTTAGTTGAGATTTTTCTACGTTAAATGCCAGGAAGTCAGTTTCTTTTAAAGAAGGCTTGGAGTGTGATGTGCTACTTAAGGGCAAACTGTCTGAAATACAGAGCTAAAGATGATTGATTAAAGTACTGCCTGCTTCTTTTAGTGAAAAATGCACAAATATCTTGGAGAAAAGTAATAGTTCCAGAAAGAAGCCTTGCTACTCTACCAATGTGTTAGAGACTGTGAAACAAGCTCAATAAATTGTAGCAGTATAAATTCCACCGTGGTTTTATTAATATTTTTAATGTGTTCCCCTGTGAAAAACACGTGTTTTCCATACCTTGACAAATGCATAGTTTAAAAGGTTTTTTTTCTGTGTTTGATTTTTGTAGTAATATAGTCGTGAAACAAAGTTTTAACATTTGTGTATATCATAAACATTTTTAATTTGCGTGTTGTGATGCAGTAAGTTTTGCAAAAGATTGGAAATTTGAGACTTGTAATACCTTGAGCTTTAACAGTTGTACCTTCAGCTGAGCTGAATTCTTGCTTCAGGCATCCTTTTTTTTTTCCTTTTCAAATGATATTTTTCAGTTCTTCTCACACATTATTAAAAAAAAATTGTTACCAATTTTCAGGCAAGAAGAAGAAAATTTAATCCAAGAGATGTAAGATGTCAGTTATATGTTCATGCATTCTTTAATGTAAGGCACATCTTTTTTGGTATGAAGGGATTATTCCAAAACACTATTTCTGATTTTAGAAGAATCACTAATTATAATTTCTTGTCCAGTCATTTGAAATATGTTTTAAGTTCTTTCAAAGGCTTTATGTTGCCATTTTTAACATATCTTACACTGTGCAAAAGTGCTGGTTTGTTATTGAGAAGTTTGGCAGAGTATATCTTTAAAAAAAGTGTGAAACCCAACCTCCCCAGATTTATGAGACCACAATAAATAACCATGACTCTATTACATGCCTGTTATTTCAGCTACTAACAACAGACTGAGGATCTGAATTGCCTGGATGTCAGGATTCACAAGCTTTGGGCACATTTGCATGCATTCCACGAGAATTCTGTTTAATTTAAGATTATGAATCAGGTATTCTGATCATCTCCTCTAGGTCACATCCCGTTTATTACAAATAACTTGGTTGCAATCAGAATAGATAAGGCTTAAAGATGCCTTTTTCACAAAATAAATGTGGTTTTCATAAGGTTTGCAGTAAATTTGGCTTACAGGGAAAGTCACACGTTCTCTGCTGAAGAGAGACAGCAGTGTAAAGACTTGAATTCCCAGATCCCCTTTGTATTTAAACCTTGTGTTTTGAGTCCAGATTATGGTAGGGCAGTAGCTATAAAGTCTAATTTTCAAGAGAATAACTAGCTGTAAAACAGGCAAGGTTGTGTTTTGCTCTTATACAGTGTAACCATTTTTACTCTTTTTTTTTAGGAACTGTGAAGGTCGGAATATTCGATACAAAACCTGCAGTAGTAATGTGAGTCTGGCCTTTAATCCTGTTTTACTCATTCAAAAAATGTGTTAAAGTTTAAGAAATGCTGCTTCTTATTTAAAACCTTATGGTGCATAATTTTCTTTCCATCATTATTACCATTTTTAAACATTTCAGTCTGCATGACACCATGAGGTCTCAAATTTAGACTTCCCAAATGGACATTTTCTTCGAAATTATAGTGCCAATTGTGATTCAGAATATTTTATATTACTTATTAGGAGAGTTACACATTTTGGAGGATTAACAGTTCAATTCTCATCTTAAACTAGCAAGTGGTTTTCCTGGGGTGCTGTCTTGTAGACGAAGCATTAAACTGAGCTCTGGATCATTTGTGATCTGCTGACTCTCTTCATGTGAGCAGAGAGGTGCCTGGTCCCTTTCAGATCTTAAATGGGATAATTACTCCTTCTATTCCCTGTTTTTGCCTAAACCAGATCTTTGTGTCTGTGTGCAAGAACAGGCACTTTAGGTGCACTGGCACAGATGATTTCCATGAGTGGGTGAAGCTGGAGTTGTGACCATACAGTTGCTGTTACTGTGATGCAATTGCATTTCATTTTTATAGACACGTTTTATGGAAACCATTCACATACAGCAAACTTCATTACTCGTGTTCCACTGACTTGTAGTCATGCTTTGTGCTGTTTAAACAACTGCTGCCCTTCAGCCTGAGTCTAGGCTGTCCAAGGTGAGCAGCTCAGGCTGTGTGGTACCTCTGGTCTACATAATGTGTGTGTAATAGTGGTGGGTGTTTTTGTACTACTTAATAAGTGTTTTTTCTGGAGTCTTTTCTGCTTTCACTTAGAGCCAGGATTAAAAAAATACATGAAGGAAGTGGATTTTCTTGTGTTTGGGCTTGGTTGTTTATTAAATCTTATCAAAAGTACAGATATTCAGCAGCACTTCTAGCCACCAGCTAGAAATGAGCAAAATGGGGACAGATCTAGCTAGCTGCAAGGTCTCTTAAAGCTAAACAGTCCAATAGAGAAATAACACCTATATTATTTATACTTTTAACCCAGTAACTAAATTCCCATGACCCTCAGTGTGGTACTTACTCTCCAACCAGAAACAACTACCTGAAACAATGAAGAAGAAGGAAGATGAACACCAAAACAGATACTACCCAAGATCCTCCATCTTGTCCCACACCTATTACTATATTATAAAAACCTCAAATTAAAAACCCTTCACCATGTGAAAGCACATGCTTCCATTTAACTACACACCCATGATTTTAACTCCATCACTCAAATTTGGAAGCTTCTCCAAGGCTTCAGGTGGAAAGCAGTGTTCTGTAGGGGGTCAGTGCCAGAAAGCACAGCAAGCTCAAAACCCCCAGGTTTTTGGGATCCAACATGTGTGTGCAAACAGTCATGCAGGGTGGTTTGTGGTCTGCACTCACCCCCTTTCTTGGCTTACCTTACAGTACAATGTGACAGTCTTATGTCCTATTCTAGAAAAGACAGCAGGCAGATAAGTAATTAATGATACTCCTAAAAGATGAGGCCTGAATTTCCTTTGGGTTGAATTCCACCCAGAGGTGTATAAGCTCAGGTGATAGCCAGTCATTACCAATCCAATTACCAAACCATTACCAATGGTTTTTGCCAGCAGCAGGCAGCTGGGCACTGTGACGTGCTCTCCTTAGGACGCCTGACACTGGAAGGTGCCCAGTAAATACATTGGATCAGTGCATCTCCTAGAACTGGCCATTCCTGCTTTTCAGTTTGCCACACCTACAGTGCCTGCTGTGCCAGCTGGCTCCTGCCCTCCTTGAGAACAAGGCTTGCTCACACCTTGAGTTGCTCTACACTCCGCTCCTCAGTGTTGGATGGATTTCCTACCACAGCAGCTCACAGCCGAAATTCCTGCTGGCAGAAGCAAGTGGAAGTGATAAATGAATCAGTCCCCTTGCATGCAGAAATCAGATTCTGGAGACAAGCCCTGTGCCTTGCTCTTTCAGAAGAAAAGGCCCAGCAGCTTGGTGCACGATGGCCTGAGCACAAATAAAAATGCTACCTGCAAAAACACCCTGATGTTTAAAAGCTGTGTGATATCTTGATAAGTCACAGCCAGTCAGGATGTAAGCAATGAACAAACTGTTTGTCCCTGAGTGCTCCACTGCTTACCTAAATGTCTGTTTGTATTTCTGTATCCAGCAACACACCTCTGGTGGCTGGGTCTTGTGCAGGAGTACAGAGAGGGCATCTCAGTGAAAGTCATCTCAGTGAAAGTCATCTCAGTGAAAGTCATCTCAGTGAAAGTCATCTCACCTTGTTCCTCCTGCACCAGGCTGGGGAGCTGCCCAGTGCACAGAAGGGAGCATGGTCAGGTCAGCCTGGACATGCTTTCTGCTCTCATGCCCAGGTCTCTGTGCTTTTAGTGTATCTAAGGGCAGCTGTGGACACTGTCCATTCTTAGATTTATGCAGTAGAAATCTGATGGAAATGAAGGCACTTTATTCTTCATCACAGAGAAAATTAAGATGATTCTCATATCCTCTCTGTGCTCCCAGAGAGTTGAACTGAAGTCACTGGAGCCTGTTTTTTAACTTTAGGGCTTACTTAAAAGTGATAAGTGGCAGGCACCTTGTATGTGAATCTGTTTGAATTCATGATGATTCAAATGTTAATTTCCAGACAGGAAACTGCCTTTACAGTTCTGCTTTTGGGGCATGTCTGAAAAGGATCAGGTTTCCATTTCAGTTCAGATACAGTCAGAATCTCTCAGGAATGGTCTTTCCTAGATTATGGGTCAGATAATGAAGAACTCCTGAGAAAAATATATTTAATGAGATTTCCACTGTTAATACAGTTGATCTCTGAAATTGGCATCCCTGAATTGAAACCCCGTATTAGATCTGAGTTAACCTTGAAACAGGACCTTACACCTAATGTAAATTTGAGACTACTAGCCCAGTTTAGTTTCAAATTATATAATTTTCCCAAAAGCATTATTTCTAATCAAGGCTTCTCACTTTAGGAGTGAAACTGTAGTTTGAAAATTAAGAGTTTATACTAGCTTCTTTCCATATTAATAGGTATTACTGGTAACCACATGAGACATTTGGTATAAATACACAGTGTAAAGCTGTCTGCAAATGTAATTTTGCTACATGATACATTACACCACTAACATCTATATAGGGGAGTACAAATGAAGCACAACTTAATATGTGTGTCATTCTAATGAAAAGAACAAGAATCATTTTACCAGCAAATTGGTTTCATGTGGATTTGTAATGGAATAGTAGTAAGTTCATTGAACTCAAGCATAGTTCCAGAATAATATTAGTGATATTTTAATAAAAAAATTAATTCAAGATCTTAGCAACAAAATAATTGCTAAGATTAAGGTGTATGTAGAGCCTGATTATCTTTCTATCATAACTGATATGCCAGGTGCTTGATTTCCTAAAACTGCATGTGGCTTTCAGCCTTCTGTATAGAGACTTTACAGAAATAAACTATCCATTGTATGTTGTTCAATGAGATTTTCTGTCTTTCTTCCCCCCTTTTTTAAAATTTCGGTTTTTGTATGTGGTGTTACATTCTAATGCTATGATGTGCACTATGTGGAAGTGTTTAAGTTAATCCTTTAGGGTCCTATTCACTGAACAAGTTATTTGGGCCATTTTCCCATAAATTTCACATTCTTGTGTGCCAAAAAGTCACTTATGTTTTTGTGAGAGTGATTCTTCTACAGTCAGGAAAAACACTATTTTGTAAAAGACAGCCCCATGTTTAATTCCATTGTAAACTTTTACTATATGCAGATAATGCTCACACTTGTTCAAAACATTAATCTGTAATTGTCCAGCATCCACTTAACCAGCTAATTTATCCCATTCAGAAAATTTTGGCTGTGCTGTGTCTCCTTTAGACTATAGTATTTCACCTTGAGTTATATAGTTTGTCTCTAATATGTTCATTTATCTAGTTTATATTTATAATGTTGATGCCCCATAAGGCTCCCTTGGCTGGGGTGGTTTCCAGCTCAGGTATCTTGATTCTACTTAGAAATGGCCTGAAAATTGTGTAGGAAATACATAGAACCTGAAGCTAATTTCAAAAAGAAAACAAAACAATGACTTCATCAGTTTTGGCTGGGTTTCAACAAAATGAGATTCAAAGAATAAAACTAGACAAAGGACTAGACTTTCTTTGGTGTCATCATTTTTACTGGGAATTTTCTTGCCTTCTCTTTTGTGCTTTTTTCAGTGGAGTAATTGTTGGCAAGAGTCACAGGGTCTGATGCAACCTTCATATTTTGTACATGAACATTGCCTACAAAGATACAGATTTCCCAGGTCAACTTTGTTTTCAAAGGCTGAGGGTGCTCATTGCCAAAACTCAAAGATACATTTCATAAGAAGCCAGCCCTTGGATGCAGTAGTTTTTAATCATCTGTCACCAAAAAAATGGGAATATATGTGTTTTTAATTGTCATGGTAGTCATGTCTAAAGCATCTTTTTCAGATCTGTCTAATATATTCATAAGTCATGTCATAAATGCATTTCATTCCACTGCAAGGTCTGGGTGTGATTATTTCTGCCAACATTCTCATGTATTAGACCTTACAGATATGTCTTATGCAGTGTATGAACCTGCAAATGGCCTGGCCAGGGTTCAGTGGATTGAGTGTGAGACAAAAGCTATTGCTGAAATTAAGAAACTGGAGAAATCCTGAAATTAGTAGCAAAGAAATTTAACAAGTAAGAAAAAATGTGAAATATTGAGAGGAAAGAGGGAATGGTGGAATGAAGTGATGTCTGAAATAGATTAAAACCAGAGACACATAAACAGGATGAGGGCTGGGTCCCCCTATCATTGTCTGATATTATGACCTTGCCCACTTCCTGAGCATGGTTCACCCTTGCTTACCATTCACATCTTTGCCCTGCTTTTTCCTTTCTGTTTTTTTAAACTCCCTTGCACTTTTCCAACTCACTCTAATGGAATTAAACTGATGTTTACAAGTCCTCTTGTTGTCTTGCTTGCATTCATTCTGTGCTTAGTTGTCTTTCTCTTTAAACTCCTTTCTTTACACAAATATTTATTGTTCCCTGAAAGACTGGGATCTGGACTTGATTGCCATCCAAACTCTGATATAATGCAAATGATCATAATTTCAGCTCTTTGATACCCCTCTGTGATGCTCTTTCTATGCTCCTGCTTTAGAACAGAGCTCAAACATAAAGCAGGTGGAGCTGGCATGTGAGTCGAGCTGCCAGAATCACTTTGGGCTCTTTGAAAATGCCAAAAGAGAATAGGGAGATGAGAATTCATTTGCTCTGAAGCAGCCAGGAGGCAAGTGGAAGGAAGGAGCTGCATTGTGTTGGATCAATGAGAAACATACAGTAACCATGGGTTTGACATCCTGACTTTGTGGTGTTTGTGTCTTGGCATCGCATCAGCAGCCAGCGATAATGGGCTGTAACAGCAGCCTGTCAGACCCAGCTGAAGGCCATCCCTCTGCCTGCTTTGCAGACTGCTCTTTAATTCTTTGTGATGAGAATGGAGCTGTGCATGGCTGAGTAACACTGCTCCCAAATACTGCTCTAACTTTACCTGAATCTAATGTCCACTTACTGTTTTTGATCCTTAGTTGCTCTTCTGTTTGCATCAGTGGAAGGGAGCCATATGGTATCCATATGAACTCTGAAGTCTTCTCTGCTTTTTAGGCTTTCTGTTGTGGAAAATGAGAGGTGACAGATAAGTCAGAGCCAAAATTCTGCTCTCATTTACACCAGTGCAAACTGGGTGAATTTCTGGGGAGTGACACTGCAGTAAATATGTGTGGCTTCTCACAGAATTTACTTGATGTTTGTAGAAGTTCTCACTTGAGGGGTTTTGTAGAGGTAAAATTCTCTCTGTGTCTTATTCCATCATTATATATTTTCAAAAAATATGGCTCAAACTAGCATTATCCCAGATTAAAAATAATACAAACTCTGTTAGTATCATTCTGAGTTATCGTCACTGTAAGGTGTAGCTTTAGACAGAGCTGAAAAGTTTTGCTGGGAAAGTTCAGTGACTTGTTCAGTGCTCAGCTGCAAAAACTCCATGTGCTGGTCAGCAGAGAGAATAATGATTTTCAGGAGGTATTTTATGTAGATTACAACCAATTTAGAGACAGTTCTAGGCTGCTGTTTGCCACGGTGAAAAATAACCTCAGACTAACTGCAACGTTGTTGGGGGCATTGGACTGAAATTCCAAACTTTCTCCTGTATATTTTACTCTCCAGTCCTGTATAATGCACTTACTATTTTGTCAGCTTTGTTCAGGGAAGGCTCAGTTCACTGATAAGGTTGAAGCAGTGCTTGGGATCAGTTTTGTTAACTAATACTTAGAAATAAGTTCCATGAGTTCGCCTGACACACCACAATCTTTCAGTCTTCCATCCAATGAAAACAAAACTTTGTTGAAATCAGCCTCACATCTGGCTTATATGTGCAGTTGGAATTCTTGGAAGAATATCCTTTCAGTCTGGCTTATGGACTCTTTGACACTGGACATACTTTGAAATGAAGTCTGCAGTGAGGAATTGTTTGACACAGTAACTCCTTTGCCAGTACTTTACCAAAGTTATTTTCAAATCAATCAGTATTCATCTCCATTCCTGTCACCATAGTTTAATATTAACATCATTGTTTGGGTGCAATGCTTTATGTAGAAAAGAAGATTTTAGAACGTTTTATTTCAAGCAGTTTATTTGGTCTTTCAGCTGAGTGTGCTGAGGCACTGTGTTGGAGGAGGTTGGGAATTGTCTCATTAGAACTGGAAATACAGGATCAATTGTACCAATTTCAAGTTTATTTTATTCCAACAAAATAAGCCTTACTGCTTCCATGAGGTGAAGGTGCTTTGTAAATAAACTAAACACTGAAAGTTCTGGTGTTTCCTCCTAAATCTTGTGCTTCTTTCAAGCAATACTGAGCAGTTATTTAGACAAATTTTATTTTTATTTATTTATATGGAGCATTAATACCTCTTTCATCACTCTGACTTATGAACTGATGAATGGGTATAGAGGCCTCAGAAATGCTTTAGTGGGAAAAGCTACTGAAAAGAAAAACATTGAATATCAGACACCACCTTGTAGTTAATTAAAATATATAGATTCCTTTAGAAGTTAATTCTTACTGTATTCTTATTATACAGACTTTAACTGTGCTACCTGGTGTCATAAAAATTAGCATTTTTAATTATTCACTCATATTTAATTACCCTCTCAACAGTTATGTTGTTATTGCTGGAATAAGTGTGATATTCTTACACTCCAAGCAATGGATTAAGCAACATAAATTATTTTAATATACATAGTAAAACTTCATAGTGTGGCTTATTTGTCAAAGCAGATCAGTTCTTGGTCTGCCTGAAGAGTTTCTGTGTTATTCATCAGATAACTTTGCTGTACATGCAAAGTATTCCCTAGTTTAAAAACAATATTTTTGGTTTGTTTTCAGGACTGCCCTTCAGATGTTGGTGACTTTAGAGCACAGCAGTGTTCTGCCTACAACGATGTCAAATACCAGGGGCACTTTTACGAGTGGATCCCTGTGTACAATGATCCCACTGCACCTTGTGCCCTGAAGTGCCAGGCTCTGGGAAAGAACCTGGTGGTGGAGCTTGCCCCCAAAGTGCTCGATGGAACTCGCTGCAACACTGAATCCTTGGATATGTGCATCAGTGGAATTTGCCAGGTGTGTTCACAGTGGGAAGCTAAATGGGGCCTTTGTTGGGAGGCACTTTGCTCTTGAGTGGGTGCTTTTGGATTCTGTTTATCAGTGTAGATGTATCTGCCAGTGCTGTCAAATGGATTGCAGATAATTTGCCATTTCAGGAAGGCACAGAGCTTCCTGACTGCCTTAGCCATGGATTTTTTATCTAAATAGATAAAAGGTCAATAAAATTCATTCACTCTTCTATTTACACATGTAAAAATTAATGAACCTAGTTATTGTAGCTATAGCTTTTCAAAATTTAGTATATCTGTGAGGATGTGATGAAATTGCAGAGCCTTCCATTTAATTTTATTTGTTTTCTGAGTCTCATATAATCTCTGTCAAGGAGAAAATTGAATATTTTATGGGATCCAGCCCATAATGGCAGGTGTGAGTATATAGGTCTGTCTTCTCGTATGGGTGAGTGACTAAATGTTGTGGATGCATGAACTGATTGTCTGAAACTTTAAATGGCAATATACATTTCTAGATATATTTATTATTAGTTATGCTATTTAGTTTATACAGTTAGTGTAAAAGCATATTTGAGGCTTTCTAGCCTTGCCTATGTCTTTTTAACAAAGCAATATTGCAAACTTGTTTTATGAACAGAGCAGTTTATAGAGAATGGACATGTTATTGCAATTAGTTTTCTTTCTCTGCAAGTGGTTGTTGCTCTGTTAAATGTCTAAAATTTGTGTGACTCAAAAATGCAGGATGTGGCCCAGTGAGAAAAATAGCTCTATTATAGAGGAAAATTTGACACATTTGGCAGAAGGCTGGTGCATGGATTATAGCAACACTAATATATGATCTGGACCTTGCTGTGGGTTTTATGTGACTTCTGTGTGTGCTGCAATTCTGATGCCAGTTGTGTCAACACACGGTGCATCTGCTGCCTCTGAAACACAGGAATTCCTCACAGAGAGACTTCATTTGTCAATAGAGCTTCACTGGGGGATCCAGCAGTGTTTGTTACCCCCTATTTGAAATAGGATATACCTCTAGAAACTTGGGAGCACCTGCCAAATAATATATTTCTTGTGCCATGTTCTTAGTGATGCTTCCTATCCTAATAAAAAGACTTCTACCCAGGAGGGCTGCCCAGCCTTTTCTAGGAGCTGCATTACAGCAGCCTGAGGGTCAGGCTGGATCTGGGACAGCTCTGGGCTTTTCAGGGACTTGTGCTCAGGGTGCTGTGGGGTGCCAGTGTCTCCCACAGTGACTTCAAACACCTTCTTCCATCTTTCATTCATGGCATAAAATTCTCTTTGCCCAGAGTGGATCCAATTTCGTGAAGAGCATTTGGGTGCTATATTTAAAAGGGCTGCTTTCAATGTGTCTTCTCAGCATTTTGTAGTATTCACATGCATATAGGATATAAAATGCTTGGAAATGTAAATAACCCATTTTTAGAATAAATGAAGTGGTAGATAAGAAATTAATCATTTCAGAAGCAGAAACTGGAGCTCTTACACTGTTGATGAGAATCAGTTTCTCCTCTCTGTCTCCCATTTTAATTTTTTCATTATTTTTCAAATTTCAGAAAAATATTTTTTAGTGTGAGATAACATCTTCAGGAAAAAAGCCTGAAACAAATATGTTTAGAATGTGTCCTGTGCTTTAACTTATTCAATTTTAAAAATTTATTTCTGAAATTCATAAAGAGTTAACTATTTTCACTTTATTTTCTTGAAGTCACTGGCTATTCCTGAGGTATTTTTGCACAAATTGAAAATTTTTGCTTTTTAGAGTATATATTTGCTAATTTAGTGTTGGATAATTTTATTGAGGTAAAAAAATCGAAGTAGAATCTAATTAAATTAAAAGAAGATTCATTTAAATAACCTTTTCCTCTTTGCAAACTCTTTTGGGGTAGAGTGGAAGGGGCTATGGGAGGTGGGGTCTTCCTCAGAAACCAGCACAGAGCTTTGTGCTGCTCCTGTTTGGGCAGGAAAAGAACCCAAATAGAAGCCTAATCTTCCCCAGAAAAACATGGTTATTTAGTCAACTGCTCTTGAGAGAGACAGCACAGTGGTGATTCTCCACAGTTGTTGCTGTAAGATCTGTCTGGTGGGTTCTGACATTAATTGGCACAGCCAGAAAATTACTTGGCAAGTGTTTTACCAGCTAACTCCTCTAAAAGCACATCACACTGCTGATGGGGGTATCTTCACTTCTATGCCTTGGAGCACCAAAGACTTGCTAGAAAGGAGACTGGTGCTGGTTTTTCTCATTTATTGTCTCAGAGTTGACTCCCCTTCCCCCAAGGTGGTTTCACATTCATCTGTGTTCTGGTTCCTGCTAAGTTGGGGCTGCATCACTAATTCTGCCTCTTGTCCAAGCTCTCACCTTGGCAGCATATGAATTTACAGTGAATTCTTGTTCTCCAGCTTCAGTTCTGATCCTTGGCCCTTCCCTTATCAAGCAGATCAAGCTAAGTAAGTTCTATCAAAACAAAGTTGTGAGATGACAAAGGAGGTGTGAGGCTTTACAGGAGGTGAAATCTAAAGATGGTGGAGCAGGGAAAAGTTTATTGGGAAAGTTAGTAAGATATTTTGGAGGTGCTTGAAGCTTAACTCAGTCAAACCAGTTGATCCTGTTTTAGTTTGCTACTAGCCTGCTTCTGTTACCAACCCACTTATCTGGGGCTGTTGTGTTAAATGGGGACAGGTCAAAACTTCACTGCCAGGATTTTCACACTTCTGATCTTTTTTCTAATCTCTGCATAACTCCCAAAACATTTTTTCATATAATGTGTTCCTGCTGTGCCCATCTGGATGTGGGTGGAGACATTTAAAAACATCTGCATGTCAGACACATATGTGGGCAACATTTACCCAGTTACTCCGCCTGCTTTGGGGCCCTGCCTCTCCTTGGGTTTTGTTTTTAATTTGTTCAGACCTGTTTTTTTCCTACCAGAATGCAGAATGGGGTGTTACTTGTGCCAGCACCTGAAATGGTTACAGTGATAGTTTTCCTAATATGGAGTAATATGTTTGGACAACAAATACACGCATCACCCAAAAAATCTGGAGTCCTAAGGAGCAGCCTGAGTAGTTCTGTCCTAGGCTGTCACAGTTAGGTCAAGGATGATGTAAATCCTGCAGTGAACTTTCCATTTAGTGTCAGCAAGTTGTTTGTGTTCCAAAAAAGGCAGACACTACACTGTGCTTTGTAGCATATGGCATAAATTTAGCTGACATCAGAACACATCCCACATGTCAAGTGGAGCGCCATCAACCTCTGCCATGCGAGTTCTCTTCTGTCACATGTCATCATATGGCCAGTGGGCATCACTCACCACCAAGCACTCTTATGCTGGATGTAAATAGCTGTCAGAGTTTTCATTGAAAACAGTTTCTGTGAGCTCTTGGAAAACTCTTGCACTTCTTTTTTTTTCTAAGCTTTGTTTGTGTTTTAAACTTAAAAGTATAGCAGATTATTAATTTCTTCTGAATCTTGACTCATTTTATCCTGAGAGTTGCTTTCTCAAACTGCTTGTTTTGTGTACTTTCTCTTTTGGTTTCTGCAGACACATTTTTTTTGCCAATAAATATGTTCAAGGACTGCCCAAGATGCACAGGATGTTTGGTGTGCAGAGACTTAGGAAGGTTTCCTTTCCATCCTGTGTTACTGCAGACATGTTTCTAACACATGTTCCTCTGAGTAGTTAATTCTTGAATAGCTGTTAAAAAAGCACATTTTCCCCCAAAATTAATACTTACCCTTGGTTTTTTTGGAATATTTAAAAATTAGAAAGAAATGTCTGTATTGCCTTTTTCTTCTTTTTAGCCTTTGAGTGATTCATTGGAAGAATTGATTTTGAGGTAGCTCTGTGTCAAGCCAGCTGTTATACTAAACCTGGCATTATTTCCTGGGTGCCACTAATCAGCAAATGCACAGAGTAAAGTGGATTTTGGAGCATGAAGGAACCCCTGTGTAGATGCCTGTTCTCTGTCTACATGTTACTGCAGCAGAGCTGGCAGGCTGGACCCTGCCCAGAAACACTGGCAGCTACTCAGGGAGATCCAACAAACCTTCTGCCTCTCAGAGCTACACATGAAAAACTTCATAAAACTGGGAGTGGGGAGCTCCAGCTGCAGCTCAGCTGGGAGATGTTGGTGGCTCTCCAGAAGTCCCACTGGAGGCTGGGGCTGAGCTAAGCAGGGGCTGCCACATCCTACATGACCTGTCAGTGTCACCCTCGGGATGGTTTCTCACCTGTGGAAGCTCTTGGCACTGCCCAGACCAGCAGATCATGGAGCTGCCCTGGCCCTTCAAGGGCTGCACTTGCCCCTCTCTGAATGTCACTGCCCACCCTGGTGCAGTGGCTCCCTTGCAGTGACATTGTTGGCAGCTCAGTGGTGGGCTTTTATTAATGAATAGTAATAACAGGATGCTCTCAGACTGCAGGCAATACTGGGATACTCTCAGACACTGAAAGGTCTTTTGGGATCACTTGTTTGTATTTTGAGATTCCCACTGCTGCTAGAAACTGGTGTTTCTTTTCAGGTCTTATCTTATTCTCTCTCCTACTGTTTCTTATGGAGAATGCTCTCTATAGGGATTTCTTACTGTGGAATTTTATCCTTTCTTGTCAGATGAATAGTGTTTTTTTTCTGATCTCCAGTTTCTTATCTACACTTCTTTGGTCATAAGTGATTCTCTCTGACAAGTTTTGTTTTGTTTTAGTGAGCTGAGTGCAAATGTGACTTTACTTCCCAGCCTAACAAGGACCTAAATCATGTGAGCAGTGATAGCAGAAAAACTCATGATTTGGGTGTCATCTTGAAATAGAGCCTTACTAACATACAAATCCCCCAGTGCTAACTTCACCAAGCAAGGCAGATTTGGCTGAACTCAGCTGGAAAAGGAGCAAAGTAATTTGATTTCAAATACCGATTTCTTTTTTGAAAGCTTTCTCACAAACAAGAAGCTCACTGGGAGTTTGTGTCCTGTCCTCTGGTTGTGTGCATGTGTGTTTTTTTAAATGGAGACCATGTGGGAAAGGGTACTTGCTCCTGCTGGGTGGTCCTATAATCTCTCAGCTCCTCTAGCATGTGACAGATCCTTTAGTAAGAGTTAAAGGTTTTGGAAACACTTTGTTTTATTTGATGGAAGTGGATTTACAGAGTTGTGGAACACTCTTTAGCCTCTTGCCTTCAGATATAAAATGTCAGCAGAAATATGTGGAAAGTCTTTTTAGGAGCCCTTTAGTATGCAGTGAATTTTATGCACTGTATTTTTTTATTTTCTGGGGATTTTTTATTGCTTTACATTCTTTTCCTCTGTATGGATGGCTCGGGAATTTGAACATGGTGGAGTGTCTCCTTGTGCCCATCATTCTGACTTATTTTACACCTCTGTTCTGAGCTTTGCATTTTGACACACTTTGCCTTTACTGCCTGATTTCTTACCTGTGAGGAGCTGAAAATCCTCAGACAGAGGAGGTTTTGCTCCTCCCAGCTGCTGCCCATTCACCTTGGCAGGATTGCAGCTGAGTGTGCTGGGAGGAGATGGGCTGGGAAGTTCACTGCTGGTCCTGGGGACGTTCACAAGGTCCCTGGAGGAGCTTTATTCTGTTAATTATTCCATGCTGAAGCTGTGTCAGCTTGTCTGGGCACTGTCCTGGGCTGGTTTGATTCCAGAGATGTGAGACCCTGTGCCACAATCAGGCCTTTGTTAGCTCAGACATAACTGAAAAATTGTGAGACAGGACCATATGAGAAGAAAATCATGACTGAGACCAAGATAAATCCTCAGTGAGGACAGACTAGGGTTTGAGAGTGGTGCTTGAAAGCTAGGATTCCATACTACTTTTAAAAGTAAATTAAAAAAAAAAAAAAAAAAAAAAAAAAAAAAGAATGAAGTAGCTTGCTTAATTGGAGGGATGTTCTGGTATCTCTCCCTCTGCTTGTCAGAATCAATTACTTGTGGATGATGAGCATGGGAAAGAGACAGTGAGAGCTTTTTTCTTTATGTTCTCTCTGGGGACATATTTTATCTGTGTAGGAATAAAGTGCAAGCTGAAGCTATCACAAAGTGAAGGATGTGAGCAGAGATTGCAAAGCCTGTGAATAGATGGGCTTTGAATGACAGCAAGGTTTTACATGGAAAATATTGACTAAGGGAGAACAGGATTTTCACATGACAGTTTTTTTAATTCATGTTTTTATTACCATGAATTCCCATAGACATATTTAAAATTAGTTATTTGTGTGGATACAGTCAGTCCTGACATCTGCCTAAAACAAGTAGAGCAGGAGAAAATGCAGCAAACAGCTGCAATGAAATTTGCAATGAAACACAACCTTAATTTCTCTGAGTTTTGGATTTTGTGAGTGTCTCTGTTTTTGGAACTAGAAATCCCTTTTCTCTGAGCAAGACCCAGAGGATTTTGGTTTTCCTACTGAGTGATTCTAATAAACTGCATTAGAGATTTATCTTTTGGAGCATGTAAGGGTTTTTCACTATTTGCTTCCTTAACTAGTAAATGCTGAAATAAAACATGTCATTCCCTAGGTCACAAAACATGGAAAAGGCATTTTTGTCAGAGGTAATTTGGAGGTTATCTTGTATTTTGGGCAATGTTGATAACCTTTAGAAGTATGTTGATGTTCTTATTTCATTTTTATCTTAGTTTTCATCTCTTGTAAGCCTGAAATAAATAATTTGGTTTCTAGCAGTCCAAATACTGCTATCCTTGTGGCTGGGCAGTCAGATAATTTCACTGGTTGTATTTGGTGCAATAGTTTACTTTCACACTATATTTTGTGACTCTTGACAAGTTTTAAAGCACTTTGCACTTGGAACACAAAGCCTTCAGCAGATCAGTGCTCCAGCCAGCACAGGATCCCCTCACTGAGGGTAAGGTCCAACAGACCTGCTGCTGGCCAATTTTAAAATAAAAACCACTGGACAACATATACTAGATAATTACAGACTGTTCAGCCCTTGAGGGGAAGGATCTCCTGTGCAGTAACTCTATCACATTCTTGTGAGAGGTGCAATTTCCATCTCCATTTGTGCATTCTGCAGTGCAGCTCCTTGCTCAGAAGAAATACAGAACTTCTTTGATATTTTAAGCACACTGGGTACTTCCCCATAAATGATTTCCTAGGATGATTTTCTGCTTCAGCTGAATTTCACTAAATGCCATCTGTATGTTTGTGTTGAGATTCCACTTGCAGGTTGTTCCTGGAGCACACATTTTGTGCATCCTTTGAATCAGCCAGGCCAAGGGAAGCACACAAATAGAAATGTACCCAGAGTCCCTTCAGGTGGGTTTTCCTGACAGCTGGGGGGATTGCTCAGCAGCTGTAGAAGGATGGTAATTATGTCATATTGAGATATTGCTGAATTGATCTTCTGTTTTCATTTTGTTAAACCAAATCACATTAATAAAGGGAATTATTCCCTGTGACACTGTCCCTCAAGTAAACATAAAACACTGCAAAACAGCTTACCTAATAATTTTAAAGGAATCACTGATAAATGAGAGTCTTTATCAATAATAAATACATTAGTCAAAGCAGAAAATGGTTTAGTATTTAACAAATACATTGCTGAATGTTTAAATGGCATGTCTGCTAAAGAGCTTAGGCTAAGACACGGTAGATAGAAAAATAATGGCACTAGTGCAGCTTCATTTTAATGTTTCATAGAATTTATGGATCTGTCTAAAATAAAAATAGCAGTGATTTATTCTTTTGTGGCTGCTTCTGTTAGGAGAACTCAGAATATTTGTGTTTTCTGGCTATACCTGGATCTTTGGCTCCAGAGGACCCTAGAAGGGGGAAAGCTCACTTTGAAAGAGAAATATTATTTATAATTATCTATATTGCTGTATATGATTTCTTGCTTTTCATAGTAATAATGACACTTAACACTTACATGGTGCTCATTATGCAGAGGTGTCTGGTTTTACTCATCTCCGAAATAAATATTTTTATTTTGTAATGTGTAGGTGTGTCTTCAACTTATTTATTTGAAGTACATAATCTTGAGTCATTGACATTCCAGAAAGCTTTCTGAATAATTGAAATGTAATATTTTTATACCTGACAACTCCCTGCTGTAGAATGAGTTCTGTGAGAGTGGTGCTGTGCCTATTTTGGGAGTGCCTGCAGCTGGAGGTGAGTGGCCAGCTGAGGTAATGCCACAGCTCAGTGGTCTAACCAACAAATGTTGGCATTTTAAAACTTGATCCTGTATCAGTGTCTGCACTCACAATTCTAGTCCATGCTTTTACTTTTATTTATTAAGTCTCTGAAAGGAGGGAGGGTGGGTGTGGGTGGGATTTGCCTTGTTTTTCACTATGATGCTTTTATACCATATTGGAATTTTAGTTAACATTTCATCACCTTGCAGTCCTGTTCATTTCCTTATCATGCTTAATTATAAATATCTTAACAGAGGAAGCTCCTTGAATTTAACAGATCATTCTTGGACCTTCACAAATCAAAATTAACATGCTACATTAATTTCTTTGTTGAAGTCCAATTCCCCATCTGAAACACTACTAATTGAATATGACCTAAAGAAAGAGCTTTTCATGAGCTTCTGAGTGATTTTTGGATTCTTATTTGCAAAAATATTTGTAATGTTCCATAGTCACTTTTAACACATCAGCAGTGATTTCATTCTTCTCTTTCATCTATATTACTGTATTTTATATCCTGACCTTTTGCTCTTCCTTAGCATTTCTGAACCTATATGAACTATTCTAAGCATGCCACAAAGTATTTACCACCCCTCAGGATGTCTTTCACAACAGCACTGCTGTGCCAAGGTTTGTTGAAGCAGATGAGTGGTTTTGTTCACTGCTTAACCAGATGCTTTCTGTCTGAGCTGCTTGTGAGAAAACTGTGTATAATTCTAAAAACTATAGAATTCTTTTTCTTTTTTTTTTTTTTTTTTTTTTTTTTTTTTTTTTTTTTATGTGTAAGAACAAACAAGTAACATATTCAGGTTCTGTCCAAAACCAGAAATGGATTGGAGACTTGTTTCTGAAAATAATCATGCCATATCCAAATTCATTGATACCCCATCATGGACAATTTTATAAATTCACAAATTTTATAAATTTATAATTTTATAAATTATAAAGTGCTCATTTCCTCAATACTCTTTTTATATTAAATTTCTACTTGCTGTTTGTTTTGTTACATATTCTCCCTGCTGTCTGAGGAGCTCAATTACAACCTGGTCATTACAATATCTGTATCCTTTTTTTAGCATGATGATATTTATGATTACAAATTTCTTAAATTCATGGGGTCCCAACCCTTCCATTACACAGTTTGTGTTATCACTTGTTTCATTTATTCAGCCTATGTTAAAATCATCTAATATTATTTCTGACTATGCCCTAAAAGCCTGCAGATGTTTTCCCAGTCTGCCTGTAATATTTATAGCTGATCCCTTTGCTCTGTAAACAGCAAGCAATGTGGGGTAAACTAATCCTACAAAATGCCTTAATTGTGAAAATCATCAGCCTGTTTGGCTGGCTGAGGTGGTGTGTGGGCAGAGGAAGGCCATTTATCATTTTCTTGTCCTTGTTGCAGCTTTATTTGCAAATAACCAAATTTACTGCCTTCAAAATGTTTCATCAAACACTTCTTTTCCCCCAGTATTCATTGTCTAAAATATGAATACATTGAATTCATAATATTTGGTGTCACAATGCCATATGTTTTTGAGACCCAATTTTCAAGGCTGTTCCTTAGAGCTCCCTCTTCTTCAGTGAGATTGTGGCTGTTCAGCTCACCTGAAATACCTGATCAAGGGTTTACAAACAGATAAAAAAGGCTGGCTCTAAACTCTGAGGTTTGAAATATATCCCATCCCAGTGTTCACTCACTAAGATTCTTTCTTGAATTAGCTCTAAATTTGCAGCTTTTCATTTAAAAACCGGTGGAATTTTTGGGTGCTTCACATTAGACCAAATCTGTGATTCTGTGCTCACTTCAAGTCAAAATTGTTATTATAATTTGAGTTGCTGTCTAAATTGTGTTCCCAGATGCCATTGCTTGATATTCGTATCTGCAACAGCTGATGTAAACATAATCTGGGAAGGAAATCTGCAGAGGGTGACTGCATCTAGCTGAGCACACCACCTTTGCTGTCAGGGGAGCTGTAAAACCTTGCAGCTAGCACTCCTGTTTTATTTCTGTGGCATTTGTGTATTATTAAAAAATCAGCAATAATACTGTATGAAACAGTCCTCTGAAGTGTGCTGCTGTGCTGATTATCTGTTCTTACATTCCATGTAGGACACAATAAAGCCTTTTGTTTGCACAGTTGGGTAATTTGTGTTACACCCAATGGGAGTTTGTTTTCACAGGGGCTGTGGGTGAGAGCCCAGTCTGGATGTTTGTTATTGTCACGTTGGGCCCTAATGGGCTGCTCTTGCTCTGCTTGCTCTGTGCCCTCCTCCCACTAAAGACTTGCAGCATCTGTAGCTAAAATATGCAAGAGCTTAAACTGAGAAAAACAGCACTTTTCCACACAGGGTGTCACAATGTGCAGCTTATTTTTGCCTTTGAAATTAATTGATGAGTGAATAAACAGTTTTTAATATTTGGAAAAGGAGATTGCAGTATGAGAGATGTGTTCTAGCAGTACCTTTATGTGAATAAGGGCTGGAGAATCAGTGGAGAGCAGTAACTACTGCTAAAAAGTCTTCCAGAGAGAAAAATAGACTCTCTCAACCACTGATGTGGTCTCCATCACTGCAACATCTGCTTCACAAACTTCAGGAGATTAGTTCATGCAGCCTCTCTGTCAGCTGGGGATCTGCAGTCAGACCCTTTCCATGGGCTGGAATGGAAAAGCACAGGAGTTTTCAAAGGTCAGAAGAGAAAGTCTCTTGTGGAGCTGGGAGCTGAAAGAGTTGTCAATGCTGAGGCAAATGTGTCGAGCACTGTATTATTACATCCCATGAAATTTCATCTGCTGAGATGATTCACAGAGTGACCCAGTCAGTTTCTGTTTCTTAGATGGTGTTTTCATTCATTTCTCGATGTTAAATTCTTATGAAGTGTGAAGATAGACATGTTTATAGTCATTTGTTTACAAACTTTTTCTTTTTACATTTTTCTGGATGCCAGTAATGAACCCAGAGTTAATGCTAAAGACAAATACAAATACAAAAAGACAAATACAAATAAAGACAAGTACAAATTCTTTAATCTGTAATCCATGCCTAAATTGTAGTACTGTGTTCCCACATGCCTTCTGTGTGGTAAATAAACACCTGTTTTTAAATGGTCTGAGTTCACACATGTGTAAATTTGCTTTATTTTTACAACTAAGTTTTTGTTAGAACTGAAATGATTTACTGTTAGCGTTAAATGACTTATTTATTTTTAAAATTAATTCCTTGCTGGCCTACATAGGATTAAGATCCTGTTCATTGCAGGAATAAAATAATTTCCTGCTGCTAAATGTAGGTTTCTCTGGTAAGTCTGAAGCCTTTAGGAAGGAGATGCCTTCACTGCAGGTCTCTCAGCTGGAGCACTGTGAACTGTCCCAATTAATGCCCTCCTCTAAGGGAATTCAGGCTGTAGGGAACTGGGAAAATGAGGGAAAGGGGCTGCAGGGGGAGGTGGGGCTGCTTTGTTTTCTTTTCCACAGACATGTGGAAGGTTGAGATTGCATTTCTCCGTGTTTGGCAGTGGATGTGTGTGATTTGTGTGTCTGTGTGTGTGTCAGCTCAGGCTGGAGGACCCAGCCCTGCCCCTGGTGTGCACTGCATCCCCAGCTCTCCAAGGGATCCTGTGTCACTGCTGGCACAGCACACCTGCAGTGGATCTTGGCAGCTGAGCCTGCCCCTTCCAAGCATTTTTACATGGAAGAGGCGTGTGCTGGCCACTTTCAGAATTCTAGCACTGCTTTTAACTGTGGCTTTCCAGTTTTCTATCCATTTGTCAGGTTGGATTTTTGTTAAATATATACACCCATGACAAATTAGCTGCCCTTCTCAGGGGTATGTGGGTGTAAGAGGCATGTAGGCTGACTTAAGAAAACTTGAAGCTGGAGATCAACTTTTGACCACATTGTTCAGCATGTAGGACTCCCTGAAAAATTCTTCTATGAAATGATGAAAAGTAAGCTAGGTGAGGCTGAATATTTGTCTTCCATTCATCAAGAAGGTGCTTTTAGTAATTTTTGTCTATTCTTTGTCTTTCCATTCTCACTCCCATCTTTCTTGGGGAGTTGATTGATATGCAGAAGAGGAAAAACCTGGAAAAATGTTTTCATTATAATTTGGAGGGTTTTCAGTTGACAGACTTTTTTTCTAAAGTTGCATTTTGAATTTTTGGCAGTGTTTAAGTTTGAGTATTTTTTTAATAATTATTGGAAAGTTTTATAGAATGGTTCTTATATTCATGAACCAGAAAAAATCAAAAGGTGAGAAGTGACTCGTCCAAGTTTTTAAAAGCTGGTTAGCAAATGTGTATGTAATTGACATTGATGCAAATGACAAATAATCTACACAAATTTCAGTTAAATTCTGAATGGCCAGAATGTTAGCACTGCCCTAAACTCCCTGACTATGAAGCTGAAGGCTGAGTGCCCTTTAAAATTTTAACTTGGATTGTTTAATTGCATTTATCCTTTCTCAGACATAATTAAACAGGTGATGAAAACCAAATTGTAAATAACATAGTTATGCCTTGTGTTGGAAAGAATAATGCTCAATGGTATTCATTCAGATAAGTAGTGGGAAATGGATTCATGTATTTCCTATGCTTGAATAGCTTAATATATCAGTTGTTGTGGTTCATCATTAAAATCATGGAAATGACAGCATGCTTTTAAAATCCTAAATGGCAAGATATGCTTTGATAGAATGAGGCCAACTCATAAAATCAAAAGGATAACATAATAAATAAAATTCCAGAAACCTGAGCATGTCTACTACAGCTTTGCCCTCCTTTGACTGTGGTGTTGATGTTGGCAGGCAGTAGGCTGTGATCGACAACTTGGGAGCAATGCCAAGGAGGACAACTGTGGAATCTGTGCAGGAGATGGCTCAACATGCAGGCTTGTGAGGGGACAAGCTAAGGCACATGTCTCACCAGAAAAAAGTAGGTTGCAAATGGATCCTATGGTAATTTATCCATGACTGTGTTTCTGCTTGTATATTATTAGCATGCATATTGCAGTGACCTTTTAACCATGAACTTGTCTGCAGTTGTACAAAGCTACTTACTCTAAAGTCTGTGCTAGATTAGTCTATTGAAATTCCGTGAGGGATACCACACATTAGGTATAGCTAGGAAAGAATTTGAGATATGCATATTTTTTTTTATAGAGCTACTCATTTCATCCTATCAGGAATAAGCATCAAGATGCACATCTTATTTTAGAGGGTGTCCTTGTGTTGCAATATATGTGATGCTTCAGCAATGTTTTAAATAATGCAAACATCTTATGGATGGTTTTATGGAAATAGTGGCATGTGCTTGAAAGTACCTGGTTTTCAAATTAACTTTGATTTTTTTTGGGTGTTTTTTTTTTTCTTTTCTCTTTTTTTATTTTTTTTTTTTTTTGTGTTGGAAGACAGTTGGACTTCAGGGCCAAGTTACTACTTGTATGGTACAAAAAGCACACAGGGAAAGGGACTAATACTTCCATCTCTTCTTGTGTGTTTGGCTCAAATTTCACCATTCTTTCTCAAAATAATTAACATCTTACTGGGAGTACTCTGTAGGTCTCAGTAATATTGAAAATATCAAATGTAGAGGAGGAAGGATATTGGAATTCCACCCTTTACTGGAGTCTGAAGAGTCTGGCTATTTTGATATGCAGGCAAGGTTTTCCATGCAAAGACTCCCCTCTGACACTGGTGCTCTCCACCCTCTCAGATGATGCTCCCTGGAATCTCACAGCATGTGTCCCATGTGTCTATCATATGAGTAGTTGCCTCACATTTTTTTTTTTTTCTGAACTCAGCCACAAGCATTTGTCACATGGAGATGGGGCCTTTAGGGTTCATTACCTTCCTGCAAAGTCACCAGATAGAAGAGTGCTCTTAAAGTCAGTGCTCAAGGTTCAAATGCAACCAGCTTTTCTTTTTCATGGGTGATGCACCTGCCTTTGACAGCTGCCTTTATTTGAATACTGTTGGATTTCAGCCTGCAAGGATTTCACTTGTGCCCTGATTTTGAAAGAGCTTTGTGTATTAAATGGTGCTAAAGTCTTATTGCAGTATCTGTAACTATTCCCATGGGATTTTTAATGCCACTGTTTGCAGTATGCTTCAGTTTGGATGTAACGTGGACTGGTCTATTTGTTATCTCAATGCTTATTGCTTCGCAGTGGGGTGTCTTGTACTGCCCTGCAAGGGTGTTGGGTACCACTGTGCAGGTGCATCATTTCTGTAACTCAATACATGTGTGTAGCAAAGACAATCTAAATTAAAAAGTGACTGGTTGTGTGGCAGCAACTTTTAAAGTCATAGGATAATTTTCCACAAGGCAAAGAGCTTTTTTTACATATTAGATAGTCTATCAGTGTTAGCCTTTGCCTTGCTTTGACTAGAGGTCTTTTTTATTGATGGAAGAGTGTAGTTCAGTAACTTATAAAATTTCTCATCATGAAAGAGTGAGAAAATGTCTTGAATGCTTACAATGAGCTGAAAAAGAATTTTCATGGGAGACCACTTTTTATTCATTTGCCATATCAAAGACTCAGAGCTTCTAGTCAGCATAGAGCAAGCACTTGTAAAGTAAATATTTTTGTAGTGTCTCCAAGCTGTATTTGTTTTGTGTCTCTATGTAAATAGATACAGATATATAGGGATATATATGCACAAAATAATAGCTCTTTCCCTTTCTGATGTGAAGATCAGCTGGAATTGAAAGGAATTGAATTGTCTATTCCAGTTTTACAGCAGCAGAGATCTGGAGAAGAATTGTTCCTGGGGACACCATAGCTAGCTCTAAGGCAGCCCAAATAAACTTCTTGGGTTGGTGACTCTGATTGGATAATTCATGATAAGTGAAATGAAAAGTTTCACATTTAATTGCTGCTTAGGATGGAAGTACAGTAAAGACAAAGTGATAAGAGGGATCTGGTTTTGAAAGTGCCATTTTGTGACAGAAAATATTAATTTCAGTTGTGGAATTCTGGCTCAGGTAAAAGCTGACTACAGCTGACATCACTTGATCTCCTTGGAGGTTATGAAGAATGCCCAAGGTTCATTGTTTCCTCTGTCATAATTCAGTGTCTCTTTAAGAGTCCTTTAAAATCAAAGACCAAGAAAGACTATTCTGAGGAAAAATGTCAGTTTTGCCAAGTTTTGGGTTTATCTTGCACTGCAGTAGGCTGGATGATATGAATGTATTACCAGTGGTATAAGCAAAACAGTACACATGCTACTAAACTCAGTACTTGATGTTTTTCTTGGTTACTCTGATGGTGCCAAAATATTTTTTGGGTCAGGTTGTTCAACACTGTCTAGTGAGTTCCATATAATCATCCTGTGTGTGAATGAGATGTGGAAATAAAGCCATCCTTTCTTTGTGGTAAAATATCAGTGAAGGGAGGCACATTATCTTCCAAAGAGTCATTTGGAAGCTTTCAGAACTAGTGTTGAGAAAATATCAACACATGACAGACATGTATTTAAGAGGGAGCTTAAGGCTGTGAGCAGGATGTAAATTTTACTGTTCAATGAAGCAAATTAAAGAACTGGAAGGAAAGCAAGAGCCAAAGATTTTAGTATAAAAAAGAGGCAAAAGGGAAAATAAAAGTGCTTGGTTATCTTAGCCCTTATTTTAAAACAAAGAAATTTAGGCATTGATAGCAAGTGATTTCTCATGAAGGACTAATTTTTTTTTATTATCTTTTTATATATTTTTACATTAAATTAATGTCTTTGATCAGAAAGTTAAACAGCAGTGAAAGAGAGCTTACTGTTTTGCAAATATGAAATGAACAGTTATTTCAAAAGTTTATTTTTTTCCACTAACACTTAATTGCCTTTGAAAGACAAAGTAAGTTAAAGTTCTGTCAGCAAGCCAGATTCTAACATTCTGGTAAAATGATTAAAGGTTTGACTAATGATATTCAAACAAAAAGTGTAATAGGTTGTAAAATGTACCATCCCACTGGGAAATGAGATATCATGGGCCTGAAGTTTCTAGTATTAAATGCATGGAACTCCCATTAACTCTACTGCACTTTGTGCACATGGAAAAATTGTAGGATTGGGCCCTCATATCTCCTTTCTGCACCATTGTTGGCAAGAATTGGTAGGAAATTGTTCTGGTTCTGATACCAACATGCAAGAAAAGATGCTGGTTCAATGTGGGGGTGAAGTTGAAGGCATGGACTTGTCCCAGTCTGGTTTTACTTGATTCCCAAACTGCAAGATACTTGCAAGTTCTGCCTTTCTTAATGTTTTGCTGAAGAGCTCTCTGTGAAAGCTTTCATTGGTGATGGCTTGGTAACTTTGAATTTCCTTTTGCCATGCAGCAATGTGCTTTATTTCCTCTGGCACTTGTGTAATATACCATTGGTCACTTCTTCTCACATGATGTATGTCATCCTCCCAGGCATGCTTAACCAAAAACCTAATTTCACTTTGGTCATTTATCTAAACAGAGGCCTTTGGCACAGCTCAACTTTGTGACAACTTCCTGCCTCACATTTTTTTTCCCTCTTTGAGATCAATATCCATGGAGCTAGCAAGGTTGCCTGATACTTCATTTTATATGAAGGGCTATTTGCCAAAATTAGACAGTTGTGTCAGAAACTTCTCATGCCAGGTGCTATGTGTTTTGGAGAAAATTCAGGCAAAACAGCTCAGCATCTTCCAAGGACACAGAGGAGAAAAACATGTTGTTTCCCACTGTCAAAACATTCTTGAAAGCTTTTCTTTAATATGTCTTAACATCCCCCCATTGTTGGACTTGATCACAGATCAGGGATTTGAAATTTGGCAGGCAATGATCTTCTGGTCATGGATAAGTCTTTTGCAATGTCTGTGAACATCAACACATATTTTACTACAACCTTTACAAAAAAACCCAACCTTTTCCTTCAGTTTCTGTGGAATCTTCTTGGATGTTAACAGCTGAAATTTCTGAAAACTTATCCTTTTAAGTGCTCTCTAGCTTGTTACAAGCCCTGACTGAAAACAGATTGCATGTGTACAGCCTCCTTAAAATGCATTAATGTGTTGCTCTTCCAGAAATAAGAAATTTTTTCTTGAGGCTGCTCTTACTTTACTGCAGTGTGGAGCAGGTGCCATGGGATGAACTCTGTGATGCCTCCCACCTCACATTCAGGCATTCAGAAGAGATTTTGTGGAGAACTTCTAATCTCCTGAACTGCAGACTTATGACAGGGAGTGATGAGATCACATGGGGAGAGGGAAAGATGAGATGAGCTGAACAGAAAAATCTGCTGTTTGTTCATGCAGTGAAGGAAAGGCAGATGTGAGAAGGTGGGTGGAGGATGTAGGACTGGCTGTACAGACACACTGAGTCCAGGAAAAGAGGAAGAGAAGACTGAGATTAGATAAGGAATCTGGGTGGGAGATGGAGTCAAAAACACTTGGAGAGGAAGGGGAAAAATCAACTATATGTAGAGCCAGAAGAGGGAATTGGGACTGGTTTGGCAGGAAGACTGTGTGGGGAGGGATAGAATGCCAGTGCATTAATGTTTCAGTATGGATAAGGAGCATGTTGTTTGAAGCAAATTTCATCATGGCCCTAATGTATTGCTCATAAGTTCACATCCTAGAGTGGTCTTGGAGAGCATAAATTCAAATATTTTGGATGAAGCTAAACCAGAAGATGTCTCCCAGAAAAGCACCTGATGTTCTCCAGAAGCTGCAGGATATCCAGTCCATGGGATCAGACTGGAATTAGTCCCAACAAGGCACCTGTAATTTTGTAGTGTGGATGTTCTGCACCAACTGCTTCAGTCTAGACATCCCTTTACTTAGACTGGTTTACTTGGGGCTGTTACAGATAGTATGAAGCCTCCTATACTTTCATGTTCCCTTTTTCTTGAAGAAATTTTTGTGTAAGATCATTGGCTATTTCATTGCTTATTTTGCACTGCATTTCCTTAAGGTCCATTTTTTTGAGGGGCTGTTTACTGCATGTTTTTAGGTTTTCTCCAGTTGGTGTATTTGGCTTTGCTTTCATTAGGCAGGTCAGCACAAAGCTCTCAGCAGTGCCTTCTGAAATTATGCCTGATGCCAGGGTGGATGAGGGAAGCCACTGGATAAGATTCCAAATATTTTGAGATTTTTGTTTCCTGTGTGCTGTAGTTGTTCCTGGACTATTGTTTGTACTTTGAGAGCACAAAGGTCTTCTATCAGAACCAGAGAACCAGCAAATAAGTTCTGAGCAAATACAGAGAAAGAAACACTTTTTATAGACCTGAAATAAACCCTCTGGCCTGCTATAAGAGGAGAGAGGAAAAATCCCAACTGGCCCATATGTGAAACAGTAAATGGGTCCACCATGGCCCACATGGAAAAATAAATAAAACCTGCTGAACTGGATTGAGTTTAGGAATGTGGCTCCTTTATTTTGATCCTGGGGATTAGCTCCCAGTCTTACCATAGCAGGGAGTCTGATCTTGCTCTCATTGAGATCCAAAATCTAAATCCACATTAACACCATAGAAACAGGATCAAGCCTTGCCATCTAAAGAAAAAGCAATGCAGGAGCTTAATCAGCAAGTGCTGTGTGTAGTGTGCACACATTTGCTGGGAGAGTCTGGGTGAGAGTGGAGGGAGATGACTCACTGCTGCTGGGAATCCCTGTCCTAAAGCACTGTTCCAACAGAGAGACTGTATCTCACCTATTTCTCAGTTTTTTAAGGCTCAGGTGAGCCTTAATGTGAGCTCACATGTTTGAATCTAGTGTTTCTGTATGTTCCAGATGATTTTGGGCTAATTTGTTTTCAGCTTTAGACAAAGGTCAGCAATTAACTTCCAAATAAATATTGTAAAGGGAAAAAAAGGTAATCGAAAATTCTCAGTATGGATTTCAGGTTAGTAATTTCCCCTTATATTTTAGGAAGAGTTCATTGCTTTTAGCAGTGTGGACTCTACTGGTTTAATGGGAAATCTACAGCATAACCATTTTAAATGGGTTTACAGAGCCTTGTGTTTCTGTAAGAATATGAATTACATTCAGCTGAGAACTGGAGACCTTTGGAATATATAGTTTTGGAGCCAGATCTGGACAACCATAACTATTGTTTCAAAGCTGTCCCTAGGAGGAGGAGGAAGAGGAGGAAGAGGAGTCCCTAATGGTCAGTTCTGTCCCATTTCTTCCAAACCCTCATCTCTGTTCAGAAGTCCAAAAATCTCACATTTATTTTTTTCCTATGGTTTGCTTCACCTCAAGGAAAGACTGCCCTAGGTCATAATTATCTCAGTCAGGTTACAAAAATCTGCTGTCAGACTTCTTGACAGGTCTGTGGGCTGCAGAGTTTGACTGCTGCTGTGGTGCTGAGCTTAGTCATCTCTAATACAAATAAAACACTTTGTGGTAATATTGTCTGTGCTGCAGAGAAACAGCAAATTTAGCACCCCCGTGAGACTTTTGGGCCATATCAGAGAGTGCTTGGGTGAGGGTGGAATGTCTGCAGTGCTGCTGAAGGAATGTGAGGCATCCTGCAAGGGATCTGCAGGGGCTGCCTGTGGGGAGGTGCAGGAAGCACAGCAGGACCCTGGTGGTTCTCCAGAGGAGCAGCCCTGCACATCTGTGCACATCTGCAGCCCGGGCTGGGTCTGTGAGCAGGGGCTGCCCTTGTTCCACTTCAGAGCAGCAGCTCCTCCTGAGCTGGTACAATCTGACTTTTATCTGAGGTTTGGTGCTGTGGCTGACTGTTGGTTGTTATCAGGATGGGATTCAGCTCCCCACCAAGTAAGGACAGATGGGCCCCTCAAACCTGCTCTCTCTCAAATACTGTCGAGCACATGTGAATTCAGGAGTTATTTCCTTACTTTAAAGATATACACACCCACTACCTCCTGGCTATCTTTAGCAATTCCTCTGATGAAAAACCAAGATGCAAAAAAAGATATTAAGTGGTTCAGTAGTTAATGTTTTTTCCAGGACTCCTTAGCTGTGTTATTGTTTTACTGTAGTATTTTTCGCTCTGGTGGAATACACAAGAATGAAATTAATAAAGCTCATATTTTATTACATCCAAAATAAATTGTTATATTTAAATGTCCTTCCTAGAAATTGATGATATAAAAACTGTAACATAAGAAGGTGTTTATTTCAGAAAAAATAATTGCAGTATTTGCTTGAAGTATTCTGAACATTTGGCAGGAAATCATACTTATGCTAAGGAGATGTAAACCAGAAGCTGATAATTTAGCATCTACCATAAAGGGGTCTGGTTTAAAGTGGAAAGAAACATTTTTCAACTATTTTTTAGTTTAAATTAAACTCAGCTATTCTTCCAATGAATATTTTATGGGTAATTCTGGGGCCAGTGTATCACTGACCTTCAACACATGTTACTTTTTGAATCTGCAGTAAGGAACTTCCTGTGCACAGCCACTGGATGTGCATTAGCTCCATCACTAACAGAGCATCTTGTGCAGGATGTAGCTGCAGAGGGCACACGGGGCAGGGCCTGCCTTACACTTGGGCCATGGTGCAAATGGGTGACAGCTCCTTGGGTGCTTCTCTCTTCCTTTTGTAGAAATCCCTGTGGATGCCCTTTTCTCAGAGCACTGCTTTTGTTGGTGTGAGGGTCTCTAGTCTGTTGATTTGAATGGTAACTCGGTTTGCTTGGGCAAACCACAGATTTCCTACATTTGAAATGAGAAGTAATAACTTTCTGCCTTTGTAAAGTGCACTGAAGTAAGTGTGTTGCACATTTATATATGAAGAGGCCTCTCAGACAGCCAAAAGCTGTTTTGTATTGACATGTCCTGTTGGGGGCTGGTTTGGTTTATAGTTCACTTTAAATTGAGCCTCTTACTGGAAGAAATGATCTTATATGGTAAGTTAGATGCAGACACTGTTATAACATGTACCTTATAGCTATTATATATTTGCTCTTAACTGGTCTGTAATTGGTTAAGGGTTAGTGTTAAGTAGATGATTTATTTCCTGTAAGTCCTGCCACTTATTAAAGTTGTGACCTGCAGCAGGAAATGAGGTGTGGGCAAAATGAGACTGAGCAGCTGCAGATTTTTGTAAGGGGGAAGGACTACTTAGCAGATTCCTTATGTCAATTCAGTGATTAGAAAATAAAACTGGGACAACGGAGTGTAAATATGTTCCTAATACACTACTGACATTTCAGTTGTTATTGTTAATAACAAATTATTTTCCAAGAGAAAGCAAGATTTACAAGTCCATTTGTAGGTCTTAGTAGTTGCATAACATAGCAAACAGACTCAGTACACTGTGGGTAATAAAATAACATATTATTTTTAATAGAAAAATTGTGAAAGCTGTGAAATATTTTCTTTGACACATTTGACGGTTTTCAGTCTAATTATGTGATGTACAGATTCCCTGATGAAAGATAACTTCTAAAACAGTTGTTTAATTTTCCTAGGGGAAGAAACTGTGATTGCTGTACCACATGGGAGTCGCAGTGTGAGAATTACCCTGAAAGGACCAGCACACCTTGGTATGACTGAGCTGTTTTATCTATTTATACATAGGCAGAAGATAAAAACAGAACCTTGTATCTGAACTCATCCAAACTTTGGAAAATATGGGTAAGATCATGACCTTGATACCTTGATTCCTCTTCCCATCATTAACATCCAGCCTGGAGATAGTCCTAGAGAACACTGAAAGGTTTACCTGGTAAAAGGAAATAGAATACATAATGGTGGTTTCTATTCCTTCCATTTAAACCAATATTAGGCATCTCAAATATAGTACACTTCTAAACAACATGCAAAAAAAATACTTCCAGAGGATTCTGTGTGGAATCATCAACTTGCATAGCTCAGCACCAGATTTCTGTTGAAGCCTGAACAAGTGATCAAGGTACAAATGAAGTAGAGTGAACAACTACAGAAGTCCTGTTTCCTTGTAATTATTTTTAGTCATTGCATACCACCAATGAGAAACAATTTGTTAAGACAATTGTTTTCCAATATTTTCTTATATGGCAGTATTTATATCAATTTCTTTATCCATAGGCCTAGTTTGCTTGGAGAATTAATGGCTTCAATTGTAAGTGGTGCTGCCATACCAAGCAATGAAATAAACTATTCATTTAGCTTTGAACTATTTTCTATTTGTAGAAGTGATAGATGTAGCCTGGATCATGGAAACAAAAAGAACTTCAGCTCTGAGATATGTAAACAGAAGTAAAAAATTCACTTTATTTTTGCTCATCAGTTTGATTGCTTTCAGAAATATATTGTTACATCCTTTCAAAGAAAAAACTGAAATAAAACTCCCTCTTCAGAACAGCTCCAGAGTGACAATAACTTCTAGATATACTGCTTATATAAAAAAGTACAGGGCTGAACTTATATTGAAATAAATAATATTCCTTTAAAACTGTTGCAGGGGATGTGTGAAGGAGTGATCCTGACCATTCAGGTCAGGACTCTTGGACTTTCTTAAGTAGTTCTGCAGAAGGAAGTTGTTGTTTCAGCTTTGTATGAGGAAAAAGTACTAGATTGAGTGGCTCTTGGGGGATTTCTGGAAAGCTCCTGAGGAATGCAGCAGCAACTCAGTAACCAAGTACAGAGTGCTCCTGGCTCCCTACCCAGGGTGGTTCTGTAAAGAAGCTGTGGCTTGGCATCACCTTTGTTAGTTCTCTCTAGCTGGATCAGAATTGTGAAATGTGCCTTTAACCACTTCCACCAGCACATCTGTTTGCAAATCTGTGAGGATTTAGATATTTTTTACCTAAAATTAAAATTGCAGAGGTGAAAAACTACTGAGAGCTGCTGTGGGGAGAGAGGTGACACTCACTTCTGGCTTGATAGCCAGGGCTCCAAGAGCTGCTGCTCCAGAGGTGGTTCCCACTGCATGTGTTTGTCTGCAACTTCATCAACTTATAAAGCCAGAATTTTAAAAATATTCACCTATTATTACAGGTTCCATTTGTCACAGATGTTTTTCCTGGCTTGCAAGGAGTTGAGTTTAACAGGTGAAGCAGGGACTCCTTGCTGTTCAAATTTTATACTGCCTCCTGTTACCAGTATATATTTGTCCTTCAAGTAGAGGCAGCAGCAACAGCAAAAACTTAAAGAGCACTATGGAGTGTCTGGCACTTTTCCCTTTATCTTGTGTTCAGTGGTGCTTCATCCTGGGTTTATGATCTGGTCTTGTTCCAGGAAAGCACAGCTGCTGGACTAATCAAAAATGGCAATGTGGTTGGAGATGTAGCACATAACAGATTTCAAAGAAATGCTCTGAGCATTGTTTTGCAACCAGCAGTTAGTGTTTGAGAAAGGACTGCATTTCTTTGTAGCTGGTTAGAAAAAGTACTTTGTGTGTCTCTGGGCACTTTAAGGCAGGCAACAGATTCATCAGAGAGCCAAGATGTTACTTTGGGTTACTATTCTTCTGCCTACTTGGGTTTGGTGAAAGATTTGGTGGAAAATAACCAAGTAATTAGCACAAAAATGGGTCTGAATGAAATGTTTCATTGTGTTGGTTTTGTTTTTGATTTGGAATGTATTATGTCTTTTCTAGTAGTTGTTTTAAGAGCATTAGAATCAAAAGAAAGACTGAAAGTTCCCTGAAATTAATCCTCCAGCAGAAGAAACAGGAAAACCAGAAGCTAATATTTTTACAAGTGGCTAATGCTAGATAACTGAGTTCATGAACTTGGGGAGGTTAAACGTTGCTGAAAGGATCCAAACTGTTTTTCTTTTTGTCAGTTTTTCTCTTTTCACGGTGATTTGCATCAGGTGACAGCATTTAGCTGTGGGTTTGTGCACTGCTCTGCCTTTGACAGATGCTCAGAGGAGCACAGTGCTGCTTGTTGTTTGCATTTTGAGAAGAAAGTTTTGTATTGTGCTACCTACAAATGAATCACAGAAAAGAAGCAGCTTTTGGGCAGCTCCATACCTGCTCTTTTTTGCACTGGGAGCAGGAGCAGTTTCCCTGGGAGCTCTTCCATCTGCAGTGGGTTTCTTGTGCCACACTGCCCTGCTCCTTCCTGCCACCAAGAGAATGGGAGCTTCAGCCATGGGGCTTCTGTGCACAGCTGGGCAAGGCATTTGCCATCTTTGTTAAGGGGAAAAAGTAACTAAACACGGGTAGTTATATAATAATTATAAATCTTTGCCACTGGTGATTGCCCTGTTAGGCACAGAAACAAGTGGACACTCTAGAGAATTCCCTGTCCATGTGACTCCTCACATCTGGAGTCTCAAGGAATTGATTTAGGATGGGGAAGCTTACTCCTGAAGTCAAACTTCCCAGGTTTTTAGCATAACAGGACTCTGCAGAACAAATAAATATTTGCTGAATTATTTTCTTAACCTTGTCATGAAACCAGTTGATCAAACCTTTATTCTCAGTCACTTCTCTGGAATCAGTAAATGAACAGTTTTTGAGGGAGGAATTGCTCCCCAGTAAGCATCATTATGTTATGCTGTGCTATGTATGTGTTAAATACACCAAATGCTTGGTGTTGCTCTGTTTTAGAGGCCTGTGATGACAAGCACTAGATACTACTGAGCAGGAATGTATTGCATCAGAGGTTATCCACTGTGCTGTGGAATAGCTCCTCATGTCCCTGTGTGACACAGGAAAAATCTGAGCAGCTGTTCTGAGCTTCAGTGGTGTGACCTCCAAGGTACAGGCCATGGCTCATAGCTGGACCTTGCAAATAAACACATGATCTGCATCCACATCTAGTGTAGCCCCAATGTAAATATATGTCAGCTCCCAGAGAGTTGCTGGCTTCTTAGTTGCTGAACAATATTCTTGGTTTCTGCTTTGAAAAACACCAAAAAATTTTTTATTAAGAAAATTAATAAAAAGACTGTTCAGAAATGGAGCTGAGGTCACCAAATAAACATTTTCATCATCTTTTTGCACCAGCTGGATGCCTTACCTTGTAATCTTAAATGCTAGTTTCAAAGGAGTCTTATACTCCTGAGGATTTACTGAATTTATTTAGAGTTGGAAGCACTTGAGATTTCATTTTACACTTATTTTAAAAAATGAGACAATAACAGGCACCATGCATTATTACTTACTTTAAAGCAGTGTTTGTGATCAAGTAGTAGGTGTGTGATTTAAGCAGTAAGTTTGGGACCAGGGCTTGCAGAAGCTTAATCCAAGAATTCTGAGTTCCATATATTTTAAATTATTTTGTAATGCAATCAGGAAAGGGCACTTTCATAAAAGTGACAAACAGAAATGTGTAGTAATCATCTAAATGCTTGCTTTTTTTCTGGGATTAGTTTATATCTATTTGTTCCTAATGGAAATGTGTTGGACAGTGGGGCACATTGATTCCTAGAGATTTATGTTTTCTCTTTGACAAAGTACATTTTATTCACCCCTAGATTCCTACCCTGTGATTAACATAAAGTAATTTCCTAGAAACAAATCCTTCCTGAAACTTCCTCCCAGCCATGTATGTGATCTTTGTTATACCTGTGAGCACAGTGGAACCTAATGCTTAGAAGCTTGGGATAATGGTGGTATGTTTTCAAGGAATTGAATTCATTCTATAATTTCTTTATTCTCTTTGTTGGGGTGCTCCAGAATGCATGTTTGTTAAAAAAAATATGTAGGAAGAAAAGAGTTAATGATGGATTGCAGCATTCAGAGTATGTTTTCAGTGCAGGTAAAACCTGATGCTTTTAACCTAAATGATCTAGCCTGGCTAAGGTAACTTTGTTTAAAGTACCAAAAAAGGCAAGGTAGTGGGAGAAAGAGGGTATTTATAGCTCATCAAAAGATTCCTTTTAGCTTGCCCTGAGCTCATCTGAGATTCATGCTTTTCTCATGCAGTGCTCTGGTAGATTGTAACCAGAGCAGTGTATTTCAAGTCATGCATCTTGCTGTGCCTCTCTGCTGTATTGCACAGAGCCCAAAATTCTACCTTCATTATGAATATCTTCCTTTAGCTTTGTCCACTTACAGTTCAGTCAGTTTGCTGGAAGTGATTTAATCTTAAAATGCTTCATCTGTCTTCTGGAGGCTGTGGGCTGTTAGTTTAATCTGTTTCCAAGGAATAGGGAACAATTCAGAAAGGGTTTTCATCACCACCTGTTCTGGGAAGGGGCCATCCTCCCCCAGCTGCAGCTGCCCAACCCCTGGCCCTGCTTTTTCCTCACATGGGGAATACTCCAAGCTGAGTTAATGGTTTTGGTACAGTGATGCAGGTATTGAGGTGAGAGTCAGGTGGGCTTGGCACTGTTGAGGTTTCTCTGGAGACTGATTGCTCAGATTGCTTGGCTTTTGAGGTGAATGGAAGTATGAGGTATTTTTCTCTCTATTGATTCTGTCAGTTTTGAGTTTCTTTCAGCTTTTCCTGCTCAAGCTATTGCTTGTATCAAGTGTTACAGAGCACTTGGTGTAGGAAAAAACTGTCTCAGAAGTGCTTCTGGTATGAAAGAAAAGTGTGCTCAGACAGATATTCCTGTGTTGACTTGTCTTGCAATTATCTATCAGCCTTTAATCTGAAGCAGTTAATTTTCTCACAGATTCTCCATGTGTGTGTTTAACTGCACATATGCTGCTGGTACTTGCAAGGCAAAGTTGTAAACGTTACTTTCTGATTTTCTTGAAAACAAAAACCTGTTTAAGTTTGCTAATTATATTTTTCTTCTTTAGTTATAGAGTCAAAAACACTACAAGGAGAAAAGGGAGAGCACAGTTTCAATGCTCCTGGAACATTTGTCATTGAAAATACAACTGTTGAATTTCAGAAGAGTACAGACAGGGAAATCATAAAGATCCAGGGGCCTCTTGGAGCAGATTTCATTATCAAGGTGGGGTGTGTGAATGTACAAACCTACAAATTTATTGCAAGTACATGCAACACAGTGGTGGCTGTGCACCAGCTTGTAGCAATACAACAAAATCTTTTAGCTAGCAAGTAAGAAATCCTAATTACAGTCCAGAGATCTTTTATGCTAAGAAAATCCAAACAAATTAAAATGTTACAAGATTAATGTCTTTCCTGTGGAGTACCACAGGATCTTTAATGGTAAAAATGGCCAGGATTTTTGTTTTAAATACTGCTGGAAAAATAACAGCTGACCCTGTGCAGTGGATTGAGCTAACCCAATTGCAGACTGCCACCTACTGAACCTGAGCACTGCTTCCAGCAGCACCCTATGATCTCCCTCAGACATTGCTAATCCAGCCACTGACCACTTCTAATTCTTTAAAATTCCTTTTCTCTCCAGAACACATACCAGTGGCTTGCATCACACATCAAGATATTTGTAAGTGGAAACAAATCAATATCTGACTGCCAGAGGAAGACACTCACACAGTTTTCCATTGGAAGTGACAGATGTTTCAGTGTTATCAGACTGCCTGGCTTCACCTGTCACATTGTAGAAAGAAAATTTCAGTAGTTTTCCTTTTGCATCTCCAGTATCATGTGCAGCTAGACTTACCTGGCTATGAATCAGTGTGCTTGGATCACTTATAGACTTCTTTCTGCAGCAAATTTAAAAATTTTTGCTAACAAAGAGACAAACCAAAAAAATACAGTAAAGGACTTTGCTATTCAAGGATAGCTAATCAAATGGTCACATTAATACCTTGAATATTTTGAAAAATAAAGCAACATTCAAATATTTTACTATTTGGAACTTAAATTTAATGGCTAGTCTAGACTTTCTAAAGGTTTTGTGTCTGTTATCATCTCACTCTGCACTGCTATTATATATGAACTCTGTTTTGAAATGGCATGAGCAATTGAGCACAGTGTGTTGTAATGGAAATTTCTTCAGACCAGGTACTCTGGATCAAAAGAGAGTGTGGTTCAGTTCTTCTTCTATCAACCCATCAGTCATCAGTGGAGACAAACAGAGTTCTTCCCCTGCACAGTGACGTGTGGAGGAGGTAAGTAATGTCAATTCTTCAGCAGTGATAACAGCTCAAGATTAAAAGGAGCTGATTTACAACCCTTGCTCTGCATATTTAGTGATTAGATGTTTGTGTTTCTCTGCACACTGGTAATTCCTCGTTAAAATAAATGACAGAGTAGCAGCTAAGCAGGTTGGTTAAGCTGGTGTCTGTGGTATCAGCATAGAGATTTTTACATGTTATTACTAGAAGTCATATTTTTCCATAACAGATGTTCATTTGAGTAAGAACATTGACTAAGAAACAAAAATACAACATTCAAAATGGAAAATTTCAACTCATAATTGATATTTGGGGAAAGTAAGCAAAGAAACATGATGAGATTTTAAAACAAGAATAATTAAGAGATGAGGAAGTATTTCTGGCCTCAGTAGTATACATGAGGGAGAGTTTTAGAACATTTAGTTGAGAAATCAGCTTTACAGAAATCAGAGTAAGTAAATAGAATTGAAAGAACATCTGCTCTCAGATGTTCTGCAGCATCTAGTTCTGCTTGAAGCACTGCAGCTAGATGAAGTGTAGCTTCACTCTGCTACAGCTCATCCAGCCCAGCCCACTGCTTGTCCTGTCTGGTTCTGCAGAATAAGTGTGAGCTCATGGTAGGAGGAGTGTGTGACACTGCAGATAGCAGCTTCCCTTCAGCTAGCATTTCCCAGGTCACCTGGAAAACAGACCAGGATGCTGGTGATACCGACAGAGGGATTTCTGGAGAGTGCAAATATGGTTTAAATAGTTACTTGGGACATGAATAAAGAGGGTGAGAGATGTTTAAAGTACAAGCAGAGCCTGGGGATCTTTTGAAGGACCATCAGTTCTGGCACTTGCACCTCTCTGTAATCTGAAATGCAGACAATCTTTGTGGATGATATGCTGTCCCACAGGAAACTACTGTATCTTATGAGATACTTGGCTTCATGAAGTGTGATTCTTGCTGGAGCTGTGAGTGGCAATGCATATCCTCTGATGATTCCATCACACTGTGTTTATAATTTTTTCCCTTAACTTGTCTGACAAGGGAAGAAGTATAAAGCATCACAGTTTCTTTTGAGGACTGCATGTAAACACTGGATAGCTCAAGGGACATATTTACCTTCAAAGGTATTGGCTCAATTCCAGCCTTATTCAGACTGCTGTTATGGTTTGAAAATTATAGCTCCATGTCAATCTCTTTGAAACCATCCAGGGTGTTCAAAGCCCTACTCTGTGGCTGCTTGCCTATAATATAAAACTGGTACCTTTATCAGAGGGGCTTGGCAGTCCTCAGGGAGGACAGGAACTGAAAAGCACAAAACCTGAGCTGCTCAGTCATGACAGCAGTAGTGTTAAGAACATAAGAAATGTTACTGAGCATGCAGGGAAGTTGTATTCCAGCTGCCTGGCTCTAACCTGTTATCTTAAAGTGGATCTAGTGTCCAGATTGTCTGTTTGGCATCTGGTACTGGCAGTAAAAGAAAAAGTTCCTCACAACAGAGATTTGGAATTACTGCATTGCCATTCCTCACTGGGATGCTGCTTCTGTTTTAATTCTGTAATCTCCATGTGTTGGAAGGGGTGTCTCTCAGAGAGCACAGTCAGGATTGAATGAGCAAGAGTGCTCAAAAATGGTTTCTCTTGTTTGCAAGTAACATTTCTTCTGGGTTCTTTCATTACTTACAAGAGCTGAAACATAGATGCTGTGAGCACTGGAACTGCTTAGTTCTTTATGGTTATCACTTTCATGCAGGATGACACTTTGGATCAGCTAAGAGACACACAACTGAAGCCATTGATACATGATACTTAGCATTTTCAGTAGGCACTGGGGCTTGTGCTGTTAGTTTGTTGACTTGGTTTGATTTTAATTCTTGTGGTCAAAAGCTTTTTTTCTTTGTGCATACCAGAACATCTTCCTCCTTACTTCAGTTTAAGTCCAAGTAAGCTTTTTTGAATGGGTCTTTTTTTCTTAGCCAAAAAATAACCTAGTGGTTTATACTACTCAGATCCCTTCTTGCAACCAGTCTCCACACATATTTTGTTATTTTTTTCCACCAAGCAGTTAGTTCAAGTCTTCTTTTGTTGGCTCTTCAGCTTGGAATGTTCTTGAACCTATTTCTTGGTTTTCTACAGTTCCTTAGCAATGTTTTTGGATCTCATCTTCAATTCCTCTGGCTTTCTGTCTCAAGTATTTATTTCTTTTAGCATGAATGACTGTGTAATATAGCTCTCCAACATACTGGTAACTCCTCCTTGGAGGAGGGCAGTTAAAGGTGGGGAGCATGTACTAGAACCATATGGCTTCATAGTTTTACCTTGTGAAAGGTAAATATTCCTGCACCACAAGGAAAAATGTACTTTCACTCTTAAAATGTTAGTAGAATGAAGAGCTGGAATCTCATCTAGTGTTAAGAGAGGTTAATATATTTGCTATGCTGAATTGCCTTAAATAAAGGTCTGGTGGTACATTTCCTGCTCAGTGTTTCCTTGTTTAAAAGCAAACCAAAAAGAGTAAGACAGAAAATTAATTTCGTGGGAGATAAGGCTGTTTTATTTTATCTCCATTACAAAATATAACTTTGCTTCTGCTCTAGGTTATCAGCTCAACTCAGCTGAGTGTGTGGACATTCGTCTGAAGCGTGTTGTTCCTGACCACTACTGTCATTATCATCCAGAAAACAAGAAACCAAAGCCCAAGCTGAAGGAATGCAACATGGATCCCTGCCCTTCCAGGTCTGTATGGCAAATAAATTTGTGTGTGACACAGGCAGTTACTAAGGAAGAAGGAATTGTATTTATTTAATTTTAATTCTTTTTATCGTTAAGACTAATTCATCTTGGTTGGTTATTGCATTTGTTAAAGGCTGATACTTCTGCCAGTAGATGTGTGGCACTTAGAACAAAAGATTTTGCTTATATAGAGATCTTGTAAATATCAGTTTGTTCAAGGTGTAATTCTGCTTTTCTACTGCTGAGTAGTACAGCACTAGTATGAGGATTTTTGAGGCTGTGAGGAGGATACAGAGTTTGCTTACTTTTGGATTTATTGATGCTGCCACTCAGAACATCTCAACAGCCAGACAGAAGTTCCAGTCGTGCAAGTTTTGCATATGGTTTAACTTGGTTTATTCATTTGCCTACCATAAAAGTTTGATTCTTTATTGGTACTGTAGTGTTGACAACTTAATAATTAAATCTTGGATCTATTTGTTTGGGTTTTTTAAAACTAGGCATTTAAAAAAAAAATCATTCAAAGTAAATATCCTTGTGGTACAAATGCCACAGGATATTAGTGCCAAATTGTAAAGGCTATAGTACACATAAATTGTATTGAATTGCACTACAGTATTTCAAACTAACTTTTGGATTGTCTGGTGAGGTTTCCTGGCTGTGCTAAAGAATCTTAAAATAACATCACAGTATCAAGTCCCAGAACCTCACATTAATATGCCAGCTGGCTGAGCTAGAGTTATGTGCAAGAAAAGGAAACACTCTCAATGGATTTCATTTCCTATAGCTAAACTGTCCATTTCCTTTCGTTCCTGTTGGACATAATCGTTGATAGTGACCTCTAACAGTTATAGATGTGCAGACTTTCAAGAGTTTTTCCTGGAGAGTTGATCCCTGTATGAAGCAGAAAGACCTCAGTGATGCTTGATGGCAATTGATGCCAAATGTTCCAAAGCTGGAGTGGGAAAATTAGGGGAAAGAAAGGGTGTAATTATATTTTACCTTGCAAATTTAGTTTATACATCCAGGAAGAGGAAAGTGCTACTGGATATAATACCATATTTCCTAGCTTTGGAAGCAAGGCTTCATGCTGCTCTATGCTATGCAGTTCAAATAAACAGCTCTAGAAGGCTCCTAGGCAGAATTCAGGACCTCCCTAGGATGAATCCTGTGATGCATTCATTTCACTGACACTCATGTCCCTCAGCAGTCTTTGTTATACATAGAAGTATGTGAATATTTTTTTGTTAATGAAGTAAGACAGACCTAAAAGGTCACTGATAATAAATTTCTCTGCTGGAGGCTTGCTCATTTAATATTTTATGGTGGAATGAAAGGGAGAAGCTGTATGGTGAATAGTTCCTTATCCATGCAGAAAAGGTAAGATTATACAAGTCATAAGGTTTGCCATAAGGCTCATGTGTAATGAAGTAATGTTCCTGCATTTCACATTGGGAATTGCTTACCTCAAGCATGATCACATAAAAATATGTACTTGATGTACAGTCTTGGGTATGAGAAATAATGATGCAATATTTATTTTTTTTGACAGTGATGGATTTAAAGAAATCATGCCCTATGATCACTTCCAGCCACTTCCTAGGTATGTATAATCAGGATAGCATATGTGTCAGCTTTAGCACATTTCCACTGCAAATATACTACTTTAGTACTAAGATAATGGAACATATTTTGATTTTTTTTCTATACAGGAGGGTAAGTTTACAACAGTCCTGTAAACATCTCTAAAGCTTGTGATTTATTTTAGTGTGCTCTGGATGATTAACTTAACAGTCAGAGGTTAATATCCTCTTCTTGAAAATACCAATGTGAAGTCTTTAAAATAAACAGTTGTCCCCCTCAGCCTTCTCTGGCTGTAGTGCTGAGAAGAGCATCATCTTAAAACTGCATGTATGAATTCTTGTCTTGAAAGGTTTTTCTTTTGACAGTGTATGAGATTTTACAGAACATATCTCACTATGTGAAGGATTCTGGAAATTCTTTTTCTCTTGAGAGGTCTGATCCTTCTCCTCTTTAGATCTGCAGTCTATTTATTGACATCAAAGATGATATGTCACTTTCAAGATACCAAATGTTGGAATATCTGTTTCCTTAAATTAGGTCATCAGAGAACAGTTTATT
Source organism: Oenanthe melanoleuca (assembly GCF_029582105.1). Taxonomy (NCBI): domain Eukaryota; kingdom Metazoa; phylum Chordata; class Aves; order Passeriformes; family Muscicapidae; genus Oenanthe; species Oenanthe melanoleuca. The sequence goes on from NC_079344.1 coordinate 8,719,652, forward strand.
GCTTTTTTCTTTTTTTATTTTTAACACCTGGGTCAATTACAAGGATTTAAAACTTCTCAGGAACACTTAGATGTTTTATAAAGAATGCTAGGATTAAACAGTATTGAGTCACATTTGCTTTTAATGTAAAGAATTATAGTTGATGAGTTAGTTGCATATTTATCTGAGTGGAACCTCTGCTTTATTATGTCATATAATGAATAATGTGTATTTTTCTAAAGAAGTAAAGATATGAAGTAATGAGAATGAAATCATAGACTTGCACAGCTTAGTGGAGCTACTGATTACAGCTGATATAAATGTCATAGTTTATTTCTGTAGCAATTTGTCCTTGTGCATCTGCTGTCCTGTACTTTGGCTTTCATGCATAGATGGGGATTTTTTTCCTCTACAGCTTTATCCTGTGGAGTTCTCTAATTATATTCTGTGTCTCTCCCTTTCCATTTCTTCTGCCAATGTCTTTGTACTTCAGATCTGTCCTGGAACTCAGCTTAATGTATTTACAGGAGTATTTCATCTTCTGAACAACTTGGGCTTGGAGACCACTTGGAAGAGAAATTTAATCCCCCTTTCTGTGCTTTACTGTGCTCAGCACGTTTGCATGACACTGTGGTGAGATAGATTATGTCTGTGATAAAGCTGTGGGCAGGGTCTCTTATTTCAAACACTAAGAGCTGCAGACAGAGGTCCAGCTCATTTCAGCACCTCGGTGTGCTCTGTCAGAAAGTATCATGGTCTTCCTGGGTGATGCTTCAGAGTAAGGGCTGTAAAATAGCAGGCAGCCAAGCAGGGCTCAGAGCTGAGGCCAGCAGGAAGGAGAGAGGAAATGGGCTCTGTTGTACTGGGAGGGCTCCTAAGGAAACACCACAAAGATGTAGAAACACCACAAAGATGTAGAAACACCACAAAGATATAGAAACACCTTTTCTTGCAGGAATTGCTGAAAGAAAACAGCAGCTGAAGGTTTGTTTGCTGCATCAGGAGATGACTGTGGTCCAGTGTGGATGCAAGCCTTGCTTCAGTGCAGCAGGATTTGTCTGTGCTGCTGCCTGGCAAGGAACTGGAATGGATTACCCTGTGCTGGCTCTGCTTGCTTTCCTTTCCTTACCTGTTCCTTGCAGGATTGCTCTTGCAAAGCAGGCAGAAAACCAAAGTAGTGGATGTGTGCTGGGGCAAGGCTGCACTGCCTCCCTCACCTCGAGCAGCAGCCCTGCATCACACCTCCTACATGACATGAGAGCCATGTGCAGGCTGCCCTGCACTCCTGTGCTCTTGGCCACTGCCTCCCCTCCCCACGAGGAAGTTGTGGGAAAGTCGTGGTGCACACCACAGGATCTTGAAAGAGTTCTCCTGGGGCTCGAGTTGTAAATGCCCCACTGAAATATTTTTACAGATGGAGAATTCTTTTGAAATAAATAGAAAAATTTCCCAGGATGAAAATTTTCTTTTAAAGCTTTTGGAATGCCTCCATTTATTTCAGACTTGTTGGACTGTTGAGGATCCCTTGACAGCTGTGGGTTCTGGAAAGTATCTCCTTGACTGCTTGCCCAAGACCCCCCTTTTCCCCAGTAGCCATGGACCTCACTCCATCTTGAAAATGCTTGTGGGAGTATGGGATCTGGAGTGTGTTTGAGACTGATGAGATAAAGAAAAACAACTATAAAACTTCATGCTATAAACACTTGCAAGCTTTATATTGCATACAGCACACTGAGCCTTATGTATATAAATCCATGAGCTGCTAATTCATTAAATAGTTAATTGCTCTTTAGTTCCTGATCTTTAAAAAGAAAATTAGTTGACACTAGCCATTCATTTAAGTCAAAGAAGAGTGTAACTCTTGATCTTCAAATGTATTTCATTATCGTGATATAATATCAGTATCTCAGCTTTATTCAGAATGCTTTTGAGTATAAACTCTATGGTTAACATCCTATTGCTTGTTCTGTTTTTCCTGTTGAGCTTAAGCATGATTAGTATGTTTTTGTAGGCAGCTTAATGAATTGCTTAAAATAGGAAGTGTCCTTGGTTTACCTGCAGCATCATAAAAAGTAAATTGCTTAAATTTACCTTTGATTTGTAGGCCTTTGCTTCATTGAGTCTGATATTATGACTTCCTTTATGATAGCTAAGTTGATTACTCTTGATTAAATGATTTTGGTGGGATATTGTAGTACTTGCTGAGGCCATTGTTCAGAACAGATACAATTATGTTCATGATCCTTCCTGAGCCTGTGCAGTAATAGAGATAAGGTTTAACTAGCAAGACATTGATGAACCTTAGGATGTACTGCAGGACTCAATCATTTCCAGGGGCTTGGCTTTGACTCAGGAGGGTGATGGAAAGAAAGCAAGAGTGATATTGTGTGAGGGTCATTGAACTTACAGACAAATGCTTTGAGAGAAGCTTGTTATCTCTAAATGTGACAGGAACAGGACATTATTGAAGTTAGGTTTTTAAAATGTGTATTCATGCTCAGAGGTAAATGAAACTGAGTTTGTAGCCTAAAAACCTCCATGCCATTCTCACTTCAGATGGGGCAACATTATCCATCTTTATTGTAGTTAGGTCTGTGACTGTGAATAGATGTCCATTTTGAAGATATTTCTTCCCAGCAGATTGTTCATTATCTCTCTGTTGGAGGCTACTACCCCAGAGCTCTGCTGGTTCACAGGCTTTTCTTAATCCTAAATTATCTTTCTTCTTAGCATTGCCCTGCTGCAGGAGCAATCAGCTGAGTTAGCCAAAGCAGCTGAGATGGATGAGCAGCTGCCTTTTGCTTGAAGCAAGCTGGAAAGTGTGAATACAAGGTTGTTCAATGGCATTTTAATGAGGATGGAAAACTCTTGCAGTCATGACCAGCCAAATGGTACCTGCCACAATTTAATTTCATCACAGTCCTTATGGATGAAGGCAGTTTGGTATGAAATGGCTGGGCTGACACAAAGTATTAGAAATCCCATAAAAATTCCTTCAGGAACTGATTTTTAAGGGTAGTCTGAATCATGTGAGCAGTGATGAGCCTGTAAGTAATGACATCCTCAGTCAGGGCAGACAGGTTTGTCTTTGTCTTTCAGGCTTCATAGGATCTTAAATACAGGGGCTTCTTGGTCTCTGAGAATGGTGGTAAGTGTCTATGTGATCATGTAAATTAATTGTCAAAAATATTCAATTTAGGTGATTCAGACTATTTGAAAGTAAATTCATTCCAGTAATCAAATTCATTATATTCACAGTTTATAACTTATGTATGAGAATAAGAGTTTCAGTTATGTTCTGAGATGTACTTGCATTTGAGGTTCTACTTCTGGTTTTGCACATTAATTTAAGCCTTGAATAATGCAAGGTAGGTCTGTGAGTCAATGTATTTGTATGTGGTAAGAATCCAGCAGCCTAACTACCAGTCAGCTTTAACTGACACTAAGATTAGTCTCAATATTTTGGATTTTTGGTTAGTGGGATAAGGTTAGTGGAATAAGAAAGAACCTTTTGAGGTTTTTTTTTCCAGGTGGGAACATAACCCATGGACTGCATGCTCAGTTTCCTGTGGAGGTGGTATTCAGAGGAGAAGTTTTGTGTGTGTAGAGGAGACCATTCATGGAGAGATACTGCAAGTGGAGGAATGGAAATGCATGTATGCCCCAAAGCCCAAAGTCATTCAGACCTGCAATCTGTTTGATTGTCCAAAATGGGTAGCAATGGAGTGGTCTCAAGTAAGTTGAAATTAATTTGGACCTTCTATCTTGTTTTCTGAAGAAAGCCTTTGGTCCTGTGTTACTATATATTCATTAGAAAGGTATAGCCCTGAGATAATCAACAGTACTGGGAAAAGTTTGATCTAAGCTGTTTTGCCTGATAATCAAAATGTTAATGTGTCTGTCTGTGTGGAGAAAAATGCACCTAGAATTCCTTGTGCCTGTTGAATTCCTGCTTTGCACGGAGGAGAATTTAGAGACAGAGGTCAGGCCACTTTGCAGTCAGGTCATTTATGTCTCAGTTCTTGAAAAATGTAGTATTTCACTGGCTGTAATAGTTAAAAGCACGTCTGTCTCAGGGGCTGGCAAGTCTGCAGGGGTGATTTTCCAACATTCTTACCTTTCATTATATTAACAATAGCATAAGCCAACTTCTGGCTGTAGTTATCTGATACAGTCAGATAGATCAGCACTCCTGTAATTCCTTAGTTCATCCAGATGACATCAGTGACACAGGAGTGCAGAAAATGCAGCTCCCTGGACCCAGCCTGAACTGAAATCACCACTGTGACAATGCATTCCCAGTGCTCAGCCACTTGTGTTTGACTGCTGCCAATCAGACAAACTTCACAGAACCCCAAGAAATCGCTCGCCCTCCCAAAACTCAGCCTTATCTTTCCAGCACCAACCTTTTCCTCCTCCGCCTAGCAGCGGGGCCAAAGCTGTCCGTGTGGGTGGGAGAGCTGTGTGCTGTGCATCCCTGGGGGTGTGCAGAGCTGTGTGCTGTGCATCCCTGGGGGTGTGCAGAGCAGCGGGTGAGGCTGTGCTGTCCCCGCAGTGCACCGTGACCTGCGGGCGGGGGCTGCGCTACCGCGTCGTGCTGTGCATCGACCACCGCGGGCAGCACGTCGGGGGCTGCAGCCCCCAGCTCAAGCTGCACATCAAGGAGGAGTGCGTCGTGCCAGTGCCCTGCTACAAGCCAAAAGGTAACTGGGGTCCTGGCTGGCCTCTGCTGTTGTTCTGCATTTTTGTTCAGAGAATTAAAAGCCCCTGGTAACCTCTTTCAGAAGTGCCAGAAGGTGGAATTTACGGGGAGTTTTTTCAGTTTTGGCAGAAACAAGAACTTTAATTATCGGCGCTAGGAAAAGTGCCCTGCTGATATTTTTTGCTGATAATGTGGCCAGACTGTCATGAGGTGAACGTGCCAACTAAATCTATACAGTCTGGTCAAATTGAAAAAACCAGAATTAATGAGCTTAACACAGGGAGGAGTTGTTCAATAATACCTGAAATGGGAATGAAACTCCATATTTATCACCTGGGATCTTCTTGTTTGCTTTCATTAAATGTGGCAGCATTCTCAGTGTGACTCAGCAGCTCATTAAGTTATACTCAGCCTACTTTCCTTTTCCCTTCTCCATTTCTGCATATTTAAAATAAAGAATGGAGCTCAAACAGCATGATGGAGTTTTCTAGTAAATTTTATTACCTTGTGCATCTGCAAGAGCATTAGATCAATAAACAATGTAAACTGTGAAGTTCAGAGGTGACTAATGCTAACATCTACATATTGCTTTGATTTTGGAGAAATTACTGAATGTTTTGAGTTTTTTTTCCTCTGCCAGAAAAAAGTCCTGTGGAAGCAAAATTGCCATGGTTTAAACAGGCCCATGAGATGGAAGAGACCATAACAGTCTCAGAAGAGCCAACGTAAGTACTCTGCCTTTTACAGTGAAGAGACATTTCTAGTGTGTTCTGCAGATCTCTGGAATGATTGTTGCTGTGCAGTTTGCTTTGACAGTTGGCCCTCCATGGGAGATGAGTCCTGTGGTGAGCTGTTCCTAATTTTACATCTCAATAACTTTGCTGCTGGAGCTCCTGTTCTGGATGACACAGAGCTACGCTATTACAGTGCCCCTATATCATTCAGGAATTCAGAGAGACTTGATTTAGCCTAATTAAGCCCTAATTAATGCATGTGGAGATGCTTCAGCAGAAATAAATTAAATAACTTTAGTTTTATCCTGGTCATAGCTGTTACCTCAAGAATGTAGTGGTGGTATTAAAACTTAAGAGGTACTTTGTAGGGTTGCCAGGATTTCCTTGGGGGGTGAGACCAATGCATAAAGTGAGAAAAACCTGCTGATCTCTGTGCTTAGCTGCATCTGTGGGTGTAAGTTGTGCAATTTTACGTGTGTATGTGTGAAATAACATCTGGATTTTTTGAGTCCTCTTAAAAACTGATGAGGTTAAGCCTTGGAAGTCTTGGGGATGAAAGCATAACTTAAATCCAGCTACACTTGCTCCTGATCCTTGTATGTTAGGACCCTTGTATGCATCCACACAATTCCTTATATACCCTGTGTACACTTTATACACACACACATACACATATTTATATGTACAGTATATTTAATATATAGGCATTAAAATATTTAAATTTCTAAAAAGTATTAACTTTGTATATGGCACAATAAGTATTTGATTGTGCTTTGCCGAATTCTGTGCTCTGTGTAATGTCAGTTTGAAATAATTCAGATGAGTTTAATTAAGTTACTTTGGATTTATATTACTCTGATAGAGGAGTGTATCTTATGCTTATTTTTCTTCTTCCATCAAGCTATTCCTGATTTTTGGCACACATGCAGCAACAGGTGTGACCAAGAGTAATAAAATCTTTACACCTGCAATGACTCACAGAAGAAACCCCTTGCCAAACAGGTGTTTATATAGCTATGGTGACTGTAGTTTAAACTTTTTGCTGCTCTAGCCTCTCAAGTCGAGTGTCAACCTACTGTGAGTGGTTATTTCACTCTCCAAATCGGTGGCCCTGAATTCAGGCAGGGTAGTAGCAAAGATATAAAAATAAAGTGTGATTGTCAAAGGGGGATGATGCAATCAAATGTGCCTTTTAAGTGTCAGGATAGCAGAATGAAGGTATATGAGGTCACTTCTAGAGAGGATTCAGCATGAAGCTATAAAGAAAATTATCTCTAGCATTACTAAATCCTGCTGTGGCAACTATGAGCTAATGCAGTTTCTGGGTTTTTAGGATCCTTCAGCATCAGCCTGACAGAACAATCAGGGAGGACTGGCAGGGACACAGCATTGCTGGTTCAGAGGATATGTAGAATGTAAGAGAGCTGAGCCAGAAACTTTGTCAAGGGCTGCCTTGTGCCTTGTCCTGACAATGGCAGCAGTTATTCATCCTTTCTAGCTGTGACCCAGATATTCCACTGGAGCCTTTTTCTTCTCCACTCACTCTGGAGACTTAGACACTTTTCATCTTTCATTCATGAGCCTCATCCTGTCCTTAGACTTTCCTTCACTATTTCCAGAATCATCTTCACCTGAGTCTGAAAGGTTTCTCCAGCCACCTTTTGCTGACTCTTCCTGCCACCCCCTCTGTGCTGAGGTTCTGTGGTTCTGTGCCTGCCCAGCCTGGGCACTCTGGGCTCTCTGGGACCCAGCTCTAACACTGCAGCCAGATTCCCCATTAGTTTCATTTTACTGTCTTCTGCTGCCAACTGCTCTTTAGTCTTCTAAGGAAGCTGGCAGGTAAGGAGAAATGAGAAATAACTGATGCCTGACTTCATTCCTTTTTGCAGATTATCTGTTGGTCATGCTGGCAGTAATGGTTTGCAACCAGAGAATTTCTCCATCAGTGCTTTAAAACTCTTTCCCAAACTGCTCTGGTCCTTTCCAGCTAGAGTCAGATTTTTGGGTCAGGGATTAAGATTTAAAAAGAAACTCTGGCAATAAATCATCCCTTCTCCCAAAATAAATTATAACAAGATTTCCCTCTGTTTCAGGTCTCTTTAACTTTGTTTTCTGTAATTTAGACATGGCATAGTGATAACTCATAGCCCACCTCTGCCTAGCAGGAGACTTATTATTTGCTTGGTAAAATGCCATCACTTTTAATTTTAGTTATTCTGTTGTCATCCAAACTTAAACCACAATATGAAGTCTCAACTTCTAGTCCATCCTTTTATGACAACTTTCTCTCTATGCTTTTGTGTGATATTTTAGTTGATAATGAATAAGAGAATAAATGCAGCTGTGTTTTAGAACCCACAAGTGATGGATATGCCAAAAGTAGCTTGTGGAAGATAAATACTTCTGCCTCTGTGGTCTACCACGGCTGGTGTCCTGAATTTACATAGAGGGGGAATGTTCAAAAGCTTCTTTTTTTTCTTATTAGCAAAATAAAAAATGACTGTCCTTAAAGAGAGGCCAAGAAAAATGTAGGTCTGACCTTTTTAGTTTTTAGTTGTGGAATGTGATGACAGTTGATACCAATCATTATTTTAAATGTTCTTCCCTCGAGCCTTCTTAGTTACAGTGGGATTCACAGAGAAGCTCCAGCAAGCTTTTGCATCCTTTTTATTACTTGTAAGTTAAAGAAATAGACACCTCTCTGCTTTTCATTGCTTAGGGAAAAACTGAAATGCTTTCAAAAACTGATATGTTTTTTCAGCAATATGAGCTAAAAAGTGATGTGAAATGCAGTGTTTCTCATAAACGTTCCTGCTTATTGGGTTGGAGTCATTTTCACAGACATGTCCCCACTGTGCCTTTGGTGATAGAGAATTACCCATTTCTGACAGCTCCTTCTCTGAAGATGGGCTGGTGATTTTGTCCAACATTTTACCCTTGAGGCTGATAAAACCAGTGTGGCTGCTCAGAGCAGGCAAGGGTGGTGCTGCAGGGAGGGGTGGGGTGCCAACATCATGGAAGTTCTGCTCAGCATTTTAGATGCTTCTTTAGACTTTTATCCAGGACCCTTGGTGCTTTAGGACTGGACTGGAAATATGGCTAGAGAGGCCTTTTATTTTTTTTTATTTAGGTATTTCCTGTCTCAACTGAAAACAAGAACTATGAGGTCATGAGGAAAAATAAAAAATTAAGAGACACCATGTTTTCCAAGTCTTTAGTAAGCTGCAGAGGGCTGCACTGAGTTTTCAGTTCTGATTTGATTTGGTTGAGTTGAACTGATCTGTCCCAGTTTTATCATCATTAGTTTAGGTCACTGCTTCATTTCCCAGGTCATCCTACACTTGGCTTTTGCAGCATGTGCCAGGTGAATGCACATTTCCATTAGAGCTAGACTGATAACACTGCAGCATGGACATGCCCTCTGCTACATCTGTATTTTCTTCATTATTTATATCTGCTCAGATGAATAAAAGGAGCAATTTAGCTCAATGACTGGGTAAAAAAGCTGATTATGAAAAGTTGTACCTGCTCAAATTTGCTGCTTTTTTTTTTTTTTTTTTTTTTTTTTTTTTTTTTTTTTTTTTTTAATAAGAAGGGGAGTCTTGTCTAGAAACTTAGATATCTCATAAAATTTTCAGTTACCACTATCTTGTCCGTTATAAATTTCTGATGACCTAAAAAACATTGTAGTACAAGTACTTTGATGCTCCTTAATCCTGACCTGAGATGACTCTGAGTGTGTGCCCACTGAAGGCAGGCTGAGTTTACTTCAGGGAAGTATTGTGTCCAAAGCATTACCATGTGTATGCTGTGAATGCCAAAATACATCTGAGGCTGATGGAGTTTGCTTTAATGATCTGCCACAGGCTTTGGTTTTGCATGTTTAAGATAAAGTAAAAGTAAAAAAAGCCCCATCTGCCTGAACTCAAAATTTAGATTAAATTTCAACTTTCTCAGTGTTCAGTCAATTCCTTGCTCTGCTTTCATATTAGCAGTCTCCACTGGCATCTGTTGAAGGTACTTAGTGTGACTTGAATATGATCATCCTTGGAGAAGTTTTATAGTTTAGGATTTCAATAGGTAAATAGTCACATGATTCGTTTAGCAAATGCCAAGGTACAATAAAAAGTATGTTGTGTGTTCATTTTTTGTCTTGTACTTCACTGAAAAAATACCAGACACTAATATTCAACATGAAAACCTCAATTCTAATATAGGCTTGCTATAAGTCAAGGAAAAAAAATGCTTAGAATTTTCTGAGTTTCTTTATAAATCAGTTGGTTGCTGAGTGAAATAATTGCTGTGGTTCAAAATTTCCTTTAATTTATACAGGATTTCAAAAGAATGTTTTAATGCACTCAACTAACAGTACACAAAACTAACAGTAATTTCTGGTATGCTGCTGTCATGCTTTTACCAAAAGAAGTTATTACTTTCAGACTATAAACTTAGGTATGGTTAGAAGACCAACCAACTATTTTCAACTATAAATGTCCATCAATTTTATTTTTCCAATTAAGTACATACATATAAATGGACCTAATTTTTTTTTTTTACACGGAAGGAAAAGAAAGTAATCATTCTGTTAAGCCTATGCACACTGGCCTTGATCCAATAAAGCACTTAGGCACAAGCTTCCCTCTGAACACATTGTCATCCTGTTGACTTCAAAGCACAGCTAATGTGCTTAAGTTAGGCTCATGCTTAAGCATTGCATTGGATGAGGGTGATTTTGCCACCCTAGGTAGTTTGCATGGCTGACTTTGAAAAGACTGTGAGACCTGATGTTCCAGGATTAAGCTGATTCTATCTGTTGAGGTAAGAGCCTTCCTTTGCAGCTTTTCCCACAGAATAGTCATTAGAATTTGTGTCAGAAGCATCTGGACAATGACCCCCACCAGCTGTGCCATCAGTGAGCTGTTAGGTTGTTCCTAACCTGGCATTTGCTCAGATTTGATCACTGTAGGACACAGCCATTCACTGTTTTAATACTATCCTTCCAATAAAAACCAATTTGGCCTTTTTGGAAGGTTCTCAGACTTGTGAAGGGATGAGCACTGGGAGTTCTGGGTGTCAGGAGAAGCTGGGGATAGTTGTCTTTTCCTGAAGGCTGGTGAGGACCAGTGAGCTCTAACAAAAATTCTGAGACAGTTCAAGAAAACTTTGATGGGCTTAGATGTATTTATCTTTGTAGCAGAGCTCTAAAGCTATTTCATTAACATCTCCTTAAAGAATAACCAGTTAATCTTTTAACCACTGTTGGAAATAGGAATAGTCTTCCACAGGAAAAAGTCTCTTGGGGTCTGTCCCAATCACAGCCTGGGTGACTATCCCAAGGACTGACTTAAAGTATCCTTACAGGTTATCCAGCCATCTGTTCTTTCTTCCATTTGATTCTTCCTCTGTGTATACTGGCAAGATATTATTGGCATGATAAACTGTGCACAGAATCAAACCACACTGTTGACATTTTTCTGTGCTTACTGTATGCACAGTGTAAATACTGATTTTTGTCTTGCACAACTGTTCTTATGTTTGTAAGGGCAGATTTCCTGCAGTAAGAGAAAGATAAGGGCCAAATCTTTGAATCCTAATTTGGATCTTTCTTTCCAAATACACTTTTAACATTGGCCAAATTACCTTCCTATATCTCCTGCTGGTGTTTGGATCATCAGCTACATTTGGACACATAATAAAGAGCAACTTCAACCTTTTCATGGGGGAAAAAGTTCTAGGAAATTCTGTATTTGATTTCTTATAAAGTACACCCCAGAGCCACCCAGGATGACTTTATTAATGAAATTCAACCCCTTGGCTCTAGTGCCATTTTGAAAATTACTATCAGATATTAATGTGACCCTCAAAGTCAGAGAATATTATAACAAATTCATGACCTGTAAACCAAGATTTTACTGTGGATATCAGCAGCATAAATGCTTTCTAATAAAAATGATGGACTGTAGACTGGTTAGAGCTCTTTATTGAAGATGAGAGTCTGCTTGCAAATTGCATCTGAAAAGCAGCCTGCAGTGCTGTGCACTGGATATGGCTCCTTTTGAAAAGTGCTTCTCTTCCCTCTGGTTGCTGATTATTAGTATGACATAAGGTGAGTACCTCTTAGGTTTAAGCAGACTGCAAATATACTTTTGGCATATGCCCAGGTGTGTGTATCTATATTGTATAGATATATCTTCCTGGAGTTTCTCCTTTTTTCCCCACTGAAGGAGATTGAGAAATGATTTAGGTGTTTTCCTTTTTCCTCAGAAAAGGATACAGCTTTTCCTGTTCCTCATGATTCTTTCTCCTCTTTTCCTACATCTTCTTGTGTGAATTTTGATAAATGTCTGGGATGAGAGCCAAGTGAGAGACTTAAGATGCTTGATTATGCATTCTATTTAAGAGTCAGAATGATGTGTTGTCTGCTCTGTGTATAAACACCCATTTCTGTGTTGGCTGTGTTTAGCTGTGCACACAGACACAGTTACACAGGAGAAGTGACAGTGCTGTGATGCTCTGCAGGTTTGTCCCTGAGCCCTGGTCCCCGTGCAGTGCCACGTGTGGCAGTGGCACCCAGGTGCGGGACGTCAGGTGCCGGATCCTGCTCGCCTTCACTCAGACAGAGCTGGAGCTGCCCGAGGAGGAGTGCGAGGGTGTGAAGCCACCAACAGAGCGCGTCTGTCACCAGGTGTCCTGTGACACTGATCCTGTCCCCTACACACCAGAATTCCCTCGTGCTGAAGATGGCAGTGTGGTTTATGACTGGGAATATATTGGGTTCACTCCATGTTCAGCCACATGTCTTGGAGGTACCTTTTATTTTTTCTTAATTTATCCTGAGTTGTAAGAATTTGGCATTGTTTGGTACTGTTGCATCTGCTGTTAGTGTTACCCTAAAGTAACTATATTAATATGTAGGAAAACCTGCTGCTGCGAGTTTTAACATATTTTTGGTTAGTGATAGAGTATTTCAAACTACCTTCTTTCCTTCAGCAAACACTTACTGGGTTAAGGAAGGTGCAGGAAGTTGATGGAGCAACTTGCAGGAAATCTTGCTGCTGCAGGAGTGTCAGCTGCCAGGCTTTCTGTGGTACCAACACATTTGATGCATCAGTGGTGAAAATGTTTAAATGATCTACCTTTTCCTAGGAACCAAAAGTATATTGTTTCAAAGTAAAAATTCCCATTTTTATTCCTTTACTTCGAAATGCTGCCATTTTCTGCAGAGCAGTAGGAATACAGAGCTGTAATTAGAGTTGTTTCCAGCCTGGCCAGCGTGCAGATCAAACAGGAGCTGGTTTGGGTGCACTGTGTCACTGCTTGGGAGCTCTGTGCCATACATCTGTCTGCAAGTAGTTAGGCACATTCCTTCCTGGATGTAATCGAATCTCCCTGTCGTAGTAAGTACATGTTACCAGACAAGGCTGCTGGTGTTGCTACTGCTTACTGTACTTTGGGACTGAACACAAGTGAGTTATGAAGTGTTAAGTGGAGGCAGTGGAATTGTGAACACACCTACATATGACAGGACTGCTGACATCAGTGGGAAGTGAAGACAGTTGTACCCATAGAAGAAATAAAAAATGTAGGAAAAGGGGGAAACAGGAACAATTGGAAGTGGGGAGTGAGATAGAGCTCCCAGAGAGCAGCCTCCTTTGTGCTATTCACCAGCTCAAAGCTGGAGGACAGAAGCTGGGAGGGATGCCCCAGAATGGGACCAGCAGGATGGTAAGTGACTGATGGTGCCCCCTTTATCATTTAACTGCTGCTTACTGAGAGGGTTGATCCACAGGAATAACAATGTGATCTCAAAAGCTGGAACATCCCATTCCCTGCACTACCTGCAGTGGGCATCACGACTGGCTAGGCAGGAGAGACTGTAGTCCAAGTATGTTTGTATAAGCATGAGATGGTAGTGACAGCCGTTGTGGCTGAGTGTCTCTGTTTCATATTTTAATAAGAGAAATGTTTTTAGAATAAGGAAATTGTCCTGTAAAGCAGAAGTAAACCATTCATTAATTCTATATTTGTAATTCTGGTATCTCAACTGATTTTTGTAATACACAACCATTTTCTTGCCATCTTAAATCCTCTTTACTGCTTTTTAGCCAATATCTTTGCCAAAAGTGTTCTAAAACTCCAAGGTTTTTGAATTTTGAGGATATCATCAGGTATGTAGGCTGAAAGAATCTCTAGTGGTTTTCTGCCTTCTGCATCTTCAAGGTTGAGTTTGCCCTTGCAAAAGCATCTCCATAAAAACTTGCACTTGGTGTGCAGGCTGATGGTAATTTAAGGAGCCTGCACTGAACACAGCAGTTTCATTGGAAGGAACTTCAAATTGACTGATGAGCAAAATCTTGTGTTCAGCTTAATTTTGTTCCTGAGGGAGCTGAGTAGGAATTCTGTTGTTGACTTCTGACCCTCTCATGAATTTGTGAGGTTCTGTGACCCAGAATTGTCCTATAGGTGTTCATAGTAATCTAACAAATTGTTTGCTATGTAGTGGAAATGACTCACTTGAAGAAATTTGAAAGACAATATCTGTTTGTGTTTTTAAGACGTCTGTGGTATCACTGGTACTGTGTCTAGACATTTTCCTTACATGATGCTCCTGGGAAATGTGGGAAGTTGTCAGGGTATTTTGTCAATGAGCAGCTTCAGAAGCCCCCATGTTGCTGTGCTAGGTAGGTGATTTTTCCTTTCTATCAGCTCTGGTCTTCTGGCTGCCTTGGCAAAGGCTTTCAAACAGACCAAAAATTACCTGCCGATAAATAGTTTTAAGGGAACCAGACATCTCTTCTGTTTCCAACTCACTGCAATGTACTAGCTAATGATCTCACTGTCTACTATTTTTCCATTGTGTAGTTCAAAGGAGCTGATCCCTTTCTGCTAAGTTTTATGTTCAAATCTCATTTCAATTAGATGAACTCTTTCGTTACAAGAAATAAATGTTGTCTGAGTTTGGAATAACCCGGTGTAATGTAAATTATATTAGGTCCTTTTTCTCTAGTATGTATGCATCTAGCAGTGGCTATTAAAACAAATTCCTGTGGATTTCTGTATCCACGGAACTCCCTACCCCCATTTCTTAGTGCTTAACTCTTTCTGAATGAGGAAAAATCCTGCAGGGTCTAAGTAGGCTGGAAGCTTTTATAGCCACTCTTTGAGCAAAGTCCGAATCTCTCTTTCAGAACTTGTCACTTGCACCTTTTTTTTAATCCTCACACAGACTAGACTTGTAATTCAGTCTCCCCTGGTCCCTCTGCAAAGCAGATGAAAAAATGCAGATGGAAACATTGGGTTTTTGGGGTATTAGACTTAGAGAGAGTGATTTGCAAGGCGTTATCAAACATCATCTTTCCAGTTCTAGAGCAGCAGTCACACCAGTCTGGGGTCACTTGTGTCCTCTCTGCACCAAACCTCTGTGGCTTCTCACACAGCATCTGAAGGGCCAAACAAGCTGAGGTTTTGAGGGCAGCCAAGTTGTTTTATGCCTCTTAGCATAATTAATGCTTCCTTCATCAGTCTTTCCATGAGTGTAAATAAAAGTTGTCGATGTCTGTTAGTCATAGGCAGACATCACCTCTACTACCCATGGGAAGCTCTGTAACCAGTCTGAAATCTAAAGATCTGGGTTTTTATTCAGTGCCTGAAGAAATCCCAAGCTGAAAATAAGCCAGCTATGTTCTTGGGGATCTCAAAATTTGCCTTAATTTTCCCTGAATGTGTTTTTGGGTTTCTTCAGTTTTGTTTTTGTTTTCTTTTAAACCTGAAGAACTTTGGCCAGGATGTGAGAGTCCCAAATGTAAGTTTAATTTACATAATATCATCAGTAGGGAATTAATAATCATTATGAGAATAAAGAATATGCCTGAAGAGAAATGTTTTTATTGTAATCTATAGCTTTTCTTTAGTGTTGTCAATCTTTTAACTCGACATTATTTTAAAGGGATGTTTTTCATTTTGAAAATCACTGAACATTTTCTTGTTTAAATATACATTGAGTTGCAAGAGGCAGATTTTGGTGGTTGAATATTATTACTATTATTATTATTATAATCATTCTCATTACTCCATCTGCTTCAAAAATTATTATTTGGGCCACCTAAAGTCATTACATTGGCCTAAAAATAATGGGTGGCTTTGGTAACTTCAGAGTTCAGTCAAGTTGTGTTTTCAGGCTTTTGTCTGGACCATAAAGGCTAGAAGTTTACCATTTTATTTATGAGAAACCTGAGATTGCTAGAATATTAATGGATTCTAGCCAAATTTAAGGACTCTAAGAAAAACAATGACTGTTCAGAGACTCACATACAAAGCTGAGAGAATTTTCTCTCAGCTTGTGTTGGAGTCACCTTGATAACTGGTCACTTGTATAATTTGTTTCATTAGCTGCAGATGTTGTTTACTCTCTTAAAGAAGTATAAAATAGATGCACAGAGGCTCAAGGATATGTAGAATTTGGCATTTCTTCTGAGTTATTTTCAGCTTATAATTGATATTTTTAAGAAGCCACCAAACTGAGACTATCTGATGCAAATAAATGTCCTTCCTCTTCCAGCTATCGAGAATAGAGCCACCTTCTTAATGTTTGCACAGCAGCTTTTCACCCCCATTTTCTTTGTACTTTAAAAATGCAGGAACAGAAATTTTGGGCTTAATTCAAGCATTTTGATCTTTTAACACAGCTTCAAGCACTGTATATTTCATTGCACAGAAAAGATTGTAAAAGAATGTAAATGTATGTGGTTTGAATGCTGGGTTAAAATAGAAAATATTCTATTTCACTGAATAGTAGGGTAATTACTACAATAGTGCATCAGATTACTGTAAAAATACTTAATGCTCCCTGCTGCATACATAATGTTTTAGTTAAATTATCTACTATGTTTATATTATAAGCCAAGAAAGTCATGGATATAAAACTTTGCTTGTTTGAATAATAGATTTTTCCAGTTTCAAATTGACATAGAATAAGTTTATCAGTGATTGAAGTTCCCAGCTAATGGAAAATTGTAGTTTGGGGTGAGAAATCTGCTTAATTGTGAAGATATTTTGACAGTTAAGTTCAAGCAAATATAACATCAATTAAGTGCAGTTATTTATTGAATCAAGTTCTTGAACTGAGAATGAAGAAACAGGAAGGGACTTCGTGGTAGGTTTTTAACAACTCTTTAGTGTCCATTTTGTACTTACAGCATCAAAACAGGGTGCAAGTTTTCTTTCATTGAGGCCCCTGTGGGGAAGAATTGCTAATGCAGTTTGTGCTCTGTACTTCAGTCAAATGAAAAACACACCACATATCAACATTTTCTTCTCCTAATGTGATTAAAGCTCTGCAGGTCCTGCTGCAAGGCAGGAATGGCTTAATGAACTCCAGGTGGCAATTTGTAGTCAAAACCCATCACCTGGTATGACATGCCTTTTGTTCATTTGGCTGGCCAATTCAGCTTATATAACACCAAGATAAAAAGTTCCCATGACATTATTGCCAATTTAGATGGTCTGGGGGGAGTTTCACTTCATTCTCCTCCTTTGTGTGAGATATTGAGATGATTCTATGTCTTGCAACATGTTCCAGAGCAGAAGCATCACCTTGGAGCACGATTTTCTCACAGCAACACAGGGAGGTCAGTGAGGCTAAAGCTTGGCAGCATAGGGTAGATTATGACCTAAAACATGGATTATAATGGATACTTGGCATGGACTTGATTACTTGTAATCAAGTAAGGGAAATCTGTTTCTGTCAGAACTCAACTCTAAACGCTTCCTTCTCTCCTGCAGACAGTCAAATGTGCATTTCCTAGGTAAGGGGAAAGGGAAGCTGCTCCTGTAAACAAACACTTGAGAATTGACTGGAAAAAAAGCTTTTGATTCCCCTACTTCAGTAAAAAAAAATATGTTTATTGTTTTGTCATCTTTGGCATTTTCTTAAAGACATTTCATGTCTGTATTACAGTCATGATATTTGTTGTTAAATGTTTATTCTTAGCCTGAGTAGTAAAATAGTTTTCCTACAATAAGTTTGTTCTACATTAACTGAATTATCAGTACTTTGATACAAGAGAACTGAATAAGTTGTCAATCATATTTAAGGTCAGGTCTTTTGTTCTATAAAAATTCATCACTTTGTAGATGTAGTCAAAACGTTTATATAACAAGGTCATTCTGAACTGCAAATGAGTCCCAGAGGGGATCTCGAGGTGTACCAGAGAGGCTGAAAGAAATCAGAAGCTGTGTTATTCTGAAAATCACTACTGGCTTACCCCTGCTGAGGTGTCTGAAGCAGTAGGACAGGCTCAAGTGGGATTGAGGCCTGGGCTGGCTGATACACTGGACTGAATCAAAATTGTTTATAGGTGGAGGGAACATGTTTGGTTTATGAAAATAACAGCAGTTCTTGTGTACAGGAGAGAATTATTGGCCTGGGGGTGGAACTTTCTGTGTTGAGTATTCCAGCCCACTGGAATCAGAATGACTGGTAGTCAGCAGTGTCCTTACAGAATCACTGAAGATAAGTGGATGATAAGAAGGAAAGGAATTGAAATTCTATGAAACTATAACTCTTCAAGAGCCATTTTTACCTGGAAACAATAAAGACACTTTATGATTTCAGCTCTTTTGTTCTATAGGATTTGGATCATTAGCATTGCTTGTATAGAACATCCCAGATACCCAGAGTCCCCCAGGCACATCACAACCTTCTTGTATTTTATGGGCATGTGAGTGAGCTTTGAAATTGAGCTAGGCTTTCATACTAAAAAATATGATCTATAAAATTGGATAATTGCATAAGTTTAAAATAGAAGTAGTTCACAGAATGTGTATTCACTAAGCTGTCTTGTTCTAAAGGAAACTTATATTACGTTTCATTTTGCTCATAGAAATTTGAGCATTAGTAATCTTCCATGCTTTAGTAATAAGATCCAGGTAGCATGAGCTGCAGATCAGAAGGTGCCAAGAATGGTAACGAGTGAGGAAAGCTCAAAGCTGGGTCAGATTTGCTGCCTTCAGCAAAACCATTGCATCTCTTGGCCACTGAGAATGGCTGACTAAACACAGAACATTTCTCCTGACTATAGCTTTGCAAGTTCTCTGCTTTTTTATAACAATTTTTGCAGATCTTTAGCTCTTTATAAAGGGAAGGTAAGTGAGAAGGAATCACTTTTACCTCAATTTTGGCAATGGAGGTAGTAGTTGGTTTAGGATCATTGCAGAACCAGTAGATGCAGCCTCTGGTAGCTTGACAGAAAAACCTGTTTTTTTATTGCTTTTTGGGGTGGTAGAATGTCAAATCAATGTAAATATCACAGAAGTAAAGTTAGGATATAAATCACAAATATTTTCTGAGCATTAAATATGTAAACTGTCTCTGGATTGCTTTTTGCTTGAGATGTTTCTTTTAAGCCTGCTGTCGAATTGAGTGCTTTTTTACTGAGCATTACTCAAGAGCAAGCTTGACAGGAATCTGTTCCATCTTCTCTGTTTCATGGTGCTCTCCTTTGGAATGCAGGCACCCAGGAAGCCATTGCCATGTGCCTGCACGTGGACACCAAACAGGGTGTCAACGAAACCCTGTGTGACCAGTCCAAGAGGCCACCCCCGATGACCCGGACCTGCAACACGCAGCTCTGCCCCCCGAGGTACCTGCAGTGATGGAGAGGTGGGGTGGCAAAGGAAGGGTTAATGGGGCTCAGATAAACACTGCCTTTCTCAGAAAGGGCTCAGATTGCAGGACTGTGGTCACGCTTTCGGGGTGGAATTTCACTGCTCTGTTTTCAACAAGGTTTTGGGATTAGGGTGTTTTTTTGGTCTTGTTCACTCCTTTTCCACTCTTCATATCTCACTGCTGAAATAGGGGACATTTTCTGAAATAAATCTCTTCCATGTTGAATATCTGCCAGAGTTGGAAAAAGAGTCTTAGCTCTCCTAGTGATAGAAGGAAAATTTTAAGGATATTTCACACATATACACACACACGCAAAAAAAAAAAAAAGATGAGGATATTTACTTTCTATCTTTACTGAATGAAAAAAATATGAAATTATTATTTAAAGGCACCTTAATTTAATGCTTCTTTAGTAGCCCCACCTAGTTCTTATGTTTATTTGGAGATTCTGGGGAAAGAAAAAAGTCCAATCTAAATTCAAGAAAACCCCTAGGTCATTTGATCACTTGAAAGGGCCGTATGTGAAATTTTGATGTGTGCTCACTTATTTACCCATTTCTGATCTCTGACATCCCAGATCCTTTGCAAATTGTTTCTATGTGTTTGCAGAAACCTTCTCTTGCTAAATGTAGGGAAGAGCTTAACAGGAACAGGATGTTTTATAGAAAACATATACACATTTAAAGGAAGTTTTGTAAATATAAGAAAGGTCTATTTACATATTTACATATATCAATGTAAACATCAGCAGGTTGCCAACTCAGTGTTTTTAAGAAGACCACTCTAAAGGGAAATACTGGAGTTAAATTTGTCTGAAAATGACCATTTTTACTTTATTGTTGATAAATCCTGCATTTGCTTGTTACCTGCAATAAATCCAATTTATACTTTTGTGCTCCAGCCAAACCAGAGGGGTGTTTTAGCCATTGATCAGTAACTGTGCCTGCAGCTGTGCTCTTTGCTGAGCTGTGTTTGGATAAGACTGCTCCTTCCCCAGTCAGGGGTGGGCTGCTGAGGTGAGCTCTTGGCTGTTTTTGGGACAGGTGGCGGAGCGGCCCCTGGAGCCGCTGCTCGGCGACCTGCGGGGTGGGGATCCAGAGCAGGGCCGTGTCCTGCCAGCAGCCCGGGGGCTCTGCTGCTGCTGCCCCCCTCTGCAAGGACACACAGCCTCATTCTCTGCAGGCCTGTAACCAGATTGACTGTCCCCCTGCTTGGCACGCTGAGGAATGGCAACAGGTATGGCTGGGTCCCAGAAGAGTTTAATGGGCTTAAAGAGTTTGAATGGGCTCCTCTGGCCAGGGATTTGAAACTCTCCAGCATGGAAGGCAACTCCCAGCCTTCTGTGTGTGTCCCAGCTTCCATCATTAGAGCAAACTAACCCAAAAGCACTGCTTTAGACTCCTGTGCCAGTGGGAGTCCACCTCACAGGATGAGGTGGAAGTCCTTGTTAGGATTTCAGAAGGTTGGATATCTTTTATTCCATACATGATTTCTCTCCCTATGCTCTCTAAATACAATAACCTTCTTTTCTTTATTTTTGATTAACTGGTGAGGGACATAAATTTATACATAAGATGCATGTTTGTCTCTAAGATTTCTGCTACTTCCGTATGTTTAGATGATATGTTTGACACTTGAACTCCAGTTCTCCTCATCTCTAATATATTGAATATTTTAACATTAATTTTCCTTGCTGCCTCATTTTTCATTGAAAGTAGATGTCATTTTTCAAGAGCACAGCTGTCCATGCAGGTGTAAATGCTGTGTTTAATTCTCCTCCTCCTCAGTGTTCACGTACCTGTGGAGGAGGGATTCAGACCCGCAGAGTGTCCTGTAAGCAGCTGCTGACAGATGGAAGTTTCCTGAAACACCCTGATGACACCTGCCAGGAACCCAAATTGCCAACTAGTAAAGCATGTGCAAAAGTTGATTGTCCTCCTCAGCTGGTCTTTGGAGAATGGTCCAAGGTGAGCCAACCTCAATAACGGGGAACCAAAACCCTCCATTGCAACAGAAGCTCTAAAGATTTCTGCCTGGGTAAATGAGCTGTCTGGAGCTGTCATAAAGCCTATGCTGAGCTGAACTGTGCATCCCTGCCTGCAGCCAGCCTTCCTGGGCAGTGCTTCATCACCAAAGGACATGGCATGCCTTCTACCAGACACGTCTGGCTATCAATAGTTTCATGGTACAGCTTCCAAAAAGCAAATATTTGCATTATTCTGGAATACATCCTCCTCTTTTCCTGTTTAATGCAAACTTGCTACCACTCCCCATTCAAAATGATTTAGAAAATTGAATTTAGAAGCTGCAGTTAAAGTTACATGCAACACAACCTAATAGAGAGGGTTAAGAGACTTGCCAGAGACTGTTTAGAACCTGCTGAATTGTTTCTGTCAGGTACCAGATCTCAGTGCTCTGTTTTGCCCATGGCTGGGTGTAAATAATCTCATGTTATTTTAATTCATTACTTGCTTGCTGGAAAAACTGTCTGTGTTATATTCTTATTGCCTGGAAAAGTGGAGAGGGTTTAATTACTAATATTAGAGTCTAACAACTAGATAACACAAGGATTTGTGAAGTAGAGTGTGTAGACTCTCTCAGAACTTAAAAATTAAAAAAACCTACCACAAAGCAAACTAGTTTAAATTTAGCATGTGTGGTGTGGAGCACCAAGTTTAGCTTGACTGCATCCTTCCTTTCACAGTGCTCAGTAAGCTGTGGTGTTGGAATCCAGAGAAGGAAAATTGCCTGCCAAAACCTAACAGCAAAGGGCCAATATGTCACATTAAATGGATCAATGTGCAGTGCTCTGTCTCCTGCACTGCTTGTAAGGTCTTGTCAGATGAATGCCTGCAACAGTAAGTATGTGACTTTATCTGGTTCCTTGCTGATTTGGAATTATCTATTTGTAAAGAGAAATCTGTGTGCACATTAATTCACTCATCTCCCTATACTATCACAACATAACTTGGCACAAACTGAGTGTCATAATTACTATAGCAGTAATAACAGGATTGTTTTTATTTTTGCCACTCAGAAACAAAGGTTATGATCTCAAGAAGTAGTTTTTGAATATATGTTATGTTAATATATATGTTATATACCTCTCACCCTCACTCTTATGCACAATTTGGTCTGATTTTTCCTTTATTATTTACACTATTCCAAGTGGGGGGGAAAAAAAGAAATATTCATAAATTTAACATAAATTACAAAGGACATTAGAAAAGATAAGAATCCAGTTCTGCTGCCCTGTCTTTTCACTGTACCTTTGTATTACACTGGACATTTTGCTTAACATGGTGGAATTCAAAACCTGGAACTCTGTGCCAGTGATAATTTTAGGTATAATTTCTATCTTTCCTTGAAAAATTAGAATCCTGGCCTCATTAGCTGCACAGGAGTGTTGACAGTATAGACATTCTCAAAAAAAATCTAATGTTTTATTACTGTCTGTATAAGGATATTTTCAGAAGGATTGTCTACAGAAATTGTACAATTTGGGCACAATTGGGTTATGATACTGATGGAAGTTGCACTAATTGTGAGTTTAACAGTGATGGAAAAACCTCTCTGATACAGAATATGCTCAATTATATACATTAATTAAGGATAGGCAGATCTAAATGCAGGTTCCTTATGTCTGAACCTGTGCTCCCCTTCCTTTATAAAGGAGAGTATTGGTTTGCAGGTCTGGGGAGCAGGGTGCTGAGAAGACAGGGGAGAAAGAAAAAAAGAGCTTTTAGTTTTGAGCTGGGGGAAAACAAAAAGCTTTCATCAATGGCCTGGTTGTGGTCACAGGTCAGATATTGACATGTTTTGACCCAACTCATGGTGTTGTGAAGAAATAGCTACTTTATACATTTTGAAGCTTTGCTTTAAAAATTATTCACAAAACAAAATAAGAAATAGAATAATTACTGATTCATACATAATATGAAACTTCTTTTCCTGGCCTGCATTTCAGATTAACATGCCAAAATCCTGAGGTTCAAAACTCCACTTAAATAAAGCCCTGTGGACTTTCAGGAATGTCCTTGGCATAAGGTTTAATAAAATATTTTGAGTTGCATATCTATCTGAATTTAATTAATTGTGGATAGTTGAATGGCAGTGGAGCTGGTTTGTGAATTGCTTAGCTCAGACTGATATTAATGTTACCATGTCAGCTTCCAGCACAGTGCCTAGAGAGCAGCACACGGGGCTGCAGAGGGGATATCAGCCAGAATGGGTGCAGACCAAAGTCCTAGAGGGAATCACTGTCCTCTCCCTCCATTTCCACACCCTTGGAGCAGGGCAGCCTTTGCAGCTCAGACCTCCTGGTGGTTCTCTCACCGTGCAGCAGGAGGATGGGGAAGGTGTGAGGCTGCTCCACACCTGCAGTTCCTGACTAGTCTTGCAGAAGGAGCCAGGGCTGGGACAGCAGCAGGCTTTGGATTCCCAGGAACATGCAGGAGGCATCTCCTCCTCCTGCAGCCCTGGGCTGAGGCTGCCTTGAAGGGGGACTGAGCAGAAGGAAGGAACAGAGCATGGCTGTAGGCAGGGAGTGATGCGGATGGGTGAGGAGCAGCGTGGTGTGAGTGCTGTTGGGGATGCTCCTCTAAGTGATGCTTCTGTGGCTCAGATGAGTGCCTTTTTAACTGTCTCATGACAATGCTGAGTCATTTTAGACTTAATCTTTTACCTTGAGACTGGTAATCGTAGCTGTTTTCTGACTTAGTAGTGCTTATTAAGTAGAAACATTCCTGACTCCGGGCTCTGAGAAATAGGAAATAACACCAGTCTAGCCCTGAGGTCACCAGGATCTGAAACCCAGCTGAAGCTGTTCAGGACCATTACAGGTCACAGATGCAGATGGATTTGTATCAGGTGATAATGAGGTCCAATGGCTCCAGCACATATTCCCAGAGATTTTCCTTTACTCTCCCAAACAGTCCATTACCTCAGCAGCTGCAAGATTGAATGACAGTAAGGATCTAGAGAATGCATATTTACGTGGCCTCATACATTCATATGACCTTATGTATTTATATAGCCTGCCATCCACAACTCTGAACTTTGTTTCACTCTCAGCCCTGCTCACCAGTCACCAGTAAAAATGCACACACCCTTTAGTGTTCAGCTGCTAATGAGAGTTAGTGGTCTCTTTTAAAGAAATGAAATGGATGAGACTTGTTAACATATTTATAAGTATGCACTGGGTTTAATTCTGAGTTGGAATAACTAGTGTAAACAGACCACAGCCTAAAGTATTTTAATTTGTGTGTTTAAAGTTACACTTACTGTGTCTGTAAGTTGGATTTTGGAAATGGAAGATTTAATACTGGAACCCTTCCCTGAAAATAAATATTTGGGGCTCAATAACTGATCAAAAACAGGACGTTACTTTAATAATTTTAGTAAACTGAGTGCCTAAAACAATTTAATTGTTGTACCATGAGAAATGGCTGAGGGAACCTTGTATCTGGATAACAAATCCCGATTTAAAAGCTGTGTAATTATGAAACCTTGATATCCCCACAGGTCTGAACTCATTACCCAAAACATTGAAAATAACCATTTTGTTTTATAAGCATAAGAACGCACCCCAGGGTGTAGTTCCTATAGTGTACACACTTATTGAATGCTTGAAGCATTTAGCTTTTCACCTATTTCTTCACAACATACTTGTAGCACATGTATGCACAGCTTTTCGGGTATCATTTGTGTGCCATCAGTGCAGTTGTCCTTTCCTTTAAGCACCTCCCGGGTGGAAAAGCAGTGCTGATTTCAGTCAGAAGAGCTGGAAGTGCTGTGATCTGTGTGTCCATTTCCTGGCTTATCATCTCGTTCTGCAGGCTCTGAGTTTTCTCCGCGTCACATCCCAAAATGCTGGGTCACCAAACACAGCTGGGCTGTTTTCTAGCCCCTACATCATTGTTTCCCAGCTCTTCCCATGCAGGAGATCTGGCCTGGCTGGAGGGCTGGGGGTGCTGCCCTGGCTGCTGCGGCGCTTTGCTCCGTGGTGCTCTCAGCCGGGTGAGCTCTGCTGATCAAAGCGGGCACGGCGCTGCCAGCAGCATCCAGCACATCCCTGTGCCTCCCCAGCCCTGCTGGGAGAGCCTGCCCGTGGT
Source organism: Oenanthe melanoleuca (assembly GCF_029582105.1). NCBI lineage: Eukaryota > Metazoa > Chordata > Aves > Passeriformes > Muscicapidae > Oenanthe > Oenanthe melanoleuca. Next base: position 8,744,846 of record NC_079344.1, read on the forward strand.
GTTCATCCAGGCAGCTCCTGGAAACCTTCCACATCCAGGTGCCTGCAGTTGTGTGCAGGAGGAGTCATGATACCCAGTGTCTCTATACCCAGCCTGCACCCAGCCTGCTGTTACTCCCTGCCTTTGTCAATTCATCTGATCGCTATATTCAGCCTCTCAAAATTATGCCTTATTTCTCCCTTCCCTCCCTACTTTCTTGGCACAACGCTGTCAGCAGCTCATCTTTCAACCCTAATGAATTACCCTCAGCCTATGATTACAGGGTGGCTTTGCCTGTTGCATGTACTGTGTCTTCACTGACTGTTTCTTTCACCTCCTGCACTGCTATCAGTTTGGCTTGACTCAGGTAACCAGCACAGCCGGCCAACATTTTAAATAAGAGTCAAGGGGAGCCTTACATTTTGGATAGATTTTGTTTTATTTAGGTCATTCTGCACTCAACAGTGCTCAAATGTGGGGAAAGTGATAATGTGTTCACATTTTTTTAATTCAGTTTTTTCATTTCCATCATGCCTAGCCTTTCTGAGGCTGAAGTTGGAAATATAACCGTAATAGGAACATATATATGAAGCAGTATATAATACGTGTATATATCCTTTCATATGTGTGTGCACTATCTGCATCCTTCACATAGGTATATGTTGCCTGTATCCTTTTATTGTTATGAGATTTGGGGAAGAAGCAATAGAATTCTTGGCCGAGGCAAGGGAATGTTATGGTTTCATGTTGTTCATATTTCTGCATTTTTGTGACTCAGATAAAAGCTCTGTGTGTTGCAGCCTGACTCAAAAAAAGTCATGAAAAGCTCTTTCAAGCATTCTGTGAAAAGCAAATTTTCTAAGCATGACTGCCAATGACTAGATGCTTTTCAACACATTGTTTTCTTACAGAGATCAAGCCCAAGCTTCCAGCAAAGTTTCCAGCCCACGGACCTCAGATTGTCAGCATTCACCGAGTGTATATTCAGACAAGGCCGGAGAAACGCATTAATTTTACCATCGGAAGCCGAGCCTACCTGCTCCCAAAAACATCTGTGGTAATCAAGTGCCCCGTGCGAAGGTTCCAGAAGTCCCTTATCCGTTGGGAGAAAGATGGGCAGCGCTTACAAAACTCCAAGAGGCTCGGCATCACTAAGTCAGGCTCGCTGAAAATCCACTGCCTGGAAGCCGCGGACATCGGGGCGTACCGGTGCATCGCGGGCTCCGCGCACCAGACCTTTGTGCTGAAGCTCATCGGGACTGACAACAGGCTCATCGAGCCCCCGCCGCCCCCAGAGCAGCCCAGCCTGAGCAGCGACCCCGAGCACAACGAGGCCAACAGCCTCGGCGCCAAGTGGCACAAGATGAGCAAAATGTGGCAGATGTGGAGCAAGAAGAACGAGCTGTACCTGGGAGACAGGCAAGTGAACGACCAGCCTTTCCTGCGGAGCCTTGGGAGCAATTCAGCCGAGGAGTTCAGCTCCCGGGAGTTCAGGAGCAGGCGGCTGGAGGCTGCGGCTCTGCAGGGCGCCTACAGCATGGACACCGCGCGCTTCGAGGAGCTCCTGGGGAACATGAGCCAGCTCATCGACACTGGCGAGCTCAGCGATGACTTGGCCTCCCAGCTCATCTACCAGCTGATTGCTGAACTATCCAGGCCTCCACATCCCACTGCTGAAAAATGGAAGGGGGCCCAGGATGAGAAAGTTGCCTCGAAGCTCACAGGCAAGTCGCCAAACGAATCTGAACGCTTCAGCACAAAAACGGTTGATAAGTTGATGTTTGACCAGAAGGTTCCAGTTATTATGAGGCAAAAGGAAATTCCTCAAGTTTCCTTCAACAAAACAGTAACTGTACGAATTGGAAATACAGTTTTTCTGACCAAGAATACTCGTGCTGTCAATCTAGTGTGTGAAACAGCTGGTATTAGTGAAGTGAAATATACTTGGACAAAGGATGGCGAGACATTAAAAGCCTCTGCGAAGTAAGTAAATAGCTTCTCTTTTACTTTTGAATGACTTATTATGTCACTATCGACGGAAAAATCCACCCTGCTGTGCAATATTAGAACATACAGTTGTAAAAATGAGATAAGCATGGCCACTGGGCCTTCCATTTTTTTAGTTGAGCAATTTATTTTTATTCTTTCAAGTGTCTGTCACGTTGTTTGGCTTTACTGACATCCAAGTGTTTGGCCATTTCCAGGATACTACAGGGGAGGATTGACTCTTTTTATAAGGTGAAGTGTTTTGGATGTCCTGGCTATATTTTTTTATCTGCTTTAATAATTTCAGCTGTGCCAGAAAAAGAGCAGATTTACCCTCAAATTAGAGACACTATTGGATTCATTCAGATACTAAATACATTGGGAACACATTAAAAACATCTGCCATGGTATAGATGAAAAGAAGTCTTAGCTCTTACTCATTTTAAGAAGGGAAAATATCTGGTACCCTCACCATTTTTCAACACACTGTTTAGGTATTACTGCAGCTGCATAACTTCAATTGAAAAAGAAAAATATGAGCTTTTATGGAAGCTTTTCAATACTTCAAAATATTTCTGTTGAGAACAGTGAAATTCAGAATAATAGAGAACCTGTATTGCCATCACATTTGAGAGCTGACAAATGAGTACAGCAAGCTGTTACAATCAGATATTTGCTCAAGACTGAGCAAATACTACTTCAGTGCTGATAAATTAGGGGCTCATTGGTAATATTAACATTAACTTTGTGTGTGAGCCTCTTGGAATTATAGCTAGCTCTTGAGTAATGAAAAAACCGGTTCTGAAATGATAAAGGCGCTTTTGGATATTTCTCAACATATTTAACTGATTAAATGCACTGCCAAGAAAAATATACTTCTGCAGGGCTATCAATTAAAGCAAAGACACCCAAACTAAGCCATTTTAAAAAGTGCAAATGTTTTTGGAACCATGTAGCTCCCACCAGTTATGTTTATTTTGTGAAATGCGCATAATTTTCCATTAATTTGTAGCAAGTGATACTTTGATTTTTGTGGACATGATGTTGTTTTGTTTATTCAGGAGTATGTTTTCTTCCTAATTTTAGCCCAGACTGATATTCTTGCACTAAAGGCATATATTAGCAAAGTAGGTTTATTTCATAATTTTTTCCCAGTAAGGATTCCTATACACAAATCCACATATATGTGTGTAGACCCAAAAGTGATGTTAATATCATTGCATCTGAAAGAATGTGAGGAGGTAAATGGTCTTTATCTGTCAGGTTTGTAAAGAAGAATATACTTGAGACATCCATGAGGTGGCTTGTTTTGTTGAGACACAAGTAGTTTTAATATTATTTTTTACTTAATCTATTACTCAGTGTGGGAATACACCAGCTGCAGGTTTTTGGGATGTGCTGAGAAAGGTAACAGAGGAGAAAAGTTATTTTCTTCCTCTTTCCCAGCCTGTGATGCTGACTCTAATACCTTGCCCCTCAGAGGGCAGGCAAGGTATTCAAGATACCTGTGAGGTTTTGGTGGAAGATTTTAGCTCCAACAACCCCAACCCCAGAGTAATTTGAAAGTCAGATCAGGCCATAGATTTGTGGATTCTCCAATCCTGCTGAAAACCAAGCTTGCTCCGGAGAGATCGATTTCTTGCCAAGCCTAATACTTTTAATTGTGGTATTCTGATTTATTCACACTTTAGTTCCCAGGGGATCCTGGTTCGTGGTAGCAAATGCACTGTCCTTCAAAGGGCTGCAAGTAGGACACAGCCCTGTAGGAGAAGGAGATCTGAGCAATCCTCCCTGTGTATCCCTGAGTGCTCCCCTTCTGCCTCCAGGGAGGAGGCAGAGCTGGGACTGCCTGTGCTGCTCTGGGACTGCAGACTCCTAAAAAGGAGCTTTGCTGCTGGGTCTGTAACTCTTGCAAGGGCATTCAGCTGGGTTTGTCCCAGGTAGTAACCCTTGCATTTCCTTGGCTGTTGTGCAGGGTGATCCTGGACACCACTGGAAAAGTGCAGATCCGGAATCCTACTCAAAAGGAGCTTGGTACCTATGGGTGCCTGGTTGTTAATGACTCTGGTTTTGATATGGAAACATCACTGCTATTGCGTGCAGGTAAGAGTGGCATTCCACAAAATCAGGCTTTTCTACACACACACACACACATATATATACATACACATGTGTGTATAAATATATGCATATAAACACCCTTGCCCACTGCAATGTGAAATAGTTTCTTTTACTGGCAACCCATGAAACTCTGCCTGATTTAATAGGCAGCAGTAAGATGGTCTTGCTGCTCTAAAACCACAACAGGTGTGAACTCAGTCTGCCTGTATCTGTCCCACCTGTCTTTTCTGGCTGCTGCTTTGCAGGCTGAATTCTGTTCCAAACATGATGAATTTAAATACAAGATCTATGTTTAGAAGTTAAATAAAGCTTTTAAAACTTACTATCCCTTTAATTTCAAAGAGGTGCCTGTCATCTTGTCCTCTGTGTTAAATATGACAAATCTGGAAGCCAGCAGTTTCTCAGCAGTTGTTGGAGGTACAATCGTGGCAAGAACTGGAGCAAATGTTTTGATTGAATGTCCTGTGAAAGGTAAGTAAAAACTGCACTGATGTTGCTTGTAATGTTGGAGTCAAAAATTTACCTTATATCTTAAATAAATTACCAGTGAAGGCAGAAAATCATTGATCATTAGTCTTTTTTTTTTTTATTAGGCATATCTCCCACACCACTCCTGTTTATTTTCTGCCTGTCACTTCAATTGACATACACATCTGTATATTCAGGGTTTCCTTCAAATGGGCTTCCTTTCCAAGAGTTAGTCTAGGGCTAAAAGCCCACCAGAGTGTGGGGCAATCTTGCTGCAATAGTGAGCATGGCCAGCTGACTTGCTCATCAAAGAATTTCTTTATCCCTGCAGGAGATGCACATCTGTCTAGACTGTTGTTAAAACTGAAAATGAAATATCCAGCCATAGCCTAATAGAACTTTAAACCTGATGGTGAAGTAAACTCACCTTTTAGATCCATCAGTCTGCAGCTGCAGGGAGGAAACAAAGAAAAGTTCCTAGCTATGAGAGAATACAGATATTTTCTAGCTCAGCATCTGTGGAGGAGGAATAATGTTAATCAAAATTAACATACATTAAGCAGTTCACTGCTTCATTTTTTTTTTCTAACCCTTTGCTGGAAAGGTAGCTATTTTCTTTTTAATCTTACCACTGCTATCTGTGAAGTTTAAAGTGTAAGATTTCAGTCACAGCAGCAATATTCTGTCAAACATTTAAAAGCTGAGCTCAGCCTTTTGTGAAGATGATGTGTGAAAGTGCAAATAACCACGAACGTTGCAAGTGAGTGCAAAGAACAACCTCAGAGCAGCCTCAGAGTTTGCTGCTCACATTTATGTGCTGGGAAATGCATATCAGAGGTTGTTGATACTGAAGCAGGGTAGTGATAGAAATATATATATGCAAATAGCTCTGCACACAATAGTGGCGCCAGGCTGACATGTATTAGGACATGTGGCTCTGCTATTCACCATTGTACCAAGGCTAATTCTTTGATGAAGTAATATTTTCCAACTATAGTTTGGCAACTCCATGTAGAACTGACCTACATCTCAAATTCAGCAGAGAGTTCATGTCACACTGTTAATAATAATATTGTTAGGATGGGTAAGCAGTTAGCAATTTAAATATAAATTAATATTTTCACATGGGACTGTAGATTTCCAAATGCTTTAGAATTGTATATATTGGTGAGCCAAACTTTAGTTATGCTGAGACACCAGTGTTGATTTAGAAAATGATTTATCTAATTGCTTTATTTCCTGTCATTGCCAAGGAAGTAAGTATTACTGTTTGTGAATAAAATAGAGCTTGCATGTCTTAAAATGTCACTAAGTCTAGAAGCAGAAAAACTTTTGCAATGATGTAAGCAGAGTTTTCCCGTTCTCCTTTCTTTAATGGAAAGTAATAAACCACTGACTTCAGAAGATTGAATTTAATAGCACCCTATGCTGATACCTTTGTCTGCTAGGTGGGACCCAAAAAATATGTCCATTTGCAGTTTAGGAGGATGAGAACTTCATTGTGAATGCTGATAAAAGATGATGTGAATGATCAGAGAATGATAAGAGAGCCCTTCTTGTAGAGTCAGGGAGACCTTGGCTGGATCTGCAGCACCTCTTCCTCTCCTCCCTTGCTCCTGGCTGCTCTGCAGAGGATGTGTTTGCCCTGTGATTTCACCGAGTGAAACATCACTGGATGGGTCTTTGTGTTCACTGTGGTCTGCCAGGAGCTTATTCAGGATTCTTCTACACAGACATTACTCATGCAGATTTCTCACCGGTGTCACATCTGGTCTTTGGGACTCCTGCTAGCCCCCAGAAAAGTTCTCCACAAGAAGAACTGTCTGGAGAATAAAGTGTCCATGTGTGTGAAGAGTATTAGTGCCATGTCAGCAGTAGAATTCTTAAATTTCTTTTAAATTTCTTGGTGCAGTGACCTCTGAGAGTATTTTTCTGTAAAATAAATAACCTAAAAGATGTTTTTAGAGTTGTTCAAGCCATAGTTTCTTCTGCAAAGAAACTGACCTATTGAAGATGTGAAGTTTAATGTTTTGTGCAGTGCTGGCCTCTTGGGTACACATTTTTGCTTTTTCATTGTTGCTAATTTGGTTCTTTTATCCTTTTGAAAGCCTTTCTCTCACACTCCAAAAATCATATTGAGATTGAAACAAGTCTTTTGAATTGTAGAAGACCAGAGTATCCTAGTAAACAGAAGGGTGTCAAAGAACAGAATAAGAAAAGTTAGCTGAACTGATGGTATCTCTTTCTTTTCTCTTTTTAGTTTATAACAAGACTATTTTCCACTAATTATAATAAACTCCCTTTTATAGTTCCCACACGACCCTACGTTAGAAGATATTCATACATTCTGGATAGATTCATATTCCATTCTTACAGCCAAGAGCTGTTCAATCAACACACATGGTATAAATATCAATACTGATTGCTCCAAATTGCTCTTGGATAACATTTATTGTATTTGCAGAAAAAAAAGTCGTGTGATTATTGCTAAAATAAACTAAGACTGTCAGACTCCATTTATTGTATAAACTTTGAAAGTTCTAAGTTGAAGCAGAGTAGAGGGAAAAGTGGAAATTTGAATAAAATGTGCATTGTCTGCCCCTTGCTGGTGAGAGCAGGGAAGTGTCACACACTGAGCTGAGTTTGTTTACACTTCTCTCTGCAGCTCTGAAATATCTTGGCACAAAGGCCTTGAAAAGCAGAATCTGCACCTTCATCCAAATTCTGCATTCCTATGAATACATTTTGGCTCTCTAATAATAACATACTGATAAAATATTGTGAGAAATACACAAAGCCTGTTGTATCTTTTTTGCACAGGATTTTCACAAAGGTGGACCAAGTACTTGCTGTCAGTGTTGGAACTTGAAACATGTCCAGAAAAATCAAGATTTTGATTTTTCCATCTGTTGCTTCATTTACCCACACTATTCCAAATGTAACTGTGATGCTGTTCTTTGTCTTCTATGCTTAACCCCTTTAGAAAACATCAGTGAAGAAATATAGAAGTTTAATACATAGGATTTTGCCTCTTTTTGGGTTTTTTTTTTTGTATGTTTTAAAGGATGTAAATAATACATTTCAAAAGTTTAAAGGAGTGTGTACAGATTTATTTTATGAGGAAATAATGACAGTATTTATAATTAGTATAATAGAAGGGAAATCTTTTGCTCTTATGCTTTTTACAGTAAGTGCATTTTCATTAGAGTTTTTGTTTGGATCAGGCCTAAGCAGAAAGGACTGAAAGATGTTCAAAAGCTTAATTGTGCTTTGCTTTGTGTCTTTCAACCATCTGAAAACTGAATCCCTTTGGAAATTACTGAACTGAAGGGTGTGCCTGGGGTCTGTACCTGATACACTTTGCCAGTACTGAGGGGCATTATTGATGAGGGTCAAGGCAAGACTGACTGCATAGTCCAAAGCAACCCTCATCCAAACACATCTTGGGTGTCTTTTGGGACATTGGGACCTACTAGGTCTCTATAAAAACATATTCTTGAGCCTTCCACTACTTTTTGAGGCAGATAGAGCCTTGGGGAGGTGGAGGAGGAATCAATGAATTGAAATTTTTTACAGGGCTGATTTTTTTTCTCTCTCTCAGCTTTGCTAATTTGAAATTTCCTTTAAATTCCTAATTCAGGGAAGGTTAAAATAGATTATGTTAGAGGAAGGTAAACTTTCAAATACTTCCAACTACAGTTTGCAAAAAAGCTGTTGAGAAGTTGCCTAGGCAAAATTTAACAAATTCTAATTATGTAAAGGAAGAGTTTGCCTGAGTGGTTATCACCTGCTTAAATGACTGAGAGAAACAAGTGGTTAAATTTACAGTGAAGAGAGAGTGGGGTGCCCCAAAGGCTGTTCTGAGATTTGTGATGCTCAACATTTTTATAAAAGTTCTTGGAAGGAATGTGATTAGTTATTTGACTAAAACTGTGAAAAATGAAGATTTATGAAGGCTAATGTGTCTAGAACTCCCTGCAAAGAGTTACAGCAGGATGATCACCCAAGTAACATTTAAAAGCTGGATGAGCTCAAAGGATGTTCAAAGTTTATATTTGCAGAATAAATGTACATATAGACCAAATAACCTTAAAGGCAGACAAATGCACATGGCTGTCCCTGAAGGACTGACAGTCAGAGAAGGGTCTGTGCAGTGATAGTTCTCAGCTCCATGAACACCAGCATGCTTGCTGGGTGCTGTCCAAATCAAAACTAATGGCAGAGGAATGGATGAAATAATAGAAAATATAAATTGGCCATTCTTTAAAGCTGTGGTGAATCCTGTTTGCAACGCACTGATCTCATCTCAAAAATGACACAGTAGAGCTGGAAGAGGTAGAGAGAACAGCAGTAGAGGAAACAGGCATGACCTAAAGGCTTCTTCTGGTCCTGGAAGGTAGGAAGGTATGCTGAGGCAGGGTTATTCAATAAATACCATGAGTTTTGTACTCTGCCTACCATCCCCAGGTGCCAATTGTAGGACAGAAAGTGCAGAGTTAAGTGGACTCCAGGTCTAAGGGTAGCAATTCTTGTATAGTGCTTTGATTTCTGATAAAATTCTATTTTGAGGAAGTCCGTGTGTATGTATGTACTTTATGAAGATAAATGATGATACAGTGTGGTCCCTGGTGATGCAGCACTGTTATTCAATAAAGTGAAAGTGTAATTGCACAGCTGGGTGAAGCAGTCTCTGCTAACAATGCTGGATTGTGGAAGTGCCCGAATGCACACCAGCCGAGTCTTTGTTGGGGGTTGAATGCAGAATTCACTCTAGCAGTCATTAGTTGCTAAATATAGTTGCCTTATTTTAAATGCCTGATTTTGAAAAATATTAGCCTTAAACTTCTACAGCTGGAAAAAAGATTAAGTTCTCTTTGACAGCCAGGGAGCTAAACAGAGCCCGACAGCCGGAGCAAGAGTGGGGTGGGAAGGGGTCTATGCTTTGGGAACCCGTCTAAGGAGGTCACCAGATGTTGGTAAGAATTCCTAAATCCTGCCAGATGCTGCTACCACCTAGGAAGAGGGGCTGCTGCATGGCTGGTAGGAAGCAGGAAGGATTCAGAGAAGGGGCAGTGTCAGAGGGCAGGTGACACTGAGTGCCAGAATGTCTCGTGCTGGTTTACTCCTGGAGAAGCTGGCAAGATTCACACAGGTAATTCACACAGCTAATTTCAGTAGCAGCAGGTTTAGGCTTTGTAGGGTTCACTAGGAGTTGATTGCCCAAGCATAATTCAGATGAATGTAAAGGCAGTGTGAGAATTCTGCTGGAGAAAGTACCAAGGTGTAGCAGTGCTTTGTAGGTTACGCTCAGTGCACTGGAGGTGTTAGTGGGTGCAGGGTAAATAATAATCACACATTCATTGTGTGGACATAGCTGACCCAGAATTGTTTCCTCTGAAAGCTGACATGCAAATTTAGCCTCTGAAATAAGGTAAAGTTCTAGTGAAGTGCAGCAAAACGTGCTTTGTGCCAGCACAGTTCTGCCTTGCTCTTGAATGGGAAATTCAGAACACTTTATGAGATTCTACGTAGCTGGGGGGGAAATTTCTGAAGACGTATCCAGTGTTTTAGAGCAAGTAGTTAGTAGGCCAAGGTTTTTATGGTGTGTAATATTTCACAGGGCTTTCAAGGTTGGAGGAAATTTGTTTTTGAACACTGAATATTTTAAGGGCACCCTATAGTGCAGATTCCTTTTTTTCTCTTTTTTTAAACACGTGTTTTGCAGTCCCATCCGGAGCTAGAGTTTTTTTCCATAACATTTGCTGTCCCAGGGCCACTCATGGTGGAAAATGACTTTTTTCATGGAACATTGAGTATTGTAGAGCTGCTCCAGTGCTAGTGGAAAATAACCTGTGTTTGAGGTCAGAAAAATAGATTAAACTAATTTTAAAGTTTTATAGCCACTTAGGTCTATAGAAGAACTTTTTAAGAGGATTTAGATCCGTTGCAAGAGTAAGATTTGCATTTTCAAGGTTTTTCTAAGACTAAGAAGGTCTGAGTTCAGGAATGCATCTTTGTTCATGAAGGACAATTGCAGCCTTTCTGAATTTTAAGTATGTGTTTAATTGTATTCCCTGATAGGGATGGATTTAGTCTCATGCCTAAGTGATTTCCTGACTTGGAGCTGTAGGATAGAATTGTTTGATTCTGCTGCTCTCTGGATCCAGTGATAGATCTCTCATTTGAATCCCTGGGATCTTTACTGCACTGGGGGATTCTGAGCCTTTGGCAGTCTGGGGGGTTTGAATCTTTGAGCTCATCCTCAGCTACAGACCATCTCTTCCCTCTTTCTCCTTCCCCTTTTCGTACTGTCTGGGGATCTAACCAGGAATTATTCAGCTTGTAAGTGTTCTTGCTACAATTCTGTAGTGAAAAAAGGCTCCTGAAGACAGTGTGAGAGGTATTTTTGTTCATTTAAAGTCCCTGTGTAAATCAACCCTTAAGTGAGAGTCAAGCATCTGCAGTAAAATTCAACCTTGTGCACAGGACAAAATCCTCCATGAAGTCCTACAAATATGCCCCAAATCTTAAGAGTAATTTCAGCTCCTTCAAGGGAAGGGGAAAAAAAAAATAAAGCAACAACTTGGTTTTGGCTTATTTTTGCTTAGTTTCATTTCTACTTGGATGAGAAAACTGCTTGAAACTCTTAGGTTTTTATTTATATGAGTTCTAAAGGACAAAACAGAGGTTTTAAGCCTTAACTATTTGCCTAGAAAAAAAATTGAACTTTTTCTTGATTTTGATGGTGTGCTTGTACTCTGGCAATTTCTGTGTAGGAAAATTGATGCTTTTCATTCACAGTGCAACTGGAAGAGCCTTGTCACAAGAGGAATGTGGGAATTGTGTGCTTTGCCTGCTCTCTCCCAGGAGCTCCCAGAAGAGACTCAGCTCTGTGCAGTAGGGAAGGGAAATCTTATCTCAGGAGCAGTAAATATGGAGTCTAATTTCTAAAGAAGCAGCACTGAAAATCTGCACGAGGGAAATGTGCATGCTGGGGTTGTGGTGGGTTATGAGATGGAGTCTTATGCAAGGTACTCCTAAGCAGAAAAGTAAATGCACATCTAAAACTAGTTTTTCTAAGTGATCTCTAACAGTAAGAGTTTCTCCTGATAGGAATTCCAGAAATGAAAATATAAACAGGAACTCTGTCTCTCATGAGACACACAGCAGAAAAGGATTTTTCCCTGGCCATATGAACATACAGATAAAGTGAAGCTGTCCAGAAGAGCTTGATTGCATGTGCTGCTTTCCCAACAATGTGAAGGAGCTACATAGGGATGTCTTTTTCTCCAGCTTTATTTCTTTAATCTATTTCTAGGGTGTCTATTAGGAGATATCAGCCTTTTTTCTGAGTGGTTTCTCTCCTGTGTCTCTCTGGATGCCCAGCTCTGAAAGCTTTATAGCACATTTTTGCCCTCCAGATTTGGGTTCCCCTGAAAGGCAGAGTTAGACACTCCTGATTTCTGGCACAGAGCTGTGTCCTGGCTGCAGAGTGTGCAGAGTCCTCCTCTCTTCTCCTCTCTTCCAGTCTGTAATAGGCCCCTGAATTCTTCTCTAAAGCAATCTTTTTTTTTTTTCGCCTTAGTTCAGGACTCAGTCTGAGCATCTGCCTAAATACTGTTAAAGGCAACCTAACCAAAAGCCAGTGAAGAGGTCAGAGAAGGAGCTTGATTACAAATACCAGTTGTTCTTAAGCACATAGTCCAATATTTCCCAGTCTCTCTCAGACAGTGAATTGGTTTCCATTGGTTAATAAAAAGGCTGGGAAAAGAAATGGAACCATGAAATGCAAAATCATGAAGGGTCCTTAAAATGGTTGTGAAGAGGCCAACTCAGAGGGGCTCAGCACACAGTTCACATAACAATAATTAACTCCTAGATAAAAATCTTACTCCTTGATAGTTTGGGGTGAAATACAGTGCAGAGTGCTGTGATTATTCCCACTGCTGTTTTGATCTCAAAGAGCTCCCCTTTCTGGGTGCACCCTGAGGGTGTCCATGTGACAGCAGCTGCTGGAGAACAGCATGTGCAGTGCAGTGTAAAGCACTGTAAAGTGGTGGTTTTTAATGCCATTATTTAACTGCTTCTTTTCCATGGATCCCCCTCACAAGCTCTTTATCTCTGACTGCCAGCACCCCTAGGGTGGCTTGGGTGGATTCCTGGGGCATGACAGCTGGACTGGCTGCTGGCCTGGGGTGCAGCTCTGTCTGCACTTCTCCTCAGACCCACAATTTATGTTTGTGTGCTCACATTATTCACATGAGTAATGGTCTGATTTACTTGTGTGTGTGGCATTACTCACTTGTTTTCCCCAAAGAGGAACAAATACAGCTCTTTGGAGAAAGAAAGAGGAATCATTTGCTATAACTTGAGTTTAAGGTGTGTGACAGATACCCAGTTTTGAACTTAAAACGAGTGGCAAAGCTGTTCTGCAGATGTCTTCTGCAAACTGAACTCCAGTTCACATTTTAAAAGGCTCTGTGTGTCTCTGAATGAGGCACACGTAGAAGAATAGAGACACAGCAATTTTTCAGGGATAGCTCTAGGATATAAACCCTTTGAAAGAAAAATATTTGGGAATGAGCTCCATTTCTAAAAGCTGTCATGAGAGCAGAGGGAGGACTATCATGAGGTGATACCAGGCTGATGTTTGATAGAGGCTCGGGTTAAAAGTTTAAATTTGAACCATTCCGAACGTTTTTGTGTTTTGTGGAATTTGACTTTAGACCTTTTTGCTTCAGTCCCATCTCAGCTGTGCTGCTTCTGGCTTCTTTTTGGCTCTATTGGCCTGCTGGGTTTTGGTGCCAGTGAGGGTAGTCTGGCTGCAAACCTCCAGGCCTTAGAGTGAAACAGCTCAGACCCTCACACCACCTCCTCAGCCCATCTGCAGAGTAAGTGTATCTGCCTGAATGGCTGTGGAAAGTACACTGTAAAGGAAAAATGTCTGAGAATTGCACACTTTAGCCAGAAATCTGGGTAAAATGGAAAAAAGACCCTTAACCAAGACCTCATCCTAATTCCAGATGGTTTTTTCAAAGTGGCATAAAGCTTCTTCTAGAAACTTAAACAACCTGGTTTTTGGGCTGCTGTGCAGTCTGCAGATCTTGTTTTATGCAGCTTTATTCAGTAAAACACAGTTCTGCATGAGTTTAAAAGCATGGAACAGCTGCAAAATTGTCTAGAATAAAATCTGTGATTATGCAGAGTGTTTCTCCTCACTGCCTTTCTAGACAAAATGGCGAGGGGAGCTTTTTCCTTCTGTGAAATAGCAGGTTCCAAAAAATATGTCTGGTTCTTATTACAGCAAAGGAAAAACTTGAGGTGTGCATTGGAAGTGCTAAGCCAGTGATTGAAATGTTAAAGTTGTTCCTAAAGGCCATTCCACATCATGAAGACATCATGTGTAAAGTAATACTGCACAATGATCTGTGAGCAGAGGAGGCTGAATTAGCATTCAGCAGGGCTGCAGCTTCCAAATGTGCCACATTCGGGTCAGCTCCTGCAGCACCGCCTGCTCAGGAGTCTTCAGTGAGCACTGACCAATTTATTTAGTGAAAAAAAGGTTCAGGTGAAAGATTTTTTTCATCTGTAACTTCTCCCATCCCTGCACCTTTGTGTGTGCCACCAGTGTGCCACATACACCAGCTTACCCAGTGACTTCCCCAGGATTTTGGAACTTGGAAAGAGCATTTCTGCTGCAGCAGCTCAACCAGAGCACATCAATGAGGTGTCTCATTTGCCAACTTGCAAAATCTCTTTTTGAAGGTAAGTATTTGAGGAAAATAAAACAGTTGAAGTCTTCCCACTGGTAGATTGCCAAGGGAAAAATAATTTCATTAAAAATAAGCATTCAAAGTAATTTATTGATAAAAATTAAAAATGACAAGTTATCTGCAAGAGCTGAGGCTCTCAGAGTTCAAGCACTATAGCAGGAATGAAGACCTTTGGCTTCTGTGCCACAGTAATTGAGATTGCTTAACAAGAGAACCCCTCTTTTCATTATTAATAGCTCTTTCTGCTCTTTTCCCTTCACCTTCTGTACAGATCACATCTGCTACTTGGAGAAGTTGTCACAAGTCTTTTGGCATAAATTGGCCACATGTATTTGCTAATCTATTTCTTTTCTTCAAGAGAAATGTTTTTGCCCCAATTTTTTTCTCCTGATTTTTGATAACAAATTTAATCTTCCTTCCTTGTGGAAGGCAGGTTGAATGAAAAGTTTCTGTGCAGATCTTTCCATCAGCTGGTCCTGGCTGGGTTTAGTGGTGTCACATCTCTCAGTGATAAGGGAGCACATTGCTTTTGCAGGACTGGCAGCATTCTGTCAAACTGTCTTTGAGCTGGGCTTGCAGTGCTTAACCTTTGATCTTTACTCTTAGTGGGATGCTGAATTATTAATAGGGCTCACAACTGAGAGGTTTTCTTGTGAGTGTGAAAACTGCTTGTTTTGCTGAAATCTTGTTACTTAGGTTTTCACAGTCTATGAAATGACAAAGGAACTCAGGATTCTTGCATTCTACAGTAGCAGTTAGCAATATCAACCCTATGGCTTATCTCTCACAAAAAATGTATTAATTATTTTCATTTACAGGCATTCCCAAACCAAATGTAACATGGCTGAAGAAGAAAGATGTTTTACAAATCAATTCTTTCTTGGTTTTGAATGGCTCTTTATTTCTGAAGAATGTTTCCTATGGAGATGCAGGAACATACACTTGCAGAGCAACTAATGCTCTTGGAAAAGCTGAGGCTGCATCTGTTCTCCACATAACTGGTAAGTGCTCAATGAGAATTCCTTACTGATAACAAAAGTCAGCCAATTTATAATCAAGGCTTAACCATAAAATAGTTGGGGGCATATTTAACACTGTACTGTAAATTTGAAATTTTTGATTGCATCTGACTCCCTTGGATCTGCTCTCTATTTTGTGTTTCCTGTAATGTGGATTTAGGTACAGATGGTTTGACTTGTGACTTCAAGGTTCTTCCATCTTCTTGCTTCCAGGCAACAAACAATCAGCCCTTAAAGCACCTGACACATTAGGAACTAAATCCACTGTCATATTACAGTGGTCCCAGTGCTTCTCACTAGAGACACAGGGGCAGGCTGGAGTATTCAGAAAATTTTCAGGGGAACACAGGAAAATGAAAACAAAGGCTGGTTTTGGGGTTTGGAGTTCGGTGTTTTGCTTTGTCTTTTTTTAATTATAGAGGCCAATAGAATGTAGGGGAGGGGAAAAGAAAAAAAATTCTGATTATGAGCTCTAAACTCTCAGAATAGAAAATGTAAAGAAAAATCTCTATGTAAATACCTCTATTGTGGGATGAATACTGTGATTCTGTATAATGCAGACATGCCTTGCACATCACTGCAGTCAATGGATCATTTGGCTCTGGAGATGAGCTGTCTCACCCCTTTTTGGAGACATTTTTGTCCTGGTGTTTACAGACAGGCAGGAGTCTTTCTACAGAATTTGCACACTGAGGAAAAATGTTGAGCCAATGTAAAATGACCCAGAGAAGTTAGAACACAGCAAAAGATTTAAACCCTTCTGGAAGGAGAGTCCTAGATGTTATGTACATTCATTAAAACAGAAATGTTGACTAAGTGGTAAGAGCTGTGTGTTACTGACAGATTGCCCACATTTTTGGCAGTTATTCTGCCAGCATATGACAGAAAGGAGGAGTTGCTATAGTGATGGGCATTTGACTTTGCATTCATTATGTTCTCTCTATGCATAATGAGATTTTAAAAGATGTTCTTCTTTTTTCTATGATAACACTTTGTCATAATTCCATCTAATGGAACAGAGGAATTGGCCAGATTCCACTGAGAGAATTATTTTTCTTACAAATTCTGCATGCAATAAAATACTAAATAATGCTGTCAAGAAAAACAGGAAATACATCCTGTAAGTCTTGTTTTTACACTGATGCAGGCTTATTTTTCTAATAAATTCAATAAATTTATTGATTTATTGATTAATTCAGAAACTTGCATAAACTTGCATAAATAATTTGTTTCTCTCTACACATGTAGTTTATTTCTTAGACAGATAATTTAACTGCATAAATGAAGTTGATCCTAAAGAATTCCAAACTGCTGTTATCTTTCTGCTTCATAAGTAGCATGCTGGATATTTTGATATGGAATGTTTTTTGGCATCATGACTTAATTCTTGCTCAGAGATCTTATGCACTGTGTTACAGAACAAAGACTTAGAGAGAATAACAGTCAGTTATTGAAGGGAAGCAGAAGAAAGCGTGTCCTGATGGCATCTGGGACTGGTACAAACGTCAGTGTGGCACCTGGCGATCCACTAAGAATAGGTGTGCTGTCTTTTCTGCTTTTTTATTAATATTATTTATTTATTTTATTAAAATAGAGGGGGCCCTGTGGAAAAAAGTGAGTACAATTCCCAAGAGTCCAGGTTTGTGACCACCTGAATTTCTTAATTCTAGCTCAGCTCTCAATTATCAGTGAGGAGGCCTGAGATTAAGATCATATTTTTTATTCAGCTTTTCAAAAAACAGCTTTCCTGATGACATTGTGAGGTGAACTACTCTGACACTAAAGCCATGTAATTGCTCTTTGAGCTTCACTTGAAAAAATGGAAGGCATTCAGCTGGGCTCTATGTTTGTGCTTTTCCCTGTCCAAATGAATGTCTTTGTTTCCATCCCTGCCTGTGCCCTGTGGAGTGAAAATGCAGCAATTTCACTTATTGCATTTATGACTCCCTTCCCAAACAGATAGAAGGTCTTTAATTAGAGACCTATTTTGTCTCTAGGTTTGTAGAGTCTAGGATGAAATCTTCATGCCATTTAAATCATTGTTCTGCCCTTCCACTTTGTTCCTATAGAAGTTAAATTTATAAGAACTTACTGAAAGGGAAATGATGAAGAAGTGTGGCAAGTACCCATCAGCTTACAGAGCTCATACCCTTCAAGGGGCAGTCAGGATTTTGGGCCATACCTTGGACTTCAGTGGATTGTTTTTATTTAGAATGGTGATGTCCTTTATGTAGAGTCACACACTTGTACAGACTTGTTCACAAACGTTTCAATGGGTTGAGGAAAACCTGCTAAAATGCTGTTTATTTTAGGCTGCCCAGTGCTGCCCAGCCACAGGAATGCAGTCCAGTGGCTCTTTGGAGATAATCCAATTGAGGAGGCTCAGACCTTGGAATACAGAGCCCTGCTTGGGGGTCGTATCCTAGAGGTGAACACCAACTCTGGTCAATTTGCTGGACAGTTCCAATGTCGGACCTCAGCTAGAGCAAAACCAATGTCAGTTTGGGTAAATGTCAAGAAGGAAGGTTTGTTGAAAATTATATGACAAATTCTTGAATTTTAAAATATCTTTCGCTCTGTAAAGGCTTTCCTGATAACTAACCTTCTTTTCTGTGTTGAGAGTAATTCAGAAATACATGTTTAGCTTCACATATGGGAATGATCTTAATTAAGTCAACAGACAATGCCCACACTCAGAGTTGGAAATGGTAATTAATGTGTATCCAAATACCATGTGGGGGCTCTTATTGATGGCCAGTGTATCTGAGAAGCTGTGAGAATGTGTCTTTCTGCTCAAACAGTTTTAAATCAACTTCCCCTTCAACAAACTTCTCCATGATAGCCCACCAAACTGGAATAAAATTGACTTTGAGGTCATCTTTAAAAATATCTTCATAACAATAAAATATTTTTTATGCAGTTGTTATATTCAGCATCGTTACAATTAATGTGGTGGTGCATACTAATTACTGCACACACCCTAAATCACATCACTGTGCTAGAGCACACTGCACGCTCAGAGATTTCCATGTGAAATTCTCAAGAAGGTCTTGTAGGGTTCCCCAGCAATGCACTCACACATTTCTATCAGTATGTTATAAAATGTGCAACTGAATTTCAAAATTGGTGAATTTTCAAAGAACCCTCCACTTGCATCAGCAGGACAATCACTGTATCTGCAAACATTTTGTTTTAAACATTTTAAGTGTTTAGAAAATAATGACGTTCTCTTTTTAAAAACCCAATTATAATTGGGAACTCAGATTTAAACCAAGCATCTTTTGACACTGCAAGCTTTTCTGTGTGTTTTATCCCTTCATCTACCAGTTTGATTTGGCTTGTGACTGATCTGCAAGGAGCTCAAGCAGTAGGATCAGATCCCCTGTGCTCTGTGTGAGAGTGTTCTTGGTGACTGTTCATGGGTGAAGAGGGTTCTGGAGTGCCTGAGGTTATGGAGGAAGTTACATTTGCAAAGGAATCTTACTGAGATGAATTGTGATCAAAACATTTACTTTTAAAAATCAAATGTAAATCAGAAAATGCCCTAATAGAATTTTTCAAAAACTAGGTCCAGCCCTAATCTAGATCTCATTACAGTTAGAATTTCTGCCAATTATTGAACTGTCCACCTGCAGCCTTCAGCTGGACTGGCTTTTGGTTGCCCAGTCCCCTTTCCAGTCAGGTTGGGCAATGTTTTGGGGTGATTCAATTTTCTGGTTCTGAGCTTTAACTGTGATTGACACTTCAGTAAATGTTTCATCACTGCCATACCCATGCATTTGTGAGGCTGTAAAACCTCCCTTGGTGGTTTTTGCACAGTAGGCATTTTGAGGGCACTTCTGAGCAGTGTCATCCTAGTTAAACAAACAATACAGTCTCTCCATCATAGCTGCAGTCAGTAAATTTAACTATTTCTACTTTGAAAAAGGCTCTTTTGTATTATTTTAAGAAATCCAGAAGTAATAAGGAAACATTGAAAAACAATAAGTTAAAGAATTCATTATGTGCTGCAAGAGTGAGTCTGTGGACACAGCTGGTAGCCATCAATTATTCTTGGTTATTATAGAAAAACCTGAGTCCTTCTGTGATCACATAAAAATCTGTCAACATTGCATAGTACTTCATCTTTTACCAAGTGTCAAAAAAAATTGTGGAGGAAGGGGTAAGTGTGGAATTTTGACTAAATATAAAGGTAGTACTTGTTAGAGGTGATCGGTTTTTAATATAAAACGCTCTTTAAAACAAATTCCTTTTTCATCTTGCCAGATGCCTCAGTGGCAAATTATTTTTACATTAAATACTTCTCCGTAGTTTAGGACAGGATTTTCTTAAATCCTGAAATTATGTGAGGTGTCTGGAGTAAGATGAGTTTTGTTCAGGACAAACTTGCTGTTGAACAGCAGGAAACCTAGAGAGCCTGATTTACAATTTCCTCTTTTTAATGCTCATTGTATAAAACTGTTATGAAAGTTTTAAAGGAAGCTCATCAGTTCCTACTGTGAGCCAGGTTCTGCCCTTCATGTGCTGATCTCATTTGCCTTCTAGAGGGCTTCATAGGTAAGGGCTGAACTTGAGGGGAAGCTGAGCAGAACTAAATTCTACTTTGGCTCATGGTCCCTTTTCACAGTGCTGAAATATTTGCTTTTTTACAGAGGATGTGGTGTCTATACAGCCTAAAGAGCCAAATCAATCAAAATGTGACACAGTTCCAATGTTCAGGACTTCTCTCACACTACTTCCAATTGTATTTCTTAGATTACACCTGGGAATATGCTGAGTGGAGTCCTTGCTCTGCCACCTGTGGGCATTCAGGAACCCGCTCCAGGAGGCTGCAGTGCATCAACTCAGAGAAACAGAAAGTAAACGAGTCACAATGCAGAGAGCTGCAAAAGCCAGTGATGGTTTACCAGCCCTGCAGCAGAGAGGACTGCCCTCCCAGGTAAACCCCCTTCTGCTCTACTGCCATGTGTCTTTGTATTCAAATGCACTCAGCACCTCCTGAAATGTTTCTGTGTTCATGCTCTGAGTGTGAAATGTGGGGTTTATTTCATCATGAGCCTTAAAGCATGGGAGATGAGGAAATGGATCACAAGCAAGTGGGGAAACACCTGATTGAGTAAATAAGACCTGAGTGTGTCTCCATCCTGCTGCTACCACACCACACCACACCTCCAAAGCTCAGCTGGAGATCTCTCTGGGACACTGGGATGTGCAGTTCTGTGGAATCTGTGCCACCCCAGAGGGAAAACCTGTTGTGTTTAGAGTGGCCAGAGTACCTCTGTGTTCACCTGCTGTCCTTTGTGCCAGCAGAGCTCTGAGTAAGGTGTTTTCTGTGGAATGCCTCATTTCTCCCCAGTGCCCCTCACCACAGTGCTCCTTCACTGTCCTTCCCTGCCAGTTTTCTGGGGCTGAAAATATTTACATCACAGACAAGTGTATCTCAACATCTGATTCCAGAGGCCAAAACCATACCTCTAGACTGTCTGAGCTGCACTGAGCATTCCAGCTCAGCAGGGTGTTTCCCCAGGTTTTCAACAGGAAACCCCACAGGATCCTCACAAAAAGAGCTTTTTGTTGCTTTAAAGAATTGGCCATCACTACCAGCAAAACTGTGAGGGATACACACACTTTGGAGCTGTCCCTCACTGGAAAATGTTGGCAGGGAAGTGTTAGACTTTAGCTGACATTGTGAGAGTGCCTCTTGCCAGTGTGTTCTAAATTCTGTTCTAAATGCAGAAAACCTAGCAGCAGATGTATATCAGGAGAAATTGTTTATATTTCATTATTAGCAGCCAAAACCAGATCATCCTAAATTGTGATGCTGAACTCCAGCCAGGCCAGAGAAAGCAAACATTTTGCCAGTAGAAAAATACTGAAATCAAGTTAATAGTTTGAAACACACCTTCAGTTGCAGGTTTTCCTCTTAAGCTTCAGCATTTGGATCAGATGACAGGAGGGTGCAAGAGGTCCTGGGGCTCCTCTGAGCAAGGTCATGCCTTTCAGTGGATTGCAGGGCATGACTAAATAATCTGATTATCACTGGCCCTGGAGTATCCACAACATAAACAAATCTGTTATTTCATATGGTTAAAGAGAATGGGAACTGAATTGTCTTTTTATATGCCTAGATTTGTTCTGCTTTTAATTTGGCTTTATGTAATCACCAATGGAAGGCAATTGTGTGTATACTAACATAATTAACTCTGCCTTGAGCCATATGTGTATGCTTACATATAAATTGGTTTTCTTTTATTAAATATTCCTTGCTTTCTACACAGGAGGAGCATCCCAGATGCCTGGAAAACAGCTGTGTCTGTTTCTTGGTGTCTCTAACCTCTCTCCTTCCCTGGGATTAGTGACCTGGGAGGGAAGTGCAAAATGTCCAGACTTCCCTTCCCATTTTCCCACTCACTGATTTCTGCACAATTTTCTCATCTCAAGGCACCTCTTTAGAAAGCATCTATATTATAAAGGCTTTAGATGCATGGTCAGTGGCCATGGGACCTTAATTATTCAAAGCATTTTGCATGTGTTTAGTTCCCTGCTCTCTGTCACAGCCAAGCAAATACAGGGCCTTGAGTATCTACTTAACTTGTGCTTTGCTGTGCATGCACTGCACCAAATGTTTGCAAAAGTACTTCAGCTTTAAAAGGGAGAAAAAGACATGGGTGCAGATTGTAAAAGATTAATCTTCCTTGAATGGATATAAGCTGTTTGAGTGTAACAAAATCAAATAATTGCAGAAGAAAATAGAATTTTTTTCCTGTTATCACTGTTGTGGTACACATAAAATTGATTTTATATTTTTAGCCTAGATTTATGCAAAGAGCAAGTCAGCTTGATTGTATTACCACCTGCTGTCTCCCCAGTATTGCTCCTAGCTGTAGGGACAGACTAAATATTTGCAACTTTTAATCACTATATAACATGTGCTGCTTGAGCTGTTATCTGGTGAGATCTTGATGTAATAAATTTGGATGAGTTATAGCAGCTGTCACTTTAGTACCAAGTAAATTGGTACTATTCATTTTATAAGTAATGGAAAAGTACACTCTCCTTCCTCCTGGAATGTCACATCCAGCAGGGTCTGTAGGGCTCACCTAGTCACAGATTCTGGTAACAAGCAGTGTCACCTCTGCTAGCAAATATGCTCAGCTCACCACGTTTAGACCTTGCTCAAGTGAAGAAGAAACGGATTCTAGCTATTCTCACATCTAAAATTTGCAGGGACAGGTTCCTCTGCATTTTCTTTGCTAGCAGTTGCTGCCATGTTCCAGCAGGGCTGCAGTCATTGCTGATGTGTGTGTGTGATCCTGCAGGTGGGTGGCCGGGCCGTGGTCCGAGTGCTCTGCCTCCTGTGGCAGAGGGTTCCGCCGCCGGCAGCTGTGGTGTCACCAAGCCCAGGCCAACGGCAGCGCCCTGGCCCTGCTGCCAGCAGCCTGCACGCACAGGGACCGGCCTGGGGCAAGCAAACCCTGCACAGGGCCCTCCTGTGCAGCAGGGCCAGCACAGCCTGCAGCACAGGTAAGCATCAGCCTGACCTGCATCCGCTTAGGCTGTAAACCTGGGACAGTGCCACCGTGCCACCGCCGAGCATCTGTCCCCTTGTGGCTGCACATCTCTCCTCTTGCACAAGGGAGGAGCTCTCTGGCTGTCATTACTTTCCAAACCAGTCAATTAGAAATCTGGTTTTTTCATTTCATGCTTTCTGAGCAACTTTTTTATTGAAGACGTGACCTGAAACCAGAGTATTAGTTTCACTTTATTTTATAAGCTAAGCCATTACAATGTATTCCATTGTCCAAGCCAGTTTATTGCTTTCATTGCAGTCATATTAATACACAGTTTGCATAGCTGTACTTGTGAAGTCCCCAAAACAGATAAATGAATGTGCTTCAACAACACATTGGAGAAGTTGTTCTATTCACAGGATGCACAGAAGTCTGTTTTCCTATATTTTCTGTTTCTTCCTTCATGCAGCAAACTTGTGTTCATCTTGATATGAGATTTGTATTTACTGTTCAATGTGCAAAGTAATTTATTAGAATTGCTATTGCTGCATTCCCAGTACAGGTTTTAGCAAGGCAAGTTTGTAGTGGGCAGAGCTACAGAAAGAATTCTGTAGCAGTAGGGATGTAGCATGAGAAGAGAAGACAATGGATTTAGCTTTAGGAACAGACAGGAAAGTCAGTGTCTTGACAAAATTGCACAGAGAGAACCAAAAACATAATAGGCCTTACCCAAACTGAGGTGTTAAAAGGCTGAAGGAGGCAAGGTGCAAAAAAATCATGGCTTGGGCTGTGCAGCTGGGTAGCTCCCATGGAGGGTAATTCTGTTGTTACTAACTTGGCTGTTTCTTTTTGTCTCCCCTGACCCTTTCCTGTCCATTTTCAGTGTTCTGGTCGCTGTGCAGGCCCTGCAGGATCACAGCACCAGCAGTTCATTTGTCAGCTTCAGAATGGATCTTCAGTGCCAAACTCTTCTTGTGATGAAAAAAAGAGGTAAACAGTGTGAAAAAGTTACAAGTTAGGTTCTTTAGAATGGTCAAATTGAAGGTACAGGATTGTCATTGCAGTACAAGTAGGCAAATTCTTTTGTGTTAAACAAAGGAAAGGAGGTAGAGACAGTAATCCCTTTGTGGACCTGGATGAATTCAGGAACCCAGGAGAGGTTATGCCTGAAGAACACACAGCATCCAGTATGCAGTGTTTCAGGGTCAGTTAAGTTTTCTTAAAGATAAAATACTTTCCTATTCCAGAGTTAAGAAACTGGTTTAAGGAAACTCGTGTTTTCTCATGAGTGAAAAGGCATGATGGGTGAGCACAAAATTAAATAAAGGGAATTCAACTTAAATATAGGAAAAAACAGAACAGGTTACCCAGAAAGTTGTGGCATCTCCATCTTTGGAGATATTCAAAACACAAACAGAGACAATCTTGAGGATCCTGGTCTGGTTGGCTGTGCCATGAGCAGGGGTGTGGGGGCTGAAGGGTTCTGTTGTGTGAATAAGGGTTTAGCACAAAAGCAAACATTTGCCTGCCATTTATTTCCCTGCACAGCCCTCCTGGCAGAAGGAACTGTGATTCAGAGGTGTGTGATGTGTACTGGAGGACTGGCCCCTGGAGGCCCTGCAGTGTGAGCTGTGGCAGTGGGTTCCAGTCCAGAAGAGTGTCCTGTGTGCACAGGCAGAGCAACAGACCCGTGGCTGAGCAGTTCTGCACAGGGAGGAAGAGACCAGCAACCTGGCAGCACTGCAATGTCACATCCTGTGGCAGTATGTAAATGTTTATTTAAATATGAGCATAGTCATAGTTTGTAGCAGTTATATTAGAAAGTGACTTGCAGTTGTACACTATTGGTTCTACAAGCAATTGATTGTACATCAAAGGTAAAACTATCCTCTCCAAGGAGCACTTGGTAATCCTGGGGTTTCTTTTCTCTAAGTAGGCCAGTTTGATATTAAAGCCTCAGAAGCACTTTTAGAAACAGGATATTTAGGAAGTTTTTTGCAGGCTTCCCTACATGACTGTGCCAGTTGTGACTCAAAAGTCTCTGAGCGAGCTGTTAATGCCTCCAAGATGGGGTAGTGTTCTGAACCAGACAATGAGTAAATGAATGCAGTGAGATCACACCTCTTACTTGTGCCCTTGTTTAGCTTTGAATCCACTGCTGCCAGAAATGTACACTAAAGTAATTACAAAGCTAGCAAGAATCCATCAGTTGTTTACTATGGCAAGTTCTTCTATTTCTCTTTTGCTCATTATAAAGCCTTGTAATGTTTAAATATATTTTTCAGAAGGCGAATGCAAGGATACAACTCACTACTGTGCATTTGTAAAGCAACTAAAGTTATGCTTGATAGACACCTACAAACAAAGATGTTGTCAATCATGTCAAGAAATCTAAATCCTCTATGGCAAGTTCATGATGCTGCAGTGAAGAGATGAGAAGAGAGGTTCATTAAATTAAACCTGCTTGAAGTATATTCTTGTAAATGAGACATTAGTTGTAACAGTTAAATGGCAACATGAAAACACAGTATTGTGGATTGATGTGCTGGATAAGGTATTGTTTCTGGGAGCTTTCATTTTTCATTCTTTGCAATGGAACTTCTAATGTTTTAAACATGTCTGGATTAGCAAGATAATATCATGGCATATAATTTGTAAAATTGCAGGCCACAATTTATAATTTTATCAGTGAAAAAACCGTTACCTAAAAGCAGCAAATAGTGGTTACTGTCCTTAACTTATGAGGAACAGTCACAAAAATTCTTTTAAAAAATTGGGAAATGCAGCAACTATTGACTCCCAGGATTTTGGTTTGGTTTTTTTTTCATCATATTTAGCACTGTTTTTAAATTTATAGAAGCTGTGGCTTGTAGCTGTAAATTTTTGGCAGCAGCTTCATTTTCATAAACAGCTTGAGCTTAAGGGTTGATCTCACAGGATGTGCTTTATGGATACTAGCTCTCAGATGGATACACAGGAGTACATTGAATTTTTCCTGCTTGTATTTCTGTGTATGCAGTAAGAAACTACAGATCCTTGTACAGTTTTCAAAGCAGCAATTGATCTCTTTTGGATAAACGAGGTGTCATTTTTTATTGTCTCTATTTTAATTCCTTCCAGTCTCTGAATTACAATCAAAGTTCTGGCATGATCATACTTTTGTACTGATATTAAATGAGACAGAAGTTTCCTTGTCAGAGCTGTGAACAAACACTTGTGAGCACTGTTCTCTTGCACATCAAGTCAAAATAGCTGTCAGATTTCTTCTCTTGAATAAGCATTCTAATTAATTGTGAAGATAGACAAGTGCAAGAAATCTATTTTGAGCATTTTTCCATCAAGATGATTTTTCTATCATGACCATTAACCATCTGAGTCATTTGCAAGTTGATAAATTATTACCATGATATTCCTGGGTAAATTATCTTCCATATTGCAGATTGTCTGACTCGGGCTTTAGGCAGAGAGGACCCCACAGGAGGCAGAAAATAGATGGTTTTTTCTTTTGTAGATTCAAACTACTGCTCATATTGGAGGCCTGAATGCTCACTTTGACTTGGCTCTTGTGTTCCACTCTGACCTGTGTGAGGGGCAGAGAGCTGGGAGTGCTGTGGGGGCAGTTCAGACACAGCATCCTGCACAGAGGGTTTGCATCACTGAGAATTAGGGTAGCACTACTGTATAGAAAAAGTTTAGGGTGGACTATCGTGTCCAAGGCTGACTGCAAGGAGAGGATATTCCTGATCATTATCTTTTTCATCAGCAATGGGTCTTGATTGTTTAAGCAGTTTTTTAAATTAAACATTTGTAAGATACTTTTTGTAGATATTTATTGTCTGATTTAAAAGTGCAATATTTTTTTTTGTACAGTGTTTAATAAAGATTTTTGGACATATATTTTTTCTTATTACCAAAATTTCTTATTCATGTTTTCCCTTTATATTTAAAGTTTTCAAATGTTAACACATAGCATTTTCTGTTGTGTTAACTTTGGTTAAGTATGCATGCTATACTGAAGCAGTGCTGTAAATGTTTGTGATTGCAATGGGCATGACATTCCTCTGTAGATTATTTTATTGCTTCTCCAGTAACTGAAGATTTTAGCTCCTTTAACGTAGTTTTGATATTTCTGAAATAAAATATAGTTTGATTATTCAACATTGTGATTACCCTGAGATTGTTTATTGCCATGATTTGCATGGTAACCATGCTTTCATTCTTTGTTATTTTTTCAACCTACTTTGTCCATAATTCTGGGATTTTTTCAAAGCCTCAGATTAGTTCTTGTTGTTATTTTTAACAGTCTATCAGACATTGTCAACTTCACTGCAGTCTGCTTTGCATTGCTATTAATAGATAACATAGATGTAAACTGACTGAAAAAGTGGGAAGATAATTTGCCAAAATCCAAATGTCAGCTCTGATTCACTTAAATCTGGAATTGGGATTCTTTAAAAGGTGGAATAAAATTGCATGTCTTTTCTGGGTCTTCACCAAGCAGAGTTCATTTACATCTGACAGAACAGCTCTATGTTTTGTATTTAGTGAGTGATGGGAATACTTCCATGAAAAAGAAATTGTTTCAGAATAGTCTTTGTAAATAGTCTTTAGAAAGAATAGTCTAAGAAATAGAACAATAAAAGCTGTAAAAATTTTTTTATTGAATAGAAAATAAATGTCTAACAATGTAATGGTGTTTCAGAGTTATCCTAAATGATAATATTGGCAAAGGCTTAATTTTCCTTTGAATTCCACTTGTGCAGTCTTTTAAAAAAGCAAAGGCTCTGTACAGCAGTGCTGTGGAGCCTGCTGCTGGATGTAGAGTGCACAGAAAGCACTTTCAGAACAGCAACTGAATCCATGAATAACTTCTGCTTTTACATCTTGGTTAAGCATGACATCATAAAATGCTTTTTAAAAAGCTGTTATTTTGGAAAAATGTAAGTTTTCCAGCCGTCTCTTCATTTAGTCTGCATTTCAGTAATTTGTTGCTTATGAAAAAGTTGACGTCAGGTATTGAATAGTGTCTGAAGGTTTATAATATCATTTGATGCTTTTCCTGGAAGCACAATCAGTGTGTTGGGGCTTTTTCAATTGTGAAGTAATAAAGGCTTCTCTCTTTCACTATTAAACTTAGGGGAAAACATAAAGGACAAAATGAAAGGAAATATGTCCCTCCACCCTAAAAAAGCTTTCAAACACATCTGCAGAGGAACTGTTAAATGTATCGAATATGCCCTCCACTTCCCTTCCTCTCAAAATGTTTGTACCGTGCTGGTAGGTGGCAGCAAATGACTTTCCATCACTTAAGGGAGGGAAGTGACTTCAGAACTGAAAAAACAGCTGTGAAAATTTTAAGAAGCATCTGGGCTCCCTCACAGACCCAGCAGAACATACAGGCACATGTGACTTCATGGATTCAGGCTGCATTTCTCCCTCCCTAGAAAGGAGAGCTGGCTGGCATTGGGAGCTTCTGTAACCAGCTCCAGAGGAACCAGGACTGTGTAGGATGTGGACCTGGGTAGGTGTGACTGTGCAAAGTTTGGCTTTGTTTCCTCACTAGTGGCATGACAGAAAATGACTCAATAGAGTGTGTTTTTTCTGCTGTGGTACAGAAAGATGACAATCAATTGGACTTTTTCCGTCCTGCTTTTAGGATCTTACAGATTTACATCATCCTTGTTCACTCTAATTTTCAGACACAAAAGTAAAACTGGTTTGCTATGTCATTAACAGAGTGATACTACAAAAACACAGTACAAAGACAAAACTTCTGTAAAAGTGACAGCTGCTCTAATAATGTCTGGATCCCTTTCATGCAATGATTTTGTGCACAGCTGATTTGCTCAGTTCAGCTTTCTTGCTTTCACATGAACAAGTTCCTGCTTTAAAAATGTTTCCATCATTGATCTTGGCTGTTTTATAAGAGACTTTGTTTATGAAGTACAGCCACATGATTCAGAACCCAAATACTGTTCTACACCAATGGGTACAAGATATGCAACACTGAGAAAAAAGTCATACTGGAGTAGTGTGATAGAGCATAATAATAGTTAATTACAGAACAATTAATTGGGACTTGCTTAAATCATGGATGTAATAAAATTAAATTGATTCATCTCGATTTCTCAAAAATCAGCTAAAGACACATAGAGAAAATACTAAATATTTCGTACAGAAGCAATTTAGTGTAAAATTTGTGTAAAAAATTGGCATCTGTGTATTTGGAACAAGCAATTCTTTGAAGAGCAGACAGACTGAAGTCAGGCTGCCTACAGATTTCTGCACCTCAGCTGGTATTTCTGAGTTTACTCTATTTTCTGTAAATCTATGCAGTCTCATCATGAGATTTGATTGAATTTGCACACTGGGTTTAAAGATGATTCAGCCAGGGAAGACACATGCACTAAGTGTGTCAGTGTGTCCAACGTGCATCAGTTTTGTTTCCTTTGGAAGTAAGGCTGAAAGAGCACAATCAGGGAAATTAGGAAACAGAGTCTAATGAACTGCTTTTGGTGGTTGAGTGGTTTCAAGTATGTGTATAGAAAAAGAATGAGGTTACCACCTCTAAATTGTTACCAGAAATTACAGTGGGAATTTAAAGTAGTGATGACTAAAGCTAAAACCAGGTTTTTAGAAATGCCTAGGTGTCATGGCATGCTATCTTATGATCTAGGCAGTAAAATATAAAGAAAAAATCTTACAGATCACTGAGATTATGAATGATTTCTTAGATTATTGTAAATAGCATTATTTGCTCACTGTGTAAAATAGTTTATCAGCAAAAGACACTGGCTATTTCACAAATACAATCATTTGCAGAAAATATCTTGATATAAATATGTTTGAGATGGATATAAATACATTGAGATGTTTATAAATATGCTTGAAATGGAGTATGATGAAATCTGGGGAGTCAAGGAAACTAGAATGCAGTCAGAAAAAGGATAGATGCCACGTAGAGAGTAGTGTTCCTTCAGCATTTGGCAGATCTTTATTAGTCTTGTAATAAACTTTGGTTTGGCTTTGGTTTTCTTCAAATGTCTAAAAGCAAAATTTTCAGTATTTAATTTGCTTTCAGTATTTTTATTTAAAGAGAAAATGAACAATTTGCTTTCCAATTATTTCACCAAGGTGCTTGAAATATTGCATATTATTATGACACAGCAGGTACTTCCTCTGCAATAGAATTACAGCTAGAAGGTTCTGGAGACAGCTGGCGGTAGAATTTGTGACCCTCAGAATCTGTGTTTACATAGACATAGCCCGCAGCGTCTGGTTGCAGCGCTGGGCAGATCTCTTGCTTCTTCGGAATATATTCAGTGCGATACAAAGTTTCATCTTTAAAAGGAACTGCCTTGGATACAGTCTGCACAGGTTTGAAACTTTGAGGTGGGTTGGCTTGATGTGGGATGTAATGGGATCTGAATGTAGTTAAACTAGAAAATTTTCCTGTGAATTTCTGAATTTCCTCTTCTTTCTTAATAAGTCCTGGCGGACAAACCGTCCAGGGCTGATAGTCTTCTTTTGTAGTAGTCTTCCCTTGAAAAGGGCCAGTGCTTTTTCTTCCAGGAGCTGGTCTTATGGGAGCTCTAGGAGCAACCTTGTGTTTAATGTAATCAAGACGGTTTGTGGACTTGAGGTCCATCTTGTCTGTGGGTGGGACGTACTCTCTGGGTTTCTGGAACTCAGGTGCAGTGACCAAATACGGCTGATAGCGATCCTGGAATTCAGTGGTTCCTTTAAAAGGATCATCAGATCCAAGTTTTCTGTTTTCAGGCTTGCAGCTTTTTGCTTGTTCCCCAGGCATCCCTTTAAAATCTCTCTGGTGGGTTGTGAGATCCTCAAAGGGTTGGTCGCATGGCTTGTACTCTTCTCTTGGCCTTACGAACATGGGCTCCAGCTCATGGACGACGTAGGCCATGCGATGGATGGTGTTGGCATCAAAGGGCCCCTCTGCCAGCTTGGTTTCACAAGGTTTAAAGCTTGGGGGTGGATTGGGTTGCCTGGGGATGTAGTCATCTTGAAATGTAGAAGGATTTCCAAACCTCTCCGAAGGTGGCTCATATGCCTGCTCCACCTTACAGGATTCCGCTCTTTCGCCTTTCCGTAACCTATAGTCATCTGTAAAGCAAAACCAAAATTCCACCATACAGGTGTTATTACTTTAGACCATTCCTTCAAAATGAAAACAAAGTCTTCTGGCATTCAATCTTGCAAACAAAGAAAATGGATCTAAGTGAACATGAAAATTTTATCTGCATGTTTGTGATTTGATGAACCTATCTTCTATTATAGTGTGTGATAAAAACAGACCCCCAAAATTGCACCTGATGCTCTATTTTGACTATTTGCTCAACAGAAACTATACAGAAAATAGCCATACATGTTTTAAATACAGTATCTTCCGTTTTCTTAGAAGATTTAGCACCTTTGCACTGACCATTGTAATAGAATAATTTGTGTCAAGACAGATCATCACTAGGATGATGTATATGTAAGCTATAACATAAACAAACAGAAGCCTAAACTCCACTTTTGACTACTCTGTGGAAAAATAAGTCAAATGAACTAAAACTACCTGAAAAATACATTGCATCTTAATTTCTGTCCAGTTTTGCCTGATATAGCCCAACCAAGTGCAGGCTGGAATTTCCTTGTAGCCAAGCAAACCCCAGAGAGGGCTTTTAGTTTAGAAGCAATAGGTCTCCCCTGAATGTTTTAGGGCATCATCACCTGCTTTCTAGAATATTTAACTCCCTGTCCCAAACCAACAAGTCCAGTTTCTAACACAGGTAATTCCAAATGCTACCTTCATCTTGGTTATTTCTCTTTCTGTAGGGGGCACATATTATTACCTCGGTAAGTCGGGATCGTATCCACTTTTGCATCTGAAGTGTGTTTCCTCTCTCGAGGCCTTGCTAATATCACAGGTCCTACTTTATGAGGATTGTAATCTCTCTGGTATATGGTTCCCAGGTCAATCTTCCCTGACTTTGGTCTGTATTCTGCATGTGGCTGAAAAGGTCTCGGGACAATTTCATATGGTAAATAATCAGACCTGAATTGGGGAAAAGAAAACACTGGTCAAAAAATCTCTTCTTCCTTCTGAAGTCACTTTTGCAATTTTTCTGCTGGAAAAATAACAAAATGTTTACTCAGACATTAAATGTTGGAGGGATAGCACAAATGAGAGAGAATCACAGTATATAAATCTAAGGGCTCTGAGGCATTATAGTCTTTACTCAAAGGTAGATGGTGAAGTAAGTTTTTTAACTAACCCCAAGTCCCCATTCACAGTTTAACAATACTATTCAAAGTACCTGGAAGAAGATTTACCAAGTTGCTATAATTTTGTAAAGAAATTATCAGAAAGCAGAAGCAGAGCAAACCTCAAATGATCAAAAGGGGTAGCACTTACTGATAGCATGAGGAGAATGGAATATAATCAGAAACAGTATTTCACTGTTTTTGTGCACATTACATTAAAAGGATGTATTACATATGTGGCTGTTTAAATGGTCCATACAAGCACATCACCCCAGTCTGGCAGAATAGCATTTGGTCTTTCTATTTATGCCTTTTTTTTAAATAAAAAACTAAATTTCACCAGATGCCCTCACAGCTTAAAAGAAAAACAATAATGGAAAAAGTAAAAGTTGATGCCACTGTCAGATCATGATGAATGGGTAATATTTTTTCCTAATTCTTTGAAAGATACTCTTTAATTCTGTAAGCTTAAAATCAGTCTGTGCACAGACAGAACAGATATACTGAACCCTTTCACAGTTTGCTTTCTTGAAACTAATAATCTAAATTTTAAAAATCAATAAAAGAATCCCTGTTGTTTTTTCTTAAGATTTCATTTTCCCAGGTTTTCCATAAGACCTACATTTCCTAACAGACTGAAAACAAGGCAAAATTATTTTTATTCTCTTTCCAGGTTAAAGGCTGCTGTAAAGAATGCAAATCTTGATATATGCATGCTTTGCTGTTTTTTATAACCTTTTTGTGGTAACTGTATTTGTATACTCAACGTTCATACTTTAAATATGCAAAAAGTGCAAAGAATGCCATGACTGCACTTTGAGAATCTTGCAATACAATGTTTAGCCTCCTTAAAAAACAAAGAATGAAAAGCTTGACAGACTAATTACAAAACATCACTTGAAAAGATTTACTTGAACGTCGTGGTGCCGTCCATTCTCCCCTGATCCTCTGGCAGCTCTGCTTTGGGCTTGCAGCTCTCAGGAGGGCAGATGTTGCCATAGCCAGGGTACTTCTCCACATACTCAGTTGTGTGGCTTGCCTGCACTCCATCATCATAAATCTTTGTGACTCTGTGGCAGCAGCGATGGCGTCTGGGGCAAACACAGCAGAGCAGAGAATTTGGATGGTTTCATTTACAAGGAAAACCCATATTCTGTCTACTGGGAGTGAATAACAAATGGGGAAGATGGAACAATGTCAGTAGTTTTTGTTTAAAATCTTTTCTGAGTGATAAAGCTACAAAATACTGTGCTGATGGCCCAGGTCCCAGAGCACATCACACTAATACAGTAATAAAAGCAGTATCAGCTGGCAGTCAGGCCTTGGTGCAGAATACAAAGGGTGGACAGAGCTGATCTCAGTTCTCTAAATGGTGCTACCACCAAGATGCACTTTCTTCTTGTCTGTGATGTTTAATGGCATTACTCATTTTGTTTGGAAAAGTAACAACTATGCTTCATTTCTTGTCTCATATTGTCTCTTTTTTACTGCTATTACCTTATCACTTGTCTTTTTATTTCTGTACATCTCACCTGTTTTCACCATGACTGATTAACACTTTTTGATTAAAATTTTAGTGATGTGAAATCTCATGTGCACCTTTTGTGCTCTGCAGGCCACTTAGGACTTTTCAACCCTTTTTTCTCCACAGACTGACTAAATTCTCTATCTAAAACACATGTTTATTTGAAAGTAATGGCATCTCTTTTTCCTAATAGGTTTTATTTCAATTCCTCCTGCTTCTCATTGATACCTCTATCAATGACATCATTATGCACAAAGATGTTGGGAAGTATATAATGACAATTTATTTATACCTTGTTGTTTTCAATTAATGATCCATGAAATTAAAATTTAAATGTTATTATTGTTTTGAAAATCTTGTTACATTAATTCTAATTTGCACAATGGACATCTCTGACTGACCTCAAGAAAATAGATAATGACAGCTCTTCCTCCTACTTATGGTTGACAACTTGCAATGCAAAGGGAAAAAACAATTAATAATTTTTCAAATAAACAAGTATTGTAAAATTCTGTGATGAAAAGCAAAAATATTAAAACCCCAAGATGGGTAAAAGTATACAACATTTATTAAGTAAAATAAATTCAAGTTTCAGGAAGCTAGATATCCAAAGAATATTTCAAAGGTCTGCAGAGAATTTTATCTAGCATTGAATACCATAAAGGAAAACAATAAACTAAAGCAAGATAAATTTAATAGAAATAGGCATGAAGGACTCCTGGTGAGAAAATGAAAAAATGAAAATTAAAAAGCACTGAAAGAAGTTCTTAGGGACTGGAGATCCTAAAGCTGGTATTAGTTTGTGCTGCCTGATTTTGCCAGCTCAGTAGTTCAAAAAATGAGAGCCATGTCTAAGAATCCAGATCCTTTCAAAGCCTCAGGTGTTTACTCCTTTTCAATCAAGTCAATCAACAATTGAGAGACCTTTTCAAAACATAGCAGGGAAAGAAAAAAGGAAGAAGAGGGAAAGAACTGGAAAGGAAGGAAAACAAGGAGGTAAGTGTGTGCCATTTCTCACTACAGTTTTTGCCTGTCATTACATTTGTCATGAAATTCACTTTCACCTTAGTAATGTTTTTTTCAGAAAGTACTAACAGCACATGCTGTATCCCATAGCATCTCAAAGTAACAGCTAAGCAGAAACAAAAGACATGGAATGGATGGTTTGAAGGCTGGTTGAAATACAGGTTATCAAATTATAATGTTCTTCACATATTTTTTGGGATGCAATTTAAAGGAGTTGGAAACAAACCTTATTCATCTGCAAAACCTTCACTTTGACAAATCTTCAGTTTGCCACCAGCTGGTCCAGAACACCAACTACCAAAAAAAACACCTCCTGTGTTCTGGGGTCGCCATTCTTTAAGGATGTAATTCTGAATACTTTTAAGCAATGTTGTGAGAATATCCCATGTATTGCTGAATGGACATGCTACAAACTGAAATAGATACTAGAAAAGTAATTACTGCAGAGTGAGACTGCAGTTCTTTGTAAATACAAAACAGAGGTGAAAGCAATCTGCTCTTACCTCTTCAAGGAAAGAGATGATCGCAATTTTATTGGAATTCATTGCTGATCCAAAAATGTCCTTCAAACCACTCATTTCTGGTGTATACTATAACTCTGAGCACACTCTAACTGTGCACAAAATTACTTGGAATCAAATGATATTGTTGAGGAAGTTCCTACATCCTACTCTGTGTTGTGAAAGTGCTTTCAGTTGGCCTGAAGGGTAATGTAAAATTACCTCTTGAATTTGACTTGGAGAAGAGATTAGGGGTTTTTTATTAGGATGTTGTCAAATTTAGAACGTTGCCCAATTGCTAAACCAAAATTTTTCATTTAGATAATAATTTTTTAAAACTAACTATGTAAGTCATCACAAAGGTAGGACTCATCAGAGAAGATAGATTACTGATGAATGAAATATGTTGCTTAGAGTTTGGCCTACACTCTTATTTTTAACTTTTCCTTGTATTTATCTTCATTTCCACCCCAGAGTTACTGATCATTCAAATGAATTTGGTGAGAATATTCCTTTTCCCATGCCTGACTGGCACTTGCTTTGATGGATTATTATTCTTTCCCTTCTTTGTGGGAGACTGTCTTGAGTCTTGCATAAGGTTTGAATAGAATCTCAGCTAAATAAAAGTGACAGTACATCAGCTCTCTTGTGCCAAATGCTCATGTTCTGGTTATTTTAGTAGAATGCTGATGATTTTAACTTACTTAAGGCCTGGCATGCATACTTTTTTTTTTTAATACAATGCTAGCAAGACCCTTGAAATCCTACCACAAAGCATTTTCCTCCCAGCGAGCTGGACTAATGAGAAAAGCTTAATATTTGTCATAATAGAAAACTTACTACCTCTCCACAAACACAGCTCAAAGCTTTTCTTTTTAATTTATTTTTATTTTCTGCCAGTGCACACACTATGGTCTGGAAGTCAGAAATAATGGATGGACACTGGTTTTAAGAGTCATCTACTTTCCTGTTCTTGACAGGAGATCTGGTAGTTTTTACTGGGTTTGTATTTATATGTGGTCAGTTTGATGGCTTAAGTAACCATATTTTAGAGAAATCTTTCCTTTTAACTTATATTTATTCAGAAATACAGATTTTTATGATAATGATAACAGAAGGGCAAGAAATGGGGGAAGGCTGACAGACTGAGAAGGAGATAAAGCACTAGTTTATTTTTGTGTCTCAAAACAACTTTTATGCTTTTGTAGGCTGTGATTATCTTTTACAGCAGACAAATAGTATTCTTGAATGCAGAAAGTTCATCTACCACACAGGCTTTACTCTTCTTTGGAAGCCAGATTTAACATCTTGTATTTGAAAAAGCAGAATGAAGTTCTGTCTTACTCGCTTTCCTCCCCTGTAAATGTTTTCAGTGTTTTTTTTTTTTTTTTTTTTTTTTTTTAATTCTGTTGATAGGGCAGATTGTTTCCTTCTATTTTATCATTTAAAATTAAGCAGTAATTATACCTCCATAAAATTTCCTGCAAAGAGCTAAATGACAATGTCTACAAAACACTATATATTTATAGTTGCTTTGAAGTCTCTGCTAAGCTGTGTATGCATTCCAATGTCCAGGTAACACTGCCAAGTGACCAAGTAGCCTTCCCCTAAAAACAGAAACACTGTACACTGAAGCAAACACAATGTGCTGCCTAAACCAATACTGGCTTAAGATTTTATTGACTGTAAAAACTTCAGTGAGGTTTATTTTAAACCACAAGCTTTATGCATATTTAATTCAATTATTCATATTATTGAACTCAGTTTTTGGATTGAGAACTTTTGGTTAGTTGAACCTCATTTTGTGCTGTCTCATTGTGTTATCTCACCATCTTTCTACTTGAGGCTGAGCCAGGTTTGTTATCTCATCATGAAAACAATGTGTTCCAACTCTTCATTAATCTAGGACTTAAGAAACAAATTTATGGGGCAAAATTCACCACAGGCTTGGCCAAAAAGAACATGAGGAGCTTTACTCAGTGCCTGCCTCACACCTCTGTCTACAGATGAAAAAAAGAAAGTGGCTGATGAACAGACAGACAGACTTCCCACACAGAAACACAGAGGGTGCAGACCTTCATATGAAACTTGTGGTCATGGTGCATTTTACAACCACAGTTTGCTCTATGCTTCCACAAACATTGAGCACACCTCTGTGATCTTATGATGACTATTCTTGTATGTAGTTGTTATTTTTTTTCTTTAGTATGAACTGAATCTTTGGATCCCAGGGTGATTATTTTTGTGATTTTTTTTTTTTTAAGTAGACAGAAAAGAAATTGAAAATATTAACAGTCGTGACTCCAACCTGTAAATATATATTTGAATCCTGAAAGGTCCAAGTCCCTTATTATTTTGGGACACTTGAGTTGTATGCTTTTTTTCACCTATGGCATTGATAATACTGCTTATAGACTTCTAATAGTAATTTTCCATTAAAAAATGCCTACTGTACCCTCTTGTGCCAGCCTCCCTGGTCAAAGAGGCTACAGGACAATGATGAACTTTTCTCTCTCTATGCAACATAAAGCAAAGTGGCAAGTGCTGGTGGATGTGATGGCAGAAGGGCAGGTACATAAAATCTCTTTTAAAGGCAGCAGTGCTTGCACAGGTTTCTGACAAGGTTGCCAGACCTCTCCCAAAGGTTCCTTTGGTGCAGTCCTTCAATGGGAGCTGGCTCTGGTTTCTGAAAAAGCCTGATTCTGATTTATCCGGGGTGGCCTTTAAAGACTGTCCCCATTCTGTTCTATTTTAGTCCATCTTAGACCTGCTTTTACCCTCACCTGATTTAAATGGAACACAGGTCCTATAAAGAATGGCTGAGGAAGCTGGGGCTGTTTAGCCTGGAGAAAAGGAGACTCAGGGGTGACCTTATCACTGTCTACAACTCCCTGAAAGGTGGCTGTAGTCAGGTGGGGTTGGTCTCTTTCTCCAGGCAGCAACTGACAGAATAAGAGGACACAGTCTCAAGCTGCACCAAGGGAAATATAGGCTGGATATTAGGAAAAGGTTTTTAATGGAAAGAATAATAAATTACTGGAATGGTCTGCCCAGTGAGGTGGTAGATGTGTTTAAAAACAGACTGGATGTGGCACTTGGTGCCATGGTTTAGTTGAGGTGTTAGGGCATGGGTTGGACTCAATGATCTTGAAGATGTCTTATAAACTAGTGATTCTGTGATTCTGTGTCTGTGTGAAATGTCACATTTATGTTCACATTTACTGAGAAGGTGCTCATACTTGGGTCCTACTCCCCCGTGGCCCAGGGTGCTGCATATGTTATCAATGAGGTTGGAAAAGGCCTCTGAAATTAACGAGTCCAACCTGTGACCAAATGCTGCTGTGACAACCAGAGCACGGCACTGAGTGCCACATCCAGCCCCTCCTTAAACCCCAAGGGGCAGTGACTGCACCACCTCCCTGGGCAGCCCATTCCAATGCCAAATCACCCTTTCTGTGAAGAAATTCTCAATGTCCAACCTAAAGCTCTTCTGGTGCAGCTTGAGACTGTGTCCTCTGGTCCTGTCACTGGCTGTCTGGAGAGGAGGCTGAGCCCCACCTGGCTGTGATTTGCAGAGTGGAAAGGTCACCTCGAGCCCCCGGCTGCCTCAGCCGCTCCTCATCACACTTGTGCTCCACTCGCTTCTCTGGACAGGATCCAGCACCTCAGTGTCCCCTTGTCACGGGAAGCCCAGGACGGGACACAGCACTCGAGGTGCGGTGCCAGCAGCGCTGAGCCCAGGGGTGGCCGCCACACGGCTGCTGGCACAGGCCCGGTGCCGCTGCCACTCCGGCACACGCCGCTGGTTCAGCCGCTGCTGGCAGCGCCCCGGCCCTTTTCTGCCGGGCATTTCCAGCCCTCTGCCCAGCCTGCAACCCGTGTGGGGGTGCTGTGACCCACGGGCAGCACCGGCCCTTGGCCTTGTTGAACCTTGTACTGATACTGGCATCATTGCACGGCTCCAGCCTGTCCAGTCCCTCTGCACAGCCGTCCTACCGGCAGCGGGATACTGGCACCAGCTCGGCGGGCGAGTGCAGGGAGGGCGGCGCCGGCCGGCTGGCAGCCGGCTCACTCACCCGCAGGAGCAGATCTCGCAGATGCAGCGCGGCGGCGCCATGCCCGGCCCGCTCGGCCGCCCGGCCGGTAACTACGGACGCGGCCGCGCGGCACCAGCGGCGCCCGGCCCGGCCCGGCCCGGCTTCCGTCCGGCGTCACGGGGCGGGATCGCGGCGGCGGGCGCGGCTTTCCGGGAGCGGCGGCGGAGCGGGCGCAGGTGCGTGTGCCCCGCGCCGGGAGCGGGGCCCTCAGCCCCGGGCGAGCGGGGGGCAGCGCCGTGCCCTCCTGGGGCGGCCGAGGGGCCGGGGCAGCGCGGCCCTGCCCGCCCGGAGCGGCGGGAGGGGGGGCGAGCCGGGCCCGGGGGAGGCGCGGGGCTTGTGCCGCTGCGGGCGCTCGGAGTTCGCTGCCGGCCGGGTGAGCTGGCTCCGGGCGCAGACACGGCCCCGCCGTGGCCGAGGGTTCGTGACGCGCTCCACGCGTCCCCCGTGTCCCCCGTGAGGAGCTCTCATCGCAGCTCGCGTCATTAACCCAAACCTTTTCTCAAGTTGACTCGTCGGTAAAACACTTCGCTCCGTTCGCAGAATTAGCCAGCCATGGTGCTCACAAGCGTGGGAAAGATGGTTGGCCTGCAGAAGAAGGCGTCCGGCATCAGGAATATCTGTGTATTGGCCCACGTGGACCACGGTAAGGCAGGTGCTAGTGCCTCCTCCTCCTCCTGAGCACACGTGTGTGTGTTCGAATGCTGCTGCGATACTTTGTGCGCTGTTCTAAGTCTAGGTTTTTGTGCATTTAGCTTCAAACTGCCTTGAACATGATTCAGAAAAGTGAATCTGCTTTATGGACTTTTTTCTAGGCTTGATTCAGCTTGTCTTACTTAAAAGAGCATCACACTATAATTGAAGTAGTTGAAAGTGAATGTTTTCTATGATGGTGAATTTCGGCATGGATTTAATGTATGTTCGAGAGGCAGAATAATATTTTTCTATGCTTTCTTAATAGAACAGGTTTGTTATGTAGGTGAAAATAGTGCTTGAGAACACATATTTTGTCTAATTGTATGTTATAATAGGTTCTTCTGTACTGTTTAGTATTTCAACTGCTCTTCTGGTCATGACAGGTCAATTTGCATCCATTCTTCAAAAAAAATTTGTGTGCATGTAACAGGAGTAATTTGATTTGTATTTTGAAAGTTAATTTGTACTTTTGTTGGGGTTTTAGTCTTTATTAATGTTGATATCTTAAAATACTGTATGTTGCATCTTTTGCCATCGTTTGTATTCATTCAATCTAAGTAATTTATTTTTCATTTCAGGCAAAACTACTCTAGCTGACTGCCTTATATCTAGCAATGGAATCATCTCCAGCCGCTTGGCAGGAAAGGTAGAGTTACACTGTCACTGAACAGAATTCTGGTGTGGACATGCTGGGATGGGAATTCTTGATCATTAAGGAAATTCCATCTATACTCCTGCTAAACCTAGTTTTTTCACCATCATATTCTGACAGTGGATAAGTGAATTGTAAGATGTTTCTTCAGACTTACTGTCTTTTATTTTGTTTCTGTACTCAGCTGAGATACCTTGACAGTAGGGAGGATGAACAGATCCGAGGAATAACAATGAAATCCAGTGCAATTTCACTGCACTTTGTGAAAGGTAAGTTGCTGATGCTGGCATGTATAAATTTTAGTAGATATTTCTGTTAATTTTCCCTGTCTCTTTTTTGGTGCTGTTGTGGTCTTTGTGTGCAACTTTTACTTTTGTGTTTCTCAGTGTTAGGCCATAATTCTGCAGAGGCATAGGCAAGTCAGTCAGCCAAGATAATTGAGTTCCATCTTCGGGTCAGGAAGAACATCTTCAATCATATCTCTAAGTGGAGGCTGTGAGAGTAGTTTCCTTATCTTTTAGATATAAATATGTATATTTTGATCTTAAGTCTTGAATTAATGTCACTTAAAGGCAAGGTCTTCTTTCTAAAAAACCCAGGTTTTAGTGCAATCTTACTACTTTGTTGAGACACCTGTTACACTGTGCTGTAAAGTTTTTATAGTGTAGTTTTTGCCAGGACATTAAAAAAATAATAGCTGAAGCAATATAAGTAGGTGGCTGGAAGAAATATCTTTGAAAACTGTTCTGAAATACTAATTTATTGTTTGATCCTAGGTGATCAGGAGTATCTGATTAATTTAATAGACTCCCCAGGGCACGTGGATTTTTCTTCAGAAGTATCTACTGCTGTCCGACTCTGTGATGGTTGCATCATAGTGGTGGATGCTGTTGAAGGAGTCTGTCCACAGGTGAAATCAAGTGTGTTAAGTAGAGAAAGAGGGGAGTAGGCAAAGTCTGAAGTGGGTTATATAGAAATAAAAGACAAGCTGTCTAAGAAGCTTTACAAAACTTTTAATAAATGACAATGCAGTTGAGGTATGAAAGTGAGTATTAAAATGCATAGTTGTGCTGAACATCTGAACAGTGCTGGTGAATGGGTGTAGAGATGCAGGGTTGAAACAGTGATTATGCCATTTTTCAGATAATGGAATGTTTTGATACAGTAAAATCTTAAGGGAAATAATTTATATTTATCTGGGATTTCAGGGTTTGGAAATGAATACATAAAAAAATGGATTGCATTTTTCATGGCTTACTTTTCTAAATAGTTTAGTTTTTGTTGTTATGGGTTTTTTTGCCATGAGATCCCACCATTCTGCAGAATTCTTCAGTAACTAACACTGTACACTGTGGGAGTCAAATTTCTGGTTTGCGTGTCAACCTGTCCTTTACTATATGTTTATTAGATTTTAGAATTGTATTTGATTTTTTTTTTTTTTTTAATGCTCTGTCTTTTTGGTGCTATCAGGCTTTCTGTAATGGGTTTTTTTAAAAACTCTTTCCCTCTCAGACTCAAGCAGTCCTGCGGCAGGCGTGGCTGGAAAATATCCGTCCAGTCCTGGTGATTAACAAAATCGACCGCTTGATCGTGGAGCTGAAGCTCACCCCTCAGGAAGCATATCTGCACCTCAAGAATATCCTAGAACAGGTATTCCTGCTGAGGTGTCATGGCACACAGCAGATTTTGTGCCACTATCTAACATCCAGTCTGATTTTTAACATTGAGGTGCATCTTATTCCTGATTGCTTTCGAGGTTCATTCAGAATGTCTGTGATGGAGAGAAGAGTAGTAAATGCCTCTTGTCAGGTCATCAGGAAAAGTCTTCTTTTTTAGAAATAATGTGCTGAATGTTTTACTCTTCTGTTAAATTGCTTAAACTTACTGGAGGTAGACAAATGTTGGGCTGTTCCTGGTATTGATGGATTTATGTAGGAATAAAGTTGTTTCATCTTTTAAATCATAGTTTAAGTTGCTCTCAAACTTTTTTTCCCACTGAGTTCACTTGGGAGCATTTATCTGCCTGGTTTCCCTTTGCCCTCTGATGTTTGCTTTGTTGGCAGAAACAAGTTCCTATTTCACCATTCCTTGTTCTGAGATACAAAGTGTCTTACATGTGATTCTTTGATTCAGTCTGGTGTGGCTAACTTGTACTTGGAAAATTCGTGGTGTTTATGGCAAAGTGTCAGTCTCCTAAACTCCTGTGGTTTTCAGATGTGTAGAGTTAGGTGTTTTAATTGCCCAATGAATCACATGCATGCTACCTTGTTAACAAAACTTCTCCTTTTATGTTTTCAAGGGTGTGAAAATTATACTTCAGTTGCAAGGGTTGTGAAAGAGTGAATGAATCTGAGGGTGTTTTTTACATATCCTTCTCTAGATCA
Source organism: Oenanthe melanoleuca (assembly GCF_029582105.1). Classification (NCBI taxonomy): domain Eukaryota; kingdom Metazoa; phylum Chordata; class Aves; order Passeriformes; family Muscicapidae; genus Oenanthe; species Oenanthe melanoleuca. Next base: position 8,787,850 of record NC_079344.1, read on the forward strand.
ATGCAGTCACTGGAACACTTTTTACCTCCAAAGTGTTAGAAGAAAGGGCTGGAAAAGAAACAGAAATTGAAAGCATTTCAGACGCATCACCAGGAGATCAGATTTACGACTGGAGTACTGGATTGGAAGACACTGATGATTCACATCTCTATTTTTCACCAGAACATGGAAATGTGGTGTTTGCCAGTGCAATTGATGGCTGGGGTTTTGGGTAAGTTTGAGATTTAATCACTGACATTTTTTTAGAAATTGATTACTGCCATTAATCTTAAAGTATTTCAGTTGAATCATATTTCTAAAGGTGTTTCTTAGATTTTTCTGTGGTGTGCAGCTGTGTATAAATTATCTGAGTGACAGGATCCCTGCTTTACTTAGACAGGAGCTTCTGAGCTCACAGTAGGATCCAGCCTAGCCTGGTAAACAGTATTTTCTTAAGTGCTGCCCTTGGATAGACTGTAGCAGATGAGCTCCAGCTGGGCAGGAGCTGGTTCAGGGTGCAGTGTTTGCTTTGGAGGGCAGCAGGCATGCGAGCAGTGCTCGTGTTCTGGTCGCTGGCCACGAGGTGGAGGCGTTTCTGCATCCTGAAATTGTCATTAGAGGGATATGCTCAGTGGTAGCACAGGGAATGTCTTGAGTACTGCAGAGCCCTTAAAGAAAATCATCTCCAGGATTTTTAAATCTAAGTCAAACTGTAAATCAGGTGTCATGCATAGTTTGTTGTCCAACACAAACAGCTCTTGTCTGTGCAGAGGGAAGAGAAAATAAAATGAGCTATTTTAGTTTAATTATCTTTCAAGACTATTTTGTTTCTTCCCATGAACTGTCAGGCCCTGGCTATGATCAATCATATAATGGAGGGAGAGAAAAAGAACATTTTCCTTAATTATTTTCAAGAGTTTCTTCTGGACTGCCAGCTACAGTACTGTGTGCTGAAATATGGATCAGTTGGGCTTTTTCTTAATAATGGAAAGGTTTGACTGCTATTTCTTGGTTGTGAGTTCTTTTCCTGAAGGTATTAGCAGAAAAAAATTAATTTATTAGGCAGTGCCAGTCTCATCCAATGTGGTAAGTACATATGCTTTTCTCATAATTCTCAAGTATTGAAAAGTGCCATTAATATATATGCAAGAGCTGCTGGCACAAGAATCTTGAAAGTTCTCCCTGAATTGAGAGTTTAGGCAATCTCTGGAAGAGAAATCTCTTTGGGCCTAGTTCAGAACTCACAGCTTATGTGTTGCTGACATGAGCAGGTCCTTTTTTTAGCTGTGTAAAAACTTAAGAATTCTGAATTTCAAAGAAAAGATTATCAAATAGCACTATTTTGTAAATGGGATTGTTGCAGTTAAAACTGTGTATTTTTTTCTGCAAGCACAGGGAGCAAATATATGGAAATATTTTTTATAACTACTCATTGAACAGTTTCAGGAAGGAGACTGTAGCATGTTCAGGACTCCCTCTCTGGGCCTAAGCAAGCTGCTTTTGTTAACTCATGGGTACTGCTGAACAACACAGTTGGCTTTACAACACAGTTATGGCACTACAGTTTTATATAATTTTCTTGGGTTTACTCATTATTAAAGTAATGATTCAAACAGCAAGAAGTTTCATAAGTGGTTAATTAAAAATAATTACTACCATGTGATGGCTCAAGTGTGACTCAATGCTTTGTTTTTAACATCTTACATGCTGGTCCCAGACCATAGTTAAATGTGTCATGGGCAGTCTTTCAAAGAATAGGTTCAAGAGTCATCACTAATGTATTTATAAAGTTTGTATTATGCTTTTGATTTTTTGATGAGGGGGTAGTATACAAATGTTTATTTCTAGTAGTGCCTTGAAGCTGACTTGAAACAAAACAAAGCCATTCAAATACTGTTGATGTTTTTGATCTGTTATGACTAAATATTTTTGCAGGTGTAACTGTTAAACAATATAAACTAAAGTGCAGACAATTGGAAAAGTGGGAGTAAAAAAGGATTTGAGATTTTTGTTTGATTTTCACATAAGATGTTGCTGTAAAAAACATTACACTTCCATCAAGATGTTTCCTTTTCTTTCAGAATTGAACATTTTGCCAAACTGTACAGCCAAAAAATTGGAATCAAGCCTGCAGTCCTTCTGAAGACTTTATGGGGAGATTATTATCTAAATACAAAAGCAAAGAAAATAATGAAAGGTGATCAGGTATGGAGGGTGTAAAAAATATAACCTGATTTTTATTTTGGAGTTCACTTTTTTCCCCCCTAATTCTGTTCCTCATAGTGTATTCTGAAAGTTGACCTCAGTGCCTGTTGGCTTAGAGTTACTGGAGGTATAAACTCACCAGGACAACCTTGCAACAACTCTTGGAGCACAGAACATTCCACAATTGGCCACTCAAATGCTGCATGGAGGAAATCTCATCTAACTGTGCTCACTAAATGAGCATGGTTTCATGGTTTCGGCATTGAGTGAAACACACAAGATGAAAGGAAGATTAACAGTGTAGAAACAAAGTAGCGAGTGGGTCTCTGTCCGCTGTGAAGAGCTCTTCCACAGCTAATGGTTAAGGATATTCACGTTTATCTTGAGATTTGGGATTTAAAAAGCTTTCTTACCATAGGGAATTTCCATTGAATGCTGTACTGAAGCCCTGGACTGAAGACTACACTTCTCTAGCATTCAGCATTTCCACCGTTAAAAGTTAAGGGAGGACAGAGTAGTTTCCCTATTTTCTTGTAATCATGATTTTTTTTTTTTTGCTGCTTACATAGGTGATGATAAATAGTTACAAAAGGGGTGATAGGCAGGCTCCAGGTAGTCATGTGCCATGTCTATCAGGTTCTCTTTCTGAAATTGAAACCCTTGTCCTCCACTTGTAAATTTCATGTTTATTTTGTGCCTTATACCATTCTTATAAGACAGAGTTCTTGATTTTGAATCAGGTTTTACATGTTCCCAATGAAAAGTGCAGTCTTAAGCCTATTGAAAAAGTGGGGAATTGCTGGTAATGAGCTGTTTTTATCTTCTACCAGTCAAAAGGAAAGAAACCTTTGTTTGTGCAGCTGGTGCTGGACAACATTTGGAGTCTGTATGAGGCTGTTATGAAAAGGTGAGAACGTCTATGAAATTTTCATGGCATCTCTTTCCATTTTTTAAAATACTCTAAAATAATAGATACTGGTTATATATTGCTTCTGTGGATTTTTAATCTATTTATTATTTTCCTTACAGAGACAAAGAAAAAATAGAAAAGATAGTCACCTCTTTGGGATTGAGAATTGGTGCCCGGGAGTCAAGGCATGCAGACCCAAAAGTTCATCTAAATGCCATTTGTAGCCAGTGGCTACCAATATCTGATGCAGTCCTCTGTATCCTTAAAAAAAATAGAATTTTGTTTTTGCTTTTGGCAGTTTTCAGACTTCACAGTGTCTGAGATAATGTCTGTCACATGTATTCCAATGTGTGATTTGGTATAATGTGGGGTTTTTTTGTTGTTGTTGTTGTTTGTTTGTTTGTTTGTTTGTTTTTTGGGGTTTTTTATTAGGTTTTTTTTGTTGTTGTTGTTAATGTCTTTGCCTAAGCTAGCTGGACCTTCTTGCTTATAACATTACATTTTACATTCTGCCAACTTTGTGCTTTTGCACGTCTTATTTTTAGGATAATTATGAAATTGGAGGTAATTTAACAACATGCCTTCACTAAGTAGCTTTAAATTCAAGTTTTAGTGGTTTTCCTGAAGTAGAAACCAATTTATTGTTTATAATAGCATTATAGGTCTTCTGTCCATGAAGTTCTGTAGATGTCTGGTGTTATGTTTTAGGCATTAAATTTCTTGATTCAAAATGAGCCTTTGCTGTTTGTTAGATGTGCCCATTGTTTATGGTACAGTAGATGTGCACAAATTATTGATGTATAAATACTAATTACTTCTATAAATCTTGCCCAGTTGTGCTGTTTTTAGCTTCCCAGCTGCATTTAGTGTGGATCATCCCTTCTTAACTCTGCCACTGATAAATGGCAAAAAATTGTTGCTGACCTGAAAGGGACCTGAATGCACTGTGACAACAGAGCTGGATTTTGGATCTGCTGCTGCTGGCAGTTGGTGCATGGTGATCAATTAAAGAAGCATTGAAAACATTTGTGGTGTTGTTGGTTGCATTCAGTAAGAAAATACAAATATGTATCCTTAACAATGTGTTTTAGCCATGGTGTGTGATAAAATTCCCAGTCCTCTGGACATCACAGCAGAGAGAGTGGAAAAGCTGATGTGTGTTGGAGCAAGAACATTTGATTCTTTGCCACCAGAAACTCAGGAGCTGAAAAGTGGTGAGTAGGTGTTCTCTCATTAACATGAAGTTTGTTTCTGTCCTGGTGGTTTTGTTTGTCTTTGGATTGGAAGATGTGTGGTAATCTGTATGCAAATTTATAAATATTCCACTTCCAGTAACTTTGTTGATGTTTGTCATTGAAATGTCATAATTTTATAGCCATGTATTTTTCTTCCATTCCATATATTCCTGGGTTTAAGACAACTTAAGGTGCAGGTGATGTAAATTCCAGGACTCTGAAACTGGGAGTTCTGCAAGAATACAAGGTTAATGCTTGTTTTTAGTTCTGAACAGTAGAAGTTATGTAACTGAGAATTGAATATTTTGCTAACTTGTGTATTAGAATAATTTATTCTTAGCCAGCAGTGGTTTGAATTTGATTTAATTTTTGCAAGTGTATTGATTAGCTTTTAATAATTAATTATTAATCGTAGCGCAGTGTTTTGAGGAGAGCTTCAAGAAATCTAAAAGGATGAGATACCAAATATTAATTAAAAATGAGATGTGAATGTCAGATTGACAGACTGTTAGGAGTTGTTTCCCAGGGGTAACAAAACTGGCTTTTCATCCTTTATTGAACATTTAAAACCATGGTATTCTCTAGACAGTATTCAACACTGTGTTAGTGTAAGTTAATAGGAAGAAATTTGCCTCACTAAACTTGGATCTTACTGCTCTTGGTTATGAACAAGTAGTGGACTTCCACATTTACTGAGTATTTTGCTAATTTTTAGTAGTACTCTTGTGCTTTTGTTTGCCTTAGGTCTGTGGTCTTTTCATATTTCAGATAAAAGGGAGAAGTGTAGGAGAAGATGATTCAGTTTCTTTGTTAGAAGTTTTGAATGGTTTGAATTTCATGTATTTCAAGTTGGATGGAAAAAATGGTTTAAGGGAATTTCTTACATATCAAATGAATTTTTTGTGAATCTTTAATCTTTTGAGGAATATCTGTTCTTGCAGTGAAGTTGTTAGGATTTTGTGAGAATTTAGACATTTATAGGACTTCCTTCTTCAGTTTGAAAGGAAGGAGAATACTGTGAGGTACTGAATAAATTGTGTTCAGTCTTAATCCTGTGCTGCTTTCTGGTTTCCATTGTGATCTAAATCAGCCTGCAAACTCAAGTTGTTTAATTTGGGTATATCTATTTTTTTAATTAAAAGTTCTATTTTTGAGGTATTGCTCATTTTATTGCAAAACACACTTGAAGATTAGGCCAGAGACGTTTTCTGCTTTTTCCTGTTGGTTTATCCTTAGCATATTATCTGTTGAAACTGGAAATAAACAGTAATGCCTACAAAATTAATGGGAAGTCATAGCTTTGTCCATACTTTAGGGGGAAAAATGTGAAAATAACTTACATTTATGTTTTTTTTTTTCAGCTTTTATGAAATGCAGTAGTGAAGGAACAGCCCCAGTTATTGTCTTTGTTTCCAAAATGTTTCCTGTTGATGCGAAGGCATTGCCACAGAATAAACCAAGGTAGGAAAATGGAACATTTTACTTCCTGATCTGTGATCTGAGGAAAAAAGAATTATGTTGAAGGCATGGGTAAGTTGGTTTAGACATGAGAAAATAATTAATGAATTCTTGAAATGCAGTGAAGTATTTTCTGCAAGTAAAGATTTTCTGAATGAGTTCAGGAGGTGATTTGTTTAATCATAGTAGTTTTAGAAGATACAGCAAATCTGTTGGGGAATAGTGCTGTTGTTCAAAGGTGTCATCCTGATGTGTGCAGTGTAAACAGTTTCAGGATGTCTGGTGGAAATGATGGAGTTGTAAAACTTCCTTGTTTTTTCAGCAGAGTTGTGTTGGCATGATCATAGCAGCTTGTGTTTGTACCAAGGAACACTTCCCATCAAACTGGGCATAACAGCTCAGTGACCATCCTGTCCATTGCAACAGCAAAATCAAATGGGTTGATTAAAGTAGTCCAAATCTTTGCTGACTTTTTACAGTGATCTGAAGGGCATTGATGCACTTCCAAAGATTTTTTTTTTCTAGGAGGTTTGGAAGATATTTTTTTACAACCTTTTGTTTTGTAATACCCCTCTGTATTTTGTTTCAAGAGTAGGTCCTTCTAGATCTTATTTTCCTGGCACACTTAAGTGTACTACTTTAACCACCAGCTTTTTCTGCAGAAGAAATGTACTGTCCTGATGAGTTTACAAGAATGAGGTTCATCTTAACCTTTCATCCCTCCAGGCCCCTGGATCATTTTCAGTAGGCAACTTCTATGTTAACTGGCTGTTTTTAAGTTTTTAGGGGGTTGTCACTGAACAGCAAAGTAATACAGAAAATTATATTTTTCCTCCTAAATTAGATTGTGTTTAATCTTTGTGTGAGAAACAGTTCTGCTCATATTGTAATATTTGAAAGCTTTACTATTACCTTAGCTTTTTCTCACACTTGCTAGATTTATTTCAATTTTTTTCTTGCTGAGGTTATCTACTAGAAATCTTCCATCAGAAATCTTGCTTGCACAGTTGGCACTCAGGGAAGAGATGCCCTGTGTGCATGGGCTGAGCAGACACTAGATGGTGCAGTTTTGCTTTGAGTGCTGTCCTGAAGTGTGTCTGAAGCAGCAGCTCCAGCTCAGGTGTGGCACAGCAGCGCCATTCCTGCTTTGTCTCCTTTCCTGGGGATGGGCTCCACTTATCAGAGACAGCTGCACTGACACCATCACTTTTTGGCTCTTCTGTCACTGATAATGACCTGGTTTTTTATTTTTTGGGAGAATCAAGAGACTTTGAGGTGATGAGTATGTGAAATAGGGGCAAAGGTAGCTTTTGCATATGCCAGACACAGAAATTTCCAGTATTGTAGTTCCTTTCCTTTCTCCCTGTTTATTCAGTGCATTGAAAATTTTAATGTCTTGCTCTGTAGTTTGTGTGAAAAGTCTCTCTTGCTGACCTTCGTGTTAAATAACTCAGCGAGTTACTAATTAGCTAATACTAAAATGAAATCACCTGTGTGTTTTTCTTTGAGAGAATCCCTCATTATTAGTAATGTGACTTTTGCTGATTAGGTAGTGTCTAAGATTTGTTTTGAAGTGACAGTTGGCTTCCGTTAATTCAAAAACAGCAATAGAGCTAAATGTGTATTTCTCAATACTTGATTTGTTAAGCTTCTACAGATAAGCAGTTCCTGAAGAAACTGGAAAAGGAGGTTAGTTCTAGTGAAGGAAAGCAATTACCATGGAACAAATTCCAAGTGTTTTAAAAGCACAGCATTGTGTACCTGTGGTTCTTGAGCATATTTTTAATTGTATTGGTCATTGTGTACTATTTACAGTTACTCAGTGAAGATTTGGCTTAACAGAATTGAGTGGTGGTTGAGTGGAGCATGTGAGATCCAGTATTTAAACTGGCCTTCCATTTGGGTGCTCCATAAGAATGTCTGAACATGGGGAGAAACAGACAATATCTACACTTTGTCTATTACCAATTGTTTCACATTTTCCTATTGAAAAATATTAATCCATGTTGTGTGTTTCACTTACATGTTGATTTTGAGGAGCCATAGCTGTGCTTTTGTTTATCTTGATGTTTGACTGCTGGACTGACCTAAGGTTATTTGCATCCCTTGGGTCTGGGGAAGGACTGGTTTTAAGCATGTTAAAAGCATGTAAAAAAAAAAAAATCTAAGAGTTTTCTCCAGATTTTTTTTTTAGTAAGACTTGTCTTCTACTTCCAGAAGGAAAAATGTGGATCTATGGTAGTGTCTCTTTTTTCCTTTTGTGAGGTAGTATTGGGTAAGGTTACCTTTTTCTAACTTTGTTAGAAGATCCAAACTGACTTTGTAATTTTTTATAGTTTGCCTTATTTCTGCCATCTGCTTGTAATACTTATTAAGCATAAGTTGGGAAAAGCAAAAAGCTCTTCTAAGTCCAGGGTGTACAGTAAATGATAACAAAGGATGGATTTTTAATTAAAACAAGCTCCTTTGAGACTGCTGTTGGCAGCTCATATCTCCTTGAAGGTCACTTTAAAATTAATAGATTCTATACTAAAGCTGGTATGATTTTGCTTTTACTGTTTGAATAGCAGAATACATGGGAAAATTGTTCGTTGTCAAGTTAAAGCAGATTGTCACCTTATAGTTATCCTTCCTTGGAAAGATTTGAAAATTGACTTTTTGTATGGTACCACTATGTCATTAGTTTCTGCCAGGTTTTGTAAAGAAATGAGAATTGCAAGTGTTTTGTCTTCCAGTTTCTCCTGTCTGATCTTCTGAAATTATTTGCTAATTCCCACCAAGTCAGACAAAAATGTAAATTGTTAGTTGGGCAGAGAAGGCAAACAGATTAGTGCCCCTCTTCCACTTGCTTTATGTAATGGTTATTTGATGGTGCCTGTGGTTATTTATTCTAAAGAATTGCTGTGTCCACTGTTAGGTGTTCATTCAGCATATGCTGTTTCTTTCTCTCATTCTGCTGGTATGTGACATTGAACCCTAGTCTAAGACAGAATGCTCGAGTGTAGGTGTAGAAATAAAAGCCAAGCTTGAAATTTAGGTATAGGGTATATAAATATATCAGTCTGCTAGAGTTATGTCTTTATATAACCCAGTGTAAAAGAGAAATATTTAGTAGTTAATTACAATTGCTCCCAACTGATCACTAGAGGTATTTAATGTAAAATGTTAAGAAAATATAAACTGAACATCATATGTTTGTTATGTGAAATCATCTACTTATGTAGCAAAGCTTTGAGTGTAAATCTTGCAGTGATGTAATGCCATGTGAGCAATCAAAAGCAAACCTTTTGTTACCTCAAGTCCATCTTATTCTCAATAATGTAAATAAATAAAACATACTGAAGAAATTCTATTTCTGTTTTCCAGTGGTAATAAAGAAAAGTCTATTGAACAGATAAGCTAGTGCACTAAAATTATATTTCATTTCTGCCTGGGGGTATAAAACCTATAATACCTCTACTATTTTCCTCCAGATAATATCAAAGGTTCTTCTTTCTCCTCAGTCAGCTTGAAATCAGGACTGTTTTTTTTCTTAGATGTCACCCTGAAATAGACACTTCCCCATACAATTCTGCATGAAATTACAGTGATAGTTGTTTCTTTGTTTTGTGCTGCAGCTTGTTAGCATGTCTTAAACAAACAGATTGTAGTGTGCTTCATTTGTTTTCTTTCTAATGTTTTATAGAAAGTGTATTGGGAAAAACAAATCCCGTGATTTTTGCCAAATCATCAGCTGAAATGTCGTTGAACAAAATGAGAACCTGTATAAAGCTCCAAGCTCTGTAAAAAATTACTGTCTTCTTGCAAGTAAATTAATTTCTGTATTTAAGGCAATATGACTTGCAGTGGCTTTAGTGTGATCAGAACACATCATCTTCTGTTTTCATTAGCAGTTTGTTCTAAATTCTAGTTAGTGCATTAGAAATGAATAGGGCATGTATCATCTGAATGGGCTGTCAGATTTATAGGTTAGCATCTGAATTTGGCATCCAATTGCATAACTAATAAATGCTTTTCAAAAATTAAAACCCCTGTTATGGTTATCATAAAATAGATTTCAGTAACAGTATACATTTGAATCTGGCTAAGACCTTGTCAACTGATCCAAGAAGGAAATACAGAGTAATGGTTGAAATTTGAATCTCTGGACGTGCTATAATTTGTGTAATGGTGAGCTTAGTGAGTAATGTTGTGGAAGAGTTTTGCTTCAAGTTTTTTTTCTTTTTTGCACATTCAGCATGTGAGATAAATCAGAGGTCGCTCTATCAGTCTGGAGTGTTTTTCCAGGCAGAGTGTGACAGCTTGAGATTGATACCTTATTTCATTACATGTCTCTGAATGATAACTGCTATATAATGTAATACAAATAGTTGAGTATTCACTGTTGAAAGAGTCCTGTAAGACTGTTGTATGAAATTTTATGTAAGTTGTGATTTGGGTAATTTTCAGTTGTTCCTTTTGTGTTAACACATTTATTTCTAGTGTGAATTTTGTACCAGTCTCATTGCAATAGAACTGATAGTAAATTATCTTAGTAGGTGTACATTAGTTTGTGAATGGAAATTGTTCCATAGATATTAAGCAGTTTAATCCAGAAATTAATGAACTTCTAAAGGATTAGGGAGGCCACTGGACATACACTGTGCTGAAATGTAGCAAATTGCACTTGACCAAGCTGTCCTTAGGGATGCTGTTGACAGAATTCTTTGAGTGCCAGGTGAGCAGAGCAGCAGCCAGTGATTTCACTAAACTTAATTCTGAACAGCAGAGTGATGAATAGAATTCTTTATAAATTGAATGGATTTAAAGATGTTTCAAGAAATTACTCCATCCACACCTTGTGAAGTCCATGAGTTTATGAAGTTTAAACTGGAAGAAGCTGTATGGAGATAAGGCATTCTCAGAGCTCGAAAGCTATTGTTCATGGTGTGAGAGATGCATCACAGACACTTGCTGCAGTACTATTAGTCTTTTGGAAATCAGTTGATGTTTTGACTGTGGTGTTTCCTTTTTAAGATGGTCTGGAGGTTAAGAACATAAACATAACACTTCAATAATCAAAGACAAATTTGTCTTTGGCAGTTTTGTTCTGATTATTCACTCTGAATTTTTGAACTGCTTTGGATTGAAGTCTTTGATAATGTGAAAGAGTTGAAAAGCTGTCATGTTCAGAGGATTGATTGCATGAGGAAGTTTAGTTTTCATTTGGTTTGAACTAAATGTGTTCTCCTGGGGGAATGTGGGAATCAGAAGTAGTCAGCAGGAGCTTGCTTACATTACCTGAAATCTAATGCTTTTAATCAGCAGTCTATTAAATGTCAGTAGCATGTATATTATACCCTTTCCTATATTATTATTTCCATAGCATTTGTTTGCCACATGTTTGAGTTTAAGATGAGTTGGTAATGATGTGGTCACTCTTCTGTGCCAGCTCCATTCCTTGTGCCAGGTTCCTGTGTCTGGGTGCTATAGCATTTCTCTGGAGTCAGGGAATCTCTCTTTCTCTTTCTGCTACAGAATTTTTGTTAGCTGGTTCTTGTGTTTTCTTCCAGTATTATGAGGCTGTTGTTCCTTTCTAATGGAGCAAAAAAGGGGAAGGGGGAAGAAGAAGAAGAAGAAGCAATCTTTCTTTTGGTGTGGGCAGCTTTTGTTCAGAATTGCTTTTACTTCTGATTGGTTTTGCCAACTGGAGAAATTTAATAAATCAGAGTATAATTTGAAACTGGTTTTGTTGCAGATCCAGTGTCTTATGTGCATTAGTCTTGTTCTGTGTTCTGTTTGATTGTGTTACAACTCTATATAAGGATTTATGTGACATTATCTTTTTGTGGTTTCTAATGATACTACTGGGAGTGACTAATTTTACAGAAATTGATGGTGACAGAAACCAGGATGGAAGTCTAGGTTGTACCTGATAGTTAAAGTCCCACCTACAGTCAATCTGCTGTTTTATGAAAATGAGAATATTATTGTGTGTTTATATATACATTGCAACTTAGACCAGAGCATTAAGAATCTTAAGGTACCTTTAATGTTTGTGGTTTGGGCTATTTGACACCTAAATATACTAATACTTTGAAAAATACCATATAAAGTGGAAAAAAGCAAAGAAACTTTTTTCTTCTACTCTGAGTTATTTATAAAAATGAAAAATATTTTTGGACAATCAGATATGTTGGAATGCATACATAGTCCCTGTATGTATACTATGCCATCATATATAGACTGTGTTTATGACACCCTTGGCAGTCTGATCTGTTCTTTCCCTATCAATCTATCTCCTCTAGAAATTTTTCTGACATTCCAAACCTTTAAATAACTTTGAACAGCTGCCTTCGGGGGAAAAAAAATCATAAAAAAGTTTTCTTCTCCACCATCTGCTTTGCATTTTGTATTGTTAAGCCTCGTTCTCTTTAGTGGTAAAATAAACAAACCAAGCAGGAATACCATAGTATTTGAAATTTTAGAGATACATATTCTTAATTATGTCATGACTCTTTAAGACAGAGGTTTTTTTCCTTTTTTTTTAAAAAAAAAATCTACTAATTTGCTAAGAAGTTTGAAGTGCCCAACTATAGAAAAGAATCTCCTTTTCTGTAACATGCAATGTGTCTGTCCCAGATTCTGAGTTCTAAAAGTCTGTGCTTCAAATTCTGACATCTTATCCTGGGGGCCTCTCTTAGGTAATTTTTAGAGAGACTTTAAACTTATGTATATGTAACTTATGTACTTTTCTTACTCTTTCAAATTGAGCATTTGGGTTCAAGATAAACATGATAACTGTTCCAAGTGATTTCTTCGAGTTGAAGAATTTTGATTAATGAAGTGTCTGATTTTTTTAAATTAAATCTCCTGCAGAAGGTGTTATCTGTAGAAAACCATCCTGCTTATGATATAAATAAAAATCTTACTGGCAGTGAGTTGGTCTCAGCTATGTAATCTGTTCAAGACTTCCTGCCCCTCATTAATCTAGTTAAGAGCAGAGTAGGTGTCCAGTAACTCTTTCTACTGACTGCACATAAAACCTTTGACCTGTGATTAATAGAGCTTTTCCCTATTTCCAAGTGTGCAATAGTTGATATGGCAAAATGAGTCCATTTTTTTTGCCTTTTTTTTAGTAGAGATCATATTTATATGGTTCTTCTGTAAACAAAAATGACTCTACTGCTGTAGAGTTTCCTGTGATTTTCTTCCTCTTATCATTCATTACTGCTCTTGCTGTTCAGGAAATCTTGCCCTGTGTTTGGACATGTGGAGGTTGAAGAGGGGAAGTGACTTGTCCAAGGCTACTCAACAAGCTAAAACCACTAATGGGGCACTTTTTGTTTTAATGCTGTGTGTTTGATGCAGTTTGAAAAAATACTAAACCATCTCAACACTAAGGACTGTTGGTTTTGCAGGACAAATCATGTAGGAGAGGGGTTTTGCTGTGAGATTATGTTCAGCTTCTTCATCTGAAGTCTAAGACTTGGTGATTGGTTTGTCCACTTGTGTTGTAGAAATGCATGTTTTATGATAGAAAGACTTCTGTTCCTTCTCTGGAGTTAGAATTTCATTAAGAATACTAATATAATGAAAAAAATACATTGATTATTATTTTGGAAATTTATTGATGCTGGGAAGCGATAGATATGTCCATTGCTCCCAGTGAAAAAAAAATAAAGACAAAACCAACATTGAAAGCATTCTGGTTCTGTTAAAAATTATGTCTACATAACTTAGTTATTTCTTTGGCTTTTAAGTTACAGCACTAAAGATTATTTTTTAATGTAGACACATAACAGCACATTACTTTTGTTGGCACTGAAATTAGTAAACAGAATAGATTATTCATAGAAGTATCAGTAATGATTAGGTTTACATGGAAAATTAATGGAAACAGAGTAATAACCAAAAAGAGAAGATGGCTAGTGTGTGAATTTATTTTCTGTCTTTAAAAATCACTGAATTAGAAGATGACATCATATATTTTTATTTAGGGCCAGATTTAAAAATCAAATAGACAGTTTTGGGCAATGCTGTTAGATTTCATGTGTGTAATATAATGAATATCACTTTGCTGTGTGAAATGTTTGCATTGGCAAACAAGTCTCTTTATATTGCTTTACATAAGGATGTTGATAATATTTTATTATTTATTGCTCTAAATCATACTTTGAAGCACTTTGCTTTAAGGCAGTGTATACCAGTGAGTAGATGGATGCATCAGACTATTAAAATTATTTTTTGTTGTTGTTTTAAATCTTTTGCCTTAATGGCCTTATTCTCTATGAAAGGGAGCTTTAACAAGCAAAGACTTTTTCCTGCATTTGAGTACTTGCTGTAAAGATTGCCTTAAAGTAATAAAGATAACATGAGTAAATAAAATGACAGTATTTGATCTCTGTGTTTTTGGAAGAAAAATAAAAGTCTAAATATGGTAGAGTTTGCTAATTTTAGCTGACTTTAATTATGGTATTTGGGGACAAAAGGCTTTCTTCATGAGTTTTTACTTATGTGAAATCCAGTATTTTAATTAGTGTTATTTAATTTATTTTAAAACAAATGACATTACCAAATACTGATGTTTTAAAATGCAACGTAGGCCGTTAACTCAAGAAGAAATTGCTCATCGACGCGAACTTGCCAAACGAAGGCATGCAGAAAAACTGGCAGCAGCTCAAGGGAAGGAGCTGTCAGAAAAGCCCCCAAGTGAAAATTCACCTGAAGTGACTGGGAACACTGGTGATACAAAAGGTGTGTGGTACCTTAATGCCTGTTTTCCTAGGAAAATGTTTAATAGGAGTGTTTTGGCATTGCCAAGGGGCACCACAAATCCACTTAGTGAATCATCCACGTGCCAGTCCAAAGTGCAACCCATGGAACTGAACAAAGAGTGAGGAGGGATTTGTAAGAAAGCTGGCAGTTCATAAATGGTGAAATAGTGCCACAGATTGATGTTCCTTGGCCTGATAATGTGCTTGATCTTGGTACTTTGGGTCATTGAAAGGAGATGCTGCTTCAAGGAGATGCTCTGCTAAAAACTGAGTAACTTGCAATGCCAAACAGCCAAAATTGGTACAGCAGCAGGGTGTGAACAACAGGACTGTGGGGGTTGTCTTTTCTCCTATGTTGAAAGTGGTAGGACAAGAGGAAAGGTGCTCAGGTTGTGCCAAGGAAGGTTTAGAGGAAAAGTTTCTTGACCAGAAGTATAAAGCATTAGAAGAGGCTGCCCAGGGCAGTCATTGAGTCACTATCCCTGGGGATATTTAAAACATGTTACACTGAAGAACATGGGTTTTTGGTGGACTTGGCAGTGCTGGTTGGACTTCAGCATCTTAAAGGTTTTAACTGGAACAATTCTGTGATTCACCACATGTGACATTATAATATATAAATCTGTTTTTTATTCCTCCAGGTGATGAGGCAGAAAGTGTTTTTATGCTTAATGTATTTTTTTCTGACTGGTTAGGTGAAGAGCACCAGCTCACTGGTCAAGGAGACAGCATGACCTCGAAGGCAGTGAAAGAGGAAGCAGACAACAAGGAGTATTTCATTGCTTTTGCCAGAGTGTTCAGTGGTGTGGTGAAAAGAGGGCAAAAAATCTTTGTTTTAGGACCAAAATATGATCCTGCTGAGTCTTTGCATAAGGTAAGAGCTGACTGTGAACTGTTGCAATAACTTGGCATTCTTTTGAAACACTGATGACTTTACTTCTTACACGTGTCTCACTCAAAAGGGAGAAAAAAAGTTCAAATGAATAATTCCAAAAAGTATCAAAGTAAATTTGGTAATTGTGCTAATAGGTGATTGTGTCTGTAAACTCATTATAAACTAATTCCAAAATAACATTAAATACAGTGCTGTATTAGCTAACCTTAAATCCAGTATGTGTATATTTTGTTTTTTTAAAAAATGTGAAGGAAAAAGCAATTATTTTAGGGACAGAAGGTGCACAATAGTATTGGGAAAAACTAGTGTTAAATATTTTGAGATTCTGATCAAAGAAGTTCATTACTTTTGAATTTACTTCAAAACATTTGTTTTTTCAGTGATAAAGAAAAGCAAGGTAGAAGTAGTGCACACCTAAAATTTGCCAAAGAAAACATTATTTTTTTATCTTCTTGGTAACATTCATATGTTTGCTCCTAGCCTGGATTTCTGGGAGTGTCTAAGGTTTGAGATGAAAATGCCTTTGGATTGTATTTTTTCACTTTGGAATGCAAGGAGGTTTTGTGGAAGAGGTTTTTATCTGAGCTAAGTGATAGATATCCAGTTGCTGCTTTTGTGCTCTGTGTAGCTGTCATCCCAGTGCCCTGCCACAGATGATCTGCCAGCAGTCCCTCATATGACCTGCTGTACCTTGGAGAACCTCTACTTGCTTATGGGAAGAGAGCTTGAAGATCTTGAGGAGGTACCTGCAGGAAATGTCCTGGGTAAGAACTAGGATTTAATTTTATTTATTTATTTTTTATTTTAATTTTATGGCCTGAATCCTTGTGTTGTCCAAAATACACTGAAGTCAGTTTGATGTAATTAATAAATAAGAAACTTTAAATCCATTAATATTTTAAAGTATGTTGTATGTGGGGTAAAAAAAAAGGCAGTCTAATTAAATTGGGATTTCTGTGCACTTTGAATAGGAGAAAAGTAGGGATTACATTAGCCTGTTATCTTCAGGTTGGATTATTGCCAGGTAAGCATTGCTGCCAGGAATTGCCAAAGGCAGTAGTAAATTCTCATGTTTCATAGATTGCAAGGATTATTTATCATATTTTCCCAACAGTGGAAATTCTTTAATGTGACTTTTGAAGTGATGTGGATGAGTGTAGTTTTATTTATGGGTCTGTTTGAGCCCTGGTGCTAAAAATTACTTCTTTTATAACTGTGGCAGTTTTTTCACTTTCTCCGTGGACAGAGTTGTAAAAGCCAACCTAATCATTGAGTTATGCTTTTTTGTGCCAGATCTTGAGCTGCTTTGCTCTAGAATGAGTAGCATTCTTTACTAGTTTTGCCCTTAATTTGTCTTTTTTTTTTTTTTTTTTTTTTATAGCAAAAGTAGTGGTTAGAATTTAGAAAGTGTAAACTCTCAAATTCTTTTTTTCATTATGTTAATGAAAATGTTTGAACTACAGCAAAATACAGTAATATTTTCACGTGGACTGCTTGATTTTTGGCAATTTATGGTGTATATATACAGTAAATGAAAAATAGATGTACTCTGTAAGGGTTGAAATTTTTTAATTTGGGCAACTAACCATGCTTTGTCTTTTTTTTTTTTTACACTAAAAGTCCTGAATGCCTTTCCTTTGTTTCTCATTCCCCTGTGAGGCTGCACTGTTAATTTGCATAAATTCAGTAAGCTGTTTAATGATTTGACAATGATTTAGCACACTCAGAAGAAAATGCAATGCATTTATATGAAAGGAATGTGTAACAATGGTGATGCAAGACTCTTTTTATTCCAGTTAGCAACAGTGATTTCTGTTTGTAAGGCCATTTGTCTTCCAGCTTTAGTGCACACAGCAGTGATTTCTCTCCAGCCATATAAGGAAATTGCTTGTGGATTATCCAGTAAATTAAGGAAGCTTTTCTGAAAGCTCTGTGGTTTCACTCTGTATAATTAAGTTATTGCCATAAGGAATACACAGTTAATCATGACTGCTTATTTCCACTTTAAGACTCATGATACAGATTTTTTTCAGATTTTTTCATCAGGGTTTGGGGTTTTTTGTTATTATTTGTATGTTTTTTACAAGGGAGGATCTGCATTGTCCTAGTAATTGGCCTTTTTGTTCTTTATACTGGCTTATGTAAAGGTTTAGTGATCAAAGACAAAGCTTGATACAGAGGTTGTTTTACTGAAGATGGGAAGATTAATTAATATTTCCTTAAAATACTGCTCTCCTTTTAATTGATGAAAATCTGAGCTTGCAAATCACCCCAAGTGGAAAGGGCAATGAAGCCTATTGTTTGAACTGCAAAGCTGTGACAAACAGAATTCAAGAACATCAAGCTAGAAAGAGACACTATGTCCTTGTGTAATAAATGTAGCCATTCTGGAAACTTTGGGAAGTTATTTTCTGGTATTATTTTGATCTGGAATTTAGGAGAGACAAAATGTTTTGGTTAATTTGTGTTGCAACTTTGCAGCTGGACTGTTTTGCCAAAAGTGTTTGTCAAAAAGCTTTAAAGCAGTATGTCATTTTCAAGTAATGTGGCAAATATAAAATAGAGCCCCTTCCATATAGCTGTTTCTAATTCAGAATTTTTCTTTGCAAACTTGTGACTACTGTGCAGTTTTGTAGGCCTTGAGTAGGAGGTGAAAAATGATTGAAAACAAAAAGTTCTTGGGGACCAAGGGTAATAAAGTCTTTGTTATAAATCTTCTTTAAAAAATTGTCTGACTACTCTATGAAAATAATAAAATCCTTGTCTTAGACAAATACACCCAGTTTGTAGAATCTGTAATTTAGAAGGACTGTTGTTTTCTCTGAGAACTAAAAAGAAGTATGTGAACAAAGTGCCTCTGAGAAGAGAGTACTGTCTTACTTTTCAGCTTTCTGTTTGTCACCTTTTTCTGCAGCAGCACCTCTGCAAGATGTTCTGTGCCAGCAGACAGGATATTTTACATTTTATCTGGCGCTGCAAGGGTGTGCTCTGTACTGCTTTGAATGAACAGAGACCTTGCAGGAGAAGAATCTAGGTACTGGAGCAGCAGATAAGGTTATACTAGATTAGGCATGTGCCCTTGGGTTCCAAGTGGCACTTGTATTGAGTTGAAACTGCTGAATGAAAAACATGATAGCCATTGGAATGGGCCATGAAGGTATCTTCAGGCTTAATTGGGGAAAACTTTGAAACACTGCTCCAAAAATGAATCATGTGCCTTGGTGCACTGTTTCAGGAATGGCTTTTCCTCTGTCACATACCTGCCTTGCCAAGTGTGCAGCTGCTGAATTCAAACCTCCCTGTGGGCATCAGCTCTGGGGGTGAGACCCTGCTCTTGCCAGAGTCCACCTGCATGTCCTTATTGCAGGGCTGGTGTCTCTGTGTCACTCTGTCCTGACTTCAGGGCCAAATCAGCTTCTGTACCAGCTTCACTTGGACTCAGGCCCTGTTATCTGAACAGAGAAGTGTTCTGCTCTGTAATTCTAGCTAGGTATACCAGAACCATGCTTAAATTCCAAATATAGGAGTACTCTGTACTTGCAGACATTTAATGTGACAATTATGTGTGTCACCCAAGTCCTTGTCTCAAAATAATTGATTTTTTATTCCAAGACATCTCAGGCACATTCTGTGCTCCCTGTTTAGAAAACTGCCTGAATATGCATTGGAAAGAAAGTCCAGTATCATAGACAGTATGTGCTGTTTTGACAATACTGTCCTTCTGGAACTTTTAGGAAAGAAATGGTATTTAAATATTATATGATATTAAATGTATTAATGAAATATATTATATAAATATTATATTCCAAAGCCTGCTTGACTGATTTATGTTCTTAGTGACACTAAAATTAACACTTGCCTTGACACTTGACAGGAGGTGAGCCTTTGATTATCATAGCTCTTCTTCCTAGTGCTTGGTTTCTCTTCCAAAAAGGAAAATTAATGGTTCAGTTAGAATACATAATTGATTTAGTGTGGATGTTGTTTGTAAGACCTTCTGTTTGCTAAGTAGAGTTAACATTGTTGAACATGCTGTAGAGACTGATAATGCAGGTGCACAAAGAGAAGAATTAACACTACCATAAACAATTTTTATTTTTCTTTTTTTTTGTTGTTGTTAATGAAAGTTGTGGGGAAGCAGCACTTACTAGGTCTTTCCATGAAAGAAAGAGATGTTGCTTGTTTACCAGGAGGCAAAACAATAACTTGAAAAAATTGAAACAGTGTTGAAAGCTCCACAAAGGAGATTATTATATGTAAGTTTTAAATCATTTCAATTATGTTTCCATGTTAAGAATATTTAGTCTATATTAAAACTCTGTCTCACACCAGTGTTTTGAACTATTAATAAGTCTGAATTATTGGGAATTCAAGAAGATGGGGTGGTTGTTTTGCTAGTTCCCAATCTCTCTCCCTTTATGTATATAAATACATTTATGTATTTACTTTATTTATTTGCACGAGCCAGTCAAAGAAAAAGTACAATTACAGGAAAAACATCATTTTGTAACAAGCATTGTGAAATTTTTGTGGTTGAGGACTATAAAAAGAACTGAGTGATCCCTGAAGTGACAAAGGAAAAATGATGAGGCAGTATGTGAGGAAAAAGTAAGCTGGGCTCATAAGTAAAGATTTAACAAGTGCATGCCCTCCAGATGCGCAGAATAATAGCTTCCTTTTTTCTCCCTCCCTTTTTTTAAAATTTTTCTTGTTGCTGTCCTGTCATTGAAAACAAAATGCCTTTTGTGTTCTCTGCTAAAAAGGGTTGTTGGAGGTAGTGGAAAAAAGTATTTGAAAGATCAGGGAAAAGAGGTAGTGTTTGTTTTGTGATCATATCATGCATAAACCAAGGGCTTAGGATTCCCATACTGGGTATTGATTACCATTTCTAAGTAATGTAAACAAGTGCTGATGTGAAAACCAACATGCATTTTTGAAAACATTGGTTTAGGTACTTGTGCAAGTGAATAATCATGTGGGATTTTTTTATAATTGGCTCAGTTTCATGTTTGTCCTGAATGAATAATTGAAGGATCATTCAGTGATACATTTTTGTTAATTGGAGTAAAATTTGTCTCGAGGCATGTTGTGCATGCACACACGAGTTCAGAGTGACATGCATCTGAAGTCATTAATCTGTGTGCTGCTTTTTATCCACGAGTACCCTAACAATGGACTTGTGTTTGCTAGTGTACAAAACCTGCATTTTTCTTAGAGCTGCCTATATGACTACTGAAGTGCTTTTTGTGTCTTGTTGAATACTGTTAAAAGCAAAGCTTTTCCCTTGCCACTAGATTTGTAGTGCTTTAGTGTAGGGCTCATAGCAGGCTAGATGATTTCCTGAATGTTCTCAAATGCAGTTAGCTATGTGAATATCAAGTGTTCTACCAAATTAGGAGCATTTTGTTTTTTAACTTGCCAAATTACATTGTTAAAAGCAGGAATCTGGAAGTCCCTCCTGTTGCCAGCTCACTGTCAGACTTCCTACACGACACACTGTTGTGTTTCCATTTCTAAAATGCTAGTTTTCCCATACAGTGTTCCTTCATGTTTTAATTCTTTATAAAGCACTTACAGGGTTCTTGACATGGGAACAATGTGGTGCAGGAAATGTGGGTGATGATGGAGTCATACCTCTGGATTTTTTGGTACCTTTGTGAAGATAGGTGCCATAGAGCTGCAGTAGCAGAAGAGCTGGTGTGAAGGAGTACAGCTAACCTCATTACAAGGTGTCTGACAAGCATTTTATTCCTTTAGGACTTCATTGAACAATTTAGGAGCTTTTAATAAGCAGCCTCTGTTAAGAGCAAAGAGCAGCTGCAAGCAGCAATGCCATTTTAAAGGCCCAGAATGGCTTTTAGGCCTGATGCCAGCTAGCAGGCATTACCACCTTCTGTGAGAGCACTAGGAACAGGCCTGCTGTTCACCAGCCTTGTATTTCTGTGCAAACATTTGGTGGGCTAATTTCGCTCTCTGAATCAGTAATGTGATTATTTAAAAAAAAATAAAATAAATAAAATTGCCAGCTTGAAGTGATTCCAGCTGCAGGGGCTGTCTCATCCCAGCCTGCTGTGCTCAGTGAACACAGGAGGGCAGTCTTCCTCCAGAATATTACTGAAATTAGCCCAAAATACTGAATGAAACAAAGAAAACTCAAACCTTTGTCTTCAGTTTTGGAATACTTACAATTTTTATCTCTAACAGCCATCTTGTAATGTCTATAATATAACCTTTTAGGCTAAAAATAGCCTTTTAAACTTGCTTTTAGTAATCCAGCACTGTTAAGGAAGAGGTATATAATTGGATGGATTTTGTTGAATGACATTTAATCTCATGGACTGTTGCATTTACCTGACACCATAGTATTTATATTATTTTCCTACCTAGTTAGTGTTTTATTAATAGTTAAATTGTTGAAAAAAATGGATATGTCCAAGTTGTTTCTTTGAGCTAAAGACATAATAGTTAATCTGTTGTTTGGCCTCTTTCAGAGCTGGAAACTGAAACCATTTTCTTTAACTCTATTTTTGCCATTGTGGATTTAGTCCCTTTGCAGTTCCTGCTCTTTGCTGTGTGTGCTTCTAACAAGGCAGGCTGAAAAATTGATATTGCTTGGAGGGCAACATAACATGACATAGTGCACAGCTGATGAACTAGCACCAAATGAAATTAGAAGTGTATTTTGCTGATCATCTGCTGAGTTTCCTTTGCCCTGTTTGACTTACCATTCCATGTGGTTTATTTTGGGGGCTTTGACTTGACAAACTTTATTGCAAAAGAAATAAGTGATTCATTAGCTTGTTTTCAAATCAATATCAAGATATCACTTGAGAGATAAAAAATATGCCATGTCTTAGGTCAGAGTTACAGCACTGACATGTGTCTTTAGTAACTCAGCTGAATTTTTTTTGGAAAGATACTTTGAATGGTTAATAGTTTCCTTATAAAGCCCTTTTTGTTTTGTGTTTTTTTGGTGGGACTTTTTGGTTGGGTTTTTTGTTTGTTTTTTTTTTTGAGAATTTAAATTGCTTTTTGAGTATCTGTATTTTTTCTGTTTTTCTGACTGAAGCTTATTAAGACTATAAAAGGAAATCAAAAGTGTAGTAATCCTTTCTGAAGAAAACCACTTCTAAATTCTCTAGTGCTTCTGGAATGTTCTCTGCTCTAATTTTTGGGAGCTGATTGTGAAATCTTAAAAATGTGTTTAATCTTGCCATTAAAATACAAGGCGTTTTTAAATAATATTTAAAATTTTGATCTGTACAAGACTATTTAAGCTAAAGGCATAATATATTAATCTGCCTAACAATGCCTGTAAATTTGCTCTTGCCCCCTGCTGGATTATAATGTCAAAAAAATGCAAATTATTAAGTCTTTGAGGAAAGGGAAGAATGCAAGGAAACATTCTATGTCAGTTTTATAGCAACTTCTAATTTTTATAATCTGTAAAAACTGAGCTATTGTGTGAATGGAAATGAGATTTCTGTGTAATTTCCTGAATGCAAGGCAAGCACTCCTGATTCTTTGGGGTTTGTATGCAGACAGCTACTTGCTGATGCTTGAGGTTTCCCAGATAATACCAGAAGGAAAACTGCCCAGACTTGTCGGTGTTGGTTGTTGCTGCTTGTGTGCCTGTGGGCAGCAGTGGGACTAACAAGAATCGAGACAATTTCATACCACTGCTGCTTGAAGGAGCTCAGAGCACAGCAGCAGCCACATGCTCTGCAGCCACTTAATATAAACATCTAGAAATAGAGTGGGCACAGGGTCTGAGGTGCAGGCACTTGGCTGTTTATCACCCCAGCGTTTATTGCAAAAGGAAGTGATTCTTGGCCACGAGACTTCAAATTTGTTCGGTGCCTATTATCACACTGCTATTCATTGTTCAGAATTCAGGGGCCTGACTCCTCTTGTGTCAGAGTGGACAATTGACTTCTGGAGTCACTGCCCTGGGCAGGTGTTTCTCAGCCTTTCAGCAGCTAACTGTGGGCTTAGGTCACAGATACTACCTGGCTTATCTCCAAATCTTCTGTGAGTGGTTGGATGGGTGTCGTTTTGCAAGTCTCTTTAAAATGAAAAGACAGGGATTTCCCCCAGAATTTCACACTTACTGTCTTTAAGTCAGCATCAGTGTACTATTTTCAGTCTCTCCCTCTATAGTGCATGTAAAAATAAAAGGAGAGCAGTTATCTACAGAAATAGCCATGTTTATTACTTGGCTAATGAACTGTATGAATAGAAGTAAAGTAGTTAGTATCATCAATGTAAAATGGTAAGAGAAATCTTAAGTGGAATTTTAGGTTACTTGCTGAGCTGACATATACAATGTTGCGCTTGGGATTTTTTACAGCACGCTGAGATACCTCAGTGATCATTTGGGGAAATGACTTCATGTTTTCATTTGAAGAGCCTGAATGCTATACTCCTCAGTCTGCTTCTAAAAATTGCTTGGAGCATGTTTTTTTTCTTTGGTGTGTTGTATGTTTTTAAGGCCAGTATCCTCTCAAAAAGTAGAATGTCAGCATTTTTTGGTAGGTGTTTGTAGTGTAGCTGCTTGCTCCCTCCTTTCCTCTGATGTGGTTCTAAGGGAAACCATCTAACTTGCCTTGATTGGTGGAAATTCTCTAAAGAGACTTTAGAATCCATTACTAAATGAGGATCTATAATAGAGGACTTCAGTTTTGTACTCAAAGTTAATAGCATTCCATTTCTAAGAAAATCCTGCTTGTTAGTGCAGCTATGAAATGCTGTATCAAGAGTGGGAATCATCAGTTTGGGACATCAGGGCATTATTGTAAATGTCCAGATATTCAGCAAACAGGGCTCACTTGAGGAGTTAGTGCTTGAGGCTCAGTTTTTAACAGAGGTGTAAATTACCTGATGTAAAAAGGCTCTGTATTTAGACTATATAACTGAAACTTTTATCCCCTTGTCCAAAATGGTATTAGGCTTTTCTTCCCTCTGAATTAAATATGCTAGAGAATTGCCTTTGCAGAAGTTGCTGTAGAACTCAAACTTTCAGGAATCTGTTGTGAAGGAACATTTCCTTTATTTAATGTGACCATGGGTTTTCTAAAATTCAAACTGAGAACATTTCAGTGTCATTTCAGAAATAGGTGCAAAATATTCACTTTAAGCACAAATGAGTTTGAAAATGCATGCCTTTCTGCATGTAAATTCATGTGTAGTCATTCAGAGATGAAAAATACACCATAAATCAAATCTGTTTAGGAATGTGTCCAATTACCAATGCAGAGAAGAAGTTCTCTTCTAAAAAGATTTGGGGTTTTGCAGTGTTATTTATGGAAAATACATCTCTCTTGCTACTGTGATGGTGTACATGAATCAAATCCTGACATCTTTGAAAAGATGTGTGCACTTTTAATCATCTGGCTATTCCTTTATCTGTTTTTTGGCAGCTAAAGTTCAGTTTCTATCAGATGAATAAAGTTGCAGCTTCATTGCACATGTAGTCAATTCATGTACTAAAAGGTAGTTGTGGAATGTAGACATTTGTCTGTAGCAAGTCATAGTATACTTGGGGCAGTAGCTAAATAAAATTATAACTGGCATGCTGCCTCATAGGTGTCATTTAGGCTGGATTTCTACTGAAGTGTGGAAAGACACAGAAGGGTGTAAAATATGGCATTAAATCATAAAGTTGTCCATGTGGATAATCATTGTTTTCTGTATCACAGAGCTGTATTTCACATGTGTGTGCATCTCTGTTGCTAACGCAGCTTCTCTCTTGCCAGGCCTCAAATACTGTCCTGCTTCTTTATCCTTCTCAAACAGGACACTGTGCTTTTCCCAGCACAACCTAAATAACTCAAATAATTGTATTAATAATAGAAAATATTCTCATTCCTGGTGTTTATCACTGCTGAAATATACCATGTGTAACACTTGAGGCAAGGGAAGACAAACTTGGATCTGGAAATTAGTTTAGTTGTCTCAAAAATGAAGTGATGGATAAATAAACATGGTTTTTCTAGGCAGTGTAGGCTTTGTTAGTTAAATCTAGTTTGTCACTACTTTTGCACTTCTTCACTTTTGAGTATTTTCTTTTAAATCCTTCCTTTTTCAGTTTTAGTATACCAGGAAGTTGCTCTCTGTATATGTGATTTTTAGCAATAAAAAATTTACAATTCTCTTGAATATCTGATCCTCTCTGTTTCTGTATAAAATTTTTTCTAAGATTCTGCAAAATTGAAACTCCTTTATGTGGATTTGATTACAGCTTTTTCCCACCTTTACCCTTTAAACGAGTATCCTGTGAACAAAACAGTTCTTAAGATCAAATCTAGTGGTTTTCTGTTTTTCACTGAGTTTCAGTTTCTTGAAACATACATACAGCTGTCTGATAAGGATTATGTTTTAATTAGTGTATCAAAATCTCAATATTCAGGGCAATTGTCTTAGGATGATTCTTTGACAAATTAGAATAGTTAGAGAATTGTCATGTAATTTTCCATGTTTCTTTACAAGAACGGGGTATAGGAAGTAGTTAACTTGTTTTATCCTTAAAATGTTTTCTTACTCCCATTTAATGTGAAGGCAGAGGGCACTGTTTTTCATACAATACAAAAGTGCTGCTATTTCAACTTTGGGTGAAGGTCTCATGGATTCACAGTACTGTCAGTGTAGTGGATTATAGTTTTTAATGGACATTTCTTCATGCAGAAAATCTACAAATGTTTTGACTCTAAATTAAATTAATCTCACCGAGTAGTCTGAGAGCCAAAAATCTGCAGTCAGCATGGTTCCTACTTATTAGCTCAACTTGGATATTTACAGGTTTCAGAGGCAGTGTAGTGTTAAGTAAAGCCACTGCCATGAAAACGTCTTGTTCAGCTTCTTTTTTTTTGACACTTTCTTTGTCCTGAGAAAAGCTACTGTTTTTTATGAAAAACAGCTTCTCTTTGAATGTTTCTTTAACTTTCATGGCTACACTAATTGCCTTTTGCTCCAGGGTAATAGCCGGACTGTAGAAATTAGGCTGGACCTCCCTGAGCTGTTTTTGGAGTGTTAACGTGGCTCTGAAATCGACCCTTTTCCCCTTAAGCTCCCCAGCCCAAATCTTAGTGTTAACCTCTTACTTTCCCTTTCTATTTCACCTTTCTCTCTGTATTTCTGTCTCTTACTCTGCCTCTACTTTTAATTAGTATTACCTTAGTTATCCCATGTCAATAAAGTAAGATTAGATGAGAATATTTTAGTTAACCACAGCCCAAGCAAACAAAAAGACCTCTTTTTTTACCGTGCATTGTTTATGCAAAACCACTAATCTGGGAGGGTGATTTACTTGAATGTGTTCTGAATTCCTGCTGGAGCACTTCCTAAAGTGACCTGGCCTGTGTAAGGGGAGCAGATACCTGCTCTCACACCTGCTGTGGAAATGCTCCTCTTTCTGTGTAGGAGCCCTGGTGCCTGTAATGCACAGCATCCTTACAGTAAATAAATAAATACCATCTGTGGCTGTGAAATGACTCTACTTCTACTTTTGAGCTGGCCACAGAAGCCTCCGTTTATTCCTTTGGATGTTTTCTGCTCTGCTTCCATTGTCTGTTGCTACCAAAGCTGCTTCAAGGAGCTCAGACAAAGCAGTGAGGATTGCACTGAGGGCACTGGGCAAGAGAAGTTTGGAGTCGTTTTTGCTCATAACCCCTCTGAAGGAACGTGATTCACACAGAGTCACAATCCTGCTTAACAAACGGGAAGGTTAAAAAGTCAAGAGGCTGTTAACAAAGGCTGTGTATTAATGACTTATTTTCTAAATATTATCCCGAAGCTGTGATGTTGTTCTGTGTGTCAGATGAAATTGCAGGAGTGTTGTGAGGTTGTTTGGCCTGTCAGGCTGTGAGTCATGGAGCTGGCTTTGTCTGGGCTCTGAACTGTGGGGGGGACTTAAGGCAGAGCTATATTTAGGATTATCAACTGATGTCAAACTGTGGAGCACTGCTAAACAACACTGTTAAAGGGGCAGCCCTGGATAGTTCAGGCTCAAAGTTTAGATTGTTTGTAGGGCTTTTTGGTTTAATCAATAATTGGAAAAGCTGATATTTACTAGAAGTATTCTGCAGTTTGCAAACCAAGCAGTGTAAGTTTCAGCTCCATTTGTATTTTGCTAGTAGAAACTATTGTCATTTCATAGTCAGAGCCGTATGATTTGAAAACAGCCAGCCTAGATAGTTCTTCTAGTTTTACATGCTTCAGAATCTGAATGGGTAAGAACATTATGTATAAAGAATTGTTAAATTCCAGTCATAGATAGACATGAAATAATGCTTGAAGGGCTGTTAAGATTGAGTTTGTCTTAAGATGCAGAACACCTTCTCGCCTTATTTGATTGTATTTTGAAATTTTTTCATTAATGCATGGAAGCAAATTTAGATACCTTTTTGCATCTAATTAAGACTAAAAGAAGTAGGGTTCTTGTCTCAACTTTCTTGCTCCTTACTACCTAATTCCCTCCAGTGAGGTCTGTTATGTATAGGGACAAAAGTCAAGTGTGATTTTTAAAAATTAAAAGTTACATTTACAAAGCTGCTTCTCTGTTGTGACTGTCATGGATTGTAGCTAATGTTTTTTGTGGAGTTTTAAATTTGCTCATCTTCCTTTGAGCATATATATTTTGGTAGATAATTCACCTAATTTGGTGGAGAGAATTTTCTATTGCAATCTTTACTTCTGGTCCTGTTTGTGTGAAAATATTGAGATTGCAGTAGGAAAACTGCAGTGAGTGTGAGGACCCCAGCTGTGATGAGTCAAAGTTTTTCTGGACACAATAGAGGTGATTTCTGTCATCCCAATAAATTTGAAGTCTTGAAGTTTTTTTAAGACGCTTGATGTTGGTTTAAGTGCACTATTATTGTCTTGAATGTAGCCAGACCTTTGCCAAGACAATATACTGGTGGGAAAATAGAAAAACTCCACTCTGAGTGTGTAAGTTTTACAGTTGTTTAAGTTAATGTATGGGACATAACAGTTCATCTGTTACTGACATTTTAAGCTTCAGTGAAATGCCAGCTTTGATACAAGTCTGTTTCAGTGACTAATTGAATTTCTGAAACATAATATTGAGCAACAAATACTCATCCAATGACTTGATGTTTTCCAAGTGTCATATGTTAAGATTTGTACAATATTGAGGTATTGGGTCACCAGCTGTGTGAGTTGCATGGCTGTGAACCTGTTACTGTAAATGAAAATGCAACCTGCTGGTAGTTCTTGTTCCATCAGTTACTGCACTTACACAAAGACATTCACACTCTTTGGCATGCTGGAGCTCATGAGGACAAGGCAGCTCACATGATTGAGAAGCTCTTAAAATGGGATGTAAAATGTCTGGAATCCTGATGGTTATATTTTTTGGAGCTTTTGCATAAAAGATTAATTGTTTTGTGATGTTCAAAAAGGAAGTTCTCTGAGCAGTGTTACTAATAAAGCCTGGATTCCTGTGGACTGATGTCCTTAAAATCCTCAGCTCCCCTCTCTGCTGCAGTGGTGTCCCTGTTGGCTGTTGGGTGCACGTGCTCTCTCCAGGCAGCTGCTTCCAGGCAGGATATGTAATGATTGTGTTTTGCCTGCCCTTTCTTCAGTGAGATCACCAATTTTGGTCTCCCTTCAGTACTTAGCCATTGGTTTTACATAACTTGTGGAAACTTAATTACACCTGAACCCTCTGCTCTCTCTTGCTGGTGAACTTAGTGGAATTGACAACATGTTTAAAAGTTGTTGAGGGGAGCCTGTGTGATTACAGGAGTTGCATTTACTTTGGAAATGGCACTAAAAACATACTCCATTTTTAACAGATCCTTTTGTGTCCACAGTCCCATCAGGAAGTATGACATACTGTGTTGAAAGCCTTGCCTCTCAACCAAAAAGAGTCATTTCAGTGCTCAGGCATTTTTAGCAGAATGCCTCTCATTTTTAGTAAAAAAGGTTTATCTATCTGGAACTCTTCCAAAGCATTTAAAGCTGATACAGAGCAGTGGCAAATAGCCACATTACTTCTGTCCAGAAAAGCAGCTGACTTTTTTTTTTTTTTTGTGTGTGTGTTTTAAGGTTTTGCTTTGTCTTGAAGCAGCAGCCAACCACTGCTATTGCCTGTGGGTGACACTTGATACCTCATCTGTGGGCTCTGCTGCTTAGGCAGCACAATGTCAGCCAGCCTGGCATCCTTTGGGAGGGCACAGAGCTGGGGCAGGCAGACCAATTAACTTTTTTCACAACCTAGAGGTGTTAGCTGCTCCCTCTACATAGATGGGAAAGGGGGAAAAGGTCTCTCAAGTAGTTTTTGGAGATGCTGGTTGTTTAACCCAGTGTTCTGGTTAGTGTCATCATGCCATTGGGGTTTCACTAGGATTAATATGTTGAGTTGCCTGTTCTTGGACAAAATGTCAGAAGCAGCCTCTTAATGCTTGATAGTTGATTGCAAATTGGGTGAGAGGAAATATTGCTTTTTATTAGATTAATTTTACTCTGTTTATTTAGTATCCTGAATTATCTCACTCAGAGTCTGACAAATGCTGG
The DNA here is from genome assembly GCF_029582105.1 of Oenanthe melanoleuca. Classification (NCBI taxonomy): domain Eukaryota; kingdom Metazoa; phylum Chordata; class Aves; order Passeriformes; family Muscicapidae; genus Oenanthe; species Oenanthe melanoleuca. Next base: position 8,817,823 of record NC_079344.1, read on the forward strand.
TGCTGAGGAGCCAGAAGTGGGGACAGGCTTGATTTTTTAGGGGGCAGCTGGCAGTAGATCATCCCAGCTGTATTTGGGATGGTGTTCTCAGACTGCCTTTTGGGGTGGGGTCTCTTTGCCTTTTATCCTTGAATGCAAATGAATCAATCAGTGACTGGGAACTAAAACACAGGGTTTTCCAGATGTGGTGGTGTTAAAGCTTCAAGCTCCCTCCCTGGTGTCTTTTGTCAGTGTGAGGCTCGTGCCTGTTCGTAACAAATGAAGACAGCCATGTTGAAGATATTCTCAGTGCATATAGACTCATGTGACTTAAATAAAATTAAATTGTTTTGTTGGTTTTGGGGTTTTTTTGCAACAAGGCATTAAAAATCAAGATCATTTCTATTTAATATCTTCATTTTAAAGTAGAGGAATAATTTAAAGCCCAGTTTAATGGTGTGGTCCTCTGCACTAGTTTTAAAAATTCTCCTACCTTAGGAATGATCTATGTATTTTTTTTCCCATCTTTTTCTTGTCCTAGAGCTAATGGAACTTATGTTGCAATATTTTAGGAAGTCAAAATTATGCAGACTGCAAATTACAGTAATAACTCTCGATGATACATTAACTGAAGTAATCGGAAATTAGGGCGAAAATTACAGTTCTCTTTCCTTTAGGGGAAAAAGGTTTGGGGGGATAAGGAGGATAAATAGCATTCCTAACTTTTAGGGGGTTTTTACATTTTAAATATGCTTGATTTTGGTATGCTTGGGTTACTCAGAGGCAGACTGGCAGTATTACTTAAAGTGACGCTGACTTTTAAAATCCAATATTTAAATATAATTTTGTGAAAAAATAAGAATTCTTTTCAGTCTGAGGTCAGTATTAATGGTAACGGGTTTTCATGTGGCAGCAAGTTTTTTCGTTCTTTTTTTTTTTTTTAATTTGAGTGCATTTTCTGTATATTTTTTAATTAGTTTAGCTACTGACCTGGAGCATGTGATAAATAACTCATTATCAATAGCTTCCTAGGCTGCTGATATAACAAGTGTATTTAAGACATCCCTGTTCCCTCTCATGCCATCTGTTTTACACCCATTATGTCAAATAGTCCCAATCTGAGACATTTGAAAGGTGCTTTATTTAGTTAGAATCCTTCTGATTAATTATTTCCCAGAATATTATTGCTTGTGTAACTACAAATGAGCTACTTAAAGGTTTCTTTTAGCTTGAAGTGAAATTTTATATTCTTCTTTATCCGTCTTGAAAATTATTATATTAAAAGTAAACATCAATTTCTGCATAATGCAGGCTGAAGTGGTCCATTACTCATGGTGCTTTGGAAGACTCTAAGCCATATTTCCCAAGGCAGCAAAATCAGGCAGCATAAATCAGTTACAGACAGATGTGTTGGGGGGTGGGGAGCTTGCCTTTAAAAGAAAGCATTAGGCATTGGGGCAGGTCTTGGAAAATTGAATTTTAATTAGTTACTTGCATGTCTTACAAGTTAACAGGATAAATGGTCACTGGCTCAGGCATTTCCCACAGGATACTGTACACATTTGGTAATGAGTGTGCTGCTTCTGCCTGTGCTGTCTGGAATATCCTCATAACTGGTTAGTTTGTATTTGCATTTATCTCATGTATTGGGTGATGAGGGCCTTATGTACTTTTTTAAAGAAATGAAATATAGATCAAGTATATTGGGATTCTACAGTTAAACGTAAATCAGTGCATGGATGGACAAAATTTAATGAGTTTTTAAGCTAACTGCCATTGTCTTTTGCAGTTGATACTTCTAGTGGTAGATTCTAAATTCCCCGTGTGCCTGGGATATGTAATGCAGACTTTGTAGGATTATGTTCATTTAGCTTTTTCTAGGCAGAAAGGACAAAACTTCCAAGACTTTTACAGATTAAAATTAATTCTTTGCAAGATCAGTGCCTGAAGGCCTCATTCATTTTAACACCACTTATAATTGATTCTGGAAAGTAACAGATGTTACTTCTATTTTACAATCTTCAGTTTAAAAAACCAGTATATACATGAAGTCTGCCCATTTTCAGGAGACATTGCTAAAACTGAATAAAGCCTAAAATGGCATTTGCTCTTTGGGTGGTTTGTAGACTATGCTATAACTAGTCTGATTTATGAGGAAATCATTTGATGTTATTGATTAGCTGAGATTAGTTATTTTTCTCTGTTGTGGGAAGCATTTGATCAAGAAATTAGAAGAATTAAGCTTTCTATTGTGCTGAAAACCCTAATGAAATGAGCTTTTTTCATTTGCATCTCGCCTCCAGTACTCTCATAAAAATAGAAAAATATTGTATGGGAGTTTATGTCTTCCCATTGTCTACTTAGAAATAAATACTGAACTTTGCTGCATGTTCAAGTAGAAAGGCTTTGCCTCCATCCCCTTTCTTTTAATGTTAAACAGTTTTCACGCTCAATTGGATAGAGCAGAGCTGATTCCATGCCTCCCTTCTCAGCCTCAGGCTGCTGCCTCCCTCTCCTCTGCCTTCTGAGCATCCATACCTTTCAATGTAGGTGAAATATTTGAAAGAAAACGTTGAAATAAATTAAGAAGTGATTGTTTGGGTTAATACTTCGATATCTATTCTTTTCATGATTCTGTAACACACAATCCTCTTTTAATAGATTTCCAGAACTGAGCATGTGTGCACAGCTGATATTTTGATGGTGGTCCTGCTAAAGATTGTTCTGCTTTTTACTAATGTAACTAGCCAGAGAAGTTGGTTTTAAATAACTTTCTCTCCTTTCTAAAGTCCAAAATAGCAATGTCAAATGTGTCTTTGCTAGATGACTGCTGGAGATTTGTCTTTCTTCTGCTAGCTCGAGTGGAGAAATTTGGATCTCTTGGTGTTTGTTTCTTTTGCCAACTTAGATATTCATATCAAGCAAAAGTCAAGTCTAAAGCATTTTACCAAACACTTCAATATTTTCTTGGGTTTTGTTGGTGGTCGAGGGTTTTGTTGTTTGTGGTGGCTTTTGGGGGATTTTTTTTTTTTTTTTTCTTTTTCATTTAATAGATTTCTCATTTTACCAGTAGGAACCAGCAGTGGATGGCCAGCATGTGTGCATGTGTGAAAAATGCAAAGAGGCCTCCAGAGCTACACCTGAAACATTTCACAGAAAGATACATAGAGTCTTCAGAGAGTGTAGTTAAAGCTGTGTTGACTAGAAGACTTTCTTTGTTCTTGGAGGATTGCTGGGCAATTTTTTTCCCTGCATGGGATGCTCCATAAGAATTCAGCTGGTCTGTTTTCCAGTACAACATGCAATTTTATTCATATGTTTATAAAGGCACATTTACTATTACTAAATAAAAAAACCTCAACAGCAAATCAGCATTTCAAAAGACTTGTAGATTATCAAAGTAAATCTGTTGAAACACATATTCCTAAGTTCCATTTGTTTGGGACAGCAACCATTCTGAACCGGTGCTGAAGTTCTGGTAGTAATTTTTTTAAAAAATTAAGTAAATCCAGATGTGTTGCTGTCAGGTCAAATTAAAATAATTTATTTAAAGTAATTATAAATCTAAAATTTAGTTTGTGTTTCAGAAACCCATGCAGAGTTTTGTGCAGCACTAAATGCTTCCCATGTGCAGTAATGGAAGCATTAATTTGACATACAGGCTGTAACTGAAGTGAGTTCCAGTGCCTATGCACAAATATCAGTCCACATATTTACTGTTGTTCAGTATTGCTGCTTTCAAGTGATGTCAAGTTGAGCTGGTGTGTGGAAAGGAATTTTAATGTGTGGGCTCAGGCAAAATACATTGCATATATACTGCTGAGGACAGCTACTGACCATTTTATAAAACCACAGAAGGTGCTGTTCAGTGCTTTATCAAGAATGCTTTACAGTTAAAAGGTTAAAGTAGTTTTAATTGGAGTAAAGATTTATTTTTCCTTTTTTTTTCCCCTGTGGAATTACAAGTGCATAGATTTCATAATAGGTAAAGATGGATGGGGGTCTGTTACAGATATAAGTATGAAATTCCTAGGTTTCTGTGCTGAAATGACACTTAAACATAAATGTTGAAAAATTGGGATAATTTTCTTTAGTCTTGAGCTCCAAAAATTAGTATGGCATGATAAATGAAATAATTGTATAGCGTAGGAAAAACATGATTATTTGAAATACTTTCATCTTCTGTATTTATTGGTCTCATTAGGCAGCTTAAGGAAATCAATATTTCATCTTGACTAGAACAGTTTGTAAATCCAGAAGCCAGATTTGGAATGTTAACTGATTCTGGTTTAATTCTGTTTTCTTTAAGGTAAATTTGTATCTTAGCAAGCAAATTTCTGACTCAGCTTTGATGACAGCTTTGTCTCACAGACTGAGTGCAGGTATATCTCAAGCCATTCACTGTAACTGTTTAATGTAAAGGTGTTTTTTTACAATTTCTTTGAAATTATTCATAGTCTCATCTGAAAACGTATAGGAATGTTCATAATTAGAATTGTCAGCTCAATCAGCACTTAGGAAATGTGTGTTACCATGCAGTCTAAGGGCCTCATGAAATACATGGTATTTTTTCCCAAAGACACTCAGCAGAAGATAAATTATGCTTGTTTACTCATTGTGTGTTTGCAATCCTTCTAGAAACTAAAATCTAGTAGTAGAATATTTTAGTGGAACATGCTGTTAGATGGTGTTCTTGCTCTCCTTGCAGCTCTGGAAGCAGGCAGCTTTGTTCTTTGAACTGCTGGTTTTTCCTAAAGGAGCTCAGTGGGGTGCTCCAGCACTTTTTCATCTTTCACTTCTTGAAGATTCAGTGGTAAAGTGTCAGTGTCAAGAGCTGCTTGTTGCATTCAGTGTCTTGCCACAACTGTGCCCCTTGGAGAGAGGGAGTTTTGTTGTAGCATTATTGGTAATATGGCTGAGTTTACTCTCATCTGATCAGGAAGTCAGGCTCAATTTCCCTTCCAACTGCTATGAACTGAAAAGTAAAATTTTATAATAAAATTACACCTGAACACCTTTGTACTGAGAAACTGAATTCATGTTAATCTCCAGTGCATAGAACTTGTGGTTTTGAAAATCAAGAAGAAACTGGGACAAATGGTTCTACAGTCTGTTGGATACTGGTGATTTTTAGAGATTCAGCTCAAGAAAAAAAGTTGAGAAGGCAGAAAAAGCAAATGTTGAATTAACTCTTCTGTAAAATGATTGGAACTGAGAGCAGCTGAAACCATGCACATACCTTACAATATTCTCTTTTCCATACAAGCAATTTCACTTGCCTCAGAAAGAAGTAAGGATTGAGGGGGAAGTGCACAATTAGAGATGAGGAGGCTCACCAGCAATCTGTGCTAACATGTGGTGTGTATTATGGAAAAAGTTGATGAAATCTCCCCTAGAATGTGGTCTTTGTCTTGATTTACATTCCCTTCTCTTCTAGAAACAGCTTCTAATATAGAAAGGTCAGATTCTGCCCTCAGATGTCTCTCTGCAGTGCCCATGAGACACAAGAGGAACATGCTAAAATCTGAGGTGATAAATGTGTAATACAAGTTATTCTTAAGCCACAGTAGCTGCTTGTCCCCACAGTTACAGTCATATAATCCCAGTGATTAGTAAAACCTTATAAGATTCCTCAAATGTAAAAGGCATACTATTGTAACTGAGCTTAATTCCATCAAAAGCCACTTTTTCCTTACAAAATCCCTCCTTTTAATTTTTTTTTTTTTTTTTTTTTTTTTTTTTAATTAGGGACAGTAATGAAATCAGCTGGAGGCTGATGCTTAAAGTTTATCTGGTTACAGTGAACCCCTCTTAGTCACCCAACAGGTATCAGTGTGCTAATGGTATAATCTTTTGTAGTTTTAAGCTAGATATTGGGAAAAGGAGAATTATTTGCATAGATTTGAGGAAGAATGATGATTTATATGGAAGCATTTTCCTTGATTTTAAAATTATTTTAATATTATTTGGCCAATACAGTTTGTTCTATTTGTTTTAGTTGGCCTTTAGCCTATTTACTTCAGGAATGAACTGGAAACATCCAAGCCAATCATACTTTTAAGGTGGATTTGTGAATATGTTTTCTCATTCATATTTTTAAAATCACCATTTAAAGATATTTCTTTTAAAATGTCTCTCACAGGGCATAATAAAAGCTTTTGTATTACTGCTCAAAGGAAATTATAAAGGTGTCGTGTTTGTATAGTCTCGTTGAAACAACAGGCACATGCTCACTTTGAGATTTCAGATTGTGTAGATTTATAAAAGTTTGCATCACTCCTACATAATTCATAATTATGTAGGAGCTTGCATGTTCTTCACTGATACATAGTGAGGTGCCTGGAGCATTTAAACCAGGAGGTTTTCCATATTGTAAGGTCCTGATCTTTCTAGGAGGTATCATTGATAGGAGATGATAGATTTCAGTGGAGACAGAGCCTTACAGAGAAGATTAACATTAGATTTCTGCTTTACTTAGTTCCTGACTGTGTTAGTCCAAAGCTTGACAAGTCTCCATTCCAAAGCAGCCCAGGATTCTTAAGTGGTGATATCATCAGTGAGAGAAGATAAAGATCGACTGAACTAATGTGCTGAGGCTAGTAACAGTGTGGCAGAAGTTAAAATTCAAACAGCTTTCATTCTTCTTTGTTCGATTTTTCACACTGCAAACTAAATTATTCTCTTATCTGATTGAAAAACTTCAGTGTGGTGGTGGTGGTGTCTGCTTCATTTTTTTGCAACTTGAAGGAACATTAAATGCCTAAATCTTTCTACATCAAGAGAAACTAATTACATATACCTTGAAGTTGATCTGTTATGTGTTCAGATCTTTAAAGCTAAATTGAGCTGGAAAAGCATACTTTAAAGACAGCAAAAGCAATGTACAAGGTGTAGTGGTTACCAACAAGACATAGAAGTGGAAAGTAAATTGAGGCCTGCCTTAAAACTCTATTCCTTTTGAAAATTTCAGTCATGATGTTCTTATCTCTTTTTATCATTTATTTTCTATCATATGCTAATATCTGGGGATACAGGTAGTTATATACTTGATTTAGTATTCTTATCTTCTAGAGCAAGTCAGAGAAGGAACTCAATAAAAGAAGAACCTTTGTAAATCTCATCTTTCACCACCAGTGCAATAATTCTCCCTGAACCATTATTTGGTCTACTTTTAAAAGCACAAACCACCTCTGAAGGCCTTATTTACCGTTCTCTTACTGGCTTTTATTGAGGCTTAATTTTGGAGTGTTTTTTTAAAACCTTTCAAATAACATATTGATACACATTTGAGATCTGTGATCTCAAGTAGTATGTGATCTGGACAATAAGTTTAGGACTTATGTACCATCATAATTAGTGGAATTCTTCCATTGCTATGTCATGTAGTACATTGGAATTAGTTTTGTTACCTCTTCCTGTAAAATTATTCAGAAAACACATTAGCAGTTACTTAGTAATCACATTATGCAAAAAGAGTATCCAAGAACCTTTGTAGATGTTTTCCAACATTTATTACTAAGAGTTTTTTAATTAAATAGGTTCAACGTGGCTGGACACTGCTCTGTGCTGGCTCACACACTTGAGCAATTAAAACACTCAGGTTGTAAGCCTAACAGTTTTCATGAAAACTGACAGAGTTTTTTTCATTTTTAGTGTGTTATTGATGCCAGACACTTACATTTAATGTATTTTTGCCTTCAAATGTGAAACAGAAGAGCAAAAAGCTTCTTTTTTTTTATGACAGTAAGAGTGCAGGAATGTGTTAAGAAGAGAGTGAGTCTATCTGAAGTAAGATTTAGTAACTTTATTTCTCTGCTTCACATTATAGTGTGCAAAGAATCTGTTCACCTCCCATTCTAAATCATTTTCATTTTACCAGCTGGAGAAGATCAGAATAAAATGGACCCATCCCTTTTCTCAGTCCCTGGTGGTGATGATCCAGCATTTGTTTTTCATTCAAACCACATGTTGAATAAGTGAAAAAGAGGAAATACATGCTGGTCATAGGTCAGGTGCAACACAGAGTTTATACAGATTTATTTTCTTTGTAGCATCTGCAGTCATGCATTTAAAGCCATTGAATGTTGTTCTGCTTCCAGTTATTTTGAGGCAGGTTTTCTTATATAATGACATTTTGGGTTTTGGATTACCCTGTTGGCCAGGCATCCAGCCTCCAGAGCTGGAGGAACAGCCTGATTCTGCAGATGAAACTGCAGCAGACTCTCCAGAACTCAAACTCCTGCATGATCTCATAGGGTGGAAGCTGACCCTCTTTGTTTCTGGCCTCAAATGAAGAAAGCTAAGCCAAAAAAACAACAACAAAAAAAAGCCTGGAAAAGTATTAGGGTAATAATGGGCAGTTTGGGGTGAAGAACTCCTTGGGCATGTAGGAGAGAATGAGGAGAAAGGAGCACAAATATACAGCAGCCTACAATGTGAATTTAATTTTTAAGCAGATACAGATTATGAGCTGAAGGTTTGAGTTTTCTCATAGCATTACAAGTCACATGCTCATTTAATTTATACTCCATTAGAACTGCACTGCTCATTGCTTATGATTGAAGGAACATCAGGAAAAGTGATTGTATAAATTGATATCAGCTTTATTTGTTGTCTTTATTATTCACACAGTTCTAGTTGTGTTTTAATAGCTTTGACTGAATTATGAATGATGTGCAGTTGGTTAGGAATTTGAAGGCAATAATTTCACATTCTCTTAAATGTGCCAAGCAGCCAAAACTAAGTATGCATTTACAGCAGCTATTTTGCAGATTTATAGCTAATATTTTTTTCTGTATTTTTTCTTATCACTACAATTTAATCTCACTTTTCTTCAACTTGTCAGCATTATAATATATATAGAATGAGAATTAATAGCTTACAATGGAATCAATTCATTTTTACAAGAATCAAGTTGGAAAAAAAAGCGAATCCCAAGTGGGCATAAGGGAGTGGGAAGGGGAAAAAAGCATTCTTCACAATAATAATAATGAAGCAGTGGAGGAGGTTGCCAGCAGAGACTGTGCAGTCTCTACTGTGAAAAGTGTTTAAACTTTGAGTGGAGAAGGTCCTGAGCAACTTCATGTAATTGTGAAGTTCACCCTGCTTTGGCCTGGATGTTGGACTAGATGACCATTGCAGGCCTCATGCAGTCTAAGTTTTTCTAAATTTAAACCACGAGAATTAAATCTGAGCTGTACAAAGCCTTGGACATATTAGAAGGGAAAAAAGTCCTCATGTCCTTTCTGTTCTTCAGAGCTATAAACATGCCTTTTAAAATACTGAGGGAATGCAGTGGGAACTGTGAGACTGAATATCAAATGTCACACCAGAGACTTAAGAACCCAGTTTATGGACAAGTATCTTAACAGATCCTTTATATGAACAGTGAGGAATTCTTGAATCCTCCTTTTGTAATTAGAATGATCTCACCTTTTATAAACTTGATGATCATGTTTTTAGTCTCATTTAATATAACAGTTGATGACCTTTTCTGGTTGTTTTGCCTTTTTTTTCCCTCAATTTCTATTAGGAATAGGAGGCCTGCAAGATTTTGTGCTGAAGTCTGCAACTCTGTCAACATCACCTGCTTGTCCACCATTTACACCTCTCAACTTTGAAGCTACCCCGATTGTGCGAGTGGCTGTTGAACCAAAACACCCAAGTAAGCTGCAGGGAGAGTGGGGGAGCCAACACAGCTCAGTGTGTTGGCCAGTTTGTGAGCTAGCCCCTGAATCGGAGACTTGCCCAGTATAAACTAAATGTATGGGCTGCCTGGAGGGCAGTGTGAGTTGTCCCAGCTGCCTCACTCCTGTGTCAGTAGGTGAGACACAGAAGTTGCTGTGACCTTCTGGGACAGCTGTTCACAAGTCAGACACCACATGTGCTAACTCTTCAGTGTTCCTTTACTGTGGAGGTGAGCAGATCTGTGGGTTCTCCATGTCTGCTGCTGTTCTTTTGTATGTGTCATTAATCTTGTGCTGTAGATTTGCAGTACTGCTTCTCCTTAATGTCCCACCCACTTCTGCAAAACAAAGAGTGGGGTACCTCTGGCTTTATTGGAATTTCAGCCCAATTCCCATTTGTTGTTGTAGTTTTGGTAGAACCAAAATAACTGGCTTTATGTTCCATTGCAAAATACTCTAACACCAAGATTACATGTTGTTTATTTAGAGAGCTAGTGGACAGCTTGGCAGCTATTTGTTTCATGTGTTTGAGTAGCAGATAATCATATATTGTACATCCTGCATTTGTTAAAGCAGTTTTGAAAGTATTGGAAATTACTGGTTTTGCTGAGTGTAGTATTAAGTATTAAAGGAATGTAATTCTAGAACTACTGACCAGTTTTGGGGTAATTTTTGTTCCTTAAGAAAGGAAGCTGGATCATTCTTGCACTATTACTTAGTTTCTCCTCCTTAGTAACTTCTGAGATTATGATCTGAACTAAATTTTTTTGGGGGCAGAAGCCTGAAGGGTGGTTATATGTACTGAAGTTTCCTGAAAATCCATTGCTGCTTGCAATAACAGGAAGACAAGGAAATTGTGGCCATTGCAGTTGCCCAGAGCTGTGTGTAGTGTTGAGGTGGCCCTTGCACCCTGTCATGTGTGCATTGCACTGCCTCATCATACCTGCTTCAAAACTGCATCTGCTTATGTGGAAAAATGACTCATATAAATTATTTCCCTGTGTACATTTTACAAAATTACTGCTTGTCTTCACACTCATGTCAAAATCTTCCTATATGATTGCCATAAGCTCCAAAAGAAAAAAAAAAAAAAGTAGTACTCATCACTCTGTGAGCTTAAATGCAGAGACAAACATGAAAGTCTTTGTTCAGCTGCCTTGGCCGTGTGAAATAATACTGCAGTTTTTCCACTTTCCATTTATTTTTTGGTTTTTTTTGTATTTTTTTTCAAGGATGCTTTTCTGTTAACACCCTTACAAGCTCAGCAGTAAATAAACAATATCATATTTCTTTTAATAGTCTCAAGTGAATGACAAGTTTAATGTCACTCTTCCCTCTGAATATGAATATACATTACTGGAAACCCCTGGGGTATTCTCTACTGAATATGTAAAATAAAAAAAGAATTCATAATTAATTTCTTTAAATTGTGTTCATTATGAAAGGCTGCTGACATGAGGTGTTCAGGCATAGCTTTGATGTAATCTAGCCAAATTTGACTCAGCTGTGCTTGTTCATTCTCCATTAACTTTAAGACAGCTCTTTTTAAACACCTTCATTTTAGAGACAGCTGTGATTTGTTTCACTGAAAAGCTCTCACATTCCTGATTTTTCCTCTTTTCAGATTTTAATTACTTTAAGGCTTTCTAGTGGCTTACAGCTACTTCAAAATCCTTCCTGTGCTTTATTTGCAGTTATGCCTTCTAAGTAATCCATATGGAATACTTTTACTTTTATTTCAGTGAAGGTAATGTTATTATTTATGTATTTGGAGCATTTTAAGCATTAGCAATTTAGAAGTTGCTACACTTAGTTGTGAAAGATTGCAAGGAAATGAAATTACTGAAAGATGACTTTAAAAAGTTGTAGTAGATAAGAAAGGTTATAATTTGATAATTTGTGAAAATGAGGAGTGAAGTCCTGAATTTTTTAATCACTTCATTTTGATAAAATTAAGGGGTTTTATTGGGTGTGAGCTGTTCATGAGCTGTATCTGAAGTTAATTGTGTATAGGAAGCAACATAGCCTAGTCATAGTCAATAGGTGACTTGTTCTACTGAACCTGCTGTAAAGCTGTGTAAACAAAAAATGTGCAATCCATTGAAGTGTGGTGTTATATGGTTAAAATTGTATGATGTGAATTTTGTCATCAGCACATAAATTGCTGGTGACAAATTCTGAGTGCAGCTTATGTTTTCAGTTGCTGCTCTTAAAACCATGCTGCTCTGTGTGACTCATAAGCAGAAAATTGCCCACTGAAAGATTTGCTTATTCCTAAAATACCTATTTGTGTTCAGGCTTCCATAAAAATGAGTGTTACTATTTCTCAGTTTAAGTCTCTCCTATTTTGAGTATTTCTTTCCCAGTATTCCTTTGTTAATAATACCCTGTTTTGCCAGGTGATATGCCTCAGCTGGTCAGAGGGATGAAGCTTTTAAACCAAGCTGATCCATGTGTGCAGGTTTTAATCCAGGAGACAGGAGAACATGTGCTGGTGACAGCAGGAGAAGTTCATCTTCAGCGCTGCTTGGATGACCTGAAAGAAAGGTTAGAGGGGCAAGGAGGAAGAAATATTTTTAGTTCAGTAGGTGTCTGTTGTATTTCTCTGTCAGATGGGTATCTTTGATTTATATTCTGGTAAAATAGAGCTTTATCCACGAACAGTTTTTACCATTGAATCATAAATGTATCTTTTTGTAGCTTTATAGTTAATTTTATAATTATCTGCAGTTGGGCAGAAGCCACTAGCTTATCACTTGTATACATCTAACACACTCCTGGGGCACTTTCTAGAAATTACAAATTGCAGTACTTTCAGGAGTCTAAAAGTGTAATGTGGCATTTGTACAAAATAAAAACTGAGGAGAATCATATCCAATAAATGAACTCTGAAAAATTAGAAACCACCAAGACCAAAATTGTATGTGCACACTCTATCCTGTGCCTTTTCTCATTGATTTTTTTTTTCAAATGTTAATCTGTTCTCATTCATGAGTAGCATTTTTTGCAAGCACACATGCATATATTTAGTATCCTCTAATGTTTCTTCAAATGGCAGAAGAACAGATGTCTGAAACAATCCCTTCTTGTAACTTCATTTACTAAAACATTTCTGGTTCTTCTGCCATGTACATTTACTGGCATTTTCTTTCTAAACCAAAGAGCAAACCTGATGAATGGTTGAATGTTTGTCTTACTGTACCCATACTCATTTCAGTTAATATCAGGGAACTGTAATTTCTTACGAAAATTAGGCTGGATGACTTGTAAAACTGGATATATGTTTTAATGGTTATTCTCATTGCAACTTAGTGCAAGGTATTTTTACTGCTTCTAAAAACGTAGTATTATTTATTGATACATTTTGCTCAAATGTCATGTGTTTAAGCAAAACTGGTTGTGCCTGTCTTTAGCTGCAGTTTGCACAGCAGGATTGTATTATTGGCAATGGTCCAAATCTGAAAAAAAAGAAAGATAAAATAATACTCCATGACAGGGTAATAAGATTATAGTGAGCAGCTAGTAGGACTTACATACATTAATGTACATTTACATTCCTAAACTTTTGTCTCATGTACATAATTTTGGAGGTTTTTATGAGTTGTCATCTAATTTATTTTTTAAGAGAATGGTAGCCTGTCAAAAGTTACCATTTTGTATCCCTGTGCTTGTGGCATTGTGAGCAGAAACGAGAAACACCTGGAGACACAGAGCAGGGCTGTCCTGCCTGACTGTGGTTCATGATTTCTCAGTTGGGGACCAGCTCCCAGAAGGTGTGTTCACTGTGGAGCTCATGCTCCTTCTAGATCTCTCAGGATCTGGCATATTTTAGTTGCCATCCCTCACACACCAGCTCATGGTGATGCCTTGAGAGGCCACTTAGAACAGAGGCTAGACAGTGTTAAAGGAATCAGGTAGGTTTTATTAAAAGGCCTTCAAAGGATACACCTTGGGCAGTAAAAGCCCAGCTGTGGCTACACCCAAGATGGACAATGGGCCACGAGTTTCACACTTTCATAAGTTTTGGTCCATTTCCATGTTGGGGTTAATTGTCCAATTACAGCTTCAGGTTCTTCAGTCCCACCCTCCCAGATTGCTCCCCTCAGTTTGCTGTTTACACTTCTTGGGGCTGAAGCTGCAATGGTGTCCTTGGTTCTCGGGCTAGAAAAGGATTGTTTTGTCTAACTAAACTGTGAAAAGAACTTGCCAACACTTCATATGAAGTTCAAAGTTATATACTAATGCAGTACAGAATCTGGAAAATATGAAAGCTAAAATTTAAGGCATCAGCAGGACAAGAATTGTCCCTTCCTTCTCTCCCCATTTTGTAGAAGAAAAAGTCCAGAATGGGATCCTTTTCTTGCTCCATTCCTCATGGATTCTGTGTAAATTCTGACATGGTAAAGTGGTACTGCTTAACTGTTAAAGTGTGAAGAGGAGAAGTTGTGCTCTGGAATGTTAGTTTTAATTATCTCTCTTTGTTTGTATAAATGTTTAACTTCTAAGTACACATAATTTAGAATAGCAAATGGTGAACTAGGGATCAAGACAGCTTATAATAACCTTAAAATGTGACCACAAGTTTTTCTCCCAAAATATTGGGAAAGTCATTCAAAATGGTTGAGTCCCACTTGAAGTAAGGAGGCAAGATCCTGATACTGGCATCTACCACAATTGCATCAACTGGGTTTTGCAGATTTGATGCTTTTGGACTAGTTACAGCAGTTGAGGAGGTTCTGCTGAATTCAAACTAAATTGCATTGTCAAGATTTTGATCAGACTTTTTCGAAGGCACATATTTAATTTTAGCTTTCCCACTGTGTATTTAGAAAATTATGTTCAAGTGACACATTGTCAGAGATGTGAAGAGACATGGAAACAACTAAAAGATTAGTCCTGTATGTTCATCTAAATGATTAAATATGGATGTCCTGCTTGATTTCACTAAATTTATATTTTTTTCTTCCCAATTAGTTCTTTTTGAATGGAGTAAGAAATTAGACTTTGTAACTTTGAACATTTTATCTTCTGCATTGTACAACAGAAATTTTTAGAAATTTCTGTCCCAGGATCATTGCAAATACTAAGCATCAGAAATTAAGTTACCCTTTTCAGAATGTGAAACAAAGAGAATTAAGGTAATGGTGACATGTGGGTGGGTTTGTGTTTGGTTTTTTGGTATAATGCAAATCCTTAAAAGAACTGCAAAAAGGATAAATCTTCTGGTTCTGACTCCCATGGAAATAAAGATTACAATTGTATTTGCTTTTCTTCTGCAACTTTTTTTTTTATCACTGCCAAAATTTACTGGAACATAGGAAATTTTGCTAAGTCCTTCTTTTGTCATTTAATAAACCTGCTCAGAACTCATGGATGGTTAAGAAGGATACACAGCTCTGATCTTTGAGTCTGTCACCTAATAAATAATTCCTTCTTTTTTCTAGCTGTCATTCACAAATGTTTCACCTGACTTGAAAGCATCACTTTCTAGCATTAAGCTTTTATAATGGTGGTTATCAGACAAAGCTCCGTTAAGCTTTCCCAGTGCTTTGTCTTCTCTGGGCATCTCCCTGTGTGGGCAGATGTGCTGGCTCACACCAAGTGTCCATCTCTGTGCTGTGTCTGAGCACTGTGGCCAGCAGCAGGGATAGGAGGAGTAAAACTGGAGTAACTGTGATGCTTTCCCAGGCTTCTGTCATTTTCAGTCCAGGGCCCTTTGTGGTTTGGTTGTCACTTAATCCTGGTCAGCCTTTCCCATGCCCCATGTGGTTTTTTAGGTCTCTGTTGCACCCTTGGAACATCTGAAGGTTTCTTGTGCTTGCATTCCTTTGATCATCTTTATTCTCAGTTTTTTTCTAGCTCTGTTTCGTTTGAGGGCAGAGAACAGCAGCACAGTTTCCAAGATGTGGGTGAACCAGTGATTTATGCAGAGACATAGCAGTGCTTTTGCTTTTATTTTCTTGAGTTCCTTTCCAAATATTTCTGAAGACATAAAAGGCAGTGCTTCTTTTTTGAAGTACATAAAATTTGAGTTTGAAATGCATTACCTAGTAATCTATGTTGCAATCAGACTTCTTCATGAACATCTGTTCCATGTTAAGGCCATTGCCCTACCTCCCACCCCCAAGTTTAAAACTAGTTTCAAGATTTTAAACTAATTCTTAACCTTCATTTTGCAGGTTTGCAAAGGTGCAGATTAGTGTATCTGCTCCCATTATACCCTTCCGAGAGACCATAACAAGACCTCCCAAAGTCGATATGGTGAATGAAGAAATTGGAAAACAGCAGAAAGTTGCTGTCATACACCAAACAAAAGAGGACCAAAATAAAATTCCTGAAGGAATCCAGGTTGATTCAGATGGGCTTGTTACAATTAATACTCCAAATAAACAAGCTACTCTCAGTGTAAGGGCAATGCCACTTCCTGAGGAGGTAACTCGACTTCTTGAAGAAAACAGTGACTTAATTAGAACTATGGAACAGCTCAACACTTCTCTGAATGAAGATAAAAAAGCACATGAGATAAATCAGAAGACTCTTGATAGAATCAAAGAATTCAAACAAAAGTTGGAAAAAAGTCTTCAGGGTAGAAAGTGGAGAAATGCTGTTGATCAGATCTGGTCCTTTGGACCACGAAAGTGTGGGCCTAATATTTTGTTACATAATTTTGAGGGCTATAAAAGATCTGTGTGGCAGTGCCTTGGAAGCTCTGTGAAAGAAGTAGGTAAATACAGAGACTTTGACAACAGCATAGTAAGTGGATTTCAGCTGGCTACACTTTCAGGTCCCATGTGTGAAGAGCCTCTCATGGGTGTTTGTTTTGCAGTGGAAAAATGGGAAATAAATAAAGCTGGAGATACACTGTCAAACAGTAGGCAGGATTCGGGGGAGCTTGATGCCACAGAACACCAGCAAAATGAAGATAATACTGTAGCAAGCAGCTGCACTGCTGAAGGTGCCAGTGCAAATGAGCAGGACAGGAACCAGAGTGGCACAGACTCACCTGAGAAAACAAGTAAACACAAAGGAGAATCAGTACTTGCAGATTGTTATGGCCCTTTCTCTGGACAGCTGATTGCCACCATGAAGGAAGCCTGTCGTTATGCTTTGCAGGCAAAACCACAGAGACTCATGGCAGCAATGTACACCTGTGAAATCATGGCTACTGCAGAAGTTTTAGGTAAGACCAGGAAAATAAGCCTTTGCCAAGAATTTGCCTTCTGATTTCCAAGGTGAGGTTTTATAAATGAGACTGAATCAGGAGGTATAACTTCATTAAAGGTTTTGTCAGACATCTTTTATAGTTCTCCAGTAGATTCTCAAATGACTTTCTAATGCCTGTAATATTTACACCATTCTGAATGAGAATTCAGCATTCTTCTTGCCTGTCTGAACCATGGGCATAAATATCAATGCTACACCTTTTTGAAATGCAAGATACAAATTCTTGCCTTTCTATGAGGTTTTTGTAAGACCAGCTTCAGTAACCATGAGTATCAACACTGTGCCTCATAATTAAGGGTAAGTTCAGTGAAGGGAAACCTCTCCTGTTATTGAGGGAGTGCAAGATCCTAGCAAATGCCATATCAAGATATTTTAATACAACAATACAGAAATAAAATCAGGGAAAGGAATATTAAATTATTGTTGCAGTCCAGTTGGTAATTTTGCGTTTTTAAGTAGCATCTGTATCCTGGTATGCAAGTTGCTCAACCCAGCAGATGCCAAATGGTGTCACTTATATTACCTTACCACTTACACCTACTTAAACTTGTTTTCATGACCTACTTATGACACCACTTAACTGTATTTGTTCTTGGAGTTTTCCATGGGAGTTGCTTGCACACTGAATCTGATCCAAAGCACCAAGATTTTATTTAAAAGTAATTTCCAGTGCATTTAACCTATCAGCAATTTTACTTTGACTGTACTAATCATGGCACAAATTACAGCATATCCCATTGGTTACTTGTAAAAAAATCTCAACTGTTGTACACACAGTCATACTGATAGCAGTCCAAAGACCAAAAATTACACTTGTTGTAATGGAAAGAAATGCCTTTGAGTGAGCAGCTGTTTTGTGCAGATGCATGATCCTGTTCTTTGCTGGAGGTACCTTGTAGTAGGGCTGGTAGAGGGCTGGTAAAGGTGCCATGGGCTTATGGGCACCTTACCCTAAACATCCCCTGCTGTGACAGGGAACTTTGGCATTTCAAACTCTTTTTTTAATGTGTGAGATTACTAATAGCTGTCAGAAGTGGGCTGTGTATTGTTCCATGTTTGTGTTCCAGAAGCACATTGGCACAATACTTCTGAGTCTCTGTATCAAGCTAAACCAAGGTACCAATTTTTAAACCTCAACAACACTGTATAAATTGCTGTTTTCCAAAATACTCATTACCCAAAAAGCATGATTGTTTACAGTGAAGTAATAAACATGCATTGGCTCATCAATTATGCTGTAAACCCAAATGGAAACATGGCTTTTTAATGCATATACATATATATATATATTTAATGAGTGCAATTTAGGACTCAGACATGCAAACTAATTAGTACAGTCTAATGAATGCAAATTGTGTTGTAATAACCACGGACATACACTTAATTCATTACAAATTAATGGGTTTAATTTTTATTGTGGAAACTTAAGCTAATAAATTGCATGCTCATTAGGAGGAGTGGAAAGCAGGCCTTGCATCCAGTCAGGCTTGGCAGTTGACATGTGTCAAACTGCTGGCTTTTGTGTCTTTACTCTTTCCTTTGGCAATTCTTACACTGATACCCTGTGAAGTTTAATATATCTCCATATTGACCTGCTTGTTTCTAAGACAGTAGCTTCTGGGAAAGTGAGGTTTTCTGTGTTCTCAGAATATAAAACTTTTCCATCAGACTTTGCTGACAGTGAAAATAAGTTCAACTGAAGCAGAGGAGAGGAACAGGGAGAGGGGAATACAGTGTTTTTCTTGTGTGCTTATTATCTTCATCAACACAAATGTATTTGTTAGTTTTTGTCTGTAAAATGCTTTTAAAAGCATGATACCTACTATTAAGCCAAACATGGGCATATGACATATACACTATGTTTCAAGAAATTGAATATTAATTTGAGAAAGAAAATTGAAATTATCCATGACTAACTTAAGACTGAATTTATTAACAAACCAATTGTACTCATTAAACATAATAAATATGTACTGTTTCAGATAAAGTAATATTTGGGATTAGAATAGCACTGCACTGTCTGGGACATTTACCATGTAGGGATATGATGATCCAAGCAAATTTCAAACAGTAGCTTAGATACAATTCCTAAAACAAAATAATATTTCTTAGTAATGATTCTCAAATATTTGGTTATAAGAAAAAAGCCAGTTAGGCACATAATCTGGCAAAGTGCCTTTTTAAAACAGTCATATGATTGTATGAAATGGACATAGATGGATTCATCCAGCAGTAATAAAGTATTAAATGTTTCTCAGATGGTTCTCACATTGTGTGGCAGAATATGCTGTTAAAATTTAGTGTGTCCATTTAATTGATTGACTTACAAGAAGGAATCCTAGCCAAGAAAAGTTATGCATTTGACTTAAAGCTGAAGCTTCCTGAACAAATACTGATGTGTTTCTGTTGGTGGTGCAGTATGTGGGTAAGCTGATGAAATTGTGTCTCTGCAGGTCGTGTGTACGCTGTGCTGTCCAAAAGGGAAGGCAGAGTGCTGCAGGAGGAGATGAAAGAGGGCACGGATGTGTTTATTATTAAGGCAGTCCTGCCAGTAGCAGAGAGCTTTGGCTTTGCTGATGAAATCAGGAAGAGAACCAGTGGCCTGGCCAGTCCACAGCTGGTGTTCAGCCACTGGGAGGTAAAAATATCTATTCACTCCATCTGTTTTGGTGATCTATTTCCTGTAGATGTGGCAGACTGGAATAATAAGCAAAAAAGGTTATGTTTTGGTCAAGACATTTGATTAATCCCTTTTTGAAATGATGAAAAAATGCCTTAAATTATTTCTTTTTGTGGATATGCTGTTCAGAAATGTATTTCTGTTATGTTTAGATGGGATGCTTTTTTATTTAAATAGAAAGTAAGTCTTTCATAAATGAAACTGTTTCTTTATAGATGTGTTTTCCTGAATTTATGTGCCCTTTTTCATGAGTTCTCTGGTAAACTTGTTTGGGGAATGGGAAAAAAACCAAAACCACAAAACAGCCCCAACCTACCACTAACAGAAAATGAATGTATCAGTAAATCTAGTGCACATGAAAGTTAATCTCCTAAGGTCTAGCAGACACCTTCCATATTCCAAGCCAACATAAATTTTCCTGTTTAAAAGGCAAATTGATTAGATTTCATTCTTTCAAAATGAAGTCTGTTAATAGTAAGTAGTGATGTTCTCAAAATAATTCCTTTTGGTCATCCTTGTCACTTAAAGAAATGAAGAGTTGAATGTGAAGGTGTAAAGTAAGAAGTGGGAAAACTGATCAGGAGTGTCATCAGCTGAAAGTGCAGTGTAGTTTGTTCCTATGATGTGGAGAGTAGATCTTCAGGGAGAAAAAGAGCAGGCTGTGAATCAGAGCTCCTTGATCAAGACAAACACACCTGCATTGTCAGGTTCCTCAGAAGGCTCCACTGAAGGAGCCAAAAATGGCTTCAAGGGCAAAAGTCAGTGGGTGTAAACTTTTCACCTTAAATTTTAAAAATTACTTCAAAGTCTAGGTTTTTCTGGTTTTGGTTGGGGGGTGTTTATTTGTTTGTTTATGGTCAAGTGTTCCTTTATTTGGTGTTAGAAAACAATAGAATCTTTCTTAAATGGATTTTAAAAAATCTTTGTTTGTTTGTTTGATCTTCTGATTTGTTTTGTCACCTCAAATGTCAAGTCTCTGAGTACAACCAACTGTAGATTTTTGAGGTCAGTGACACTCTCTGCAGTTGCCAGCTATGGGCTGCTTACCAATGTTTCTGTGAAGTATGTGCTGCTTTTTCACATGGTGTGGATTCTTCCTCCACAGCTGTTTCCCTAGGTAGTATCTGTAAAATACTCCACTAGCTGTATTTCTTTGTTAGTAACTGTGGTAACTGGTCAGGAATTCAGTGTGGATGACAGTGGAGAAGGAGGACCTCTGCAAACTGGCCACATGCTAGCAGAAGAGTTGGGGAGAGTATTTGAAAGAGTACAGAGTGCTTGAAACAGTACACTTGGAAAAGTACATTATGTCTTGCTTGGCAGTGGTACCTTACTGGTGTTAGTAAACACAGGCACCAAGGACTTAGCTCTCCTGCCTTGTATTGATTCATTTAATCTTCTTGTAACCAAGTCCATCTTCACATAGAACCACGAAAGGAAAAACAGCTGCACAGAATACAAAAAAGAAAAAAAAAAAACCAAAAAACAGATAACCCTTCACAGATGGTGTACACACAAAAAAATAGATAAACTGCATCATTTGGGTATAGGGATCTTGGTTACAGCCAGTTACAGATCAGGTACCTCAAACCAGTGAGTGTTGGCTGTACTGTGTACAGTAATCTTGTCAGTTTTGGATGATCTCCTCTGAAGTGCAGCTGGTGAGGCTTTGTGGCTTTAGTGGTCTTTTGTCTGAACCTCTGACATCAGTGCCCTAAAGGAATATCAGCCAGAGGACGTCAGTTCCAGCTAACCATTGTTCTGTGCCAGTTTCTTCAGGATTTGTAGCTCCTGTGCTCCAGCATTAAGCAAACACACAAACCCTGTGGCTCTCAGGCCTCCCCTTCTGTCCCTTGGTGTGTACATTCACTCTCAGATGTTATGAATTTCACATAAGAAAATATTCACACATCATTAGAGATATGCACAGGACAGGGAGATTTGAACAACTGGCAGCATTTTCTAAAACTGACCTCTGAGAGAGATTATAATTGCAGCTAGTATGTTAAATGCATTGGTATTAGGAAAATTACTGTGTAAGCCAGTCACCTTTCCTCCTGAGGAATCTGTCACTGGGGGAGGGTTGGGTTTTTTTGTCTCCATGAAAGCCATGCTCACATATTTTTGTGATAAAATAAGCCTTTTACTAAGCTACTAGTAATGTTATCTCTGTGCAGTGATGGCAGAAGGAGTGCATGTTACTCTCACACCATCAAGACAATTTCTAAATAAATACAATTTTCAGAATCTAGTGCTAGTATGACAGAGAAACCATGAGAAATGGTTTGTATCTCAACTCCTGTTTCTTCTCTTTGAATTCTACACAAAGTTGCATCAGGTGTTGGACATGACTTTGACATTGTCACTTTACTGATGAATTATGGTATATATATATCTACATGATAAACACCAGCATTTTATTTGAATCCCTACTATTTAATGCATCATCGTGTAAGGTAATATGATGTGAACTTTATGTCATCTTAAACTCTTTTTTCCTTAATGTCAAAACTGTGTTACCAAGAGTGTGGCTGCTGCTTTAATTTCCTGCTCTCCAAACCCTTCCATGGCCTTCTGAATGAACTTTGTGCTGCTGGTGTTTTCTCAGTGTGCTCAGCTGAGTACCTGGGACATGTATTTGTCTATACAAATTCCTTCTGATGTGTTATTAACCCCATTTTACACAAAGTGAAATAGACAGTTTGGGGGATTTTTAAATTTCCAAACACTTCATCTCATGAAAATCACATGCATAGAGTATGTTTAAAGAATTGAGATTTGAGTTCACTCTTTTATTATATTTCATTACCATGCTT
This sequence comes from Oenanthe melanoleuca, assembly GCF_029582105.1. Lineage (NCBI taxonomy): Eukaryota > Metazoa > Chordata > Aves > Passeriformes > Muscicapidae > Oenanthe > Oenanthe melanoleuca. Next base: position 8,840,208 of record NC_079344.1, read on the forward strand.
TGTAGACTCTAAACACAGGAAGGTCAGTGACAGAGCCTACATTTAAATGAAGCCATTCTGGTCTCTGTGGAAATGAATTGCCATTTTTTTAAAATTCAGTTAATGAATGGATTTTGTGTAGTTCAAATTGCTCCAGCCCCAAGGGATGGAGCAATACATATATTGAGGTCTATCTTGTCACATACTCCTTTTTTATTCATTTCTTCTGGCATACTTAAGCAATTTATTCCTTCCTGTAACCATTAGTGGCAGCTTTCACTTTAGTCCCAGCTTAAACAAACTAATTTTAAAAGTTAGGCAAATGTTAGGTGTGTTGGGTTTATCTGGCAGTACTTTATTAGATTTCATTATAAACTTTCTTATTTAATTGTTAGTTTGAAATATTTAACTTTGGGACAATTATGAACTAGGTTTTTTTTAAACTTTGAATTAATAATACACCTTCAGTTAATGTGTGTTTTTGTTTGAGACTGTTTCTTTTGTTTTCAGTTCTTTGCTGCTAAGTCTTTTACTCAGTCATGTTATTTTATCTTAAACATAAGGTTTAGAACAAGAAGATATTTGTGATTGCACAATCCTTAGAATAATGGAACTCTCATCCCATTTGGGAAGTCTGTGTTAAAAGTAAAAAAAAATGCATGTGGCTCTATTCAGATGCTGATTGAATTTTCAGCAAAAATTGTCAAATACATCTAGTAGATGTAAAATTGTGAAATGTATAGTATTCCTGTTAAATCACATCTTTTCAATTGCATGAAGATTAGCTATTAAACATACTTTTATTCTTGAAGAGGCACGAGTGAACTGTAAACACATTTAATCAGAATTCTTTGTCATTATCCCTTCTAAGTAGAATAGTGCCTAGAAAGTGCCTCAGGGCTCTGGAGAAAGGTAAGAGAAGGGCTGTGTGTGATAAGTGCTAGGAATATGAGACTTCTGAATATGGAAGTTTTATATTCTGAATTTTAATTCATGCCTTTGGAATTGTAAGTCGTTTTACAGCTCGGAAGATGGGGCTTAATATAGAAGTTGCTGGATGAGATTGTTAGGTTTGCATTAAACAGGAAGCAGGCTGAGGTAATGAGAGAGAATCTATTCTAGGTTTGAACTGTAATTTTACATACATTATTGCACCAGTGGCAGTTTAGGCACATAAATGAATTCGCGGAGTAACCTGGAACCTTTCAAATATGAAAAGCTCATTGTTTTGGCAAGGACATCTGAAGCTAATTAAAACAGTAAATAAAAGTGGTAGGGGTGTGGCTTTAATTCTTTCTCAATACGTATTTCTTAAGTAATAGGAAAAAATGCAGCAGTAGAGCCACACATCTCCTTTTTTGATTTCCAGTTACCAAATTCCCGTTCACAGCTCCTGGCTGAAGTCAAGGCTGAAGCTTAGCTGTCAGTGTTTGAGACACAAACAAGGATGATCCTTTTGAGCCAAAATAAACTTGTGTTAGTTTATTTTATAGCTAGCTGTGTAAATGTTCATTACTACAATACTTCTTGGAGGAGGAGTTCTTGTATCTGACCAGGCATTTTCAGGCCTTGACAGTCCCCATTATATATTGTGAGTGGAATCTCTGAATTATGGGATAGTTTTGGATGCTGCTTTTACTTGCAGGGTATCTACACACCCTGTATATTCATGTAGGATATTCTCTGTTTTGGAAGCACACTGCCAGTACCCAAGTGCCCTTGAATTTGGTTGTGCTCAGTGCAGGACCACTTGTGCAGGATTACCCAGCATAAATTACTTTTCTTGAAAAACAGCAGGTAACTGTTCACATACACCTCTGCAAGGTTCTGCTGTTTTACCTGAAAGTAAGTTTACCCTAAAACTTTTTGTTTCTTAGGGCCACTTCAGACACCTCAGACATGCATATCAGCTGCACCTTTTTCAATTGCAGTGTCTGTGTCTATGTCCTTGTCATTACTAGGTGATGGACACCACTTGAACTGTAAATGCTCTTGAAATACCTTTCTGCCATCAAATTTTCAAAGGTAGAAAGGATTCTGATCCACTGGAGCCCATATCATCTTTGAAATTGTGCATAATAATTCTTTGGATTTTTTTTTTTTTTTTTTTTTTTTTTTTTTTTTTTTAGCACAAGAAAGAACTTCTGGCATAATGTTTTTCCTGACTTGCTGATGGCTGCTGGTGGTAGTGCCCAGTCACACTGAATTTAGTGTTTCTTGGGATTTCTTGCTGAGCAGTTCACAAAGGCCACAATGTTGCTTGCTGGTTTTAAAATCTCCATCAGACAGTGTGAGACTGCTCTTTCTATTCATGGTCCAGCTAAAGCATTTTTCACATTGATGATATTTGGCTCAAAAGAAATTTTCTGTCTTCATCAGACAGTAAGGACCAGTAGGAGAAATGCTACCAGGAGCATGGCTGTGTTCCAAATCTGCCTGACCTTTTGGATGAACTAGGCAGGTCCCTTCTGTTTGCTTTTGATGCTTCTCTCAACCTTGTTTTGCATAATTAAGGCTGCCTTAGGCAGAAACTGTTTCTTACCATCATTTTGTGAAATACACTAGACAATGGGACCAGGATCACTATTGGAGCCATCTGGGTGACACTGAAATGCAAATAATAAATCATTCTCAAATTAAGCCTTAAAATTCCAAGTCCTCTTGAATTATAAGTGGTCTGCTCTAACTCATGTCCTACTGAAAAGCTTGATTAGCTTACATAATCATTTGCAGGATTAGTACACACTCTGTCATCTATCAGCATCAGCATAGTATGCTCCTAGTATTTCTATTTTTATTGATTATTATTACAGGTATTCAGATTATGTCTCTCTTAGAGATACAAGCATGTATAGCTTGAATAATTAATGTGTAGTTGTTAAGCCAAAAGAGAGTGACATCTGTTTTGCCTGTGCTACTCTGCATGCTCTTACTAAACAAGTCTTATGAGACTTCATTGTTTGGGTGTGTTGGTTTGAATACTTGTTATATTTTATGAAACATCTTGCTTTAGAGTGGTTTCTTTTTCCAAAGAATACCCTTCATTTACAATATTGGAAGTAATCTATTCACATCTTTTGAAATGCCTAATCCCAGTTGACTACATTATAAACAGTTTTATTTATACCTAGAGTGGGTTCTGCAGTGAGTGATGGGACACACTTCATGTATTTGACAGGGAGTTTTTATTTTTCTTTTAAGCATAATGGAATTCTATGGGTGTGCTTACAGTCATACTTTAAACAAATTTTGTCACCCAAGATTTCTAGACAATAAATCAATAGAGATTAAAATGATCCTTAATTTCAGTGCTCCTTTAATAGGAACATTTCCATCACTTAGGCATTGTGTTTGCAATAACAGATTTAAGAACTGTATCAGCTGCTGTGCACTGATTGATTTTCCTGTGTTGCATTTTATATGGCTGCATTTAGAGAAAATGCTTTTTTTCTAATAGGCTAAATGCTGGTCCAGTGATCCACTGCATGGATCTCCATTTATAGTACACTTTTTAAAATAAATGTCTTTGAGAAGAGCCTTGCAGATGTATAGAAATACCCAGTTGTGTTAAGGGGGAAGCACTTGTGTACACTTGGAGGATAATTGTGTTTGTGCTGGGCTGTTTGCAGTTAAGGCTGATGTTGTCCCTGTCAAGAATTCTGGTGTTGAGTAATAAATAAGCACAGGCCACTGGCTAGTTCATGCTGTTAACAAGAAAAATTCCCAAGTCCTAGAAAAATTCCTGGAGAAAAGGTGTGCTGAATTTTCCAGTTACCAAGTCACACACAGTATGGTGGTATTTGAAAAAGTACTTTATCATAATGTTAACAATACCATAATATCATTGGTTTTACAGAGTCTTATTCCTAATACTAGTGCCTCTTAACATTGTCTGTTATACTTGGGAGATAAGATTTGGCTGTGGTAATTTGCCTCCCCCCCTGCTCAGTGGTTTCCAGACATACAACACACTGTCAGAGTGAGAGGCAGATATTTGATAGAAAGTTAACTGAATTGCTTCAGTCACTTAAAGATTTTTCATCTGTGGAAGGCATATTATTTTGAGTGTCCACTTTTAATTGAAGTTTTTGTTTAGGAACAAAAAGTGTTGTCAAAATGCTGTCACATTTGGGATTTTAAGGGGAGTCTTAGGCTATATGTTTTAGTTTTGTACTGCAAAAGTAATATTTGGAAACATTTAAATAATTTTAAATTTAAAGTGGCTTGTAGTGTAAAATAAATAATGTTTTTGGGTGTCTGCTCTGCTTTGATCCTGTGGATCTTTCAGGATCCTCAGTAAATGCCCTCTGTGAAATAACTATACCATATTCCAGAAGGAATGGTCCATTTAGAGTCTAACTCATCACTGAGAGCGACATCCAGACAAAAACTCAATTTCTGTTACAAATTCCAGAACCATCCCTGTGTAGTTCCCATGAATACAAACAATAGCTCAGAACCTAAAAAGCTTCTTAGCTCTAAATCCAGGAAACCCAGACCCACCATTCTGACAGTTCCCATTGTAAGGAAATTGATGACAATGCTTTGGGACTGTTCTCCTTTTGCATGCTTGCACTGTATTAACAGAGCACAGGGAGTGATGGATGCCACCTGCTATAAACATTTGCCTTGATGCATGAATATGATATAAATAAAGAGCCACAGTCTAGTTTGTGCCTTTGCCTTTACTCACAGGATAAGAGCTTTCAAAAAAGAAAAATTTCCTACTTCTTTGTTACTGTGTCAGTAACACCCCTGTGTGTCATAATAGGGTTACAGTGACTTCTTAAAGATGATGGCCCAGGTTCCTCTTTCCCATTGCTTACCACAGCATGGTAACACATGTGCTGATTAATTTGTGTTCCATAGTGTATCTGCACCACTTAAGTAGGTGGAGATACACTAACAGAAATTTTTTGATGCTGCCAGATCTTGCTCTAGAAGCAGTGTGTAGTGGCTGAATTATTTAGACAGGTTGATAAACCAAGCTAGCTCCTGAGGTAGTTCTTTTAAACCTAATTAACCTCTTTACAGCACTGCTCTGCATCATGTAGCAGCACAAGGTTCACTCAGGATTCTGTAACCCTGTGCTGAAATAGGTTTACCCTTGCTGGCTAATAAATACTAAATAGTACATTTAAACCTGCTGTTATGCTGACTTCCCTGAGACCTGCTGAAACATAAAGAATTTGTGTCAGTGGAAGAAATATCCAGTACAAAACTTCAGTAGAGCAGGCCTTCCATCAATTATTGAAAGAGCTAGTCTGTCAAACCTGGGGATTTTCTGAAACATCCATCACTACAGTATCTAAATATTTACAGGTAGATTAGATCTGTAAGTTCAATTTTGTATACATTTGGACTCCTCTGTTATATTCATACTTCAGGAACCTCTGTCTCACTCTTTTTCTCTGGGCATAGTTTCTGGGTGTTACATTTCTTGCCAATTTTTTTTTTAAAAGTCATCAAAGGGCATAGTAACAATCTTTAACTTATCAGTTTGTAGCTGTATAACCTCCCTCAGTAGTACAGTCTGAAGCAAATCCATTGAGCATGAATCACCTTATCTTTTTCATGTGTTCTTAGACTTAGAAATTTTTGTTAGTTCAGCTCTTTAGGCAGATCATGAAAGGGGAAATCCCTGGTAGCTTTACATCATTAAAATGTTCAGGATGAGCATCACTACAACTTCATCAAGTCAACATGCAATATTCACTGCCCTTTTTCTGTATTTCTAATGCATAAAATAACAGTGAAACATTCAAATTCATAGAGTGGGGACCATTCCTTTTTATTGATGTAAGCTGTCAAGGAATCACCTTTAAGTTTCTGTATATTGGTTATAGGGCTCTGTGCAAGACATCAGAGTGAGTATGACTCAAGCAGATTCTTCTGTGGTTAGACAGTCCTTACATTTATAGTAAAAAATAAACACAAAAAAAATTTGGAAAGCTGAGTTTCAGACTGTTTATTTCTGAGCTCTGCTTGCTTTTGGTTTTCAGCCAGACAAGCCTGTGCTTAGTCATTTCCCGTGTAAATAATTGAGATTGGCTGTCACTTTCAGCACGAGTAATACCCACTTAATTTAACAAGTCTATGCATGTGCTTAACTGTAGCAGACTAGAAGTGTTTTTGTTGGTCTAGCTTTACATCCCATTTCTGCAAGATTGAACCTACAGTATTGCCTAATACAAATTAGACTGCCATAGTCATTCTCCTAACTCCCTATAAAGTGTAATTCGTGTGGTTGTGTTGGGAGGTATTTAGGATGAGGTATTAAATTAGGACTCCACAACTGTCAGTGTTTCTGGGGAAAATCACTCATCTTCAGTCATCATTTTTCAATTCCTCTTCTTGCTAGTTTGTGTAACCTGAGCTTTAGGAAATTTTGCTTAGGTTGAAGCACCATATGGCAATTGAAAGGATTTGTCAGAAGAAAAAGATTGCAACATTAGAAAAGGTTTGGAGCATTAAGCTAAAATTGGTAATTTAGAAAAATTTGTTCTCTCCTTATCATTTTATTAGTGCTAGTGCTAATATCAGAAGTATTGTTGCAGTAACTAATACTTGTCTGGACTGCTTTTTCCATTAAGATTTTGTTTAAGAAATTAATATGGTGTTACCTTTAGGTTTTTTTAGTAAAAATATATTACCTGTAACTGCATCTTGTGAGGAAATCTATAATCAAGTAAAATTAGTATTTTTGAAATTTGCACAGAATCTGTGTAACACTATATGGTCAATTCCACCCCTTCCTAATGTTTATTTTGGGTTCTATGTAATACCCTCTATGGCAGTCCCAGAAATATGGGGTATATAGGATGGACTGGAAATAAAGGAATGTCCAGTTATTCTGTGATCACATGAGATCTAAAATCTGTTCTAGGAGGGCTACAAAGCTGCAAGAACAGTTCTGCTAAATATGTTAGAACCAGAAGCAGTGATTTTAAAACCATCTGTCCAACTCAGGATTGGGTTTGGAAAACAAGGGCACAGAAATGAGCAGAAATCTTCAGTTCTGAAAAATTCTAATACAATTCTTGTGCAATGATATTCTGAATAAGGAGTTCTCTCTTGAAAATTGAGAATTTTCTGAACATTATGTGGTGCTGTTTGCTGATAGGCAGTTGAAATTGCTTTTAGAAAATAACTGTTCAGCTGAATTTGAAGAGTTATTGTGGGCTGCTTAGGGCAAGAGCTGCAGAGTATGTCTTAACTCCTGTTTTCTGCTTCCACAGTTAATTGCAGGCTTTCCAGAAAACTTGATCTTTTGTTTCTCTGCTTCAGCAGTTGATTACTTGAAATATGCTAATAACCTTTTGTGCTTTTCTCTGTTGTTTGCTTTTGCAGATCATTTCCAGTGACCCGTTCTGGGTGCCCACGACGGAGGAGGAGTATTTGCACTTCGGGGAGAAGGCAGACGCGGAGAACCCGGCGCGCAAGTACATGAACGCGGTGAGGAAGAGGAAGGGGCTCTACGTGGAGGAGAAGATCGTGGAGCACGCTGAGAAGCAAAGAACCCTCAGCAGAAATAAGTAGCTGTGTGTGCTGCCTTTCCCTCCTGACACAGCTGAGTGTGGGTGGAGTATTTTAGATGCAGCAGATGCAAGATTTCATCTGGACTTTGTTCTTTGATACCATTTTTCTTATGTGGCTTATGTTTTAATAAACTTAAGCCTTTCCAACTTTTGTACAGAGAAAATAGTTTATTTATTGAAATAAAATAGAGGCTTATGCACTGCAATTGGTCTCAATTTTTAAAATTTAATGCCCTACCGAACATCCTGTCACAAGGATTAGGAACTCCCAATTCAATTTGTTTATTTCTGATTTGTCACGTGTAATTACAGTAAGAGTTTGCTTCTTGCAAAATAAACCATGCACTGAATTTAGCTCTTTAATGGTTTTGATTGTTTTTTAATTTATTTCCACAATGTATTTGTTTCTTACCCTTACTTTTCATAGTTACCTATATGTAAATGGATGTAAGCCTATTAGGAATTTCTAAACTTATTGTTTTACTCCATTCCTCATGTAGGCAGTTATTTAAAGCAGTAATGTATCTTCTTTAAATCAGAGGGCAAAAAGAACATATGTGGAAGACAGCACTGCAGAAAACTGAGCAAGATTTGTCTTACTTTCCCTCCTTAGAACACACCTTATTAAGACACCTTATCACAGACTAGGTGAGGGGACTGAGTATCTCCAACGAGTAAAAACGAGAAACTGGACATCAATTTTCTTCCCACACTTTATGCAGGAAGTAAAGTACATTTCACTTGAAAACTCTGGCAGTAAAAGCACCCTTGATTAGAGAGGACTTCCTCAAATATATCTGTCTGAAACATTTTTTCATTTTTAAACCTAGTGCCAGACAAGTGCCATTTACAGATGGGACTAGAAGCTTGCAGGTCTGCTTAAAGCCTCCCACAGTGTGACTTGGCAGCAGAACTCGAATTGGGAGCTCAAGTGACTTCTCCTGGTCCTGATCATATCAACCTAGATTCTTCAGGGAAGGTGTCTGATAATTTTGCTTCTTCTATTAAGGTTTCTCCTTTCTAACTTCAGGTTGGTTCAGAATGCTGTGTAAACTTTTCTGTGCTTCTTGCTAGTTTCCTTTGGAAGCAGAAACAGAAGAGGATGTGGAGGAGAGGATGTGAATGAGCTGGATTATTTTCTCAGCACCATTTTTTTAATGCATAGTTTGAATTCTCACATAGCTTCTGATTCATTTCAGTTCTTGTTCATACCAGACTGCCTGTGAAAACCCAAGAGCTGAGACTAGGCAAGAGAGTGTAGTTTTCTTTGTTACATCATATATAGGAGAAGGGACCATCATGAAAACAGAGATAAGGGCTTTTCAGTACCTGTTGTAATGTTGGCACATAGTCCTTTGGTATTCATAAAATGTTTTGAGATTGAATCTCTTATTTTAAACCATACATACATATGTTGGGATAATGATAAAAAATCTGTACTTTTCATATTGTGTTATTCTTCACCAGTTTTACTTCTCAAATCTGCAGTATCTGTCATGTGCTGCTTCAGTACAGCCCTGAGAAGGAAAACACTTCCAGTGCTAATGTGAGTTGTCTGTGTAGGCCTTGCTGATCTTACTGGTGTTGAGACAAAAAGTTTACATGCAAGATAAAATATTTACATGTAAACACCAATTTGATTTAGCAGCATGTCTGAAGTTTGGTCTCTTATCTACTTAATGTGGCTTAGTCATATCCTCTCTTGTGAGTGTGTGCTTTTTGATTTGTTTTCTGCTACTTTGGATCTACTCAAAAGTAGATAAGATAAAAATTAGTATTTATTTTTATAGCACCTATTAATAAACTGAAAAGGTTTTGTTTTTTACAGCTGCATCATTCCATGTTATAAAACTCCTGCAAACCATGACTAATGGGAGGAAAAAATAGATACCATGAAATAGTGTGGTTTGGGCTGCTTGACAGATATTTTCTGTTTCAACAGATGCTGTTTTCCTACAGTAGCTTTGTTATTTATTTGTTCATTTATCCTTTCTTCCCATCATCCCTCCTCCTTCATTTCCTATTTTACCAAAGATCCAACTGTATAACACCCCACTGGTTCTTTAGAGGAATTTTTTATTATCATCTTGCTTCTTTTTACTTAAAACTGCTTATCTTTGTAAAAACTTGCTGATTCTGGAATTTGAACCAAAAAAAAAAAAAGGGGGCAAAATTCAGTAGTGTTTTCCTGTTAGCATTTTCATGGCCTTGTAAAAGCCTTGTCCTTCACCCTTACAAAGTGACATGTCTCAGTGTTCTCCAGTGAGACATCTAGATGCATTTTTTCTCCCAGAAAAGCTGTTGGTGTAAAAGGATAACAATAAATAATAACTTGCCCAGGTAGCAAAAATAAAACTTTAGTCAGAAGCCCTGCATTTCCTACGTGCTCACAGAGGTTTCCTGCCCCTAAGGAGGAGGGGAGTTCAGTACTGTTAGAAGTCCACAGTGTTACTCTAAAAAGGTGGCTGTGGAGTAAGCAACAGGCTTTTCAGAGGGGTAGTACAAAATGATCCCTGGCCTTTTTAACACAGTGTATTTTTATGGCATTTGGAAAACAACATTCAGTGGTCTTTTCATTGTAGGATTCAAGAAAATAGCTTGAAGTGGTCGTCATGCAAGACTGTTTAAATGCTGTGTTTGTGGACCTGCTGGAAGGTTGATAATGAGGAAGAGACAGATTTAATTATGCTTTAAAAGACCTTGGCAAAGTCCATGACAGCTTCAGGAATTCTAATCCTTTGCTGCATCTGAAGGCAGTGTAACTTTTTGGCTAGACTTATCTCCTGAGCACTCTTGAGATATTATTCCTGCTTTGTTCAAAGGGAAGATGCAAAATCAAGGTCAGTCATGTGGGAGTAGAGACTAAGATGACAAAAATCCTTCAAAAAATGTTTATAGCAGGACTTACACAGCCTTTAAATAGTGGCTTTTGGTTGCCTCTAATACATGTGTCTGGCTGTAAGTCCTGGGCTTTTTTTAAAAATCTTTCTAAGGCTCCTTTAAATGATGATTTTATAACAATCAGCCTAATTTCAAAGGCTGGTTCATTTGCTGGGGGATACAGATACATCAAAAGCCAACTGGTGCTGAAATACAGTAGCAGGCATGCCATGGAGCATTTTCTGCCTTTCATCTCCTGTGGTGGTAGCATTTACCTTTAGGAGATGAGGAGCAGGGCTCCTCAGAGGAAGAGCTGCTGTGAGTGACTGACAGGAGGAGCTGTGCTTCCCCTGGAGACTCGGCACAGAGAGCTCCTGACAAGTGCTGCTGCCTCTGCTCTGAGGATTGAAAGCTGATCCTATTTATGAATCCATGTCTTCTCCTTGTAATGTTGCTGTCTTGCAGTATGAACAGCTTAGGAAGGTTATTTTAAATTAACCTTCCTGTGTTAAAACAATGTCTAGTCTGTTCCTATCTCATCCAACATTGTAAGCATCAAGGCCAGTGAGTAGTTTGACTGCAGCTGGTGTGAAAGGGGAAGGCTGGAAGAGTAATGTAAAAATGTTGTAGAAAGAAACTTGCATAAATGCCTTTATAGGATCTGTTTTCATTGCATAATGAGATTGCTTTGTGCTCTAGAAGTGTTCAATAATAGATAATGTGCAAGTGTGCTCCATGGAATATAGGCTGCCTTGACAGGCAGAGTGTGTTACCAGTCAGAGCAGCCCTTCTGTGTAGCCTTGCTTCTGCAAAGGACTGTGTGAAGCAACAAGCCTCTCCTTTGCTGTCCTGTAATTTCAACAAAAAGACTGTGGCAGGCTCATCATTTTGGGAGCTTGTTGGAAGAGAGCTGTGCATTCCCAGCAGCAGCAAATCCCCTGGCTACACTGACTACAGAAAGCAACTCTAAATAACCTTTTCATCCCTTTTCTGCCAGGACCTCCCAGTGAATCATGGCTTCTGTTGAATCTTGTTGCTGGGACAGGTGGAGCCTGAAGAACTGAATGGAATATTTTGCAGGGTTGGTGTTCTGAGATCCACTGGGGATGCAGTTCTGAGGCTGCTTGAAGGTGGGAGGCCAAACATCATGAAATTACAGAGCTTACTCTTTCTCAAATAAGAGAATATTGTAAGGAAACTTCCATAATTATTCTTTTGTTCTTGTGATTCTTGGTTAAACACCCCAGAGGATATGAAGAAGCCTCTGCTAACCTGGGCTGGCAGAGTTTTGGGCTATAGAAAATAGAAGTACAGTAACCATCCTGTCACTTGTACTTGAGCTTATCAGCATCATTTCTTCCAAAGAGAAAATACTAAAACTGTGATTGACATCACTGTGTCACAGTTACTTTAATGTGTATACAGAGTTGGTGGCTGACAAACTGAGCTCTGCTTTTTCTCAGGAGCTTGCAGGCAACACATTTCTCTGGTCAGAAAGAATTGAGCTATTCTTCATAGATAACTAAAAACCAGCTCCATCTTCTAAATATGTATGAAAGGTTTCCTTGCTTTTGTGTATAAACAGGTTTAGTGTTGATATTAGGAGTTTGGGCTTGAGAAAAGTCAAGTTTTGTTGTGTGAATCACTCTTAGACAATCAAAAGAAGAGCCAGGTTCCCCAGGCAGTGCTGTGGGGCTGTGCTCACCCCCAGAGCAGCCTCAGAGAGCAGGGCCAGAAGAGCTGGAGGTGGATACTAGCTTAAACCCAGCTTGCAAGGAACAAAGGAGCTGTTCAGTGGAGGAAGTTACTGAGCTCTTGATAGTCACTGAAGATATGAAAATCTCGTGTGCAGTGTCAGAGACACCCCTGAGTGCAGCCATGGACCGGAGTGGCAGAGGGACCCCTGGATGCATAAAGGAATTTACATCCCTGCCTTTGCTGCCCATTACATGGAAATGCCCTTTGCCATGCAGCCAGGCCTTTGGGTTTAGCACTTCAGGATTTTTTAGGACTTTTACAGAGTTTTAGGACCAGAATCTCATTTTGTGTAATTTCTTGTTTATGTAAATCGTGTTTGATTTCTGTCAGGTGGATCTGGGTTCTGTGCTGCTTTAATTTTGTTCTTGACTTAAAACGTGACAGGTATCTGTGATAATTGTTGCTGAGCCTTTTTTCTTCCTAGGTTTGTTACTGGAGGGCAGAAATAAGTCTGCAGACTTGTGAGTGCACCTATAAATAGCAGGCTACTGTACATAAGGTTGTTACTCTTGCCAACCCTGTGTTTTTATGGCAAATCTTGTGATACTTTGTTTTTCCTGAAAACCACAGCTCTTGTATTTCATCAGAATCTCGGTTTTCATTAAAAAAAAAAAAAAATTCCAGTTTGATGTTGGCACTAAATTAGAGAAAAACATGAAAATGTTTGCAGCTTCACCATGATGGCAGAAAAAACAAATGCATACAAGAACCCCCAAATATAGTATTTTACTTTAAAAACAACAAACAAAAAATCCCAAACCACCAAGTAAATGAAAGACCTGTGGTTTTGAGGGACAGACTCTTAATGTCTGTGTTGTGGTCTTTTACTGTAACTGTAAAAATGACTTTTGTAATACTTTTATAAAGTGGTGTATTTTTTTCATTGCAGATAAGCTTCTTGCAAAATCCTTATTGAAAAAGAAAAGATGTTGCATCCTTTGGAAACATTGGTCACTTTATAAAACAAAGAACTGCTGATAGTCCCTGAACTGATGCCTTTTTCCCTAGATTTGATTCTTGATCTCTGAGTCTCTGTGATCCAAAGTAGAAGGGCTGGAGGCTGACAGTAAATCTGCTAAAATATGGAGCTGCTGTGGAGGGAAATGCCAGTCTTGATTCTTCCCTCTTTGCTCAATGTGTGCTGAGTTACCCCTGCTTTTTGTCAGGGTAAATGTTTAAGGAAAAATTTGTTCTATTTTCATTTTTAGACTTTGGATTTCACTTTTTGAAGATTTTCTCGTGATACATCCCTCCCTTAGCCTCCAGTTTGACTCAGCAAACCAATGTGTGTGTGCTGAGCTTTTGCTGGAGAAGGCTCAAGTCATCACTTCCTTGAAGTGCTCAGGCTGAATCTCTGTGGGTCTGGGCAAGGGATATCAGCTGGGGCTGCAAACTGAACTGGAGCTCTCCTCTCACCAGCTCCTGTGAATTGACCATTCTTCTTTTCACAGAGAGAAAGATTAAATGTTTTAAGTCTTGCATAACATAATTAATCAGCGTTCCAACAAAAAAAGAGAGAAATGGCAAGTTGTTGTGTTTGATGTTTCAGATGTAAAAATCGATTTGAAATTACGCAAGATCAGGTTTAATCGTCCTGAGTAAGTAATGAAAGGGCAAAAAAAGTTATTGAATAAGCTTTTTACTCTGCTTTTGTTGACAATAAATGCTGTTGCAGATGAAGCAGTTATCAGGGCTGAAGAGAGAAAGATGATTACTGGATAAATGGGCAAACTTCACTTTTGACATTTGTGCAACCAGAGGTAAGATTATAGAAGAGAAAATAAGAATTTGGTAAGTTCAAAGGCCTTTTTGCTACAAGAAACATTATTTTGGAAAGGAGTTGTTACAGAGGAGGTTAGCAGAAATAATGATTTTCTGATACTTAAGAGATTGAAATTTTGCAACATTTGTGAATTTTGAAATCAAAAGGTATTTTCCATTACTTTGAGCTATGTTGGTTTTATGTTGTTATGCTCTAAAAAGCTTCTTTTTGGAATTACAGCAAAGTAGGGGAGCTAGTTTATTTTATATCCCTTTTACTCCATTGGTTTAACCAAATCTTAGGAATTATAGGTATATTTTCAAGGCAAAGATGGGGGCATCCTCTGTTGTGCCATATTTCCTGTTCCATACTTTCAAACTTCTTGGTGATGATACTCATCACTGACTTCCAGTGAAACTCTCAAAGAGCTTGCTGCTTTTCTCTGGAGATATAAAAATAAGGGAGAACATGCCAGGCACTCACCAAGTCAGTAAAAAGTGTATTTTCTCATCTCATTCTGTCCTGCCAAATATCTTTCTGAACATTGTGGATTTTGCTGTACAGTGTTTAAAAAATGAAATGTGTACTTGGGGAAGTGCATGATCTGTGAATCTGTAGCATGGACGAGCTGGTGGCATAGCTGGGGTGTTTTTTCTGTGCTGATTGCTCGGGGATGTCTTATATTATCTAATCAGGAGTCATTACCGGTCTTTGCAGCATTAATTCATGCAGCCTCCCATCCTTTCCCTGTGTTTGGTCCCTCAGGGCAGGATGGTTCTCTAATGGATCACATTCCCTAGATCAGCTGACAGGGCTGCATCACTGCCCTCAGCCTCACAGATGAGCTGCAAATGAGCACACATTGAACTACCCAGGGAAAAACTGACTTTTTACACTCACATTCCAGCTAAAGAAACAACCTTGGGTTTTCTTTGTTCATAAGAAAATAAAAATAAATTACCCTGGTGTTCTAGAAGACACACCTGGAGTCAGCAGGTTTCATGGATGATGTTTCCTCATGATGCTTGTTCTTCCTGCACACCCATATTAGCTGTGGAAAGACCTGATTTTACAAACTTGGGGTTTCTGTGCTGGGATATGTGATGGCTTCAGGTGGGCTTGGGTGTGAAGTGTCTGTCACCAGCACTCCCCTGATCTCAGTGTGCCATGGAATGTTTGCCAGGCAGAAGTGTTGGAGTCTGGGGACAGGGCAAACAGAAGGAACATGAGAGTTGCTGCTAAGAAAATATGGGGGTTCAGAGGTGGGGCTGATTCTATCGATGTGTATAAAAAGAAAGAAATAAGTTAATAATTCCTCTTTTTAAGAGGGATGTTTTGAATACTGAGAAGATCGTTCTCCACAGCTGTAAGATGCATTTAAATCACCCAGCGGAAGCACTGATCTATATTCATGTAAATGTGTTTTGATGTCCTCTTAAAAGTTTAAATGAAACACCCACGGCCAGGAAGCTGCTTCTCTCATGTGGGAGCACAATTGCAATTCTTGGTTAAATGTACTGATAGGACATCTTTTTCTCTTCAGAAGTACTGAACTTTGGCAATTTATATTTATTTGAGATGAAAGAGGCGAGCTAACAACTTGACATCACTTCTAAATAAGAGGAGACCTTGGTTACAAATTCATTTTAAGCTTACTTAATTTTTGATGAATTGCTCATTCCTATTGCAGATGATTAGCAGCACTCTCTTCTGTAAAGACAGATTTTCTTTTTACCACAGCACAGCAATTTCTACCCCCCATATCCACAGGAAAATGTTTCAGAAGGCAGAACAATAAAAATGTGTGTATTTTCTCAGATAGAATAAATTTGTGTAATTTTCTTGTCTTGGTAACTAACTAGTTAGCCAGTGTTGCAGCTCTTGTAGATCAGGGAAGTTTAAATATTTATTCTGGTTGAGGGTGTTTGGGGGATTTTATTCTTGAGCAGCCTGTAGAATTTCAGTGAGGGAAAACCTGTGTATTAAACCTTACATTAAAGGTCAAAGGCAAACTCCTTTTTCAATGAGCCCCTTTATTTAGTTCTGTCTAGGTATCAGTGCTTCTATTTGAAATGGAACCAGGTTTTTTATTCACATGTGTGTATAACATTTTCTATGTAATGTTTTAGGGGGGAAAAAGGGATTGAGACCCTTGCAGAGTAAGCTTTTTCATGAGTGAAGCTCAGAAAAAAATCTACAGCAGTGCTGTATTACCTTGGGAAAGTACTGCCTCTGTAGCTTTTATCTAATGCTCAGCTTAGCTTTACATGTTTGATTATTGCCCCTTGGAGCAGATAAGTGCACGCAGTGATCTCACTCTGTTGTTACGATAATTCCTCTTTGGGGATTCTGACCTTCTTATATTTCAGTGACATCATCCTTTCTGCAGACTGTAAATCACTGATGTTGACTCCTGACCTTGCTAATGAAACCTGCAGAAATACAGTATGGAATAACAGAGTGCTTATATTGATGCTGTGAGATGTGTAGCTAACTTTTAGCTGCTCAAAACTACTTTTTAAAGATAGTAAACTTGGATAACTGTAGATATACTTGAATATATAACCTTGAATAATCATTTTTGGCTCCTAACATGTCTGTTCTGTGCTAACCCATATAGTATGTACATGTGCATCTACCTCAGATGTAACTTCAGTGTTTGCTTTTAATTCTGCTGCCTAAATACCTTTATTAATAAGCCTGAAACACAACAGCAAAGGGAAACATTTTTCCACAGTGATCAACTTTTAAATTGCAGAGACACTGTAAAAAATAGACATATCACTTTAGCCACAGGAAAATGACCTTTATTCATAGAAAAGGCCAATTTCACATAAACCAACAAAGACAATTTTCTCATTTAACACAGCAGGGTTTCAGTGGATGCAAAATTGCTTGCTTGCAAATGGTTTTTTCAAAATACCTCAGAATGGTGCCTGTTAGTTTCTCTAGTAAATACCTTCATGTTGGCACCCAGGGTATTGCAGGGGGTGCAAGATTGTGGAGCTGCAAAGAGTCTGAAGAATTGAATATTCTTGCCATGGTTTATTGCTGGATTGAAGCAGAGAAAGCCTCTTTCCTTTGTCAGTCCTTCCATGTGTTGATTTTTGTGCATTTTACCTTTTGAGCAATCTAGGTCTTCTGTGTTACTGGTATTAATTTCTAATACCTTGTATAATCATATTAAAATACCCAAAACAGAGCAATGTTTTCACCTGATTTGTGTGTCTGAGAGCAGTTTGTGTACAGTCACTTTCAGTATTTCTCCTGTGTGTTCAGACAGTTTCCTGTTGTGTTTGTGTGGCTTTTCACACACAAGAGGAAGAGAAAACAGTTCCTAAGAAGATAGGATTGCAAAGTACACACACTGGATAATTTGGGAACTAGTTGGAAGGATTTAAAAATTACTTTTTACTGGTTTTAATTTTATTTTAGGCTGGCACATGTCCTTTTTGGCTTGTTAATGTGGTCTGTGTCCTATCCTGAACTAAAGGGCAAATGGACAAAAATTGAGGCTGCTTGGCAGTAGCTGTCAATGTAAACAGTGATGTGCAAATTCAATTTCTGTGAAGCTCCTATCTCTGGGATGCATTTGCACAGGAAAAGCATAATTTCACAAGCCCTGCACTTGTAATTGCTAATCACAATTTTAATAATTACATCTCCCCTTTGAGTCATGTGTCAGCTCCAGGTCCCCAGTGATATCATAAATGTTTTTAAAAACTTGACTGGAGTAGTGAAATCCAAGTGAAAGAGATGAGGTTTGGTGCCTTCCCCTTCCCTCCCTCTTTTCCTCTTTGCCCATCCTCATTTATTCCTCATTTTCTTGGGAAGCTCCATATGTAGAATATAAGTCCAAAGACCAGCAAGGTGTGTGCCAGTGTACCCTGTATTGATTCCTTTTCAGTACTAAAACTAACCTGAAATCATCATTCTACCATTTTTATTTTTAATGTCACTCTTTGTTTGTTTTTCTTGTTCTGTTGAGGCATATTTGCCACCTTTAACGTCTTTAATTGTTTTTAAGGAAATATTTGGAACAGCCTATCTTTGTCTAAAAAGACTGAAAGGAAAGAATCTGTGATTTTTTTTTCCCTCATAAGTCGAAATTTCCATTCAGAATTACATTTCACCTCGTAGATATATTTTAAATGATCTGGGAAGTTTCTTTTCTTTGTGTTCAGAATTACGTGCTGCAGACCTCTGTAGGGCCTCTTAGAGTTGCAATCAGAAGGCAAATGGGAGAGAAATATTCTGAAAAAGGAACCAGACTGGAGTCTGTTGTGCTCTTTATGTACTTTCCAGCTGGTTTTGCTTCTACCGTTCAGTATTCCTCATGGGACACTGAGGCAAATCTGCATTCACATTTTTCCCCTCTTTGTGTATAACACACCAGACCCTAAAGTGAAGCAGTGATTTGCAGTATTAGGAAATGGGGCTCGGTGTCCCTGTCCCCAGTGTGAACGTGCACATTTAAATATGAATAAAAGTGGGCCAGAGCCCCCTTGAAGCCTGCAGTTGATGCACAGACTGCCTGTTCTTTCCGGTTTAAGTACTGTACTTTTTTTTCCTTTGCTGAACAACAGCTACCATATGGGCTGAGCTTCAGCCAGTCAACTGCTAAATTACAAACACTCTTTTGACTGTAAATTGAATGGAAAAGGATGTCAGTTATCGCTTTCCTCCCGTGGCCACACCACAAGAGCACCTGCAGTAAAAAACTGGCATTCATGCTCTGAAAGGCACCACATGCTGCTATTGTGAGCTGAACAGGATCTAACCTTGGCTTTGCTTACCCTGCGCCCATCGCAGCGAGGAGATGGCAGAGATAAGAGCCCCACTTCTGAATGTGAATTCACTCAGACACTCCCAGCACTTATCCACCCCATTTTGCTTCCACTAAAGGAAGTAAAAATCTGCTTAGGAAGATGGCTATCTGTGCTATTCTTCAGAGAGGACTCTTTGCGTTGGGCACGTGTTTGCCATAGTGATTTGGAAGTTTGTTATGAAATTATAAATGCTGTCTCTCTGAAAGCCCCTCCCTGTGGCCAGTTCAGCTCACTCACAGGATTACCTGGTCTCCAGCCTGAATGCCAGAACAAACTGCTCTGGTCTCTCACCTGAGCAGAGATGGTGTGGAACAGAACCATCCCTCTGTGCCCAGGGCACAGCAGAAACTGCACACGTGTGTGCAAGGAGAATTTGGGCAGGGAGGAGCTGCTGCTGGCTGGGACAGAGAGCTGGGCAGCCCAGTATGAGACAGCTGGGCCAGGAGAGGTTCTGTGTCGGGACATGTGTCCTGACATGAAATGTGGCAGCTGGGCTGGGGCAGCGAGCAGAGCTGCAGCTGCTGCTGGCAAGGGCCAGGGAGACTCCATCATCTGCTGGGCACATTAACTCTTCTCTTCCTAGACAGGTCAGTGTCACTGCTGAGCCAGCCAAATGGTTATTCACTCTGGGATGTAAAATTATTGGGAAACATGGGCAGTTTAATGATTAGGGTATTTCCTTACATCTGCTGGAGCCTACAGCTGCATGACTGGCTAAAGAATTAGTGTTTCTGTTGAGCTCCCCCGTGGATTGTTATGTGCATTATGTATCTGTCTCATGGCTTTTGCTCAAAGAATCCTTGAAGTTCAGCACCTACAAACATAAACCTCACTCTTGAGTCACTGAGGGTAGTCATTAGGTCAAGGCTCAGTGTACTGTAAAAAGTATTACAGTGCTAAAGAATTTATGGGGTAACCAAATAACATTCACAATGTTAATTTACAATTGCTGGTTATGACTTAAAATTGTACTTTTGGAGGTTGGAGACCTTGAGCATTTCTGCCAATGTTAAAACCCACAGTGCTTGAACACAACCAGATAATTCTAGCACTAAGCTAGCTTGGTGATTCTGGTAATTATTTGGCAGTATATAACATAAAAGAGATCCTGTATTTTTATATATTATAATGTGTAGTTGCCTTTCTCCCCAGAAGTAAGTGGGTGAAAGACACTACTGCTGTTTGAATAATCTCAAAACCAAGATGGTGATGTTTCAAAGTTGTTTTTGGAACATGCTCTGTATCTTTGGAGGTTTTTAAAATGCTCTCTTTTGAGATAGTAGATGACACCTTATATAATGAATACCATCAGATGTTTCATCCTTGGTTCCTTCCCTAGCTCTGGGACACCTTTTAGCATTCATGCATATTATGACTACTTTAACATTATAGTACATTTATTAAGCTTAAATTAAATGTCCTTTATGCTGTTTTTTGGATATCCATTGGTGCCTTTTTTCCCTGCCATCTGTGCAGTGCTGCAAATTAACAGCCCACATTCCCATTACCTGTAACATTTATGAATGTTTAGCCTTCACTCTTCCTTTCTTTCTGATTAGAACGGTTTTGTAGATAAATCAGGCATATGTATAATATTTGTTAATTTTTAATAGCACCTGTAGGGTTTTTTTGTGTGATTCAAAAAAAGATTGGGGAGATGCTGTAGCATAGCTGGCAGCTGAAAATCCTGTAGCTGTTTCACAGTCAAGGTTGTACCTTGTCTCTTGCCTTGATGAGCTTTTTCACAACTTCCCTAGATTCTTAAAAAATAAGTATGGGATGTCTTCTAGGAAAGCAAGTCCAGGTTTGGAGAGGTACATGAATTTTAAGCAGCATGTCTATTGTTAGCTTTTCAGCATTTCCTTCCTGACAGTCTCCCCATGGATATCTCCAAAATGTCTTGACTGACAAAATTCCAACTGATTTTTCTTTACTTTCCATGTCTGAGTGGAAACTTCTGGTGAATTGTTGCAAAGTTCAGGCTTCACCTACATGGTAAACATTGCAGGGGAGGAAGGGAATGAAGTGACTGCACATCACAGCAGGGAACAGGGGAAAAGAGGTACAGGATTGTGCAGAGGCAAATGAGGACAAGAGAGTGTGAAAAAATGTCAGTGTGGGTAAAATGCATTGTGTCCCTGTCTGCTGTCCTCTGTCACCCACAGTCCTGGGCTCATACCCAGAGAATCAGAGTGGTTGTGGCTGGAAGGGAGCTCTGGATGTGGCCTCAGGCAGGATACCTGCAGCAGGCTGCCCATGGCAATACCATCCACAGCTGGGTTTTGAATCCCTGCAAGGATATCTCCAAAGCAGCTCCTTGCATCTGCCTTTATGCCCTTGCCAGAGAGCCCAGAATCCTTCAGAAGGGAGATTTCTCCAGAGAGGCTTTGTTAGACCCACTGGACCAGTGAAAGTTCTGGATGCCTGTCTTTACTGAGGGTTGGAAGAGGGCAGAATTCCTAAATGAACATGAGAAAAAATGCCTGTAGGGAGGAAAGTGAGGAAAGCAGGTGTAAATGTGAACATCTGTTAGGTCTGGTTGTACCTTCAAAGAAGTTTCTCCTGTTAACAAGAATTCTCAGACCTTGGAAAGTCACTGAAACATGCAATTGAATTCAGAAATTCCTGTACCTGCTGGAGTCAGAGGTGGGAAGTGTGATACTTGTTTCTTAAATATGCTCTGGAAACAATATTAGGAGAGATGACAACTATTATTATCCAGTATCTTTTGATAAGGTCAGTGTGAGTTATTTTGCTGAGAAGTATTTTGGAGTTCTCAAAGTGGTTTTTATGTCTCATGTGTGGCCATCACCTTAAGTCAAGCAGCTGCTTTTATATCCTGTTTTTCTGTCTCTGTGCTTGGTATGGGACATCTTGCTGCAGTCCTGCTCTGGATGTGCCAGTTATGTAAAGAGAGAGTGGGGATAGGTGCAGCTTCCTCTGGACTGAAAGTGGTGCTGGCAACTGAGAAAGTGGGGCTGAAGTAACTTCCTTTCATTAGAATAAAAGTCTGGATTGCATCTAGAGGTAAGCTGTTTCTTTCAAACTCTAAAGTATGGATCTGTCCTTCTTCCCTGCCCAGAATTCAAGAAAATATGATTTGTCTTTGAAAATGGATAGGTTGAGGTTTTTTTCTAAAGCAAATATTTTTAAATGGGTGGTTTCTTCGGTATGCTGAAAGAAAACAAATACATTTGAAAGGGCTGAGAATTTCACCCCAGGGAAGAGCTAAGGAGAAGGCAGACAAATTCCTGTGACTCCAGGAGCCCTTGGAGAGGCAGGTTCAGCACAGTTTGCCCAGTGACACCCAGAATCACCACGAGGCTCTTTAGGATTTTGCAGGGCTGTTCTGTGGAGCAGCCAGAGAGAGCCTGGCTGAGCTAAAGCCAGAACTCCCTGGTTCAGGAGGAGGGGAAAAGCCAAGCCTCTGGCAAGTGACACCTGCACTTCCCACAGGGCTCTGCTTTTGCTCCTGCTCCCTCTCAGGGAGGCTTTTCCTGCCTTTCACTCCTCAGCCCCTGAACATTTTTCCTGTCTGGCCTCTCCAAAACACCCCCAGCTACCCCAGGGAATTCTAGCAAGTAAGTGCAAGGGCCCCTGGCCAGGAAAACCCTCTGGCATTTTAACCAGATGTTACCTACATCTCCCTACTCACAATGATAAGTGTTTCTCCGTTTGTGTTTTTGAAGTGTAAAATACAGAAGTGGAAGAAACATTAAACAATTAATGAAATAATTTGTATTTAGTCTCTGCTTTGTGCTGTGCAATTCAGGAGTTGTCTTTAACTTAATGCTTTAAATAGGCTTATATAACTTTTCTTACAAAACAGAGACCTAGCCTTGGAAAGAATAAAAGAGGTGATTATGGTGGCGTGGTAGGCTCTAAACTTCAATGTTTCTTATTGTGACATCATTGTTTCCTCAAATCTCTTCCCTTTGTGTTTACAGTAATTCTCCTGAGTGCTGAGAAGAAAAGTTTCCGAGGGCTCAAGGGTTTTTTTTTTTTTTCCAGCAGCACCCAGAAGTCTGGCACCTTACCTAACCTTGTAAGTCTGCAAAACTGGCCTGGAAATTAAATGGAAACAGACTCTCTCTTGGGAGTCCAGCTCTCTCCTGATTGGTCCAGGAACACTGTGAGAACAGACAGATTTTCTAGCAGTATCCTGGCACTTTCTTACTCGTTCCTGGCCAAATCCAGAAAGTGTTAAAAAAAATTATATATATATATATATATATATATATATATATATATATATATATATATATTATATATATATATATATATATATATATATATATAGTAAGTGGGAGGAGAGGAAAGCACTCTGTATTTTTAAAACACAAGTCTTATCTGAGTTTTGAAGGAGAGTTTTGGGTCATTTATTTTGTCTGACTGGTTCATCTACCCCCTCTCCCAGTCCCTGCGTTTACTGCAGAGCTCTGTGGTTTCCTTCCTCTGGCCCCCCTGGTTATCTGCGTTGGCACAGAGCCTGGCTTCTGCTTCCCTTCCTCCTGAACACCTTCGTGTCCCCAGCCACTGGATCCTGCAAAGGCAAGTCTGGATTCTTCACACTTCATTTTTTGTGATTTGCAGCTACTCAGGGGCACCTTTGCAGGCTGTTGTGCTCAGCCTTCACTGCTTTGCCTTCAGCTTGGCCTCTGGTTTTTGGTTTCCTTTTTTTTTTTTTTTTTTTTTTCTTTGTTGTTTTTTGTTTTTATGGCTGCTCTGAAGTGCTCAAAGAGCTGCTGACAGCCCATGGAAAACTCAGCAAACATTCCACACAGACCACTTGCCTTTACCATCCTTTCCTGTGCCACGTTCATTTTTATTTGGGATACTTGAGAAACCAGGACTTTCAGGCTTTGGCTGAAGTGCTTGTGCTGCTTTCAGACAACATGCAGGTCTGGACCTACCTGCTCTTGCTGCAGCAGGGGCAGCTGGAGCAGCATTTCTGCTGCATCTAGCCCAGCTTTTAGTCCTGTGACTGCTTCCATTGGTTCCTCATCAGGAACCTGCTCTTCAGTCAGCTATACAAGCCAAGTCCAACTGCTTCCAGCTTTCCCTGCTTTTCTTTCTCACCCCAGGTTATCTGGACAGCTAATTCCTCTCTTTAAGTTTAGCTGCTTCACTTTTGTGGTACCACTGGTTATTTGTTCCTTTTGTCCCTTGTTTTGAGAGTCCTGGCAGCAAAGCCTCAGATGTTCCAACACTCAGATGATTGAGGATTTTGCCTGCTAGGTAAGAAATTATTTTGTAGGGAGGTGAGGGGCATCTTCTGTCATGGACATGGCTTGGTACTTGCCCAGCTCCTCAGCTTGTCAGTGCTGCACCAGCTCTAGGTAGTGTTAAGCACTTTACTGTAAACCACAGTTAAAGGCATTTTGCAGCTCAGGAAAAGGTGATCTGAAAAGTTGCCCCTGCCCTATCTCAGACTGCCTTGTGTGACAAGCCAGGAGAGAGGACTTCTTTACTTATTAAGGAATTTCAGTAACTCATCTTTAATTAGGAAGTTTTGCTAAATTCTCTTTAGCAGTTTTCACAAGCAGCTCAGTGTGGCCTCAGGCAAATACAGCATGTGAACAGCAGAGCCCACCTCCTTTCAAATCCTCCCAAATACCCTGGGATGCCATTTTCAAGAGCTTGCTCAGCATCTATGTTGAGTAGGGTGAGGTCAGCAATCTCAAAGTTTTGGAAATTTTGCCCCTGATTTGTTGGAACCACACCAGCTGCAGGTACTTGTGGATATTTGTTTTGGCCACACAGCTGTGAATCCCTGAGGTACCTTTTTGTAAGGTGCAGAGGTGTCCCTTTATGTCACTTCCATGTTAGCACAAAAATAGCCTGAAGCACAAGAGGCTGGTGTAAAGGTGCACTGGCAATATTTCAGAAGTAATTTTCAAAATGAGGAGTACTTTCCTGGAAAGCCAGTGGGTCCTTTAGATACCAAACTCAGAACCAGGTGGCTGCCTCTGCATTTCTTTCTACCTCACAATATCTTCTTCATGCACTGGAATGCTCCTCTTCAGATCTTTACTGCAATGGTAGACCTTCCTTGATTCCATCATTAATAACTGTGTTGGATTTTATTTTGAAAATGTCTTCTGTATGTGCTCCCACCTCAGATTTTATTCCAAAACACTTTTAAGGATTGCAAGCCTTGTCCCTACAAATCTTATGACTGGATCTCATGACAACATCCTCTTCAATGTTGTTGATTAATCTTTGTTCTCTTGAAGGTTAGGAGGTTTGCACAAATCAGAAAGCTCAATTACTCAATAACCAGCCCAACTTGCATCCTGACACTTCAGTGGAAAATCTGACTGGTGTGGGCCAAAAGAATCTAACCATGTTACCCAAGGCGTTATGCAAGACTAAATGAAGTTTCATTTTCTTCAGACTATTCAACTCTCTGCATAATTCACATAGTATTTTAATCATCTTTTGAAGAGTCCTTACTTTCTGAAAGGTCAGAAGTAGCCTAAAAATAGTTACTATCATCTGATGGCTGCTTTGCTGGATATGAGCCTTGATTCCCAGTGGACAAGATTTTCACGTCATAAACCCAGAGTTATCCTGGCAGTAATTAGCATCCTTGTGGAAGGGCTGATAGAGAAATGCAAAGCTTCCCTCTGAGCTCTTGGCTTTCAGAAAGTGCTATTTATATGGAGAGCTCTTTGGGGCAGGGACTGTCTCGTGTTATGAATGCTTCATACAACTGAACCTTGAATTGGTTGGGGCCTGAGGCACAAATGTAATTCCAAGAATAGTGTGATTGAATGGCTGTGCAGACTGAGCAACTTTCTCAGTTCTAGACATGACGTCAGAGCAAGATTGAGGTGGAAGTGGGAGAACTTGTACTGTGCAGGGTATCTGCTCTTTGGATGGGAACAGGACTTCATTCTCTGGGCTTATCAATGGGTCTCTGTTAGTGAGTACTCCCAGTTCACTTCAACTTTAAGATCTCTCCGAGCACAGAAATTGCTCTTAAAATCTTGAAACAGTCTATTTCCTTTTTAAAAATACCAATGAGAGAAACCTTTTGCTTGCTTTGATTCTGCAGTGGATGCTGAGGTTGCTGCTGGTTGTTGGTAGTGAGGATACATGCAGTAACAACTGCCAAGCTTTAAGGTCACTGTAATCTCAGGATTAAAACATGAGAAGACACTAAGTGAGCCAGATCTGTTCACTGGAAATGAAGAACTTTTTTCTATACTTCTTTAGACAAAGAGAATAAAATCCAGTCTTACAGAACTCTCTGTTCCTTGATCAAGACATGTAGGAGTCTTGAAATGAAGATAGACCTGGCAGGCAACATTTGAACATTAATCTAAAGAGCTGAATGTCCAGATGTGAACTTGATCCAGAAAAGTGATAAGTATCTTCCTGCTTTAAAGCTGAAGTGGGATTATTTCTAGTGGCCAAGATCTCATTGTTCACCCATTACTAGGCAGAGTAGAGCATTAGTAATGAGGAGCTAAGGTAGCCACAAACTGGAAATGCCTCTAGGGCTCCCACTACCATCCTGCTCAGTCTTCTGCTCAAATGCACCTCAGCATCTTATTCTTTGAAGATTTTTGCTAATGACCTCACAGCCTGGAAGTTGTAATCATGTTTCTGATATTTATTACCTAACCTCATTCTAAAGATGCTATTTCCTTCCCTTCCTCTTCCTTTGCACCCAGCTTCAAAGGGTGGAATAGGAGGTAGGAGTGCAGGTTGTGGTAGGAGGAATTCATGTTTTTAATCCTGGCCAGATGGGAAAATTAATGCCCTGGCTCTGGCAGCTGACCTGTTTGGTTCAGAAACCTGGTCTGAGAGTTGTGCTGCAGACACCCAGTGGGAAAGGCACCTTTCAGCAGGGCAGGCAGCTGTGCCTGCAGGCACTGAGAGACAAAGGCAGAGGCTGAGGCTGCTCACAGCCCTCTGCTCCACCAGCCCAGCTGCACTGGGACTGCCACAGGTCTGCCTGGACCTTGTTTCTGATGGAGGACAACCACATATATATATATATACACTCACACACACACATATATATATATATATAAGAGTTCCTGGAGTCAGGCAGAATTTTCCCATCTGCCACAATTTCTATACATATAAATATATATTAGAAAAATATAAAACTGTATGCAAAAATAGAGTCAGTTTCCTAGCTCTTGTGTCTCTTTTGTATCTTCTTAGCAGAAGGAGGAAAGTGAGATGATCTTGTCTTCCAGTCCAACCAAATACTAAATGAGGACATACAACCAGAATGAGGTTTTTAGCCATAGAGGAGTAGTTTATGCAGTTTGGGCTGTTGCTGTGGGGAGCTGCCAGCACAGCTCTATCAGAGACATCACCAGGCAGCAGGAGTAGCTGTAGGGAGGTAGTTTGACCATATAGGGACAGATACTTGTTACTGACAGTGTGTCTCTAGTACAATGTGTGCATCCTTGAAATAGAAATAAATAAGCTTGTGTCTGGATTTGGAAAAATAACATGTGTGTGTGTTTATGGCAGGAAGTTTGGCCTGGCTCCATCTCCTGCTCACCTACACATGCAGCTTCTTGTAGCTGTTCAGTGTCCCTTATTGCTGTCACAGACTTTATTAGAACCACAGTGTGGACATTTTCTGTACTCTGACTCTGTAAAATGGGTCGTGTTTCAAAATGTATTAGTACCTGTGGGTTAATGAGCCTCCTTTCTCCTTTCCAGCTGCATTCTGCTTTGAAACTCATGCTTTTTAGCACTTTTGAAAAATATCTGCCTACACCTGTCTCTTGGCTCCCCTCCTTTCTCAGGCAGATCACAGTGCTTTAACAGAGCTGAAATAGCAGTACATTGGGCATAAAATTGGGTTTAATGCTGTGTTTGCTTCCATGTTTGGTTGTGACATCTTCTAGTCTGGATGAGACCTCAGTGAGAATGGAGTTTAATAATAAAGTGAAATTACAGAAAGCTAGAGAAGATGCCACTGTAGGTAATTTTTGTGCTGTGCTTTCATCTAGGCAGGACTGAATATAACTCTGATTCCTATTCCTGAGAGCCTGTTTGACATTTCTGTCTCCTGCAGCAGATAGACTGGTCTGTACTCACACATTTGTGCAATAGCTTCTGCTCAGTTGAAAAGGAAAGGAAAGAATAGATAGGAGTCCTTGATATGTATCTAAGCAATAGCTTCCTCTTGAAGGCAAACCTCCCTGGCACAGGTCACTAGTCCACACTCAGTGCTGGGTCTTGTACATGAGCAGCATCTAAAATTCACACAGCTTTTCATATGCCCTGAGCCAGCCAGTTTTCAGTGACATCCATGCCTGCACCTTCTCTTTGATATGCAGAGGTTAACCCTTGTGGGAGCCTCACCTGTGCCAGTGCTGCTGGGCACTGCCAGGGGCAGGTCTGCTGACACCTTCCCAGGGCAGGAAGCCAGCCATGCACTCAGCCTCTTTACTTTCTCCTTGTTGTTACTCTTTTAATTGCCATTAGTGAGGCACAAAAATATTTTTTCTTGAGGTTTTTTTTCATGGAATTTGTCACTGGTTTAGGGTACAGGGAGATGTTTTTTTCTCCCCCTCTGCTCTACTACCATGTATGAATGGTGCATGGATATGTCCCATTTCTCCTGGAACCCTCCAGCTGAAGGGAAATGTCATCACCTCTCTGGGCACTGGCACCAGCTGGTAGAATATGGGCATATTTATCTTCATTTGATGCCACTTTCACCCTGCCCATCCTGTGGTTTTTGCTTGTTTCCTTGAGGAAAAGAGCCATTCCATAGTCTTGGAGGTTCTGCTGTTGTTTGGCAGTATGAAGAGTTAGAAGGGTCTGCACAAGAGGCTGTCAGATGAGTTAAGCTAATGATCCCCTGGTAATGATCCCTGGCAATCTTGACTGGGTTTGGCAGTGGAAGCAATTTAAGGAGTGAACTGCTTATTACAATGACCTTTACTGCATGTGTCTGTACTCAGTAATTGATACAGATTAGCCAGGAGTTAGTGTAGCATTTTATAATGGATTAATCCTGGAAAGCTGAATTATTTCTTTTCTTGGGGGCAGCTCAGAACAAGTGTGTGGTTGCTGCAGCCTTCTGTGTTCTCTGTCCTCTGCAGCATCCCCTTAGACCCACTCCTTGAGGGATCAGTGCACACAGAATCTCCTCTGCAGGAGACATGCACTGTGCAGTAGGAATGGTACCTCTTAGCAGAAAATGCCCTCAAAACAAAGGCATAAACCAGCCTAACTGGGCAAAACAGCTGTGTTGTTTAGAATAAAAGGGGAACTTAATTTCATTTTATTCTCTATTGCACATGTAAGCACAGCAGGACAGGCACACACACATTGTCCAAGGGGCAGAGCAGCTCTCTGTGTAAAACTATTCCATTTATGAGTGCTGGTGTTCCTGGGAGTGCAAGCATGTACCAGCAGAGGGCACGCAGACTTCATTAAATGGGGACACGTGCTAATTAATAAATCACAGAAGCAGGTAGGAGCCTACCTGGATCTGTGTCATTCCCAAAGTGCTCATTCAGCTGTGCAGAAGCTGCCCCTTCCAGCAGACTGGTGTTATCTGAAACAGGCAGGAAGTGAGGGGGCATGGAGCATATGTTTGAAATTACATAATCTGTAGTCAAACTGTGATCATGTTTCATGTTCATGCTTAGTCAGACTGTGGCAGTGATTAGGGTTGACTAAACAGTTACTGCAGCTCCCATTTTTTCCATTGTGTGGCATCTGCTAGCTCTGTTCATCGTTAGAGTCTCGATCCAGGCAAGTGACACGGAGTGTGGATCAGCCACAGTGAACTAGAGAAAATCAGGGAGAGACAGTCAGCAGGTTTTATAATATATTAGCACAGGATTATTGGGAAATGTGAATTTAAAAGGAAGGCTATCTGCATTTTAGAAACTGAATCAAAGCTAAACTGTACAGTAGACTCCTCTGTTCTATCCTGCCTATGCACTTGCAGTACATTCATAATCTTCATAAAGGAGAAAATGAATTGGTGAAATAGGCTGTTTTATGATAATATCCCATATGTTATCAGATTCATGCAGGCAGAATCACACTAATGAAGAGAAATTGCAGTTTGTGTAGGGCTTGCAGGCCTCTCTGAGGCAGATGAGCAGTGGTGAGGGTAAGAGGCAGCACAGTGCCTTGGCAGGCTGCCCGAGAGCTAATCAATGCAGATGGAGTCAAAGGGACTGCCAGCCTGATTCCCACCAGCTCCATCGGAGCAGGGATGACTGTATCCATCAGTGCTCCTTCATAAGACAGCCTTTAAGCTTGTGGTAAGAATGAACTCATCTGGGGAGGCAGAGGCTGAGCAACACTAAAAGCGATGACTCCACATGCAGTGCAGGGGAGAGGTGGGTGTTTAATTTTAGCTGCTGACCTGATTTCATGCTGAATGACAAGTATCTATAGGAATCCTCAAGGGCCAATCAGTTGCTATGCTAGTGAAGCTTTTGGAGAAATGCATTTAATTTTATTCAAGTGATGCCTTTAAGGAAGCAATTATGATTTTAGCTCTCAGAAGTTTGGACTCCTTCAGGTTGATTTCAGCTAGTGCTAAGCTGAACTTCTTTCATGTTTCATGTTACTGAAACTGAAGTCTAACTCAGTTGTTTATTTAGCATAGCACATGCTAATGTTCTGAAATATCTCAATTTTCCTCGGCTGTTCGATCTTTTCCACCAATATGAAAGCAAACTTGGTGCAGAATCAAAACAATTGATGTCCTTTTGCCATTTGCATGCACATCCTGAAGTGAGGCTTAGGAAATAAAGGCACAGCAGAGCCTTAACATCAAGGAACTCCTTTGCAGAGGGTTCTTTGTGCCTTTGTGCTTGAGGAAAGTGTACTTGTGGTGACCCAGGAGAGGGTTTTCATTTTTCAAGAGGAAGACTGGCAAAGATCTCAGTCCACATATCATCAAGTCCCTTGTCATAGAAGATAATAATGAAAAAAATAAGAGAGCTGGGCCCACACATGGGGCAGATGCTTCACTTTTCACTGGTGATAGAATCCTGGCCACTAGGAACATTAGTCACTTGGAGTCCTTCCCTTGGGGTAGTGTGTTTCTGATCAAAAATGAAGGCTGCAGTCAGCCACGAGCTTAGACTCAAAGTGTTCACTATTACTGAATGTTTAAACATTAAGTAGTAGGGCTTTTAATACTGTTAATAACATGGTAGGAGCTCAGTTGTTATGTTCATACCCTGTTCTGCTGCTGTTACTGGCTTTTGTGGGTAGGGTATGGATCCAGGTTTGGTTCATGCCCATCCTTCCACTGTCACATTGATTGATTTGAAAGTTCCTGTTTGAAGATCACTTTGCATTATTCCCTCCCCAGTTTTGACTTCAGTGAAAAATGGCTGGACCCACATGCCAGGCTTTGTGGATGGGATTTGTTTGTTTTCTGTGGCTAGTTGCTGACTGGAACCTCATCTGCATGTTTGTATTGGCTTTTTATTTTCACTTGTCTCTGAATCTGTCCAGTGATTAGTTTGTTGACAGATGGCTTTTCCCTTGAATAAGATACAGTGACTAGATGTTCTGAATGTCCCAGAAGGGCTCTGGCATTTGTCCTCAGGACAATGAAAAACACCCAGGCATTTTCTGCCTTCTCTGAATTTGCCTTTCATTTGTGTATTGTATAGATTCCTGTAAGGATGAGGAAAGAAAAATGTTAAAATGTGGTCATAACAGGCAAAGTGACAGGTCAAAAAAGCCTTTTCCTCAGCATAAGGAAAAGGATTTTCTTGCAGTTTCTGTGTATTGCAGTTCACACTTCCTTGCTTCAGTGAATAGATGTGGGGTTTACCACTTTTTGAGGTAGCACAGCAAAAAGAAGGATAAGTTTGGTTCCCCTTGCCTTGTTCTGACTGAGCTCCCATCCCTTGCACCCATGCAAATGGTGTGAGGTTCTGAGGTTACTCAGTGCAGGCAGTGCAGTGGGAAGACATCAGGGTTTCCACATGGGTATAGTGGGAGCTGTGGGACATTTCCTTGGTGATGTGCAGGGAGAAAAGAACTTAATCCAACTCTGTCTCCAGTTTGGGACTGGAGATGGAGGGTTGGCATCTAAGGGAGTGGAGCCCTCTCCCTGTTGTCTCAGTCCTGAAATGGAACTGCTGAAATGCAACCACTGAAACACCCTGAACCAGGCATCCTGTGATGCTGGGACTGGTCCCTGTTCCAAAAGGAAAAGAATCTCAGAATTATAATACTTTATATAATCTCTTGATCACAGCTTTCATGAAACAAAAGCCTCCCAAGAGCATCCTTCCTTCATCTGAGCAATGCACTTGCTGAACCCCCGTGCTGCTGCAGCTGGGTGCTAGGGACAAGCTCACCCTTTTCCCCACAACAGGGATGTGCAGAAATCCACAAACCCACCCTCTGCTTTTTCTTTTTCCCTGCACCAAATTCTTCAGTTCTGTAGCATGTGAGTCAACTTGTAAAAATGACTCACGAGCTCATTCCAGCCTTCTGAATTGGGAGCCAAATTAAAATACTACTTGCAATGCATATATTGCAGAGAACGAAAAGTGTCTGTTCTGAGTGTCAGGCATTAGCACAGCACATCTGAAGGCCTGTCTTGAGCTAGTCTGATACTTGCCAGCAGGAAACCTGGTGTATAATTAGGATTCAGCTAACAGAAAAAAAAAAAAAAATTGAAAATCAACTCAGGTTAAAAAAAAAATCTAATTAAACTAAAAATTGTATTAATTGTAAATATATAAAAGATTATTAATTTTGAAATGTTGATTATTTATATACATACAGTGCTATTCTTGGATAGAATGGTTTATTTATAAGATGCTGAAAAGGAGCTTCTCCTGTTGCTGGTTTGACTTTTGAGTAGACATTGTCTGGGATTTAACTTGGTGTCGTGTGGGCAGGTGCCCTTAGAACTGCAGGGACAGTTCTTCCCAATCTCCATCTTTGGCCTCCAGGGAGCCTTTACATCAGGGCCAGCCAGTGTTTCTGGCATTGCCACCCACGTACCAAAATCCTCCCTGGGAGCTGATCTCATGCAAGAAGTGGCAGCAGCAGGACCGAGATCAAGTGCACACAGGCCAGACTCAGTGGAGTCAGGCCTGGCTTTCCTGGCACAGCTTCTTTTTGGTGAGTGAGGGCTCAGTCAGGCTGCACACTGACATTGTCCCAGCACCAGCTTTGTATTCTGAATGATGTCCAAAATGAGGCATCACCAATTAGCAGCACCACCTCAGCAATCATGCAGAGGTCTCCACTGACAGCATGGAGGTGAAAAACATCCCCCCAGCTCAGCCAGGGTGATGTGTGTGGTGTGCACACCTTTAACTAACACTTCTTTTTTTTTTTGGCATATTTTTACCTCCAGGATGTTTCTGTGGTTATTGTGGATCTTAGGGCAGGAAGGTGAGAACTGCAGCAAAAGGCAGGGAATCACCCAAGGAAAAGATGTTTCAGGGTTTTCTCTTTCCTTCTTGTTAGCTCCTCAATCCAGCCATGCTCCTGCTTTTCCCTTTTCTGTGTGATTGGGGCAGAGAGTGCTTGTATCCAGCAGCAGCACGTGCCCCAGTTTTCCTCCCTGGTCCCATACCACCACTGTAATAGTTGATGCCCCATTTCCAGGGCAGAGGGTGTGAAATGGGAAGATCTGTAAGCCTGGTGGGGCCATGCTACCAACTTACAGATGAGCCAAAAAAACCCCATATTACATTACTGGCAAAAACAACCACCTTAAATGGGAAGTGTTTCACTAAACAGCTACTCTGGTTTACATTCTTATTGAAAAGAAAACAATATCTAGTCACATGCTGTGGGAATTACACCCACAGGAATATATTTTCCTTCAAATCTAGTAATTGTAAAGATGAAGAGTGAGCTTTGTTCTAGCAAAGTTCATGCACATCAAATGTGCACATATTGTTGTCACTTATCAATATGTAAATAACATATATGAATAATTGCCAGTAGGTGGTAGTCTGTGTTTTTCAGATAAGTTTGTGACTTAGTACTGCAAGTGTTTCATGTTTGAGGTGATTTAGAAAGATCCTGTCATCTTTAATGTATGGTCTCAAACCATCATTGCTTTGAATTTAGTCCCTGGCTTCCCTGATTTGATAGTTTTGTTTCACAAACATCAGCCCATCTCAGAGAGACATATTTTGATTTTCCTTTTTATGCTTATGGACAAACCTAACTGGAAACATTTTAAAAAGTGCCAATTAGTGTGAGCCCGGAGAATTCAAATGCGTGTCTTCATTGGAATGATTGGATTGCTCTCTCGTGTTTCATTTTAGGAGAAAAGCTTTTGATAAATAAATGCATTATTTTAATGATTTATAAATTTAGAATTGCTCTGTCATAGAAGGTGTCTTGAGAATTCCTGAAAGAGCTCAGTGGAAAAGGAGGAATTCAGTTACTGGACATCAGATTCTCTTCAGTGCATCATCTGCTGTGCAGGGAAAGGAAAGAAGTGACCATTTAGAAAAGACAAGGGGTTTTGTTGGAGCCATCGCTTCCTTGGCTCCTGTGTTATTCCTTGCTGAGAGTAATCAGTACAAATTCATTGCTGCTCCCCAATTCATCACACAGGAAGGGATGCCCACGCTCCCCCTGTGAGTGCCTGCCTGGGTTGACACTCATCCTTCCCCAGGTGAAGAGCAGACCACTCCTGCAGCCTGCCTGGTCCCTCTTCCTGCCTTTGCAGAGCTCTGGGAAGGTTTCTTGTTTGGCAGAAGAAGGGGATGCCAGTGGTAAAGATTCTTTCTGTGGTGTTGCCTGCCAGGAAGCAAGGCAGAGGTCGGGAAAGGCGCTATAAATATTTCTGCAGTAACTCAAAGGCAGGGAGTGTTTTGGTTGATTTGTTTTTCCTGGGGTGTGTGAGACTGCTCTCCTCTGTGCAGGTGTCTGATTCATGTGAGGCTTCCTTTTTCTTTCTTTTCCTACTTGTTTCCTGCCTCTGCAATTGTTGCTTGCACTTGCAGCACTTTTACTCAGCCCGGCAGTCCCACGGAATGCAATCAGGTTATTTGTGCAAATGCTTTTCATCATGAATACGGTCTGCAGAGTCAGACCTTTTGCTTCTTCCTTCTGCTTCTAACCTGTCCCTCCCAAGTTTCCTTTCTCATTGTTTTCCCTTTCACTTATGTCTGCCTGCTGTTAGAGCAAGCTAGCAGAGAAGGAAGTGGGGGAGGGCTGTTTCTGCAGGGGTTTCAGTGCAAATAGCTGCATGGCTTATAATTTCTTGAGCAGATTAGGCTGTTCTTGGCATGCACTCAGGCTGAGAGAGAACTGCTTATTGCCAGGTGAAGTATATGTGCTTGTGCCACCAGTGTCCACGAGCTGCACTGGCAGGAATTGCAGTGAAGGTAAGGAATGGATCAGTACTTGGCCCTTGCCAGGAGCAGAATTGGTGATCCCAGAGGAGCTGTGTAGACAGGATCTGTGTCTGAGTCAGGTCAAACAGAGCCCCACTGAGTGCAGGGAGCTGTGGCTGTCCTGCCTGTGGAGGAAGGCTTGGGTATAGTCATGGTCCAACCTCCAAATCAGAAAGCTTCCATCTCTAAATGAGTCCTGGTTCCACTTTATTGCAGCTTGTCTTATATTTTCTTCTCTATGTCATTTGTTTTTTTCTCAAAGGAATACTTATCTCCATTAATGAAGGAAAACACAAAGTGATAGCACTAGGTATTGAGGTGACCACACAAGCTTGCAGGCTGCTTCCAGTCCCAGGTAGCCAATGTCCAACCACTGTAGGACAGAGGTGAAATGTAGTTAACCTGCCCTGTTTGCCTTTCTTTGTTATCTCTTCTTAACCTGCTCCCTTGAGATCTAAGTTGACTGTGTAAAAGCTGGGATAAAATCTGATTTTGTGAAGAAATAATTTTTATTGACTGGAAGTGAATGATATCAAGTAAACCATCCAAAGCTGGAGCCCATCTGGAAAATGCTGAGCTTAATATTTCTGTTCTGCTTTCTGTGGTTACATGGCAACTGCTAGAGGCAAACTCAAGTGAGAGACATGCATACTACCCACATGTGTGTCCTCCCTAATTTATAAATATACCTGTGAGTATACTGATAACAGAAAACAGATTAGTGAGAGTTGGTTTCATGCCTGGAGACTGAGTTTCATGAGAAATGTGGATGGAAGGGAGGAAATCTCAGGGTCAGAAGCTGGTTGCATCCTGTGGAAGGCAAGAAACCACAAACTCGGTAGTAGAGAAGCATTGCAGAAACAAGAAAAGAGATGTTCATTTAGCAATTGAAATCAGACATGCCAGAGACATTTAAACTGTGTTTTCTTTTTATAGAAACAAATAGTCCATCCTGGAGCAACAGGATCTCTGGACTCTGAACGTTTCTATTTCTTCTTATTGGGTGCACTGGTGACAGCAGTGTGTGGTGATAGATCCCAAAACTCCTCTGAGTTTCCATTTGGAATGAAGAGAGGAGAGGAGGGAGGCAGCTTTACCTAAGTGCACACAGTATATAATCTATGAATGAATGCAGAATGAGAGCTAGATGGGACATTGTTCCTGGGATAAGACCAACACATCCATGCCTCAGTACTCTAAAGAGATTCTCCTTCTCAAACTCCATGTAACATGCTCAGGGATGTACCATATCCCAAACTCACCAATTCCCTTGGCTGTGCCTGAACTGCCTTTGTCCTGGTCTAGACAGTCCCAGACTGGGGCCCAGGATTTTCATCTGACTCTCAAAGGGCTTTCCCTCTGGATTCAGGTCTCTCTCTTGAGTTAACCTGGTCTAAAAAAACACAAAAACAAGGACCTTGAGAATTGTTATTTCCCTCTTCCTTTCAACATTTTCTTTCTGCTAGGAAGCAGGAAAAGCAGGATGACACACTTCAGTTCACACTGCCAGAGCTGTGGAGCTGGAGGGTTTTGACAAGGCAGATTTGGTGAGGCTGAACTGGGACTTGTTCCATTGCAACTACAGCTGTGGGGGATATCCTGGCTTTAACACTGATGGTGATGTGCAAGTCAGAATGATGTGGACAAACCTCCAGCTCACTGGCTGGAAAGAAGGAAAAATAGTTCTAGAAATCCCTTCAACTTTCACCCAGGACCTTTGCTTCCTGGTGTAGACAGTGCAAGTTAAAAGAACAATTGAGAGTTTGGGTTCTCTATCTAAAGTACAATTTTGACTGGGAGTTACTACAAGGCAGTAAAAATGGAAGCATGTTATGCTTTTTTCAGAGTCCCTTCTTGATGACTGTCATTTGAGGGATGAGGATGTCGAATTTGCCACGTTGCACAAAGTTATGGCAGCTGTTCCATATTGCTGGATTGGAAATTAAAATGGAGATCTATTTAAATTGTCTGACACTTCCAACAAGCTTGAAAGCAATGCTTCAAAACATAACAGAACTCTAATCTGGGTCCTGAGGGGTAGTCAGTAACATTAAAAGCAAATGTCTTTTTCCAAATGGCCTTTAACTACTTTGTGTCTTTTCCTTTTTGTTGCTAAATTCTGCTTTTCATGGCAACCATTTGATGGAGTGAACAGAATTTCTGAGAATGTCAAAGACCAAATCCTAAGTGAGAACATTTCAGCAGGTCTAGTCTGTTATGATAATAAATATTTTCAGGAATGTTTAAGCTATGCTAACCTTTAAAAAAGAATGGCTCACATTTCTATTTTCTTTCTTCATAAATGTCTGGTGCCTGAAACTTCTTAACAGTTTCTTCATCTCAAGATAAGACTGGGTTTATCTCTACCTGTAAAAGGTAATGCAATCTCTTAGTTTAGGAATTTCTAGAACCTTTGCCTGTCAACACATAATCAAATCTAGCTTTTGTTCCTAGTGTTGCTTTAGCAACACCAATTTTTATATAGACTAGAAAAACTCATAATATAGGAAATTGTTCTTTGAATCATGTGTAATTCCAGACCTGTGCTTCAGAACTCAAAATTATCCAGTTTGATTTGTTGTCACCATAAAATGTTGGTTAAAAGCAATAATGTTTTTATCCAGTAATTCTTAATCCACAGGAAGAATGCATTGTTGACATCTTTGCAATTTTTTGTTGTCCTGAATATGCCAGTTCATCTCACTCATACTGAGCATTAATCACTAAATGTAGCATTGTGATGTGTTCAGGAAATATTTGAGGAGGCTTTATAAAGTGGATTGTGTTGTTCCTTGTGGGTGAAATTCACCTGCCTAGAGCTGAAATAAATAAGTGACAGACTCTTCTGCTCAGGCACCTCCAATTCCACTGCTCTCTGTGTTCTGTTCTGCTTCCCACACATCCTGTAATGATGAAGGTGCTCTGTTCTAAAGCACCATTTGCATTTCCAGGGGAGAACACTGGAAAGCACAACAGACCCTGGAAAGAGCAATGTGCTATTGATTAATCTGTCCTCTGGATGAACCCTGGTAAAAACATGCATTTCCAAAATTCTGAAATAATCTGTGTACAAATAATGGCAGGAGGAGTTCTCTCTGGAATTATATGACTACATAAATAAGCAGTTCTTCAGTGCAGCATGTGGTTTTCTAATTTCCAGTAAAATGGAATGAGTCACACATGACAACAGCATTGCCACTAACCAGTGTGGCATGGCATCTGAAAAAGATAGCACTGGAAGGGTGTGAACTGCAGAGCAGATGATGGGGCTTGAAACATCTTGTTTGCTTTGGCAGAGCAACCAAAATCTTGATGCTTTCCCACAATC
Source organism: Oenanthe melanoleuca (assembly GCF_029582105.1). NCBI lineage: Eukaryota > Metazoa > Chordata > Aves > Passeriformes > Muscicapidae > Oenanthe > Oenanthe melanoleuca. The sequence goes on from NC_079344.1 coordinate 8,878,634, forward strand.
TGCTCCAAGGATATAGGTTTTACTGTGCTGTATCAGATTATTACCCTGGGAATTTGTGTGTCCTGCCTTTGCCAATGGACAGCTCTTGATGCTTCAGATAAAGATAAATGCCCAGACTCCCCACAGGGGAATTCCAAAGTTAGATGGTGTGTCTTCAAGCAGATTACCAGGGGAGGGTTTTTCTCTCTGGTACCAAATCACAAAGGACACATCTACTCAGGCAAAAAAAGGCCCAAGACAGCTCCCAAGTCCAGGCTCACATACCACACATATTATTTATATGTAGGTACATGTGTTGGTATGGGCCTTAGGCTGACTTCACTCCAGAGGGAGAGTCTAGCTATAGTCATGTCTAAGCACAGGCCCAGGATTTTCTTCCTCATGTCTGGAGAGTTTCTGCTTGGCAGCACAGCTGCACAGGGGCAGAGCATCCCTGAGACTGAGAGGAGGTCAAGCAGAATCTCAAAGGATGAAGGCCCAAATTAAAGAGATTAAAAGCAAAGCCCTTCCCTTTGTTTCTCCACCTCTAGAACTGGGCATCAAATCTTCTGGTGTTAATAAATTAGAAACTCAGAAAATTTTCAGTTCAAAAGCAAGATGGAAACGACCTAGCACTTGGTCCCTGTTAGAGGGCATTAAGGTTGTCAACTTTGTAGTCATGAGTGACTTCTGCCTTTTTGAATCTCTTATATTAAAGTGGTGTCAGACACTTTTTCCTTTTAATGTTTCTCTGAAGGAATTATTTTTAAAGGCGGGGTGGGAGGAGGGTGCAAGTAATTATTTTCCTTCTCCTGACATATCCACAAACACAGCCATATTTAGGCAGAGGTAATGGTGATGTTCTAGGTGCCCAACATTGCATTTTCATTGATTTATGTTGTTTCCTCCCTGTCAGTATGGTCCACACTATAAGGGCTCAGGGAGTAGAGTAGTTCAAGCTGCAGTTTAATTCCCTGTAGATGGAGATTTGCTGTGACAGGAATGCCTGCTGTCCTGGCAGTCTCTCACATCTGCTGGAGGCAAAAGAGTATGTCAGACAATAACTCGGCCAGCAGATGTGGTTCTGTAGGGACAGTAGTGTCTGTGGTACGAAAATTCCCTCCCAAAATCCAGATCTGTGGGGACAGTAAGAGTCTGTGTCAGTGACAACTTTATAGCATCTGCTGGGACAGTAATGCCTGTGATACGTAAATGCATCTCTGCATCTGCTGGGTCAGCCAGAGAGAGATGTATTGTACATATCCAGTTCTACATGTGAAAATCTCCTTCTCTTTAGTTCGGGGGATTTGTTTGATTCCCTTTCCCACAGAGTTAATAAGAACGATTTTATGTAAGAAGAGCTGAAGGTATTTGTGAGTCTTTTGCACGTAGGACAGACATTGCCACATTTCAGCTGCCAAGAAATACTGCTACATTTTCTCCAGCCATGGTATTAATCATTAATGGCTTTGTTCTCAATGAACAGCCTGAGTATCTTCAATGATGCTCTTGTGAGTGCTAATGCTTTGTGGCTGCAGTGAGAGCATCACATGAGAAATGTGTTTGTTCAGAGAGGAGGAGATGCACCACAAACACAGCATTCTGACCCAGACCAGATTTCAAATATTCCTAAGTACAGGTGTGCAGTGATAAAGATTTTTAATTTGGCCTCATCTCTAGGTTAAGCACTGCACTCACATTAAAAAGGATTGCACTGGGGGCAGTCAGGCTTCCAGCAGCAGCTACTCCATTCAGATGTCAGGGTATTTTGCTACAACAAAGGCTGATGTTGACATTTTTTCTTGGATAGAGACAGATGCAAGAGCTTCTGCCTCAAGGTTATCCATTATACTGTATATTAACTAGATGTTTTAACATGGGGCTTCCTGCAGAGACAGCAGTGAATGATGATTAATACTTATCAATTAAAATCTAATCTTTTCCCATGTGTATTTATATGCTGAACTCCAACCTACAAGGCAATTCTGTGACAGGAATTAGATATTCTTTTGTTGGAGAGCACTGGAATTATGGTCAGGGATGTATTATTCACTCGTTTATTATGAGTACTTCGTTTGTGCCTGGTTTTTGCCTAGGCATTGTATATGAACATAGTCTCTGTGAAAAGGAGTTTATAAACAATTACCATTAAAGGGACAATTATTTTCTCTTTCTTCATGTAGCAGCTCTGAGTAGGAGGTGGGGGATGCAGGAGAGAGGAAGCAAAGGTTGTACATGTTTTATGACAGTAATTATAATTAACTATTTGAGAGATTAAAGTTATATTAAATTTTAATTATAATTTACTATTTCAGAGATTAAAACTGATTAAAAAAGACTCAAGGTTATGAGATACCTCACAGATCTATGAGTTATCTAGCTCAGTCTAAACATACAGATATAAATCTTTTTTTTTTTTTTTTTTTTTCTCTTTTGAATCCAGCCCCAGCTGAGCAGACACAGGTGCAGGAGTGCAGGGCTGTGTGGCAGAGGCAGAGCTGGCCCACGGGCTGTGGAAACAAAGAGCTCCACTCCTGCAGCCAGGAGCAGGGAGCACTGCACTGAGAGACAGCCAGAGGAGGAGACGGGAAGGATGAACTCCAAACACGTGGTGTGAGAGCAAAGGAGAGGCAGGAGGGATTTTCATTTTAAAACCTGTTTGTTAAACACCACTTAATTCAGATACACTGTGCCATAACCAGGCTCACGAGCGAGAGTCAGGGTGGAACAATAACTGAAGGAGCCACTCACAACCCTGGTGGAGAGACTTAAAGTGGGCAGGTGATCTGGCTGGTTAGCTCTGATTTATTACAAAGGCATCTTTATGCTTTTTGAATTGCCTTCCATCACTCATGTTAAACAAAACTGCATTCTTATGAGGCAGTTCATCCCCTCCATGCATGCACACACTCATTGCTCATGTCACACTACCAGCAAAGGCATATGAAGGAAGTGCAGTTATGTGATGCCTATTACAAAAATCTTTTTTGTTTTATTATACTGGAAACAAGCACTTCAGTAAAGCTGCTAGGAACTGGTTCGGGTTTATGGTACTGTATCAACATTTTCAGGCTGATGGTGACTGTTCCTGGAGACTTTTTCTGGTTTGCAGCAAAATTGCTTTTCACTTGTCCCAGAAGACCTTTGTTTTTAAAAATATATTTTGCAAATGAATTCTGTAAGAGGGAGAGGCGTGGAATTATGGGGATGAAAGTGCATGTGGAAACATCATCTTCCCGCTTTGTATTTTTTGATGTGACATTCTTCATCACAAAGGAAAGAGGCACTTCTGCAGCTTCCCTACCCCTGAGCCTGCTCCCAGCTCAGAGAGGCATCACAAAGCCACTCACTGCTCAATCTCCATTTTATTTCTTGTCGTTTATTAACACAACCATACTGTTTTGAGAGCTCGGCCCATCCCTTAGTAAAAACATTCAAAGAGGCTGGAACAACTGGGGAAAACATGATAAACATTTTCAGCTGAAATTGGTCAGATTATGGATGGGTTGTTTATAAACATTTTTTCAAGAGGTGGAGCTAACATCATTGAAAGATGATAAATTCTGACACGGTGCTCTGAGATTTCACTGCCACCAAATGTAGGTTAATATGGGATTCAATAGGAAATCTGGGCTGTGTATTGCTGCATATTACAGGAAACGAAGGAACTTGTCATTTGTCTGCAGATTGCTAATTGCAGTTTATTGACATGCAAAAGGTTAATTTGGGTATGTTATCACAGTAATCACATGCATAGCCTCAGAGTAAACCATACCCCTACACTTACTGATGAGCTGGCCTGTGGGATTTGGGACATTATTTTGTGATGTTACAGGAAATAAGGATTTTGAGTAAATGCTGTAACAGTGGACAGCAGTGTCCTTAGGTGTAAAAACCAGAACAGAGCAGTTACAAGTCTCTGGTATGAAATACTTTCCCTTAACCCTTAATAATTTAATTATTCCCTGACATGCATATAATTTATTCTTTGTGATAATCGAAAACAGAAGACTCATCTATTCTAAATGAAAATTATATCCTATTCTTATTATTGTTAATGCTTTGTATTTAGAGGAGTATTCAAAGGTCTGAGATGAATTCATGACCTCCTCATGCTAGGTGCTGTATATATACACACAGTAAGCTCACTGCCCCAAAGACCTTACACTTTAATTAAATAAAGGTTGGAGGAAGGAAGTTTTATTACTTCTGTCACAAATGGGAAATGATAACAGAGAGAAACTAAAAGGACTGAGAATTACACTCCTCCTGCAATGAGTCCTGTATTTGCCTGTAATATATCCTCCCTTCCTGCTTTTGTTAAGTTGCTGTAAATTGCTAGGTAGATGGCTGGTCTCTCCCCCAGAGATGGAGTTTAATTCTGTGCATGTTTCAAGGTTTTATGGAACGAAAGGCGTTCTGTAGATAGATAACACTTTAATTTAGACCTGATTAAGTTATTCTGAAGCAATACTTTTGTGGAGGGAGTAGATGTGTACAAATCTGGTGCAGGTTGCTTGTTGCCATATGAACATACTCCTGCTTAGCTGCTGTGCTCCCTGGGGGCTGTGCTGGTGCTGCATGGGGGTTTTAAGGTACACCAGTATAACTTTTTAATTGTTATTATTCCCTGTAGTTCACTCTTAAATGTCTTCCAAAACAGTAAAAAAGTAATAGTGCTTGAGATGTTGGAGCATTCCACAGGATTCATGGGGCTCTTGGAACACCAGTGCAGGCTTAGTCTCCCAGAAATGCATCTTCTTCTCCCCCTGATCCCTGGAAGTATCACGCTCATTCTGAAATGCATTTTAAGCATTTTTCGTTAGAGCTCCTAGCTTAACATTAAAAATAAAGCCAGCTCAGCCTGAAATCTTGCTTTGGGAAATTTTTTTCTATAGAGGAACATAAACCTAAAGACAATTTGTTTCACTTTTCCTCCTTGTTCAGTGCAGAACAGTGATCGGTTTAAGCAAATGGGGTAGGAAGGGTAAAGGAAAAAAATGGATAAGTCAGGCAAAGAAACAAAACTAAGAATAGGTAAAATCCAAGCACAACCCAATCACTTTCCTCATATCTTTGCATTTCAATATTTATGGCTCTCACTGTGGGACTCCAACAACATTAATTCTCTACACTGGTGTGGTTTTCCCTCATCTCATCTGTCCTGTCCTGCCCCTGTCTGGTAAATGGGTACAGTAATGTTCTGTCTCACAGATTTTAGCCTCCTTGAATTAAAAAGAATGCAAAGAAGCAGACTTTAAAAAAATATATTATTTTATTTAATAACAAAGAGTATTATTTTCTTGTTGTAAGTCCTATCCTTGAGCACTTACAAGTAACCTCTTGTTTACCCTATGGAAACCAGCACTGCTGCCTATGGAAGCAAATCTGTAGAATAAGTAATCTTTTAAATACAAAACTTCAGTTTCCTTAGTTGATGGGACAAGCTCAGCACTTAGGAAAGCACATCACCAGTGTGTACCTTTGCTAGAAAACAATCCACTGGAGCTTTGTTATACAACATTCAAACATCCTGATGAAGTGACAGTAATTTGCAATAAACACGGCATGTAAACAATTACCTGTGACTTGTTACACTTGTTTGTACAAGCAGCTGGCTAAACAGATCTGGGTGCACTTGTAAACGTCTGTCCCTGTCACACCTGATACTGGGAAACAATTGCTTATAATATGATCACTCTGAAAAAGTCAGTGTTTTGTACATGACAGCTGGCAGGGACTGTCTGGATGCTTATAGACACAGGGAAAAGAGCCAGAGAAATCAAATGTGAGGTGGTGTTTTTGTGACAACGGAGAGGACACTTTCAGGTCTAACCCTCCCATGAAGGGAGGTCTTTGTGACTGAGGACTTGACTAATAAACACTTTCACTGCTTGAAGGGTCGTGTGGTGGTAGAGGCGAAAGAAAGTAATTTGGTCATACAAGGTCCAAGGTCTAGTGGTTCAGCAAGAGGGGTGTAAGATGCTGGTGACACTGTGCGGGAGCAGCTGTGCGGGAGGCGCGCCCACCCTTCGGGCTCTTGATGAGCGGGGAGCGGGGGCCGGGACAGGGCCGCGCTGGGGTCAGGCCGACACCCGCACCGGGCCGGAGGGAGCGGGCAGAGGGCCGGAGGGGGCACAGGCCCAGAGGGGCCGGGCAGAGCGGGCCCAGGCCCGGACGGGGCACAGGGCCGGAGGGGGCCGGGCAGAGCGGGCTGAGGGGCCGGGCAGAGCGGTCACAGGGCCGGAGGGGGCCGGGCAGAGCGGGCTGAGGGGCCGGGCAGAGCGGGCACAGGCCCAGAGGGGCCGGGCAGAGCGGGCTGAGGGGCCGGGCAGAGCGGGCTGAGGGCCGGTCCCGCCCCGCCCCGGCCCGGCCGCGGCCCCGCGCGGGCGCAGTGCGCGCCCCGCGGAGGGCGGGAGGCGGCGGGGAAGGAGGGCGGGGCGCGCAGGCGCGGGGCGCGCGCCGGGCGGGGCCGCGCGGGAGCCGGCGGGGGGTTCCGCGCGCCCGCGGCCGCCGCCCGCGGGGCCGGTGAAGGGGCGGCGGCGCTGCCGGCGCGGGGCCGGGGCCGGGGCCGGGGCCGGTGCGGGGGCGGTGCCGGGGGCTCCGCGGCGCTGCCGCTGCCGAGCCCGGCGGCGCACAAGGGGCGCCACCCCCACACCCTAACCACCACCCCCCCGCTCCCCGCCGCAAAAACGCACCCCAAGCGCAGCCCCCTCCGCCGGCGCTCAGGTGGGGCTGGCGGCGCGCGCTCGGGGGCGCGGGGCGGGGGGAGCGCGGCGGCGGCGGCGGGCCGGGGCCCGGCATTGTTCGGCAGCCGACAACAAAGAGCGGGGCCGGGCCGGGCCGGGCCGGGCCGGGGGGGCAGCGCCGGCCCCTCCGCGCCGCCCCGGCCAATCGCGGCGCGCGGCGGCGGCGCGCGGTGACAGCGAGCGGCGCTTACGCTGCGGCGCCCGGCGCGGCCCCCGCTCCCCGCCCCGCGCCCGCCCGCCTCTCCAGAGCCGTCTGGCTGCAGCAGAGCCTCAGACAGAGGAGGGGAGAGGAGGAAAAAAAAAAACGCTGAGTGAGTGGAGTGGAGCCTGGGAGGGGCTCCTTAAAGAAACGCTGCCGCCGCTTGGCATTGTGGCCGGCGAGGAACTCGAGGGGGGGAAGCCATCGGAGCTCCTCTCGCTTATCCTCTTCCCACCCCCCCCACCCCACCCCCAGCCGACAAAAAAAAAAAAAGGAAAAAAAAAAAAAAAACCGACCGAAAAAAACCTCGGGGGGGGAGTCGTGGGGGGGGTCCTGAGAACATCTTATAAACCGGATTGCACTGAGAGGAGGAAAAAAAAAAAGCAAAAAAGATACAAAATATACAAGCAAAAGGCAACAATTCCCCGGTCTGCAGCAGTCGCCCACCCTCCCTTTCCTTCTCTCCTGCTGGCCATCTGCCTTGGGTTCTCCTTTGTGTCTGATCTCTTACTACTGAGCCGAGCGCAGGCGGAGGGTGCACCACACACAGGGACTATGCCCAGCTCGCTTTTTGCAGACATGGAGAGGAACGGGAGCGGCGGCGGCGGCGGCGGTGGTGGTGGTGGTGGCGGGGGAGAGACCCTGGATGACCAAAGAGCCCTTCAGATCGCCCTGGATCAGCTCTCCCTGCTGGGGCTGGACAACGACGAGACGGGCTCCATTTACGACAACGAGCCTCGGAAAAAGAGCGTGAACATGACTGAATGCGTGCCGGTGCCCAGCTCGGAACATGTCGCTGAGATAGTGGGGAGACAAGGTGGGTGCCTGCATGCGAGGGGGTGTGGGGGCGCGGGTCTCCCCTCCGCGCTGCCGGGCGGGCGGCTCAGATGCGACACTGGCCATTCCCAGCAACGCTGCAGCCGTGCGGTGGTGGCCAGTGCCGGCTTCCCCCAGACAAAGAAAGTGCAGCAGCAGCCGTGATGTTTCCGAGGAGTGTTATGCATCAGTTTTGAGATGCACTTTCAGCTGCCGGGTTAGGGGAAAAAATCACGAAAATAATAAAAATCTGTCCTTTCCTCCGGCTGCAAAAGTTAAGATTTGCAAGAGGAAACGGGAGGAAAATGGGAGCCTCGGTGATTTCTTGCGGGCCCCCCCCCCCCCCCCCCCCCACCACCCCAAAGTTAGAAATCGTGGATTATTTTTAAGGAAGAGAAATGGAGTGGAGAAGTGGAACAATGGGGTTGGAATAAAGCATCCGCAGTGGGGAATATGGCTCATTCGGTACAGCCTCTGCTCCTCACCTTAAGAACTGATTTTATTTTTCCAAAAGGAAAAAGGAAAGTGCTGAGCAGGAATGTGGACTGGCGGGTGTGTTGATTTGTGAGGGCTGCTTGCATTTTATTTTATTTTTCTTCTGGCGGTGCAGTTTTCTTGCACGCTTTTTTTTTTTTTTTTTTTTTTTTTTTTTTTTTTTTTTGGTGGCTCCATTTTTATTTTTTTTTCCCCCTGTGTTGCCGACCCTGTGAACTGCAGGTTGGTAGTTTTGGAGCAGTTTGCATGGCAGATGTGTCGGTGGCCACTTGCGATGCCTTTGGGCGTGTGCCAGGGCTGTGGGCTGACATTACTTTACACCGTGACCGAGGCTCCCGGACGAGATGCCAGCGATCACCTGGGGTTGGGGGCAATGTGTTTCGGGTGGGTGTGTTGTTTTTTTTTTCCCCCCTCCCTAGCTGCACCCAAACAATGGGTTGTAACCGGTTCTCCCCCACCACCTCCCCTTCCTCCCCTCCCCTTCGCCCTCCATCTCCCGCATCTCGTTCCCAGGTTGTAAAATCAAAGCTCTGCGGGCAAAGACCAACACCTACATCAAGACCCCGGTTCGCGGGGAGGAGCCGCTCTTTGTTGTGACGGGCAGAAAGGAAGATGTGGCCATGGCCCGCAGGGAGATCATCTCTGCGGCCGAGCACTTCTCCATGATCCGAGCCTCGCGGAACAAGAACACAGCCCTGAACGGCACCGTTCCCGGCCCCCCGAACCTGCCCGGCCAAACCACCATCCAGGTGCGGGTGCCTTATCGCGTGGTGGGCTTGGTCGTGGGGCCCAAGGGGGCCACCATCAAGCGCATCCAGCAGCAGACGCACACGTACATCGTGACTCCGAGCCGGGACAAGGAGCCGGTCTTTGAGGTGACGGGCATGCCGGAGAACGTGGACCGGGCCCGGGAGGAGATCGAGGCGCACATCGCCATGCGCACCGGCGGCATCATCGAGCTGACGGACGAGAACGACTTCCACGCCAACGGCACGGACGTGGGCTTCGAGCTGAACGGCACGGGCAGCCTCTGGAGCAAGCCCACGCCGCCCAGCATCACTCCCACCCCGGGCCGCAAGCCCTTCTGCAACTACCGCAACGACAGCTCCAGCTCGCTGGGCAGCGCCTCCACCGACTCCTACTTCGGGGGCGGCACCGGGGGGGGCGGCAGCGCCCGCCTGGCCGACTACAGCCCCCCGAGCCCGGCGCTGAGCTTCTCGCACAACGGCAACAACAACAACAACAGCGCCAACGGCTACGTGTACGGCGGGGGCGGCGGCGACGTCCTCTCCTCCCCGGACTGCTGCTCCGAGCTGCCCTTCGACTCGCCGCCCGGCTTCGACCTGGCGCCCGCCCCGCCGCCCGGGGCCGCCCTCCTCTGGCCGCAGTTCGAGCGCGGCCCCGCCGCGCCGCCCTCGCCCGCGCCCTCGCCCGCCGCCGCCGCCGCCTTCCCGGGCGCCGCGCCCGCCAATGCCAACCTGGCGCTGCTGGTGAGCGGCCCCCGGCGCGGCGCCGCCCCGCCCCCGGCGCGGCTCTCCCCGCCCCTGCACGGCAGCGCGGCCGGCACCGAGCACCCGCTGGCGCGGCGGGTGCGCAGCGACCCCGGCGGGCGGCTGCTGGCCGCCTCCTACCCGCTCTACGCCAACGGGCTTGGCGCCCACCTGCCCGGGCTGCCCTCCGACTCCTCCGCCTCGTCCTCCTCCTCGTCCAGCTCCTCGTCCAGCTCCTCCTGCTCCTCCTCCGGCGTGCGGCGGAAGGGCAGCCGCGACTGCTCGGTGTGCTTCGAGAGCGAGGTGATCGCGGCGCTGGTGCCCTGCGGCCACAACCTCTTCTGCATGGAGTGCGCCAACCGCATCTGCGAGAAGACGGAGCCGCAGTGCCCCGTGTGCCACAGCGCCGTCACCCAGGCCATCCGCATCTTCTCCTGAGCGCCGCGGGCGGGGGCGCGGCGGGGCCGGGGGCGCCCGCAGAGCGTGCGGGCTGCGGCCAGCGGGGGCTGGGGGGTGGTGCGACAGCGGGTGCATGCTATAAATAATAACGGGCGACTCCATTCTAGTGCTAGGCTAGTTTTTACACTGTACTTTAATACGAAGCTTCCAAAACTCCCCTTTTTTTATAAACAAACAAGCAAACGGGAAAAAAAAAAGAAAAAAAAACAGAAAAAAAAATTGAAAGTAGAAGATGCTTATGATGATGACAATGGTGTGTGGACTGTTAGTAAAACGTGCTGGTAGTTCTAGGATGCTTATTACAAAATAATTAAATCTATGGGTGGATACTTTTCTGAATGTTCTTGAAAGGGCAAGAAGTTCCTGTGAAAAACCATGATACTGCAGCTTTATCAGACTTTAAAAAAAGAAAAAAAAAAGAAAAAAAAAACCAACAAACTGTAACATATCTCTTATATATATTAAAAACGTTTAAAGGTTTTAAAGATAAATTGCATTAATACAGATTGAAGTATTTTATTCTTTTTTGACTTGAAAAATTATATTTCATATTGCAAAGATGTTTACAAGTATTTTAATTTAAGTTCAGTGAACTTTTTGTAGCTGGGTTAAATCTTTTTTATTTTAGTATGGCCTTATGGCAAAGAACACTGTATTATTTTAATATCACACAATTGTGAACGGAATTACAAACCATAAAATGTGTAATGCTTTGAACAGTATTCTGTTGGGATGGAGATTTTATAGGTTCAGAAAAAAATCTTTTAAATCTGCTTCACCCAGCATATTTTCTATTCAGTGATATAAAGCATATTTTATTCTATATTATTACAAAAATGGAAATGTATAAACATATGTCAAAAGGAACTGTTGAAGCTTTCTAACATTTGTATAAATAGAATTCAGTGGAAATTACAAAAATTCTGTTGCACCACTATAGTTTTAGTATTTCTATTTTAATACATTTGTTTACCACTTGTTTATGTATATGTAGGTGACGTTACTTGAGCTTAAATGTACTTTACTGAGCAAAGTTTAAAAACAAAGTATATTTTATTTTATGATAAAGGGCCTTTAACCTCATGGTCAAATACTAATATTATATTTGCTGAGACAAGATTTGAAATTGTATCAAGAGTTTTATTTTTCTGACATTTAAAGTTCTACATAATAAAAGTAAAACTTAAGTAATGGTGCTACTTCATGTTTTTTTAAGTATTTCTATATAAATAAAATAAAATATTACAGAAAAAAAAAAAAAAATACTGTGTGGTGATTTGATTTCATGTGCTGAGAGTTTTTTTTCTGGAATTTTTGTTTCCTGCTTGTGTCAGTTAAACATGTTGGGAGTTAAAACTGTGTCATGCTAAGGTTGCTGGAACTCATTCATGCTTCCAGAATAATCCTGCCAGTTATCATACCTTAACATATTTTTAAGGAAAAAAAAAATTTGGTTTTTACTATGTGTTATATTGCTGGGGTTTGCCACAGCACAAAATAATAATTTTTTTTCATAATTTTTAGTAACGGAAAGTACTTGGGTTTGTGTGAATTGTTACTTTTGGCAGACAAATCACAGGAAGTAAAGGAGCTGAAGGAGGGAGCGGGGGCTCCTTTGTTGCCATGTGTTGGTGGAGCACATGGGACCTCAGCGCCGCATCCCAGACTTGCTGCTCCTGGGCAGAACAAGGCGGCAGGAGCCTCCCCGAGTGCTTGACAGTGCTTCTTGGTACTTGGCAGCGTGGCTGGAGTACTTGGCGTTGACAAGCTGATTTGAATAGAGAACTGCTTGCCGTGCGCAGCTGGCTTGGCTTTGCTGGTGCCCGCAGTGGCGCTGGGGCAGGGGAGGCTCAGCCGAGCCCACGGACACACGGGCAAACCCATGGGCAGGACTTGTGCAGCCCATGGAGCCATGATGCGTGTTGGAGCAGATTGCAGAACTGCTGCACATCACTAAATGCTTCTCTCTGCCCTTTGCAGTGGGTGAGGGAAAACAACAAAGGAAACGCAGAGTGTGTAGCGTATTTCCTATGCTTTACTTTGTGCTTAGCAGGGTATGGGCAGAGCTGCTCTGCTCCAATCTCCTTTATGGACTCCAGAGCTGCTGGTTGGGTGGGGAGGGGGAGGAGGGAGGATGCGGCAGGGGATGATGGGATCTCTTTGTTTGATTTGATTTGATTTTTGCTTCTTGCATTGAACTGTGGTTGTGGTATCATCTGATTTATAGAGTTAAAATCCCTCACTGAGTGTTGCATCTGTCTCAGAAATCTTGAAGGTTTAGATGGGGGGGAAAAACCCCATCCCAAGGCCATGGAAAAGAATCCAGAGAGTAGCAGAGAAGATGCTTTTAAATACAGAAGTGGTACAGACACTGAAAAAACCCTTGGCAAAATCAGTTACTTTAGAGAGATCAGGAAGTTTAAGTCCATGTGTATATTTTCTTGATGATGGGTGTTTAGGAAATGCTCTCAAGATGCGTCAATCAATTTCTCATGTCTGTATAAACATCCTGTGCGAGTTTTCAGGGAAAAGTTGTGAAAATGGCTATAAATAAAAAAGTGAATTTGATCACTTTGCTTGGTTTTCAAGCTTAGTAAAACCGAAAAGTGAGTAAGATGAAAAAAAAGTGAAAACTAAACTCTCCTTTTCTGCCCTGTGATGTACAATCCCGTGTGTGTCCCTGGTGTTGGCAATGGTTATGGATGGCTGTGAGCAGCCTCTGGAGAGCAGCCCCTGGCCAGCAGCTCAGGGAATGCCCTGGCCTGAGCTGCTGAGCCTTCACTAAATCCAACAGGCCTTGCTGTCCATGGTCATTTTGCAGGACTTACTATTTCTTTACCAGGCTGTGGCAGAAGCAAAGGCAATCCCCTCTTGGTCCATGGCTCTGGCTGCCTTTTGAGCCTCTGCATGCTTCACATGCTCCATGTGCGTGTTATCTCAAGATGGAAAGATGGGCTGTAGTGCCTTAAAGACTCGTGGATTTCACTCTTTGGGAATTATTTTGCCTGCAGAAGGACCAGTCTGGATTACACTCTTGCTTTGCCATCCAATGAGTGTCTTTTGCCCAGCCTTCCAAACGTGATGCCCCGTGGTGGTGGCAGAGCAGGGGGCTCAGCAGCACTCACCCCCAGGCACCTCCACTGCCTGGACCCTGCACTGCTGGCAGAGCTGGTGCATCCCCCTCTCTCTGTTGGGTGTATGCAGGGTGTACTGGCACATTGTTCTGGGTCTCATTGCTTGCTGGGTTGCCCTGATGTGCCCTGAGCCCAGATCTGCTCCCAGTGTGGATGTAAATCCCCGTCCTTGGCCAGCAGAGACGAGTGCACCAGAGCAGGGACAGTGTGGGGAGGAACGTGCAGGCTGCCCATGTGCTCTGCCCCCCAGATTTATGCTGTAGGTCAGTCCCTCAGACTGCAGAGGCCATAAATCAGAGCAGAACTTGTCCCAGGGTCGGGTGCCATATGGTGTGCAGGAGCAGGAGAGGAAGAGGGATGCCCACGCCAAAGGCGAATGAAGCCTGTGCTGGGGGCCAGAATATTTCAAAGGCTGAGAGAGGGGCAAAGTTCAGTTTCTAATTGAGTGCTTTGAAATATATAGATGTATGTGGTCAATGTTTATGTTCCAGAACAAAGCCCACTTTGTTTGCCCAGGGTTTGCGTGTCGGTGCTGGGAGCTGCTCCTGGGGGTGCCCAGCTCAGAGCCCCTCGCTGCTCTGGGTGCCCCTGGCACGTGCCACCAGCCTGGCCCTGCTGGCCCAGCCCCTGCTTGGGGCCACTGCTGAGGAACTGCACATGTGGGGGAGTTTCCTGCCTTTCCCAACACATTTGTATGGTTCCCAGCACATGTACACATCATTATCTCAAACCGGGGTACATTTACATATGTAAGAATTATTATATACAAAGCCCTAAACTTAATTATTCCTCTGTCCATATCTTGCTCTTCACAGAATTTGCATAACAATCAGACATCAAAGCCAGAACCCTTTACTGGAAGAAAGGTCTTTCCACTATATTATTTTAATAAAATAAATTATAATGATCAATTAAATCGAAATTTACTCTCTAGATTTTTTCCTGTGAATCTATTGAAACGAGAGTTAAAAGCAAACTTTAAATTTAGTAATAAGAATCTAACATAGTAAGGTATTTAAATTAAATTGCTTTTTGTTTGATATTTCTCGCTCCTTGCTGCCAACCCCCTCACCCATCTTTGTTCTCCATTCCCCTTGTCTTGCCATTCTGGAAGTTGAAATGATGCTTTTCTGTCACTGAAGTGGATGTGGATTCTGCTGCTGGAAGAGCACACTGGTGACTATTGTGTTTAATTGATCTAGAAATAGCAAAAAATAATTATTCACCCTGCCTTTGCTTATTTGTGTTTCCTGTAACTCGAGTTGGCCCTCAAGTAGAGATGATTTAATTAGAGAACAAAGACTATTTTAAATCTAAGACAGGCAAGGGAGGCTTCAGTCTGTAAAACCATCTGCATTTCTGGTTTACCTGTTTATGACAGTCTACCTGGCAAGTGCCAAAGGGCCTGAGTTTGCAGGTGAATGCACCCTCAGTCCAGAGGTGAGTGATGTGGGAAGACTCTCCTAACCTTGTGTTCTCTTGCTTCATACTCAGGAAATATACAGCTATATATAAATGTGATCATAAATCCAGTATGTTGTTGTGTACACAACTGATTGCATAGAATCATCCAGAGAAATCACAAATTAGAAAGTCTTTCCCTTTTTAGTGCATCAGTGTTAACAGAAACTTCCTGTAATTATGGAAAAACTTTTATTGCAGTTTTATTACTTAATATTAAGATTTTTAATGAATCTTTCACAGTTGGATATATAAAATAATTATATCTCATCTAAGTTTTAACTTTGATTAAAAAGCAAAAAGCTTATTCTTAGTGAGATAGGTTCTATCATGATGTGCTTCTACTGTGGTGAAGCTGTACCAAAACTATCCAGGCACTTGGTGCATGGATTATTCTTTAGTGTTATCTGTGCAGATAAAGCATGTGCAGCTCTGACTGTGCCCCAGGTATATACACACATACATGTACAGTACTGGGAGCACCACAGAGCCCTGATATTTTAAGATTTGTGTATTTTGGGAAAAAGCATATATCATGAGAACTTGGATTTGGGGCATTAAAGAATGAGGCTGTGGCTACAGAAACCATGAGTATCTGCCCTGGGTTGCATTTTTCTGAGTTTGGGGCTCCATGAAATAGTAGGATGTAGTTCTCCTCATAAAGTAAACTGGGAAGGAGGGTTTGTTTGCATATATACAGGGCACACAGGTAGCATTTCTCCCTAAGGTGGGTTTGTTGGTTCTTTTTATTTGGGAGTTTTTTTGCCCTGTCTTTTTTAACAGCTTATAGTTCTCTACTGCTAGGATGATTATTGCTTAAGAAAACCAGTCAGTTAAATACTTTTGTATTAAGTGCATCTTATACCTCTGCCATGACAAACGGGATTGATTAGCTGTCTTGAGAAATTTATAACCTTTGATAAGATTGCACCAAGAGAAGTACTTTGTTAGTTTTCAGTGGAGAATGGAAAGAGATTTTTGATGTTCCTCATTACTGCTTTTCCACTTGTGATGGAGATAAAATACAGTAAAGTGCTTTTTCCTCTTATGTACAAGGGCTCTTCTGCCTTTCATACCTGGCAGAATTGTGTGGCCCACTTTGTATTATCATGAATGGCAATTGCCTTGTAAATGTGATGGCCATGAATGGGTGAACAGTCTGTCATCTCTTATTTTGTCCTTTGTCTTTATGCTTTATTCACTTTTACCCTCTACAAAAGAGCTTTAATTTAGACCTGAGACAACAGTAGCAGTGCTCCAGTTCATTATAGATCTAGTGGCAGTTTTATTTCATTTTGATGGTCTTTATATTTTGATGGGTGTACTAAACAGTAGAAGCCATTTTAATCAAAAGAAAATTTCAATGAGAGCATGACCTGTAAACAGTGTTTTGTAAGAGTCACAAAAGTTTCTGTTACACATTTGGAAATTATTTCCGTGATTTAACAGCAAAGGGCAAGTAAATCACCTCCCTCTAAGAGTTAGAAAAAGGAGTGCTTTTCAGGATCTTTAGTTCTGTTAACTGACTCATTGTATCATCTCAGCTAATTAATTTCACCTTTTCTGTGCTTCAGGATCTCCATCTGTGAATGAACTAATGACACCTACTTACAGGCTGTATTGTGAAGATTAATGAATTGACATTATTGAAGCATCCTGAGGTGGAAGTCCTGATGTAAGTACAGAATACTATTACTGATGCTTCCTAATTAATCAGTTCACAATATGCAGCATGTGGAATCATACTGGTTTAGAGCAAACAAACACTGGATTGTGTTTGCATTCCGTGGGTGGATTTTCCCCCAGATTTCTGGTTCTACATGTTATTTGAACCATCTTTTGTGGTGGGGGTAAGAATCTCCCATCCTCCCGTGGCACTTAGGGGTGAGACGGGCTGGACTTAGAGGAAATAGGTGATCCCGGTGATACATGTATCATCCCGGCAGGTTTTACTGTGGATACAGAGAGGCAACTTCAGCCTGGGGTTTTCTTGCCTCCTCTAGTGGAACACTAGTAACACTTTAGCGCTGTGCTTTTAAATCGGGATGGAGATGTAGCGTTACAAAAAACATCCGGGATCCAGAATCCCAGCAGGGCGGGATGTTCCCGCAGGTGAAGGTGGGTGGGAGGAGTGATGTACACCAGGAAGGGAATTGATGGTGTGAAATTGTGGTTTGTGTGGATAGCAATGTCTGTTCCTACTGCTCATGGCTGGGCTGCTGTTTCCATACGGCTACAAGTCTGCAGGTCTTACACTAAATGCTTAAAAATGGAAAAATAATAATCAAAAAAGCTGGAAAGAGTTGAATTTGTCTGAGCCTTGCCCTGATTAGGTAGAATTAAACATGTACCTAAATTCTCATAATTTGGAGTACACAGTTGACAAAAGAGGTGAATGCAGTTGCTGCCTGCCTGTATCAATTTCCAGAGACTGGTCACATTCCTAAATGTCTTAATATGTTTTTTGTTGGAAATAGAAGTCACAAGATATTTTTTGGACTTGCAACTGTTACACAAGTGCACTCAGGGAGGTTTAAAGTTTCACAAACATTTGTGTTTCTTTCTACTTATGTCACTTCTTAAAAGAAAGGAGTCCATCACGTGCAATTATGAAACTACTTCATGTTTGACACAGTTGAAGATGTTTTCAGGCCACAAAAATGTAATTTTCTATGAGTAATTTAAATTAAAACCCCACTCCTGCAGAAAATGTCCTCGATCTTTGGAGTCACATGGTTCTTGGAAAGCTCTTCCTTGGCTGTGCAGGAGGTCAGACTTTTAAGGAGAGAGTCTGTGCACAAATGTGCAGTGCTGCTAATGAGAGGAATTTCACACTTCTCCCCTCTGCCTCAAGCTCTGTGTTCATCCTGCCTGCTGCTGCCTCTGAAGCCTTTGGAATCAGATGTTGTAATGAGTTCTGGGCCATCCCTGAGCTGCTGCAGCCACAAGCTGGAACTCTAGCTGGGGACACGGCTTCCAGAAGGTGGGGTCACCCCCTCTGCAAAAACAAGTAGTACTTGAAACTGGGGTCTCCTGTTTGTTTCTGAGAGCATCTCAGCTCTGTGGCTGCCCTTCCTCTCCCCAGTGGTGTTTTCCAAGCCAAGCAGCCCTTTCATCATTGCTCTGGCTTAGCAGCAAAGTTGTCTGTTGATAATAGCAGGCTTCACTTCTTCCCCAGCTGACTGGTAGTCAGGCAGCCAAAGAATGGCCTATCCAAAATTAGGATATGCTCAATGCACCATCGCTGGTGTGGTTCCCATCAGCCTAATTACATGACTTTTGGGTCAGACAATGTCTCATTGTGTGGCCCTTGGCAGCCAGGGGACGCCTAATGCTGCATGAATGTCTAATGTGGAGTTTGATGGCTATGACCAGGCTGCAGCTCCACACTGGAATTGAAAACATCCGTGTAGTTTCCATAGAAAACCAGGTCAATGGTGCCTCCATAAAGCACTAGCCCCAGGGAAAGCTAGAGGTTGCTTGCTGCCTGTACAAATCTGTGCAGGGTGGGCAGTTTACGGTGCATTTCTCTTTCAGGTAAATGACAATTAAGGAGTCAGATTGATTTAGTCTTTAATGACCTAATTTAGAATCCTAATTTATGGCAAGCACCATCCCTCATCCATTTATCCCTATCCTTTCTTCTATTTTGTGCTTTTAAGAACAATTTGGAAATATCTTACAAAGACTGCAAGCACAATGAAGGTGGTTTTGTACCCATAGGTTAAAAATAATAATTTTATTTTTCTTTGACTTCAAAAATTTTAGGTAGAACTATCCTATCTCTATGCTTCCTGTAAAATCCTGCCTTTTTTACAGGCAAAAGCAAGGTATGAATGTAAAATGCAATTCATTGTAGATGAAGGCTGTAATATGCTTGTTCATTTCAAAGGAGAATGTATAACTAATTACATTTTAATTGAATCTCTAACGTCAACAGCTGTTTTTAAAGGATTTTTTAAGCTACATTTATTTTTAGTATTTAGTATAAGACCATTTTTCTTTGCACACATCTCTCTCCATGCATTATTGCCCTTTAGAAAGTTTTCCTTCTTTTAAAGTATCAGTTAACACTAGCATACATTAAAGACTAAGCTGCTAAAACTTGGTTTTAAGATGGTTGGTATTACTTTATTGTGTCAAGAGGAAAAAAAATATGACAGCACCAACCAAAATGCCCTTTGCTCTCTTTTTCCTCCCAGAAATAAGATGCTCCACTGCAGCCCAAAGTGCCAAGACCAGTTCTCAGCTGCTGGTGGTTTATTCTGGCTGGCTGTCATCTGTTCCTCCACAAGGCAGCTGCTAATTACAGTAAATAGCACAACTTTCTCTTCAGGTGGAGCTACACTGGTTTAGTCCTTCCCTGCTAAATCAACAGCAGCATCTGTGAGGATCCTTTAACTTGGAGGGATTAAAAACCAGCTAAGTGCTGTTAACGTGAATAAACTTTGTTAAACTTAGGGTTTCATGTATCAGGGGTTGGTTCTCTTGATTTCCTGGGACGTGTGTGGAAGTTAAACCTGCCCCCAACACCTTCTCTCTGCCCTCACCAGAGGGGTTGGTTCATGTCCCAGTGGGCTTGCAGGGAACCTGTGTCTTGCTGGTCATGAGCAGCTCTTTCCCTACACATGCTGGGATTCCTGCAGCTGTGGAATTTACCCAGAGAGGAGATACCCTCTTCCACAGAACATACCCTCCTCTGCCTCTCCATCACCTCTCCTCTTGAGAACTGGATGTTTGTGTATGGTTCAGAATCTTAAGCACTCCAGAAATGGAGGGAATTACCTGAGAGATGATCACTGTATTGCTGTGCAGGGATGTGCAGCTAATATCAGTTTATTGTTTTCTGTATGATTTCTGTATAAATTCTGCTCTATTTTTCTGTAAACATCAAAGCCCAGTAATCAAGAGAGCCCTGTGTTGGTTTAGGAAGGTAGTTCCATTAGAGATTGAAATGGCAGTGTAGTTGCTAAAATTGCATAAGCAATAAATAAAAATTCATTATCTCTTGCAGAAAACTAGGCAATAGTCTCAGAAAGACTTGACATCTGAGGCTAGGAGAGTAATTGATGTAGTGGCAATAAAATAATGGCAAATCAGAAAAACTGGAAAATTTTTTAGTTAACACCTGCAAATGCATGGTGATTATGTTTTCACTGATAAATGGAGATTTTTGAGGCCCATGATTTGCAAGAGAAGAGTTGACCCCATGTATTTTAGTGTTAAATCTCTCTTCTCTGCTTATAAGTGCACTGCTTCTAATTTTGATTATGTTAGGCAAGTGTAGATCCCAGTTAACATTGGTGACATTGCTGTAATTGCAGATATCTGGAGTCAGTGTCTTTGAGAGAAAATCAGACCAGTTTGGTCAGATTCCTTGGAGGGGGAATTTCTGAAAGCAAAGTAAATAATGAGAATGATAGGAGCTATCCCCATTCTTGATGCTGCTGTAAAGGAGAGCTGAATCTGACCAGTTTAACACCATGGCTTAAATAGGATTTTTAATGAAGCATGCAACAGCTCTTACAGAAAAAGAGCTGCTTTTGTTTCAATAGTGTAAAGCAGACAAATATGTGTGTGGTGCTCCTTCAGCTCTCCAGTGTCCACTTCTGATGGACAGATCAGCCATTCCTGGAGCAGATCAAACCATTTTAATGCACTGATGGGACAGCTGAGACTTAAAATGATCCTTGGGGAATTTGACTTAGCTCTCAGACAGTCTTGGCTTGCTGTATTAGGGAGCTGTGAAGATAAATTAACTGCCATTAAAACATGTTTAAAATTCTGGATTGCAGAGCTCAATAGAGATGTGAAGCATCTTGTTATGTTAGATGCTGTGGAATTAGCACCATGGTTTATCCCTAGCATTCTGCAATAATTTCTCTGTGCTGGGGCAGAAAAACAGATCCAGTAAGAAATGTGCCACAGCTGGGCTGATGGAGGCTGCAGTGAAACAGCATTTTGATTTGTTGTGTTCTCAGAACTTTGCTTAATGTGTTGCTATTTCTTCTTGTTAAAGCTGATTGAATCCCATAAAACTGAATTCCAGGAGCTGAATAACTACATGGCTTTGTATTAGGAGACATACCCATCACTTCATTGCTTTCCTGGTGTCAGCAGCCCTTGCTGAATACCAACAGCACCATCTCTGTACCAGGGATGTTCTGTACAGCTGGGAAAATGCACAACACCTTGTGCAAGATATGTCCTGCATACTGAGTGTTGAAAGGTTGTGTGACTTGACTGGTGTCAAGGATACCTGGAGCAGGTGTGTTGTGTGTGGCTGAGAACAGGCAGCACGTGTTGTCTGTCAGAAACATGCTTCTCCTTCTCTGAGGGCTGTTCAGGTTATCTGTGTGTAATATCATGTGCTGTAAGAGAAGGGGATTTGTGCTCTTTGAAGAAACTCCTCCAGTTTCTCTTCTGTCTCTCTTCCATGTGATACACCACTATTTACATTTTTATTATTCATCTCTTTCCCCCACCCTCCTCTTGCTCCAATCTTTCAGGTAGTTGGAGTCTGGCTTTGGGCTTGCTGGGGGTTGCAGATTTTAATTTCAATGTCTTACTGAATTTTTTGGCTCTGTCTCACAATGGCTCCTTTTCATATTAGACAATGCCAGGTTAATAAGTGCACTGATGCAATTATTAAAAGCTTGGTTATTTATTAATTTCCTCTACACTATCTTTAGGTATATACCTGGACTTGGAAATGATCATTATGGTTTTTTCATGTTGCATTGCTCTTTCTGTTCTCTTATATCAGCATGGAAAACCATGGTGTTGGTACTGGACTCACCTCTGGAAACCAGTGTTTCCAACCCATTTATCTGAGAATTATCTTTTCTGATGAAAACCTTGAAGATGTAATGGCCTTTCTTTTTTTTCCTTTCCGGCTCACAAAAATATAGCAAAACTTTCCCATTTACAGACCTACCAAGCAGCTACCTGAGTGTGTTGAGCACTTGCAGGCACAAAGAGAGAAGTCAGGAAAGAGAACTGGGTGGAATAAAACATTTGAATCCAGACCTTCCAGTCACACAGTGAGATGTGTTTTACTTCAGAGAAATGAGCATTTGCAATCACCTGGATCATTTGCTGGTACCTATCTAAACAGGTGTTGCTAAACCTCCTAAATTCAAATAGTTTAATTTTGAGGGAAAACCTACTGGTACAAACCAGTCTGGATGCAAATGGGAGGAGGGAAGGCTTGTTTGGAAGTACAAATGTAACAGACAGAGGAAAAGGGGGGAAAGTGAAGACAGGCTGGAAAAGCCAAGTGTTGGGTAAAAAGCCTTCCTTGGAGAATTCACATCATTGTAGTGACTGCACTGAGGACCACCAGCATTGCCTCTAAAGGCTGCTTGGTTATTGGAAATGAATGGGAAACTCTCAGTCAGATCTGTTGGAGCTTTAAATGGCACAAAACTAGATACTTTCCATGCTGTAAATTTAATTTACTTTTTTTTTTTTTTTTTTTTTTTTTTTTTTTTTTTTTTTAAGCATAAAATTTGATTAGAGTCCAGGAAATTCCTTAGAATTTCAAGAGAAGGGATGTGATGCAGTGCTGGGACATGGCAAAGGTGCATTTCCACAGGTGTTCTGATCATTAATGAGGGGCTGTTCATGATACAGGTTATCACCTGGTGAGATAAATGTGATCTGAATCAAGATGCAGTGCAATCACACTTCTGTCAAATTAGCCTGGATGAATGATGCAAAGTTTATGCAGCTTTATGTTTTCAGATTAGTTTTATGCCTGCCGTGGGAGGACAGCTGACAGTGAGCCAGGCAAGGTTAGCAGCTGATCTGGTGTAAAGTCTTCCAGTGCAGAGTCACCCCAATAAAAAATTTATTAAAAGAATTTAGCAAAGGCAAAGTGAATTTGCATTGGCCCAGTGCCCTCCATCCAGTGGTCACAGTGTTGTGTAATGCCATCAAAGCAGATTAGCTTCTCATTAGGTCACCAGCACAGATCCCTGAGGATCAATTTTCTAGACCTAAGCAGGGGCTTAGGTGACACCAGGCTGAGCTCAGCACATTGAGGGGCAGCCTGGCAGGTGCTATAAATGTGTGAGTGTGCAGAGTCTCATCTTGCATCTTAATAGTGATGATTTTTAGAAAACTTCATGGATGAAACCTACCTGCAGATGTTCCTGGCACAGCAAGCTGGAGAAAAATGAGCTCCCCTGAAATGAAAGGTTAATATCTGAGTTTGTATCAATGCTGGTTGCATTCCCTGGAGCCAGCTGTTAAAATCTCTGCTGATTTCCAAATGGGTGTTGAAGGCTTCCTCTACCCAGTTCCATCTTCCCTCTGTGTCTCCTCCAAGAAAGGAGCCCAGAGCTGAGGGAATGGATATCCCATGTGGATCACTGAGCCCAGCATGTTATTCTTTATCCTCTCAAAGATTGAAAGTCATTAAAAGCACAGATGATGGCTAAGTGGTGTTTAATCAAGAGCTGTCTTTAAGTGGGTTTAGTTGTGAAGTGGCAAGGGGTTAGAGATGTTAATTTCCTTGCTATAAATGGGCCCACCTTAATCTGATCATGGGAAAAGGGTAATCCATGTTTTGTGGAATAAGGAAACATCACTGCTGGATAAGCAGACCATTCATTTTCAGTGGTTTTCTCCAATTTTAATATTTGTGTCAGAAGGGCTATGTCTCCTTTATGCATTAAAGACAATTTGAAACAAATAGAGAGCCTGTGAATACTGGTGCAGCATTTTAACCTCCCTGAGTGTGCCCTGGTGCCAGGTTTGTCTGTGGCTTCTCCCCTCAGTGCTCCATCAGGATCTGGGGCAGTGTGAGCTGCTGTGCTCACCCAGTGCTGCACAAGGGCTTGGTGGTGTCCTCAGAGAAAGGAGCTGCTCTGGAACTGCACCCAAGGTGCTTTCCATGGTGTTCTTGCTCATTGCTGATAGGAGTAACTGAAGGGGCTTCACAATCTTCTGTTGTGCACCTTTGGTCAAACTGTTCTCTATGTGATTGTGTTAAAAGATGTTTAACACAAGGTTTGGGGTATTCCTCCTCAAAAAACAGCAGTGGCTGCAAGAGAAATTTCTCCCAGGAAGGCTTGCTCAGGTGTGTTTTTGAGACATGGCTGCTCTTGTTTGAACCTGTAGAAGAAAAGGGAAAATTGTGGCCAAGGACCCACCTGCTTGGAGGTGCCAGTCTTTTCTCTTGGTCAGCTGAGAGCTGGGGAGGGCTCCTGGTGATTCCTTTCTCTTGCTGTCCTTGTCTTCATGTCAAAAAACACAACTGCAGACATTGTTAGAGCAGATCTCAGCCATGAGTTGTCTCAGTTCAGGGTGGTATTTGCTTCCAAATTGTCTTTTTTCCCCAGAACAATGCAGTGATCATTGGTGACAATAACTGAGCTGTATGGAGGACAGCTCCTTCCAGCTGTCTGCTGAGGAGTACCTTGTTCCAGTGGAGCTGCTCTGCCTGTTCTGAGAGTCTACATGGCACCAGTGAAGTCTTCAGCCCTGCTGCATGAAAATGGATTCTGTAAGAACAAAGTAGGCTTGCCTATTAATCTATAGATAAGCTGATGTTTAAACCTCCTTTTCTGCTCTCTTTGAAATGAAAGGAATCCATCCAAATAAGAGTTTTGAATTGATTCAGTTGTGGTTTTGTTTTCTCTGTGGTAAGTGTAACTTTCCCTTTCCCTCTCTGGAGAATTCCTGTCCCTCCTCCCATTGGATGCACTGGCATCTGTGCAAAGCTCCTTGCTCGGGTTTCCCCACTGGGAGCTTTCCACCCTTGCTGCCCACACTGGCTCTCTAGAAACCACCTTTCTTTCAAAATCCCTCAAATAGCTGTGAATGGTGCCAGGAAAGAGCCTGACCCTGTTATACTTTCTCTGTGCCAGACCTGGCTGCTGGCAGAGGAACTCTCCATATGGCTCAGCTTTTGCCATTTTTCCTGCTCTTCCCAGATAAGCTGACTGACCTGAGAGTCCACTTGGCCCTGGCACAATTTGAGCTGTACATAATCACATGAGAAAAGTAGAGGTGAAAAGGCAGTAACAGTGTGGTTTGTGGGCCAGGCATTAATTGGGCTGTGGCAGAGCTGATTTCAGGTCCCAGATCTGCTGCAGCCACCATCTGAAATTTTAGGAGAGTCACTAACACCTGCCTGTCAGCCTTCCTGGTTTGGCCAGAGGGAGCAGTGCTGCTGCTTGGTCCCACAGCTTTCTGCCATCCATCCTTTGGGGCAGGGCTGCTCTTTGTTTATGGGCTAGCCAGCATGACAGGGATCTCCTCTTGCTTGGGGTCTGTGCAGTCTCCAGTAATAGTAACACAGACAATCAGTTAACTGACTCAGAAACAAGTACTCAAACAATATGCCTGTGAGCTTTTTCTTTTCATTGGACTTTATTATGATATGATCTTTGTTTGATTCACTCTATACCTCTAGGAACATTTATTTAGCTTATTTATGACATTCTGGTTTTCTTAGAAAACCAGGGCATGGTTCTGAGTAGTCAGATGGATAATGCCTTTATTCATGGTGTTTCTCATGTGATAATTTTAGCCTTTACAAATAGCTACTTTGGGCACTGAATGTATTAAACTTCTTGCATAGTCTTCCCTCTCTGATATGATGAAATACCTTCTGCTGGCTGGATTTGGAGCCTCTGCTGGCTGTGACAGCCACGTTATTCCACACTCAGTGCCACTGTGATTGCCAGACTTCCAGCATGAGTAGGAGAACCTGGTTAACAGCAGTTGTATGCACTTTATTTTTCCCTTTCAGAGGTTATATCTGGTTACTGTGTGACTGGAACAATGAGACTAACCTCAGTTTTACTGTAACAAAGCAGCTATGAGCTTTCTGGGTAAAGTATATTTTGACTGACATACAAGTAGCTGTAGCTTTGCTGCACAATGGAGAAAATGACTTCATTTAACAGCTTTCTGTGCCAAGAAAGAAATAAAACAGTTCTGAGAATGCTGAAGATTTTTTTCCTGTTTTAATTTTAAACCTAAAAGAAAAAGCTGTTGCCATATAACTCCAAGTCAATGGAATGTATAAATCTTTAAAAAGGTTTCATAAAGTAATAATGATTTTAGTATATGTACCAAATGAGATTAAAGAGCTACATTTGGTTCTAATACAGAGTTTCACATTCAAAAGGACCATCAGTTTCCTGTTTAAAATCTACTTATATTGAGCTGAATGGAGTTCAAACATAACGCCATTGTATTTCAGACATTTATCTTAATTTAAAACAGCTGAAAAGCATTAATAACAGAGCAAGGAGATGCAGAGGTATAGGCATTTCTCCCTCCCTTCTCTGCTTTTTAAAATAATGAACTCAGAGGTAACATGGCCCTGCTTCTGCTGCTCTGCCAGTTTGCAGAGGACAAGGAGCAGGGTGTCAGCCCCTTGGAACCACAGCAGGAACATTCCTTTGGAAGGGCTGAAGGACATGGGGGAAACTTCCTTCACCAATGTCCTTTTCCAAACAGGGTGGGCCAAACAATTATTTATTGGAGCAGTTTTTACCTCGAGCATCTTCAGGAGGCATTTGCAGGACAGGCACAGCAAACTAGAACTCACCAGCCTGAACTTTCCCACCTTGTGGCTTCCACCCCAGTCTTCTCCTTTCCATTGAGAATTCTCTCTCTGCCGTGACTGCCTTTAAGCATAAAACATGGCAAATCATACCACTGTGCATTTTACATGCCCTTTGTATGAATCTCATCTTCTCTCTTGCAATTCCACACAGGATTGCTAATTCTGTGCCAGTCAGGCTGTTCAGAATTGTTCAACATCTTGGAGCTCTGAATCATTGTCAATGAAAACCAAAGCTGATTTCTGTTTTCCTACTTAGTGTTGTTTCCCAGGAAGAGATGGTGAGTGAATAAAATGAATGGTAAGGGCTTGAGAGGTCAGTTTTAGCACACCTCCTCGAAAAATGCTAACAGGGGCTGGGTCAGTCTTAGAGAGGAGCCAAGTGCTGCCTCTGAAGGTCTGTAACATAAGTAAGCTTTACAATAATTTTCCAGTGAGTTTTCACACTAGAATAAATTACCTTGAAACCCCTTCAGAATGATAAAGGAATCATCCAGTTTGATGTTCCACTTGCGTGGGAACACCTTTTCCCCAAAGATGCCTGATATCCCACCAAGCAACCTATCTGTCTGGTGGAATAATGTGAGAAGGTAGTTTTTATTATCAGCCTCTTCCCAGGGAGCCTGGGCTACTTTGTAGTGCTATATTCTTTGCAGTTCTCAGAATCATGTGCATTAAAGGTTGCTTAACAGCTGTGAGTCACACAGCTTGTTCTTTGAGCTCGAATGCTCCATTAGGGCACAACCACTAGAGGTATTCTAACCTTTGAAAAAAAAAATCAATACAAGTGGCTTAAGCATTCTAGGTTTTATGGAAAAAAAAAAAAAAAAAAGCAAAACAAACCAACAAAACAGAAAATTCTATAAATAACAACAAACTGCCTACATGATGTTTAATAAATTAATCACTCTTTCAGGGATGTGTCTTAGGGGTGTATCATTTGCTAGAGAGCAGCACAGTTCTTGTCTAAATAGTAAAAGCTGAATCTGAAGGGAGTAAAATGTCTTCTGAGTTATAAAAATCTTTAGTTCATTTTCTCAGCATTGCAATGGGGCATGTGGAAGTGTACTTCTTAATTTCACTGGGGAATTGGTTTTTTCCTTAAAACATGAACTGTATTTACTGCAGATAATTGCAAATATGGCTTATGTGGAGCAATCCACAGTGCTTTACTAAGAAGTCAGAATGAGAGAGGAATTCTGTGGGCAGTGTGTATTTCCCTCGTGTGTAAATGTACATGATGTTAAACGAGTTAAGCTAGTCCTGGCTTATCCAAACTTCCTGAGGAAATGAAGTGTATGCTCCCACTTTCCTGGTCAGTGCTGGGGCTTCTCCTCTGTGACATAACTTGTGGAGAATCACTGATTTGAATCAAATTTGACTGTGAGATGAAGGGCTGAAGGATATTGCAGTCCTCCAGATTTCATAAGGAGGAGCAGTCCAGCAGAGGGAAAACAAATCAGTGCTTCCTTTAGAGAACGTACTGCAGACTTTGCTCAGTTGATTTTTAGGCACCTGAGGGTCCAACCCTCTGCCAGGCACACACGTGGCACAACTGAACAAAAACCAGGTTTCTGAAGTGCTGCATGTGGAATGCATCCTTTGCATAAAAGGGCAGTGGTTTGACTTTTCTCTTATGGTCTAACCTCAGTGACTTTATTTCTCATTTTGGGATAAATATCCTGGCTGTATCATCACCAGCCCCCTCTCAGAACTCCAGGATTGCCTCTGCTTTGGGCTCTTTGGCATGGATTTTATCCCCAGTACAAGGTGCAGCAGTCTCCTGTGCATCCCTGAGCCAGCCAGGCTGGGATGTGGCCAAGCTCTCCTTGTGTGGCTGAGGGATGTGTTGGAAGGGCTGGGAGCAGCTCTGGTCACTGCCCCAAGCTGTGGGCAGGGCACAGGGAACAGAGGAACCTGGGCCATGCTGAGCTGGGCTTGGGATCCAGCCCCAGCCTCTGGATGGTGAGCAAGGCAGGGACAAGCCCAGGGACAAGCTGCTCCTTGCAGGACATAGTCCCCAGCTGCTCCTTTTGGGACATGGTCCAAGCTGCTCCTTGCAGGACATAGTCCAAGCTGCCCCTTTTGGGACATGGTCCCAAGCTGCTCCTTTTGGGACATGGTCCCAAGCTTCTCCTTTTGGGACATGGTCCCCAGCTGCTCCTTGCAGGACATGGTCCCAAGCTGCCCCTTTTGGGACATGGTCCCAAGCTGCCCCTTTTGGGACATGGTCCCAAGCTGCTCCTTGGGACATGGTCCCAAGCTGCTCCCTTCAGGACATGGTCCCAAGCTGCTCCTTTCAGGACATGGTCCCCAGCTGCTCCTTTTGGGACATGGTCCCCAGCTGCTCCTTGCAGGACATGGTCCCCAGCTGCTCCCTTCAGGACATGGTCCCCAGCTGCCCCTTGCAGGACATGGTCCCCAGCTGCTTCTTGCAGGACATGGTCCCAAGCTGCTCCCTTCAGGACATGGTCCCAAGCTGCCCCTTGCAGGACATGGTCCCAAGCTGCTCCCTTCAGGACATGGTCCCAAGCTGCCAGGCAGGCTCAGTGCCCCAGTCTCAGCCCCAGCAGGGCCCCTCTCTCAGGGCAGAGCCTGCTCTGGTGCAGGAAGAGCCATTTGGAGAAGGGCTGTGCTGAGCTCCAGCTGCAAGGGCTGGGAATGGGTGAGGACTGGAGTGGGGCAGAGCACTGGGAGAGGGAAATGTGCTGGTGCTTCATGCCACCAGCACATCAGAAGAGTTAATGGCAGATGTGGTTGTGAAAATGTTCTGTATTTTTAGACAACCTTTAATTAAGACACGCTGTATGTAGCAGCGACCAAATAATATGCTGCCACTTGAAAGCTGTCAGGAGGGAAAAAGTGTACAAAGCTTCCTGATGCAGCCCTCTTTATTTTTATCTGAAAGTGAATTAGGAAACCTTTCCAGCAACAATAACTGTCCTTTCACATGAAATGATTTATTTAATGCACACTGTAAATACTTTGGGCATCTATATGGATTTATACTTAACCCCTTTCACTTCACATTGTTTAATCTAGCCTCATATTAAAAAGATTACATCTGAAAGCTGAATGGGTTTTGTGATCCCAGCCTTTTCTTCTGAGGCTAATGTTTTATATAATTATTTTGATACAGCAGATTTTTCTCTCATCCTTTTGTTAACCTTTGTGAGGGGTGAATAGGCCTTTCAGGGATTTCATTTGGATTAAATGAAGAGAAAACAAATGTACAGGGTACAATTCTGTTTCAAACTAAAAATGCCTTCATTAATAGCATATTTATTTGCCTATAGGGTTAGAAAGATGAAGATGATAGAGGATTCTCTAGCAGAGCACTAGTTCTTGCTTTGATATTGCAGAGATAAAGTTTATTACATAAAACTGGGATTTGATAGAAAGCAGTGAGGTTTCAGTAGATCAAGATATAAGAAATCTGAATAAACTTTATAAACATAATTTTGACATTCCTAGGATTTTGATACCTATCACTGTTTGAA
The DNA here is from genome assembly GCF_029582105.1 of Oenanthe melanoleuca. Classification (NCBI taxonomy): domain Eukaryota; kingdom Metazoa; phylum Chordata; class Aves; order Passeriformes; family Muscicapidae; genus Oenanthe; species Oenanthe melanoleuca. The sequence continues at coordinate 8,908,500 of NC_079344.1, forward strand.
TAATCCCACTGTAAGTAGTAATTAGATTATTATTTAGCCAAGATATTGTGCACACTTACAGAATTAAATTAGTTAATATACATAAACTGCTCCCAGCCTTCCTCCCAAGCTGTGCAGGAGGATGACCGATACCCACACAGGCTGGGAGTGGAAGACACTCTTAAAAATGGCAACAGCAATAAATCTTGGTGCAGGAGGATGCTCCCTTACAGACTGCTCTGTCACCTGTGGAACTGCAAAAGCTCCACGAGGCAGAATCAGGCCCAGGTTTGTTCTGCAGGGCAGCTTCTGTTCAGCTGGAAGTGACCCAGGTGGAAATGCTGGCAGGTGTGCTTATTTTCTGGCTTTTCAATTCAGTTTCAGCGTGTCTCCTTCATTCTTGTGTTTTGTTAATTTTATTGTCGGTAGAGGCTTTGATATGCTAATGTGTAAGAGAATTTGCCAGCAGTTTCTCAGGGGGAGGCAATGCCTGAGCCTGGAAGGCTGAGCAGGATGTTCCTGCAAGTCCACATCACAGCTAGCCAATGCCATCCTGCTCTGCTGTGTCCCTGTCCCCACTCACTGATGCCTTCTGTGACCACCTCATCCTTACTGAAATTATGCAAAGCATCAAGAACACCATTGGTGTACATTCCATAGCAATGCAAGTGAAGAATGCTAAGGATATCTGTAGTCAGCAGTAATGCTCAGAGAAATTTAGCTTGGGTTTTCAGATTCCAGCTCTTCTAGGCTCAGGTGCAAAAGCTCAGTGGAGTGTTCTCCATGCGTGAAGGATGGTAGGAAAAGAGCTAAGTGTGACAGGTTTCCAAAAACAGAGGGCTGGGGTATGGGCAGGTCAGTTGTCCCTTGTGCATATGGGTATGCAGAGGTTTATGGAGTGTCCTACACCTGAAGAATACCAGAAAGAAAACAACAACAACAAAAAACCAAAAACACCACCATAACAATATCCTATTGCCAAAAGCACAAAATCATTATTATTTTTTATTTCAAAAGTTCTCTGTGATTCTATAAGATTTTCTTACTTCTCAAACACTTATATCTTTATCAGTCAAATGGACAAATGGCCTGATTATCCTGTTTCCACAGGTGATTTCTAACACACCAGTACTTTGCTGTGGATCAAAAACCAGAAGAGGAAGAAAAGGGAGGATCCATTTCTCCTGTTATTTTTCAGAGAATCTCCTCTAATATCTCTGGGAATGCTGCCACACATCACAATATCAGCATCTGAACCAAATCTGATATTGTTGCTCACACTAAATAGCACTCAGATCTGGAGTAGACCTACAAGAGCACTTGAAAGGTGTTAGCCACGAAAATGCTGCCTCCCAAAATAGTTCTTCAGCTTGTGATATACTAGAGCCAGAAACCAATGAGATCAATAGTAGTGCAGATGATAATGATTGTTACCAGGCACGTGAGAATTTGACCCTGAAAGGCTCTCTTTGTGCTGGTGGTTAACAGAGGTTAAGTGAATATTATTTCAGAAAGACACATTTTGCACAAAAGTTGATTTTCATGTCTTGGACTGGCTCCTGCAGAAAAGCCCCTGATCAGAGCTGTAGGCACACAAGCCCTTCTTCAGGGCTGAGGCTTGAGCCCCAAGAAGAATCAATTTATAAAGTGCAGTACTTTTATTTCAGTGGCAAAATACCCAATCTGTGCTCAGCAAAGTTGGTGAGCCTGGATTCAGAGTGTGCTGGTTCCCTGTGCCACCTGGGCTCAGCCAAAATCCATCCTGGAAGAACATCTGGTACATGGAAAGGGGAGGAAAGATACAGACACATCAAACACTGGAACAAAGAGACACTGCCCCTGCCAATTTTGGTAAGATGAAATAATAGAGCTGTCAGTGTCCTGGGTGGCTAATGAGTTGTGATGGATTGAGAGACCTTCATTAATTTTCTGTGGAGGTGAAATGCAGAGACCAGCTCCTGATGTGTTATTTCAGTGTAACCAAGGGGTGGACCTGTGCCTCAGATACACATTCATGAGCTTTAGCAGAGATATTTTGGGGAGATATTTTTGCTGCAGCTGTAAAACCCCTCAAGAAGCTGGCTGAAAGCTGCCTTTTGTGAGGCTGCTGCCACCAGGCTCAGAGCTGGCTGTGATAACACCAGGGCCAGTCAGTGTGCAGCTGTTGCACCTTGCTAAGCTGTTTCCAGCTGTGCATGAATCCACACACTGTGACTAAGGCAGGTGTTCTTCCTGCTCTCACCTGAGCTGTGAGAGCAGGGCTTAAGGAAGGAGGTGTTAGTTGGTCACATTGTGTTTTGGCTTCTCTAGCCAGCAGACAGTCAAATAGCTTCTTAGAGGGAAGCATCAGCTCTAACAGCCTCAATTACCTACTTAAAAATGACTTGCAAGCTTGCAGGCAACTTTAGCCTGGTAGTAGTGAATTAAAAAGCTATTTATGCTATTTTTCAGTATTTGTTTGATATCAGAGTGCTCAGGTTTGACTCTGCATTACATTTCTATGAAGCTGAATATCAAGAGGCTTTGTACCAGCTGAAGGTGATCTCTAGCAGCCCCATGGCTTGATGTGCCTCTGCTGTGGGATGAGCCTGTGCAGGGACCACTAGAAGCCTGAGTGCTTGCTGGGTGAGGGCTAGAGGTGTGGGGTGGGGTTATTTTTCCTCTTTCTTTCCTCCCCCACCTCCTTTCATTTTCTTCTTCCTCCCTTGCAGGGCTGTATGGTTCAGCTGGGTTTAAAAGCCATTTGCCATGTTCTTTCTGCCTTTATCCAGGCTGCAGTATACCTCTGAGGATATGCTTTTTAGCTGCTCTTTTTTCTTATCTCCAGGATTTTTTTTCCTCAAAGAGAGGCTGTAGTGATTTTTCTGGCAGGATGTTGCTGCTGTAGCAGCAGAGGGCTGTGGGTCCTCTCCAGAATGTCAGCCCTTTGCCATGAGGCAGTGAGTCTGCATCTGCTGTGCTTCTGATGTGAGCTATCATGGCTTGGGGAAGAGATTTTGACAGGAGACAGCACTTTAGAGGGTGAGCTAAAAGCATTATGCACTTGCTTCACTAAGCTGAAAACACACTTTTACTGACAGTACCCACTAACAAAGATTGCAATGACTAATCTTCATTTAGAGGCTCCAGACTTGCACTGCACGTGGCTTGGCATTGGAGATGTGTCTGGAGAGCCTGGCTGTGCCCAGTGAGCCCTGCATGGTGCCACCCTGGCACTCAGGGCTGATGTCTGTGACCTGGGAGCCTCACAGGGTCCTCACACTGCCCCCAAAAGTGTCACCTGCCCGTGCCATGCTGCCTGGGGCAGTGGGTGTTCCCCTGAGCCACAGCTCTGCTCTGCTCTTGGTCAGAGGCTGCTGGGCTCTGTTCAGGGCTGCTCCTCTCTGAGCACAGCTTTGGTCTCTGGCAGCTCTTGGGCTGCTGAACCAGCCTAAAATTTGGAACTTTGGTTGACAGGTACCAGTGGTCTACATCTTTTGATTATTCCCACTGTTACTATTGCCTCTTCCACATGAAACTTTTCAAATTCCTTTTAATAAATATTACATGCCCTATCCCAGGGTCTCTTCTAGTAAACCTGAAAGGCCTTGGGAACCTGAAAGGCTGTCCCTTGCCCAGGTGGATAGGAACACAGCTTATTTCCAGGTAAAAATTAGCAGACCTTTGCTGAGCCAAAGGAGATTTTTTTTTTTTTTAGCTCTCTCAGAAAACAGCAGAGTATCTCCCTGGAACTGGAGGTTCTTTATCACAGCTGGATGTTCTCCATGTGTTTTTGGTGAATGTGAGGTTGCCCATGTCTGCCCAGGGGATGAATAGGAGACAATCCATGTAGCCTGTTCTTTATCTTTGCCCCTCAATTTCCTTCTTGTCTGCATCTGGTCAGCAATGTTTTCTCTCACCAGATCTTCAGTGATCTCTTTCTTCTCTTAAGGCTGCATTAAAAAAAAAAAAAAGTTTGATTCTCTGGTCTCCTTCAGCCCCTTTGCCCACATGGATAAACGGTTAAGAATAATTTGCATGATGCTGAACTGAACTTCCCACCTTGCTGCTTGCACAAGGGCTCCCCTCCAGCCCCCAGGCTCTGTGGTTACAAACATCCTCATCCTCTGCTGTGTACTGAGTGCCTGGTGCTGTGAGCTCCTTGCAGCACAGAAATCTCTTGCCATGATTTACCTGTCTGCTGTGAGCTGATGTTCACCCTGGAGTGCTGCAAACCCTTCTGCTAGCCTGGGTCCCCAGATGGGACATGCCACACTCACACAGTGACACTTTTGTGTGGGCACCACCAGGGAGATGAGGGTTGGCACTGAGAAGTGCCCGAGGAGAGGAGCTGAGCTCTGGGCTCCCTCCACTTTCCTCTTCAGAAATGCAACCCTGGAAATGAACTCCCAGTCACAATTTTTTGTTTGTTTGTTTGTTTAAATCACACTTGGCAAGTGGCTAGTAGCCTGATCACTGTGTCTGCCTCTCCAAACAAATATACTGGTGCATTTTTCTTTTTTTGCTGTGTCTTCTTAATTTGATGTGTACTTACTTTAATTTTTTAAGAAAAGAAAGATCACAGATTTATTTATTGTAAAATTTTCCGTTTTTTGGCAGTGCCTATATACCCCACACATGGATCTGTCTGCAAAGACAGGCAATAGGGCAGCTTGGAAGGACTTACAAGATGAAATGATATCTGCCACATCATTCTTAACCTGAAATGAGCTTTCTGGGGCTGAAGCTTCTTTCTTCTGCTCCTTTATGGGGTGCTGGCTGCAGTGGGATCTCAAGCCTGTGTTTTACAGGAGCTACTGGATATACATCACAGCTCTGCTTTGTTTCATGGGTCTCTTGATACATGAATTGCTGATTAAGACTTTTCAAATTGTGTGAAAGAGCTCTTAGCGCTGTGTTATCTATTTGTGTGACCTTTCTACTTGCAGGTAAAATATTTGTTATCTCCTTTTAAAAAAAAATTACAAATTACTCAGGATTTTAAAAAGAATTTTTATTTTTCAGCTGCAAAATTCTCCTTGAAGGATAGTCAGGATATAGGAATAGGTATCTAATCAGAGTTCTTGGGAAATGCCAGCATTCTATGGCTTACGGCCACCAAATGGCTTCTATAGAAACCACATGTGTAGAATAGTCAGGTTTTGACTTTCAAGCCCAGGAAGGACATTTGCAATGGAATTTTTTTTCTGGGAGGTCTCAGTGATCTTTGAGAGGTGATCATTGATAAGCAATTAGAAATTTGGTGTTGCTTGGGGATGCTAAATGAAAATAGGTTATTAAATAGGTTTTACTGGAAACAATTTATGAATAATTATCTCCTGAACAATCAGAAACATTAAACTGAAAATAATAGATATGTCATTAAAAGAAAGAGAGAGATGGGATCAAAAGGGATCTGGAATTAGCATTCCTCATTATTTTAATGCCAGGACATGCTTCTGTATTATTAATAGATGTTAAAACTGCTGCAGTTTTTTCTGACTGCATTTCTGCAGCTTGAAGAATCATAATCATCCTAGAGCTGAATATCCCTTTCTTAGCAATGGCACCTGTTTTACCTTCCTTAGTTTGTCTCAGAACAGAAAAGGTCCTGTAAGGTCACCTTTGGCTCAATCCATAACCAGGGCATATTTTCTGTAGTTTACTCATCACAGCCAAGGCAGACAAGCTCTGAAATCTTTTGAAAATTGAATAGTTAGATAATATTTTTCCTCTCTTGTAAGCATTTCACAGTAGAGCATTTTATTTCTTACCTCTTTTAATGGTATTTCCTTCCAAATGCATTTTTCTCCCTATGTAACTTGTTATTGAACTACAGAGCATTTCAGCCTGGACTTTCCCCAAGTGTTATGGCCAATTCCCTGTGAAGTCAACTATTATTCCTCATAGCAGGGTTTAAAAATAATTGCCCAGCTCCCTTTAAAAAGTGGCAGTTAGATAATGATTTAGTCCAAAAGGAGTATTTATCTGTCACAGAGCTGGGTAATGATCAAGATCTATTTGCCTGTCAGGCCACAGCTGTGGGTGTGATCATTTCCCTGTGCTGGGGGCACTGGCAGCTCAGCCAGGGCTGAGTGGGGGCTCTGGGGGTGCCCTGCCCTGAGCTGGGGCTCAGGCTGGCTGCAATCCTGACAGACCTGAGAGGAAATGCCTTCTGCAGCAGCTTTGGGAAGGGGCATTCCTGGAGATGCACTCCTGAAAACCTTGCAGAAGGATGATGGAGAGGGGAAAGCAGCACTCAGCTGTGTGAATGCTGTTGGGGTTTTTCTGGGTTGCTGTTTTACTGCTCTGTTTTATTTGAGAGAAATGGCTGCAGTTTGGATCTGAGCTAAAGTCCATTGAAGATGAAGGAAAGCCTGATGTTGCATTGAGTGAGCTTTGCTAATGGTTATTTTAAAAGACTTTTTTTCCTCTTGGTTTATGAATTAATTCTCTTGGTCTTATTTTTAATTGGTGAAACAGAAATTCGATGGGCTGAGTTGCACTAAATCATTCAGAAGATATTTAAAATCTGTGTTTTCGTGGAGAGGTGGAGGATATTATCCTTGCCTAGTGCACTGAACTAATCCTGGAAAAATAACAGAAATTAAAGTAATAGGAGGACATAACCAGGCAGCCACAGTTGAGAACAGGTTGTTTTACTTGCTTGCCTTGTGATTCTGTGGTAGAAATATGGGATCAGGTAATAAAACCAGAACACACTCCCACTTAAATGAATGGAGCCATTCATTTCAAGGACAGCTTCAGGGTTTTTAAGCTAGCAATGTAACTGACTGAATTCCCTACAGGCAGGTGAACTGGTGAAGGAAAAATGTACAGAATAAGGATTTCAGGTTACAAGCTTTAGTCTGCTGATCTGGTATGTTTGTTTTGTTTTGTGTTTTTTCCATTTCTCCTTAAATGCTGAGGCTAATTGCTGTGCTGGGGGTGGGGAGGTGATGGAGAGGGGAGAGATGGGTTTGTTAGGGAGGATGGTCTTTGTGACCACATCCCTCAGTCTGCAGGAACAGCTGAACCACTGGAGCTCTGCAATTCTGAAATTAACCTATATTCAGTAAACTGTAGACTGCCTTTTTCCAAGTGTGTGGTTGATCCAACAAGAAACTTCTGAGAGTGAGACCAAAGGTCTTGCAAGAGGAACAATGAAAAACATTACTATGCTTTAATATAACAATATTTTAGGAAAACAATAATGAGCTGATTTCTCTGCAGGAGGCAGGTCACAAAGATAAGGGTTTCTGGAGCTCTTCACTCCTTCCAAGTGCTGCTCTGTGAACAATAACATCTGTGGTGCTGGAGGCAGATACAGAGGGCTCTTAACTTCTGCTATTTCTGCAGGAGGTTGGTCTTGACTGTGGGAAGACTCCCACTAAAGACTAGGAGAGGCTTCACATGACCTATTCCCCATTCAGGATAGTGGTGTTTTTCTCAACAGGTTTTGAAAGGAGGGGAGAACATGTCAAAATAGACCACTGGAGGAAAATAAAGTTATTTCAGATAAGCACACCTGAAGGATGTGACTCTCCTGTGGGAAAGTCAATAACAGTGCAGAAACATGGCATTATCCTTTGCAAGCCCAAAATGCAAGCAGTGCCTCATCCTCCACACCCTTTAGGACCTTACTTAAATTTGCTTTGTTCGTGATTGTGGGGAGTGGTGGGTAAGTGGAGACTGCTTCACATTTTTGTCTGAGTCACTTGGTCTGTCCCCTTCCACAAGGCAGAGCAGGGGGAGCTGGCAGGGCTTTTTGGATCATCTAGAATGTGAATCAGGGAGAAGGCATCCCACCGCTTCTTCCTGGAGGAAAGGAAAAATTCTCTTGTGCAGTGGAAGCAGAGAGCAGGAGGTGTCAGATGGGCTCTCTCCTGTTTTTGGGTATCACTGCTGCTTCACCAGGCAAGGGAGACACTTGGAGCCTCAGCAGTATTTATTTTTTCCTCCACCCACACCATAAACTCTCAGTGTTTCTAGCTCTGGTTATCTCATGTGCTCACTTTGTCCTCAGTAAGGGGTACAAAGGGTTCCTTCACAAGAGGAGGGGATTGTGCAGGACATCAGCCCTGCCTGAAGAGTCCCAGCTCTGTTCCAGGGCTCAGCAAAGCTTTGCTCCCACTGCTGCTGCCATCCTGTGTTCCTTCTCCCTGCCCATCCCTTTGGAGAGCTGTCTCCCCTTCACTGTGGGATTCATGATCTAATGTGGACTTGTGGCATCTTTGCAATTTCCCAGTAAATTCAATTTGGACTTCTGCAACTGCTTGGCTTTTTGTATGAAGCTGAAAAAACTGGGGTTTTCCTCTCTCCTGAGCACATTTCATTGTGTCTGTGATCCCAAGACAGCTCATGCCTGGAGAGGCATCATTACAAAAATGAGTGAGAACATGGGGGAAGAGGTGGTTTCACTTCTGACTGTGTTTCTGAGTGAGCTCAAGCCTGCTCCTTTTGTGCCTCCAGGCATTGTGGAAGAGCAGTGATCCCATCCAAAACTGGGATAGAGGTGACACTGCTGGAACCAGAAGAATGGGAGAGCAAAAGCAAGGGCAAGGAGCTCAGCCTCCAGCTCCAGCCAGAGTCCCTTGTGTCTAAGTCATGCCTAAAGAAGGTTCAATGTGTTTTTAAAGCCAATGTTAGTGTCACTCCAGCTTTCCCAGCAGCCTGTCCCTGAGTTTCCCCAGCTTTATGCCCATAAAACTTATTTCTATAATATCTAATGGTTTTTCTGCAATATGAGCCCATTTCTCTTTGTTTTATCTGCTGCACGTGTGGTGGAAAGATGCTCCCCTTCCTTTTGGAGATGAAAAAACTGTCTGCATTTATTCATATCAGTTTCTTCTTATTAACCTCCCTGTTCTCAGCCTTTTTGTTATGCCCTCCCTTCATTTTCCTTTGTCTCTTGAAAACTAAAATCCTCTTTTCATCAAAAAGCAGGACCCACTGGAGGAAGGAGCCCTGTGAATGTCAGATGGGCTCTGCAAACCTTTGTCACAGCCTTTGTGTGTCTGCTGTGTTTAGACAGCAAGCTCTTCAGAGGAGGGGCTCCTTTCCTGTGTTTGTACAAGTGCTTACAGGCTGAGGCCCTGATAGAGCTGGTTCCTTGGGGGCTATAGCAGCACAATAAAAATGAACCATATGTTGGCTTAGCCAGGGAAATACTCAAGCAGTAGGCAGATTTTTCCCTTAATGAACCAGGTATTGCTGAGACAATGCAGACTATTTCCCCTCCTATCCCTCTAATAATACATTTCACTTCTAGAGGAAGTAGTCCTAGGGATAGTGACGTGTTTTAAGCTTTGTGGGCCTTATTATTAGTCTCTAAATGTCTACAATATATTTAGAAGAATGTTTCTGGAGCATTTTGCAAGGCAGGTGCTCAGGAGTTTACCTGTCATCCCCCTCATGGGGCAGCAGTTGTGATGTGGGGACAGCCCTGCTCTCAAACCTGCCCAAAGTGGTGAAATATGTTGACTTGGGCTCAGCATCCTGCCAAGCTTTATTGCATTTTGGATTACCTTTGGTTTGGCTCACTGGCTGAGCAATTTTTTGTCAGTCTGTGCAGAGCTGCACAGGTGTACCCCCAGCAGCTGCACACAGTGATCAGCCCACTTCTTTAGGGAGCAGCCCTGAAGTGACCAGCTTGTCTTAGAGGGATGTCAGGTGTCAGCAGAATTGGCTGGTTTTGCAACTAGATGGAAACTCTGATTTTTAAATATTTCTTTTATTTCTTTCAGATTCAGAGAGGCGTTATCACCATGTTTTATTTTACTCTTATCAGTTCTGTCTTATTATCTTCAAAATATTTTGAGCAAAGTTTTAGGTGTGTAACAACACTTTGAGATGTTGACACCAAGATAAACCATTCAGACTTTAATTTTTTTGGGGGAAGAAAAGCTTGGAATTTTAATTTCGTAAATGTTTTTCAAATTGGCCTGAGTTAAAAGCAAAAGGGACTCAAGGTCATGTTTAAAAAGTCCATGCTTAAAAGTATTGGAAAGGATACCAAGATGACACTTTAAGTTTTAGATCTCATATTTTTCAGACTGTACTGCACTAGTATATAACTCTGAAAGAGTGTTAGCAGGTTCTTTTCACAGTTTAATTAGACAAAACAATCCTTTTGCAGCCTGAGAACTAAGGTCCTCATCACAGCTTCAAGCCCAAGGAAGTGCAAACAACAGCAAATTGAGGGGAGCAAACTGGGAGGATGGGACCAGAGTTTCATAACCTGAAACTGTAACTGGAAAATTAACCCAAATATGACCAAAACTTATAAAAGTGTGACAACTTGTGACCCATCATCCATCTTGGGCATAGCCTTAGCTGGGTTCTTTCACTGCCCAAGGTGTATCCTTTGAAGGCCTTTTTAGTAAATACCTATTTTATTTCTTTACTCTGTCTAGCCTCTGTTCTAGGTGGCCTTCAAGGCATCAGAGATGACCCAGCTTTCAGCCAGAGGCCTTGTAGGACACTTGAAGTTCCTCACTAGCTCAGGGTGAGCCTGGCAGGATGATGGTTGGTGCTGATGTGGTCACCACAGCCACCCTGCCCTAGTCTGGCTCTGCTGGAGCTGCCTGAGGCTGCACCTCTCTGCCAGAGCTCAGCTCAGCAGGAATCACTGGCAATAGGGGGAGGGAAATCAAGGATTTGCTGCTTGGTAAATCCTCCCACTTCCCTCCTCCCAGTGGAGACATTTGTGATAATCATGGAGAACGCTCCCACTTCAGCCTGCAATAATAACCAGGGCTCTGTAATTGCCTCGTGCCCAGGGGAGGCTCAGCACTGCTTTCCTTTTATCATTGTCTTCGTGCTGGGCTGGGCTTTTGCCTTCTTCTGGCAGTCAAACATTGCTCCATGTCCTCATCCTGATTTCCCTCACCAAGAGACACATGGGGATATTTTTAGGTGGGAGAAGGGACGTGCAGGGCACTGTGAGATGCTGGGGTTGGTATTTATGAGTAAATTCAAACAGAGCACGACCTGCACGGTCCTGTAAAGTGCAGATCTGCTTGAACTGAGAGAACTATTTTAGTGAATTTATTGTTGCCTTTGATATGCTTTTTATATGTTCTTGTCAGAAGCTGAATTAAAAAAAAAGTGCTTCAGTTCAGTGCTAGGCTGTAAAAACATAAAAATCTGGCAGAGAAAAACCTGTCAGCATAACTTTCATCATGTTTCAAATCCTTCCTTTGCCACATCTGCTCATTACATGAGACAGGCAAGAATTCAGAGCAGCTGAGCTTTGAGAAATTGTTACAGAAGGTAACAACTGATTAAAAGGTCAGGAGATGGCTTCAAAAATATTCCTATGGCCTCTTAGCTTCATGAACTTCATAAGTGGCATGCTAGTAGACCACATTGCTGCATGTGTTTAGACAGAGATTAGGCTGAGGAATGAATTAGACTGAGGTGTAAAATAACTGAAATGCAAGCTGTGCAGCAAATGTACTTTTAAAAATGGTTGGTGTTTTTGTACAATAAAAGCAGAAAAAAGACCATGGCCATTTTGGGAGCACAGTTGGTGAGATCAGGCATGGCAGGGTAAAGTTAATGGTGCTGTGGTGATTCATCTTAGTGATGACCTTGCCTGTGGGCTTTAACTCTGTTACTTGGTCAAAAGATGCAATTGTAGTTATTATGTTTAAGAGAAGCTGTGGATCTTCAGCCAGAATGATCTTTGCTTTGTTTTCACTCTTTGTTTCCATCTGAAGTGCAGCCTTGCTGCAGAAGCCCTGCTGGGCTGCGTCTCCCCCAGCCCTGGTCACAGGGCAGTCCCCAGGGGTGGGGGGCTCCCCTGGGCAGCTCTGCTCCCCTGGGTGCTGCTCCCAGGGCCAAGCCAGGGCTGCCTCCCTCCCACCGCTCTGCCTGAGCCTCCCCTGCGCTGGAGGCTTGCAAAGTCCCTGCAAAGATTCTGAGATTAGAAGAATGTTAATTTCAGTTTGATGTATAATTTTCACTCTTAAAGAGGAGTTAAGCAAAAGAGGAAAAAGGCAACATAATCCAAGGAATCCAGAAGGTGGGGATTTAAAAAAATAAAAGTCTGAAGCATTGTGCTATGGGCTGGTTCCCATCACAAAGAAAGCAAGGTGCTGGTTGTGGATTTGTCTGGTCAGGTGATTTCATAGCTTGTGCACAGAGGGAAAAGGCTTTCTTCAAGGCAGTTTGCTGCCTGAATTTTAAGGTCTTTATCCTGAGTCACCAGAACAAGTAACTTCACAGCTGGATGGTGTCAAGGCCACTTATAACCCTCCTGTTGGGTTTTAAGTGGTGCTGCAACTGTGTTGCAGTTGCAGTATCCCCTAATAGATAATATTTTAAAATGTGCAAAGATACATTTGGTATAAATATAGCTCACAGCATGAGGCACTGAATAAAACATTTCTCTTCACTCACCGGGGAGGATCATGCATAACTTACTCTTGGATCTGCTTCATCATTCAGGCGTTGGAGAGTCACCCCTAATTTGTGAAAACATATGGCTTATTCCACCCTTCCACACTGAGAATTCATTCGAGGCATGCTTGCCTGCAGTCTTGTGTTCACCATCTGGATCAACCTTCTGCAAGTCGAGGTAATTGGGAGTTACTGCAGGGGGGAGCAGGGAAGTGAGTTCCTCCTCCTCTGCTAAAACGGGAGGACATCTCTCCTGAATCTTGGCTCATTACAGCCTGATAGACTGAATCTCAGGCAAAAAAAAAAGTCAAGGACCAGGCAAATAGCCAGGTTACTGAAAACACATTTTAGCCAATAACTGTGAACTAAAAAATTATTTAACTTATTTTAGACTATGTCTTGATTAACTACCTAGCAACACTGAGTGAGGGAAAACTTGCTGTGGCTCCAGTAAGAAACTGTTTGGTGTGTCACAGATCTATTGTCTGTCATACATCACTCCTCTTGGTGGATGGGAGCCTTGAACTCCCATTGTTCCTGTTCATATTTGATGGAATAGGCAAACCTTAGCCTACATATGCCACAGTTAGGCAGGAGCTTTTCTTGGAAAAGCAGTGTGTGGCTTGTTCAGGTTTTCCCACTTGTTCTAATGTTGGGCACGGGATTCTCTCTCCTGGAAGGAGCTTTGCCATGTGGTCAGAGCCCTCCTGGGTGTGTGTTGGACAGGCTGCACTCCCAGAGCATCCCCAGGCTGGGCAACCACAGAGACCTGTGATGGAATTGTCATTGCAAACCACCAAGGTTCTGCTCAGTTTTACTGCAGTCCTTCTGCAGCCACTGTTGAACCACAGCTCATCTGGCTTGGAATGCAGAGTCTGCAATGCTCAGTTCTGCTCTGAGGAGCTTTGTAATGCCAGTGCTTTCTCACTCTGCCTTGGACCTGACTGTGACCTGGTATATTCCCAAGCAGAAAAAAAGTTATTATTGGCTTAAGCCATCCTTCTGCCATGGGAACTGGCTGCATGCTGTGCTAGTAGAACTGGTAACAGTTAAAGCTTTTTTTTTTTTAAGAAAACCTATTGCAGCTTTATCCTGCACTATTGAATTGGTACAGAGCCTTTGTGACACAATCCCTGTTTCTTTCAATAACCATAACTTCATCCAGTTTCTGAAACAAGATTTCATTCAAGTTAGTCCTGGATCAACAACAGGTACAGAACTGTATGCCCATCAAAACTGAACACTAAAAAGCTTTCTTATGAAGTTGTAAGCCCCTAATGGTCTATTTACTGTCTGTGTGTACAGCACAGAGTCTGCAGTTAAAGCTGTTTTCTGTGCCCAGCTTCTCCAACCTGTGTGATTTTATCACCTGGAATTACTAGCAGCCCTTTTCATCTGCTGCTCAGCTACCAGAACAGAGCTCATCCCAACTGTCTGCATGGGAGTTAACTGCAGTTTGCCCATTGCTGGTGAATCCAGCCAGAATACTGAAGCAGGGAATGGGTCAGACAGGGCTAAACTGGGGTTGTGGTTTGAATGTGATTGCTTTCAGGTAGGTGAATTCTTGTTTTTTATGTTGGAAAGAGTTCTCTGTGGCCATGTGCACATCAAGACCTACCAATACAGGAAACTGGCCCCACTTTAATTAATGTAACTCCACAAGTACCTTTGGGGCAGTGCCTCTGGTTCCCTCTTTGCCACAGCTGAAGGAGTTTGTGTGGATGATGCCTGCCCTGGAGACCAATGCTGTGAGCTTGCTTTGAAGACATTCTGGTGCAGTTTTTGGGCATGATTTCACTACTGCTGCCTTAAGCTCCAGACAGGATTTTCTCTTCCAGGACAGGTTTTCAGGTCCTCCTGGGTCTGGGAACACTGAACATACATGAAGTAATATATTACTTGTTTCAAGCTGAGAGGGATATAAAAATATTCTGCACAGGCAATGCCTGTGAATAGCTTTCCCAATTTCCTCTGCTCACCACCCCCACATATTCTGTGTCTCTGTGTGCTCCTGCAGGGATGCTGTGCTGGGGTTTGCGTTGGCTGACTTGGCTGTGTCCTCCCTCACCCAGCTACTCCTCCACACCCCTGTGCATCCCAGGGAATCACCCAGCACAGCCTGAGCTGAGACACAGGTGAGTGGAAATATCTGGTGCCTCAGGACAGTGAGACCTTATTGCTCTGGGGATACTTGGTACATGAGCATGATTTCAGCCTGGGATCAGCTAAGGGTGTGTGAGACAGGATTGTGCCTGTCCTGGTCTACCCTCTTAATTTCCTTCTCTCTTAATCATAGTGTTTGAAATTATTGAAACAGATTAAAATGCAAACTAGCACCGTAATCAAGCAGAATGTAATAGCTGGTTTTTGTGAAATAACATTAAAATAAAAGATAAATAATTTATGAATAAGTCTCTCATCAGCTTTGGGTGGCTGTAAACCAACACTAATGAGCTACTGCCCAAGCCTCAGGAATTAGTGCAGGTTCTCCTCTCCAGGCCCCAAACCTGCCCCAAGTGACAAGATGCTTCATGTGCCTTTCTTAGACCTCTTATCTTAGAATTTTTATGTGTGGAGTTTCAAACTTTAAAATGGCCTCATTTATATGAATCTGAATATTCACAGGGTACTGAAAATGTTCATTATTTTGCAAATGCAAGTTTTTATTAATGAACTCTCACAAGCCACCTACATGCCTGGTTAGTCATACCCTTGGTTTATAGAGAGGTACATCAGGGGGAACAAGAGGCCATGCAAAGTAGGGAAAAGGATTGACTCTGGGTTATCAAACACACAGATTCTTGATTATTGGTATTTGTGAAAGGCTTTGGCACCAGCATCTTCAGTACTTGCAGAATACCTCTGAGACAGGCAGGTCATAGCAATTTGAAGTTGTTGGATTTTTTTTTTTTTTTTAAGTTTAATTGAGCTGCAAATAAGCATCTGTACCTCCAACATAGAAATGAGACCGAATATTTTGATGAGCCTAATGAATATTATCTCTAAAATGGTATGAGTATGTTCACAGATGTAAATTTGATAGGCTGAATAGCCTGAGAATACTCCAGGAATGCTTGGAGGAGCTTCTCTGTGTTGAGATTATCAGTTTTTGTCTCCATATGGATGGGTGTAAATGGAGATTGATGGGAGGAGCTGTTATTGTGATGTACCCATTAGGATGGTTCCTTTATCTCAATATGTAGATTGCATTTTGAAGATGATGTGAAGCTAGTTTAAACAAAATGAGATGTATAGATGCTTTATGTTCTCCTTTCTCTTCAGCTTCTGTAATTTTTCAGGAAGAGGTTAGTAGTTTGGAGGCATTACAGCACATATTGGTGCTGAAGGAAATGTCAGTCTTCACCCATGTTTTGAATGGAAACAGCAATATCTGACAAAAATATATTTAGTGAGAGGAGTGAGGAGATGATAATTTGAAGAGTGTGTTTTGATTTGAAACCTTTGGATTGGCTTTGTTTGTCAGCCAGTGACAGTGTTGTGGGACATGGGAAGGCCACAGCTCCCAGTGCTGCTCCAGGGGATCCAGAGATGCTCTGAGTGCAGCACTGCCCTCCCTCCTGCTGCTGCAAGGGAGGGAATTCACCTGCTTAGACACATTTGGGGAAGGAAGGTTTTATGAATTGGCCAAGGCAGTCAGTCAGATTCAGTTTTACTCTAATGGGTGGTGTCCTGTACAAAACAATATCCCGGACATTTAGTTGAAACAGGAGAAGTTTGATATTTTTTTTTCCACTGGGCATGTTATTTACTTCAATCTGCATGCTGTTTATAATTGTAAAGTTTAGCATTTGTGATCTGTTTACTTTCTCACTCCAGCTCATTTGCAAGCTGACACAGGATGTTGCATTCTAGCTTGGGAAGCAACTTGATTTTGATACAGAAACTAGATCGACTGTAATTCCCAGGATGTGAACAAGGTTACTAATTCTACTGGATAACTCAGAGCCATTCCTTGGTAGGGAAAGGCTGTATCTTTTCTGCCACAGTAAATTCCATACATTTTAAGGTCTACACCTTATGCTTGGGTTAATTTTGTTATATTATTTATGCCTCCTATAAATTCTTTGGAAAATACTGATATCTGTGTTGGAGCACACCAATCAGTGCTAGATTTCTTGGCAGTGAAATGTTATTCATGCTGTGTACATAAGCTCCACATTGTCTCAAAGATTTTCAGGTAGCTGGGAAAGACAAGACAGGCATTTGTCTTATGAAAGAAGCTTCCTATGTGATTTTAGCTGAGCTCTGGGTTTTGGAGCCAACTTAGCATTTAAAGACTAGGCACACTTTAAAAAAATCTAATTAGTATTTAGAATAAACGGTAGCGTTAATTGCAGTCAGTTCTCTATAAAAGGAATGAACTACCACTTAATTGCATTTAAATACAATTATACATGAAGATACAAAAATGTATCTTGATTAGAGAAAGAAATAATTCAGGTTAATTCTTTTCTTTGGTAATGAGTGAAATTTATACAGAAAAATTGCATTATCCTGTGGAGCTGTCATTGGCTTCTTCCTGTAGTTGCTTCTCAGTCTTGAAATAGATATTCAAACTGTCTGTCATTTAAGCTTGGAATATTTTTCCTTCTCAGACAATAATTCTCTGCACCCAAAGTTGAAAGCCTTCCAGCTTTATGCTATCTCTGGTCTGTGGGGGTGCAGGTAGGAAGCAACTGTATAAGTTGGCAAGTATATTTCTTCATGGTATAGTTTGCAATCAAGTGAAAATGAAACTATTTCAGTTTTGATTTGTTTTTATTTTCCTTTTTTACGAATGGTTCAAACCTTTGCTAAAAAAAATTCCAAGTGCTAATCCAGGAGGGGGCAGGAAAGAAAGGACATGTGTCCCAAAGCCCTGTTAGGGAATGAAAGGTGCTGAACAGAATTATTTTCTGAAAGATTGAAACCTGGTGTGTTGTGTGAAGTCTAATTTTAGACCACATTATGCTGCAATATGGTATCAGACTCAAAGAGCAGCAGGTGTCAGAGAATCTGCTAGCTGACACTCCATGTTACAGCAGAAAAGCTTTATTAAATTCATTTTCTAAGCTGCAAATAGGACTCTGACATGGTGTGAAATTCAGCTAAACTGAACTTCTTCAGCTCCTGCTCTAGCATGTCATGGATTTTCTGTAATCGCCCACTGTGATCTGGCTAGCCCAAGTTTGGAAGTGCTGGCTATTAGCCTTAGCAGGAAAATCTTTGCTTTTAAGCACTGTGTGCTTCCCACCTGCAACCTAATGAATCCTCAGGGGGGTCTGAAATGAGACAAAACACAATCCTCAACCAAGTGAGAACAGGAAAATCTATTTCATGCCTTTCCCACAGAAGATGGGTCTAATTCACTGAAAAATATTTTGTGATGTGGCCAGGATTATCTGGATGAAGCAGCTATTTTTATTTTGAAATCTGAAATATGGCCCTGTGCTAATTTCTATGGATGAGACGTTTTCTTGAAAATTCGAAAGGTTTTTCAGGGTAGAAAGAGAAAATATGTGGACACAACAATGGCAAAGTTGGTTTGTTGTTTTTTTTTTTTAATGCTTGCTTTCTGTGTCAGTGCTGTGAACAGCAAAGTCACCCTGGCATGGGAAAGGCTCTGTCACCATGGGCTGTGTGCTGCCACCTCTCCTGCCCCAAACAGGGCAGTGTGTGCTGGGGGATTTTGGCAGCCTGAGCTGTCCTGCCCCAAACAGGGCTGTGTGTGCTGGGGGATTTTGGCAGCCTGAGCTCTCCTGCCCCAAACAGGGCAGTGTGTGCTGGGGGATTTTGGCAGCCTGAGCTCTGTCTCACACCTTTGTGGTGCCTGCCCTGCAGTTCTGTACTTCTGCTTAAGCTAAAGGCAGCAGAGACTTGGCCTCATGGCACACAGGCTCACAATGTCTTCCAGAGATGGATAGAAAAGGAGTGGGGAAAAAAACCACTTGCAATGCTCCTAATTTTGCCAGTGTGGTGCCCTGATTTACCTGTGGCTGTTGTGTAAGGGGAGCTCAGTGCCCACAGCAATAGTGACAGTGTTATCAGAAGAGTTGCCATTCATTTTGGGCTGTTCTGGCAGGGTTTAAGCATCCCTGGAAGCGCTGAGAAGCAGCAGAGAAGATCAAAAAAGAACTGTCAAAGCTCTGAGCCTGTGGAGTTAATTTAGAGAGCTCCCCTCAGACAAAACAGTGTCAGGTAAAGATGGTGTTTAATACAGATCAGATGTGATCAGCTGGGCATTGCTGGCCATCTCAGGAAGCAGCAGAACACAATAAAAAGGAAATGTTCAGGCTGTGAGCTGAAGTCCTTTATTTTTTGGGAGGGGAGGAATCTGCACTATGTCTCTTTTGAAGATGATTCCGTGTCTAATCTCATAAAGAGTGAAGATATAAACAGATAAATAACTTATAATTGATGGGTTTTGTATTCACAGTTTGGGTCCTAGTCCTTGTTGGGAGTCTGAGCTGCCTTTGGCCTGCAGGTTGCCTTGCTCAGAATGCAGCAAAGGAATGGGGAAAAAAATTGTGCAGGGATGAACTGGAAAATGTAGGGTTTGCATACAGACTCCCTTCATAGTCTGGCTGGCTGGTTTCTCCTACAGATTGTGGGCTTTGGATAATACAAGGTATTGCTTCCTGTTATCTCATTCAAACTCTCACCCAGTAGCCTGATGATGCAAGTTGTACACTCACTGACTTTGATTGTCAGAGCTAAGATAAAAACAAAAGCCCTTCCCAGCCCCTCCTCACATTTTCAAATACAGTAGCTGATCTGATAGAAATGCTGGTCATGATGCACAGGAGGTGCAGCCAAGCAATGACCTGAGGCAAGGCTGGAAAATTGGCTCAGGGTGGGCAGGAGCACTGGGACACCCAAAAGGTGCCTTTGGCTTTTTGTGAGTGGTGCAGGGACAGCAGCTGGGCTGGGTGGGGTCTGAGCCTGGATTTTGTTCCAGTGTGGAAACAGGGCCAAGTGGCCTTGTCAGTTTGTGGGCAAACATGAACAGTAAGTTTGTAAGAGTGCAAAACCAATGAGATTGCAATAGTGCAAACCATTCAGCAAGACTGGGAAGCTGCTTTCAGTGTAACTGCATTTCTCCATGTGAATTTCTGAATTTCTTTCTTTAAATAAACCTGAAACTCTAACCAAATCCTCAACTGAGGTTTTAAATGTGAAGCTAAGAACAATATTTCTGGGTGAACTCTTCAAATTGCTTTTTTCATGTCTCTTCATTGGGCTCCTGCTACACAAAATGATTGTGGTGCTTACAAGAAGTGGTGGCCAAAAATGCCATGCAGGGAACTGTGGCACCTCTTGATGTGTGCTGGTAGGAAGGGTCTCTGCAGGGCTGAGAGCAATACCTGTATTTATTCCCAGAGGTAGGACCCCTTGTATTTGGGATAGGAATTTTTATTTTGTTCATAAATTTTTACAAGAGAGCAAGACTTTGGACTGGGTGCTTCAACATTATCTTGGGGAAAGACAGCACTAATTTAATTTCTGGCACTGCTGGTGTGAAAAGAAACCCTCAATATCATAATAATGTGTTTTCAGACCATATTATATGGAGGAAATCTGTGACTTCATCTCAAAGGTGACCTGTTAAGGAAATTTAAATTTTAGCTTCTGCCACTCCTCTTTGTTTTGTTTTTCCCTTTGGGTTTTAAAATGTTGTACAAAGGTCTGGGAAGCTTTGAATATTTCCAGATTTCTATCTGGAGATTTTTTTTTATTATATTTAAAAATAACACTAAGTCTGCTGTTGCTCTTCCCCTCCCCCTTTTTTCCCTAGAAAACTCATTGGGGATTTCAAGGACAGGAAAGTGAAATATGGCTCAGGGAGTGAGAGGCATTTAATTTGTAGAAGAATTTTCTCCTAAGCATTTGGATTCAACAGGTGTTAGTGCAAAAAGCAGGATATTGGACCTGGACCAGGCTGGCTTGACATTTCTTCTTTCATCTTCTTTTGCAGCTATAATTGCATGAGTTTTCATAGGTTTGGGTTTGGGTTTTTTTAAGATAGACAAATTATTAACTTTTTAATATAAAAATATTTCCCCTCCTCTATAAGTTTTTAGTACCTTCGCAATTTTTTTTTATACATCCCAGATAAGAGAAAAAAGTAATTATTAAAAAAATAATAATTATTAAAAGAAGCCTCCAGAAACTCTAGGTTAAGAGCAAAAGTGAAATGAGCAGAAAATCCTCAACCTCCAGAACAAATACAAATGTCTGTGGCTTCCCAAGCCATGTCCCTGGTGCTGTGCAGGATCCAGTCCTGGGCAGCCAGTGTGGAAAATTGGTTGTTGATGTGCAGCTGGAACTTTACATTTAAAATCAGTTCTGAGTGGTGGCTTGATGTGACAAATGCAGAGAAGTGAACCCATGTGCTGTCCCCAAGCCTCCCAGCAGTGAGGAGCAGAGGATCCCATTGCTCCTTGATTTTGGGTCAGGCCAAGGGGGTGAGCACAGGAGGCTCCTGCTGGTCCCAGTCTGCAGCTGGTGCCTGCTGAAAAGGTGCTGCTGCCTGGAGGTGTGTGAGCAGAAATGCTCAGCTGGCTCAGAGCCTGCTTTCTGCCTGTGCCTTGAGGGACTGATGGAGAAAATGATGTCTGGGAGCAGACTGACACACAAACCCCTTGGGTCATACCTGGCTGTCCCTCTGTGCTCTCCTGGCTGCCTGCTTGGGATGCTAGCATAATGAATTTTAATTGAAAAAGAAAAATCTTTTTGGTGGAAGCATATTCTCAGATGGGGGAAGGATAAATTGTAGAATAATTCATGGGCTATTTGCAGCTCTTGAGAATTCAGCTGATCTAAATAATGTATGTTTATACATACAAATTGTGTGTGTGTCCCTGCATATTTTAGGTGTTTGATTGTTTCACATTAAGGAATAAGTGCCTACTGTAGAATACTGGAACACTTGCCATTTTGGTTTTAATTTCTTGCTATTATTATGACTCTCACACAGATTTTCCTTGGGATATTTTTCACACCTGCAATTCTTGCTGGCCTAAAACTATGCAGGCATGGCAGGCAACATCTATTTAAATCCTGAGTAACACCAGCAGAGACAGGGCAGCCATCATCATCCCCCAGCTAATTAGGGATAAGATGGGCTGGAAGATCTAGTGCTGCCTCCTTCTCTGCCTGCCTGTCTGGTGGGTTTGCTCCAGTGCAGGCTGAGCTGCAGGTCCCTCACAGAGGATGAATTTGGGTGGCATGAGGGATTTGCAGTGCCTGGTGCTCTGGCTGCACTAGTGACAGCACAGTCCCAGTGTGCCTGGAGCAGGGACCCCCTTTCCAGCTTGTGCAGACCTTGGCTCTGAAATACACCTTTTTAAGGAAAGGAAGAGCTGCTCTCAGCTAGAAGAACAGAAAATTTGCTGGTGTGCTTTTCAATGCAAGTGCATTGTGTGCAAATGTGGTATGGATCACCCACCACTTTAAACTCAGCCTGGGGAAGAGTTGAGCAGTGACAGCAAATGTTTGGAGACATAACTGAGCTCCTGGGTGGTGAGAATCCAGTCACTGGGAGGCTCACAGTGCAGTGGTTTGCTTCTGTGGGTGTGTTTAAACTTCAGGCTGTTACTGGCTCTGAAGGAGCCCCTGAAGATGCAGGAGGGTTTCACTCACACTAGGGAGGGTTCCAGAGGCTGCTGCTGTGTGTGAGCACTCAGCCCTGTTTTCACAGCCTTGGCTGCTCTCCTGCTCTGATCAGGGAGGACAGCACAATGCTCTACACTGTACCTACACTGTGCTGGTCTTACAGGGTATCCAAGGGTATATGTGAGGAGTTTAAGAAAAATAATGAATTAATTGAAATTAAATGGAAAATCTGAAATAGGGATGAAATGAGATCTGGTGCTCTTCATGAGTACCTGCAGGTTACATCTGCTCCCTGAGAGGGCCTGAATGGAGCAATGTAAAGGATAAAAAGCTGGTGAGGAGCTCCCTTGTGAAGCTCATCTTGCTGCCCTGAGAACATAAACAGGGAAAGCTGCAGCATGCACTGAGCCTGAGGAGGCCAGAGGTGCAGTGCAGGGGCAGAAACATCTGTGGGGGCTCAGGCTGCCTTTGGATGATTAGGGAATAGCCCTGCTACAGTGGTTTTGCTTGGCCAGTGTTATAGGGATTCACAATTTATTGCACAGATGGAAAAGAAAATACCCTCCAAGTGCAAAAACACTGGGGTGGAGTGTGGGAGCAGGGAGGCAGCTTTCTGAAGTACTTCAGGTTCAGTATTTTAACAGTTTTGTTGGAGAAGGGTCCAAATTTAGTTTAATTTACTTCCATGTCGGGATAGCATCTAGTCCTAGCTGTAAGGAAGGATGAACAGAACAAACTGACCCTTGGGGGGAGGTGGGGGGCAAAAGTGGGACTTGTGTGAAGAAACTGGTTTCAGGTAATTGCAGACTCAGGCTTATGGGGTGAGGGTGGCATCAGGTGTCCTGGGAGCTGTGGAATGACACAACTCATTTGAGGACAGCCACAGAGATGGACACCAGCCCTGTGACAAGATGAGGCTGTACCTGTGAGCTCAGGGTGTTCCTGTCACTGAGCATCCTCACAGGGTGACTGGTTTTGGTCATTACTGATTTGAGCTGGATTCAAAGCAACAGCCTAGAGGCAATAGCTGTGATTTTTATGGGGCACGATGGCTTATTTAAATGCAAAATTCTGGCAATAATGTCTTCATCTTAGCACAGTAAACTATCAATAGCTGCCTCTTTAATAGCCTTGTACTTTAAACAAGATACTGCTAGTAACCAGCACTTACTATTAAGTGTAAACAAGCCCCAGAAGCACTGCCAGATCTGTGGTTTTTTTCTATCTGCATAGCTATTAAAACTCCTTTTTTGCAATGCTGGCTGGCTACATTTTAGGGTTATATTTCTGTCACCACTGGTGCTCCTCACAGGTGCAGAGTTTCTTCCCAGAGATGGGTTTGCCACAGCACTCCTTGTGCTCACCCCCTGGTACCAGCAGTGCCAGGGCCCCACGGGGTCCCAGCCTGAATGCTGCCTGGCTGGGGCAGATTGCACAGAGTTCAGCTACCAGATGGGGGACACTAAATCTGCTTTGTCTAGCCAAGAGCTGGCAGACAGAGCTCCACTGCTGCTGTCAGCCAGAGAAACGCTGAAAATTGCTCAATCACCATAATTCCTGGGGCTCTGTGGCAGGTCTGCAGCCCTGCAGGGCAGGGGCAGAGCCAGGTCAGCCCTGGGGCTGAGTGAGCCCTGCTTGCAGGACACAGTGATGCTGCTGCCCAAGGGTGGTGGCTCTGGCAGAGGTACTTCCAAGGGGAAAATACTGTGAGTGACACTACTGCTCAGTAATTCCTGCTTTGTTTGCAGAGAGGGGTCATGGCTAAGAGCTCTGTCCCTGATCCCTTTTATGATCTTGCCTTAAAGCACTCTGAGGACCACAGAGATGCTGGGCTGTCCACACCCTTCTACCATCCCTGCTTGCCATAAACCACAGACTCAAGGTGAGGGAGAATAGCAAACAAGAGTAAATCTTTATGGGCAGAGCTGGGCAAATACTCTGGCAAGTCTCAATCATTCTTTCAAACAGAGAGAGGTTTAATCTGTGCTATTGTATTTCCAGCCCTTATTTGCTCCTCATGCTCTGTAGCAGTGGGGTTTCCAGCAAGAGAGCCTTGAGCAAATGGAGCCTTCACAGGTCCTGGCAGCAGTGAGCAGTGCTGCAGGCTGTGGAAATGGGCTGCTCGTGGTGCTGGCCAAAGTGGGCACTTGTGTGGTGTGTTTGAGTGTCCAGCTGAAACATCCTCCTTGGCCAAGAGGTGGAACAAGGGGCTGACTCTGAAGAGCAAGCGCCTGGTGTGCAAAGGGGAGCAGCTCAGCATCAGTGGCCCTGCACTGGTGACACGGTCAAATAGGTGCAGACCAAGCCTTGAATCAATTAAAAAATAATTAAAATTGTTCTTTTCAATCAGTAAGTGATGGTATACTGGACTTTTGTACAGGCCTGCCTGGTATTTTCTATCTTAAACTGTAAATTATGTAAGCTGGTAGCTCCTTCTCTAGTCCTGAATCCTCCTGGAGATGTTTATTTTATAGAAGTGTAGGGGTGCCCATATTTGTGAACATGCAGGTAAATCTGTATATGTGTTTGCATTTCAGTGCAGCCCTGCTAATGTCTAGCAAAACTGTTTTTCAGTACACTGTATGGAATATGTCATGCAAATACCCTTAAAGGTTTGATTGCAGAGTCAATTCAGTAGCTATTGGTAATGAAACAGAAATGCAACTTTACATTTTTGCCAGCTGGCTCAGGTAATATACTCTCATCATCTACAGAAGCACAGCATTTTTCAATTCTCTGGCTGAATATTAAAATCCAAAATTAGACTGTAATTACCAAAGGGTTTGATGGCAGTCTGCAGCCAGACCAAAGAGGGCTCCTCCCTCCTGTGTGTCCTGCAGGAGCTCTGTCCTGATGCCCAGATCTGCAGCTCATCACATCTGCTCAGGTGGGGCAGACAGCTGTCAAGAAATCTGTGTTTTTGCAGTACCAGCAGGAAACTGGTCAGGGGATTTAATCAGCTGCTTGATTTATATGAATGAATGTAGATTTTTGTGCCTTAGTTCATGGCAATAGTTTTGAATCTGTTCTGACTTTTTTCCACTTCTGTCAATGGCAGCAACCACTGTTTTTGACTGTGTCTATATTTCTAGACCTTGTGGGGATATAATGTTTTCATCTGGTCCTGTGTCCATCCCCACAAACTGGTTTTCTATCTTTCTGTCACCTACATATCAATAATTTCCATAATGTAATCCTCTACTTGATGCCAGAACAGAGGCACACAGTGATATTCTGTGAGTAGCAGTCCAGAGAACAACAGAACTACCATGCTAATAGAATATTTCAGTGAACAGAGTGGTAGTACAGTGTATTTTATTAGGTGATTTGTTTCTGTTAGTGGCCACTGGGTGGAGGAAAAACTGAAAAAGCTGAGAGCAGGAGCACAGCCTGAAGTGGCCTGATTTCCAGGGCATTCAGGGCTCCTGCAAGTCCTCCTTTTGCTGACAATGCACAGCAGCTGCTGAAAATCAGAGGATTTCTTTAGGTGCCTGATTTTTAGGACTGGGCTTGTGATAATTCTGAGGTGCAGTTTAGCAAAAAGGTCAGGAAACAATAAGCAGTGGCTGAGTGAGTGGAGCTTGGGCAGTGTGAGGCTGGATTCTGAGCCAGCACCAGTGGGAGCAGGGCTCGGAAGGGGCTCCTCAGGAGGTGCTAAGAAAAGGCAGCACTTATGCTTGCTTTTTCTTTGTAATTCTATTCCCTATTATTTTAAGGTCTAGGGAGCAGAGGATTTGCAAAAATCAGTGGGAATGTAACTTGGATGTACAAATGCATTTGCTGACTGCGGGATGTATTGCACCTAGAAATTAACTGTGGGCACAATAATTTCAAATCCTGTTCCTTGTGATCCCTCCTGTTGTATGTTAATCTGAGGTCATATGCAGGAAATTACTGTTTCTAACCCAGTTTCCTCACTCTCCTGCAGGCAGGGGATGAGACTTGCCCCTTAAGTTGCTGCTAACACTTCTGCAGCATGGGCTTAAAATGAAAATGAAGCAGTTGCTTGGAAACCCTCCTCCTCTTTGTGCCACTTATTTTACTTTCTCAAGATGTCTTTTTCCAGACTATTAATTGTAAGTGGCAAAAATATTCCAGGCGGAGCTGCTGGTGTCTCTTACTGTGAAGATTGTGTAACAAGCCCCTGGTTTGATTGGCACATGCTTTGCCAGACTTGAACCCTTTAGAACAAAATTCGGAGGGAATTTGCTCTGCTAAGTAACTCCCCAAACTCTTTAGGGAGATTTAATCCAAATTGATGCCTGAGAATAGATGTAGAGAACAATACACTGGTAAAAAATGGGGTGAACTTTAAAGAGATAAATATCTCAGTGCTTTAAAGCAAGAATCTGAAATTTGGTGGGGAGGGATTGTCTGACTCTTTACTCAGGGATATTTTTCTTGCCATTTCTAATCTATGAACATTTGGTTAAGTTGTAGGCATTTCCTTAATTTATAATTTGCACATGTTGCATAGGGACAGCTTTGGTGTATTTAGCAGCTAAAACCAGAACCAATTTCAGCCACACTCTGGACTGAGCTGAAGTCAGCCCTCCAGGGGTTATACCTTATTGAAGGGATATGCAGAAAGTGGATAAACTATGTCCCAAGAAATCCTAATTCTAACATCTCTGAAATTGTGAGTACTTTGCAGCCTTAATGTTCTTACTGGGTAGTTTTCTTCTGCCAAGTATATTTTTTTAAATTGGGCAATTTAAGCATCAACTGCATACATATATCTTAAAATTTCTGCAGTATGAGAATCTAATTTTTTTCCATACAATTCTGTTACTGTCAGTCTGTTGGGAATTCCAATGGCCATGGGATTCTGTATCTTTGATGAAAGGAATGTCAGTGCCAAAGGCTGTGTGTAAAATTTAAAGTGTATGGATCCATAAAATGCCTCAGGGTTATCCCCACTATCTGCAGGAAACAGTCCTACAGAGAATACTCTGGGACTGGTTAACACTGGGAAGGCAGCTTTCCTGACACTGGATCAATGATTTATTTTATTTTGGAAGTCTCCTCTGAGCAGTAGGGTGGGGGCAAGATAACTCTGGAGGGTTTAGCAGCATGAGATCTCTTATGCAACTAAGCAAATAGCTGGGCAGTCTGGTTACACAGAGTTTCAAAATACACCAAGCATGCAAAATGTTCTTTGTTTCAGTGGCATGCAGAATACGACACATACCTTAAAATTTATAAGTGGGGAAAAAATATTGGTGGGAATCTCTGAATTGTGGGAATTGTTTGCCTCTGTATTTTTGGATGCTGCTACAAATCATGTTGCCCATCCATGTGGTAATGCTAGTGCAGTGTAATTGGGTGTTTGGAGGCACAGAAGGATTATTCTGTGCTCAGCAGCCTCTTGAGTCTTCCTAGGTTTTCTGTTTCTTAAATGAGTGCAGGATGATGAATATGTGTAGGCTAATGGGGCCACAAGACACCATTTGGATAAAACCAAGAGGGCTGTGGGGCAGAAAAAGGATCATACTCATTTGGGGTTTTTTTGAGTGTGAAACCTGGTTTAAAATGCACTTATTGCTTTATAGTCCACAAAGGACTCCCATCCACCTGAGCTGCTTGGGCCTTCTTTTTTCACTTGAAAATTTAGTTTGGAATTTGAAGACTTTGGTGATTTTTGAAGGTTTTAAGCATCAGGAAACCCTGGAGATGCAGTACCTTGCACGGACTGTGTGCCCAGGCAGCTCTACATGGCTGCAGACCCATTTTGCTGAGCCTGCTGTGTGCAGAGCACCTGGACCTGCTCCTCCCCAGGATGTCCTGCAGAGGGGCTGCAGCCCAGGCCCTCCAGCCTGAGCTCACACAGATGCTACAGCCCAAATTTCCATAGCACAGAGAGCTGGCAGGGCTACACATCAGCAGTGCTCAAATATGGCTGAAAGCTGTGTGCATCCATGGGGGTCTGTGTGCTAGCATCCCCTCACCCAGCAGGGGGGTGATGAGTGCTTCATTAATATTAGCTCTGGAAGGAGCAGATGGTGCCAAGATCTTGCACCTCAGAGCCAGAATTACAGTTTGGAGCCAGCTGCATCACTTTCATTAGCTCGAGTTTCACAGGCCCCTTCTAGCCTTCATTTACCTTTGTAAGTGGGATGAGAGTGCCAGCTCAATGAACTGATGTGTTAAACATGAATAACATGTTGAGTGATTATCCCAAGCAGCAGTACTGACTGATGAGGTAGTGCCACGTTCCCAGCCTCTCTCTAGCTGTGGCATATGTTGCTTTCACCAATAAAATCTGTAGACTCAAGAAAACTGGCTCTCAAGTTGCCTGGAGAAAGCCATAAGCTGCAGCAGGAATGTTCAAGGGCTGAGAAACCTCTGGCAGCTCTACATAAATGCTATTTGGATGGTGAGACTCTTGAGAAGAGGTTGTGGAGAGGCAACTGGGAGGAGTAAATGAGATCAATATTTTGTACTTGTATTTTTGTGTATGAAATTGGTGAATGCTGCACCGGCAGAGACAGGTTCCATAACACTCTGTGAGAGTAGAACAAAAGTATTTTTTAATGATATAAAGGTCAGGGATAAAATGAAGATATCTAAATGGAGGTAAAGACACTGTGGTGCACCAATACAGTAGAATCCTTACAAGTAGTGCAGAGAAGAAGGGAAATCAGAAGATCTTGATGAAAATTACTTAAAGGCTGCTAAAATAAAAATCACACCCTCAGGTTGCAGTGGTGTGATAGAAATTCCATAGGCTGATTCAATTAACTTTGCTTAAGCTCACCAGGAATGTGTTCAGACACATGACTGAAGATTCAGTGTGTGTAGTTTGCCCCAATAGCAAATGGAATTTTGAACATTTGGCTTAAATAATGCAGTGTGTCCTTTGCTTCCCAACACACTCTAATCTGCTTTAAAACACAGATGGGTCATCTCAATACAAACTTGAAATGTCCTGTTCATGGCAAAATAATTTCACTCTGAGAAAGGATATCTCCATCTGAGTGTGCATTCATTTGTCTAACTGTTCCAGCTCTGGCATGGAGCTCCTCTTCTGCAGGCTCTGATCTGCATGCAGCAGTCAATGGGAACATTGCTTGCAGCTTGGCAGGGGCTGTGAGCAGCACTGACAGAGATTATTGCTCTTGCTACACTGTAAATTTGGACAAGCTAGCTAAACAGTGCAGTCTTTTAAGTGGATGGTTGTGAAAGGTTTTTAAATCTTGTCTATTGTCCATTAATGACTTTTCCCTGTTTGTTTTTTCTTGTTGATCCAGTTGGTTTGATGCAAATGCAGCGAAACCATCCGGGAATACAAAAAAGTATCAGAAAATAACTTTCAGAATGCTTAAAAAGGACTCTCTAAGACTTCAGTTAGATATAAAGGGCTCTTATGGTAGCATTTATTTTTTTAAAAAAGGGACTTGTTGATTATTACTGTGCCTGGATTTAGCAGAGTGTAATTTATTCCTTTCCCCAACAACTGGCAATTAAACACAAAAGGTGAAATACATCCCACTGAAGAAAAGGGCAAAACTCCCACTGTCATTGGTGGCACCAGGAATTCACCCAAAGTGTTCATGGAGAAATACTTTGAATACAGTGTTTTAAGCTGTGCTTTGTGGTAGTAAAGAGCTTTTATTAAGCTCACAGCTCCAGATATTCACATGATGCCTCTGCCTGGTCTGTGCTGCTTTGCCAACTACTAAAGTGCAACTCAGAGTAAAAGGGGAATGGATGGCTCTGTGTACACATTTCTGCCAGGCAACAGGTACTCCAGGTGTAAGGTGGAGAACACACCCCTCTGGGAAGAGAGGAAAATCTCCTCTCAGCCTGTACTTCTCTTTCCTGGGCCAAGGCAGAGCTTAGAGCTGTCTCCATCAGGTTTCTGCTCCAGCATCACTCACTAGGATTGACTGACCCTGGGACCACCTGAACCAGGAGGGGCAGCGGGTCCATGGGTCGAGACTGGCTGGTACCTAACCCCCAGATAGTACTGACCTGCCAGCAACACAAGTTACTCTGATAGCTGCTTTAAAAAGTGAGTCCCCAGCCAGATCCCTTCTTGCTTGCTGGGGTTCCATTCAGAAAAGAACTACTGAACTCATTACTAAATAAAAAAATGTCTGGAAACATTAAAAATATAATTTTTGGGAAGAGAGGCAATTATTGTTTTGATTCAAATTCTATTCTCATAGAACTCCACCATGCTTGCCTGCTGCAGGGGGTTTTCAGTCATCAGGGTCTCATGAGGAGGGAAAGAGGAGAAAAGAATTCACTAGAAGAAATTAAAGCACAGTTGAGTGGGAATGGCACAACCACTGCTCCTAGAACTTGGGAGCTCTGGGGATCTCTTGGCTGGTCACTCAGAGATGTTGCTCATTATAGCAGTGGAGTGACCCAGTAAAGAGAAAAAGAAATATTTAGCAGCAGCAAAGCTGAACACACTCGTTTCACCCCAGAGTTGTACTGTAGCTTCTTCTCAAGCCAGGAGAGTGTGATGAATGTAAAACCTGCCTGCACAGACCCCTCCTGAAGGGCATCATGCATGCACTGCACGGGGAAGGTGTTTACATCTTTAAGCAGTGATCTTTGTCCAGAATGGTTTAGTTCCAGCAGATGAAACTCCCACAAAAACAGCTTCTGCTGGATCTCACCAAAGAAGCCAGATAGTTTTGTGCCTGGCTGGGGAAAGCAACTTCTGCCAGTGTGCTTTGCATGAACAAAGAGGGTCCAAAATGGGAGAAACTACAGCTTTCTGTGGATGCCTCTCCTAAGGGGATCTTTCCTCTCAGTATCAAATGCCAGTAACTTGGAAGTCCTTTCTTTTCTCCATCTGGCAGAGTGAAATGAAAGCCCACTGTGATATGAATGAGAGGGTGGGGTTGTTCCTGGACACCACACACCCCATATCATGCCTGCATGCAGTGAAGGGATGCTGGTCATGGGACAGAACAACAGGTTCCCTTCTCCCCATTTTGTGTGTTTCATGCCCTGTTGGTTGTTGAAGATATTCAGGTTTAATATTCATTCACTACAGCTGCATGTGGGCTATGGTGGCAGCAGGGCTTAGGCTCTGTGGCTTTTGCCTTTTTTTCCCCATGGAACTGATATGAAGATTGACTTGAAGAGCTTCTTCTGGCAGAAGCCAGAGGATCACTGAGCACACACTGCAGCTTTTTGTGTTTAAAGGGAGCTCTGCTTCATGGAACCCATGTAAAGAAGTCACCATTTAGAGAGGAATATTAACAAGGGATTTTTGTGTTTCTGAATCATACCCCATATACAGTGGCTGTGCTGGGCTGGCCCTGGCTGGGTGGCAGGTACCCACCAGAGCTGCTCTATCACTCCCCTCAGCTGGGCAGGGGAGAGAAAACAGAGCAAAAGGCTCATGGACCAAGATAAGGGCAATAATTGGGAGAGATAACAGGCAAAACACCCAGTGGACAATGTTAAAGAGCACAAGGGCTCTGGGGAGGTGTTGGTGTCCTGATTGTGGTGGAGGGATGAGTTGTGTGTCACTTGCCCACTTTAATTCCCTGGTACTTCATTTTGATTTTGGTGTAGGAAATTTTTTTTGTTTATGTGAGTGAAGATTGTGTGATGAAGGTGGATTTCAGTGGTAATTCTCAATATTTTACAGAGGTGGGGGGTGGAATGTATTGGGTCTGTGTGGCAATGTTTGGTGGTGGGGGGGCTACAGGAGTGGCTTCTGTGAGGAGTGGGAGAAGGTGACTTTGTGATTTGGTTTTATTTCTCATTATGCTACTCTGATTTGATTGGTACTAAATTAAATTACTTTTTCCTCAAGTTGAGCCCATTTTGGTCATGATGATAATTGCTGAGTGATCTCCCTGTCCTTGTCCCAGCCCAGGAGCCTTTAGTTGTATTTTCTCTTCCCTGTGCAGCTGAGGAGGGGAGAGACAGCATTGCTTTAGTGGGCACCCAGGGTCCTGACAGAGTCAGCCCCACAGGACAATAACAGGTTTTTCATTTAGTAAAATATTAAAAGCATACAATAAGGCTGTACAGAGCTGAAAAATTATGTTTTTGTGGTATAGTTAAGGGAGTAAACCAGGGAGAAAATATATTTCCATCTAGCATGACTTGAAATATGCATCCACTTCAGGTTTTGTTAACAATGTCCTTAATTTGCAGTGTGTCATAGGAGGGCAGCATTAGTTATTGTAATGCTGTATTTATGATGTTATCAGGAGCAGAGCTGCAATACAGTTCTCACCACAGAGCAGAACTCAGATTAGTGGGGATTTAACATGAAAGTTCAATAACAATAATTTAATATGTACTATGTACAATCAGAATGATAGTTTTTTTCCTTCAGCAGGAGATAATTGTGTTGGATCATTAAGCCCTGTTCCCCATTTAGAAAATAATTATACCTAGAGGTCCATATCATTCTGTGGCTTCATTCCATGCAGTTGCATTGGCTTTAATGTTGTGACATTGATTTATGGCAGGAAAGAATTGAGCCCAGCTGTCAAAGACAGCATCTTTATGTGGCCACAAAAGTCGTGGAAGAAATCATATCAGGATATCAAATATCAAATATATTTTCATATATTTTGGCAAAAATGGTAACTGAAGGATTGCAGGTAAAGTGTATTTATTTGTTGGTCTTTGACTTCTAACTTCTGGTTCAGTGCAAAGTGTCAGAGACCAAAATTTCACTGATTTCTGGAACTTTCTCTGAGTTAATTTATTGCTCTTGATATGTGCTGAATTAACAGCCTGGAGACTGAAGCCTTTTAATTTGAGTGGATTTCAAGGTTCCCACACAGAGCCTGATTGTTTCCATTTTTGGGAAGAGATTCTGTCTCTTTGTCCCTTGTCCAGTCCCAGGCTTGCTGATGATGCTCAATAAATAATCATAAATTACAGTAAAGTCTAGTGGGATCTGTGCAGCTGTGTTGGACAGGGGTGGGGGATGAGACCCACCCTGTTTGTGTCCCAGGGCTGCTGCACCTCTCCTGGCTGCTCATCCTGCACATTCTGCCATGGACCACCAGAGCAGCTGCTGGCCCATGCCTGGTCTGTCTTTGTATCCTGCTCCCTTCTCCTTTTCTCTGACAGATTTAGGAATTTCATCAGCCTGCTGCTAAAAAGTAATTTTTAATCATCCCTTCTGGGGTCAGGCAGCTTATTCTACACCTGAAACTGGATGTTTTTATATCACAAAGCTGCCACCACAGGTGCTTGTCCAAATACTTGGTATGAACTAAAGAAAGAAGGAATTGGAAGGTGGAAAATTTCTCAAGCTCGGTATGACAAAAAAAAAAAAAAAAAAAAAAAAAGGAGCTGTTAGAAGTCAGGAAAGTTTCCCATCTAGTTTCCATGCAGACTTAAGGATCACCCCTGGGCCTAGTGGGTAAGCCAGAGTAAAACCACCAGGGAATACTCTGCTCCTGGGAGGTGTCAGCCCAAACATTGACAGCTGGTGTCACCACAGGATGGGAGCACCTTGCAGGAACACACACATCTTGCAGGACTGGTCTGCAAAGTCTTTCCCCACCCAGTAAATTCTCTGGATGTAGTAAATTCACTGGGTAGAGCAACAGTCAAGTGCCTCATATAGGGGACTAATGTTGGCATTGGACTGAGCTGCATGGCTTTGCTTTTAATACTAAAGTCAGGATGTGGGAGAAATGTGAAAAAGCTGAGCCAGGTTTTTGCCCTTTGAAGACAGGGAAAGGTCTGTGCAATAAGCTACCCTTTATGCCAGGCTAAAAAGAAATCATTCTTTCCTATTGTTGTCAAATTGGCCCAAAGTCACTGTGAATATCACTGTGAATACATCTAGCTATTTCCAGTTGCCTTTAACTCAACTAGATACTGAATATTTGAGTTCTTTATAAACACAAGATGAAATTATCAAGATTTTCCAGAAGGCTCACAATGCAGTATAAACAATTCAACTATAGTAAAGCATTTATTGCTAATCTCTGAAACACTGTAAAGATTATTTCCTTGTCTGAATCTACAG
Source organism: Oenanthe melanoleuca (assembly GCF_029582105.1). Classification (NCBI taxonomy): domain Eukaryota; kingdom Metazoa; phylum Chordata; class Aves; order Passeriformes; family Muscicapidae; genus Oenanthe; species Oenanthe melanoleuca. The sequence continues at coordinate 8,942,452 of NC_079344.1, forward strand.
AATGCCACAGTATCTGTCTTCACAGGAACAATCCATTCCTGGCTCACAGGCGCTTCCTATGGAAGGCAAAGGGCTGTTCCTTACAGCATTCAGAATTCAGGATCTGCTGCTTCTGGGGATGGGGACTTGTGATAGTTGTTGGTATCTCTTGGTATCTTATTTATCAATAGCCAGAAGAATAGACATTAAACTTTCAAGTCCATTAGCAGGGCTTGGGCTCTTTGCTGAACTGATGACACTGCTGCATTATTAGAGTTGGTGCTCTTCACATAAAATAAGGGACTCACTTCAATTACATTTCTACCTGCAAAGAATTGCCTTGTTTCTCTATTAATGAAGTTCCAGATTACTTTTTCCTCATTTTCTCCCTTCTGTTCACTCAACCTCCCACCCATTGCCCTGCCAGCTCAGCATACTTTTGATTAACAGGAAAAGATTTTATCTGTCTCTAATGTTAAGCTGGTCTGTCTCTTGGCCCTTGTGGGAATCTTGTGGGAATGAAAAAATTCAGTGGCATTACAAAAGGACCCATGAAGACTCCTAATGTCATCCTGTTCAGCATTCCCCTTCTTAGTAAAACAAGCTTTAATATTCAGGACATTGAATAAGCTGTAGGGAGTGCCAAATTCTTGCTTGTATACTTGTTGCATTGCCAAAGTCTCTTTGGCTCTCCAGCAGGGATGCACAATAGTAGAAATGAGTAAAGTGAAATGCCAGATCCAGCTCTGATCAAACTCTGGAGGAGTTTTTATTTAGATTTGAACTTTCTCACACCCATTGCTATGCAAGAGTTGCTGGTGCTTGGTGGTTTGCCACAGTGTGAATATCATATACTGGAATGTTTAGCTTTAGAGGATTACCTGGGAAAAAGCCTTTCCAGTTGTAGTGCTTTAAAGGCCTGTTTCAACTCCATCTTCCCTCACCCCTCCTCCCTTGCCTTTAACACCTGCATGTGAATATAATAAAGTGCAGATTGGAGCTGGTCATTTACAGAGAAGGAAGAGCCCTGGTGTGGTAATTGAGATGTTACTGCCTGCCTCCATGGCACATATTAGCTGAATAAAACATGCAGTCAATAAAGGGAAACAAAACAATTAAACTAAGCCCTTTGGTGCTCTATTATAGGGTGTTATGCAACATAGAAACCTGCAGTCATAAAACTGAGAATGAGAGAAACCTTACACTTTCAAGAACAAAGGCATCCAAGCATCAAGTTGGAAACAGCACTAAACTTCCACTCTCTGCACCTGGAAGCAGTTAGCTTTAAAGGCCATACTGGTTTATACTCTTCTCTTCCAATTTAAATAGGGCCTTCATGTGTTCTTGTTAGATGCTTATACAGAAACATGGTTTTAATTAAGGCATGCATTGATCCAAGTCCAAAAGATACATTTATTTCAGAAGATAAATTCATTAGCCATGGGCATAAAAAGCTGGTGTTCTTACTGAGCTGATTCCAGCCTTGGGAACCATGTGCTGTATCCTTTCTAAGTGCCTAGTGTGCCATGCAGCTCTGGTTTGCATGACATCAATCAAATATACTGTATCCTTAAGCTTCTTAGCATAGTTAGTTTTGAGAAATAAAGGCAAGCTGAAAGAAAATTAAGATGTATAAGCATGGGAGGACAGATGTTTTCAGCTGTCAGATTTCACTAGCATTTATCAGTAATTTATGTGTGATACTTAGCTATGGAAAATAAATCCTGATGAATAATTTATTGAAATATATGAGGAGTAAATTGCCCGGACACAGTAGCAAGTTTTCTGAATGTCTTTGTAGGTATTTATAGATTAAAGATATTTTTTCAACACTTCTTGGGGTGTAAATGAGAAACCTCTCATGGTGTATTTCTCATCAGATGGGCATAGCTCGCTCCCTGGTCTTAGAAGTTGAAAAATGTGTAACATTTTCCACAGTTCTTAGTTTGTTAAAATTTATTCCCCCAGATATTGTCCCATGTGTATTCCTGAAACTTCTGGGGGCTTATGGAAAGCATAAAATGAAAAATGTTGTACAAATCAAAATGGATTTTTTATGACCATCTCTTTACAGTGGTAAATTATTAAAATGTTTATATAATTTATATAGTTCATGCAACCATTTTAAAGGAAAAGTTGCAAAACTGTAAGGTGAAAAATTAACAAAAGTCAGAAATCTGGAAAAATTATATTTTCTGCCTTGCTTTCTCCTCTTCCTCTTTCAGATAAAATTTCCTCTGATGTGTAATGTAGAGTTAGATGCTCAGTGGTGCCCCATTTTCTGACAAATGGCCTTTTTCCATAAACCCTTTAGGCTTGAAATGATTTCAGGCAAATATATTCTTGGCTATCTTCATTCACAGGAAAGGCCCCACCTGACTGCTGACCACTTTCATGCTGGATGTGTTTCATGGCCCTGTTTAGTGTCAGGGCACATGACAGATGTGCTGTGACACCAGCCAGCCCTGGACGTGGCGCCGCAGCTCAGACCTCGCCGTGCCTGGGTCACTGCTGTGCCATCTGCTTTCCAAGGGCTGCAGGACACACCTCATTGTGCCTTTTCAAGGGACTTGGCTGCCTGATCAGAAGTGCTGCCTGGTGACATATATCTCTTCTTTGATTGTACTGTACTGAGATAAAGAAAAGAGTGCTTTCCCACTTTATTGCTCCTCGTTATCCGCACCCCGAGTTAAATAGTCCACGTTGCTTCTGTTTCTTGCTCTGTATAAAACTATTAAATACTTTGCATCTCATAAATCTGTGGAGTTTGAGCAGCTCAGCATCAAGATTTTAGCCCCTACACACTGAAGAGGTAGATGAACCTCTGAGTATCTTTTCCCAAGGTATCTGTGAACGCAGCTGTCACAGGGCTGGGTAAATGCTTGAACCCAAAACACTGAGTTGGTCTGTGTAACATTGACTAATCCCGTGACCTGAAACCTGGTGACATAAATTTTTCATGTCAATTACCTTGCTGGTTCATTTGATATTTTGGTTTTATGTTTTGAAGGACATTAAAGAAAAACTAAGCTTCTGTTTAGGAGATATTTTCTGTGTTGCCCCATTATTGATGTCCTTACAGCTTTTTTATATTCAAGTGACTCTTCATGCTCTTTTCCCTCTGAAAATTGGTGTAGATACAAATACAATACATACAGAGTACATTCATGCTCAGCATTGAATGTGCAGTTAGCCAGTGAGCATGTAAATGAAGGTTACAGAAGGTGAACTAAAGGATACTATGTAAAGTGTAAAATCAAATAATTTGAATAGTTTTCCAAGATTTAGTTTTAAGAATTAAAGACACACAATTTACTGAATATTAGAGAAGGATTTTATGGACTAAATAATGGTTATTTGTGTACTTAAGTGCCAGCATGCAGATTTACTGTGGTGAACAGCAGCATTTCTTCCTTAGAGAAAAACATAGCCTTGGTCAACGTCCTCCAGTAAAATAAGCATTTTTAAAGGACTGAAGTTACAGTATAATTTATAGTTATCATTTAAAGCACTGAATTTTCAGACCATTTCCCTCTGTTTTCTCACTGGTGAGGAATGCTCAAGGACCATAATACCAGCATGTCTCCTATTACAAAGTTAAACTCCAGAAACATTTAACAAGGTGAAAGTTCTAAAATTAGCCCATTTTCTCCAGCCCACACATCACACACCTGTGGGAGAACGTGTACAGTATATTCTACACTTTCTTTCCTCATTATAAATCAAAACACTCTAACCTAGCATGCAAAACATGCATTGCCTATTTTCATTAAGTCAAGAGACCTATTAATTCCAGATGTAAGCCATTCCACTTATCCTTCTAAAGCTGGAAAGGGCTTTTTCCTCTACCCATGTCTGGCTTTCAGCACGTGATCCTGTTCTTCCACATTTCCTGGCTGCACCCCTGAAGGTTTGTTGCTTCAGTTGTGCAGCCTGAGCAGAGGAAACTCAGAGAGTTCAAAGCTTTTCACTTACTCCAGCGTGCTTTCAAGATGTTTGGTCAATATCTTTGCCTACTTCAAATATACTACCTGAGTGGTGATAGCCCAGCTTGGGGCTAAAATTCTTTTGTTGTCAGTGCCTATTTTCAAGGCATACATGGCAATCATAACAAGCCTAAGGAAAAGAGAGGTTATTATTGCTGTATGGCACTGGGTCTGTGTTACAGCTAGAAAACATTCAGATGTTCACAAATGGAGAAGGGTGGAGAACCACTGACTCAGATGATTTGCTTTCAAAGTGAGGACCAGTTTAATCCTGAACCACTTTGGGGTGTTTGTGGATCTAGCTAATTTCTTAGAAAACATGTGTTTAATGATTTTTTTTTTTTTTGCAGCTTTTTACCAGGTCTGTTGGTGGGAATTCCTTTGTGAGTTAAGATAATTTCCCAGGAATTGCTGTGGCTGAAAGAGTTTGGGGTATAGGAGGTTTGTCTGTAGTATTAACTAACAAAAATTACCACACTGCTTCGTGCACTGATGCTTTTTGTCACAATTATTTTAAAAGTTCTTTTCAAGCATTGATGTGGTGGAAGAAATGGATCTTTTAGTCAGTTAAGTATGGGTGGATTTGAATAACTGAATGCCAGCTGACAGTAAATTTACCTGTAGTAAAATGCCTACCTTTGTCCTTCTAACTCAAGATGAAGGGAGAATGCTGGTCTTTTGTGAAACAGGCACTGGGTGTGCCTTGGAGTGCTCAGAAAAACTTCCAAACTCTGCTGGTACATGACTAAGCAGCAGTGCACAGTAAATATATGGCTGCTGCTACTGAAATTTTATACCTGTGTTGATCTGCACAACAGGAATAACAGATTTTCATCCTGACATTAAAAAAGGGACACAGAATTGGGAATATATGGATCAACTCATAAACAGCTGGTCTTGGGTATAAATTTTTCCAGGAGGGTTTTTCAGGTCAGGGATTGCTGCTTTGATGTGTGTTGGCGTGGTGAGGAGCACTAAGGGTGGCAGTCTGTGCCTGGGGCTCCTAAGTGCCATGGTAAGACAAACAACTGCTAAATTGCCCTTGCTGCTGCTAGGTTTGTGATATATCTGAGTACATAAGTGTTTATAAAAATTATTTACTCCATATCTCTGCTCTCCTTGTATTTCAGGAGAGCACTTACACAAGACAGAGAAGTAGGTTTGTGAACAACCAAGTGGAATAAAATTGTCACTGTGTTGCTGGCAGACTTTGAAGTTAAAGTGCCATGTAAAATCTTTTCCCTTTTTTAATAAGAATTTTTTTTAAAAAAGTATGTTTAAAGCATAAGTACAAATCAAGTTGAAAATGATTATTTTTGTCAGAAACATGCTGGAAAATAGAAAATTAGAGACTGATGAGTCACATGATTCTTAGATACAGACCCAGAGTATGAAGCTGGGAATGGACTTTTGCCATTGCATCTACAAAGTCCTTTGAATTTTTTTAAGTGTTTCATTTGGCACACTGAAGTACAACTAATAGAGGAAAACAATTTTTTTTCAAGTCTACTCTATACATAGTCTGGAGATAGTAATCTACAAATATTTCCTATAAGAACTTCAGTTGTGTTGCTTTGGGCCTCATAAAAAGAGGATTTTATAGCATTTTCCAGCTATCTGCTCTCCAGTGGACCTTAAATGCAAAGACTGGGAAAAAAGCACCTCTCTTGAAAAGTTATTTGTTGCCATTGAAGCACTGAGTGTTAATAAATTAAAACAAACATTCTTTGTAGAGTTTATGATTTGATTGCTTTCAAAGATGGAGCGTGGTGCTTGCAATAGGACCTTTTTATTTTTTTTAACTTGCATGGCTTGCAATGAAAAAAGGCATCATGTTACTCCTATATAAAAGGAGATGGGAGATAATAGGGCTGACATTTCCCCCAGTGTTACTGTAACAGTGTAAATTGGGAAAATCCAAGCTGTTGTTCATTAGGAGCCTTTCCTGCTACAGGCTGTCACTGAACATTCCCATCTAGTGGTGCCTGTGAACAGTGGGATTAAAAATAACCAGTGGGGAAACAATAATGTGAGAAGGAGGTTGAGGATGATGAAGATGTCTTGGGAGCAAATTCCATCTGCATGGTGCTCCTGAAGAGCTGTGGGGTACATCCAGTGTATTGGCATGTTAAAGGGCCTGGCAGAGGAGCCTTAGAGCAGGAAAGTGCCTTGCTGATGCTACAGGAGCTGCATTGAGCTCTGGAGGGCCCAAGCACAGCTGGTGCTGGATGCCAGTGCTCAGAAATCTTCATGCTACTTTTGAGCAACAAGCAAAGTCTCTACTTTGAATATGAATGAGTGAAGTCAACTGCCCCTTAATTTATACACATTGCCAGAGACTGTCCCAGGGTTTGGAATTAAATACTCCAGCACAAATCTCTTTAAACCTCTCCTAAATAAGAAATTATGCTAAAGCTCTTTAGTAAGGAGGTTCTCCCCCCTGTTGAAATAAAAATCAATTATGTTTGCTCTGCTGTGAACAATGTCACTCCCTAGCCTTGCTTTCTAATTGGGTAATGCCTTAATGACCTGCTGGGAGGCTGTGATGCATTGCTTTGGACCCTCTCTGCAGGCTCTTAGACTACCAGTCAGATGTCAATGAAGCTTGGCTCAATAGGGGTTCTTTTTCTAAAATTCCATTATTCATCAGGGTTTATGCACTAAAATGATCACAAAATAAAACCTTCACATCAAGCAGAGTTAAATAGAATTATGGACGCTTTACCTCATTGTTAGACTTTGAGATTGTCACTGGATTAAAATTAGGTTCTTTTTTATTTGTTAAATTTGATGAAAACATTTTCTCGGCTTTGGGTTTTTCTATTAAGAAGCATTGAAAGAAGCAACTTTAAAGGTGGTGGATTTTTTTTTTTAATAAGGAGGTGTATGTGTATTTTAAATGAGTCTTATCTGTTCCTGTTTATTTTAAACCATGAAACAAATGTTTAAAAAAGTCTTATTCACTGTCAGTGAGTGATAAGTATCAAACCATTTACTTCATTTAATAGCTGTGTTGAATCATTCTGGTTTTCTATCAGAACTGGGATTAATAAGATTTAAAAAATCTTATGTTTGCTTTATATTTTCTTCCTAACATCTAATGGAGACCAGTAAAGTGGAATTTCAAAACCTGCTATTACAAAGCTGGTGTTTGAAGAGGAGAACAGCTGGTTCTGGAGGACTTCTCTTCCAGAACAACAAGGACTTCATTCCTTTGCCTGGAGAAGATGCTTGCTTTCCATGATGACAGCCTGGAGCTACACAGCTGTAAGAAAGTTAAAATTAAGCTGGGGAAGCATCTTTCCTATTAAATATGCCCACATATACACACATGGACGTGTATGCAATTTGAAAAGTAAAAGCAGATGACATTTGCTAATTTTTGTAGCAGCCTCAAGGAAAGTTTTATAGCTATTTAAACACATATCTGTTATGCAGTGACAAATTAGGAGTTACCAGGGCAACTGCAGGTAAGAATTTATTCATACTACCTCCGGAACACATCCACACTCCTAATGGGACTGGCTGATGTGCTGTGTGCAATACATGCATTTCCAAATTAGTAAGGAAGTCATTCATATCCTTACCATAAAACTGCATCTTTCCCTCAAGTTTATAAGGCTACTAAAATGTACAAAAATACCTTGAGAAATAAGTAAAATGTATAAATAAGTGAACATTGTAATATGCTTTGCTTTTTCAGGTCCACATCTTCTGGAAAATTCTCTAGTTTTCAGGCTTTAACCTTCTGGTTTTAAAACAAGGCCAGAATTAGAATCTCTTAGGATCTGCATCAGTGAGATATTAATTTTTCATCAGAACCCTCCCTCTTCAGAAGGACACGAGATTTTCTGCAGATGCTTCATCTCTCACACCAAACTCACATTTTGAACAATCCAGCTCTTTCTGTCAGAGCCTCCATGTCCTTGTCTCCTGGTTAATACCATCACCTTTACTTTTACAATTTTTAATGCTATACTTTGTGCACTTGTCTAGCATATAGGCACATTCTATCATTTGCAACCTATCAGTTGTAACATATAGGATCTTCTCATCTTACTGATTATCTGTCAGACAGAGGGAAAAGAATTGATGTTTCCTTCCACACATGAAGGAGATTGACACAATTGTTTTCCTAAAACCTTGGAAAGCTGCATGAAAACCATGATCCCAGTCTTTCAGACAATACATCTTACTCCAGTATTTTAATTTTTTTTTTCATGTTTGTAAAGGTTTCATCAACATCTGCATCTCTTCAGTTGTGAACTATCTCATGAGATGTAATCCTGAGTTTCCTGCTAGCAACTTCTTAAAAAGCCTCTTTTCTCCTCTGCTTTTCATTGTTTAAACAATCTGCCCAAAATGCTGCATTAAATTGTCTCCAGGGATAAACACCCACCACAGCCACCACTGACTACATGGCTTTTCTTACCCAGCTCTATGCCCAGGTGGAATGATAAATGTTGAAATCTCAGAAGTCTGCAGTTTCCTAACATGAAAAGCCTGTAATCCTCACATGATGGATTGCACTTCATCAAGAAAAATTTTATTTGGAATAATTGGAGTCTTCATAGCTTAGTATTGATCAATTACTTAATTTGAGAGCATTAGCTGGAGATTTGGAATTCTACAGGCTGACCAAAGGTTGTTTTTAGGAATTCAGAGAGGCTTGTTGTGGGTTCAGCCCTCGTGTTTGTCTGTAAATGCTGAAAAGCTGCTCTGCTTTATAACACCATGGCCCCACCCTATCATGGGAGAGCCACTCTCTGCACATCTAATTCTAATCAGTAAAGTAAATAAACTTGAACTTGGAACACTCTCAAGACCACTTGCTCATGTTTTCATAAACACTTAGGGAAAACCCAGGTTTCTCCTAGCTCAAATGAAGCCTTATCTGGAAAACTCCCTCTGGCCTTCCCAGACTGGGGTTTCCTCCAGTGCACACGTGGAGAATTCAGGACTCTGCAAGGTGACATGACCCTCAACAGGGAGCCAAAAATTCTTCTAGCCCTGCCACACAGAACTGCAAAACTCATTAAATTACTTTATTCATAACCCTTCTGGAAGTATCTTTATAATTTTCCTTTTCTCTTGCCCCCAACCCCCTGTCCTAAATAAATCTTTGGTCATTGCCCTTAAACACTCACATTTTAATGTTTTATCATGCACAACAGGAGAAAAGCCTGGCTTCTGTTTGAAATGGCTCAAACTAACCACAAAAATCACTATACAGGTTATATGATTGCCTGGTATTGAGCCACAGTTTTAATGATTATAAAAAATTAGTGGCTCACCCCATAGCACAGCCCTATCTGCTCCCCAGGGAATGAAGGATTAAGTTTAATTTTTTATGGGAGGCTACTCTCTTCTAATGGTTGGAGTAGCAGCAGCTGTTTGACAAAGCCAGGCTTAAGACTTAGGGTCAGATCAAATCTTGACATAGGGAGATTTTGTTTTCTTTCTATGCTTCTGGGTGTTGTTTCTTTTTTAATGCCTGAGAATTTATATTTGGCAACAGTAAAACTCTGAGGGAGATCAGTGTTTTAGATTTTTCTAAGCTTGCAAGGAGATGGGTCACCATGAAGGACCAGATGCTTAACTTACCCTGAATGAAGAAAAAAAATTATGACTCAGACATCTTTTTGCCTACCTGTGGAGCACTCCTAAGGAGTTTCCAAAGAAGAGAAAAAAAGTTTAAATGAGAAAATCTGTTAAATTCTAATTTAATTTTAAATATTCTCTATTTCTATCTTTCAGCATAGGTTTTGACTCTTCCATTTAGCAGAGACAAGAGGTGAGATCTACCAAAATGAAAGAACTGTTGTGGATTTTCAGCATTTACATGGCTTCCATCCCTTCAGTCCTACAGGCTGTGAAACAGTGAAGTGTCCTCAAGTGGCAACTTCTTCTCTTCTAGCAGGAAGGTTGGAGCAGATGATCCACTGTGGTCCCTTCCAACCTCACCCACTCTGTGTTTTTGTCATCAGTTTTCACATGTTTAAAATGTAAAAGAAAATGGGGTTTAGCTATTTAGTAGTATGAGGCTTTCATGATTTGCATGCTGAGCCATAATCAAGCTCCTTGTGTTTCTGAACTGTCAGAGATTGTTTTCTACAGCCTGGCTGCTGCACCCTGCTCCCCTCTGATGTCCTGGGGGCTCCCAGTGCTCCTGTGAACATCAGGGCTGTGCTACAGAAATACTCACCTTGATGTGCCCCATTAGGTCCAGACCAAAAATAATTTGGGGTGTAGCTAAAACATCTGTGATGTCTCATCCATTTGATCTCAGATTTATATCAGGATTTCAGCTGATAATTCTGCAAACTTCTGCAAACTCCTCTAATGTCTTAAAAGCATCATCTTCCTTTTGTGTTAGACTGGGCTGTGATAGAAATGTTTTGGCTTGACTGACAACTTCTTTTCATCTTTACTCTTCTTTGCTTACAGAAATGTTGACATTATTAGCATATGGCTCCAAAGGATTTTATTAAGTTTTCAATTAGTGGATTTGTAATGAATAGTTTACATGTGACATCACATCTTTTTCCAGGCCAAGACACTACTATGTGAGGTCATATTAAAAATCCCAAGTTGATTTCATAGTTACTAAATAACACTTTCCCACTTGAGTGCTGGCATTTTCTGTGTCTCAGCTACACTATTTGGTTTTGCAATCCCTCTACCAAGAAAAACTCTTGTTGATATGTTTGCTGCAAGGTGGTTTTCTATGGAAATATTATCTAATGTTACCTAATAGTGACTGGGATGTCTCTGTACTAATACAGGAAATATCAATTCCTGCTTTGACCAAGAAAATATTGTGAAAAAATGGAAGTTCAGTGATTTCATTGAGCTTTCTGCTGTGTCCTTCCTATTTTCTTTCAGTTCATCTTGTAAATTACTTTCTTTTATTGCTTTTAATTTCAGGAACTGCTTGTGATTTGATGGTATTTTCTGATGTTCACCATGAGATATCCTATGCTGTGGCTACATTGAGCCATAAATCAGTGTGGTAGTTGAAGGTCAGTTGGTTAAAGAAGTTGGTGCTGAGGCTTCTGCATCCACATAACATTTTCTTTGAAGATATTTCTTAAGAATAAATTCAGTCTGGTCTCCTGAACTAAATGTCTACATCCCAAGCATGGTGTGCAGCTGTCCCAAGAAGCAGCTCTTGGTTCAAATCCTTATGGTTAACACTTGAAAATTAAATCCAGTTCAGTCTTCTCTGGATAAAAGTTTTTCAAATAAGGTGATTTTGCTGGGAAATTAAAAGATTGAAATATTTTTTTAAAAAGGGTTAAATCTGGAGAATTATTTCAGCCAAAAGATAGAATTAGGATGACATTTTGACATATAAAAATATTTTATTTTAGAGACATTTCTATCTAATCACACAATATCACCCAAACCCATGAAGAAGAAGGTGAAGAAGGGCAAACCTCCACCCTAAAATCTCCATTTTGCTTTATGTATGTTATTATATTCTAAAACTTTAAGTTTTCCACCGTGTAATGTTGAACACTTCTATTCAAACTACACACCCATAGTCCCATTTCTATCATCCCATTTTGGAATCCTTCTCAGGTCAAAAGCAGTGCTCTCCTGGTGTCAGTGCCTGTCAGCACAGAAAGCCCAAAATTCTCAGTGACCAGGGCTCCAACACCTTGGCCCTGCCAGGAGGGACTCCCCTGAAGCTGAGGCTCAGCCTCCTGTCCAAGTGCATCCCATTTTCCTTGGCAGCTTCTGCTAAAATGTCAGTTCTCAGCAAAACTGATCTGCTCCTGCTGTGTGGCTCTGGAGCTGGGCACAGGGCAGGGCTCAGCTGCTGGTGGCTTTCTCAGGAGCCTGTCTGGCAGAGCCTGGATATTGGCAGCCTTAATCCAAGCATATGAGTGCTTCTTTTTGCATCTGCAGTCTCTTTTGGTATGCATTCTGGAAAAGTTAATTTGTAATTTACTGTACAGTGTATTGGAATATTTAATGAGGAGCAGCTCCTATTTTCTGTACAGAGTACTGGGATATTTAATAAGGAGCAGCTCCTATTTACTGTACAAAGTATTGGAATATTTAACAAGGAGCAGCTCCTATGCTGTTAACTTGCAATCCCTGAACTGGAAATCAATCTCAAAGCTAATTCTCCCTGGTCCTTTAATATCCTCTACACTGAGAACAAGCTCCATGGTTAGAGGATATTGAAGTGCTTTGCCAGGGGGATGCTTCCTCTCTGAGGTATTACACAGATTTAGGTTTGAGAAGGTTGACTGATTTGTCCAATATCACAGTTTGTTGGCAAAATTTAGCTCCCAACCCAAGGTCCAACTGATAGTCCTTGCTGTCTCTCTCAGGGATTAGTTGATTTAAGCAAAGTGTCATAAAGCTGCATTATTTGAATGAGCTAATAATTCTGGAGTAGCTGGCAAATCTGCAGCAAAGAAAGAAGCAAAGGAAAAATAGTTGCCACAATTTTACATCTGAATGGAGACAGGGCAAGCTGCACCAAGCTGATGAAATGGCTAAAATGGTCCTACAGCAGATTTTCACTTGCAATCCTGCTTGACATAATCAGTGCTCCTGGATTTTGTGGGAGCTGTTCCTGGATTCCATCTGCCTACAGGGACACAGAAATGCTCTGCCCTAGGGAGAACAATTGAGGGAGAAAAAAGTGTTCCTTAAAATCCACAGTAAAAACCTCTCTGCTTTATCCAGAGCTCATTAGAGAGTTTAAAGAAAACTCAATGTCATGTTTAAATGCTTTTCCCCCTTCAGTTTTATAGATGGTTAAATGGCACACAGGTTGTGCTGTCTCAGCCATCAAAAGCTGAGAAAAGAGGTTAAAAGACCCCAGGGATCCTTCACATTAATTACTCCCACTGTCAGTTGGTGTGAAACCATGTTTGGGCCTTTTAGAAAGGAAGAGTGTAATTTGTGCTTTCAGTTAGGGCTGAAACAAATGCTGCAGATACTGATGGTATATACTCACCTGTAAAAATGACTGATTTCTTTCCACTGAATTCTTGCAGTTAATCTGGAAAAAGTTTATGGGAAATCCCCTCACCATACCCCAATAACTCCAACTGAATTTTAGCAACCTGAATTGGCAGTCTGTAAAACTGGCTTGAATTAATTGGAAGCCTAATCCACGGAAATTAGCTAAAAAATGCATTATTCACTCCAGTGTAGCAGCAGGGAGGAGAAATGAAAGAAGCAGAGAGGAAAAGCAGAAGCAGCACCTAAGGCAAAGGGCTGTCATTTGAATTTCATAATCGAGGGTGAGACAAAGACACCTCTTTGTCCAAGTAAACTACCTTCTGAAAGGGGAAGTCTGAGGGAAACACTGGACTCTGCAGTCTGAGCATTGGGGCTGGTGGGACTCTGCATCTGCCATCACTTACAGTGGTGCACAAGAACAACCAAAGTGAAATGAAGTTTCTATAGCACAGTCTATGGCTGCATTTGCCACTCAATGCAGTCTAGTGTAGTCAGCCTCCTGAGAGAGACACAAAATAAAAACTGTGGGGTGCACCACAGCAACAGAAAGACTGTCTGAAATCCCTTTCCACACCTGCATCCTGCCCCATGTGATGGCAAAGCAAAAAGAGACCTAAAAGGCAAGTTACACCTGGGTGTGAGCAGAGAAAGGGCAAAGACTGAAAAGAGGAATTTTCTAGAGTACATAATGGCAATTATCTTGACAACTGGTAATTATCTGATGCTACCTAATGCCTCAGAAAGCCAGAGGAGTTTGAGGGTGTCCCACTGAATGGCCCAGGCCCTGAGCAGGACACAGCAGGGTGGGAGGATGGCTGGCTGCACTGGGACAGCTGAACTCATCCTGGGGCTGAGACAAGCACCAGGCTGAGTGCAGGAAGGGGACTGGACCATGCTGCAGGGCAGAGAGGGAAGGGTTAACCCTTTTGGCAGCTGTGAATTGTTAGATCAGCCCAGCTCTGATCTGAATCCCATCTAAACATGCCCTACCCTTGCATTTCACTTGGTTATGCTATGCTCATCCCAAAGTCTGCTGGTGCTGCTGTACAGTGCTCAAACTTCCCTAAAAGAAGCCCTTCAGTCTGCCCCAGGAAGGTTCATGCTTTGCCTATGAGATTCTGGCACACAGACCCATGATTATCTCAGGAACCCAGTGTTTCAAAAAAGGGAAATCTTACTTAGAGACAGGAAAACCAAGAACAGAGTGGTTCACAGAAACACAGATTCTGACTTTGACACTTCTCAGCAGCAGCACAGAGAAGGTTAAAGCCTGGTGCTGGCTTATTATTTTTAATTAGTATTGCATCCTCAACACACTATGACCTGCTTTTTGCTTTGCCACACACGTGTTTTATGATGTGTAAGCTGTCAGTGTCTGTTTCTGTCATCTATAAATTGTCTATATGCTGGTGCAGGGCTATGCACAGCTGTGGGGAGGAGGAGGAGGAGGCTGTGCTGCCTCCCAACTCCTCACTCCTGCAGTTTGCAATTCCCTTGTGAAGCTGCTCCCCTACCTACCTGTGCCCCCCTCACAGGGGGCACCTGGAGGTTAATTAGTTGATGTTTGAGAACCACTTTAAGATCTTTGGATGAAAGTGCAACTGAATACAAAATGATTAAATTAATTTTTGGGTTGGTGTAATCCTCACAGAAGTGAGGAAAGATTATCACAGCTGACATCTACTTCCATGCTGACCCTCACACACAGGTGAGGCACTTTTTGCATTGCTCATGGGGAGCAGAGGGCAATTTCACACAGCTTAAACTATTTAATTCTTGCACTATTTAACTCTTTGGGAGAGTGTGGCTACTGCAGAAAGGCTTGAAAGAGAGGTCCAGACCTGCTGCTCACCAGGTATTTTGTGCCAAGGATGGAGCAAGTGGAGAGTGGGGTGGTGTAGTCTCTGCTCCTTCTCTGGGTGCTAGGTAAAGAATGGGTTGGGTCTGTGCTGGGGTGCAGCCTGCAGCTCTTGTTCTTTGGAACACTGAGGGAATCCTTCTTGCTCTGAGAAGGGTGAGTCCTTGAGCTATAGAAATAAAAGGACTTTTGGCAATTGTGCCCAAAATATGGTATAAAGGGATGAGCTGTGAGTGTTCTCTGAGCCTTCTTGAAATTTCAAATTCCTTTGCTGTGGAAACTCTGTAATCAAAGAGCATATTTGCATAGAAAAATAATGTATGGGCAATGATCTGAGAAGCTGGTCATGTGTCTGGTTACTCTAATTTACAAACTATTTTTGACTAGGAAGTAATTGCAGAGATGAGTCTCTTTGTCATTCTTTACCTTGACAGTGTAAAAATTTCATTTCTGTTACCATATTTTTCCCTTAAAAACAAGGCAATGATGATTTTCAGGAAGGAAAGGGAGGAATTAATACTACTGTGGTGCTAATTCTACCATACTAAAAATCCTATTGTGTCTGTAGCATTAAGATTTAGGAAAGCAAAAGGAACAGCTTTGTCAACTACCTGGATGTGCTTTTGTTATTAGCAGACATAGTTGTATCCTGGTTCTTCTGATCAAAAAGCCAAACTCTAATGTCTAATTAATCCAGGTTTGACTGCTACAAGCTATGAGTTGTGCACCAGCTTTGTAGGTGACATAACTCTTGGATATTTTTCAGCTATCTAGATCCATTTGCTAAGGCAAGATTGAAATTCTGTTTTGTTTTTGCTTGTTGGCTTGGTGTTTTTTTTTTTTTTTTTTAATTGGTTAATGTGCTTGGGCAAAGGAAGAACAGATTTTTGGGTGCCTTTCTGGTTATGTGTTGTAATTGGGAAAGCCTTTGCTGTCTCCTGTTAGGTAGTGCTGTTGGAGTGTGTGGCATTTGTGCTCTGATTTCTTGAGAAGACACGTGCCAAATTCTGTACTTGGTTTAAACTTACATAACTGAAGCTTTGTGAAGAACTTCCCATTCCAAGGGGAAATGATACCATGGTAGGATTTAATGACTTGTGTACCCAAGAGCAATATAGCTCACAAAATGCTTGGTCTGCTGAACTGCCTGTCCTGTAAATGCAGAGGTAAAAGCTCTGCTGCTCCTTTCCTGAGCATGGCCAGAACCTGCAAATTCATTTTCACAGTGAACAGGTGGCATTAGGCATGGATGGAAACACGTGCAATTGTGTTGGGTTGCAATTTTGGAAGGTCTAGTTGTGATCCAAGGACTTTTGCATTAGTTTTATTTATTTGAAGGCTATCAGTCTCTTCTCTGGTTCAGGATCAGACCCTAATTACTAAAACAGTGAGCTCAGCATGGCACTTGGAGCTCTGCTACCAGCTTGCTGAGATGATTTGAAGTTCTGCTGGACAGTAAGATTAGCTCTTGATGTTAAGCTAAATGAGTGGTTCGTTCATCATTTATTTATGTCTGTTTTCATAGCTGGAATCTGGGTTTTTGGGGCTTGTACTGCAGATTCTCTCTCATTCCAGGAGTTTTCCAGCTATCTGCATCTGGTGCTTAGGGCTGGTGAGCAAAGCAGGGGGTGGTGGTGGTGGTGTGCCCCAGCTGTACTGCTCTGGATGCCCCTTCCACTGCAGAGGTGAGGTGGGTGACCTGGGGAAAAAAACAGATGGAGCATCTTGCACTGGATAAATAAAAACACCAGAGCTCTGAATATGAGAGAACTGCTAATATGGTGATCTTGTGGCACTTCCTTTGTACCCTGGGAAAAAATGGTGCTTTTTTTTGAGATGATCTGCAGAATAAACATTGAGATTTCTTCTCTCTGTAAGAAGGTAAGAAGCAGTGACAAAGCACAGGTAATAAAGGAAAAAAAGAGATAAGTATAGGTGAAGTAGTGAGACAGGAAAAAAAGGTTAAAAGACAAAAGGTGAAAAGGGAGAGAAAGGTATCAGATTTCTTTTGGCATTCATGTGCTCTGTACATAGAGTTTGAATATATTTTCCAGAAGAGGATTTCCCCTTGCATTTGCAATTCAAAGCTTCTAGCAAATTCCACTGTTTCCCTTGGCACTTCTTCAGCCTCTGGATTTTCCAGTTCTGCTTTTTAGATGCAGTGCAATTGTCAAACTGTGCAGCTTTATTTTTTCTTCCCTGAAGTAATGTGGCTTAAGGTGTATTGTGGCATTCCTTAAGTTTTTGGTTCAAAAACTGAAAAAGTGCAGGAACCTTCTTCCCTTGTTCCCTCCCTTTTGTAGTTTAATTCATGGATGGTCTTTAGGACTACTTGGATATTTGACAGTGTTTCCTGTCGTTCTTCACTTTATTCCCTTGCATGAATAAGTGGATAAAAAGATTTGGGATTTTCCGTAGTATGGGTAGATGGTGATATGCAGCTATTATGTTCAAGGAAAATACCCATAATGGGGTGGTTGGGACATGCTCATAGAGATAAATATTATCAAAGAGGATGATGTACTCGGGATCATATGTAGGGAAATAGAGACTTGCTGCACTGCTGTCTTGGGAACAAAAAGGTTTCTAATGCAGCTAATTCCATCTCCCCTGTATGCCTATCCAAAATGTTGGTGTTGGCCAGTCAGTTTGAAATCCCATCAGTAAGAGGATAACAAGTGTTGCCTAACAGTGAAGAGTACAGATGGCTGTTTGCTTTATTTTTACTTCTCCTAGTGTATAAAATTAATGATTTTTGACAGAGCTTTGCTTTACATGCATGCTGTTAACAAGCTGAAAACATTTCATATTTGTCAAAGCAGGACTGCAAAATAAAACTGTGATCACTAAAGGCTGGATATCTGGAGAGAATCTTTATGGTGGAGTGCAGAGAAGTAACTAACATGTGGCTCTTCAAAAGGCCACATGCAGTGAAGATGTGTTAAGAAAGTGAAAATTGTTTCAACTTGTTCTGAGGTGAAGTAGGATCCTGCTAATGGATCCATTACAGACATGCAATGAGGGTTTTCCTAATCACTGCTGTGCTGGGCTGGTGAAGTATTCGGGTTAAGCTGCAGTAACAGCTAATTGTGTGTAGGGGCCCAGCAGCTCCACCAGGCAAAGGGTTTCAAAGGGCTGCATGGGAGAATTCCCTTCACAAGGGGCTCCTTTCAGACCCTCTCCAGGTTTGCAGCTCCTTCCCTTTTAGTGCACATTCTGGGAAAGCACTTTTATAATCCTCCTTTAGAGTTATTGCAAGCAATGCTGGTGATGGTTCAATGAAAAAGCATGAAAACAGTCATGGAATTTCTTTTCTTCTTTTTTTTTTCCCTTTCTTTCCTAATAGGCCCTTTAGAAAGTCAGACCATATGTGGAGAAGCCTTATTAACTAGAGGCCAGGTTTTTAAAGCACTGTGGTAAATTACCAAGATGAATTTGAAAATAAACCTAGAAAACACAGATTTGAGTTCTAAATTGGTACTTAAAAAAAAAAATAATCAGACCTATAATTGCTTGGTGTCTTATGGCATTTCAAATAATTGGTATAATTCTTGTAAGACTGAAACTTATTAGGCAGAAAAAAATGTAAGGAAATTATTGGAATGCTGTATATTTCCCTTTGAAATAGCTTTCTTAGAAGAGAGCATTCTCTGTATTTTAACACATTTATTGCAGAAAATGATTTTTGGTAGGCTGTGTAAGTGTTCTGGATGGTCTGCATGTGAAATACATAAATGCATTAAACTGTTTTATGTAGCTGAAACTTGGAGGAAGCTGGGGGTGGAGGGAGAAGGTGTTACTTCTCTCTCAGTGCAGAGGGACTTTTAAAAAATAATTCTAAAATATACTTGGTTTGCAAAATTTTCTGTTTATACTTGTTGTATAACTTGATACAGGCGTGTGCATTGTAGGGCTGTATTTTTGGTTGGTTATTTTTTTTATTTTTTCCTAATGGTACAAGTAGAAAGGATGAATCTCAGAGGAACAATGGACAAATCTTACAAAGAGTTTTATTCCCAGTTCAAATAAAGGACTCTGTTCAGGTATCTTAATTTCCCGTGGATTAAATGACTTTTGTTCCAAGGTATCCAAAACCTATAATTTTTACCTTCTCATTCATCAGCTCATCCCTCTGTGGAAGAGGGAAGAGAAGAGCTGTGAATTCCCTATTTAAATCAGATGGGTGATTATATCACAATTTTGGGTGTACATGTGGTGTCTTTCAGAACAGGTGTGCACTGCATGTCTAGTGTGACTGTGTCCTTTGGAAACATCATATTTATTGTTGTCCTCCCCAGCTGGTTGAAACAATACCTTTTCTTTATTTCCCATTAATAACCTTTTCAGATTTCCCTGTCAAACTGAAAACAGAAAACCTGCATAACAAAATTTGAAGAACTGAAGTGTATCTTTAATAAAAAAACCTTGGGGTTTTTAAATCTGTTACTGAATTAAGTACCACTGTTATTACTGACATCTCTTGGAAACTGCTAAATAGACCATGTTTATGGAAAGTAATTTGGGAATTATCAAGAAGGTTAGGAGAATTTTTAATATTATATGATTTCTCTTACAGTAATGGACATTTTATAATATCTTCTAGGTTATAAAATCCTTAAAATTTCCTGTTTTGTTTTTTTTTTTTAAATTCTGATTTCTCATGTTATTGTGTTTAGCTGGCTGCAGAAGGCTAATGTTGGCTGCTACATTTTAACTGTCCCCACAGGTCAGTGCAGAGCAACTTTGTCCTGTTATGGGTGCTTTGCCTTTGGGACATAGATTTTCTAAATGTTGCTGCAGATAATGATTAATCAATCATTTGAAGTGTTTTTGCACATAAAGATTTGGGAAAAAAAAAAAAAACAACAAACCAATAAATTGATGAGCATGTCTAAGATGGTAAAGAATATGTGGTTTTTTTTTTTTTTTTTTTTTTTTTTTTTTTTTTTTGTTTTTTTTTTTTTCTTTTTTGGGCCACTTAAAGCTTGGACTGGTATCCTTTCAGGCTGAGGGACCCTGCCACTTTTCCACTCCATGTGAAATAGCAGCCTTGTAGTAATAAAGGATTTTTCTTTAGCATCCTTATCTTGGAATGCATCTGAGTCACAATATCCTAAATTACACAAAATGACAACCTTTCAGTGGATAAATTAATCTTAGGCTGTGTATTTTTGCTGTAATGAAAGGCAATGTTTCTATAGAAATGTGTTTTTTCCCTATCTTGATAGTTTACTGGTCATGATAATTGAGCACAGCTCTGTTTGTGGCATCACACAAATTAGAAATTCTACTGTGAATTAACAGATTTGGCTACAGATGGAATGGCAGGCAAGTCATCATCATTGTTTAAACCTATTAATGTTTACAACTGTTGTTTTAAATCAGATTTGTTTTTAAATAGGAAGATTGTGAGAATCCTTTTGTGTTTCAGAGATGAAAGAAAATGAGTGAAAATTCAGTTGTGGCACGATTTAAAAAAAAAAAAACAACAACCAAAGATTGCAATACAGAATCTCTGCTCTAAGACTTTTCCACTAGTGATGGAAAGATGATTTTTCTATTATTACTTTTTGTACAATTATTAGTGAAAATCCCAGTGGTACTTATTGCCTGAGCTGCTGGAAAAATGGATGGATGGAGTTGTTTGTCAGGTGTGGAATATAGCAGACTCATAAACTCATGTAAAAGCCCTTGCTTTCTCAATTACTTCCATCTTATCTTATCAGGATACTGATTGAGCTCCCAATTTAGTGTGAATATCTGCTGTTTTACTCTCTCCTAGATGTGACTGAATCCTGTTTTATCAATTTATTTTCTTCAAGGAAAGTCTGATTATAAATGTGGGCTAAGGAGCACGTTAAGGGCCTGGGCAGGCATTGGGAACTTGGGGTTTGGAGCCCCACGTGTTTTATCTGTGAGATAATGTCATGTTTGGCAAACAGCTGAACACAGCAGCAGGTGAGGTTTGGCCTTGGCACAGATATCAGATGATGAAATTGTACAGAGCCCCACCATTCTGAGCATTAACATGTACATTAACTTCTGCACTCGATATTTTTTTCATGCACTCAATAGAAATTTTCCTCTGTGCCAGTCTTGTTTGTATTTTACAAGAAGCAGATTAATGACTGTTGAAAAAAATAAACAAAAAAAATCCCCCAGGCTACAGCTCCCAAAGAGATTCTTTTTTCTGAAGAGGGGTTTAATGAAGGGTAACAGCTTGTGTATTAAATGTATTTTTGCTTTATAATTAGAGTTCCAATTAAGTGGCAGAATTGTCATTTTTTGCCTACTGGGCAGAGCTTTTCTTATATATTTGACACGAGTTATTTTCTGTTTTTCAGCTATGAAATTCCACCCTCTGAAGTGGAATATTGATAAAGTGAGAGTAGTTGCTCACAGATCAAGTACATCTCAGCAGGCTGTCCATGCTTTCTATGAGCTTTGATTTGGGAGTGATTAGTGCCATGTCTGGCAAACTAATGCTAATTTAAAACCCCTTCTGTTCTTGACCCCAATTCTTCAGAGTTCATGGAAGGTACCTGTTGCAACAACTGTGTTTGCAATGCAGGCACACACACATTCAGAAAAAATTCTGAGCACCAATCAGCAAGTAAACAACTTCTGGTCTTGTCTGATTGTTGCCCATAAAGAGGTTTATAAAGAAAGAAATGAGGCTTCTGAGAAGCCTTGGCTGATTAGGAGCTCTGTTATTTGTATAACAGCAGCAAAGACAGGACTGCCTAAAATTAGTCACTTAACTAGCCATGGTGCTGGCATTTGAAAGTTTGGGACACTTTGAGGTCAGGCTTCTAAGGTGATGTGGTGCATTTGGTCAATATAACTGCAGTATAGTTCAGTATTAAAATGTCAGAAACTACACAACAGGACAGGGTATCCTGGACTTGTGGGATTACCTACTACATACAGATTACATGTGAATTTCTTTCTATTATTTTAGGGAGTAAAGTCCTGTTTGACAGTTTTGCTTCTGGAGGTTTTTTTTTTTCATGATGAATCTCTTAACATCTGCCATTCAACTTGTTTCTGCCTGGCCAAGAAATTGCTAGGAATTGTGCTATGTTAGAGTAGTTACATCACTGCAGAGGGAATATTGCTGAATTTGCAAGCTACTTGTTTCTGCTGTGCAAGCATTCAATATTTCACATGATAACTTTAATAAATTTCATGTTTCTGTTTAGAGAGATGAGCCTAATAATGAAACAGATATTTAAAAGTTATTTTTAGTGAACATTTAACATGACCAGGGCAAGTTTCAGGCAGGTTAGTAGGAGGTGAGAAGTTTGCAATGTCCTGAGGCATCCACTTCCACTGATCTTTCATATGTGATTAAATTGCTGTTTCTAGATGTAAATCTTGCCAAATAGCTGCTGGCTTTTTATATAAATTACACAGATGTAACAGAGCAGAATAAACTTGATAAGCTGTATGAAGGCAAAGTGCAAGTTGCTTATGCTCTTCTCTTGGCTAATTGCTTCTATTCACTGCTAGCAAGAGCTCTCTCCTGGCTTTTTACTGCTGTGAATTGCTTTGCACATAAGCAGCTAGAGCTTAGAGAATATCTTTTGTGAGAAGATGCAGCAAAACACTTCTGCTTCTATTCTTTGTCCTGTTTTTATTTATTTTTAAATGCAGGACAGGATTCCATCCTGTTCCTCGATCATGGGGTTCCTTTTCTGCTAGGCACTCTTGGCTGATGTGTGGATTCATGTTCTCACTTGTGGGACTGTGGAATAGGAAAAAGCAGAGTAGCAGGTAGCAATGTCAAATGACAGGCAGTTTTAGCAGGAGGGTCAGGGAGGCTGGAGAAGAAGTGGAGCTGCTGTGCTGCATCCTGCTGTGTAGGAAATGTGGAGACACAGGAGTGAGTGTCTGAGTCCATCTCCTCCCTGCTGCACTCTTGCTGTGTGAGTGCTTTTGCCTGAGACCTTCTCCCTGCCTCTTCCTTGGAGGGGTACAGAAAGGGACAGCAGGGATGGGGCAGAAAGAAAGAGTTATTCTCTCTGGTATGGAAGTCTGTAATTATTTCCTTCCCTGTGATGATGGTGTATTTTTAAAGGTAGCTTCTCCACTCTGGGAGACAGAATTAAATACCCAGCTTGGCCATTTTTTGGAGGTGATCTTGGAATGTATGGCAGCTCTGAGACCAGGCACTGTGTGCTGGGGCTGTTCAGTCATTATGTCCTGTAATCAGAGGAAATTGCCTTGGGTGCTATAGCAGTGCCATGTGAATCTGGGTAAACACAAATGGCCAAATAGGACTTAAGTTAGTAGGAATAATTAAAACATAAGCAGAATGCATTCATGGCAGCTTCCACACTGCATTTTCACCTCTCTCTCTTTGCTCTGTGCTCTGAGGAGGGGTCCTTGGCAGCCCCCTTGTCCTGTCTGCCTTGCAGCTGCTCTTCCTCATGGGGTTCCCAAAATGTGATGGGGTGAATGCTGCCAATCCTCCCAGTCTCTCTGAGAGTAGACTTGCACAGGTGGCAAGCCATGGCTCTTTTCCATGCCTAGGGAACTGTATACAAACTTGCTGCTGCTTTCAGGCTTGTTCAGCAGCAATGTGAGCCAGGGGATGGTGACAGTGCTTGTGGCCACTGGGCAGCTGCCTTGGGACTGCAGTGTGCAGCTCCTGCTTGCAGGAGTTTGCACCAGAAGTTGAGACTAAACATTCCATGAAGACCCAAGTGACAAGTTTGGTTCCACAGACAGCAGTGAGGCTTTGCTTTGCTCCTCCCTCCTTTACTGGCTTCTTACTTATATCATCTCTGGGACATGGTGATCAGTGTCAATTTTGAACCATTTTGAATTGCCAAAACAGGCCTTGCTGTCTGAATATTTTATTTTGTTTTAGTCTTTGATGCCTTTATGTCACACAGCACTTGCTTTGATAGGATTCACATCAGTTGGGTCCCAGAATGAATTGGGAAGTAACTCAAGCCTGTGAGTGAGTCTCACTGCTCTGTGCCCCAGCACAGCTGTCCCAGTGATCTCTCTGGTTTCTCTCAAGCTCTGCTTGCTCTCTCTGAGGCAGGGCACTTTTCAAAGGCACATCCCCATGCAGTCACACATTCCATGCTGGTCTCCCTGCCCCACACTGTAGTTCTGGCTGGGAAGAGGGGTTGATCTGCCCTGCTGTGTGTGGGTGACACCAACAGGCAGCAGAGTCAGCAGGGCACTGAGGTCTGAACAGCCCCAGCACAGGCAGCAAGGTCAGCCTGCAGTGAGGACTGGCAGAGCTGGGAGCTGGGGTGGGAGGAACATGGAACTTCAACGTGGCTGGAGCATTCATGTCTCTGCACAGATCCTGAACTCTGCTTTCCTGCTGAAACATGTCTGGGGGTTGGAATGTGTGTGTGAATAAACAGTCTGATCTATCTTATTTCTTTTTAATGTGAGCCACTTCTTAAAGAGTGATATCAGATACAAACACACTTGCAGAAGTATTCTCTGCTGTACCTTTTGAAGAAAAGTTTCCATGTCCTGCCCTGTTTTATCCCCAAGAACAGACTCAGGTGAAAAAGTCTTTAGCTGCTATAGAGTTCTGTCACAACCTTGTGTAAAACAAAACCCTAAGGCCCTTCTGTTATCTCATTAGAGGCTTAAATGAAAGGAAATTGGGAGTTAAGGTTGTATCTGGCTGAGTCATTGTCTCAGACTTATATACATGCAAGCAAATGTGGAATATTATGGGTTTAAGGTTTGAATGCTCTGAGCAATTTAACTGTTCATTTCTTAAAGGCATATAGGAAATCCAATAATAAATATTGGCCATGAGGGTAGCATAGCCTGGTGGTGGAGGTGCCAACAGCCCTATATTTATCCTCTTGCCAATGTAGTTTCTAATGCAATGACTATCACAGGAACTCTCACTATTCACTATTCCTATTGAAATAAGTTATGTTTAATTATAACTGATTTCTGGTCTTCCTCAGTCTTGTGAGTGTTCATGTTTTCTGGAGGGTGGCTTTCAGTTACATTCTCTCACCAAAAACTTTAAATAAGTATTAGAAACAGGAGTTCCTCTGGCTGTGGTGTAAGTTGAGCCTCCAAGTGCAATGTGGTAAAGAATTAATGGAGAATACAAAACCCTACAACCTCCTTCCAGGTATAGGGAGTGAAAAGGCTTTCCCTGAGCCTCCTTTTGTCCTGCCTGTGTGGGTTAGGAGAGTTTGTAGGTAACCCTTGGCTTTCAATCCAGCTGACTGAATTCACCTTAGAGATGACAGTCTGAAGGAGCCTGATGTGCCTTGGGCTGAGTTTATTTTAAGGAAAATGGACATTTCACTCAGGCTACACACACTCACTGATTTTTGTGTGGCAATTTCAGTTTTAAAAATGGAGATTATGCAAAATCAGCCCCCTTTTTTACAGCCTAATTGAGTTTCATGAGTTTCCTTGACAGAAAAACTGAAAGTTGCCAGTATTCTGCTTTTCATTGCTGTTGGCCTGTACTTGGGGAATAATGTTTATGAAAACTAGAAAGAAAACAGGCATCCCACACAATCATCACATCTCACAAACTGATCCTCCTGCAGTTTCCCATTATCTTCATGCACCCAGTTTTTACATTAAAAGCAGACAGATACTGCTGAGGAAAGGTGAAGAAACCTGAAAGCCACAAGGATGCCAACAGGCAGATTCAGGTTTGGCAGCCTGGTGTTTTAGGGTACTGGAAGTATCCTAAGTGTTTAGGATAATGGGAAAAAACCTTTTCCTATTTCTGTGCTCTTACAGCTAGGAGTGTGGTCTGGGCCCCTGCAAAAGGGGGTTTGGGGTTCCTGTCCCCCCCAAACTGCCCCAGGGAAAATGCCTGTCCCTGTCCCCAGTACCTGTGCAGGAGGTGGAAGCTGGTGGGAATTTTTGTGTGCACTGCAGAGTGTCTGTGCTTCTATTTCTGACTGACATCCTAGATGAATTATTAGAATTTATTGTGTAAGAAAGTGCAGACTACTTTGTGTGCAAATGAGACATGAACTGCCTTAATTAAATCCCAAGAACTGATTTATTTAAAAGAAACCCCCAAAATGCTGAAATTTGCAGGGTCATAGTCATAAGGAAAAAATGTGTGATTTGTTTAAAAAAGTACACCAAACAAAACCCCAATTGTTTTCCCTAAATTGATTGCAAATGTGCAAGTATAAGTAACATTTGGGTTTCTTTAACAAACTCCCAAGTGATTCAGCAGTTGCCAAGGTAACAGTGCTACTTTTAATAACAATAAAGGAAGCATATAAAACTTCCACACTTCTCATTGTCTAAGATAATGCTGCACTGATGCTGTAATAACATTATTAGCATGTACTTTCTTTTACTCATTGAGAAGCATGTCTGGTTCATAAATTGGCTGTACAGTAGCATCTACCCCAGTGGGTTCTGGGCTCATCAGGGCTCCTGGATACTGCAGTGATGAGAAGAAATAAGAAAGTATTTTGTTGCTCTACATC
This sequence comes from Oenanthe melanoleuca, assembly GCF_029582105.1. NCBI lineage: Eukaryota > Metazoa > Chordata > Aves > Passeriformes > Muscicapidae > Oenanthe > Oenanthe melanoleuca. The sequence continues at coordinate 8,968,731 of NC_079344.1, forward strand.
CATTTCTTAGAATGACCTTTTTGATTTTTGCATCCTGAGGCTGTCATTGTAGCCTGTGGTTGCCCTTTATTAGTTAGCTGGATATTACTGATCTCTTTAATGCAAAAGTATCAGCATAAGCAAGTCCTGCAGGTTGTCTTCAAGACTAAGCTATACCTCATAAAACATTGAGGATACTCTTTTATTATTCATGGGAAGATATGCATTACTAAAGAAAATTCAGTTTTTAGTACTAATATTTTGTTGTTCATGCATGTTTTAGAACTGCCCTGTTCAAGTATAAATGGATGGTTTCTGTTGTGCTTTTTTCTCTTTTTTGTCCCCCCCACCCCTCTTGAAATTTGAGCTTCTAGAGAACTTTGGCAGGCAGCTCAATGTGGTTACTCTGCATATAAACCCCTAGGTCTGGGTGGATTATTTGCATTCTGAATACTTGACCTCATGTTTCATTCTAACTGAGTTTTCCACCTCTCTATCAAGATTTTGGCACATCACAAATGAGCAAAACCTGTTTCCCTGCTTATTTCTGCAGTCAAATCTGTGATTTTTGAAGACAGTTTTTTCTTCTGGCCTCTGTAGTTGAGGCAATGAGTCTTTTAATAAAAAGGCAGAAAAAAGGTTCAAGTGCCCTCCACTGGACTTGTGGACTATGTTGTTTTCTTTTTTAAAAACAAGCCTCTTACAGCTTTTTAATATTTTAGTTTTGAAGAAATTGCATGAGTAGTTACAGTCAACTGAGTGCCTCCATCTGGGGCTCTGGTTGCACTGGAGATACTAAAGGTTAGTCTGTGTTAATCTAAAGGCAGGCAATTCTAAATTAAAAAAACAAACAAGAACCTCCCCTCATGGGCTGAAGACATGAAATGTGGAAGGAGGAATCACTTGCCCATTTATGATCTTGGCAGTACTGACTCCCTTGGCTGGTCATCTCTCAGTGACACTCAGTGACCTCAGGGGAGGTCCATTGAAGCATTAAATGACAGTTTCTGTCATCTACAGAAGTGCCAAGTGGTGTATATTTGAATCTAGCAGTCAGTGAGAATTGTGGAGTGCTCCCAGTAAATATGTGTTGCTCCATCCTTTACAAAGGATGCAGTTATTTCTGGGATATCTGCCATAGCTGCTGGCTTGAGGCCTCCAAACCAGCCCTGATGTGGCCACAAGGCTCTGGACCAGTGTCCCTGGCTCAGCTGGGACACTCTGAAGAACTTGAGTAGATCTTGAGGTCAGAGGCACCTTGGAGCACACAGGGCCCAGAGGAGGGAATGGTTTTGATGCACATCCTTAGATGTGCAGAACACCTTATAGAGATGAACATGATGTCCAGGGACATCTTTGTCCTGGTCAAAGCTGCTGTCAGCACTGGAAACCCTCTCATGTCACAGATGTGACATCATTAGTACCAGCTCTGTCCCTGCTTTGGTTGTGTCTAAAATGGAAACAGGATACTTTAGCATTAAAGCTGAGTGTGTTTAAATTTGAATTTTTAACCTTGTCTAGTAGTTTTCCTTGCATGAAATGAGAGGCTGCTTTCTCTGATATAATTTTATGAGCATATTTTATCCACAACAGCATTCATTATTCAATATTTATCTTAGGCTAGCTATGTTAATAGAGAAAAACTTATCTTGGAGCAGAAAGTTTGCTGAAGACTTTTTGACCCAGTGAAGTCTTCCTTTTATTTGGCCTATATGCAGGAGTCTGTTCCAACTTTATTTTGTCACTCAGATTCTTTTTTGCTTACAGAAAGATACTTTGGGGCAGGGATTGTCTTTTCTGGTTTGCTTGCACTTATTTAGGACAGTGTGGTCCTTGTCCCTTGTGGGGCCATCTGAGCCATATTGCAAAGCAGGCAATGGGTTATTGCAATTGAGAAGCATATCTCAGGAGCTTATTTACTTCTTTTTAAAGAATTGTGTTTCCAGGTAGGTAAAGGAAGAGTAGAGCAGTGGTGACTATTAATCATTATTATTTTATCCACTCTGCTCCAGTCTATTGTAAGAACAAACTGGAGCAGAGAGTAGAACTGTCACAATTTACTGACTGAAATACAACAATACCAATTTAATCTCTGGACAAGATAAAGAGTTTATTAATCTTTTCACCTCTGTTCTGTCAAAACTTATTTTTAGGATAAGTATCTGGTGGGCTGTATTTTAAGAAGTGCAGAGCAGGCTTCATTCCTTAGGACTACAGTAGAGAGTGCTTATGCTTTAAGAAAATCCTCAACAAAACACTCTCTAAAACAAAACTGTGTCACATTCTACCTCTGTCCAGGCATGCATACACCAAAAGTGAAAATGTGCCATTTCCAGATAAATTGGTTGTTTGTGAATGGCCAAAGACTGATGTAATAACAGACTAATGATTCCAAGATGTAATTTTCCCCATCTTTATGACTTTAAAGTTTGGCTGGCATCATCCTCCTGTTATCTGGTTTTACTTCAGTGCAAATATTGATAATATTCCTAATGCAAGAGTCTGTGGTCTTCCATTCTTCCTTTATTTTCCTGCAGCTGTCTGTTGGGTAGGTGTGCTAACACAATGGAGTCTGTGGCCTGGTCCTACCCTGCAGCAAAAAAGAAAAGTGTGTTTTAGCTTATTTTTCCCTTTGGCATTTATTGGTAAGGAAACAAGCATTTTAAAGTATTTTGAGTTGTCTGGTTCTCCTTTGTCGATTTGCAATGTGCAATTCCTGTGCTCAGCACTCGCCTTCTGAGCAATGGCCTCGTTCTTTGCTGGGCACATCTGGGAGCTGATGTGCTAAGGAGCTGCCACTGGCTGCTCATCTCCTGCTGTTTATGCCGCTGATCAGCGCCCTGTCTGCCAGGGCAGACTCTCACATCTCACTTTGAAATGCAATGCAGTGTCTGGACCCAATCAAGTGATGCTGGAAACAAACTCAAACAGTGTCCTGGAGAAAAAGGGGCTTGGAGGGCCAGAGGGAAAGGTTTAAATGGGTGTTAAATGGCTCTGAGATTTACTTGGATTGATGGGCTCCTGCAGATTCTGCAGGATCTGCCCTAGGATGCTGCTGCTTACAGCACATCCCTGCCAGCCTGGGATGGAAAGCAGGAATAGCCTGAATCCAGTTAAGGGCTGAGGTGTCACAAACTTTTGTCTTTGCCTAGTTAGAACTAGCAGCCTGGAATATACAGACTAAGGATGTGTTTAAGCCTTTCTTCTAAAACTATATGCTCAGAAGGAAAAAAAATAAATAGTGGGAATTACTATTATTTTAAGTTATAGTTGGCTATAACTGGAGCAATGATATTATTTAGATATTTTATTGCTGATGATGTAATAACATACTTGTATTCGAGAGATTAGGTGACATTTGGATCAAGTTTCAATCAAAGGTGATACTGTTTGGGGCCAGAGCTGGACAATACTCTTATTTTTCAATTGCAAATGAAATTTTCTACTCTTATAGCTGCTATTCACTGCTTTAGTCACAGGCATGTTTTGTTTATTTTCAACATGAACTGCTTGCTAACTGTTCTCTATCCACCCTTTGTGGTGGATGCCTTTTTACTTGGCTCACAGCATGTGATGTTTTTCTGGATGGATGGCAGAGTTTTTTTCTTTACTGCTTGATTATTTTTCTGAGTGACCAGTTACAAATGGATCACTCAAGCCATTTAAAGTTAACTTTAAGTAACTCCTGCATTTTGTGGCATACTGATATCTGTAGAACTGTTCTTGTTTGGAAATCCTTCAAGTACCCTGTCACCACCTCACCAATTAGTAACAAAGAGCAGCACAAGCCAATGCTTCTATCACTGAAAACACTTGCTAACAATTGATTCTAGACTTTGATCAGCTCCATCAAGCAAATAAAATTTGCACAGATCAGTGGAAGGTAGTTGTTCCTTTTTCATTAAAAAGATTTGACTCCTAACCAAAGTAAGCTGTTCTGTGCTGAAGAGATTTAAAGTCTCATCGTGGAAGATTAAAAGGGTTGATTATGACAGCAGAACCCCTTTTACCTGAGGAGTTAATTAGAAGACAGGATGGACTGGTCACAGGGTCTAGACCTGTGTTGGGAGCAGGAAATTGATGTAATTCGGTTTTCATGGTGTCAGAATATGGAATAGTGATGGTGCTGAGAGGTGCTTTGTATATGTAGACAGCAAACTACTTAAGGCTGCAAAGTATTCAGGAGCAAAGATAGGGTTGAAAACACTGCCTAGAAATTGAGATATGTGAGGTGCTGTCACTGAGTGGTGTAGTCCTGCTTTCCAAGGTTCTTAGAAAATGTTTTCTATGGCACCTCTTGCATGGTCATGCCAATTGCCTTAAAGAGAGCCTGTGACTGGAATATGTAGAGTTGTGAGTTTTGTCTGATCATAAATCACTTCACTAAATGTGGTGTGGCAGCTACTGACGAAGATCAAAGACCTTTGGCAACTGTGTGTTGTTTCTGCCAGTAGGTTTTTTAGTAATGTTATAAATTACCTTCTTAAAAATGGAAAAGGAATTAAGGATAACCATTTCCAGTGATTCTCAGAACTCCATTTTCTCTTTAACTTGGTAGTAATTTCAAAACCATTGTACAGGCATTTAAGTATGCAACTTATCCAAGGAAATTGTTCAGAAAAACATTCCTTTTAATCACTTGAATATGATAAAACTAGGTAACTGGAGATTCTTATGAAAATAGTCATGAGTGGGGTAATACTGTTACTGCTGTTTAATGGTTGAAAAGGCAGCTTTGAAACATTAAATTTTGGAAGTAATACTGATCAGAATTTGATTTATAACTGGGTGAAATAAAGCTCTGTGTTCCTGATAATCTCACATGGAAGCAAATAGATTAATTCCAAAGAAGTCTGAGATTAAGAATGGAGATGAAAATCTGGTTTAATTTGTAAATCTTATTCAGGAATTGGGAACTACATGACATGAGTGTGTGCCATGCAAGATATTTGCATTTTCTGGAAAATAAGGTAATGCAGAAGCAGCATCTATGTTGAGACTCTTTGCTGTTTTGGTGTATTTTATACCTTGTACCTGTTATGGTCTCCCTTGCACTGTTAATAAAGAATTTGAATGCCAGTGCTGAACTTTTAGTAAATAAAAATATAGCAACCCCTTGGGCAAGTGGAAGGCTGCCTTTTCTCCAATGGCCTCTGAGGCCACTGAAGGCAGGAGTCAAGGTAGCTGTTCTGAGTTCAAGGTGCCTTTTCTTGCTGTGGACAACTGTGTGACCTTGGCTGGGGGTGTTTTCTCTAAGGAGTGAATGGTCAAACAATCTGGAAGGAGGGGGAAAAGTGATTTACTGAGTGCAGTCACAGGAGAGGCTTTTGGGCTGTGGTACATGGTGGGTAAGGAGTGGCAGAAAAGGGCACTTGAGAGAGGAGCTTGTACACAGAGCAGGGTCCCTGAGGCATAAGAGGAAAGGATTAGAGTGTGCTGGGGAGAACTTGCTGCAACTCAGATTCTGTTGCTTGCTTTGAAATGCAGGGAACAGCCAGAAAACTTTTTCTTTAATATTGTCACTTTAAAATTCATTCTTGCTTTTTGGTGGAGTTTGGTGCTGATGACATGGAAAAGTGCTGCATTGCTTGTTCTTTCTTTGTGTGCCCCTTTGTGAAAGTGTGCCTGTTTTTTTTATGTGAGTGTTATCTTTTGCAAGCAGTGTTGTCAAGCCAGCTTGTCATGTTGTTAGGGAATTTTGGACTGGATGGTGGATCACACTGGTAATACTTCTGGCTTAAAACCCTTGGGATCTGACAGACTGAAACATGTTCCTCTCCATTTTCCTGCTCAGTCTACAGTTATTTGTGTGCTTTGGCTATTCCTTTTTTTGTGTGTTTTGACTTACTTATTTTTTCTTTTGCTCAGGAGCCCCCTGGGTACAAAGCAGATTGCCACAGACACAAAGTGTGCTCCAGGGCTGTCTTCAGCCTGTGATGTTTTCCCCAGGCTGGAGAGCAAGGCAGTGCCCCTGCACTTCACTTATGGCAGGGCTGGGTCTTACTGGCATTTCACAGATGAAAAACCATCCTTTGTCTTTTATTGTGAACTCAAGAGACTTGGTTTGGGTTTCTTTCCACTTTAAGGAGTGTTGAGCAAGCCCTCAATGTACCTGAACTCTGAGGTGGTGATAATTTCCCTTCATAGATCTGGTTTAATATGTCAAACTGTTTTTTTTTCTCCAATATTTATTCCCCAGTAGAATAAGGCACCTGCCCTCAAAAGGCTGCATATTCCACTGGAGAGTTGGTTCCTTCTAGGCAAAGGATGAAATGAAATTTATACAGAAAACCAGTAAAGAACTTTGAAGTGTGTATAATGAAGTGTGTCAAAGATATGTTTTTACTTGGACTTTAAGTAAACCACATTTGAACTTTAAGTTTCTGCTTTTTCTTTGACATTCAGATCAGAAGAATAGTGAGATTACACCAAAATGCTTTTGTGTATTTGTTATTCCAATGTGTCTTGAAAGACTCGTACTGTCAAGTGTATTTGTGTGTGAACTGTTTTGCTTTTCTTTCCTTGAATGGAGGCTTTTGTTTCAAAGGCCAGCACAAGTATGACTTGGGTATCTTTTTGTGAGGCATTATTGTAACTGAATTTTTTTTAGGAAACAACATGTCTTACTTTAATTTTCTGTAAATAACATTGGCAGGCTAAAGAAAGAAAAATCTGGGCTTTCAGTTTAAAGATCTTTATTGCCATTAAATTGTACACCTGTAGTTATGAATCAGTGTTGTTCAGGCTTTTATAACAAAAGTGTTCATGCCCTTGATTATCTGACTTAGAGTAGCAGAACAGGCTATTTAAATCATTGTGGTAAAATGAGTTGAGCATCCTGGCACTTAAACCTCTGGAATACTTATGGATTTAAAGCACAGACTTTTTGAAGTGGTGCCCACTCATCCTCATGCAATTCATCTCTGACTCCTTCTCCTCTAACCACTGATAGCAGTGCTCAAACATCTGGTCACTGGGAAAACAAGGGTGAAAACACAAGTATTTGATTTAAGTGATGTCTGCAGTGTTCTCTGGGATGAAAGGAATGCCAGGGGGATGTAGTACAGTGTTATTTGCTTGAGATACTTAAGGCTTTCCTGAAAAATTAATTTAGACACCAGTTTTGGGGAGAGGTGTGTTTTAAAAGGGAGCTGAGCAGTGGAGGAGTTTTTTTTTTGGTTTTTTTTTTTTTTTTTATTCACCACACTTTGAAAATCTTTAGCTGCTGGCAAATGTAAGGCTGTTGATCTCTGTAAGGTTTATAGTCTGCTTTTGCTTTGCAATACTCTGCTCATGCCTGGGAACAGAGTGCATTTGAATTTTCAGAAAAATTGCATTCTATTGGTAGGATGGGCACAGCTGCTGCTTAGACTTCAGTAATTCTTCAGAGTAACACTTGGGTTGCAGGGAGTTATCTGTAAATGTAATGAGGAAAATATAACCACACACACCTTCTAATAATGTAAGTGACTCAAGCAGCTTCATTGTTGGAGATGATTACTGTAAATATGACAAGGAACCAATATTTACTTTTGCTTTAATTGCTTCCTCGTGATTCATAGGAGCCAGCAAAATTAGGGAATAATTAGAATCTTATTCCAGTATAAGGAAAATTCTGTTACTTAGCATGTGGTGTTTCTCTGGTTAGCAGGAGGAATCTGGTTTAAGAAAACACTTCATCCTCACCTCTTGATGAAAATGAAAAATTACTTCTGACTTTGGTGTGGCTACATCTGTTGCAGAGCCTGTATGAATAGGCAAATTATGCTGGATACATGGCCTATAAAGTGGTTTTGGGGTCATAGGATAAAAGTTGCTGTATGAATGTGAATTAAGTTATCTGATAAACCATAGCTCTAGGGCAGGGATGAGGGTTTTTGGCTAAGGCACTCATTACACCCTTCTGTAGGCACTGGAGCACTGTGTATCCAGTTCTTCTTGCTGATTAAGTGGCCTGGGTGATCTGGGTGCTTTGTCCTGCTGTGACAGGCACTGCTTTGGGCACATGTCAGTGATAGCTTAAGGGACACCCTTTCAGTGACACCTGATAGGTTTCAATTGTGGTCTTGACTAAAAAAGACTTAATGACAAATACAGTGGGGTGAAATACTTAAAGCCCTTCCAAACCCCTGATTCCAAGTGCTCTTGCAGGGTAGGTCAGAGGCAGGAAGGTGCAGAGCCAGAAGCAAATATTGCTGCCTGATGGAACCACAGCACCTTTTTTTCCTGTGGAAATCCTGTTTCACTTACTCCTGGGATGCAGGGTTTCTCCTGGGGAGTGGTTTCTATACTAATGCTTCCTTATTTTCTATCCTGTTCTCCCTAGCATTGCCACTCTTCCTTGTTTTAGTCTCTCAAGAACTTATCCTTTGGAATCTGAATCTTTTGAACCATTCTCCATTGGAACCAGAATCTCAATTTTTCTCTCTTCTCCTTTATCCTGTGTTTTCCTCTAAATATCTTCATTTCAATCCTTTAGTCTTTCCTTTCTCTTAAAGGTCTTATGACAATAAGTTTCATGGAAAATCTGGATTCCAGCTCCTCATGTGGGCATGCTGAGGAAAGAGGAGCTGCATTAGTAACTGGAAGCTCTCTGTGTGCTGTGCTCTAGGGAGATGATACACATGAAAAACATGCCAAGAAAAGATTAGTCAAGGTCAGGGGCAACCAGCCTGGACTTGCCTGGGTCAGAACGTGCCTCTTATTTCTAACTGCAAGCAAAATTAACATTTGTGATGTTTTTCTAAGGCAAGGACATTTTGATTTGCATTGTTGCAAAGCTTTTTTTGGCCACAGGTAGAGGCAGACTCCTCTGATCAGCTTCTGCTCCATAAAAGTGGCAGATAGCATCTCTTGGGTGATGCAATTAAAACCCACCTCCAGTCCCCTTCCTGGATCCACCAGCAAGCCAGGGGCACCACGAGCAGCTGATTGTTAGGACTGTGCAATGAGTAACCCTTGTGACTGGTTTCCTTCTGTTTTTGTGGAAGGCTGATGTATGAAATCTGTCAGTTTGGGATCCCTGGAGCTAGGAACGTGTTTGATCACATCTGCTGGCAAGTAGGAGGTGGCCATGGGTTCAGGTGGCTGCTTTGCTCAGTTGTTTCACCTGGCACTGCCTGAGATGAGAAAATGGGGAATTTCTGAAAACCTGCTCTGCTCAGTCCCAGGCTGCAGGGGAAGGGCATTCCCTCCCACTCTTCCTTCCCTTCCCCTGACAGTCCCCACCTTCTCCCTTTTGCTTTAGGGCTAAAAGGGGTCTGGAGAAGAGAAAGCCAAGCACTTAGGAGAGGAGTGAAGTTGTATGTGGGGCTAGGCAGAAATTAAAGCAGGATTATCTGGGGGGTGGAAAGAGCAAAACCATTCTCATTCCCCCAGTTTTGGTAATTTTAACTCCATCAATACACTCAAAAAGCAGGAACTCTGCAAATCTTACATTTGAGCACCTGTACTGTTCAGTGGGTTACTAAATGAGGCTTTTAACAACATAAACATATGTTGAAAAAATGTATTATTTGTAGTTTTCCTTTGCAACCTGGGCCTGTCCTATCTAAACATGGACCCTGTTACAAATGCAAATATCTAGCACTGTGGTTCAAGGAATAACAGCTAATTTTGATAAAATTATTAACATCCACAGAAGAATAAATAGGCACTAATTTTCTGACTTTTAACCTTATTTTCTCATTGATGACTGCAGATAATTTGCAATTTGTTGGATGCCAAATGAAATCTATAGAGACTTATAGGCCTCTCTTGTTTGGACAGGTATACACACGGTCACATTGAAACAGAATATTATGGTTTCAGTTTATAAGACATAAAAATCATGATGGTTTTTTTTTTAGTTTTCCCTAAAAGTTAATGGGGAAATGTTTGTTTCTGCCATTAAACTCATCAACTGGATTATTCCTGGAAGATGAACAAAATAGTTTATAAAATCTTTATGTAAATTACTTCCTTTGAGTGGTTTTGCAAGAAACTATTTTTTTTTTTTGGGGGGGGGTGATATTTTAACCAAAAACTAGCTGCTTGCCAAGCTCCACCTTGAGCTCTGTTTACCTTTGAGGGCAGCCAGCTTCTCTATTCATCATTTTATGCATTGAAATTAATGGGTTCTGGCTGGTTCAGCAGAAAATGTCTAGTTTCCTGAAAAGCACCCGAGAGGTTTTTACAGTGCCCTTTGTGCTTGAACAGACATGGTAAGTACTAGAAAGTCTCACTCGAGCTCTTCCCTTGAGACTTCCAGCTCTGCTTTGCAGACAAATGAATTTTCTGAACTTTGGGGTTCCTCTCCTCACTGAATCTCTGAACCTCTTTTGAAGCCTGCCTTGTTCTTACAAGAAACCTTAGTAGAGAGGAGGTTTGTTTATGAAAGGATATATTAGACTCCTTCATTTGAAGCCAACAAAAGCAGCTCTCTTTTCCTGGCTGTTCTAATTGATTTTTATTTTTTATTTATTGTTTTGAAGTTAAACAAGTCACAGATTAAAACCCCTTCAACCCACGCCTCTAGATATTTTTGCCACATGGTAAAAATGCAATCACTAGTGCAAAGAAAAGGCAAAGCACTGAAGCCTGGAGTGTAATGTTCCTGCAGATGCTCAGTCTGTGCCTACTTAAATTGTCCATGATTGCAGCTCCTCTGGGGCTCTGCTGCCACTGCCCTGGGTTTGGGATGCTGGAGCCAGCAGTGGCAGCCTTGTGAGAAATGTAAAACTTGTGTAGGTGCAGGTATGAGTGTCTGTTTGAATGTTAAAAAACCCAAAGATTATTTTTCAGTCGACTTCATCTAGCATTCCACAGGAGGAGTTTAAGCAAGAATACACTGTCATGGTTCAGAACAAACAGATAATTCCACTTTTGACCCCCAGTTCCTTAACTCAGAGAAAAATGACAACTAAAAACCCCATAAAAAAACCTAAATATTTGAATTTCCTCCTAGACTTCAGAATAAGCTAATTCTTGTAGTGTTTTCAATTTGGTTGGACCTTAGTTAATTGCTGGTCTTTCCTTTGTCCTTCTAATTCATGATTGCTGGTAACATTTAATGAATTTTTAGATTATTAGGTCAGGTCACTTAATAGAATATGAAATGTCTTGATGAGAGGAGAAGATTTTTCTACAGGCACATCAAAGCCATTATAAAAATGTGATTTATTTTGTCATTAATTTTGGGTTGCAATGCTCCTGTAGAACATAATGAAGTTTGAATCTGCAGCAAATACAGTTTTGTCTGTGTACATGTACAGGTCTCCTCACTCATGAATATGTGACAGGCTACAGATCTTGTTCAGCAGAGCAATGAACAGAATGATCTTGAGCTGAGCAGAGTGATTAGGGCTGGCTCCTAAGAAAGTTCTTGTGTCCCTCTGGCCAACCCAGTCCTGACACTGGGTCTCTGTTCCCCATAAACTTCATTTAAAAGTCATCCCTGACCTCCTGACTGCCTTCCCCCAGTACAGGGGGACATAGAGCTGCTGCATGTGTCCATCTGCTTGGTATTCTTCAAAAATATCCATGGGTCAGAGCCAGAGCTAGGTGAACTCACTGACATTGGGTCCATACTTATTCCTTATTTATAAAAGAAAGCTACATTTAGGAACCAGAGGTGGGAAGAAGCTGTAGAGCTTCATGAAGAGACTGGAACAAAGGGCTGATCATGAAAATGAATGGAGTTATTGTGTGTGCAGAGACTTCTTTCTGAACAGATAACATTTTCTTAATTTCTTGGAGCCCATAAATTTATGCATAATCTTGGCATAGAGCAGTATCTTTTTTTTTTTTTGGTTCACAATGAAAGTTGTTTAATTTATTAGCAAGGAGATAACTTTTGTTTATATGCCAAGAAGCTGTCTTTGGAAATTATACAGTTGTCTGCATTTGGTGTTGCTAGATAATGGGATTATATGAAATTTAAAATATACCCATCACTATTGCATGAGTGATGAGTGCATCTGCAGTGAGATTTATGGGGAATGCTACAGCTTGTGTAGTATCATGACCATTTCTGCTTGGCTGAGTATTTTAAAAAAGCACAAAGTAGGGGTGCTGGGGAGAAGTTGCTTTACCCAAAAGTTTCATAACACCTAATGGTTTAAGGAGGTCTTATATCCCACACCTTCCCCCAAGCACTCCCCCTGGTAATGTGTGAGGAACATCTACTTACAGGAGTCTGGTGAATGGCCACCCTTTCTGAAGGAACTGAAAAAGATTATGTGAATTAAAATTGATAAGAAGTGTAATCTGAGTTAGTTCTGCTGCAAAAACTGAATCAGTCATTAGCTGTGAGGACAGAGCACTTTGAAACAGTCCATTAAGGCAAGAGATTGCCCAATTAGATATTCACGTGGCAGCTAAAATCGCATCAGAATGTTAACCACTTCCAATTCTCAGTCAAATGCCTTTTTAAACTTTGACTGAAATGTTCTTAGTTCTTGCTGCATGGCAAGAGTGAAAAAAAGTGCTTGAAATACTTGTTAAAAATAACCAAAGCCCCACATCCACATTAATTTCATGCCAAGTTGTTCTTTATGTAATTTGAAAGGGCTGTGATATTCAGCTTCAAGTATTGAGAAATTTAAAGGGAATATTAATGTGCCCTTATAATATTCCCATATGAGGGAAAGTGATGCAAAGATTTCCTTTGTAACCTGAGATATGAACAAATGTTTTGAACAAACTAATCTTCAAAATTTTTAATGCTTTTCAAAGGTTGGGGAATTTTTTATTTTTTTTTTTTATTCCTAAGGCAAGGAAAAGAAATTGTAGTCAGGAATTCCAGTTTAATTAACCTTATTTAAAATAAATTTAAATGCTTTTTATAATTCTCTAAAGAAATTACAGCAATCACTTGAGCAGGGTGGGTCTTCACATTATGGTCTATAAATGCTGTTGAATTCAGTCTCCTGAGAACTCTTGCATTTGTCTGTGGTGTTTTGTTTTTCTTTTTTTTTTTTCCTATCTTCTGGTTGTTTTTTCCTTTTTAAAGTATTGCTTCAGTAAACAAACAGCTGAAAAGTACCTCAGGCAACTGGAGCCATGGATTCTCCAGATTGACACATCAGTAGAGTGGTGGCTTTCAGTAAGGTTAATATGAATAAATTAGACATTATAACTCTAGAGCCACATATTTGCAATTGTCTCGTGAAAACAAGGCAATAAAGGCACAGGTGAAATTTCCTGGAAGTCTGCATTTGTGCTCTGTGCTCCTGGATCTGTCACAGTGTCAAGGACATTAGAGCAATTCCTTCAGGAATGACAAGAAATTCTGCAATTCTGAGGCCAAGGGATGGATGCTTGCAGGGATTGCTGTTTTAACAGAATTGCCAGGGCTGCTGGTTTAGGAGCTGATCAGCATCTGTGTAAACTGTAAGGATTATAATCCCAGAATTGCTGTCAGGACAATGTTTGGAAAGCTTTCTTCCAAATGTCAATAGGAATAATCAGAATTAGTTAATTTGAATTTTCTATCTTGAAAGTTTTTTCTGCAAAAGATCAACCTGGGAATGGTTTTACCCCAAATGTGAGGAGTATTTTTTTTTGTTTGTGGAGGTTTTTTTTGGGGGGGTGACATGAAAGTGGAGGGAACTCCTTTTTGCAGGCAGTCAATGTTGACATTGATTGTGTCACATTTAATGATATTTAGTTACAGATGCTTGCTAGGGCAAGGCAGGTCTTCAGTGACTGACACTGTGGAACGTGCATATTTTGTTTGGGTTTGGCCTTTGTGTCAGAATTTAATAAGAAAAAATGAACAAAATGGGCTGTAACACTTTTTGTGCTTATTCTGGCAAATGAGGTTACTGCTCTTGCTTGAAAAGTCATAAGGAGAATTGGGTGGGAAAGACCTCGGGATAAGTGTTGTCATTATTTTATGTCTAGTGGAAACAAAACTGATTTGTCCCTTTACTGACACTGACATGAGTGCTCTGATCTAGTGCTCTGTTGTGTTCAGAGCATTATTCCTTCCTAGGGTAGAGTGGCACAGCCCAAACAGCATCTCTGGGTCTGTGCTGTTGAAAAACAAAGGAATTAATAGAGAAAATGTGGTCAGGAGCCTTGTTCTGCCCTTCTGTCCCACACCTTCTCTCTAACCCCAGGTTAAAATGATGTAAATGACTCTGTGTGCTGCTCTTACTAAAACTGGACATGGGGAATCTGTGCAGTGCTTGGCTTCACCTATTATTGTATCAATCTGCTCTAATGCCACATATCTGTGTTATTCTCTCACTTGAGCAGAGAAATTAAAAATCAGCTTCTCAATTTAAATCCTCTGTTGCTTTAAAAAGTGGGCAATGCTCCCTTTCTTTGGATCTCTTTGGTAAAGTGCAGCTCAGTGAAAAAATGGCAAGTGTAGTGTTACTTTTCTGTAATTTCCAGTGAAAGACTGGAATGCTATTAAGCTCTTTCACATTTGTATGTGATATCTTATGAATTAAAGGCCAAATTGTTGAGGTGAGCAGAGGCTTGATGATATTTCAAGTGTGTCTGTGATAGCATGAATGGAGGCATTAGGCTGAACATCAGAGAAGAAAAACAGTACACCAGGCTGGGGTCTGTAAAAGTAAATATCCATAAGCTCTTGTGTTATCTGACTTTTAAATATTTTATTTTTTCAACTTTATAAAATAAACGAAACTTAAGGAAAATTTTTCCAATAACATGGCTGAAAAAAGCATTCAGTATGTGGTTTCAATCTAATCACTGCTAAAGCAATCTAATAAAAGCTGTGAATGCTATTAGATTATGGCACTAAAGGAGTCCTTCACTGGGCTACCTGTGGAAGTCAAATAACTTTCTGGTTACTTTAGATTTAAAAATCCAAACTGTAGTGAAAGGCACTCTATTAACCCCTTCAGTGAGAAAGAAATGTTTGAAAAATATGGGAAAATGACTCAGACTTCTGATGAAAGACTTTCAGGTGCAGCTGACTGCATGCTAGAATGTCTTTCAGTCATCATTCAGATACCAGGAAAGCAACACAGGAGTTTTGTTAGAAGTTTGTTTTGATAGAAGTTGTAGGTGACAAACATAACTTGTATCTACCAGTATTGGATGGGGAAATGGAGATTAAAAGCTTTAAGCAGACTTTAAAACAAATAAATAAAACCTCAAAGTTTAAGAGATTGCTGAGGTCTAGAATGTGACTAACATATAATGCCTTCATTTGAGGGGTCAAGTGACATACTGGAAAACTTTAGACTGCACTGTTTGATGTCATTCAAGTGGAAAGTCTTAGAAGCGGTTTTAAAGTTTAAGTGAATTTTAATGGCCCAAATGAGAAAACACTTGGAAAAAATGTCATGTGATTAACTCTTTACCTCCTGAATTCCAAAGCAGTGCTGTTGACAGGTTGCAAAGCAGTATGAAAAGCCAAATAGATCCTTCCAGAATCATGAAATCTCTGAGGAAAGTTGTATAGAGACACACTTGTAATTTGTAATGCTGGGCATTACAAATTGCTGGCAGCTCTTCTGTTATCAGTGTCTTGCTGCTCTCAATAGAAGCCAGATGACACAAATTCTATATTGAACATGCCCAAAGTCCTTAAAGATATTAAGGAAATAGGGTATTGGTTTCATTAAAAAAAAAAAAAAACAAAACAAAAAACAACAAAAAACCCTCCACAAACTGAACAACTTGGTATACTTGGTGGGAAGGGAAGGAGGGAAAGAACTTGGGACCAACTTCAGGAAGGAAATTGGAACCATCAGCAAGGTTTACAGGTTCTGAAGGGTCTCTGTAGTGTGAGATTTGAGGATCTCTGGTGGAATCCAGGCTTTACATGTGTTCTGTAATTGCCTCTGACAGTGCTGCACAAAGCAAGGATTTTGAGGGTAGAAATCAATGAAAAGGCACAACAAATGCTGTGGCCTCCCTCGCTGCAATTAGATGAAGGAGATCCAGATCATTTAAGTTTCTGCTCATAAATTGCAGGACAGTCAGTTAGGAAGCTGTAAAAGGTGGGAGCCAGTTTAAAGTGTTGTATATAATGGGTGAGATTCCACAGAGTGCTGCCCAGGAAAGACACTTTCAAGTGAACATAAAAATCCTCGAAGTGCTGATCCCAACATGCACAGCTGCAGCAGAGAAGGCAAACAGTGACTGCCAGAGGACTGCAGTGTAAATAAGGGAGCTGCCATTCTCCTTATCTGTGGGTTAGAGCACCAGCACAGGGTCTGCTCAGTGTATCTTTGACAGGAAATAGCCACTCTTAATGGGATATGAGGGAGATGAATCCAACTGGCACCATAAATCTGGGAGGTGTTAGTAAGAGGAAGGCAATTAGGATCCTTTTCACTGCAGAGAGGAGACAGTTTTATTACTTCTTTTAAAGTGTATTTTTTCCCTAAGTGATATAGGTGCCTATTTTGAAACGGTTTCATTTAAATACAGGAATGAGTGAGGGAATGTAATCTGAACAGGATAAGCAATCTGAGGTTTTGAGTCAGCTATTTTACACAAACATGATCCAAGCCAGCTGCATGGAAGTTTTAAATAATTTAAAGTAGGGTTTTGTGTGCTCACTCCTAGTGAAGAGTGTAAATTCAGGCTTCAGTGGCAAAAGGCTTGGTAGGTGATAATTAACAGCTCCAAACTGTGCATTCCCTCTTCCCCTGCTAATCCTGGCCTCCAGCACATCTCACTTGCCAAACCCAGTGATAATCTCCTGGATTGGGTGCTCCTGGGCAGTCCAGGCTCTCCAGGCACCAGGGTGTGGTGGTGGAACAGAAGGCTGGTGGGAAGGGGAAGGATGTGCACACCAGCTTCTGGAAACAGTGGCACAGCTGACATCAGCTTTTAGCTTGGAAGAACTTGGTTTCCAACTCTCCTCCCTCCCCCTGCTGGCCCTAGATCTGATCAAAGGCCAAAGGCAAGTTGAAAGCTCTAATTACAAGGTGGGTAAGGTGCTCTGAAGGATTGAGCTGGGCACCTTCTGTGCTGAGATACCTTTCCTGGGGCTCTTTTGGTGGGTTTTTTGGTGTTGTTTGGATGTTTTGTCAAACAAGTGAAGTCCAGGCCCATTTGATGGATGTTTCTGCTATAAGCTGGTACTCATTCTTTGTTTTATAACATGCTCATCACCATGGTATCTGAGCACTTTGCTCTGCAATGGTAACTTAGGAGTGTCTGTTCATGCACACAATCACGGATTTTTCCATTACTTTTCCCAAAAGGCCATTACCTATTTTCCTGTACCAGCTGTGGACTTCACTACAGATTTAACTCCCACCCTTTGCCCTATACCCCAGCTGGAGGAGATGGTTTATTCAGATTTCTCTTTCAGAACTGTGCAAATTCCTCAATAAATGGGCTGTCACACTTATACAGCATACAACAAAGTGGTTTTTTGTTCATATATCCAGATTACAAATGTATTGCTATCTGCAAATTGTTTAAATTCTTCATGCTCTGCCTTTGCAAAGTCTATTTTAAGACTGTTTTATGTGAAGTCTGGGCCATGGGTCTTAGTTTTTCCCCACCTTTTGTATTACAGCTTTACATGCAACCCAGATGCTGAACTATTATGGATATTTAGTCATTTATCAGTGGAAGAGCAATTTAATGTGGGATGCTGAGGATTTTGTATTGCTGATTCCTGATCAGATTTTTCTGAGCCTAAGAATAAAAAGGATTTTTCCTACAATGCAAAAGCTTCAAATTCTCTTCAATCTGAAAAATGTTTTTCTTATTCACATTGCTAGTAGTGATTTCAGTAATTCCACTCTGATCTTAATAGCACTTGTTCTTACTCTGTTTATGTATTTCTGATCCTTACTGCACCATCCCAAACATTGATATAAACACTAGTGAAGGGGACCTATCCCTCTGAGCATGCCTGTGGGTATTGGAGATGTGTTGTCAATGAGGTAGCTTGTGAAAAAATTCTGACAGTTTCTCAGGAAAAAGTAGTTTCTTATATCCATGGGATTGCACTGTGTAAATCAGCAATTTTCATTTGCTGAAGTTGTGTGGAATGGTCCCACTGACAACTCACTGGGCTGTTCTCCAGCCCTGACTCCTCTCAGGATCCTGCAGCCTGGGCAGTGAGCAGAGCTCTGAGCTGTTCATGCACCCTTGCTTACATCTCATTAGAGCTCTCCCCCTGACAAAACCAGGGTTATAAAAAACCAGAAATGGAGAAAACTGAGTAATAGAAAAGTTGACACCAAACTCCCCTATAACTTCAGGGAATCTGAGTGGAAAAATTCCAGAAGCCAGGGGTATCTGGCTTAAGGTATTTTAATTTTTTTTAGAAGAAGAAATGACAAGTTGCACTTAGGAAATGGAAGATTCAGAATACAGTAATACAGACTTGGGGAAATGATCAAATGGAAACTTGTCTGCAACAAATTGCTTTAATGATCAGCATAAATGTGTTTTAATTTGGATTAATTACAGCCTGGGAAGACTTTGCTCCTAAATAAACTTCAGAAAAATGTCATCCATAATGAATATACTAAATAAACTTCAGTATAAATAAATGGGTCATGGCTCTCCTACCCACTGAAGACTTGCTGTGTTTATAAAATGTACACAAAGCCCTGCATATATACTGTACCTTAAGGTATTTACGTAATGACAAAAGATCACTTTTTCATTTTCCAGCCATCACCAAGGGATTGCAAAGCAATCAAACTTTAACAGCCAATTAATCTCTCTAGATGATGTTTGTGTAGCACTTAACCAGTTTCAGTAAATTAGATCCCTGTGGGCTGGGCTGTTACATTGATAGAAATGTTACTGCTAGCTGCAGGCATTCATTTACTAGTTTGTAAGAACAGCAGTGTTGAGAAATCCTGAGCATATGGAAACAAACTCTCTGCACCTTTTAAAAGGAAATGCTGTTTGTAAAGAATAGGAGGTTCTGGGACTCTCCCAGCATGGAGCCTCACTAAACTAAAGCAGTTTGTCAGTTCTGCTGGATTGCAGAGACTGCTGCTAAATTCCCTGTAAGAAACAGAAGAAATCCATTGGGAGGCAGCTGTGGCTAAAGAAAGATAATTCATTGCAATAGCATCCACTTAAGCAAACAGTTAAAGGAGCAGGTTTGTTTAAAGTATTTCTCATGTGCATGTGGGCAAAATACACTGAAACAGTCTTTGGAAAAAATCTCCAGGATGCAAATTTTTTGGTGTATGCAAGATAAAAATCTATCAGAAAAAATATCATCTTGAAATTAAGCTGGTAACTTTTTCCATGTGCTGGTTCAGGGCATCTGCAGCAGCTCTCAGGTTCCCTGTGTGCCAGTTGCAGCCCACAAGGCACAGCTGCACATTTCCAGGGCAGAGCTGCATGGCTGATATGCACCCATGGCAGTACAGCTGCAGTTCTGGGGTGCTCTGGCTGCTCCTCAAGGGTTTAATAGCTTATGATTGCTGCATTAGGTCAGTGTTAGTGTTCCCTTGTCCATTAGGGCTCCAGAGAAGGGTTCTGGGATGAATGGAAGAGTTCAGCTCTGCTCCTTGCTGTAATCAAACCCAGCTACAGTCAAGGCTGATGAACAGCTCTTGCTTGCAGCTGCACTGGTGCTGCATTCAGGTTGCAAACTGGGAGAAAGGACACGACTGGAAGTGTTTAATTAACAGTTTCTGATCCATGGAAATGTCATGAGGGCTTGAGGGAGAAATTAATTCCTGGCAGGATGCAGGCATTTGGTAAAAGTCACAGTCTAGCTTGTTGCCCTTGAAGCAGGTGTGTGGAGTCAGTGACATATGGCTGGCATCACATACTGAACTCAGCCCAGGGGATGTGGAAATTCTGTGTATGGCTGGCTTTTCTCATAAGGGTCAGGAAACCTGTGATAAAAACTTGGTATTAGCTGGGGGATGCCAGCCCAGGAGTGTCATGGCCTAATCTGTCATGGCCAGATGGAGTGGAAGTTGGTTTATATGGGTTTCAATGGCTGGTGAATGTGCTCAGTGTAACTGGATGCTTGCCTTGGAAAGGCTGCCCAAACCCTACTCAAGCCTGCACTGGTACTTTGGTTCCCAAAATTCATTTGCTACAAGGTGTGTGTGTGAGTGTGAGTATTTGAAGTCTATAAAAGCTGATCACTGTTCTGTGGGTGTTTGCTGAGGAAAATCAGGGCTGTGAGCAGCTGCTGCAACAGGCAGCAAATAGGAGCTGACCTTTTGAGACATGACCTTCTGCTTTGTTGCTTCTGATATTGTCATGCAATGGCTCATGATGTGGCCTGGACATATGGTGTTTAGCAGGAAAAGGTTTAGTTAGATTGTTAGACTGGTAGTACATATAATTGCAAAGAGATGATGAATGGGGTCTGATCCTGTATCAGCAATGTTGCCATTGCTGAATTTGCTAATAATGGCCTGGAAGTTGAGGAATGGTTCAGGTACCTTCAGAGGTTGTCTGGCTCAAGCCCTTTTTGCTCTCTTATTTATGATTGACCCTCACTCTACTGACTCTTGTAGGTGTTACTGTTCCAGAGCCTTTCAAGCACTGCTCAGGGCAGCTAATGAATACAGGGGCATGATAAGCTTTATCTACAATTTTAGGTTTTTCCTTGGGCAACTGGAAGGATACTGGGAAATGCCAGGCATTGGTCAATTTAACAGGGCATCCTTCATAGAAGGAATGAGAGGGCTGTTAACCAGGTAGGTAGAAAGCAGCACAGACCATGTGGATACAGTAAGGGCAGATGTATAGGCTCTTTCTTCCAGCATTTTAGCAGGACTAAAGCTGCAAGTATGTGTTTAGAAATTTTAGTTGAAAGCAAAATAGCAATTTCACTCTACACTGTAACAGTTGTGGGATATGCAAGAGTGGACAGGAAGGTTTTTGAGTGTGGATATTGTGGTCAAAACATAGTTTAGAACATAAGGAAGCCTGTAGTATAAATGTGCTATTCATTACAATTTTTCAACAAAGATGTGGTCTGAATGGCTGGTAATGAAATGCTTTCTTAATGCAATGATTTTTTCCTTACTGTTTAGATGCACAATGCAGAAGTTTGGATAGAGGCTTTTTTTTTTTTGAGAACAGAGAAATGACTTTGTATATTGAGTGAAATTACAACTTCCTAAAATGACATGCTGAGAAAATAAATGTATCTAAGTGATACTTGGCTCTAGGGGTGAAATGAAAGAACAAAACTACAAGACTTTGTCCAGCCAAGTGAAGTTCTGACAAGGTCATATAACAAAAGCATAATAATATCACTCTGGGTTTCTACTTATCATTTCAGTATGTGCTCTGACCAGTGAAAGCATTGCTAATTTTGTTTTCCACAGCTGTCCTCCATGTCATGAGTTTGTATTTTTGTACTGTTGGATATTTCTCTCTTCCAGATATGCCTGGTTTTGGTTTCTTCCAGAGTAATGAATAGTTTTGAGACTGTTAAAATAATTCTGTGTATTTGCTAGAGGCATTCAACAGAATCCCTCTCTGCAATTTAATATCTGGGTATAACTTTGCAAGGTTATACCACGTACCTGCTAAATATCTTCACTCTGCCATGCAGGCGGGCAAATGCATTTGGTGTTTTTACACCGTAGGTTATAATCAAGCACTGCCAAAGCAGGAGTGAGTGGTGTAAAGATTCAGAAGGTGATGCTTCCTCCTGTGCAGACAGAAGACTTTGCAGAGCATGTTAATGGGGTGTGAAGCTGCGGAGGGGGAGCCCTGACAGACACTCCAGTGGCACTTTGGGGGTCGGTGACCGGGGATGCTGCCAGCCAGGATGTCACAGCTGACCCACTGCTCGTCCCCAACCCCAGCCCAAACCTCAGTTATTAAATGTTATGACTTGTGGAAGCCATTAATAGCCTATTGTTATCCAAGGCAGGGCAGCTGGTGTCTCCTGGAAGAGGTCAGGCATACAAAATCCAGGTATGTGGTGCAGGATGCCCTAGGGAGAGCTCAACTTACACTGAGGTTTGATCTGCAGGACCAGTCCTGGAGCAATGGGCTGGTAATGCCAAGCAACCTTTAGGCTATTTTCTTCAGTGCCTGAACTAGAAAATAAATGTTGTAGCAGTATTTGATGCATTTGGTTTCCATTTTCCTTGGACTGGTATATCACAGTATATGACAGTACAGAGTCTTAGAGCTGATTCTCCCATGAACTAGATCTCAGATAACAATTGCCTTGCTAACACTGATGCTGTTTAGGTTTTGCCTTTTTTTCTTTATGTTCTCTGGATTCTTCACATGTATTTGTAGCTCTGTAGTCTATTGTATCAGTGACTAGTTTTCCCACTACTTTTCTTAAAGCAGAAAGACAAAACAAATTGCAGAGCTCCAAGCCTTGGGAGGTCCAAGGCTCTGTGCTGTCTTGGTTCTTCCTGGGAACCAAGGCCAAGAACAATTCTTTTAGATATATTCTCGTGGACAAAGTACTACTGGTGCTGAGGGGGGGGTTTGACTTGGAGGGGAGTTGCAATACCATATGTCCTCCTAATTGGTGCTTTTTATCAATTATACTAATTTCCTAAATCCTATAGTAAATCCTACTCTGCCCAGAGACAGCCACACAGAAAAGTGCTGGGTTAAAATGCAGGTTTTGGTGCTGTGGAGGGGAGAGCTTGTGTCAGGAGCTTGTGGGGTTGGGAGGCCAAATCTCCTGTTTGGTGAAAAATATTGGACAGTTTCTGGCAGAAATTTTTGGTTTTAAATTTCAAAGAATGAGGAGGCTCTTTGCATCAACTTACTTATATGAAAAGCCTTCTACAATGGCTTAGACCATATTTTAGGGTAATATTGCCTCTGTTACCTTGGGCTGCATTTGTAAGCCTGGTCTTGATGAGACTTGCTTGAAAGTATGAAAACATATGTTCATCTTGGTTTGAATCCTCTGCCTAAGGCAGTGGAAGGAGTTAAATTCATTAAAAAAGATTTTTTTTTTTTTTTAAGAAGGCATAGATTTTTCCCATTTTCTTCTCTTCAGACTACATAGCATCTACAGAAGGGGGGGGAGTGAGAAAATACCCAACAGCCCTATGTTTTCTGGAATAAAAATTCTGCACTATGAAAAAACACATTCCATCTCTTGTGCATGGATGTGTGAACAAGCAGCAGAATTCTGTGCCCCTGGGACTGGCTCCCATCCAGGGGCTTCCTTACACTGCAAGGGGGAGCAGGTGGTGTCTCTGCACCATCTCTGATTTCAGATTGCAGGTTATCTTGGGGGCAGCCTTAGCTTCCAGCCAGTGCTGTGGGAGCCTCTTGGCAACACCATCTGGGAGGGGAGCACTGAATCAGCCTGGCTTGGTCCTGTCCTCTGGCTGAGGTGCTGCTGGTGAAAATGCTGTACAATTCTTTTCTCTACTGCTCTGTGCCACTTCAAATGACCTTTTGGTCTGAAGGATTTGCCCATAATAATCTGGGTCTAAATTGGGTCTTCAGAATTGTTCTTTGAAGTGTTCAGCACTAAGAAGTGTTTTAAACTCCAAAACTGTGTTGTGATAGTTTATTCCCATCTAAATCCCTTTTCCCCCCCATAGTCTCTTTCAGTGTTGATGACATTTTCTATCCACAATTGCCTTTTTCTTCTAGAATTTTCTTGTCCCTAGTGCTCTTTTGGGATTAGAAGCAAAGCTGAATGCAGTTTGAAAATGTGAAACAAAACTTGAATGCCACCATCCAAGTTTGCAGCAGCAGGCACATGAAGGTGTGTTAGGTTTCATTCCCTGCTCCTTGGAGGATTGCTCCTCTGACTCATTTTTTCCTTTGTTGATGAACACTGAGCTGACACTTCCACTGGAGGGTTCACAGGTTTCTTTTCTGAGTGGCAATAGCTGATCTAATAACTGGATATCACAGTTGGATTGATTTCCCCATCATGCCTGCAGAGCATGACTTTGAAGTTTCTGATGTTGAATTCCATCAGATAAGGCCTCCTGGTCTCAGGAAGAACCTTTGAGGACTGGCCAAGGAAACTTAGGAGTCACAAGTCAGGGAATAGAGTTATTTAGTATTTTGAGTTGTTGGCTTTTGCTGTATTGCTTTCATCTCTTCGCACCTTTGGGTTATTAAAGGACTTGTTGAGAAGGAGTGGGGGCAGAGTAGATTAAACAGTGTTAGCTCTTCACTCCTTGGGGCCTCTAGGTGTGACTATTGGTGAAAAATGATAAATTTAACTCCTAAGCCCAGAGGAGGTCTGAGGATGTAGTAGTTTAGGGTAGTGTTCCACCCTAGGGTGATATAGGGCTTAGGGGAGAGCAAATGGAAGACAGATCAGATACAGGTATCTTGGCACTGACCCTCTTAGAAAAGCCTGACTTGCTCTCCCCAAGTGCAGAAAATTTAAATCATTGCCTAAGCCTAATGACTTCACTAGGTCTTGCTGAAAATATGAGACAAAACATCAAGAAGCTAAAAATTGCTATTACTGCTAATGTACTTTTCAGAAACTCTTAATTTTGTTGTGCTTTCACATTGTGCATGGTACCTCGCCAACCCAGTGCCACAGGCTAAGATATTCATTAGTATTCCTATTTATCTTCAGTAAAAATTAGTTACATTTGAAAAAGCATGTGCACAGGATACATATAAACTGTGCCCTGGTGTTGGCAATTCTGTTGTTCATGCTTGTTAACTTTACTGTAGCCTTAGGGCTCTCATGCCGACTCTGTTAAGCAGAAAATGCTGTAACTCAGAGTACTGTTTATGTGTTAGGTCTTTAAACTCTTCTTTACAAATATTTCTACTAGTTATACTGTGTTCTCTACCTTGCAGCAGTTCCAAGTGTTCAAATTATCTAACACTCCCTATTTCCTCCTTTGTCCCAGTCTTCCTCTCTTAAATGTTAATAAAGTAATGGGAAAGAGATCAAAAAGGAAGAGATCTTCTACAAGGACAGTGAGTTGGTAATGCCCATTGTAAATTGTTTCAGCAGCTCTGTCTAGGATGGGGGAGGGAGACAAGTATTAGAAACAGGACAGATCTGTGGTGGTGGGAGTGTATCACAGGTCCAGGAGGAGAAGCTGGATCTGCTTCAGCTTCATTTTAGCAATGCTGGTCTTAGGAGAAAATCCAAACTCAACCTTTGTTAAATCTATTTAGGCAATTTGTGCTGATTCTGAAGTGAGAGTGCATTAGTAGCAGAAGTCTAACTAGTGGTTATGTGGGTCAGCTATTGGGTGCAGAGTGCCAGCACACCTCACACGACTTCTATGCAGGTTTGGGAGAGCTGTGGATCAGAGCTCAGTAAATATAAAAGCATCTTGCTGTAGCTGTGGTGGCTCAGCTCTTGCAGGGTTCTCCCAACAGGCTGCTGTTTGCACACCCTGCTGCTGTTTGCTGGGACCTGCAGTCAGGGCAGAGGGTGAGGAAGGAGCAGGGGTGGGCAGCAAGTGCAGGACTTTGTGGTGGGCTGGGACAATAGCCTGGGGTGGCAGGACTGGAGGAGAAGGGATGTGGAGATGAGAACACGATTGGGAAGGCAAGATAAGCTGTCTGGGAAAGGAAGAGGCTGGAGCTCAAGGTTGAGGATGAGGTTTGGGCAGACAGACCCAGAGTTGAACAGAAGTAGCAGAGAAACAGAGGGCACTTCTGCTTCTCTGCTCTGTTTATGGCCTTTAAGACCATTTCTGTTTCCAATATTATCCATAGGCAATAACAGAAATAAAATATCCCTGTAGCTGTATTTTCAACTGTTTGTATACTCATCAGGAAGTTTTAGGGAGTCTTTTATGGCCTATTACTTTAAAAACCACCTAAATTTGCAGCACCCTGTGTTCTACTGCATCTTCTGGAAGCAGATGTCAAAATGTCTTAGTGAGCAGATATGTGATACCCTGTGGGTATGCAGGTTTTGCTGCACTCCAGGACATTCAGCAGCAGTGACTGAGGTGGAAACCTTTGTTACTTGAATATTCAACTTGGACTTGGCTAATAGTTGTGACTTGAAGGATTAATTAAAAAAAAAAAAATCACCATCAACCTCACCTTTCCTCTCCCTCTGCCTTAAAAGAAATAGTGCTTGGTAAGCCACCTTTGGAGGAACAGTGACTGGGATTCATGTCATCAGTTGATTTTTGAAAGCCCTGATTCCTAGTTCCTAAACTGACAGGATACAGAGTAAGTGAAATGCCTAACAAAAATGAAAATGTCTGTCAGAAATATTGCAGCTTCCCCCTGTAGGAGGATGTTTTAAATGTGAAACTTCTCCTTTAAACATTCTGTGTGAAAGCTGCTTAAAAAAGAAAATGTTGAGGTAATATTGCTGTCTATTTTGAACATTTTTTAACCTTTCAGCTCTTGGTATGCTCTTATCTGTGTGTGAGATCTGCACTGTCTCAGAAGGATGGTGAAAGGCTGAACATGTGTCCATTTCTATGCACCTAAGGATTTAGTCACAGGCAGCACAGACATTTATGTAAAATATATCCTGAGGAAAAGTACTATGGTGCAACTCATCTCATGATGAAATTCTTTAAATAAAAATTTAAAACGTTTAGTTGAATCTTTCTGGTGATAGTGAGCTCTGCACCTCTTTCCACGAACTCCAGAATCCTTTAATCTTTTGCATTTGCTGCATTTGCACCTACTTCAAAGCATTGCTGCAGGCGTTGGAAAGGATCCTGGCACTTGGTGGGAATAGGGCGGGGACGTGAAATTCTGTCATCACTTGGAAACTGCAGCCATTTCTGAAGTGCCAGTGTGATCTATCTTTACAAAAGGGCAGCAGCATTATGCAACTAATTTGGGAATATAAGGAAACGTGTCAGTGTTGGCTGTAGTTTTAATTTTTTTTTTTTTTTTAAAACCCAACTCCTCATACTGAGCAGTACTTACCAATATAAGGAGAGAGCTGAATATAGTATGGTAATGATTGCTGGGCTTCTCTATGGGTAAATGCTAATTTACCTTGTGGTTTTGGAACCAGCTGTAAGGTGATGAACCCTGGATGCAATCCAGCACGGATGTGAAGGTCTGGTGGCACTGGAATGTAACAGAGGGTGCTGGAGATGAGCTGGAGAAGAGGGGGTGAAAGTGTTAATTTGAAGAGGCAGGGCTGTGTTATTTTTAATAAAGAAAGTAGTCTGAGTTTTAGCTGTTATCACTTGTCTCTCAGCTGGTATTTTAAGAAATAAAATCTACTTTAGGACATGTTTTAGGTGAGCTGACTTAGCATGGTAGAAGCTGAGGGTGGTGATGCTTTACAAGAACCAGTCTTATGCTCCTGACACCTGTACCCCAAAGTGTACCCCAAACCTCCCACTGACTGCTGTGGGAATGAGCAAACTTGTGATGAAAACATTTGTTCTGTTTCAAGACTGATATATCTGTGTGAATACCCCAAAACCCACGTAATTAACAGATGTCTTGGTTTCATATGGCTTTATATTTGGAAAAAAGTTCAATCATAAGTCTCAATCATTAATGGCATCTGCTTACCCTGAGCTGTGCTTTAGCATATACATCTGCTGCTTTGACTTGCAAAACTGCAAGATAGTGCTTTTCATTCAGAGAATTTAATTGTGTAAGGAGCTGCAAGGTTTTTATGGTACTTAGATTGTGTTTTATTTTAAAGGCCATATTAAGACCATACTACAATTAAGTTTCAAAAAAAATTAGAAACTATAATGTGTCTTAAGCTGCTGCTATGGTAAAGAATTGCAAATCTTGGGTTATAAAAGGTGACTAAACTGCTCCTAAAAGTGAAATCCAAGTGCAGTATAGCTTTGTGTTTTGCAGTGCACTTAAGTGATGAATTCACACGATGTTGGGAACAGAAGGCAATTTCCAAGGTGCTTCCAAGGCTGGAGAAATCTATTTGATTTTTCATACTCAATGAGTTTTCAAATAACCTCTACTGCCAATCTCTCAGTACAGCTGAATCAGTTGGAAGAATGCATTTTGAGGATAAACTGCATTTTAAAACGACTGTACCTCTAAGTTTTTGCTGCAGTAGTTTTGTTAGCTCTTAACATGTCCATGCCCCCAATTAACAAACACCCTAATGCCAGAGGAAGAACAGGAATCTCCAAGCAAGAGCTGGGAGAAATATGGGTCATAGTGTCCTGAAGTTGTGTTTTTTAAATTGGAATGGCACATTCAATGATTGCAAAAATAACCCATATATCTCAAAATAATTTTCTCTAGAAATTTACCTCCAGTCTTTAATTGCTGTTGGAAAGGGAAGAACTAGGCTGCACTTTGATCTGTAGTTAATAGACTTGATCTTGGTTTACACTTCCTTCAGTTATGGAAGATCAAAGGACAGTTAAAGCTGAGACCTTGGATTCTGCATGTGTAATGTGATGTTATTTTGTGTTTGGTGTTGGAGGCAGTGCTGTTTCCTCAAGGCAATAAGATGGGAAGAGGTGGCTGCTGTTGAGGCTCTGTGATAACCACTCTGTTCACATTATAGATGCCCAAACAGAATATAATGTGTTCATACCTTATGAAATCTCTTATGCCAGTTAGTTGGCAAAGATCAAACAAACAAACAACAAACCCAGCAGAAAACCAACTTACATATTGCCCAATATTTTATTTTTATAAAATCCCTCTGCAGCTATTGTAAAATCAATAGACAATCTGTAGTAATTGCAGTCAAAAAATAGTACATCCTTTTCCAAAAAAAAAAAGCTCATGACACAACATGACCCATGCTGACATGAATTAATTTACATATAGTACTAGACATGGCATCATTCATGAGGAACACGTGTTCCTTCTAATTAATCTTGAGTGTTGCACACACTGACTTGCCCAGGCAAGAACAGACTGAGAATTATTGTACATCTGTGCAGCAAGAGACCAGAACACCATCCTTATTCCAGTTTTCTAGCTTTCTACATAGATGCATTTTACAAGTATTTCAATTGCAATATTACTGTAGACTTTTTAATTGCATGATTAAAATAGGATTTTAATCAGCAAACTTTATTCCACAGGCATTCTGCTGGGTAACCATATGCAACATAACCACGTTATGCATGGTTGTATGAGACATGGAATTAGTAAGTGAGGAGTTCTATAAGCAGCAATAAGGACATGGAGGAATCAATGCATGCAAAAATACAGTGCAGCTCCTAGATTATTTATTTATATATATATAAAAATATATACACACACACATATATATCTACCATCCTCTAGTTTTTAACTCAGTATGTGCACGTCATCCTCAATTATTTTGGTTCTGCACATCCATAGTTTGTTTTTGTGTTTTTTTTTTTTTTTTTTGGATCTGTTTGTTTTTTAATGTTTCCTGCATATATCACTTTGTCTGGCATGATGTGATAAAAATGAGTTGGTTGGAGATGGCTGCTATACTACAGTATTAGAGGACAAGATTGCAAATACAATTTTACCACCTGTTCATATCTGGTTTTTCCTTTCCTCTTTTAATTTCCCAGATTGCTGTACTTTGATAAGAATTGCTTGCTTTCTTTCCTGAAAGCTGCAAAAGCTGATCTTGTTGGACTGTAAGCAGAGCATTGGAAGAATCTAAGAAACATCAGTGCTGTAGGATTTTCTGGTTTTACACTGTGCCAACAAAACATGGCTTGTGGTGGGCTCAGCAACCCCAAAGTAGGGAAGGTTTGGCTGTGAGATCCCCCTGGGAATCCTGGGCACTGTAGGCACAAACCAAGAGGCCAAGATCAAACCCTTGGCAAATGTTCCACTCCAGATGCTGAATGAGTGGAAAGGCTGCTTTTGGTGCCATTTCCACTGCTGAGCTGGCAGGGGGGAGAAGCACCCAAAAATCAGCACTCCCTGCAGTGGGAGGTCTCTGTAGATCTGTGCTGAGCACATCCAGGGTGCAGCATTCAGTGTGGCTTCTTGTGGAGCTAATGGCATCATGTATTATCTGTCCAGAAAAGTAAAAATGTTTTGAGGAAAGTAAAAAAATTCCCATTTTTCTGTGTTTTGTAAGGCAATGTAACAGCTGTTACAAGGACAGGGAGAAATGTGGACCCGCTGGCTGAGAATAAAAGATTGGAACTTTGGGTTTTGCCAGTTCCAGCTTAATGACTGGTTTTGAAGCAGAATTGTTCCGGGGAAGGGCTGATAATATAAAAATATATCTGGTAGGTTGGTTTGTTTTTGCTGTAAATTTGTAGCAGGAAAAAAAGGAAAAAGAAATGTTAGCACTACAGGACTGCTGGGAGTCAAATTTTCTGTCTCTTGACTATCTAAGCAATTTGAACAAATACTCTCTTCTGAATGTCTGGCATTCCTAATTATTGCTGTAGCTAATTTGTCTTGTCTTTTTCAAATTATTTTATTACTTTGTCTGATAAAGTATATTCTTGTATTTGAAAATAATGATGTGTAGCTTTTTATCATCCACTTTTTAATGACACTTTTGCAGATTTACCTGGTGATTAGTGCCAAGAAAAATAATTTTTCTCAGCTATTTTCCTGCAGTTGAGTGGTATCTCTCCTCTCCGGGTACTTTGTGAGCCCGGGAGATCTTTATTGTTGTCTCAGAAGGTCTGGAAGGCCAAGATTAAATTTCACTAAGGTTTAATCAGATTTTCATAAAGTTGAGCCAGAAAACGAGGTTGCTCCTGTCTCCATTTTTGACTGGTTTGCTCTTTATTTTTTTAAAATGGCATCTCTGACTGCCCTGCTCTGGTGATGGGCCAGGCAGCCACAGCATTGCTCAGGAGAGAGGGAAGCTGCAGGGAGGGCTGCTCTGGCAGAGCTCTGGCTCCTGCTCTGGTGCTGCTGTGGCACCTTTCCAGCCTGAGCTGGGACAGCAGCATGGGCTGCTGATGGGGCTGCTGATTTTCCTGGTGTAACTCTGGATGGAACTGGGGTCACAGAGAAGGGGAAGGGAGCAGTGAGATGTCTGTCCCTGAGCACAGGGAGCTCCTGCAGCCCCTCCCTGCTTGGGGCAGTTGTTTCTGCAGCCCCTGCAGTGCAGCTTCCCTGGGCTCTGCACTTGCAGCAGGACTCAGTCTGTGCTCTGGAGAGCTCAGAGTGAGAGACCAAAGCCCAAGACTTCCCAGCCCTGGTCCCAGCTGCTGCTCTCCAGCTGGCACTTACCTGCCTGAGCAGGGAACTGATTTTGTTGAGTGTCCTCTAGAAATGCTTTGTGTTTTCCAGTTTTCTTCAGTCCGACTCTTTGGAGCTGAGATAACAGATAAATGTGAGGTGCTGCTTTTCTGGTATCCATGGCACAACTCCTACCTCCTTCAACAGAGCTAACTTCTCTCTTCCCTGTCCTTCTATTTTTCCACTTGTTTTTCTTGGGTTTCTCCCTGCTTTCTGCTGGAGGATTTTTCCAATGCAGGCAGAAAAGGGGTGGTGGTGTATATTTTCTCAGGGTATTTATTAGGTGCAACAGTGATGAATAAAATGGTCATGGGAGCCAAATATGTAATAAATAAATTCTATTACACTTTTGACCAGCTGTTTAGTTACATGGGATTTTGGGTAGATGGATAAAAGGGATATGCAACAGGAGCAGAGGATGGAGGTGGGAGAAGAAACCAACACTTTTCAAAGACTATTCTTGCCCTGCTGATTTATGGAAAAGCAAATCAATAGAGTGAATTTGTCACTACATCTAAAAATGTCCTTAAAAGCAATATCTAACCATATCTATCCATATCTAACCATAAGGAGGAAGAATTCAAAGATGTATCTTGTAATGTTGAGGCCAAAAGTCCACCTGTATGCTCTGTGCCAGTGCTCAGTACTGAAATATTTGCCCCCTTGATGTATGAGGGCCAAACTTTCTTTACAGATTTTACCCATTTAAACCCCATTAGCTTTTCTGGGATGAATTGTCACATCTGTGCACTTGGGTGACAAGTGTGTCACTCAGCTTGTGGAGCTGTGTGCTGCCCTGGGGCAGGCAGGCAGCCCTGCAGGGCACAGCTGCTGTGAGGTGAGATCCTGAGTGCTCCTAACATCCCTCCTGCTTTCTGCTGGGAGCAGCTGGTGTGGATAACTGACCTGCATCTCCGTTTCCATCCTCACCCTTCAAATACTGTAGGATTAAAACTATGAACAAACCCGCCTGGCAAACTTGGCAGCTTCTCACTTTATTCATGAAGGCAGATCTAATGTTCCCTGACAAATTGTTCCAGAGAAACTGTCTTGTAAAAGACAGGATCTGCCAGTTCCTTCATACCAAACCATATTTCTATTAGGACACAGTGTTAATGGTTCACTGGAAAGTACAATGCTTGGTGCAGAGTGAATCTGAAATCACTTAGCATACTTGATTGTTAGCTGAGCTAACTATCCTGTGAGTGCCTTGGCTGCCATCTGTCCCTTCACTTGGTGGCTTTGGAGGGGGATAATCTCGAGAGCTGGCACGGCTCCAGTTTGCTGCAGGTCTGCTTTCGAGTGTTTTTGTAGCAGATGTTGTGCCACATGCCCAAAGCTGCTGCCTGTAAGCTGCTGTGTGCTCAGATTTTTAATTTTGGGGGGGTGTGTGACTGTCTTAGACACAAGATCTGGATTTGTCTTAGCAGCTCCTTATGGAGTGCCTTTGTTATAAATGATAATCTGATGAAAGAACCAGAGCCAAGACCTTGAGGCCTCTGTCACAGGATTTCTGGTGGGTCCAGTGGGCACTGGACTGGACCCTGACATCCCAATGTATTTTTTAACCCTCTAATGGAGTGTATTTGAAAGTATGGCACTTCTAAACCACTGTGCATGGAATAAGGGAACCCTCAAGTTTGCACTGTGCTTTTAAGGAATTCAGTAGTCCTTTGTTATCTAAGATGCTCCAAAACTGTTTATATACATAGATCCTTGCCTGTTAATCACAGGGCAACTGGAAGTTACACTGAATTTTTTCTCCTCTGTCATCTTCCATAGATAGCATTATTCCACTGAAGGCCAGGTGATCCTAAATTAATGTAAATCAGCCAAGGGAAGGTGAAGCTTTAGGAACTGCAGTGTTTTTCAATTCCATGATTAAAATGCTTTGCTCTTCCTGTGCAGCTTGGTGGTTGTCAGCAGAGTAGCAGGAGGGAATTATCATCTTGCTGCAGCAATCCCTGCTGCTGCTGATAGTGAAGATTTCTTCTCTCATTCCTTACTTTTCATTAAGAAAAAGCAAAAGGGGAAAAGAGTCAATTGGGCAAAGCAGCATGATGGATCTCAGTGCATTTTCTACATGTCATCCATTTCAAGAGGTTTGCTATGTGAAACTGGCAACTGCTGGTTTTCCCCAGCATCTTTCTTCCATCCTGGTCTATATTTCCTCTTGATCACTTTGTTTTGGACTGCCTGGATGAGTTCTTGGAGGATGACAAATGATATGCCTGTGCTTGTTCAGCTCTAAAGCAACTGCCCATAGATTTGCTTCTGACTGTATGTAAATAAAATATAGTACAAGAGGTGACCTAATTTATGTGTTAGGCATGGGAAATTTTCCAATCTCAGTAATTAATTTATCACCTTTCAGAGGAAAATTTGTAGGTTGTTTTTTTGGCATGTGACTTAATTTGCCTTTGTACAGTGTCCATGCTCCTTTGAGCTTAAAACATTTGGTTCAGAGTCTCTGCTTTTGAAAACATTAAAGGTGTATAAAATAAAAATGTGATTACAACACTCAATCTTCTTAATTAGTTTCTATTGTTCAGTCTGTTAAATGCCATTTTCCTGTCAGGGAAATGCATCCCATGTGCAGGGAACACTGCTGGAGTGCTGCAGAAGTGACAGGTTTTGAATATCTTGAGTTTTGGGAAAGGCCTTCATAATATCTCTAACTAGAATACTGACTAGGCAGTTAATCATAATCTAGGATCTCAGGCTGAGAAATGCTCCTAGTTCATGCTGTGTGTGCAGACATCTGTTACTGAGCAGCAAATGTCACTCTCTTTCCAGATGAGTTATTAGCAAATGTTAAAAAGACAGGTATACAGTAAAAGTTTAATGCCTATGAAATGACCTGTGAGGCTGCAAATGCCTTAGCATATGGAATATAATTCTGAGTAATAAAGAGATGAGATTCCAGAGTATTTATGATGGTAAAAAAAATATAAAAAATACTGCTGCCATGTAAAAATGAATCAAAGAATTCAATTTACTGTTCCAACAATGCATGCTTTACAAATGTACATGCTATAGTTTATGGAGGCATTTAGCTGAACAAGGCAACAAATTTTTTCTGGGAAATAATATGAGGCAATGTATTTGTCTACAGCTGAAACTGTGTAGTTGCTTTCCTAAGGCTTGGAAGCAATCTTGCTGAAGCAGAACAAGAAACTTTTACAATATCAAGATGTCAGTAGAGAGTGGACAGAAAAACTTCATTTAAGTAAGGTGAAGATATGACATTTATTGATCTTATAAGATAAAATACTTCACTTTTCTGTAACTACCAGCATAAGAATAGAGTTAGAGCAAGCTCTAGCTATCACAAGTATTTTATTTCCCATACAATGCATAGTTTAAGTTGCATAAAAACATCTGCAGTATTTGTCTAAAATATAGACATTAAATTCTATAGTATTTGCATCAGGACAGCTTCTCCTGTTCTTACCTGTTAAATCCAGAGACAGATGTTGGCAGTTCTGGTGCTCAGATCCTTGTGCCAGTGCTCCAGGATGCAGCACCTCTGTGCTTGGTGTGCATTGGGATGGATAATGAATGAGACCTGAGTAATCATGGTACAAGTAGTTTGGAAGACAGGCAATAAAAACAAAGAACTTGAAAGTTTTTATAAATAAAGCTATGCAGAAGCCTTACTTTATGTTCCATCCATCCTCCTAATCCTAAAGTCAGGCACTCTCCCTCTTCCTTGTCTTTTCTCCATTGCTTAGCAACACTCATGGGTGAACTTACTTAAAGCACAGCTTTGTTCCCAGATGTGATTTCAGTAATACTTGCAGGCTTAACAGTTCTGAGATGTGAAAATCTGCCCCCTTCCTCCCCACCACCATTAGCCCACTTCACTAAATAGTCTTTCTTGTTCTCTCCTGCACCCCAGGCATGTTTCAGTTTTTGTCTCTACTGTTTTGATCTAACCAAGAGAGTTGTAGAAAGAGGGGGGAGGTTCAAATACAGCTTTAATTATGGAGGACACATACAATGTGCACAACCAAGCTGTGTCTTGGGAGGAGAATTGAAGTGTAAATGCAGAATGGTCAAGAAAAGAACTGTTATTTCTCTCACTTCAATTAGATTCTTTTTTTTTGAAGTTGAGATTGAATAAATGGCATTTTTCATGCCAGCATTTATGTGCTGAATTGGTATGACCAACTGGATATTAACACATAGCCTTGAACAATCATTTTAAGTAGGGAAAAGCTACAGTAGCTAATTGCTTCCTACACAGTTTTTCTAATTTTGGCAGTACAGTGACATATCAGCACTACCTAGAAACGTTCAGTTTGCCAGGCTAATCTGCATCTGTATTTAGTCCTGTTTCTGGAGGATGATCTGGTTTATCCATTCTGTTTCCTCTTGTTTTCCCTGGCTGCTTTTCTGTAGCTCACTACACTTTGAGTTATGGGTGGGTTTTGTGTGTGTTTTCTTCTGCAAGCCAGAGGATGTTAATGCACTTCTCTTTGATCTCAGAGACAAGCTAGATCACTCACCAAGGAGACTTGTGTTGCAATGCAAACATTCCCATTGAAGTCTCTCTCAATTTATGTGCAGAATGCTGTGTTTGTATGTAAAAGCTGCTGGTAAGTCTTCAAGGCTTCTATTGCTTCAACAGTGCCATAACACCTTGCTGATACTCCACTGAGAAGTTTGTGTTTTGAAATAGAAGACTTCCTGGGCATGGACAACCTTGGAGCTTTTGCCAGGCAGGATGATCCTATGTCAAGTCTTTTATGTTTAGGCCTCTCCCATGTACGTTGAGGTTGACACTTCAGCTGAATTACCAACCCTATGAAATCAATAATTGTGGAGAGGTTACTGCCCAGGGAGGATGAAATGCATGCTCATGTGCTCCCTCAGCTCTAAGACAGCTGATGAAATAAGCCACCTAAAAAAAGCATGTAAACTGCAGTGGCAAATCCTCTGGAATTTTTTTAGGATAGTCACAAAGCAGATTCTGGGAAATGGCTGCAGAATTTTTCTTTGACTTAAATAATTGCAATTAATCTGTAATCTGCTTGATTCAATTTGTTTGGATAGCAATCAAATGAAATTCTGAGTTACAGTGCATTCTCTGTGTCTCGTGTCACAGATCCTGTCCTTTCAACAGGAGGATGAATTAGAAAAGACCTGTGTATCTCTATGTGAAGTTTTTATAAAATAAGAAGATGCCTGAAAGCATTTATGACAAGAGTACTGAAGAACTTTGTAGTTCTTTACTCTGGCTCCCATGTGCTACCTAGTGTGTTCTTACTGCTGCACCTTCTTTCTCCAAGGAAAGTGCACTATTCCCTTTATAATCTTTCATGGCAGCTTTGTGGGTTTTTTTTTATTTAAGTGTTGGTTGTTATGAAAAAAAGCCAAACAAAAAAGAGGAAAAGGATTGAGAAGGTGAGTCAATTCTTTTGTCTGAGAAAAGCAAGAAGGCAAGTCAGCTCTGTATTATCCTTAACATGTGAAATTGATACAAATACACTTTTTGATTGATGTGTTAGTTGTTTAAATGTGTGCCTAGGAGTTGTTCCAGACTGTGAGGTTCTTCAGGTGTGTTCTCCCTGTTACCCCAGGTGGTGGTTCAAACATTTGCCAGGTGTTCTATTTGCACAGGATGTCTGCTGTGGGAGTACCCTGGCAGTTCCAGTCTCTTTCCCTACATTTGCTTTCATCCCCAAGTTTTTTTGTTGCTGACAGAACATTACTTTTCTTAGTACAGATCTCTGTATTGCTTCCCTAAGGAAAGTGTCCTTCTCCTCCAAATCATCACTGACACCTTCCCATGCCCACCCACCAAAAAAGCACAAAAAAATCCCCAAAGCTTGAGGGATGTATTTTAAAACAGGAAAATAAAACCATTGCTTGGTGTAATATGAGATGAGTGTGATTGCTACTAGTGCAATGAGCATTTCCTCAGAAAGTGCAGAAATGTGCAAAGTCCTGGCAGTTCTGTGAGCTGTACTAGTGTATTGAGGCATTTTGATGCTCTGCAGAACTGAGGTCAGTTTTCCTATCCTTTTCTCTTACAGTATGTAGTTGGAAGCCAGAGGTGATAGCCTCTGAATGAAGAAAAATCATGCATTTTTTAAATACAGTATAATTGTACCAAGTTTCCTGATCAATGAATAGTTGGACAGCAGAATGTCTGAATCTTTCTCTCCTGTCATCCCATTAAGTGAATGATGGTTTTTCAAGAGTTAAATGAAGACTGAAGATGCCACTTGCTGTATACTGTACTTGTACTGGTGTCCAAATTTGGTCTAACAGTGATGGATGAGTAAAATAGTTGCTCTGTGTTGTTCTCACACTTTTTTGGTAGAAATGGTTTTCAAAGGGAGATGTTAAACAGTCTTTGGATTACAGTGTCCTCTAATCTACCTGAACTGCTGTAGGAGTTACAATGTTTGTATATGAAACACCATAAAGCCAAAGGGACTGTTAATTGCTTGGGTGCTGTCATAGCTGCTGATGCTTTGAAAATGAAAATCACTTAGTGTTACAGTTTTTTTTAAATTTTTTTCATTAGTTACTGATTTAACTTTTAGCCATAATACATTAGGAATTGCACAGCTGGGCTGATGTGAATGAAGAGTAGAACATTTTTACAAATATCTACCCAGCAGTCAATTGTTTCTTGCTTGACAGCAGATAAAGGGGTTGGGGTGTTGCTGGAACCAGCTCTCCCATGTCCCAGTGCAACAGCAGAAGTTCCCCAGCTGCCCTGCACCGTTAGGTAGGATGAGGCACACTGGAGGTGATGAGGCTGAAGATAAAACCATTAAGTTATGCTTTTCATGTTCAAAGCACTTTAAAGAAAGTATCAAATTAATCTGTACCACAGCCTGATTAAGTATTCCAAGTGGTTATCCAGCTTGGTTGCTGTCATTATCAGCACTTTGCAGGTGATGGGATACTTTGCCTTTACTCTTTAAATTCCTGCTGCACTTTGTCAAAATCCTGCTGACTTTGCCATTCTGGCAGAAACCCTGAAAAACACCTCTTTTATTTGTAATAAAATTAAATGCTTGACTTTGAGCATGTGAAAAAAAGGTGTGGAAAACCAGGGCTGGAAAAGTAAGTGGGGAAACTTAAGTACTGTTGTCTGAGTGAAACCTTGAGGATTGCAGTGGAGTATCCCTTGGATCCCTTTTGTTCTTTGTACTAATAGCCTGGATTAAGTTGATGATAATTGTAAACCAAGATTATTCAGCTTTTTGGAGAAGGATCCTGAACACCTGAACTGTAAACTATGATTGTTATCCCAGATGCTTCCAAAATATGCATGTGTGTGTGTGTGCCCCATCACCTTATCACTGTCCCTAATGTTTTTCCTTTTGGCATGAAAAATTATTCTGTGAATTTGAAAATTGGTTTGAAAAGTCAAAGACATGGATTTGTTTTGTTTTGTTTATTTTCTTTTCCTCCAGAGAAGGCATTATGCATCTGGAGCATTTTGCTGCACATGGGCTGTCATGTTGTTAACTTTCCAACTCCCTCATGATTTCAGTATGTTTCATATCTTGCCTTATCTCTGCTGTTGGACTTTATGGGACAAAGTGTGTAATGTTTGTGTGCAGCAGAGGACAGAGGGTGGGTTTGGAT
This sequence comes from Oenanthe melanoleuca, assembly GCF_029582105.1. Taxonomy (NCBI): domain Eukaryota; kingdom Metazoa; phylum Chordata; class Aves; order Passeriformes; family Muscicapidae; genus Oenanthe; species Oenanthe melanoleuca. The sequence continues at coordinate 9,007,308 of NC_079344.1, forward strand.
TGAGCACAGACTTCAATGCTGTTCAGTTTTAAATAATGTGTAACAATTGTAAAGCAGAATTGCTCTTAGGCATCAGCCTGGGTGCTGCACTCAGTCTCCTGGCTGCATCTAAAGGGGAAATGTCACTTTGCTTTTGCAGCTGTAGGTAAAGGCAGAAAGGACACTGATCCTCGCTGTGCTTTAAAACTGAAGAATGTGTGGTGTGACGTGGAATACTTCAATGAGTTGCTTCTGTGCTTCACTGCAGAGAAAACTTTTAAGCCCTTTATTAAAAGAGTTTTTCTGAGCAGTGTGAGCAGCCCTGCTCGGGCTGTGTCAGTGTGAGCAGTTTGGGCAGTTTGAGCATCCCTGCTCGGGTTGCTGTGTCAGTGTGTGAGCAGTTTGAGCATCCCTGCTCGGGCTGTGTCAGTGTGTGAGCAGTTTGGGCAGTTTGAGCATCCCTGCTCGGGCTGTGTCAGTGTGTGAGCACTTTGGGCAGTTTGAGCATCCCTGCTCGGGCTGTGTCAGTGTGAGCAGTTTGGGCAGTTTGAGCATCCCTGCTCGGACTGTGTCAGTGTGAGCAGTTTGGGCAGTTTGAGCATCCCTGCTCGGGTTGCTGTGTCAGTGTGAGCAGTTTGGGCAGTTTGAGCATCCCTGCTCGGGTTGCTGTGTCAGTGTGAGCAGTTTGGGCAGTTTGAGCATCCCTGCTCGGGCTGTGTCACTGTGAGCAGTTTGGGCAGTTTGAGCATCCCTGCTCGGGCTGTGTCAGTGTGTGAGCAGTTTGGGCAGTTTGAGCATCCCTGCTCGGGCTGTGTCACTGTGTGAGCAGTTTGGGCAGTTTGAGCATCCCTGCTCGGGCTGTGTCAGTGTGTGAGCAGTTTGGGCAGTTTGAGCATCCCTGCTCGGGTTGCTGTGTCAGTGTGAGCAGTTTGGGCAGTTTGAGCAGCCCTGCTCGGGTTGCTGTGTCAGTGTGAGCAGTTTGGGCAGTTTGAGCATCCCTGCTCGGGCTGTGTCAGTGTGTGAGCAGTTTGGGCAGTTTGAGCATCCCTGCTCGGGCTGTGTCAGTGTGTGAGCAGTTTGAGCATCCCTGCTCGGGCTGTGTCAGTGTGAGCAGTTTGGGCAGTTTGAGCATCCCTGCTCGGGCTGTGTCAGTGTGTGAGCAGTTTGGGCAGTTTGAGCATCCCTGCTCGGGCTGTGTCAGTGTGTGAGCAGTTTGGGCAGTTTGAGCATCCCTGCTCGGGCTGTGTCAGTGTGTGAGCAGTTTGAGCATCCCTGCTCGGGCTGTGTCAGTGTGTGAGCAGTTTGGGCAGTTTGAGCATCCCTGCTCGGGCTGTGTCACTGTGTGAGCAGTTTGGGCAGTTTGAGCATCCCTGCTCGGGCTGTGTCAGTGTGTGAGCAGTTTGGGCAGTTTGAGCATCCCTGCTCGGGTTGCTGTGTCACTGTGTGAGCAGTTTGGGCAGTTTGAGCAGCCCTGCTCGGGCTGTGTCACTGTGTGAGCAGTTTGGGCAGTTTGAGCATCCCTGCTCGGGCTGTGTCAGTGTGAGCAGTTTGGGCAGTTTGAGCATCCCTGCTCGGGCTGTGTCAGTGTGTGAGCAGTTTGGGCAGTTTGAGCATCCCTGCTCGGGCTGTGTCAGTGTGTGAGCAGTTTGGGCAGTTTGAGCATCCCTGCTCGGGCTGTGTCAGTGTGTGAGCAGTTTGGGCAGTTTGAGCATCCCTGCTCGGGCTGTGTCACTGTGTGAGCAGTTTGGGCAGTTTGAGCATCCCTGCTCGGGTTGCTGCTGGTGCAGCCCTCCTGTGGCTCCTGCGGTGTCTGCAGCTCCGGGATGTGTGGGAATGGCACTGCGGTGTCCTGGGCAGCATCCTGCTCAGATCACACCCTGAAACACCAGCTTACAAAGGCACTGCAGAACTGGGGTCGTTCCCCTGCTAGGAAGGTAGTGTAGATAAATTCTGCACAGCCTTTGTGTGTGCTTTCCTCGTGCTTCTATTACACTTAATCTATTCCTGGAGGCAGGCAGAGAAAAGTGACACTAAAAACCCAACCAACAATTCGGGTTCCAATCCTACAAGCTCTTAGGAACTAGCCAAACTTGTAGACAATTCTATTTCTCCTATTCTGCAAACTAGATTTTGTGTCTAAGAATTCCTAAAAACTGGGGCTTGAAGGGATGCTCTGCTGTAATAGATGGTTTTGTCAGTCTTCAGTGGGAGCAAGAGTTAAACTTAAGCAGGTGAGAGTTTTTTTTCCTAAAATGTTTGCTTTAATAAGGACATATTGTCTATCAATTTTTAAGCTAAACTCCCTATAGAAATCAAAGAAGTGTTCTGCTGAAAAATCAATTGTGCAGTCTGACCCATAGCTATTGCCTGTCAAATGAGACTGAACTGTTCTCTTTGTAATAGGGCCTCCATCACCCTCTTTTTCTAAATTGTTTTTTATTTTTTATATTAAAGCAAAGCCTCTGAATCTCTTTGGAGCATGCACTGAGCCATCTGATGGCTGAAACTGCTTCATTTCCTTTGGCTGTGGAGGATAAGTTAGCTCCCTGTGAAGCTTTACCTCCTGCAGACATCAGACTAGTATGTGAAATATTTAACATTTTAATTGTGTGAGGCTTCATTGAAAAACCTTATTTTCCTTGCTATGTGTCATTTAGAGAGGCAGTGCTGAACTGCTGCTGAAAATGGGAGCCCTGGCAGACAAGGGAGTGTGGTGCTTGTTTAACAAAGAACAGCATGCAGACTCCATAATGCTTAAGGCTGTATAATTCCATTTTCTTCTGTAGATTCTGTTTCATTGCTTTAGTGTCTGCAGCACACAAGATTTTTGTATTCAAGAAAAAAATTCAGAGCCTGCCTAATGCATTGCCATGTGCAGAATATCTTAGGTTTTACATAATAGATGTTTATTTTTTTAAAATAAATATGATATATCCCCCTCAAACCCTGAAATACTAACTGCCTTCAGTTTCCATGTTTCATGCTATCACCATTTGTATAAAAAAGTATGTTTTCAAAGGTTTGGTTTTTTTTGTTTAATTTTTAATTTCTAATCCAGAGAAAAATTATCTGTCCACACAAAACCTGCTATAAGTTCAATAGCTGATATTTTTTATGACAGACTGAAAAAAATGCATCCTACAGACAGAATCATTCATTTTTGCTTAATCACCATATTGGGAAAATTTGACCCTTTCACACAGGTGAAAAATGACTTTTCATGGCAAATGGGCCTCTTGTACTCCACCCTCTTTTAGTTACAAGAAGAAAAGATCTTTATTCCTTGTGTAAATTAAATTTTGCATTGCTCCAGCTTAATAGCCCATGTCAGGTGTCCTAAGAGCATTCATCCATATGAAAATCTACAATACCTTAATTATCTAAAAATGTGGATTTGTGGGATTTTTTGCCTTGTAATTTACTCTCCATGCCAACCCTCCAGCTCTCTGAGTCCCCCAGTCTATGGTTGGGTTCTCTTTCTTTGCAGGGACCGTTGTGTACTACAGTTATGTGTTTTAGGGTAAATAAACCCTGGTATGTTGAGTGTGAAATTAGCACATGGCTTCTCCATCCCAAATCCAAAATGTTTCTGTAACTTTTTTTTTTTTTTTTCCCCTGTGTCTTACATTGCATTTTCCAGCTTCAGCAGTGATCTGAAGAAGAAATATCAAAAATCTGAATAAGATTGCTGATATTTCTCACCTGGATGGAATGCTAAGAGTGGGGTTGAGACTGACAGATGGTATTTCTATGTTCACCCCATTTTCAGATTCATGTGGTTTTGTATAAAGCTCAAATAAGGCCCTTTGTGAATTTAACTTGAAACTCTTCTGAGATTCAACCATCATTACTAATTCCCTTTCATACTTAGACATGTTTATAATTAATTTTGTATCCTGTACACTTCTTAAGTGCAAGCCTCTTAACTCATTCTGAATAGGTAGAAATTATGGGGCAAAAAAAACCAAAACAACAACTTTACCTGTGTTCCAGCAAGAATAATGATGCAGAATTTATGAATGAGAATGTCAGTATATATCCATTAATAATAGGAATTTTCTCTAGTGATGACTTGTGCATAGCTGTAAACTATATAAAAAAAATATATGTAAGGTCCACAGCTAAGATAAAATGTGCTAGAAAACAAGTTCAAAATTGCTTTGTACAGTGTTTTGGTGCAGATTGGGCCAACTTGTTTGGGGTGAACACTTCCAAATAGATTTTTACTCCTTTCCTAGGGAAGTTGAGATGTCACAAAGTATGCTCCTTTCTAGTCAAATAACCCAAAACACTTTTTTCCCTGCTGTAAGTAATTTGAGGCTGACTATAGGTAAACACAGTGGCATGTGGAAAAGAAGAATTCTGTGTCTGTGAAAAAAACCCAGTTATGTTCCCTCTGATTTGGTTAAACTAAGAGGAATCAAGCAACCAAGTAAATTGGAATCTTAAAGCAGTCCATGAGGTGTGGCAAATGCAGGTCTCTATAAAAAAAAATAGGTAAACATTTACAGGTGAGGGTGGTAGGTTTTTTTTAGTTGCTTTGTTTGTTTTGTTTTCATGGAAAAAGGACATTCAGAAAGCACCAAGAAATGTGTTAATACTCCCCAGAAAGGAAAGACCTCAGTGCAGTCCATGCAGCAAAATTCTTGTCAGTGTAGCCAAAACACCCCAGAATATTCCTACACCGTGTACAAGAGATCTGTTATCCCTCAGGGCTTCCCCTGCCCTCCCCTGGAGCTGCACACAGCTTGCACAAACACTGCACATCCTTTTGTGCTGGAGGATAAATCCTCAGAGCTGGGGCGGGTGGGAATCTGCAGCTTCCCCTCTGCTGAGCATGGGCAGGGGGCTGAGATGCACCAAACTCTCTTGTGCAAAAAGGACACACGTGGGGATTTATTTTCTTTGTTTGTTTAAAAAAGTGGAAATCAACCTGGGGAAACATTTTAAGTACTTGAAGAATTTAAAAGGGTTTTGTGTGAAAGAAAGGTTTTTGGTGTCCACTGCTGTTGTCATGTGGTAGCTTTGTCTAAGCAGATTCTAGGGACTGGGACTGCCAGCTCAGCTCCTCTGAGGTAGTTTTTGGGCTAAATTATGATAATTTTGACTTGCAGTTTTCATAAATATGAGCTTTATTATCCAACAAGTAGCTTAACCAACATGAGAGGAAAGAGACTGTTGGGCAGCAAGTGACCTTCTGTGTCTCTGCTGTTCCTGTTGCCAAACACAGCCAGGGTGTTCAGGGATCTCATGATGAAGATCAGGTTGACAATTATCCTTATACTGTTCAAGAGTTTATCTTATATTATTATTTCAGTGATTTATTTTTCCTCCCTTATCCTGAGAAACACACACCTGAGGAGAAAAAGAAAAGTTCCACCCTTTTTTAGTCTTTTAAGTCCTTCTCCTTGTGCTTTTGTGGTAAGGTAACTATGAGGGCTGCCATGCTATGCACCAGGCTCTTATTCCTGGAGCAAGTTATGCAAAGTTCTTAAAATTACCAGCTAGTTCCAGCCATTCATAATGTTTCAGGCTTTATGCTGTGATTAGAGTGGTAACATAAAAAGAAATCAAAGGCAAAATACATTTTTTGAAACAATAAACTTTGAAATGGTTTGCAGATTGGAAGTGCTATTCTGTTCAAAGAAAACTTGTCAGGAGCCTGCCTGAGCTCCAGAAGAGTTTGGATGACTCTTCCAGGTACATTGTGGGATGTTCTGTGCAGGGCCAGGAGCTGGACTGGGTGATCTGATGGTCCCTTAAGCTCAGCATATTCCATGATTTCTGTAATTTCACTTTCTGGTCATCAGTAGTTCAGTAACTTTTCACCCTGTTCTCAGTGTATTTTGGTCCTGGCCTTGCAAATGGTCCTGGGGTTACTGCTACTTTTGTTAATCTCTCCTGCCATGAAACTCTATATGCTGGTGATCTTTGGTTGATAAAATATTTTTGTAGTCCAAGATGACTGATGTGATCCAGCTTGCATTTTGGTTGAGCACTTGAGTTTAGAGTCTGGTTTCAGCAGCTGAAGGGGCAGAATGTATATTGCAGTCAATAGGGGCTGATGGGCTTGGGACTTCTGAGAACTAGGCAGCTCCTTTTAATTTTACATCTCTGCTTTAATGACTTGTCAGACGTGCTCGAGTTTAAAAAGGGTTGGTTGAACTTTTTCAAACAAGTTATCTCTGTGAAAAGATTGCAAGGAGTTAGGGAAATGGGATGCAGTAATCCCATGAATTGAGGTATTATTGTTACTAATAAACAAATACATTGGCAAAGCACCTTTGGGTAGAGAAAGCTGGCAGGACTGAGACAGATGCCAAGATTAATCTTTTGCACAATGTGGTTAGAGGTGAAATGCCATATCAGGAAAACAAACCTGGAGAGAGCACAGCATTTTATAGGGAAACCATCTTCCTGGTTTGGAGGACAAGGAAGGAGAAAGAACAGGAGAGGAAGTGAGACTCAGAAGGAAAAAAAATAAAAATCTGTAAAACTGAAAGAATTAATACAGAGAATTTAAATACCTGATTAAAAAAAACCCCAACCCCCTTGTCTCTCACTAAGTAATTTTCTGCTTTGTTTGAAATAGTATCTAAGGTTTGTGTGTAGTAACCAGCTAGATTATGGGATTTCCAGCATGACTGGAAGCAGTCTTCCAGCAGAGGTAGAAATATCCATGTCATGTGAGGTGCCTCATCAGCCAGCCCTGGTGAGGAGGGTCACACTGTGGAGCCCACAGGAACGAGCCCTAGTGCCTTGCCTTGCCTTGCCAGAACCTTCCAGAGTGGGAACTCTGCAGTTGTGTATCAAAAGCTGCAGCATCCCCACCTTCCAGTGAGGAGAGGATTTGATTTGTGATTGACACGTGTTGTAACAGCGAAAACTGGAACAGGAGCTCAGAAGAGTTTATGCATATATGTATTCACTTCAAACATGCAAATCAAAGAATAATTATCCTAACACTTTGGAAACAGAAGAAAGAGCTCCATATAACACATTAATGCACATGTTTCAGCAAGATGTGTAAAACATCTGCAATTATGAATGAATGGACTCGTTATTCTACCATGTGCTCACTGTGCTGTACAGAAAGTAAAAATAAATCTTTGAGACACTGCTATCGTTTCCTTTCTTGTCAAGAATTTACATCTGGAATCCTCATGGGGTCTCTCAGACTACCCAGAGATGTAAAATGATCTGCCTGACTAATACAACTATTACATTACACTGGTCATGCTTTCTTATGGTTTAATTGTTGTAGCCTCTGAAACATTAGCCACTGGAATGGGGAGATACTGATCTCTGTCAGGTGACAGACATTAACCTTCTCTTAACTTGGGTCCTTGTCTTCTAAAGAAGGTCTTTTCTTTTAAAGAAATGAGGCTTCTGTTACAAAGATCTCAAACTGAAGTATTTTCAGCTTTTTGGGTTTTTTAGCTAACAAATTATACAGATTTATGTTTTTTTGCATATTAAATACTCCTGAAAAAACATAAAGGTGTTATGTTATTTTACAGATCTGCTACCTTTTCATCTTGAAATCCTGTTTAACTTTGAGCCACATGGATAATCCTGAAATAGCTTTCTCTCTTCCTGCCAGACACATGCTTTCATTCTGCAGAAAGCAGCAGGAGGCCTTTAGCTTGTTTGGAGTAGTGCTCATAAATATAAAATTGAACTGTACACTGGAGTTTCAGAATGAAGGATGAATGTTAATAGATCACACACAAATTGGTCTCTGGAAGCAGGAGGGTCCATAGCATGAGGTCTGCCTGTTGCCAGGCAAAGAGCTGTTCCATGGTGTAAAGCTGTTTTGGCAATGCAGATGTTTCATGCAAGTGTAGCACTAAGAAAAAGTTTCCAAAGTGCTTGATGACAAATTGGGGGGTAGGTTCTTCCACAGAATGGAGGGGTTATCTTGAGATTTAAGGCTGTGATGCTTATTTGTTCAGTACTTTGTATTGAGATCTCAGCAAGGGTTGGAATAATTCCTTCATGTTACTCAGTCTGGTATGTGTTAAAAATAAGACATTCCTCTCAGTATTGAGACTGATATGCAGAGTTACCAGGGGTTGAACTGTAGGTACTGATTTTAACTTGTATTTTGGAAATCAAGATAAAGTTCATATATTGAAGGCAAATTGCATCTTTTGTTGTTGCTCAGTTTGAAGAACTGTGGATGTTGAGCATTGTGGTAGAAACCCTATGAAGTCTACCAGATGACTGCTAGTGCTGCTAAAAAACAAATTAAATGTTGCTTCCTTCATTTTTTTCAGCCTGAAAACTTCCTTGTCTGACAGTGAAAAGTCTGGTGTGAAAGTAGCAGCATGCACAAGTGTATGTGAAAAGCTTTTATGAGATACTGCAACTGTAAAGAAGGAAGAGGGATGCAAGGGGAAATAGCTTTAAATGCTAAAGATTTGAAAAGAAGAAAGGATACTGGAATGCTGCTATTTTATAGCTAGCCTACCTGTTTGATTGTAGCAAAGGAATAGCCTTAGACCAAGATCAATCCAAGAGGACAGCAAATCAGACTGTACATATTAACAGAGCCTCTCTGGTGGAAGCAAATCTCCAGAGGAAAGTGCTACTTGGAAAATTTTCACCCTTTAACAAGATAAAAAGATAATTAGGAAGTGTTTCAAACTGAAATAAGATGACTGTGGTCATGCAGTGAGAAATTAAAGCCCTGTGAGAGAATTGTGCCCAAAGTCCACATATTAATGAGAATTTTTCTGACACTTGGGAGGACATTCCCTACTTTCAGATTCTGTGAGAGAGTTCTGAAGAACAGTACATGCAGATCAGATTAGGCTGCTCCTTCCAAGAGCTCTGGAATTATCTTAATATGCATTAAGTTTTTGCAGAGCCTTTGTAATTTAGGTAAGAGGCCCTTATTAAGGGTAATATACCTAATGAATGATGCAGTAAACATGTTGATGTCAAATATAAATTCATCATTAACACAGATGAATAGTTACCTTATTTTCTTAAGGAAGGTCTCATTTAACCAGTTGATGCCTATGTAAAACTGTGTGGAAAGTCTTTAAAAAACAAAACAAGATTGGAATTACTTTGCTCTGGGGTTTGCATATGTGTGAGATCTGATATGCTCCTTGAGTTGAAGATACACCCACACTGCTTTTCCTGAGTTCACTTCTGATGTGTGCTTTTAATCCTGTTGTACTTGGTTATTCAGGAGGCCTAATGGATGATAGAGCTGGCATTCCTTACTATTTTGAAGTAATTATTTTAATCTTAAGAACAGCTTTCTTTTACAGCTGCAATATACAACATCAAAGATGCCGTGGTTTAGAATCTGAAAACACTTCTGCAAGTTGTTACTGTTCATTGAAATGTTTTGTTTATGCCCCCAAATGCCTTTTTGCATATCATTTCACTAAGATGTGAGGCTTTTAATATTTTTAACAATATAGATATTTTCATGATCTTGCCTCTGTGGCAAATGTTTAATAATTTGAGAGTAAGAAGGTTTCTTCTAAAAATGTGGCAGGAGTTAAAAAATGAGTAGTTCTATAGATGAAAGATCATTTGGCATAATTTAATTTTGTGGTAGCTGAAAATAAACTATGCAGTAATTTGTAGAGAAAGAAGAGAGCTATTCATGCAGGTCCTTCTGAAAGAACAGTAGGATCAGCAAGACCTGTGAGTCTGAACTCCCTGAATCTCAGCAGGAAAAAGCATTCACCAAAGGCCTGACCTAAAGTCTGCTAATTCAGTTAAAAGATTCCTGATAATTAAAATGTGTAACAGATGGTGGGTACTGAGGAGAGGTGAGGGAAGCAAATGTAACTGCAGGCCAGATTTGTGGTCCCAAAAGCTGAAGCTGAGGATTGATCTGGCCTGGTTGCTGACACAGGATGGAGTGTCTGACTGTGCTATGTGCACAGCTGTCTCTGGCCACAGCAGACACAGAAAATGTGTATTTTGGGGGAATTTTTTGGCTTAGTTTGGAGCCTTTTCTCTGCCTTCAGTAGGGCAGAGAAGGAAGAAACAAAGCTGGTATGATAAGGGCTGTGTTAGATTAGTGTTATGCTTTGTTAGAAGTAAGATTTAACTTTGTGTTGTTAAAAGTGCTTGTTAGATTAAACGAAAAAATTCTTCCAGTCTCATAGATAATTGTGCATGCTTGTATGATAGACCTAACAGGAAATTTGTCTTTTTCCAGCAATTAAGTATTAGCTTAAATGCAAATCTAAGTTCTAGCTCAGAAATCTGCTGAGCTGCATCTTATGGCCCACTTTCACCAAAATCCCTATGTTCTCTCAAGTATTTCCTAGGATGAGGTAAGGGGGAGAAACTGGAGTGAAATTTGGGCCCAGTAGACCTGTTCCTAAGACAGAACAAGGAAATTGTGTTCTCAAAGGAGTCTAGCTTGCATGGTGCTAAAATTTCTGCAGTGGTTACAACACTTGAGGGCAGGGGGAGGACTCGAGTGGAAAATCCCTGTCAGTACCTGTGTCCTCCTCAGAGTGGTCCTTTCATCCCTGCAAGGTTCCTAAATGCAACAGCTGCCTTGCATCTAGTGTTCCTTTATAATGTGGCTTTCCAGTTGGAAAGGGTGACTCTTGAAGAATTCCTTCATGGAAAAAAACTATATTTAATGCATGTACAAACCAGTCAAAAATCTCCCATGAGAATGCCACCTAATGTCCTAAGCACAGTAATTCAACTGGAACACATTTGTTCTGAAACAAAACCAAGCCAAGCCTCCTCATGTGCATTTATAGCAGGTGCACTGTGAAAGATTTCCTTGAGTATTTTTTTTTCCCTTGGTTCTGTTCATAGTGTTGTGCTGTCTGTGGATGAGATGGGCATCTATTTTGATTTCAGTGAGCCAGAAAAGGTGCTGTATCTGTTGGCAAATAAGCAATGTTTATGCATCCTTGTCACCCTTCAGACCAGGAAAAATGATGAAGTATGACTCAGTAGAGAGCATATAATATTTAGTGACTCTGTACTCGAATAGTTTGTGACTGTCACACTCTCCCAGTTTTAGTTCTTTACATTGCAAACTTTTTTCCTCCTGATTAATGAATCCACATTAAGCTCCAAGCATTTGCCAGGGCTCCTGGGGAAGATTTGTAAGTATCTGGGAGCTCTTACTCCTTCTCTGGACACAAGGAACTGGTAACTTGCCTGGCACTAAAAATGAATCTCTACTTGTGTTATCCAGGATAGATTCTTTGGGCAAGGAAAGCAATGCAGGGCAAGAAGAAAGAGGAGGATGTGGATAAATGTTGTAGCTTTACATTTTAATGTGCTTCCAGTACATTCATGATAGACAAGCAGGGAAACCCAGTTCAGGAGCTGGTGTTTAATCAAGACTGTGCTTCACTCTTCATGAAGGTACAAATTATCCTGTGAAAAATTCAGGTTGGAAATTGAATGGTTTAGCTGTAAAATGTTAACTAATACTATTAAATTCTCCTGTCTGCTTCTGCCTTACACAGGTGAACATGAAGTAGGACATTGCCCTGAATTTATGTACAATACCAGACTAGACTGAAAAAAGAGGAGGCCAATTGGGCTGAGTTTGAATCTGTCCTGTGATTTTTATTTTTTTTTTATTTCTTTTTTTTTTTTCCTGGGGGAGTTTTTCTTCCTCTGGTTTCAGAGGGATCCCAAAACAGTTTCTTTTTTCACTGCACTTTTTTTCACAAGTGCATATCTGCCATTTTCCACTCTGTGAGATAATGTGTGGGAGAAAAATGGATCCTTGCTTTCCTTTAACAGTGGCTGTGATAAATATTAGTGTTCTGTGTGCAACATTAGCAGCCTAAATGTGGAGGAGGCAGCTACCTCGAGTGGCTGTGGATCACCACTGTCTCTGGTGTGACACAAATATCTTCAGCTTTAACTCCCTTCTGAATATGAACCAGAATGAAGGTGGGTGCAGAAAGTGAGATAGTGAAAGAAGAGGCAAAGAGAGTAAAGCAGAGCTCTGCTGAGCCAGCATATTAGACTAGAAATTCTAAAATTAAATCATACTTCAAGATTTTTCTTATCAGGGATGGTAGAAAAAAATCTTTTCAAAATGATTGTTGATGCTTATTGGGAGGATTCAATACTTCAAGGGGAGGGCTCAGGTTGCAGGGAAAGTATTGGAAGGTCTTCCACAGTTCTTAAACTTATCAGCTTGCCCTATATTGTGAGGTAGAAATAAACTTTAAATTCTTTGTTAAGGAATACTTTTTAAAATATCCTCTCCCAATATATTTGGAAAGGAAATGGCAAAAAGCCAGGAGAAGTGGCTTGAAAACACAAAGGAAATAAAATACATCATGCTAAGGTTGAAGCAACTGAAAGCACAGAAAAATACAGCAGAATCCTGAAATCTCACAAGTGACTTACAAGTTAGAATCAAGAAATGCTCTGCATAAGTTGAATTAGTCACACTCTCAGGAAATTTTGAATGCTGTCATCTTTTTATTATTGGGTTCTATGAAACCCACTGGGTAGAATATCAAACAAAAAGAACTTTTTTGCTGTAATGTTTTTAAAATCTTCATTATAAGATTAACAAACCATAGCAAAAGAATCTGTATTCCAAACGTGCCCAAACAATGGTGCAGCACTCTGAATATTCAATAAGTGAGTTGTGTCTTTAATAGTTATTCTGCTTAGTATCAATGCCTGACAACTGCTGTCACTCCATCCAATTGTGCTAAATCCTCCTAAACAAGACACCCTTGCAATAAAACTTGACTTGCAATCATTTTCTGGCAAGCCCATCTTACAATTGTTATTATTCTCTCTGCTTACACTCACATACAGCATGAGGTGCCAATGTTTTCAGTTCCAAACATTAAAGATGTGGTGATAGAGAAGGTGAACCCTTATTAATTCTGAGAGATTTGCTTAATTGGGACACAATGTGAAGATTCTCAACAATAATAACAGATGATGGGGAATAAACAGGCATGGCAGGAGAGAGGCAATTTCTACTGTGAATTTCCCTTTGCTTCTGTTTAATTGCATTACATACTGTGGGAAGTATCTGGAATATGTGTCTTCTAGTTAATTTTTCTTGACTGCATCCATCCAGCTACTGCTCCTGGACATTTTAATGTTTGATAATACTCTATTTGCATATGACTACACATCAATAGCTGTCATTAGAACCAATTTCCATCCATGATTTGCTTCTTGAAGTGTCAGCTTCTGAATTTTATCTAGAGACAGGAATAGGGTCAGGAAAGTTTAATTGTTTGTATAATGCAATTGAAAAGGCTGGCAGGAATCTAGGGCAATTTTGGAACATCTGTCTTTAAGTCATCAAAAATAAAGCACATAACAGCTGTGATAACAGCAGGATTATGATTACATATACAGCATCCACCACCAGCTTGAACAAGGACTGGAAAACAAAAAGGAGGTAAATAAGTCAGTTCTTGTAATAACATTACAAGAATTTTTAATAGGTCTTTGGGTTTTTTTACTTTTAAAAGCTTATGTGTAAACACACAATTAGACAAATATAAATAAAATCTTGGTTTTTTCCTTACAGAAGCTTATATTTATTCTTCAAAAGTAGAACTTGTGGCCCAGTAGCACAGTAATGTAGCTAAATGTTGCTTCCCACTTACTGTGTTGTTTGTTATTAGCAAATTCTGCCTTAAAATTGCAGCTTCTTGGTCTTGCTCATGATTTCTGCTTAAGGAACCATGAAACATTTCTGACTCATTCTCTTTATAACATTAAATCATCTTTATCTGTTTCTCTATTATATCTTTGTTTATCTGTTATGAATTTATGTATAGTGAAAACAATTCCTTTGGAAACAGTGAGCTCTCTTATGCTCTTTTAAACATGGACTTCTCTATTGTTTTTAATAATTTGTACATTTCTATTATTTTATCCTGCTAGGTACTTGAGTTTCAGCTAATTTGTATGTGAATGTTGCCTGACTTGAGACTGACATTGTTTTAAATGTATGAGCTACAACCTAGCTCATACTATGGACTTCCAAAAATCAAGTTAATTGTTTGCAATTTGAAATTGTTTCTTAATTTCAGGACTGATTTTAACACATGAGGAAGTGTTAACAATTCATGTGATTAATTACTTTATATAATTTCTAGTTAAGTTTGTAATTTGATGAAAGCTGAAAATATAAAAATATATAGTTACACAGAGTTTAGAATTTTGCATCTGTAACTTTTGGATGCCATTCAGTTAAATCTGAACTGTGTGACTTTACAGGCAGAACAGATAGAACATTTTACATTTTGTAGTCACCATATGAAAGAAGAATCAATTTGAAGGAAAATGCAGAGCTTCAGCATTCATTTATGTCTTCTGCTTAAACTAATTCATGAGGATTGGATACATGAGTAATGACACTACCAAAATTAAAACACTGGTTTGTTCCTCTGTCAGTATGAAAAGTCATTATGCTGCAGCAACACAGGGGAAACTATAGAAAGCTTGTAAAAATATGCAGCCCAGAGCTGTCTCTTTGTCTGTAGATGATTGTTGGGTTAACAAATTCATTCCAGCACCAAGCCAGGAGTCTGCCAGCAGCTGAGCTGCTGGGATGCTCTGTGGCTGTCCAAGGCCACTCTTGGCTCTGCAAGAGTGTTTTTGTTGCTGAGATGTCTCAGCAGCTGCCCCATGTGGGATAAAGCAACTTGGAGCCTTGGAAGCTGTCACTTATTTATTTCAGATACCCAAATCACTGCTTCATTTATAAGCAGGTTTTGGCATAGAAAAGCACCAACTGCAGGGAAGTATGTGTTTTATGCCAAACTAGATTTTTCCCCCCATAAGTGTCAGTGCAGTAACTATCATGTCATAATCAGTGTTTAGGAGATGCACTATTGTTTTATTTCCTGCAGGCTCCAGGGTTTTCTCTCAGATCTTTCATATGACCATAACATCCTCATTTACTGCAGCAAGTGCATGTAAAATTTTGCAAGGGGAAAAAAAAAAAAAAAAAAAAAAGCTGCATTACTTAGAGCCAATAAAAGTAATTATCTAATCAGTGTTCTTCAAAGGGTACTGAGGCAGTGTAGCTCTGACTCATTGAAGGCTTTGGCTTGGAAGGGCTCTAAAAGAGCATCTAATTCAACCTCCCTGCATGGGCAGGGCCACCTTTCACTGGACCAGGTTGCTCAAAGTTTCTGATGGAGAATGCTCCTGGAGTGGGGACATCCACTCAACAGACAGGACAATGCTGCAACTGACAGTAATGTGGCAAGGCACTCTGAGACCCCTCTCAGGTCATTTTGGTTGCAGTGATGAAAATCTGTAGGGTTTGACTGATCTGTCATATACCAGCCAGGGGCTGTTTTCTAGTTTGTTTTCTCACCTACCTTAAGGCTGCTCTGATTCTGAACTACAGTGAAAAGACTAGTGAAACCCTCATTTTTGAAATGAAAATGAAACAGCATGTGGGAAGAAGTAAAGCATGCTCATGAATTTTGCCTGTACATCCAACATCATGCCAGCCAATGCTGACATCAGCAACTTGCCTCCACAACATAAGGATGTTGTACAAGTTCATTTTCCTTAATGATAATGGCTAACAGCTTGGGGAAAATGTCTGAGGGAAAGGCAATTTATTCTAATTTAGATTAGCCCCAGTTTTTTTTGGTTTTTTTTTCCCCAAAGTGAACTACAATATTACTGAGTCAAGATGTCCACACAATTTATACTCATCTAAGCACAGCTTAGTGTGCTTTTCCTTAAGTAGGAATTGTAGTAAACTGCCCAGACTAGGGATACAAAAACTGGGAAAAATATATCACAAGATCTTAGATGTAGCAGAATTTTTTTACCAGTTGCTGTCTTCAGATATTTCTTATGTGTTAGAACTTCTGTGCAGCTAAAGCTGAAGATGTTCTGGAACATGAGAGGTAGACAACAGATGACCTAGCACATTCTGCAAAGTCTGGAATGACATGTCACAATAGGAATAAAGGCACAGAAATAAGACAGGTGTTTGAAGCTGGAGCTGAAAAACTTTGGGAGTAGAAGGAAATAATGCAGGAAATCCAGGTGTGTGCAGCTGGGGCCAAAGCAGAGCTCAGCCAGAGTTGGGAGAGGTGAGTGGTGTGGAGCACGAGGGGAAGTAAGGACAGTTTAGGGGAGACATGGCAGTGCCTCAGCAAGGAGGATGACTTCTTAAGAGGAAAAGATCTGCATTTCTTGCAAATCTAGAGCAATTTAGTCACTTCATCTCCCAAGTAAGAAACTGCAGCTTCAGCTGATTTCCCTGGTCTGTACCTCAGGATTCTGTGCCAGCTGGGATCACACAGCACTGAGCAGCTCTGCCTCAAAGCTGGTTTCTAAACTCTTCATTTTGCAGTGTGGCTCTGTGGAAACAACACTAATGGCTGTTCCCAGGACCCAGCAATGTTGGGGGTTCTGTGTGTCAATGGAATCAGTATCTGCTCTGTTGGGGTTAAAATGTTGGACACTTTTTGGCAATGCTTTCAAAATGGAAGTCTTGTTGTAGAGGTCTGCAATATGATGTGGTGAGGAGAACTGGATCACTCTACTTTTCCAAGCTTATATTTTGTCTTTAGCTAGAGTCAGACTCTGTAAAAGAATGCCTTCATTTCTTTCTAAAGGCATTTTTTGAAAGTTAGCTCTTTTCAGCTTATCAAGCACATATGAATGGCAGATAATTAAATGATTTTGATTTTATTTTGTAAGTCTTGGGAAAGGCTTGTGTAAGTCCTAAGTATCACTGACAGCTCTGTTCAAAACACAGCAGTTTTGATTCAAATCAAATCTCATAAAAGATGGTCATGCTCTTGGCACAAGGATAAGACAATAGACTGAAAAATTATTTTTCACATGAGACAGTTGCAATCTTCTTTTCCTTGGAGAGGACAAGGAAAACACTTAGGGTGTTACAGCTGCAGCTGGATAAAATCCTATTGCTCAGGTGGCTGAAAGCATGGGTGGACTGTACAGGGTTTGGGTTTTTTATTCTCTGTGTTTTTTTTTCCTAAGGTTTTAATTTTAGGAGGAAACATATCCTTTCAGAGAAGCTAGTGCATCAAAGCAGTATAGTAGCTTTACACAGTCAGATTGTTATATATGGCTTATTTGGCTTCCACAGAAAGATCAGAAATTTTTAAATTGGCTGAGGTAACATGGTCCTGTTTTATTAAACCATGAATGTGAGTGTGAGGTTTGTGTCCTTGGGCTCCTGTTGTGCCAGTGTAACTGTGAGCCTCAAGGCAATCCAATGTGCAAGTTCATAGCAACACCAGAACCCAACATTACTTTGAAACAGGCAATGTCAATTTTTGCTCTAAAATAGATATGAGGGTGTAGTGACCTCAGCTGGCTGCCAGACCCAGTTGTTCTCTTGACCCACTTCCTTCCTGGGTCAGGAAGATAAAAGATGGACAAGCTCAAGGGTTGAGATAAAAGCAGTCTAATGAGAAAAGTAAAGGCTGCACAGAAAACCAAAGCAAAAAGAGGATATTTATTCTCCATTTCCTATCACCAGGCAGATGTCTGGTCACTTATTGGGAAGCAGGGCCCCAGTGTGTGTAATGGTGGCTTTGGAAGGCATGTGCTTAACCACAATTTTCCCCACACTCCCACCCTTCAGGTTTTTATTGCTCAGTGCAATATCACATGCTAAGGAATATCTCTGCTCAACCTGGGCCAGCTGCCCAAGTTCTGTGCCTTTCCATCCTCTTGCACTGGAATTGCTTTGGGAGGAGAAGGTGAGGCTGGAGAGAGCCCTGCTCTGTGTGAGCTGCTCAGCACCAGCCACAGCACTGCTGCATTATCAGTGGTGTTATCACAGATGCATGAGCAGAGTTAACTCCATCCCAGCCAGACCCATGGCTGCTATGGAAGGAAAACTGCTGAATCTGAAAATTCCTGATAACCAGATTGCATTTTCTCCTTCCTTCCTCACATCCACTGCAATGTTAGTGGTTCCTTAAATTAATCTATGATAATGTCCTGTGGGCCTAGAGAAAAAGAGAGGGCATGTCAGGAAGGACCCTGCCTCACTGTTCAGGCTGACAGGGCTAAACCCAATCCACAGTGAGACCAGCAAATCCAACAGTGACTGTTCCTGGATATATTGGGCTGTACTGCCTTGAAGTCAAAGCACAGATACTCTGCAGGGACATGCAACTGGAAACAGAATGTGTGTGATGTGTTTGTGTGCATGACTTGCTCATGAATACATATGATGCATATGTATGGTTCTTTCCTAGCTGTTGAAAGTTTGGAAATGCAGATGCAGATTAAAACAGTTAAAGGTGCTGTCTGGCTTGACTAGAAATTCATCCATGAACTTTGTTCACAAACTGAGCAGGCAAGTAGATTTATTCATTTAGTGAATTTGGTCATTTTTAGCTCTGAATATTTCCTTATGCAAACTCCTGCAGGTTATGCACTCTGTTTTTTTTATTGAGCTTGAAAATGCAAGGCTTCTGAAAGGATTAAAATGTTTTGGAATGAGTTTCTCCAGTCACCGTAGCAGTAGTTCCTAAGAGCTCTCCTGCATTTATGAAGATTAAAGCATCTACTGATTAGTGCAACACTTTGGAAATTGCATAAAACTGGTTGTGAAGGACTCTTGCAGATTGAGAGTCTGATCCAGCAACTGCTGAAATTGATGTAAAGACGAGCGTTAGCAAATGCCACTTTTAAGTGCTTTAGCAGAGGAACAGTTCATTAAAATCAGAGGTTTTTTCCCACAAGTTGAATGCACTGAAACAGGATAATTTTGCCTGCTTTCACACAATTTTGTGTGGGGAAGAGATTTGGCAGAGAACACTCAGAAACAAGCAGCTCTCTTCTGTAGCTGAAGCCAGATGTACTCCTTCTTGCCCTCTGAGGACCAGAGATGTTATTCTGAGTATAAGGTGGGATTGATTTTTTTCCATAGAGTGAAAAGAAGAAAATACCTGAATGGGAGTTCCAATTTGAATTCCATTTTCTCCAAATGTTACTTTGACAGGGGGATGCTCCTAAGCAAGACACATTATCCAATGTGTAGGAGCACTACCTGATAATTAGGAGAATTTGAGCTGTGCAATGCAGAAGTTGGCTCTCACATGTGAGCTGTTCCAGTTGTCTTTTGTTGTGGTTTGCCCCCACCAGTGACTAAGCACTACACAGCCATTCACTCACTCCCCCTGCACAGGGATGGGGAGAGAATCATGAGTGTAAAAGTGAGAACTCGTGGGTTGAGATAAAGACAGTTTAATGGGTAAAGCAAAAGCTGTGCCTGCAATCAAAGTGAAGCAAGGAGTTCATTCACCACATCCTGTGGGCAGGCAGGTGTTCACCATCTCCTTCACACTTGGTTACTTGGGAAGGAAACACAATCACTCTGAATCTCTCCCTCTTCTTCCCCCAGTTTTATATTCTGATTATGCCCCATGGGCTCAGTTGGGGTCAGCTGTGTCCCCCCAAATGCTGCTGCACCCCCAGTCTCCTCTCATCACAGCTGGGCTGGGCTGAAGGGCAGAACAGCCTGTGGCTCTCTGCAAGCTCTGCCCAGCAACAACAAAAACATCCCTGTGCCATCAATACTGTCACCAGCACAAATCCAAAACCACAGCCCCATTCCAGCAACAGCAAAGAAAATTAACTCGGTCCCAGCCAAAACCTTCCATGAAATGATGCTCGGGTGTCTGAGAGACAGTGGAGTAAAAGGAACAACTTCAGTGCCATGGATATGAGAGCTGGATAGCAGCACTAGTGTCTCAGCAGACAGAGACCCTTAAATGCAGTGTTTTTCCCAGCTGGAGTGCCAAATGTCTCTTGATTACCAGGCTCTTGACAGCCTGCCGATGAGGGGCAGAATGCACTTGGCTTTTGAAAAAAAAATACATAAAATGGTAGCTAAGCCACCTCTTCTCCTTTAGTGCTCTCTTAGATGCTCTCAGACTGCATGGATGCTGTGCCTGAAAATTTGATCTTATTTTAAAATATTTATTTCCTGAAACACTGCTTAGGCATTTATTATTTGACAACAGAGAAGCTATTTTAAAACTCCAAATTCTACAGTGTCAGGTTTTCACTCATAAAAATTCAGTCCAAATCTTAAAAAAAAAGTCTGAAGATATGTAAAATGTTCTGTTTGAAAATGGGAGGGGGAGAAGAGCAATTAAAAATGTAAGAATAGAAGCTAATTATGAGCAATTCAGGCAGAGCTTTGTTTAGAAAATGTATCAGTATAAAATGGATAGGTGAATAGATTAGCACTGATTGCAGTTTTTACATATAATAGTCTCTTTTTCATGAGTAATCATTAGCAATTATAATGTGGGCTTTAAATCAGCTTGAGATGGGACTGCACTGTAATATGAATACTAAATAATTGTATGTTCCCAGACAGAAGAAGAAAATAACTTTGTGATTTGGTGTTTAAGTCCATAGTGCAAGTATTTCCTTGGACTGTGTGTCATTTGCTCTCTTTATTTCTGCTCTGAGTTCATTAATGTCACATTGAACACCAAGGTTCATCACACAAATGATTGTTACCTTGTGTTAGCTGGGAGTGGGAATTGCAATTATGCTTTTGAAGAAGTATAACTCCATGTAGTAATTACTGGCATTATTAATTGCTAAGAGAAAAAAAAAAAAAAACAATCCAGGAGATCAAGTAGCTAAAAGTAATGGTGTAACACACTACATGGCTGTGACAGTGGAAATGTATTTGGAGACTGAGTGTGCCAGTTGACCAGTGGCAATTTTCTTCTGAGACTGAAGGTTCTGGGCATCAATAATTGTGCAGGGCTGCATGAGAAGACCTTGCTGTTGGTGCTTGCTAACACCTGGGGTATGGCTTCCTTGGTTGCTAACTGGGATTTTTAGGAGTGCTATGAGCAATAAAACACTTATCCTGATTTGCATCTGCATTTCCGCTCAGGATTGTGACCCTGTTATTTTTGGATCTTTATCCTTTCCTGAAAAGTTCACATTTCTTAAGGGTACACACCTGACTGAGGATGAATTAAGTAGCTCAAGTAAAACCAGCCAAGTGGTCTGTGAGAATCACAAGGCCAGACTCAGTTTTTGTTTGTTGGTTTTGTTAAAATGCTGAGGGGTATTTTTGTTTGCTTTTTTCATGGAAATAACTTGGGATTTTTTTTTCTGTCCACCTGCTAGCTCCTTGTCCCACATCCTACCTCACTTACTGGCTAATTTTAATCAGACTGAAACAGATGTGTAAAGGAATTAAAGAAGAGAATCTTCCATGCACTTTCTGTAAATTGGTGGCCAAGTAAGGAAAAATTAGAGCAGCCTGCATCTTTATTCTCTTAGTAAAGAGTGGGAGAGAAAAATGGTGGAAGGGGAAGGAGTATTGAGCAGAAAACTGTGGGATTAGGCATCATCAACCAGAAAAAGAAAAGTCTCTGCACTACAATGACTGACATCCAGGCTTAAAAATGGTTTTTGACTAGGAGGACAGGAGGGAAGTTCTGGTTTTACTCTCCACTAAGGTCATGTTGATGCTGTTTTAGCACATTTCTGGTTCCAAATAAGCATCAGCTTTTTATCCCAAGTTTTTAAGAATGTCTTGGATACAGGAAGCTGCTCAGCTTTTCTGTAGGCCCAAACAGGGTAATGAGATAGATGTAATTACTGGAAGTAATCCAATAGAGAATTTACATAAATCTCTGAGCTGATATCCAGAAATCATCTAACTGCATGGACTTGGAGATGTAGAGGTTCAGTGCCTTGAAAAGGAAATCCTCTCCTAGATGAAAGCAGGGCAGGTGCAGGTTCTCTGTTGGCTGGGACAGCTCTCCCTGGAGTCTCTGCTTGGAGCAGCTTTTCCTGCTCCCAGGGCTGTCCCCCAGCATCCTTGTGCTGTACCTGCCTCTGCTCTGTTGGCAGCACTGTAAAGACAAGCAAACAAAGACAAGCTGCTCTTTGGCTCTGGTGCTTTGTGGAAAGGTTTGCATTTCTGACAAAATAAAGACAGAATTTTGAGCTTGGTCCTTCTGTGTTGAGTTGGGCTTTACAGGGTGCCAGCTACCAAAAGTGCAAGCACACCCATTTCACAAGTTTAGACCTACAAATTTAGGCAGGAGCTCTTGGGAGCATGCACATATTTTATGGAAATGTAGCCTGGCATGGTTTTTTCTGCCTTCAAATTATATTAGGGGGAAAATGAAGTTACAGCTTAAATAGCCATAAGAAATAATGCCTGGTACTGGAACAAATGGGGGAGGAAAAACCCCAGTGGAAAAAAACCTCAGGGGTCCCATGTGTGTGTGGTCTGTCCCTTCAAGCAGAGACAGGAGGTTATTTCTTATAACACATGCATGGTATGTATGTGTGTGTATTTATCTCCTCTTCTGAAAGGGAAGGAGCCAGCCAGTGCCTCCATGTTTTGATTCTTTGGAGGTCTTTGTTATCCCTTTCCTCCCTAGGGAAGGTTAACCTCTAGAAATATGGGAGAGGGAGATGGTATACTGCAAAAATCTGCATTCTAATGTTAGCTCTGCCCTGAGGAAATGCCCTGCAGGCATAAAAGCACTGCACACATTATACTGGGCCAGTCCAAAATGACTACCACTTCTCCTAACAAGGCCTCCTTTCACAAGTCTTACAAGGTTTCTATAAATAACTGTGTTTTTATAGCCCAACCAACACACTCAAATGTTTTGGGAAATGTGGAATTAATTGCCTTCCTTCTCCCTATGTAGGGATTTCTATGACTAGTTTTTCCACATCCTTATGAGAAGGACATGCTCTCATCCTTTACCCTGTAAGGGCTGATTTACCCCCTGTGTTTGCATCAGCTTGGCTATTAGAACTGTGTTTAATATTTGACTGCAAAAAAAAAAAAAAAAAAAAGTCATCTTATTTTTGATTGAGCTAAAACTTTAAGAAGTCCAAAACCATTAAATTTTAAACAAACCTTATCTGAAGGCAAATGGTTTGTTCCAGTTTCCATTAATCCTTTTTATACATAAAAGTAACCCTTTTCTTTTGGTAATGCCTGAAATCTTATATTAGAAAGAATTGAAGTGGAGCAATTCATCCTTCCCCTGGCATTGAATATTCCTCTTGACTGCAGTGATTCAGAGAGTTGTGAATTATTCTGGTGTTTAAGTGTCCAAACATCTCATGGATGAGCCTTTGAGGGAGGCTCTATCAGGGCAGCCCCAGCTGCTGGCTCCTCTGGAGTTCCTGTGCATTCAGTTGTGCTCCATGGTCACCTTTCTGAGCCTCTGCTGTCCTCATGGGATGAGTTTTTGGAGAGAAACCAGGTGAAAACTGCTGGGTGCTCACTGCTTGCAAAAAGCCCTGCTGGCTCTGAGAGCTCCACCTTTGTAATAAATGAATTGAGTCACTGTGGGATTTGGTTTAAATTCTGAGTCTTTCCCCTTTCCATTTGCTTTAAAGGAATTTGTGTCCATTCTTAATATTTTGGGGTTTTTTGCACTGTGTACAAGTGTTTTAGCACTTGAGGCAGGGGCTCTATGAAATGAACGAAACAAATTGGCACAGAGTGAGATGGAGTCAAGAAGAGCTTCCCCCCTCCTCCCCCAGGTGCCTGTGAGTGATGTGAGCAGTGCCAATCCCCAGCCTGTGAGCAGCCCCAGGAAGGCATTCAAGTATGAAAGAAATGATAGATCAGGTGCTGAAGGAGAGGTTAGAATGTCTGTTAGCCTCGAGTCAGATAATAGTGTATATGTTAGGGATAAACAGATGCACAGCTGTCCTTAATCTTTCATCATTCTGTTTATATACAGAAATAAATGTGTTTCCTCAAATGTAAAGTTACTGTACTCATTTAAACAAACATTGTGTTTATATGGGAAACCTCATCCTTTATCTAGTCCATAAAGGCAACAGATCTTTTATTTTCTCCTACTATAAAGGGGCTTCTGGAAGAATGATCTCTTAGTCTTCCTTTAAGATTTTGTGCTGTCCCTTGAATAACCTTGTGAAGAGCTGAAACAAATGGAAATCCCTGTGTGAGCAAATAGCAATATGAGGATTACACAGAATTCATGTAATTTCCCCAGTAATAGATTGCCATTAAGGAATGTGAGTAACAAGGCAAGCTCTGCCTGCTCTGAATCAAGGAAGTGGTGCCTGCCCTGACCCTCCCATGTTTTTTCACCAGGGGGTTGAATTTCAATTTCCATAGGTGATTGAGGTTTTTGACAGCTGGACTTTCTGTCGTGCTGGATCTGAGTCCCTCTGAGAGTGCTCTAGTTTGCACCCCTGCTGTACAAGCTTGCAGACAGGTTGAGGTTTCTTTGTACTCGAATTCCCCTCACCTCCACATCTGGCTTGTCTGTGCGGAGCTGATAAGGTATCAGCACATCTGAGCAGGGAATGATCTCTTCTTGCTCCATTCTTCCCCTCCCGTGATTTGTAAGTGTTAAAGCACTCATCTGTTCTGGCAGCTAATGTATGCAGCCTCTCAATAGCTAATATCCTGTCACAGGCAGCACAAACCGGCTTCATCTGGTTCGCTGCTTTAGCAAGCAGCCGAGAAAATGTAGGTGAAATGAGGAGCTGAGTGTGGCGGGGAGACTGTGCAGAGCAGGAGATGGCACAGGAGATTGTGCTGCTAGCAAAGATCTGCCCTGTGCTGCTCGCAGCTCTTTGTGCTCTGCAGCTCTCAGCTCTGTTACTCTGCAGTGCGAGCAACTTCTCCTCGAGGGTCCAAAATGCAGATGCATAAAATCTGCAATGAATTGTAACTTGGCGGAGATGACCAATAATGGGAAGAAAAATTGATTTTTGTGTCTGCAGAGTCCATCATCCTGCATCTTTGGAAGTCTGATTCATTTGCTTTATTTGCTAAATAAATTAGTCATTTGGTCTCCAAATGCCTTTTTGCCCTGATAGGCTGAGGAAGGAGTTAATAAAAACAATTCAAACCCCAGGCTCCCCCAGAGCTGAACAAAATCTTTTGCACCTACAGACAATCTGGCAGAATGAAGCTCTGTCATTTTACTGTCAGCTGTGCCTTTTCCTCTGCCTTCCCCTTAACGTTTTCACAACTTTCCCTCCCACATTACCCTGTGCTTTAACAATACAAAGAAGAAGAAGTGAGTGCAAACCAAGATGTACTTGTGTTTTAAAGTTCAGAATCTTGCTTTGATCTTGTCATCTCCAGGGCTTTGTTTAACGATGTGCCCTAAATTGCAGATTATTTTATGGGTTCAGTGGGAACTGGAAGTGACTGGAGCTGGAAGTGACTTGTAATGTATTTCTTGGCTCTCCTGGAAAAAGCAGTGAGGAGTGCTTTTGGGAATTGCTGTTAGATCCAGCTCTTGCTGTGCCAGTCAGTGACATTTTTGGGGAGATGGATGATGGAAATCTCCAGAAATACTGTGCAGCAAAGCAAGAGTAAGACTCTTTACCTCTTCAGGGGGCCAGATAGGATTTTAAAACTTAAGAGATGGGGACAAGGCCAGAGGCTCAAGGATGGTGACCTCTCTGAATAGATTTCTTCCATTATGAGGGATTGTTGCAATATCTGGAGCAGCTCAGCATCTCAGCTGTGTGGATCTCCAGCCTTTGGAAGTCAGCAAAGGAAAGCCCTAAGGCTGTGACAATGCTATTTCTTTTTTGACTTAAATTCTGTTCAATCTCCTCTCAGATGTATGATGGTGATAATCTTAACTTCCTTTCTGTTGCTTCTTTTTATACCATAAAAATGTTTGCATCAGACTTAACTGTAGCTTCAGTGGTAAAAGTTAAAAGCCAGAATCTGTGACACTGCCAGAGTCTGAGCTGGCTGCTAAGGGATTGAATGCCTGGGGGAGTTCAAGGGCCAAGAGCAGGGATGGATGGATGGGTGGAAGACAGACCTGCCTCCTGACTCTTCACACATCACTCTGGGGGAGGTTATTTCAGAGCTTGTGTGCCCTATGGCCATGATTCTGGAGCTTTTGATTGTTAATAATACTCTGTAGACACCATCTGAAAAGTGATATCTATTGCTCCAGAGCCTGAGCTCACTGAGGCAGTCACCTTGGCAGACCCACTTGGTTCCTGTACCCATGGAGACAAGTCAGATGTTCTTTGCTGTCTCAAGGAGCTAAATTCAGACACCTTAGCTCCTGGTGCTTACTTAATTTTTTGTTTCTTTTTTTTTTTTATTTTTTATTTTTATTTTATTTTTATTTTATTATTTTTTTTTTTACCTAGGATAATAGTCCCTTGCTGCTGCCAACAGCTCTGTTTATTCTATATATAAATATGCAGTGTGATAGGCCTTTGTTTGTAATCAGCTGCCTTTTGTTACATGGTACCCCAGTGCACTGAGCACACACAAGAAGGATAAAGATGATGTAAGTTTATCTGAAGTTGAATTCCCTAGCTTGAGTGAGTTTCATATTGCCTTGTAAATAACATCTGAGTGATGTTTTGGTGTTGAACTTACATACAGGATTCCATCTTGTGTACTTGTGTTTTCTATAAAATTAAAATTTTTATACTGATCTCCTTTTAATGCTTATACTTCCTAATGTTTTCTTAGGGAGTGTTCTCTCAGCATGAATTTCACAAAATACTGCACCCAACAAACCAACTGGTCTGGCAGTCATCTGAATCTTGTTCTACAGAAGGGTTGATTAGCCTGTAATAATTTCTGAGCTATAGGAATAGCCTAGAGGTGATAAAAATGAGGATATATCAATAATGAATAAATCAGTGATGAGTAAAATAATTTCCTTGCTGGTAACTTTTAATCTTGAGCAATGCTTTCAGCAGGGTGGTTACTTTAAAAAATGCCTTTTGAAAGTGAGCAGCTCCCAGAGAGACAAGGCTCTCAGCCTTTGAAATCTGTGCCACTTCAGTGTGCTGCAGCTCCTTTGTGTGCCTGGCCATGCCACATACCAAAGGTCCTCACGCTTTCCTGTGCAAAGGCACACCTTGGAGCTGGGGGAGGTGGCTGCTTTCAGGCTGACAGTGAGGAGCACTTTGCTCTCTGTAGAAATTCTTGGAGAAATCTGATATGTATTTGACTTTATCCCTTTATGTTTAGTCACAATATGCAATTTTAAGAACTCTTGTTACCGAAAAGTTCTCTTTGTAGCAGGGAGAAATGGGGATTATAGAACACTGCTGATTTTTCTACCTCTGTTCTGCTGCTGCTGTTGGCTTAGAGTGTAGGAAATGTAAGCTGAATTGAGCTGTCAGCCCCTATTAGGTATAAATCTTCATGTGGTAACTGAGCATGAAAGCTAAACAAGGTGTTACAGGTCACTGTTTGGTCATTTTCTGATATCACCCATCATTTCATAATCTTATTGTGGTGATGGTAGAGAGGGTGAGTGGAAAAACACATAGAACAATGGAGCTTCTGCTTCAGTGTAATTAAAAATTTGTATTTGTTGAATGCTCCTTTCAGTTTGCTAAATACTTGTGCATCTTTGGCTGGCTGATATAGGGCAGATGGCAGGGGAGCCAAGGATGAATTAGGTGATCTGGGTTTGTGTTAATTTTTGGGGGACTCCTGAGAGACCTTGCCATCACAGAAAACAAACATTGGAATCAAGAGGTCACTGCTGATGAGTTTGCCTCACTTCATCTGTATGTTCTGGCCTGAAATGCAATTTCTGACCACAACTTTGCTGTTTCTTCTTAGTCACTAAACAGTTACAGCAGCTTATGTGTGGCTCCTACAGCTCCTTTGACAAAAATTTGGAGAATACTTGTAGGCAAGCATAAATTGTTTTCCATTAAAGGATTTTTATTTTGGGGAAATGTAATTAAAGCAGTGTTCATAAGGTGGTGTAGGTGTTTAGGGATTATTAGACACTAATGTTGGTTGATGACTAAGCAGACAGATGTATTCACCCCAATGGTTTTTCTGTCCCCATTTGATTGAGAGGTGCTGTTGTTGTCTCAAAGGTGGAATCTTAGGTTCTGCTGGTGGAATAAGCCTGTGGGGATGTGTGCTGGGCACTTTTCTTTCACAGGCTTCCTGAGGGGTGAAAGGTTTCTCAGCCACAGGTTCTCCAATCTATTGATTTGTCCTGCTGCACCCAGGTGGCCACACAGGAGCATCTCTGTGGTGAGGAGGCAGATGCTGAGGTGTCTCTGTGCAGGTTATAAAGGAGAGTGGAGCAGTGCAGATGGGCTCTGCTCTGTGCAACAAGCACATCTTGCTCTGTCAAGTCCCCATGGGGATGGGGAGCTCACACTGTGCTCAGTGTGCCCATGGCTTTGCATCCCTCCCTCTCAATATACAGGGGTTGTGCCTAGGAGGATAAATGTGTGCTCAGGAGGAGACCTGTAAACCCCCTTTGTTGTGATAGACAGTATTTGTGTTTTTATGACCTCCTTTAAAACTCACATTCCTTACAGAACAAAGGAACTGGGTCGATCAGTGGAGCTTTCTGGAAGGAAAGTGCTTTTTCACAGGAGCACTTGGGAAAGTGCAGCTTTTCAGGAGCCCTCAGGCAGGGCAAGGAATGGGAAACACTGGAGCCAGAAGCCTGGAACGGGGCAGTGATGGTGGAATATGGACCAGACTTCAAGGAATATTGCATTGTGTGTTCTGATGCACTTTGGTCACTAGGTTAATAAAAATAGACCTGGAATTAAGAGCCTGCCTGGAGGAACAGAACTGTTGTCAGCTCTCCATTAAATGAGTTTAAAGGAAGGCTTGTGCTCCACATGGATGGTTGAGTGTTTTTAAAAGATTAAAATTTAAGTGCTCTCATCTCTGGACATAGATACAACTCTTCTAGTTTAGTTGTCTGTATTTAAGTGGCCCACATTAACTTGCAAGGTCAGATTGTTGGAGATTTCTGTTGCAGGCTAGAGCTCTTAAAACTTCTGGACTTTACAATGGTTCTTTGTTTTTTTTCTTTGTGTGTGCTCATTCTCTAAAATGAAATTATACAAAGCTGGAATCTTCAGTTCCTCTCACCCTAATCAGTGGTATCAAACTGCTGCAGAAACACACTGAAGGAGAGGAGAGTTTGTTCTTGCATCTCTTGGTTTGTTGGGTCCCCAGGGCTGGCTGCTCTGCTCTGGGAACAGCTGAATTTCATAACACAAGGCCAATGTTATGGTCCACAAACAAAACAAGAAGCAGAATGTGGAATTTGTTTGCAGGAATTTTAAAGAGTCAATGAATAGGACTTGATGGAAGCAATTTTTTCCAGTCCTTTCTATGTGCAAATGCTTTTGTTGAATTCCTGCAGAGCACTTACACATGTCATAGCTTGTGACCCTGTGATGTAAAACACTTTGATTCCCTCCAGAGGAAGTGGTCTCGTTAGGAATGGGACCAAGCATAGATGAAAACACAATAATTCCCAGAGTCTGACTCCAGCTGTTGCTTAGTTAAAAGCTACTTTTCTGGCATTATAAATGAAACAAAGCAAGACAAAGAAAAAGAGAAATCCAGGACATTCAAATGTGATTGAGTTACTTTTTCAGTTGAAAAAAGTATTTTCTTAATCGAACATGAATGTTTGTAACATTTAAAATACACTTTTCATTAAGTTTTTTTTTGTCCTATAAGAGACAATCTCATCTCCCAATTCATCCTGACAGATTTGAAATGTGGTTTCCTGGTCAAACTACCTCTCACCCAACCCCCATGAAATTGCTGACAATTTTTCTGGCCAGCAACAGAATTTATCTCCTAAAACATATCCATTGTTTAAGGCTGGAATGCTGGTGGTGTTTAGGAAAGCAGAATTTGGATTTTGTGGAAATGAGGCCTTAAAATCAATCCCTGAGACTTTTTGTAATTACTGCTGGGCTGAGTGTTTTGGCAGAGCACAGGAGATGCTCTCACCCTGCTTAGGAGCCTCCTGCATCTCCTTCTGTGAAATCACTGGGTGTCTGAACAAAAGACAAGTGTCCTGCATTTATTTAAAGTTCATCTTGTGTGTCCTAAACATCCTTTCCTGGATTTTTAAGCTGTAAAAACAGACATCAAGGCAGAACAGGAGCAGGTTTGAAGTGAAACAAAGATGTAAAGCTGCTTTGTTGTTGAAGTTAGGTGTTGGGCTGAGTTGCTGCTGGATGATAGAACCAAGTTCTGAGCCTTGCCTGTGACCAGAGGGGCAGAGAGGGAAACTCATGCTGTGATTCTGTGCTCTGCTTTGCAAAAAGCCTTCTCCAGCTGGTGTGATGGAGTGGGAGGAGATCTCAGTTTGACTGAGGCCACTGCCTGAGCTTTTTGCACTGGTGTGGCTCCTCCTGTTCCCGTGGTTTGCAGAACTGGGTCCCACCAGCTCTCAGGCACCTGTTGGACTTTCTAGGCTGTTGCCTGCCCTTCAGACACACTTCAGAGTGTCTTTTCTTTATAGGTATTCTTTGGAGCAAAATGAATGAAAGAATCATTATTACACAAAACCAGGAATATTTGAGGCAGCAAATTATAGATTGAATTTCTTAGAAACATAGATGATTTGAAAAGGAGAAAAAAAACCCCAATTAATTTTTTTTTTCCCTTCCAGTTGGGTATTTCCAAAATACTTTTTCCATTTTTCCAGCAATTAAGTGAGTGGGTGGTCAGCCCTGTGGCTCCAGGCAGGGGATGCACGTTGCTGCATTGCCACCTGATGGTGAGGCAGATGTGGAGTGGTGCCATATCTGTGGCTGTGTTTTGGCAGTGGCAGGAGGGAATTGAACAAAAATGGCCAGAAAAGCACTTGTCTCCTGTGACTGGGTCATAAATATTAAAGCAGGGGCTTCCTACTTTTGGAAGGCACTTGTTGGTTTTCCAAATTCAATACCAGAAGGAATGAGATGGTCATCACAGATCATCCACTTGAATGTTTTAATTGGTATTCTTTAATCCTCCTGGGTTTGAATTTCGTGCAGAGCAGCTGATTTTGCAACAGCTGGCTTGAGGCAATCAGTGCATCCTTCCTCTATAAATGCCTGGCTGGGGTACCTCCAACTTCATGTTTTCTGTAAAAATGCAGACACAAGAGTACAGCATAATAGGCTAAGGTATTTCTAATGCTGTATTCCCATAAAAAATATTTTAAAAATTATAAACTGCCCATATACTTGAAGCATGTTTAGCTGAAAGAGGCATTTGCCTTAGTACTATATTTCTAAATTAAATATGTTCTGGATTTAAAGACCTAGATTCAAACATTCAGCATCACTTACCACTGAAAGTATATTTTGACATTTCTACAGCTTGCAAGCACACACTTTACAGGTACTGGCAAATTATGCAAATGAGCAAAGCCCTTTGGCAGATTTTCTGCTTGTTTAAGTATTTGCTGTGAGTGTGTAATGTACCTGTCAGGTGCTCATGGTAATGCCCATTCAGAGGTGCTCAGAGATTTCAGTGGTAGGATTTGTGCCACCATCCCCAAAAGCACAAATTCTAAGATTCATCCTGGACAGTTTTATGCTTACAAAATTCAGTGTTTTTTGTGCCTTCTGCTAATTATTTTTTTTGGATACTGCTTGAAGCTGCTCCTGGCAGGGCTGAAGAGACAAGTCTGGGCCTGGGGCACAGAAATTTGGGGGTTTACTGGGGCAAACTTCACCTCTCTGCTCTTTCTTGCTGTGGTGGGGCAAGAAGGGTCCATGTAGAGAGGGAGAGGGATATATTATTTATATATATTTATTTATATATATTTTATTTATAGATATATATTTAGACATAATATGTCTAAAGTTTGCATAGAATTTGCTGTCTGTATCTCTTCCTTTTGGAGAATCAGAACAATTAAAAGTGTGGGAGAAAACCAAGTCTGCATCAGAGAGATCTCTTGCTGAATAAACTTCAAGACACCTCAGCTTGCTGTGGCTTGGCACAGGGCTGATTTTGAATTTTGCCAACAAAATACAGTTTCTTGTGTCCCAAGCACTCTTGCTCTATTTTTGAGGGTAGTATTGTGGTGTGTTTTTCTCTCAGATATAAACTCTACATGGTTCAATTCAGAGGATTTAATCATATTTTTGTAGGGCACTCAGGGTGTTTCCTTCCAGCTTCATTGTAGCTCTACTGTTTGAAGTGTAATATGGTGGATTCTCAATGTTTGTGTTGAGATACATTATGTGATAACTTCTTGCATGGAAATATGTGTATTCAAAGATGCTGTTGGAAAAAAAAAACTTGTTTTCTGAAAGCAAAAGGCTGTGCACAGCCTCAGATTTAAGCAGCTTTTTCTCAATTTGATAATGGGATTTCTTTTGGAGTAAAAAGACTGTATTTGGAGGTGATACTACTCCCACTGCAAGGCAGATAAGCAAAATCCAGGCTGTAATTCCAGAGCATTGCATTGCTCAGGTTTTTGTCCAGGCAATTCAAATTTTCTTCTGTGTGTTGTACACAGATCATGATTTATACATTAAAAAAGTGTTTTCTTGCACTTGCTTATCAGCCTTGGCAGATGCTGCTGCACAGAAGAATGTAGTGCTATTGTTTTGTCACACAGATAATCTACTGTATGGAATTGTATTTCTTTTCTGTCTGCAGTGCATTTATTATCACCACTGAAAGATTGTTAACATAAGGTAAATACCACATTTACAGCAGGGCTAAAGGCAAATTTAGATTTTATTAAAAGAAGCCTCCTTGGCTATCAGCTGTGCAGTAGAGGAATTTCAATGTATAACCTGCAGGGCAGCTATCCTGCTCTAAAATAGACTTTTTTAATTGCAGACTGAGAAGGATCTCATTCCCAAACAAATGGCTTATCCTTGAATGTGAACCAAGGGGTAGAAATTGCATATTTTGACAGAATCCAGACACAGGTTGCAAATTCCCATTTAAAACAAGAAGTCTGCTTCTGCAAGGGATTTAGAGTATTTGTAAAGCCTCAGAGGACAGTTGGCTTGGTTGCTGTTTTTTTAAATACAGCAGAGTATTTTTCCTTTTCTTAGAAGAAAAGGTGCATACCAGTGAAAAAGATATTGGTGGGAGTTTGTTTTTCCTGGTGATGAAAAAATAAAATGGATATTTTTCCTTACCTCCCACTGTGCCCTAACTTTTAACCAAGGAATCCCAGAAAGGGCACTTCTAAGGATCTGAAATTCAACAGCTTTGCTGCACCAAGAGCTTTTTTTGACAGCCCTCTTGCTGTTTTGGGTATGATTGCAGAATGACAAGGCAGGAAAATCCTGGCAAAGTGCTCATTCATTATCCCCAAAGTTCCTGGTGCTGCTGGTGTATGTTCAACTACTGCTTGAAAAAGAGTATTCAGGTGTTTTTCTTAGGCAGAATGCATCTCTGCTGCAAATTAAACACCCTCACAGGTGGCTGGTGGTCGGTGTGAGCTCATGATCAGTTTTGGATGTGGGGTTTGGAAGTAGAACTGTGGTGGTCTGGGAAATCAGTGCCCTCTAACAGCAGAGTGTTCCTAACACTGTGTGAAATGAAAAACTGCACGTGGGGATGGACAGCAATTACTGTCACAGATAAAAAATGATCCATGGAAATAAGCATGCATAAATCCACTCTGGGGAGGGAAGCCAATTATCATCTCTGAAAAGCTAAAAGCCCTGAGCACTTGAGGGAAAAGCACTCCCCAGTAGCTGCTGCACAAGGCTCTGCATCCTTCATGAAAACTCTTAAAAACATGGACTTGATGGGCCACCCATACCTGTGTCTGTGGCTTGCAATTTAACATCATTGAGAGCTTTGTGGATGCTGATGTGACAAAACAGCAGATTAATCAGATTTCATTCCACTGAAAATCACACTCATGCTACAACTAGTTCAGTAATTGTGCCTGCAGAGTGTGCATGTGGTGACAACAAAAGTGTCTACTTCTCTTTTTAATTATTTGTTGTGCTTATTTTTAAAAATGTAATTTAATTCTTTTTTTTTTAGTTTGACATTTTATTTTCATTTTCCCCCCTCTGATCTCTGTGAGTGGAGAAAGAAGTTCCCAGATTGCAATGGACCCAGACTTGCTCCTGCAGCCATCCCTGAACACTGGGAACATCATGTCCCTCTCCAGGAGGATGGGATGCCCAGGGAAAATCTACTGGTGAAAGGGTTGTGGTTGGAGGTGCCCTGTTGGGGTTCTGCAGGTGCCTTGAGCAGAATTCCTGAGCTGGGTGCCAGAAATGGGCAGGAGCAGCCAGTTCTGCTGTGGGAGGAGAGTGCTGCTGCTTTGAGCAGGTACACAGCATCTTCTGTGAGTGATGAGCTGCAAACTTTTAACATGCCTACTGCTGCTCTTTGACAGAAGAGCTACCCAGGGGATGAGGTTCAGACAATTATCTGAATTTGGGATGTTTAAAAAAAACCATGAGACTTATGCAACTTTCCTTTTTAGTGAGTCTGAAACGAAAATAATTTACAACTTTTAATTTTTATTTCTTAGATAGCTACCAAAGCCTTGATGCTGTTGTACATTAAAAAAAAAAAAAATCTGTAGAGGAGTTTTTGGAAATGGGCTTATTTTTTCTTTTCTTACTTGTATTTTACACGAGGTATGCACACAAATATGCTCTGTTTAAGGAAACATTAGTGATTTCCCACTGTGGAAAAAACTGGCTTATCTGAGCCTGTCACACTTGCCTGATATTAATTGATGAAATATTCATTTTAATTTCAAATCCCATGGCTCTATGAGCACCCTGAGCAGCCTGCAGAGGTCACAGCCATTGCTGCTGGAGCAGGAACACCCAGGGGAGAGGGGGAAACAGGACTGGTGTCCATCTGGCACAAATGCCCCCAAAAGAGCCTTTTGTGCCCCTCTGTGACATGCCCTGAGCTCTGCCCTGGGGTTCTGCCCTGCTGTGTCCAGCTACCCCTGCCCTGCTGTGCAGCCTCTCCCCAGGAGAAAACTGGGTCCTGCTCCTTCCTGCTGCCACCTCCCTCCCAGCTGCAGACCAGATCCTTGCCCTCAGTGGTGGGGGATATTTCCATCTCCCCCCAGGCTGCCCAGGGTCCTGCTGTGCTTTTCAACAATTGCTGCTCTGGTACCTGTTAATTCCTTGTACTGAGCTGCAGTGCTCATCTTGGGGAATGAGACCTGTGTGAAAAGCTGGTAGCTCTGCCAGGAAAATGGGCTTGCAATTAGATTTCAGCTACACAGGGAAAGGAGACAATAGCATTTTCTTCTCTTTATTCTGCCTGATTCCTTTTTAAACTATATTAAAATGCATCAGAAGTGCCAGCCATTATAAAAAATCTGAGCTACCAAGCAAATGAGGTAAGTAAAATTAGTGGCAATTGTGCTCAGACTACATTCTACAGAGGAATATTAGCAAGATGGCTCCCTGGAGACAGCCTGGCTTTTAGAAGGAGCACTGAGACTGTTGTAGTGAGCTGATGAGGTCTCATGACTCAGATTTTTATTTTAAGTCTTACATTATCAGAATTTCAATATTTTGTGTGCCACTTCAGGTATTGTCTCAAGGCTCTGCTCCTGTTGCTGATTTCTGCTATAGGTGTTGTACAGAAGCATTGCTCTGCACTGGGCACTGTGAGGGAACTTGCCCTCACAATGGAACCAAACCAAAAAACTCTGTCCAAGTAGGTCTCAAAAATGGATAAAACAGGGCACAGATAAGCAATGCATTGAACAAGGGAGGTTTGGTACATTTGGGGATTTAATAACCAGCTTCAGCATCTTTCTGCTGCCTAATGTAGATGAGTATTGATATCATTTGGAGAAGAGTTTGTGGGTTTTGTTTTTTGTATCTCAGTTAAAATAGACAAGATTTTAAAAATTGCATAATGAATAACTTGTACCTGTCTGTTCTTTTCAGATTCTTGAACAAAAATGTTATTTCAAGACAGGCACATATTGGTGGGTGTCAGTAAGGAAAAATCAGGCAGTGTGAGCTGTGTTCTTCTTAAGGTGTCTGAGCAGTGCTGGAGGGAGCCCTGGGGACATGAAGGGTGATGAGGGGAGTGGTGACCAGGGGTGGCTCTGAGGATGTTGCTCCTGGACATGGCCAGCAGTTTCTGGCTGCCCTGAGCTTGGCTTTTTGTGCCTGTTCCTGCATTTTGGGGTACAGGCTCTCCAGATGCTTGTACAGGGGAGAGGTTTAGGTAGGGCAACAGGTTAAATGCCTGAAAATAAAATTATGCATGTCTCTTTCCTTTGTCCCCTTTGCATAGCTTCCAATATCTGGGAAACTTGTAGAATTTTAATAACCTCAAAGTTCAAATAGAGCTCACATTGGTCAGTGTGTTGAAAAGCTGCTGGGAAAGCAGCAAGCACACATGTGTAGTATGATTGCCTAAGACATTTCTTTTGGGGGATTAGACAGA
This sequence comes from Oenanthe melanoleuca, assembly GCF_029582105.1. Taxonomy (NCBI): domain Eukaryota; kingdom Metazoa; phylum Chordata; class Aves; order Passeriformes; family Muscicapidae; genus Oenanthe; species Oenanthe melanoleuca. The sequence goes on from NC_079344.1 coordinate 9,043,456, forward strand.
AAAATCTACTTTGGTCAGAAGCTTTCACATAAGGGATGCTGTGCCTGCTCATTGTGTATTCATGAAACTTCATTTAGCATGAACCAACATCAAAGGGGAGAGCAGTTTCCCATAATATTAGTTATGGGATGCAACTCTTGTGTCCACGTTTTTTAAGAAGGAAAGCATTTGTGGGAATTTCTAGGCTATAGAAATTTAAAAGAAAGGATGACAAATGCTGTGGAGTTCTTGTTTAGTATTTGTGCTCAGCAGTGTTGGATGAGTGCTTCCACAAGGTCTTGTTATCTCTTAAAGTAATAAGCTGGGCTGGTTTGTTTATACAATGAATTTTTGTATGCAGCATTCAGCTACAAAGGACTGGTCAGGTGTGAGACTGAGGGGTTTTTATCTCTTAAGTGTGAGGTTTTATAATATGAGCTGGGCTGTGCTTGCAGAGAATTCATCAGTCTGAGGCTGAGGTCAAGAGAAATAAATGCTGAGTGACTGCATTTTCTGAGCTTGTAACTTAACAGACACAGTGCTTTGATTGACTCCTAACTGTTCATAATATGTTGTCCATGGAAGAATCCTCTGTTTGAAGAGTACTGCCAAGATCTGACTGTAATGTGATTTTCTCCTCCATCCTTTTTACAACGTGCAGTAAATAATGGTAAAGGATGTCATGCCTTGAAAGCACAGAGATGAGCAATTAGGAAAGGTGCTGATTTTTGAACAACAGGAACTTCAACACCATTCACTAACAAATTGTTACAGCCAAACTTGTCCACATGGGCACTGTTGGAACCAGAGATTTTATAGTAGATACTGTGTGGGTTGCTGGTTTCAACAGAGCCATGAGCATTAGAGAACCTCTGCTGAATGATGGATTGGTGCATAACTGTAAAGATTCACTGATCAATCTCCTGCTGATCCTGCCTCCCAGGATCAATGCTGTCAGGAGAAAACTGAAGAGGCTGCCATTTTTATACAGCAGAATTGACCATCTCATAGAAATATTTTCACTGCTTCTTAAATGCAGAGTATTTCCATCAGTATTCCTGTAGACTTTACCAACACTCAAACAGCTTCTGTGAATCACCATCTAGTACAGGAAAAGCTGCTAATCACAGCTTTTGTGCCACACCATTCTGCTCTGACTTCACTGCCTGTGTCTTTCCTTTTGGATGTCTAGATTTAATAAACAAGCTGGAAATTGATGTAATTTGAAATTAATAATGTGAGTCTTGGTAGAAGAAAAGGAGATAACTTAGTCTAAGTAGATTTGATTGAGTTCACATGCTCTCTGATTACTTTGTAGAATTCTGATATTGATTATTTGCTAAATTGATAGCTTTCTTGCAGGCACATTACTAAATTTTCTTAATGTGCCTAATCCATCCATACATATCCACTTATTAAAATAAGGGTCTTCTTTCCCCAAGTGTCCAAACATGCTGTCAGCAAAATCCTGCTGGAAGGATGAATGGATTTTCAGGACTGATGTGCTTGTCAGAAGAACCTGTCTTGGAAGCAACAGTTCTTGGGTCAAAAGCACTGTAATGTCTTGCTGCTTTGTACAAGATGAAATGAGCACAAAAGTGCTTAGTGCTAGTGAAAACTGAAAGTGCCTGAGTTTACTGTGGCCTTATGAGGCCAAGTGCTCACAAATTCCCTTTTTCCCCATGCCCAGACAACTTCCTACATTAGTATTTCTGACTACATCTTGCAAGTATCTAATACCATAGGAAAAAATTAACTTTGAGAAACACAGCCATTAATTCCAGTAATTTATCCAATTTAAATGCCCTAAATGAACACAATTATTTCTTGACAAGTAATGCTCAGTTGTGTGTTCTTGGGCAAACAGTGATTCAGGCAGTTCTCTCTCCATTGCTGATTGCAAAACACAATCAACAGAACTCTTCACCATGAGACCTTTGCTGAGGCAGGAGTTTCTTTCAACTTAAAGGACAGAATTACCCAATCGTTAAAAAAAAACTACCCTTAGAAAGATTATAAGTAAATGAGATTCTTTTATTTGTTTTGAAGTTGAAGCTAAGAATACTAGAGAGTTTCTTTGTATTGCTGAGTGTGGCTTCTGCTCTAATTGGGAAATCTGTTCCTTTGAAGACACAAGTGCACTTTCTGCTTTTAAAATTCACTCTACTGTGTGAGCAGCAAATTGTTATTAGCAGGTTCTACATATTGGCTGTATCTAAAATGTTTACATTAGAGCAGGAAGAGGGAACCTTTCCTTTGTTCATAACTAGAAAAACTTTTGAAACGCATTTGTTGTTTGGCTAAAATTGTGCTAATTCCAGAGAGATTTAGGAAAACTTCTCTATTTTCTTATCCCACCCCTTGAAAATCAAGAAATTTGTCAAGAGAAATAATTTTCTGAGAGCATTTTTTTGCAATTCTTTCTTAGGCTGCAGAAATCCATAATCTTGCTGCTATTTCAGATTTTTCTGGTAGGGTGAGCAGATCGAAGAGGAGAGGTGTGACACAGCAAAGTCAATAATTTTGCAATGTGTGAGTTATGGATGCATCTAACTGAAATCATTGTTATATCACATCACTTTCAGAGTCAAGATTTTTCTTTATGCCAGTGCAGGTGTTCATTTAGGAGGTTTCTGTGAGGCGGTTTGGGACCTCTGAAAGAGCCTTTGTTTAACATGTCAATCCATGTATTGTATTAGTATAAGCTGCAAAATTAATTTCTCAGCCTTTTACCTTCTCTGGTAGCATTGTTGACTCCCAAAGCATGGATATGTAAAGCAATTTGTGGCTGAAACTAAACTGGTGATGGTCTATCTCTGTGACAAAATAACATTGTCCTTTTCCTCCTGTGGTCCTTTCTGATCAAATTAAAAGGAATTATCTGATCAGCCTTAAATACAATGTTGTCAAGAACATGTATTAATTTTTGTGTATGGAGAATAATTTTTAAAGTCACATTTTACCTTTAAAAATGTGTAAAATTTCTCTGCTCTGTTTCCATTTCCTATCTGCCAGTGCTATCACAGGCAGTTTTTTTTAAATGTACTTGTGCAGCAATCTCATGTTCTGTAATTAACATCTACAAGCTATTTGATATTCATAGTGTAAAATATTTGTTTATTAGTTCAGCAAATATATATTAATGAATTTTAAATCATTACCTGGAAAGTATGTCTCCATTGGTTATTGATTTAACTGGAAATCAATCTGACAGGTCATCCAGAGTAAAACCAATTTCTTGCAGTGATAGAATTTGTTTCAAATATTAGATATCTGAAAAGGCTTCTTGTGTGTTTAGCTAATAAGCTGGTGTGTGAGCTGCTTGCAGAGAATGCAAGTGTGAGACACGCTGTCAGTAATTAGTATGCACTGCCAGACTTTGATTATCCCAGCTCTTTGACCTATTTTTAACAGAAACTAGGGCAGTCCTTTGGATTGCCTTTCCCTGTCCCTGGACACCCTGCTGTGTTGTGTGCTTCCTATTTGACATTATAACATTCAAGCTGCAGAATATCCCTTGGGGGTTTTCAGGGAGGCAGATGTAACAGATGTCTGCCCACTCTGAAGTGCTCAGCGGTTTCTGACAGTCACACAGCAAATCATTTCCCTGCATTGTTTGCTAAGGACTGCTTTAGTCCACAGCACCTTTTGGGGCATACTGTGTCAAAGGCTGTTTAGGAAATCATTTTCAGACTGATCTGAAAGATCCTCTCTGTCCCCACCTTGTTCATTTGCCTCTCAGGCTCAGGTTGTGGCTAATGACTGAACAGCCATTTGGATAACGAGGAGATCACAGAATCAGCTCTTGGACAGCTGGACATGTGCACACCACTGTGGGCACTACTGGGAGTTTAAAAAAAAATCTAAAATCTACACTCAGGAAATTCAGTAATGCATGGTTTTGCTAGGAATGCATTTTAAGGTGCTTTAAAACAATTGCAGCCTTGCAGACTTCAAATGCTCCAGGACAAGACCAATATCTTTTCTTTGCTCTATTTCAAGCTGTTTCCTAATGTCTCTGTGTACCTTTGGGGAGCTGGGAGAGTGTGAGTGGCAGTCTTTTTAGGAGCCAAGAGGCAGATGAACTGAAAGGGGGGAAGTGAGAGGTTGGCTGTGGATGTGAGAGTGGGCAGAGGAAGAGGAGGAGGAAAAGCAGCAAGAGCTGAGAACTCTGCCTGAGCAGGGATGTGTGGAACAGATGCTTGGGGCTGGAGTGGATATTTGCTTCATAAAGAGTTGTCTGGCCTGGATTCTGCAATGAAGGACAAGAGGAATGTAGGAGGAGCAGAAGGCTTGGCTAGCAGAAACAAAATCACCTGTTTGCCTGCATTTCTTTGTGGTGTTCAGAAAATCCGCAGACAGTCTATGCAGAGGGATTGTGTGGCTGATTCTCCAGTGAGTTTTCACTCTGTCAGTCCCTAATCCTCAGGAGCTGTTCTTTTGTGTTTCAGCCTTTGGGAATGAGACTGATGGATGCCATCCACCCCTCCTTGTGTGTGTTGCTCCCACCAGAAGCCATCACCCTCCCTGGTGATGGGGATGCTGCCCTAGATGATGCTGCACCTTCCCCTTGCTTCCATCCTCCCTGTGCAGCTGCCTGCAGCACTGGCACTCAGCCTTTGTGCTGGCAGAGAATGGGTCAGTGAATGGTGCCTGATCAGACCAGCTAGGGGTAAAACATGGTCTTGGTAATTGAACGAGCAAAAAGACTTTTGTTCCCCTCTTGGTGTGAAATCTTGGTGTTTCTCTTCAGGAAAGCAAGATGAGGGCCAAACCAGGCAGGTGTTCCTCTCTCCTACACAAACAGTGTAACTTCAGAGACTCTTCTGTGTGTGAGGCTGTGGCTCCCTGAGAATTTGTCTTGCTCAGAGTCAAATGGTTCTGAAAATCCCACTTGGTTTGCTTGCCTGAGTCAGGAAAGGTTTCTTTCACTGCTACACAGAAAGTGCCTGTTTGTCTCTCACAAGTTATGATAACACACTCATTACTGAAGTTGTATCTGATTGCTGCACAAAGACATTACTTGATTTTTAAATCAACATATTTGATTTTTTTTCTGTCATGCTTTATTAATAACATTGTATTCTAGTTGGAAAATTAATTCCAACCATCATGCAGTGTTATCCTAGCAAGCAGGAACACTTCATGCATATGTAATACTCTTACCATGTCATAATTTTTTATGTTTTGCTACTTCAATGAAGTAATGATAGAACTTGCTCTACTTTTAGAAATATGTTTCAGTGCTCCAAGAGGTAAATCACTGCATAGTAATTAAGTAATCTTGGGATGATTTATAAACCTCCACAGAAGGCTCATGCTTGGATGCATCTGCTTGCTTAGATCCATGGAGCTCAGTGAAGCCCCCTTGCAGTGGCTGGGGGATCCCATTCTAGTGCATGGATTCATCTCAAGCAGTTTTGCAGGATGAAAGTTTTGAAGGTGCTGGAGAGACCAGCCAGGCTGGCAGCTGTTGGAACTAGACCACACAATGCCATAACCATGTTTAAGTTTCAGACTTTTGGATCTTAAGGTAGAACAGTTCTTCATGTTCCTAATGAACAGAAACTTCAGCTGAAACCCCAGATTTGTTGAAGACACCTGGGAAGAGGTAATTTGTAGGTTCCTAGTACAGCAACTGACCCAGCACTGACCCTGATCCTGAGGAATTGTTCCTGACACAGCTTCAGAGCTGCTGGCCTTGGTTCTTTGTGCCACCCTCCTGGAAACGTCTCTTGTGAGATCAGTGAAATTGTGCTGGGCTCTGTTGCTTCCCTCAATGACCCCCTGCAAACCCTGACAGGCACAGGTCAGTGCTGGGGCTCTGTTTGCAGCACAGCTCTCACCCAGTGCCTGTACCAGCAGCTTAATCCAGGGTCCTGCAGGCTGCTTGGGAAACAGACAGAATGTGGAGGCAGAACTTACCTGTGAACTGGAATCTTATGACAGAAATCATGGATGTACCTGCTGTCCAAGTTCTACATGAGCCACGCAGTCCAATGTTCTGTGTTTAGTTTTATTTCTAAAGAAACTGTTCCAGGTAACAAAACTGGTTGTATTTACATGTAATGAAGAAAATAAGTTATTGGTGCAATTTTTTTTTTCTTTTTTGAGAACTGGAGAGCCATATATAGGATTTAGGTCTCTTTGATTTAGATTTCTTCAGATTAAGTCCAGGAAGGACTATAGACAACTTCTTAATGATATAAATCTAGTTGCTTTTGAACTTCATTGATGACACATGTTTTCCTTGGGTCATAATCTTGATTAGGTCAGTGTGACAAAAATGATATTTAGGTATAAATTATACAGGCTGTTGTTTCATTTAATATTGAAGTGATGATTGCATGGTGTTATACTTGATCTAACAATGTCTCTGAGACAGCAGCAGTCCTAGGATTTTGGAAAGCATAGAATATAAGAGTAGTATTGAAAGTAAGTAGAAAAGATGGGGAAAGACACTGGTTGTTGCAGTTATGAATTCTGTATAACTTCAATGCTTCCATCCCAAGCAGCTGCACTGAGAGCTCTGTACATAGCATTTATCAATTTTAAGAAGAGGGTACAGGTATTTGCCTTTTTTTAATGTTCCATTTTGTGTTTGGACTGGGTTGTTTTGGTGTAGCTGAAATACTGATGCTGACATGATGTGGAAGAACATTTTGCTATCTGTAACCAAGGACTTGGGTGAGAAAATAAATCTCTGATAGTCAAATATGTAATTTTTGTCTCATTTTGTTTTAAATCCCTGTTCACATTCATTTTACCTACAGAGGGAATGGATTACACTTCCTTGGTCTGAAAAATCTCTTGTATTCTAAACCAATTTGCAGCATATGCCACATGCTTTGGGTTTTCTTTCAGAAATTCATGCAAACAAAAAGTTCTGTAATGAAGTGCAGCCTCTTTCCTGATCTTAACCCCTAATGCAGTTTTTTGGTCCTGGTCCTGCTGAAATGTGCATTCTTAACTGAATCTCAAATGTCAATTTTTAATTTTTTTTTTCCTATCAGGAACACGTTGTTTTAAGAAGGAAAAAATGCTGCACACAAAGACAGTGTAATAAATTAAAATTGGCTAAGGCCAAGAATTTTGGGACAGAAAAGACACTTTTTTCTTTTTCATTGCTGCATTTTCTGGTAGTTTCTTCAGTGCTAAAGTGGAACTGTGTGCCTGAGGTGCTCATGTGGAAAAGAGTGGTAAAACTCCCTTGCCTTTCCTTTTCTGACTCTCTACTCTGAGTATCCAGTGGTAAACCATGACTAAGTGTATAATTACTTCATCTTTCATTTCACTTTTTAAGTGTATTTTTTCAACACTGTTTTTGGGTTTATTTTAATCATGTAAAACAGCATGCCTTGAAAAAGTTATTAGCAGAAAACAGTAAAACAGCTGAATTTGAGACAGTAGTACCTATGGTGTCTGTCTGTACCTTGAAATATTTCCCTTATAAGTTCAAAGAATGCTGCAGAAACCACAGCAGCATTCACCCAGGCTGCATTCAGTGCTATTTGCATCATAACTTTTGCAAATATTTAGCAAATACTAGAACCAGCTTCTTTGGAAGGTGAGCTATGAGCCTCTTGGGTTTGTGCAGTGGTTGCTAAAGAAAAGTCTTGATCCTGGAAAACATTAAACAGATTAAAATAGGATTATTCTGCCTATGGTTATATTACATGACAGAACTGCAGGATAAATGCCAGTTTGAGGGCTGGCCTGGAAAAATTCAACAAAACCCACCCATTTGGACTGGAGGTGGCTTGAAACTGAGTTATCTTCAGCTGGCTGACAAAGTTAACCTGTCCTAAAACAGAATTGGTGTTCTGTGATGTATCTTCCCTTTGTACAGCGGTGGCAAGTGTTAATCTTCCTGCTATAGCTGCTCCTTCCCTTCAGCAAAGAAAAAGATGCAACAAGGCAGCCTGTTGGGCTGTGTAATGATTCTGGGTGTAGGGAAGATCTGCCAGGTTAAAAGGAAATGTATTCTCAAATTAAGCATCTGTGTGTGTCTCCTGAGTGTTATGCTCTCACCAAGGAAAGATGAATGAAGCTGCAGCCAGAGGTCAGCTTGTGGATGATTTTTTACTCTGCACAGGTGGCTTGGTGATAGTGCCAGGGCACCTGAGCACTTTTTTCTGCAAGATCTTCATTTTGGTTCATAACTTCACTGACTTCTATCCTTTGGGGTGCACTACTCCACAACTTATGTTGAGGTGTTCCACTTGCACTAATGTAGCCATGTTGAGGAATGAGGGATGGAAAACATAAAATACTTTATCCCTTTAAACAATCATCTTCCAAATATTTTCTTTTGCAAAGCTAACTTTTATCATGCTAGTCATAGGATCTTCTTTTGAGAGTTCAGGATGTATTTCTTCCTACACAAGCCCACTCAAATCTGGCCAAACTTTGAGTGCACCTAGAAACATTAGCTTTGTTTAATTACAAGTTGATCTTTAATTTCCTGCACCAGTAGGATTGAACAGTTTGCCTTCAAAGGCTAGTTTGACATGAGTGCTGAGCTGGCTGGGAGATGCTAATTGTTATTCCCTTTAGTTACACTGGAGCTGGAACAGGAGCTTCTAATCAGATAACTAGATGGTGTTTGATTCTTTACAACCCTTGCTTGCATGATTTTTATATAAAAAAATGCTACACTGTATTTTGTAAAAAAAATCTCAATCAGTAACTCCATTGCTGCATTTTTAAGCCTGCCCTTGTGAGGACTTTATATTAAGTGTATTTCTACTGGCAATCCAATAATATTTGTCCTTTTTGATACAAAAAGGTGTTTATCAAGATAAGAAATTGACAAGTGGAAAATTATTTTTTTTAATTCTTCATGAAAAAACATCTGCTGGAATTATGCAGCACATGCTGAAAATAAGCAAATACCAACATGTGTCAGAGTGCCCCAACATTGACTTAATCAAAGTGCAGACAGTATTTTTCCTGACTATGGTGAGCTCAGGGTCTGGCCCATTTATTAAACATTCTTTGTGCTGCTTAGTAGTATTATTTCTAAGTCTTTTTCCCTTCATATGCTCCTGCTATTAACTGAAACATTTTACCATCTGTTTTTAGGTGGGGTAGGGACTTGATTACTGATTAAAATATTTCCAAGCCTATCTATAATTTAAATGTAAAGCCATATCATTTCAAGTGTCGTTGAGTTTAAATGGAAATTGTGACCAGATTAATAATGCTTTGAGTTTGTGTGATGGCACATCTCCAAAGCACCAGCTCAGTGCAAACTGCTGCATCTGCATTTCAAGTCTTTAGAGGAGTGCCAAGAGATTTCCACTGGGGGCAGATGCAGAGCTCTGTAACAAGGCAATGGATGCCTCCTGGTCAAAGAGAATCACAGGAAATATCTGAGATATGTGTGGCCTCACATTGGGTCTGCCTCAGTGCTGCAGAGGTCTTTTTGGGGAATGCTTTAATAGAGTTTCTTTGCTTTTTGGCACAATGACACTTAGTATAATCCAACAAGCAAGTGAGCAGGTAAGAGAATGAGAGAGTAGATTGGGGTTGTTAATGTGTGAAGTACTGGAGCACTGTGGTAACACATCTCTGCACAGGATTGTGTAAATCCCAGAGTTGCACAGAGAATGGGGGTTCAGTCCTGGCCTTGGAACAACTCAGAAGTAAAGAATAGGTGGAGCAGCTGGAAAGAAACCATGACTGATGGGGAGAGCTTCATGGTGAAGGTGCTGTGAGAAGGTGTTCTTGTGGTTTTGTCACACAGCCAAATCACCATTGCTGTGCAAATTAACCAGAGTGTGAACTTCAAGCAGGAGAGCTCCATGGGACTGCATATGAATGTATGGATTTGTATGGCTGCTACAGGGAGCAACCTACTAAAATATAGATTTTCTTGGGAGATCTGGACAGCACTGCCTGCTTTTGCTTTGTGGGGCTGGTGGGAGATAATGATTTTCTACATCTATCCTATTTCTGCTGGAGAAAAGCATTGATTGAACTTCTAACTTGTCAGTTTGTATAGATGGGAAGAAAGGATGAGGCTCTACTACCTGTTTTATTCCAAACTAAGGATTTTAAGTCAAATGAAAGACCTCATCCTGTGCAAGTTAAACCAAATGCACCCTGTCACTGTCATCCTCTAACATTTATTCACACTATTTCTGTGCTGTTACATTTTTGTGTTATTATCTGAAGTATCTTGACTGCTATTATGAGAAGCAGGGTACAGCAGCCACAAGCTCTTCTGGATTGCACAGCCAGAGCACAAACCAGAGCACCCCTCCAGCCCAGAGCCTCTCTGCACCCAGAGCAGTGGGCAGTCATAGGTTTCAGTTTCAGATGTGTAATAGGTTGAAGTTTTCTGAGGCATAGTGAAGGTGACAGCTTGAAACCCCTGCTAAATCAGAGAGATGTTCAGAACAGTGGGCTGCCAGCCTTCTGGGCTGCTCCTGTACAGTTTCTGCCACTTAACTCATTAGCTTAATTCTCTGAAATGTGGGGTTAGGACTCATAGGTAGAATAGACCTGTGATATGCAATCTGCTATCAAAACCAGCTTCCAGTGTGAGATAAAGTACACAATATTTCCTGCTTCAATTCCTTTTAATTTTTAGGGAAGAATCTGACTGATATTTAAAGACCAGATGGACTTTCTGTGAATAGTGGCAATTGCTGTTTTCTAAATTCCAAGGACCCACCAGATCATCAAAATGTTACAGTCCCTTTTCATATTTCCTGTCAAGCTGATGTGTGCTGTGGTTCTTCTTTGGCAATGGTAAATTTAATAATGGTATTGATAGGAAACTTTCATACTGTGAAATCAAAAGTTCATTTCTTATCTCTTATGTCCAGGAAGCAAAAATAACCTATAGCAAAAAGTTACCAGATACACAGAGGTCTGGAGCTTTTTCATTTAGAAAATCTTTCCTTCTGGATGAGCTGTAAGTTTTCCATGTTGAATCATTCCATCTGAAATGCATTTTGTACAGTGCCTTGCATCTGAGACAGGGAGGGGCAGTGTGGAGGCTGGGAAGGGACCAAACCTATGGATTTGATTAGGTGTGTTAAACATGAGGTAAAATATGAACCAGATAACTATTTTGGCTGCTGTTCCATTGATGCTGGGATTCATTTTTTGACAGGGCTCCTTCCCTTGCTGCAGGAAGGCCTGAATACAGTCAAGGGATTGACTGGAAAGAGTGTGGATTTTTTGCAAAGTCTGTGTCTAGTTTCTGTTTTCTCTTGTGTGATGGGATTTTTGTTCTTTGGTTTGGTTTTTTTGTGTTGTTTTTATTTTTTCTTTCTTTTTTCAATTGCTTGCAAAAGCTCTTCCATTTTTTGTGGAAAGCTAATCTTGTTGGGAAGTGGCTGTTGTGGAACCAGCTCCCCAGTTGTTAGCATAAGGAAGCTGGATTTCTCCTCTGGTCCTTTTTTGTCACAATACCAAGGGAGTTACACATTTCTGGAGGCATTTAGCATCTGCCACCCAGATTTAGATTGTTTCACATTGATTTCTTATAAGTCAGAACATGATGATAGGGACCACAGCAATTACTTGGTGTGGTTTTGTCATGCTGTTGGTCTGAGATGTATTTCCTCTCCAGGTACATTGTGGAAATTTAAAATAGACTTACAGGATGTTGTGACAAGCCACCTCAGTTCCACTGGGTCCATTAAGGCAAGGATCCTGCATTTTGATGCTCCATTATCTATCCTTTGCAAGTTCCTTGCGTGTGCTGCAGTGATTAATGAACCTTGAAATTATCAAGAATGAAAATTTCCACCTTTTTAAAAAATAATTTTCTTCATGAAACAGAGGTTTGCCCTTGAAAGGGCTGCCCACAGCCATCAGACAGGGAGACCCACTGCAGGACATTTCCCAGGGCATTCTGTGCTGTTTCACCCCATCTTGGTTAACATGAGTTTCATTTCACTGCTCTCCAAGCACGTTCAGACTCACATGACTCTTGTTTCACAATAATATCTTACTGGAGCAGATGGTGGAGGTGTCAGGGAGCTGCTGAAAACTGCCATGTTTATTAAACCTTCTCAGCACAGAGCAGCTCATCTGTTCCTGCTGGCAGAGGTTCCCAAGGGACTAGATGCCAGTCAGGATATCCAAAACACATTGTGTCCTGGCTGTGCTCTTGCCTGGATTTGCATACTCTTGCCTTTGACTGTAAGAAAAGGCTTTGTGCTGATAGCTGTACATGTTGGACAAATGTTTCAAATGTTTTCCAAGTTTAACTTATCCATACAAGCATAAAAGAAGGAAGAGTGCACACTGCTGGCCAGCCTTGTCCAGTGCTGCCATTGTTTTCTTGAATGGTGATAGAGCAGGAGAGCTTTGATAAATTCCTTAACTCCCCTGTGTACTGCCTGTAAGAGGACAGGGTTACACAGGAGTCACATTTCTGCAGTGTAGCACAGAGATGTTGAAAACAGTGCCCAGTTTGGCTCCTCTCTCAGCACAGGAGCAGGTCTGGTAGCTGGGGTTCTAATGTTTGAACTGTCTTGTTGAAATCTAACTGGGGAAGCTGCTGGCATGAGTGGGGCTGTGCTGTGTCCCTTTATGGTTAAAGTTACTAGAGAAACCAAAACAGAGTACTTGAATTTTGAAGTTACATCATTGCTAAATGTGTGAACATAATTGCATTATTCCTTTTGTTTTCACTTCTGTGAACAGGGTTTCAGATGAGAACAGGAGTGAATCTGCTTTCAACCATGCAATGGCTTTGTTTGTTTTCCCATATCGAGACAGAACTGTTAATTTGCTTGCTAATCACTTCAGGATTGGAGAATAAATGGGTGACACACATTTAACTTGATGGATGTTAATGTACTCTGGAGCAGAGTTCAAGAACCTAATCAAACCCAGCAGCAGGGCTGGGGCTGCATCAAATGTGGAAGGAGTGGTCATGGCAGTGGAGATTTCTGCTTTAGCACCCGTGGGTGCCAGTGCAGGCTTGGCTGGGAGTTGGGTCTGTGGCTGGGGCTCAGGCAGCCTGACAGTGTCAGCACAGGCAAGTGTGAGGTGTCTGCATCAGGGAACAGCTTTAAATTACTTGCACACGTTGCTGGATGTGAAATTAACTGCTTAGGGAAAAGAAAAACATCCAAACATCTTGGCATCATTATGGATACTTCATCGAGAACATCTGCTCTTTACAGAGCTCTGGGTTGAAAGAGAAAAGGAATTCCATCTCAGCCCAAAGGATCAGTGGATTCCCTGGAGCATTGGGATGGGTAGTGTTTGCAAGGCCAAGTTTTCATTTGAGTGCATCTTTGGACACAGGTCACAATCGATGACATGAGCCTGCTGCTTGAAATCCAGTCTCTTTGCTCCACACTTTGTCACTTGCAGAAGTAACTCCTTATCAAACTGAAAGTCTGAGGGCTTCCCTACTGGAAATGATGATGATGAAGGTCCAGAATGACTTAAAACTAAATAGGAAACAATGGCCTATGTTGTGAATAAGTGTTTTTAGATTGCTGAAAGAATCAAGGACAAAGGCATCAGTACAAACAGGTTTAATAAAACTTAGTTTCCTTTTGGTTAGATGTGAAACAGCAAATGACACAAAGCTTTTATTCTTTAATCTCTCTTAAATGTTTGCTTTTACTGTTGCTTTCCATTAAGCTGCAAGTACATGAACTATTTTTTATAGACTATTTTGGGATTAATTTTATCTCCTTTCTATTTCAATAGACTAAAACCTGGTGTGAAATTCATTATTTAGGCCCAAACCTTTAATTTAAGATCTTGGCAAAGTATAAGGATTGGTAAACATTACAGATCAATAAAAGAATAAAAGAGTTAACATATTTTCTAATTTTGACAGCTATGGAGGGTACACAAAGGTAAAATATATATTATCTCTTCCTCTGTAAAATTGCAGTCTGAGACTGATGCATGTCTCTAGTTTTTCACTCTGTGCACAGTTCTATAAAGGAAATGGAGTGTTGTGTGATGATAAGTCTGCTACCTCTGTTAAGACAGAGATTTTAGCTGTGGGCAAGGAAAATCAATCAGATGAGTTTGCCTTTCTCCTTCTGTTGATTGGCAGTAGTGATGAAAGTAACTCAGACACCAAAATCAGCTTCTGATGTTGAAAGACTCTTAGTGGCAAGATGACCTGAAGCTCTTGACACAGTGTCTTGGTTTCCTAGCTGATTCCAGCACATCCTTAGCTATGAGTGTAAATAAAACCCAGGAAAAATTGTAGAGGTGTCTTAGGGAATTCACTCTATAGAACTTATGAGAGAGCAGCTTAGGATTCCACTGTGTACCTGTCTTCTTCCCATGCTCTGTCTTCTGCCTTGTATAGAGCTGATGTGCCCTTGGAGATAACTTAGGCTTGAGAACTTCAGAATAATCTCTCACAAATTTTTTATGCAGCAAAGAGTATTTTTGAATGTGTGCTGAGAGAATCCATTAGCTTTTGTGACCTCAGTAATTTTTTTCTTTATTCCTGAAATGATATCCTGGTCCATGGTGAGAACTTGACTTCAGAAATCCTGGAGAAATTTTTTTTGCTAGACCTCTAGTCAAGAGGAAAAACTGTTTGCATTAAGGGCTTATTGTCTCATTAATAAAAGGCAAAGGATGTTAATTAACCCAGTAGCCACTCCTTTTGTCTTTCCTGTGCTGTACCACTTGCCTTACAGCATAATATGAGTGTGCTGCTGGCCAGAGCCCACTAGAGGTGCCCAGTGGGGCTGTCATGGCTGCTGGAAGGCTCAGACCTTCTGAGTTTCCCAAGCGTTTCCCTTGAAATGCAGAATTATGTTAAAGCATCACCCTTGATAATTTCCTTTTGTCTCCTCTCTGGCCAACCTCACTTTTTAAGCTTGGTCTTCTAAAGGGCTGGAATAGCCTCCTTTTGTTTTATTTTGTTTTATTTTGTTTCTCTTGAGATTACAGTAGGTTTCTTCTTGGGAAAATGAGCTATCACATTTTCAGCAAATGGGCCATTAGCATCTTGGTTGAGATTAATTTGTAAAATTGTAGGGATTTTCCCAGTAACACTGTTCTGCACTTCTCTGTGTGAGGAGGGGAGCATTGCCTGTGGAAAATACCCACACTATAATTGAAATCTTGGTGGGATTAATTCCCTTTTTCTATTTAAAAAATCCAGCCCACAAACCAGTAATGTGAATTGTTGGTGGCCAACAGAGACCTGACTGCTTGCATGGTGCTGACTCCTCCTCTGTGTATAAGTTGCTAAAACATATTGTGTTACTTCTGTAATGCAGCATATTGCTTTTCAATGTAAGTAATTGCTGTGGTTACCTCATGAGCTTTAGGAAATCAGCAGTGGGTGGAGAAGTGCTAGTGAAACACATTGTATAATAAGCTGTGAATCATTCCATGAATAAGTTTGTGAGGCTTTTGCTTCAGAGCACAAAATCAATATCTGGGCCATGCACAGGTCATCCTTTTTATGCAGTGCAAAGTTCAAAAAATGCAGTGACTGAAGGACTGCTTTCAGGAAAAGGCAGCACAGAATCTTTGCCAATGGCTTCAGTAGAGCTCTCCTGTGCTGGTGAGTTATTGCAGAGCTGGCCAAGACAGTTTTCTAATTTCACCACTTTGCAATGAGTCAGTGTTCAGTTTGAGTTGAAAGTTGTACAATATTAGAATATGTTATGTTTGGCTGAAAAAGCAGCTCTATACTTCCAGTCTGTGCTTATTTCATATCAAAAGAATATAGGAAATAAAAACATCTTCAGTAAAGGGATGAGGCTGAATGTGTCTTTAGCAGACTTGTCAACTCTGAAGGCTCTTGCAAAAATCCTATTATGTCTTGAGGTTTTTCTAAAGGCTCCTGTGATTAAGTCACAGTCTGGTTCATGTAGAAGGAGGTTTCTAGGATTTTTGTGTTTAATTATAATTTCTTTTTACAACATACTAAAATGTTCCCTATTGCATCATCTAGCTGAATTGCTTGGTTTGGATTTTTCTCTTTTGATTGTCCCAGCTTAAATTGACAGGAATGCTGCACTTGAGGTCATGCAGGGAATGCTTTCCTAACAAAAGCACAGTTCCCAGATCATAATGTGGTGTGGCTCAGGAAAAAAAAGGTCTGTCTGGTTCTGACACAGTGCTGCAGTTTGCTCAGTGAAAAATGAGCTGTGGATTGTTGTCCCCACAGACCCATCCAGCACACCACTGGAAATGCAAAAACACACCATGGGCTGGAGCTTTTGAACAGCCAGACCAGACCACATTCCTAGCAGAATTTCTGCCACGTGAAGGATATTTTGAAGAGACATCCCCAGTCATTTTCTGAATCTTTAAGATCAGATTGGATATTAAGAAACATTTCTTCACCAAAAGGATCATCAGGCATTGGAACAGTCTGCCCAGGGAAGTGGAGTGACCATTCCTGCAGACACTTGGGGCCAGGATGTAGTGGATTTGTTCTACACTAGTGGTTAGACTTTATCTTAAAGGTCTTATCCTAAATGACTCTATGTTTTTTGATTGGTTGAATTCCTAGCTAAATTTATTATGAAAAAAACCTACAGAAAAGAGAAAATAAATAATTTCTAGTTATTATTGTTTGGGGTTTTAAAAAATGTTTCTCTGATTTATAGCCTAGTATCCAATATTAGGGGAGATGGGAGTTTTGTTTTTTGGGCTGTTCTGGCCAAGTTCCTTGGTAACATCCCCAAAGGCCAAACAGAGTAATGTGCATTTGATAAGAATATGTCTGAATAGGTCAATGGATGACTTCTTTGTGTGATAAATGCTGGTTATGCAACTAATGTAGAATGATTTAGCATAATCAATTCTCTTCTGTCATTGCATGCTTTGCTATCTTACCTCAAATGCCACTTGCTCGAGTTTGTTTGGATATAAAAACTCATTGTCATCAACAAAAATATATTAAGTTTTCTGAATGCTTTGGGCAGCCAATTTATGTATAATGAAAGACAAATGATCCTCTCCAGCCAACATCTACAGATAACCAATTGCAACATGAGCTGAATCACAGAGTGCATCATCAAATGAAATTCTTTGATTTTTGTTTTCTAAGATAAGATTGATACAGCTGCAAGAATATCAGCCAGAAGACAAAACTCTATTTCATTCCAATGCAAAAAGCAATGTGATCCAGTATATTATAAATATGTCAGAACACTCCTGTTTAGTGGTTCCTCTGATCACTGGAAGATGTTAATGCTCCATGATTTAAGCTAAAGAAGAATGGTAAATCTTCACTTAAAACCTAAAATGAAAAAGTGCATGGCATACTTCTGGCACTGAGAGTTTATTTCAAGATTATAAGCTATGCTAGACCCTGAGATAAAGGAAGAGAAAAATGATACAATGAGAGAAAAGAGTCCAGTTGTTTGTTAGCAGCCAAAAAACCCAGAGCTATTAAAAGTGCTAATGATTCAATTAGGAATGTTGGTATTTAATGCTAATAGCATTCATATTGACCTACAATTCTGAGTGCATTTGGAAGAAAACCAAAATTTGTTTGAAAATCCTCTTGCTTTTTACTGTTTTTCCACTTATGTACTTCTTTTCCTGTCTTCCCAAATTAGCACTGTGAGATGCCCAAAATAACCATGTAGGTAGGTGAGAAATCAGCTATCCTTCCCAACTGTGGTGACTTGGCTTTCATTTCTGACCTCCAATCAATTTGCTGCTGGCAAACACAGAATACAGCATGGGAATAGAAAAATACTCTCACAAGTTATCTAGACTGGAAGTGCTCAGCAAGAGATTGGAAGTGTTGCTTTCACATGAGAGGATTTGAGTATTTAAATCCAATAATCATATCCCAAGAAGCTCAGCCAGAGAGTGTGTTTAACTACCAGCCACTTTGAGATGCTTGTAGATGTAGTACATTGCTAAAAAACTACCTTGAGACTTGTTGTGCAGCTCGGCTACAGAGATGATTTAAAGTGTAAGAGAAACCATCCTAATTTCCTTATTTTTAAAGAAGATGTGATAGCCTGCATAGGTGCTAGTGTTTTATAGCATGGAAAACATGCATTGGGAGTTTGCTGGGCTGTGTCTGTACTGCAGGGAGCCAGAGGCAGAGCAGCAGCTGAGTGCTCTCCTCTCCTGGAGCACAGCAGCTTGTGCTGGGGTCCCTGATTGTCAGTGCTCACTCCCCTTGGCTCTTGGCCACTGCACACAGTCCTGCAAAGAGCCTGAGCCTGACTCTCTTCATCAATGTAAAATCTGGGGATAAGGTGTAAAAATCCTGTTCCCATTTGAGATCTCAAAAAGGTTCAGCCTCTGCTGTTTATCCCTCAGAGTGACAGGGAACCAGTTTGACTCAAGCATATGACTGAGAGATTCATCAGAAATGTTCTGGTTGATTGCCTGACAGGCAAGCTAATATTTATTACTGGATCCAGTTTTAGATTTTCTGGATGTGATTCATTTCCAGCCATTAAGGCATTATGCAGTGATGCATAAATGTGCATCCTAAATGAAAAATTGATCCTTCTAAAATCAATTGTTTTACTTCTCATAAAAGATTTTTCCTATGTGAAGGTTTACTTTTTGGAAGAGGACATACTAGAAAAAGTCATATTTAGCATCAAGTGACCTCTGTTTGAGCTTTGGGCCAATTGTTGGGTTGGTGGTTACACTCAGCTTTTTAATCTTCCTTTTACATTAATGCCTGTATATATAATATTAGCAATGTTTGAATAGGCAGAGAAAGTAAACCTGGAAATAGGCAGTCTCAGGCACTTATTTACATGCTTTCAACAACCAAGATAATTATTTCCACTTTGCTGTCATAAAGGTGATTTTTTTCTAGATGAAGCAATTGCTAACCTATGATTATAAAGCTCAGTACAGCAGGATACTGCTACTTGTTTAGAAAAACTGGAGACCACATTTTGTGTAAAATCAAACATTTGTTCTTTGATCTATACATCTTGCTTTTAACATATTTTTTGTATGGTTTTAAATAAATGTATTAAATTCAGTGCTGTCATCATTGTATTGAAACAACCTTGTTTTTATAGTGTATTTCTTTTAATTGGGGCCTACACAGAAGATCAAATCAAGCTCTCAGTGAAGCTTTTAAATTTGGTCATGAACAATTATTTTTGAAGAGCCTGTACTTTAAAGACAGGGTTTGCAGTCCACTTGATAAGGAAAGATGTAAAATCAATTTAGACCTTTTCATATTTGAATTCATTAAATTGGTCTTACTTCATTAAAATAACGATTAATTTAAGGCAGCCAATATTGTGCAATTGCAATGGGAGAGGAAAAAATGCAAGGTAATAATGATGATAGATTTGTCAAGTTACATGGTTGGAACTTATTACCTTGAGTGACAGTAATTTTGCATTCATTTAAAAAGATTGTACTTAATAATAATAGAGTATCTAAGGATCAGGATTGGAACTGATAGATCCCTTTATTCACTTTAGCTCTATATATTGCAAATAAGGATTTGGCATTGATGTAGCAATGAAAAAAGTCTTAACTGAGGCTCATTTTTATTCTTCAAATAAAATTTGAATAGGTCTTTAAGTACGTTTTGTCTCTTCCTGGCACACTTTGTGCTGGTACCTAAAAGCAAGTTTTGTCAGAACTATTTATATGTAATTCTGTGGTTAATGCACCAAACATTCTTGAAAAGTATATTGCTGTCTGCAAAGTGTGTCTAGCTCTGAGGAGAGCAGAGCAATCAGTGCCCAAGAGATGTTCCCTTCAGCTTTCAGTTTTTCAGAAAGCATTTACTGTGGAAGGTTAAAGACTGCTTCCCTTAGAAAAAGCTTTGCTTGGTACTTGTTACATTGGTAGCCTGTATATTGTGAGACAATACAGGATTTGGAATGCAATTAGCACAAGCTTCTTGCAGCCCAAATCCTGGTGTGTAGCCCTACAGTGTGTTTTAAGCCATTTTTGACTGACTAGGTTGATAAAAAGAGTAGCATACCAGATATTTCAATGAAAATGATCAGTTGAAGTACTGTAAAGCAAAGAATTTTAGGATTTTAGGTTTTTGTTGAGACAGCTTTGAAAAAGCCCAAGCAGTGGGTTTTTTTGGGTTTTTTTTGTGTAGTAAAGATAAGCACCTCTAATATTGGGACTATTGTGGTGATTTTACTCAAGAAAAAACCCTCTCAAACCTTGTCATGCATGTGAATCCAAGTAGCCCTAATTGCTGCTGGGTACCACTGTCATTGTAGCTGGGACACAGCATCCTGCCTGACATTAATCTCCATCACTGGGCGTGACAGAGAAGGAAAAAACCCCAAAAAAATAGCAGGAAAACTCTTTCCCTCCAAATTTTCCTTGCATTTACATTTACGTGAAACCACATGAAAGGTGCTGGATCCATTTTACTGAACTGTGTGCATGCAAACCTAGTTAACAACAAATAATCATTTTAATATATTGACCCACAGACTGGAAAATGAGACCTGCCCAGCTGAATGTGTGTGCCAAAGGTAACTGCAGCTCACACCAGCTCAGTGCCCCTCCTGTGCAAGTGCCCCAGCTTTAGAGGTGAGTGGAATATTTGTTTCTCTTGAAGTGATCTGTGCTAATATAATCCAAGGCTACCACATCTCCTTGCTTCTCTAAAAGTAGGTGCTGTGTCTCCTGGGGCTAACAAGAAATTGCTGCATCCTGATTTCTGTTACCCTTGCTGTTTCAAGGCCAATTAAGTATTTAGCTATAGCAGTGGTAGAGTGGTTAATCTTAAAAATTTGGTTGCAAATGAGCTAGATAAGTAGCTTTAGCTTAGCACTCTTGTTTTCCAGCCCTGGCAGGACTCAGAGCTGAAGATCCCATTTGGCTCCACAAGTGAGGCTGTGGCTCCAGGGCCCTTCTGGGGCTGTGGTGGTGTCTGCCTCAGCCATGATAAGGTCTGATCTGTTTTAGAGCAGGGCCAACAACCTGTCAGAGGTCTCTGCTGGTTGCTTGTGCTCGCTGGGTATTGGGCAAAATCAAAGGCAAAAGCAATTCTTAGATGCCTGTCCCTTAGAGGGAAATGCAATATGCACAACACAGGGAGGCTCTCAGTGGGACAGTCTCCTGGTAGTGCTGATCAGAGTTCAAAGCATGTGGAAAATCCTCAGTTAAGCAATTGCTCTAATTCCTTCTTTCTCCTCCCCCTTATCGGTTCATTTCAATAGCCAGGTGGGAATAGCCAAAGCAGAGGGGGGAACCCTAGACTTTGTTCTTGCAGCAGGGAGAGCCCAGCCCAGGCTCACCATCCCCTGCAGATGTTGTGTCCCAGCTGCAGCTGCTCCCATGGCTGTGGATCTCAGCCCTGGGGTCACCCCACTGAGCACAGAGCCCTGTGCAGACCTTGAAGATTAGGGCTGAAACTTTGGGTTTGATTTCTGTCAAAGGGAAATATCTCAGCATAACACCCAGGTCCTTGTGTGTTGGTTTGTGGTGACTCCCAGTGAATCCATCACAATAATATGGGCAATGGTATGAAAGGAGCAGAGCTTTGCTTAACTGAACAACATAACTCCTCTGCTTTAAATTCAATAAGAAAATCAGATATGGAGTTTATTTAAAATCAAGAAACTGTTTATTACCTAAAAAATGAGCAAGAGAAAAGGAAAGAAGCATAGCAGTAAGAAAGGTTTCAAATAAGAAAGAGAGTAAAAAGCAACAACAAAACAAAAATTCCAAAAATGGAGAGGCAGAGAAAAATGATGATTGATTTACAAATACTATGTCCAGTTTGGGGTTTTTGAATTAAGGTCCCTTTCAAGTTACTAAATACTCCCAAGAGATAATAGAAATTAACAGGTTTTTTATAATATCCTTTTTCTTGTTTAACTAGATTCTCAGATAATGTTTGTGTGTTTGGGGGGATGCCTCATTACATCTGGTTTGAGCTATTTGTTTATCATTGATTTATCACAGTTTAGTGGGTTCTTCAGGTAGTGGTGTTAGGGCCCCTAACACCCATCTCATGTGTTTTATCCTCTTCAGAAGACAAGCAGAAAACCCCAAGAAAGCATTTCATGCAAATAGCCAGGGAAGCAGCTCATTGTGAAAACAACTATTCTCCCATTATGTGACTCTCCAAAAATCTTAACCAAGCTCCAGCAGATGCAAACACAGTGTAGACAGTCACAGTAATTATGCTAACCAGCAATAAAAGCTTCCATTTACGTGGCCCATCCACATCTTCAATGCAATCACTTCCAATCTCAAAATGCATCTAGCAGTTGGAAACCCAGAGCATTATTAGATTGCATTGACTGTGCTCCCCACAGCTGAGGGAATGCTCTTTCCCTCCAATACATTTTCCTAACAATTTCATGACCATTGAGATACACCCTTGAGTCAATTAAAATTATCTCCACTAAACTAGGCTGCAGCTTTTAAAGTGCTGGCTAATAGCTTGTGTGAGCAGCACCCATCTAGATTAGTTATGTACAATGGTTTTATGAAACATAATTTATATTCTCAGCATGTCAGGATGGAATGCAGGATAGAATTCTTATTCATTTACTGTGATTTCATTTTGCTAAAAAAGCAGTGCATAAAACATTTTTTAGTACAATACAGATTATTGTATTCATCTTGCAAGGAAGAATGGGCAAATGTAAAACATGGTGTTTCTTCATCTGACTCTAAGTGTTGCTGCTTTTAGGTGTAGGGAAGGCTGCACTTGGATAATAAGAGGCAGGTGTCTAGTAAAACACAAAATGATTATGTGCTGCTTGCTATTTCTGCAGATCTTTAGCTTTCTCTGGTTTGCTTTACAGCTTTTTTGTTCATCTTCAGGTTCACTGGAAAGCTGCTGTTAAGCTACTGCTGGACACAAGAAGGGTTACAAAAGTGTTTTGGCTGTATGGACTGAGCAGGGCTGGTATTAAGTTGGAATTGGCAAAACTGGTGGCAAACATGCCATTTGAACAGGGAATGTAGTATTTCCCCAACACATGTCAAAAAAAAAATTCAATTCCAACTCAGGTGTAATTTTCAGTTCATACTTTTTTCTTGTTTAAAAATAAAAGACAAGTAGAGAAGACAAAATACTGCTTTAATTTACTTTTAGAAGTGCTATACCTGTACCATACAGAGCTGGAAGAATACTGAATTTTTTATGCTTCCATTGTGGCAGTTTGTCATTAGACAGGTCTCAAAAGATTATGAGATGGAAATTGATGTTCCAAGCTTTTGTTTTATTTAAGCAATGCTGGTAGTTTAATTTGGTAGCAGTGGGCTTTGATATGAGCAATTTTCAAAGGTAATATAATATGGATTCTGGAATTGTATTCTTAGAGGTGAGGTGATTAGATCTCACTTCTGAAGGGATGTTTTATGTACAGTCTAGAGGACAATTTCCTTTTGCCCTTTGATTAGGGGCTGAGCATGGGACACAAGTTGCAGTGTAGAGGTGATGTCAGGTATGGGCTGAGCCTGGGACTGCTGAAAGCATCACATTTTCCATAATGTTTTGAGCATTGTCTTGTATATGGTGAAGTGTTTTTTTAGCAAATGATTCATTAGCCATCTGTGGGCTCTGGCACACCAATCTGCTATGGTTTGTTAATGCTGAAATTGGTAAATCTCTTCTGAAGTGCAGCCTTGAAAGTGTCTCAAAAAAAAAAAAACTCAGTTCCAGAAGCAGTGGGAAATTCCCACATCCATAGTTAGGCAATGAAAGATCTGCTGGGTTCAGAATGAGATCACTTCCTCACGTTTCATCCTTTACACAGCCTTTGGTGTGTGGGTGAGCAAGCCCCAGGCTGGGTCAGTGTGTGCTGAGACAGGAGGAATGGCACAGTGGGCTCTGGGAGTATTTGGCAGGAGCAGAGTCCTGATGCTCTCTGAAACTCTGGCCTCTTTCAATTTGCCTCTTCAAGTGCTTACTTTATGTAGGAAATTTGTAGGTGTTACAACATCAAAGTTTTGAGAAGCTTAAACAAAGTCCTAGCTTGACAGCATTAAAACTGATGGCTATTGGCATGAAATTAAATCAGAGCAAATGATTAGAAACATGAAATGACTGGTAAAATTTAACCTTTTTACTGACTGTAGCATTTCAAACCACTCTCCCCAACTTCTTAGGTTTTGTCCTTGATCAGTCCATTCATGGACTTGACTGACTTGATGTGGAAACAAAAATGAAATTTAAAATTATAGGAGTTGAGTTTTGCTGGAAAAAACATCTTATGGCAAGCTGAACTGAGGTGATTTATTATTTAGACACCAGGCTTTGTTAAAGACAAGTCAGACTCTGATTGTTATTTTGCAGCTGTGGAAAGATTAGTTTGTTCTTTTTACCTGGTTTATCTCAGTTAAATGGAGTTGTCTATTCAGAAACCAGCCTGACCCCATAAAACTTTTGCAATTACTAAGTGAAAATTTGATTCAATCAAATTTGATTCAATCTCAACACTCTTTTTCTAGTTCATTGACTACAGACTTGCTGTTTTAAATAACTCGTGCATATAAAGGTTTTAACAAATCAAGAAATTTTAAAAGTTTTTCTTCTGTCTGTGAATGGTTTGACTTTCCAAACAGAATCAGGTAGAAGACTGAAGTGAAAAGTTTTGTAAATAATTCATTGCATTCAGCTATTGTCAAATTCTATAATACTTAAAACCTACTAAATATCAAGCAGGAACTCTGGAAAACAAGGAAAAACAGTGAAATATCAAAAACATTTAAACTCAGTTTCAACTCAATGCCTAGAGAAATCATGGCACATGTTGTGCAGGAAAACATCCTTCAAATGAAATATATAGCATGTTGACAATGCCCATTTAGTGAGTTACCAT
This sequence comes from Oenanthe melanoleuca, assembly GCF_029582105.1. Lineage (NCBI taxonomy): Eukaryota > Metazoa > Chordata > Aves > Passeriformes > Muscicapidae > Oenanthe > Oenanthe melanoleuca. The sequence goes on from NC_079344.1 coordinate 9,068,172, forward strand.
TAAAAAAAAAAGCTTCCACATACAATGTTTAGTAGATTAGTTAGTTTAGTTAGTTTAGTCTGAATGAAAAGCCATGATGAGGAAGAATTTCTGTCTCACTAACCAGTCTGGCCAAGAGTGATTTGTTTTAACCTCTCTGGAAGTGAGGGTGTGTGTGTGACAAAGTGATGTGCAATGGATGATTACTCAGGGAATGGAAAAGTAAAAGGCAAAGCAGTGAACAATGCTTATTTCTTGGTGATTAAATAAATAAAGTTCTAGAGTGGAGATGAGAGCCAAAACTTAGGGAAGGATATTTTCAAGAGTCTCTGCAAGAAGTTTTTAATTAGCTGAAGAGTTTATACCAAAGTTTGAAATGCTGAGAAGAGAGAAATATCAAGGCTGGGAGAAGAATTTGCTATCTCTTAATGCAGTGACCTTTATGGAGGTCAGAAACCTTTCAATATCCTGTTGAGGAGGATGAATGAAAAAGAAAAACTGAAAAAGGAAATTGAGGAAAGATGTTATTAGCAGAGGCTTCCTGGGAGTGGTTGCTGGTGTTTGGATTGGCTGTGTCAGGGAGGGGAGAGGCTTTCATCCACATATGGCTGAAGCATTATCTTGATGTGGGCTACAAAGGAATGTGCTGCTTGAGAAGATGCTAAATTAATTTCAAAAACTACAGGTGAAAAAACTGTATTGGCTTCCAAGTCTTTCATTAAAGCAGAACTGACATGCTGTGAGAGACAGAAAACAAGACCTGAAATGATTCACAAGTTGAGGGGGAAGTGCTACTCTGGAAGAGAAAAACAAAATATCTCCTTAGAATGGAGTACTAAAAAAAGTGAGGATCAGTGATCTCAGAATTCAAATTCTTGCTTGAGAGCAGATTCAGTGGCTTGGGGTGGCTTGAATGAATGGACATCAACATTTACAGTCACAGACTCCTGTGCATTTGCAGAAATGGTCCCCCACACTGGCACAGAAAACATTCCTCCTTGCCATTGTATGCTACAAAAAATGATGAGAGAAGCAGGTGCTGAGCACTTGGAGAGCTCCCTTGAGGGTGTGTATGGTGAACTGGGAAACAAAAGCATTTGTATTACAGTGTGGAGTAGAAGCCCTCTTTTGGCACTGAAGAAGAGCAGGAGATTAAAATAGAGAGGAATATGTTAAAAGTGGCTTCATTTTGTTCAGTGTTGGGCTCCAGTGTGGCCACTTTATTTCTTGAAAGTGCTGAGGCCTTGACAGCTGTAGGACTTTCTGCTTTTTGCTCACCCTGACAATGCCCAGCAGCTTGCAGGGATAAAGAACCCTGACCCCTGTTTCAGTGGCTGGCCAACACAAAAGGGAGAGGGTGTAAGAGCTCCAGAAGGTCTCTAGAGCTCTGTTCTCACAGTGTGGAATTTGGGTGCTTGGTGATGTCAGTGGGCTTCTATAGATATTAAACCATAAAAAATTGGGAAAGACAAGAAAAGGATGGCTAGAGATTGACTATTTGCTTTAAACCTGATCAAGGCCATTACTTTTGTGTCAGATTCAGCCAGTTTAGATCACAACCTCGAAGTTTTAATTAAAATGGGTGCTGCTGCCATTAATTGTATATTTCAGTAACTTTAAATAATGCAGATGATTTTTATTCAGTTGTCCTCTCCTGGCCGTGCCCCACTGAGATCACTGTTAATTAGATACTACATTACATCTAGCAATGTCTTTATTGCTGCTAATGTTGCTGTCTATATTATCTGGATGGCTCCAAAGTGAGAACATGCTGAGAATTTAATAAGATGGCTGGTAGTTGAGAAGCAGCTATTAATGTGTTGTAAAACATCTCATATCATAAAACATCATCATTTTCTAATAAGTGACCATGTCACTCAGAGAAGAGGATGATGCAATTCTGCAATCCACAGAGCAAAAAGTTCCAATTCATCTGCTCAGCACGCTTGGTTTTCTTCAGCAGCCTTAACATAAGGAATATGACATCTGGCACATCTCAAAATGTTCCTCACACACATTTACCTTGTGCAGAATATTAGAAAACTAGTTGTAGTTAATTTGGTTTTGATGCTGCTGCATTGAAAAGATGTGATGGCTGTGTTGTTGTGAGGAAGGAGAGTGTGCTGGCTGTTGGAGTTGGTTCCTTGATCCCACTTGGCAGGATGCTGCCAGACAGGTCCCAGACTGCCACTTCTGGAAAGAGGGAAATAGCTGAAGGTGTCCTGTCAGACTGCACTGGGAAAAAGTGCATATATTCACATTTACACTTTTTTTTTGTTGCTCTGCTACAAGAGTGTTCAAATGTGTTTCAGTGTAGTTCTTCTTGTTTTTATAGTGAAACCATTTGTTTTTCTTTTTTTGAAAGAAACGGTTCTCTGAAATTGCTCTAAAAAAAAAGAAGCCATTTCTCACTAAAAGCAACTTCACACAAGAGTTTCAAATGGGATCTAAACTTTGTTCAAATCCCTCCTTTGCCTGTGTGTGATGCCTGCCATTTGTGCAGTCCTTGGGAGTGGGGGTTGGACCAGTCCTGCTCCAGCAGGGTCTGTGCAGCGGGTGGGTTATTGGAGATAAAGTTGGGCATTCAGAGCTGGTTTCAGAGCAGCAGTGCCAGTCACTCTGCTGATAAAGCTTTCCTTTGAAGCTCTCAGGCTGTGCTTTCCATCCCTGTGTGCTTCCCAAAAGCACTGTGCATGTTGAACAGCATAAATAAATAAATAAATAAATAAAACCTTGAGAAGAGCTCTCTGAGCTGCTGTAACTGTGTGTGCAGATCAGCCCCAGCTCCCAGCCCCGAGCTCACTCTGGAGCCTTCAGGGCTGCTGGGCTTGTGCTCTGCAGCTCTTGCCATTAGGAATTCATTCCCAATAGCCAGAGCAAACTTCTTTCCCCTTCATTTAATCTCCTGACTATTAGTTATAGCAATTATCATTTACTGAGATTGCTGCGTATTTTAATGATATTTTAATCTTGTTGTTACAATGAGAAAGAAGTTTTCACTCCTAGTTTGCAGTGCTGTGTTGAACTGGAGATGAAAGTGAGCTTAAGTACTTTGTTCTTGAGTAACAGCAGTAAGAGGTAAATATGTTCCTCCAGGTGCTGTAGATGTACAGGGGGAACTGCAATCTATTTCTGTACAAGCAGAACACACGTGGGGGCTCTCTGCAGTTGTAGATACTGAACAGTCATGTGAACCATTTTTATTTCTTTTCTCAGCAAAGAAAGCCCTTTCAGTTTATGCACAGCATCCTTTGGTGATCTGCTGCATACAGGGATTAAATTACAAACTGTTTTCAGCATTGCCTATGAATTTAAAGTCTGGAGAAGAAAAAATCCTCCTTTGGGTTATGGGTTTTGATTTTATCTTTCTAATTGCACACATCTAGTGAGATTACATCACGTATTCCACAGACATGACTGAAGAGCATGTCTCAAGATTTAGGAGATAAACATTAAAGTGCAAACATGTAACTGCAGAGTAATGTAATGTCAGTTAGGAAAATTGGATTGAGGTATCCAGACAAACCGCAGGCAGAGGGGGAAAATGTAATCTCTCCTTTATCTGCTGTGTATTAGGGGTTGCATTTTTACAGATGACTCTGTGGGCATTGCATTGCCCTTTACCAGCATGTGCACACAGAATGATCTTGGTTAAAATCATTCTAATAGTGGGAGTAACTGAAGAGAATTGCCATGAGACTGAAAAAAAAAAACAAAAAAAACAAAAACAAACCAAAAAAAACAAAACACAGTGACTGTGCTTTTCTTATAATTTGTAGGTGATTCCATAATCCTGAATGAGAGCTTTTTTGCTGCCCCACTATTGAGCTGTAGGTAAAATATTTCTCCTGTTGGGCAAGAGGATGTTGTTGAGCAAGACACATTTAGTCTTAATTTAAACACAATTATGTCACATTAGCTGTTGGAAGTTTGAGCTACAACTAAACAAGAGGAAAGAAAAAGAAAGGAAGGCACAGCTCTGAACTTCTCAGAAGCATGGGCAGGATAAGGTACCACTCATCAGCTGATCAGAGCCATCACACCTCACCACAAGCAGTGCTCTGACTCCTGCAGAGGAAAACGCGCAGTGGGAAAAGCAATTTCTGCTTCCCAAAGAAGAGAGGTGCTGTCCAGTTCCTATAATTTCCTGTTGTGGTAAGGGGAGGGGAAATCTGCCTGGTGTTTCAGCAAATTGGTGCAGCTGCTGGAATATTGCCTCTGCAGCTCCTGCTGAGCTGTTCCAGGCACTGGGAATGTTGTCATTTGTGTCAGAAAGGTGGCAGAATGGTGCTTCTGTGCTTGCAAACCTGCTGGAATGCACCACTGCATTTCAGACACTGAGAGCAAGCTGTCTTGGTAGTAAAGCCATAAAACATTGCAAATTAGAAAAAAAAATACTCAGAACTGAGTATTGTCAGAAAGAACACACAGTCTTAAGCAACTACATTCATTTGAATATTCATTTAATTATGAATGTCAAAGGTGATGAGATTTACTTTAATCATTTTGACCTCATTTTTTCAAAAATCTGAGTTCCTAAAGTTAAGTATCTAAAACTATATTTAGACATCTCAGTGAAAGTGGCCTGATTCTCAAAGGTGCTGAGCAATTACAGGGATGGGAGATGCCTGATAGGTTTTGTCCTGGATTCTGAGGCTTAAAAATTATTACAAGAGCTTGCTGTTGGCAAGGATCAGACTGTGTGATATTTTAAAAGGCTACAATCATATGGCATTGCATGCTAATGGCAATTTACCCTTTTTCAATAGAAAAACGGGAGATGACTATAAATGTTCAAATTAAAATGTCTCAGAATTTTAAAACAAAATGGAAACTCAGTTGAAGTAAATTATTTTACACCATCCTGGAATATATGCAGCCAGGGCAACACAAAAAGCCATTCTAAAGAAACCCAAACCAGCAACAAATAGACAAAAAAACTTGTTAGGCTAGGTATAATCTGAAATATTTTGTTTTAATAGTAGTTATAGAATGTGGAAATTAAAGCATAGATGGGAATACTGACACCACTTTAAATTTAATAGCATAAGGGCACTACTTAAAACATTGGATTAATGTGGTAACCCAGCAAATCTCTTTAACAGCAGGAGGGGTCTCCTTGTTTGGTGAACACTGCATCTTGTGTAAGATGTTTTAAATGACTGTCTTTCCAACTCAGAGGTCACTGCTGGGTGGTTTTTTTCATAATGTTGACATTTTTTTAGTGCTTTAGTGCTTAGTATATGTCTGATTTATGTCAATTTTATGGCTGCAGTGGATTGCCACAAATTGGGCACAAAGAAAATAGCTTTGACCTCACAGTACATTCAGAGTCTTGGATCTTTTGGCCTCTTGTTTTTCTTGGGTTTTGCTTCCCAGGGTGAATGTTAAAATTCTGCAGTATAATGGGTCTGTTTTCCAGGTATGCTAAAGATTTGTTTTGGCTTGGTTTTTTTACTCTCTCATAATACTAATGGGCCATAAATGGAACAGAAACAACTCCCTGGGAGTATATCCTGTGGGAGAGCCTCCCTAGAAATGTTGGAGCCCAAACTAGAAATGGGGCACTTTATTGAGAAATGCTATTTGAGGTGGATGTGCTCTTGCTGCTCATGGGATTGGGGAGGGTGAAGCTTCTGAGCACTGTAAATAATTCAAGTTCAACATTGCATGCCCAGCTGGGGCCACAGGAAGTTTTGGAGAGTGTGAGTACATAACTCATGTCATGGTGGACAACACCCATCAATAAAGTTGGGATGAGTATTCCATACCCAGTTTGAGTCCTGATCCCTGTTTGTAACTTATATTTAGTTCTAAGTGCATGTGTGTGTTAAGGATCAGAGCTGTAGGAATCTTGGAAGCCAGGAGAAATACTATATTAGAGGGAAGCAGTGTAAACTAGGCTTTAATATTCATTCTAATGAGTTGTGTTGCTAAGAAAAGTTAAGTTGTGGTTACCAGCAAAGTTGAACATTACAGACCTTGCTGTAGCTATGAAATAAATGATAAAGTAAATGAACTGGGAGCTTTTAGTTTTCCAGAGTGTGGTTTACAGGACAGGTGGAGCACTGATGGCTGACAGGGTTGGAACACCAGGGACAGTTTGGCACAAGGCTCATTTTGGAAACAGCTCACTCCAAGTGGTTGATAGCTACAGCTTGTTGATTGATTGGTTCTGAGCAGAGAACTTTGCTGACTTGGTGCATCATAGCTCTGTACTTGTACCAGTTGTTTGTAACTCTGGGTGTAAAATATAACTTAAAAACCAGCACAGCTGCTGAGCCATCCTTGGCTTAGCAGGGTCAGAAATTCGACCTCCACTCTCTAAAGTGGTGCCCTGCTTGGGCAGGGCTTGAGGCTCAGGAATAGTAAATCACTTGTGCTGTCTCTGGTTGACTCTCTGGACCACAGTGAGTCATGAAAGGTTCAGCTGGGGTCAACACCCACTGAGAGGTGTGGAGAGACAGTTTTCCTCCAGTAACTAACTTTGGAGAAGATACATATTTCATTAAAATGCTAAAGGAGATTTTTATTCCAAAAGAGAGCAGAATCCAGCCTGAATGAGGTTGTGCAGCTGCTGACTTGTATGAACTCCCTGGCACCTTGGGAAGGGGAGTAGCAGACCTTTGCAGTATTTTGAAGCCTTTGAAGGATGTTGTTCAGCACTTTGGCAAGGTTAGTGGTGTGTGCTGAACATGCAATGCCACAGCTTAATGTGAGAGCAACCTCTTTTTTTTTTTCCCCCCCTGTGTCCTGGAGTTTGGTCAGACCAGGAAGAGTTTTGAAGAAATCAATACCCACAGCTGCTGGTGGTTTTTGGCTGACATATCCACTCTAAAGTTAAACCAAAGCAGGAAAAACTTACTGCATTGCTGGAAGATTTAGAAGAAAGACAAGTTTGTTTAAGATGAAAAATAGGAACAAACAAACAAAAAAAAAAAAGGCAGAAACAAGAAGACTCTTTGTGCTTTGTAGCCTGTATTGTAGTCTTCAGTAAAGAATGAGTAATATTGTGGAATCAACCCTAGAATCATATAATTGTTTAGGTATGAGAAGCCCTTTAAGATCAAGTCCAACTTTTAACTCTCTCAGTCCTCTTGGGTGCTTCCTATAGGGCTTGTGTGTGTCTAAATGGTGTAGAAGGTCATGGAATATTTCCCCTTGGATTGTGGGGGCTTCTTACAGCTCCCCATCCCTGTCTTCCAATTCAGGAGGCTGGGTACCTGCAGAACAGCTCATCTTACTCTGAAAGACTGAGGTAAAGAAGGCATTAAATACCTCAGCCTTTTCCTCACCTGTCAGTTTCCTCCCACATTCAATAAAGGATGGAATTTCTCCTTACACTTCCTTTTATTGATAATGTATTTACAGAAATATTTTTTATTATAATTTATGGTTTTATCCAGAGTAAGTTCTACTTGGGCTTTGGCCAGTCTAATTTTTTCCCCTGCATAACTTTGTTACATCATTTTACTATTCCTAAGTTGCCCTTCTTGCTCTTCTAAAAGTCATAGATTGCTTTTTATTTCTGAAGTTGCATGTTTAGCCACCTGGAAAGGTCTTTCCTCATCCAGCACATGGGGATGTACTGCTGCTGCACCTTTCAGTACTCCCTTCTTGAAGAACATCCAGTCTCTCTGGAATCCTTTCTGGAATCCTTTGGGTCTGCTCCAAGGAAACTCTGTCCACCAGGCTCCCAAACAGGGCAAACACCTGATGAGGCTGTGCCAGTCTGTATTTCAAACAACACTTTATGGGCTGGACCTTTGTCCATTTGTTTTCCTGTGTGCTGAGTTATTGCCATGGTGTCTTTAACCTCCAGGCATGCTGGTGGTGTTTGCCCTGAAGGCTGCTCTGCTTCTACATGGAAGAGATAGTTGGATTAAGACCCTAGAAAGTCAAAAGAGCACTTTCTGGAAACTGTCCTCTATGCTTTATTGTGTTTCTAGGCCAAATAAAGGATTTAGGTCATTTCAGGGCATCTGCAGGAGGACAAATATTCTTAAGTTTGGTTTGCTGTGACAGAGTAACTGTGAACCCTTTGACATGCCAGCTGGGAAACAGGCATTCTGAGCTCCACCAAGATACACTAATAACACTTCTAAAACATAATCCTGGAAGCCCTATGCCTGGAAATACAGCATTTCTCTAATATGTAACCAAACCACATTGTTTCTCCATTTTTCTCTGATGTGTTTAATTTCAGTCTTTATATCATTCATTGCTCACATATAAACAATAATTTGCTATTTATAACATACTTTTAAGTGGATTTATGCTAAACAAGAAGGAAGATAGCAATATTGTCATGGTTTTCCAGTGCACAAGAGGGAAAACCAAGGCAAAGGTAATAAATTATCTCTCTTGTGCTCACTTTCTCTGGCCAACAATCAACATATTTGTGGTAACTGCAGGCACTAAATGTAATTATGTGAACCAGATAACAGAAGCTCTTGTTTTTCTTGTCCATCTTCAAATCAATCACTTTCAGTGACAAAATGCACCCAGCAGTTATGAACTAGAGGCTTTTGAAACCACCAGTTGAATTCTGCACTAAGGGAGCCACCTCCTTATTTAGTGTGTTTTCCCAACAATTCTGGGACCTTTCACTTATTAAAACAGTGGTTTATATCATCAGCAGACTTGTCTGAGTTGTCAAACAACACTGAATTAGTTCCAGTTAAATCAGAGTTCCAGTATACTGTACAGCTATTCAGTGTCTATTGGGAAATATTAAACTTGCACAGTGGGTAAAATCCTTGATCATTTGAACTTTGAGCACTTCATAGGTATAGCTGAAGGTGAAAAGCTGTTTCTGTTTTGATCTGAATTTGTTTGTGCTGGAGGGGAAAAGGTTCCCAAGTAGAGTGAGGTGGTAGGTGCTGTGGCTTTGCTCCACCTGAAGATTTTTGTTACTGGTGGTTTTTAGTTTCTCTATCACACCTTCCTATTTGCTCTGTGGGATTTATAAATCTGGGTCTTGGATTTGTTCCTTTGGTATCTATAGAGGTTTATTTTTTCTTATTAAAAATACAATGTTATGCTTGGGCCAAGCAACCTAAACACAACCAGCCACAAGAATTTCTTGCATATGTAATCACTTACAAAGAGCATACACATGAAGAAAAGAGTGTTGCCTTTTGTTAAAGACTGGCAGAATTGCTTTTAATAGGTGGTGTGAGTTTCATTTGCTTTTTCTTTTGTTTTCAAATGCAAGAAAAATTTCCTGGCTAGGAATGAACAGGAGAAATTAAAAAACATTCACTGTTGCTTTAAGTTTGTCAACAGCTGTGGTGATGCCAGTGTCACCTCATGAATTCCTTCTCTTTGATTTTGAAAAACATTTCTGTGGGTAGAATGTCTGTTGACCAAGGTGTTTAAATGTAACAAGGGGCATTCAATCCAACAAAATTAGTTCAAAAGCAGTTTCCTGTTTTACCTTCCAGTTTTCTCTTTCTTCTGCAGAATACAAGGAAAGTGAGCTGGGTTTGGCTCCAGGGTGTCCAGGCCATGTGTGACTGCTGAGTTCCTGTGCTGGGGGCTCCTCTGCTCTCAGGGAGAGGAGGATGTGCTGATATTGATATTTAACATATGAATTTGGTTTCCTGCAAGCAATACCAGGCTTGCAGAGTACCCATACAGCTTTCACTGCTTTGTTTATGTTTTCCTCTGCATTGTGTTCTCTCAAATCCAGTCGTGTGTGTTTCAAACCAGTACACTAAGAAAAAACTTGGGTTGTGAATATAAACTAGATTTTTAACAGTGTGAGCTGGAGGCTGAAAATAGTTCGTGTCTGGAGATTAGACCTGGCTTTTTTGGTCTTTTCTGTACTGTTGCTTACTGTGTGGTCATTCTAGTCTGCAGACACATTTGGGTGGTCAGGGCCCCAAAGCTACAATATTGCAAACACACATGAGATTTGCTTTATTTTTACAATTCACTTATTGGGATCATGCAAGGAAATTTAAATGTCTGCTCCAGTGCTTTCTGCATTAAGCTAGGATTTGCTCAATTCCAAATGCTTTAGTGCATAATTTTTAAATAAAACTGGATTTTTTTCCAGAAGCGTTTTCGGCGAACTGTTATGGAATAGCTCAATATAAGGAGGATTTGCCTGGATTTCATATTAACTAAACAAAAAATAATGAGTTATTTAAAAATCCTGTTAGAATTTTTATTTTGTTTTATGTCTTTTGTTTGAAACAAAAGTTGGAAAGATCATTTTCAAAGGCAAATGCTAATTTGAGCAGAAAACAGGTTTATTCAGGTTATTTTTTAAAATGTAGATTTTAATTCATCTACCTAAGGAGCTTAACTATTTTAAGAAAAAAATTAATCTAACAACCCCAGTAGTAGATAAGAGAATGTTTATAACTGCTTGCAGAAATAAAATTGTTTTTATAAGAAAAGGACAATTAAAGAGCTTTCCAGCCAAGGTTTTGTATTCTTGTAATTCATAATTGCAGCTTGTGTTCCACTCTTTGGAGAAGTGACACTGAAATCTTTGCTGTTCTGTGTCAGTTTGGATGAGCTGATTCAGAAAAGTCAGTTCTGGGTACTTGGTGCTTGTAGTTGCTTCATTCTCCTGTAAAACTGTGCAGGTTTTGTTAGCACTGGTGTTGCAATTACCACTGTGCCTGGGCAGCCTTGGTGAGATTCCTCTTGCCATGGTGGCATGGGTGGGAAATCTCAGAAGAAAAAAAATCTTAGAAGAACCCTAGTTTTCCCGGGATTAATGTAATAGAAGATTGTGTAGGAAGTAATAGAAGAGATGAAGAGTAGATCTAATTGTTCTCCCACACCATGTCAAGATTTTTCAGAAATCTTTATCCATCTTGAGGAATAACTAACAAGCAAGTAATTACATTTATTCAAGTTTGCTAGCCTACTTTCCCAGAGGCAAAGTATAATTTCCTAAATTATTTCATTCATAAATGCTTAAATGAGTAAAGTAATTTTACACAGATGCTGAAGGAGTCCATTGTCTTTCTTACAGTACAACTTGTCAATGAGAAAGGAGAGAGTAAAACTTTCAAGCTGTCAAGAAGAATTGCATTCAATCTACTTCTAGGTCTGCTCCTATTCAACAAGGAATTTTTTCTGGCTGAATTTTTTCTCAAGTCTCAAGGCAGTAATGTTGTGGCTGTGAGGATCTGAGAGAAGCAAAGCTCTCTGGAGAAGGTAAGGGGTGATTTTGTATGATTTGATGGAGCTGGAAGAAGCAAAGAGACTTTCTGATAGCTCTTGGTGGGACTGAATGGGAGATGCATTTCTGGGCAGTAGCAGCAGAGTGAGGGTCCCTCCTCAACCTGTGAATTGCTGCCCCAGATGCCTGTCCCTTGTGTAAAACCTGCATGGGAGAGCTGTGTGTGTTAGGAAGTCTGCCAGAGATGCTTAGGCACAGCACCAATGAGAATTAATAGATAAACAGCAGGAATTGTCATACAGTCACTGAAATACAGGGATCAGTCTTTAAAAAATTAAAAGAAAAAAAAAAGTAGTGTCTCTAATAAAATTGAATCCAGGTTAAGAAAAACACTGAAGATACAGTCCCCAAGTCCTCTTCCTAATCAGCTGCTTGCTGTCTTGTGTCTTCCCTTGTGCAGTTTCATATATTAGTTCTGCTATTACTGTGTGATCTTCCAAGGTCAATCATCCCTCCACACAAATTCCTCAAGGAAAAACCTGTCAGAAACCTTCACTCCCAAGGAGTGTGGTTCCCCCTCTGGTTTGCCTGGTGCTGCTGCCAGATGTGGGCAGATGTTGCAGGGCTCTGAGCACAGGCAGCTGCTGGGCAGGGTGTCCCTGCTCTGGGAGCTCCCTCCTGGGTGAGGGGTCTGGCAAGGCAGAGGGACCAACCCACAGCCAGGTGGGGTGAACATCACCCCTGCTTCTGGTGGGTCTCCTTATGATCCAAAGCAGGAAAATGGGGAATGCTCTGGTGAGAATGAGGTGACTGAGGGCAAGATTGTGACCTGTACAGCTCTGAGTGTGCATTTTCTGTCCTATTATGAAAAAGACTTATCAAAACCTCTGAGATATTTCTGTCTTAATACCTGCTTAACTGCCATCAAAATACAATTATTCAATTTCTGGGATATGTATTAGGACTTTTTAATCCTTGAAAGTTATAATCAATAATTTTATCAAGAGGAGAACCTTCTGACTTGTTTATTGTTGTAAGATGCAAAGGTGGGAGTTTTTTTTTAGAAGCATTTCTTGAGGGAGAAGTAGCTAGGGTGAAATCTCTTGTGTTTTAAAAGTAATCCCTTAGTACAGAGTACAGTGTATACTTAGGCAGACATGGCTGTAGCAAAGATGAAGGATTCATAATACAATTAGGCTTTGTAATTTAGATTTCAATTCATTGGAGTGCAAGTCATTCTTCTAGGACAAATAATTTTTTTAGTTATTTCTGTGCACAGTTGTAATTTGAATCATGTACCATCTCTTGTTTGCTCAAGACATTTTTCTCTACTGAGCAGAAATCTTATCTAAAGCAAGAAGCTACTTTTATCACGAGCAGTTCTTTTGTCTGAATTTTTTAACTTTAGTCATTCTTTTATGGTGATTTAAGACAGTTTAGGAAGCAATTGATGACTTTTAAAGCAACAGCATTCCAGGGCTGTGCATTTAGCTTAAAGTTATTTACAGTAAATTTCAGTCCCAGGGTTTTCTTTGTCTTAGACTTTCTGTCATTGCAGATTTCCTGTCAATGATTAGCCACAAGCCAGTGTTGAAGATGAATTTCAGCACAATATCAAAATAAATTTTCAGTTCCTGTAAAAGGGTGGAGAAGCATTGATACCTGCACAGCTGAGTTCCATTGTCAGAGTCCAACATGCAAGCCAGGGCTTGAGTCTCCAAGAGCAATCTCACAGGTAACAGATTTTCTTGAAAATGTCAAGTTAGTTAAATCTTATATTGTGTCATTTTGTAGCTCTAGAAAATGAGGAAACCTGCAATTCTTTTTAGTGAAGTTGTCTTTAATTTAATTTCTCAGTGGTCTTCTTTGAGATAGCTTCTTGCTCATGAGGCCTTGAAAATCTTGCCAGAAAAAGTAGCTGAGACCAGTATCAATCAATGATTCAAGAGCAGATGATAAATATGTTATGAAGGATTTCTGCAAGCTGCCAGGGAAGCACAATAAAGTAATGTCAGGTATTGTGCTGGACTGTGCTGGTTTTGCTCTTGTGACTCTGTGTTTTATGACAAAAGGCAAAATGCAAAGTAGGAGCCAAGTTTGTGGGTTATTTTAGAAATATTTCTCTTCTGATTTGCATCCAGTGTTTAAGTCCTTAAGTCCTTAAGGCACCACTTGCCTTATCTCAGTGGTGGAGCCTTGTTACTGTAGAAGTGACAAAAATTTTGCAGAGCAGTCCATGACAGAAAGACCTAAATGAAGCTTCTAGAATAAATGTAAGGAATCCACTTTGGTGAGTTGGTGATGAATGCAACAGCAAAGGATGATAAGATCTGTTGTTCAGCATGCTATTACTCAGATGAAGTCCCAAATATTATACCTCTCTTTGGTGGTGCTTTCATAAACTAACACACCTCCTGCCAAGAGGCTGGTTCTGTGTCAATTACATGAAATATTCTTCATTCTGGCAACTATTAAGTGCTGTACAAATTGCAGGATTGCACCTCAATTTTCAACTTATTTCCATAGTGCTTCATCTGTTGGGTTTTGTGATTTCACATCTGAGCTGTAGCTTAAGAAGTAAATTCTCAGGGGATCATGGCATTGTGAATACTTCAGCATGAGATGTGTGATTCAGCAGCTTAGCTGATAGTTACTTCTGTAACTTAATGCATTTTTATGGTTTACTGTAAAAACAGCTTTTCCCATGGTTGCTGCCTCCCAGGCACCTATAGGACAGTGACTCATTGAATCTTTATTAAAAGAAATACATTCCTTACTTTATTGTGACTAATCTTCAGGAGAAGCAGGCCAAAATTTAAACACTTTACCTATCTTTCTTAGAAAGCATACATGTATTTAAAGTGAAATGTTGTTTCAGTAGTGGTAGCACACACAGAGCTGTGCATCCTCCTCTGGAGGTGATGCAGCTTAGAGGTCTGGTGAGGTAGGTACAGAGCTCTCAGTGGAGGATCTTTAGGACTGAAGTCCATGATTATGGAATCCAGGGGTGCAATGAACAGTTTCCATTTTCTGCAATTCAATTTTTTTCTTCTAGTAACTTACTAGGAGAAGTCTGTTTCAAATAAGAGTGTCTGTAAGAGCACAGGGTTTCATGCTTTTAGTAAAGCCTGGGTGTGAGTCACCCTAAGCAATTCCCTCTTAGAGCTAAAGACTTAGAGGAAAAGCAAAAGCTAAAGATAAATGTGTCTGAAAATGCCTTAAGGAGTAGCTGAGTCTTTGTATCTTCTGCCAGCTAAGAGATGCATTGAGACAGTGATGATGTTGGTAAAATAAGATGGTCACAGGCTGATTTGCAAACCTGCTTTATGTCCTACTGACACACTTCATGCTCTTGGCAAACACAGTGAGGTTCACCCTGCAGGGTCCCCTGGGCTCTCCTGCCAGCTGTGGGTGTTTCAGCTGTGGGATGTGGGATGAGCAAGGTGGGACACAGGTTTGCTGATCTGCAGACATCTCAGCAGAGAGGTTTCTGTGCCTGCAGTGCCAGGCACACTCCTGCAGAGGAGTCTGCAGCCACCTTGCAGGTCTTGGGCCAGGAGCAATTTCCTGTGGTAAACATGGGACACTGCAAGGTGATTATTTGGAAGATATCCTGAGAGCTGTAAACCCTGACAGTCACTTGGAGAGGCATATTTTATTTTCAGTTCATCATTTAAAGGCCTAAGGACTTTTTTTTTTCTTTATAATCCCCTCTTCCAATTTAAACTTTCTGGTATTCATCTGTAGATGAATCAGCTCCAGCCTTATCTCAGTCCAGGAGAAAATCTGTAGCAGATGCATCACACAGTAGCAAATGATTTTAGCTAAGCTACCTGGTACACTTTGCTCTCTCTTTAGAACAGTCATGTCCTAAAATGGCACCATGACTTTTAGAAGCTGAGAGAAAATTTATTAAACCAAGTAGGAGCTGAACACTAAAGAAGAGATACTGCAGGCAGATAGATGCCCTCCAGAAATCCTGCTGGATAGATGTGACTTGTCAGGTGTATTAAAACCACAGCAACAAACCAAGCAAAGCTTCTAAAAACAACCACCTAGTGAAATAAGGGTACATTTCATAATTTCAAAGAGTAAGGTCAGATTTTATTTGTTATTTTACCCTCCTGAGCAGATGATAGAACCTTTAGAAACAGCTGTTTTGAATCAGGCTTTGCATTTCTAGGTGTGGTAAAGGATTTTGTTCCTCAATCCTGTGCTGGTGGATTGCATTTGTATGGGCTTACAGCTGAGCTATTTCCAAGAATCAGCCCTAACCAAACATTTCAAAATAAATTGAGCTGCCATTATGCTATGCTCCTCCAGAGAGCCTGCCATTTTCCTGGAAAGTTATAATGCTATTAATTTTTAAATAGCTAATATCATCCATAAGTAAAGCCCATGTTAGTTGCTAGAATATTACAACTAGGTCCACTATGCTTTGCATCTATGTGAAGGTTACAAATATGTAACCCCAAATGCAGTAAATTAAAGTTTTAATTTAATTTTGGGAGGTTTTAAACTGATGTTAGTATTTTCTGTTAATTAGTTGTACCCTTAAATTGCTTTAAAATGATGTCATGAAGTTTCATTCTTGTGATTTTCTTTAAAGGATTTAAAATATGAGTCAGTCTCTCTTCAAAATAGTCATATTCCTATGAAGTGATCCCAGTTTGATATCAAAGGAAAAAGGGCTTTAAATCAGCCCTTTTGTTTCAGCTTGAAACATGACTTGTCCTTGTCCTACAGAGCCTGGGAAAAAGCACCAATTAAATTTGCTACTCTGGAGGGCTCATGAATTTATTTCTAGTGTTTTCTAGTGACTTTACAAATAAAAAAAAGAGGGGGAGGGGGAGAAAAAGCAATGAACTACAGCCAGCAGGACAGGATTTGCTATGGTGCATTAAAAGTGTTTCATGAATGATAGAGGCAAAATTTCCAGAGAGGTCTCCAGCTGAGAAAAGATGTTAATGTAAATACATCAGGCCTTATGGACTCAATGTGAGGAAAAGAAGAGTAAATAAGAATAAATTTGAGAGATTCAGAGTGGAGCATCTTCCACATCAAGCCTACACACGATTGATAGCACTTACAGTGTTTTCCCCAAAATAACAGAGAAGATATATTTGGGTTTGGACCAAATGATTCCTGGCTTGTACAGATTCCCTGAGTGCACAAAGGAAGCTAAAAGGCTTTTCAAATAGATCTCTGGCAGCAGTTTTGGATGTTATGCCCACTGAGGCTGCTGTCAGGTCAGCTGGTGGCACCTCTGTGTCCCACATGTCCCACTGGGGACAGCAGCAGGGAGGGGTGGCAGCAGCTGCTCCCCAAGATGTGCCTCCTTTTGTCCCAGGTCACTGGTTTCATGTTCAAATGTTGGCCCTCCAAAGCTGTGCAGGTTGGTAAATTCTGGTTTTCCTGTGTCCCTGGGGGCTGTGGTTTGTTCACAGCACCCTGCTGCAGGTGTCTGTCCTTGCCTTTAGGAGCCTTCCAGGGCATTTTGCTCTAGGGAAGCTGAGCTGGAGCCCTTGCCATGCCTTGTGTGTGTGGAGAACACTGTGAAGTGCCAGCAGAGTGTTTCTGCAGGGACACTGGGCTCCAGTGCACCCTTGGAGCACATAACAGAATGAATCCCTTTGCTGTGATTTGATCCTCTCCCAGTGTAGCTGCCCTTAACAAAACATGAACTAGAAAATATGATCCTATACAGTCTTTTATTGCTGTTTATTATCATAAATACTGATATTTATTGATAACTATAACTATTTGATAGCTATACAGTGATAACTATAACTATTGATAACTATTATCAATAGCAATAAGACATGTACAGCTGTACACAGCTTCATTTTATAAAAGGAGGAAGCAAATAATAAACATGAATGTGCAATTTTACTAAGTTAAGCTTTCTTGTGCTTGATTTATTTTCCTACATGTACAGAGGGTTACTTGGCCAGTTTCTGTTCTCACTAATGTTGACAAAAACTCACACCTTCAATGAAAAAAAAAGAAATCCTTTGTAGCAAGTAATTTTGTGTTTCATTATTAAATGCCAATGTTTTGTTAGTGATGCAAGTACTGCTTCTGTAGGAATAAGCAGTGTTATTGTGGCACTATGGTGTTACCTGCTACTTGTTCTTGATAAAGGACTTTTTTTAGGAAAGTTTCAGATATAGCTAAAGTAGATTCAGGGTTGGGAAAACAAACAAATGTCTTAAATCTTCATTTAGAGTTGATCCCTTTTATCCACAATATGATGAAAATTTCAAGCAAGTTTCCAGTTTGTGGTTCTGTCCTAAATTATTTCAGTCCCATCTTCTGAAATCCTGATTTAACACAGACCTTGCCAAAGAGATCAAGGAAAAGTGTACATAAATAATTTTCCATAGTGAACATGCTCTGCAAGGTATATTTTTTTGTTTTAATTTTAATTAACTGCATCTCAGTTGCAAATATTTGCAATGAAAATCTAATAAAGCTTGCTTGGGTTTGGTTTTCATTAACATTGCAAAACTAGGAACAAATGAATAAACATGCATGAAAGGATCATGAACTGTATTGAATGTACAAGGGATTATGTCCAAGGCTTTGAGCTCCCTGAGATTTCTGAGCTGGCCTGGTTATGGTTTATAAATGCTGGGACACATTTAAAAACACCATCCTAGGAAGTCAAATGGTTATAAAAATAGTGGAGAAACTTAATATTAAGAGTCTCTGTAGATTAATATTAAAACTTTTGTCACAAATTGGATCTAAACACGGAGAGGATTTGGGATGAAAGTAAGAGGGGACAAAGCCAAGGGACTTTCAGCCTTTTTGGCCTTTGTGACTCAGACAACCACCCCAAGTCTTGTTGAAAAGTGGTGGTGTAAGGATTATAAAGATGTAAGAACCTTGGTGTCCAGAGTGAAGCCCAGGCATTACTTAAGTCGACTTAATTTTAAAAAAAAATTTTAATAGGAACATGTTCCTGTAGATATTTTTTCCCTGTGGGGCTTCATCACTGTGATACTTGGGGAAACCCTCACATATTTTTCTCTACTTCTGTTGCTACATACTGTGGAAATACAGAAGATACTTGAAATCCAAAGCAGCACCATATTCCTTTCTAGTAGCCCTGCTTAATTTTGCATCAAGAAGTCAGATGAGAATTTTTACAGCTGGCTTTGAACCTCTAAGCTTCTGTCTTTCACACTGTTTAAAGCTCTTGGCTGTTGCTGCAAACCCACTGTCCTGGATTTAGTCTTGCTGTCTTTCACAGCTGTGTTTTAGCATGTTCAAGATGAGAATTTCATTATGGAACCTTCACGTTTGTGGATTCTTAACACAAATTCTAGCAGTGATAGAAAATTAAAGATTGCATACCCTCAGCAACAGAAATAGTACAGCCACCATGAAATGGGATGGTTGAAAGGAATAGGGTTGAGATTGTAAAAGCAGTTTGAATACACACATGATTGCCTTTCAAGTGACTTGATGTAGTTGTGCCTGTTTTCCCTTTACAAATATTTATTCTTTTGAATTGACATTAATGTTAATGGAAAGCAAATTCTGAAATCACATGTGTGATTACTTACCAGAGATGAATTTCAAATACCATGTGTTCGACTAGCAGGGAAAAAAGCATTGCCAAATGTCAAAAAAATTCAGGTGCTGATCGAATTATATTCCAAGTCACAGGTCCAAAGATTGTGCTCATTTCAGCCTCCTTCTCAACACATCCTTGTGCCTGTCCAAACAAATATGCAGGTTAATACACTACAAAGAGGTTTCTATTTCATTTTGACCCCTGGAACCCCATTTGTATATTTGCAGGGTCTCCCCTACAATGGAAGCCAAGGAGCTGCTCCTTTCTCCAAGGCAGGCAGGTAAAGGTCAGCTGGAGCTGGGCCAGTTTATAGGGACCCATGACTTTACTTCTCTCTGCATGAACCTTGAACTTACCTTGTGGAGGCACTGAGCTCTTCCCAGAACTTGCTCTGAAGCCACTGTGCCCAGTCAAAGACTTTCCTTGACTGTTTGGGCATTGGTTCAATATTTTGAGCTCCTGCTTCCTTCCAGTCCATTTTCTTTACCTAATTAGTAAGTGGTTTCATAGCTGCCTTATCATGTTTGAGAAAGGCACTAAATAAATGAAAATAATAACCTTGCATTTTCCTAGGTTTTTCCAGATATATTAATTTCAGAGGTATAATGAGGCATAATGAAATTGTAGTTAATACCTCTCTCTAAGTATGATAATTAATACATTGTGATTGCTTTAAAGAGTGTGTAAAATACCTGTTACAAGGTCAGAATGTATTTCTTTAATCCAGGAACTTGGTTGTTTTACTCTAATCCTCTGCAGAGGTTAAATGTAGTGTGCACCATGCTAAAATGATGAGACATCACATTTGGATTCACTCACACAGCCCTTAGTGTTGGTTAAAGTGCAGTTACTGTGGCTCAATAATCATGAAGATTTCCCAGTGCTCAGCACACCTTGATAGCAAATTCTTCCACATGCATGAGTGTAGCTGTGGAAGGTCTGCCCTGCTGGGCACTTTTAGGTCAGAACAACAGAGGAAAAATACCAGCAGTGGTCACTCAATAATGTACTTTATTAAAGGCTCTCTGCATCCTGGTTTGTGCAGGTCTTTAGCCTCAAAGGAGTCAATCCTTCCCATTTACTCAGATATTTGCCTACCTGTGACCCTGTGCTTGGATTTCCTTTTTAAATAAAATAACCTAAAAATATTGTGATGTAGAAATGACTTCATTTGGAGTAAGGCTAAATTTAAGGCACAGATCATATGTCTAAGGTATGCAAATGTGTGAAAAAGAAACAACCCCTACCCCTATACTCTGTGGCCTGGGGAGAGGGCACCTATTCCTTCATTCCCTTAAGGTGGCACAACTGAAACTAAAATACTGAAATATATTTCCACAGCTCTTTCTATGTATAAGATGGACACTGGAAGCACCTCACTTTTAAACTTTTTTTTTTTAATTTAATTTTACCTTCTTGGCATACACAGCCTTGGCTGGCTCCAGTGGTTTGAAAGCTGCTAGGATGCACTCTAGGTATCCCAGTCCCCCCAGATGGGAGGATGCCTTTCTGTAACCACAGACTGCTGCTAAAATAAATTTAATCCTGTTGCAGCTGGATCTTCAAAGGCAAACATCTTTAAAGAACCTTTGGTGCTTCACCAAGGTATTTGCAAAAAGATTTCTCAAACCACTTTAAGGATGAGCTAAGGAGAAGTCTAACCAGTGACCCAAGTGTATTTATTTCCATTTTAATGCTCCTAACGTGATTTGATGGCACAATGTTTAATAAGCAGCAGCAGTTTGAATTTCCTGGCTCTGCCTGCCCAAGCTGTGGATATTGGCCTATTACTCTGTGTAATGAAATGAAATGAAATGAAATGAAATGAAGCCTGAGCTGAGGCATCAGAGCTGGGATCTGTCACTCCTGCTGGGGCTGGGGGAGGAGGGCACTGACTCATGATGCTGAGCAGCTTTCATATCAAGAATGTGTTACAGACATTACTCAATGATCATAAAAAACCAGAGTTTTAGAAAAAGACGTGGCTGATTTGCTTGTAGAACAGGCAGCAGTGCAAATCAGAGTGCTGGTGCCTTGTGAAGGGTTCAGTGATTGAGATAAAGCAGTTGTGGAAGGACAGGGTAGATGGAAGGTAATTATTTGTCTGTATTAGCTCTGTCCTGTGATGGTAGGATGGAATGTTTTCAGAATTGTTGAGTTGTATCACTTCTCTCCTAGAGGCACAAAACATTATTTGGTGCAGCAACTTGAGAGATGTTTTCCATGTCTCACCTCTTTCTCATGCTTTCAGGTAAAAGGAAGAGAGTTGTCAAATATTTTCTGTAGGAACTGAAAGACAACAATTAACATTTGGATCTGGTAAAGTGCTCAGTATTCTTTATTGTTTGTTGTTTCAGCAAGTTTGTGGACATTTGACATATTTTTCTGACTTGAACTTGGAGCCCTTACAGTGGGATTGTGTTGAAATAATAATTTTGAATTAAACATGAAATAAAGAGTTCAGTAAGAAATGGTGAGGCTAACCCCTTTGGGATGTCTTATCTCTTCCTTGGATTTTGTTTGATTTATGAGGACTGATCAACTGCTAACCCAGCAAATCAGCACTGAGTCTTTGTTTCATCTGTCTTATATCTACAATCTAACTTCTGTTATGTACCTTCTCTAGAAGTTTATTAATGGCATATATCTTTTACCCTTGGAGAGACTGAAGCTGGGGGGGATCATGATCTTTGCAAAGTGATACACCAAACTCATAGCCAGATAAGATACATGCTTTACTCACATATTTGGTTGTTAAAACTTCTGTGGTGAAGCAGTGTGGAAGTTGTTCTTTTCTATGCAAAATATTATAAATTACATTTTTGTTACAAGATTAGCCAGAGTAGCCTTGTGGTTTATGCATTGCATCTATGAGCCAAGTTCTGGGAAGAGTGAGGTTAAAAATAGGGCAGCAATAATGAAAAATTGGAAGCAATATGGGCATGGAAAATATTATATAAAAATTCAATAAAAGATTATTAAAAAAATTTAGGAGATGATCAGATTTGATTTAATAACCAGGAAAAAAGAAACTTCCAAAATGAAGGATCTCCTTTCTTGTTTGGTCATCACCCCCCTTTTGCTTTTCCATGTTAAAACATGTCTTAAAGCACACAGTGCTCTAACTGTGATGCATTTCTCTTTGTGTGGTATGGTTGGGGGTACCAGCCATCCCCAGCCCCCTCCATGGGCATCACCTGGGCTATTTCTTGCTGTGGATGACACAGAATTTACATGTTGAAAGAACCTGTTGGGTTGAACAGAAACAGCTCAGCCTCTTTTCAGCTTCTGTGAACTTATTTTCTTGTGTCGTGCACTATTCTGTGGTACTTCCTTTGGGGAAAAACCAAAACAGGATAGGAGAGAAGCCACAGGGCTGTGGATCCCCTGTTTCAAAGTGTTTGTGTTATTCTGGAGGAGAAATTGCATTGTGTGTGCAGGTGATCCTGCCCCTCTCAGAGGTGAGACAGAAATCTGCAGGCAGAGCTTCGTGCACAGATCACTCCTGCTGATGCACAGTGACAAGGTGAGCTGTCTTTGGGGTTTGTTTTTGGCTGTTCTCAAGCTCAGCTGGCTGATATACAAGGAGGAAGAGAACACCTGATGTAAACAAACATGGGCTTGGCTATAACAGGAGATGATGGCCTTTGGCAAATCAATAGAAGTTTACTTGTAATTCTATGTGGAATTATTCACACTGGACAGATACCTTGACAGGAGGCATATTTTAAAAAATATAAACCCAGGGCCATTCAGATCTAGAAATATGGTAAGATTGTATTGAGCCAAGTCCTAGTCTTCCCTGAGAATTTCTGAGCCCCTGCTACATTCAGGGGCTGCACACAACTGTACACCTCAGATCCTTTAGGCTGGGATGCAGAACTGGTTTCTGCTGGTACATTTTGGGATTAGTACAATTAGAAACCCTTTTTCAGGAGCTCCCTCCCTCAATTCTTCTGTATTATAATACCAGTGGGTGTGTTTATTGACTGGAGTTGGTCACTGACTTCTCCCCTGCTATTGCCAGCAAGGCAAGGCTGTGATGCAGCTGCTGCCAGAGGGGCAATTTCAGAAGTTGGTTTGCTTATCTGCTCCCAACTAAACAATTCTAGGATGGCTCAGGGTGAATTCTCAATGATTTTACCATCTCTGCACTCTTTCTTCCTTTTTATAACTATTTGCACAGTTCCTGAGTGGCAAGCAGCTCCAGTAGCATTCCTTATTTTCTTTTAATTTAGTATAAATTCCTTTACAGATTTTTTTGGATGCAGATCATTGCTTCTGTGACTCTGTAAGCATAAGACCAAATACAGTTATGCTGGTAGAAATATTTCTGAGCTGAAGAACCACTTTCCCTTGTTTAAGATAAACTGGAAAAAAAATACCACCCTGTCACCTTGTGTACTCTATATGAATGCTAATAATAGCAGGTGTGTGATTGAAGAAGTTATTGTGCAGACTAGTAAACAGAGATCAGGCAGAGATTGTTGAATTTTTTTTGTTTCAAAGATGTAAAGGAATCACAGATGCAGCCAGTTGAGTGCCTGTAGCAAAAATGTATGAGAAACACAATATGAGTTGAGAGAATGAATACTTTTTTTTGGTAAAGTGATGGCCTAGAGTTGTGACCAAAGAATATTTCTCCTGTTGTTTCATCCCTCATGTATTCAAATAAGAGGATTTCTGGGACTCCAGTTTCCCTGAATATTGCACTGTTGTTCCAGAGCCTGTTCAATAAAGTCTGATGCTTCCCAAAAGTGATGGATTATTGCACATGTGCTGTTGATTTCTGGATATAGAACAGTCCTTGGCAGAAGCATTCAATATATTGCATATGTGCCCTGTGAGGGTATGCATGTCTGTAGTCAGTCTAGGGTTTCTGCCAGGAAAAGGCTGCCTCATGTCTGGAAACCCCAGACAAATTCCTTACAATTCATCCAGATGAGATTAGAAACAGGGAAAAAATAATATTGTAAATTCTTAGAAAAATAAGACCACAGGAGACCCAAAGATGTTACCTGTTGTGCCTCCTTGATGGAAAATTATGTCAGTTGTGCCTACAATATTCCTAATTACAATTTTGCAACCTGTCCTGAAAGACCTCCAGGAAAAGTTTCTCTAGACAGAACTTCCCTGGACAGGGGCATGTTTAACTGTTCTTAGTTTAGAAAGCTTTTTCCCTAAAGTTTAACTCTAGCCATATCTTTAGATCTGTTTTCATAGATGATTGTTTATCTAGAATTGATAATTGTAGTGGTTTTCTCTTGTCTATCTGTCCTGGAGTCAGTCACACAAAAGAAGGGATAGGGATTGACTTAAACCTCTGCTTTGTGTTTCCATGTACCTTGAAACCCTTTTATGGTTTGAGTATCACAGCTGTCTTCTTGGTTTGGTTTATTTTTTTTATTATTTTTTTTTTTTTAATTACAGAATGGCATCATTGATTCATATTGAATTTGGAATGCCCTGTAAACATTCTGAATTTTAATCCTGCCTTCCAAAGTAGTGGCAGACGTTCTGCACCATGTTACTTGCATTTAATAACATGTGCTCTTCCATCAAGTCATCAGTGGTGGATTTTCAGGGCATCTAGAGCTGTTTGTGCAGCCCTGTTTGATGCTTCTCTCCACTTTGGCACCTTTCAGGTCAGTAATCTGCAGGTAATAATTTGTTTGTCATGTGGGAGTTTGACATAGACCAAACTTCCCTTGTTTGCATACAAGGACATCAGGGCAGCATCCAATGTTTTAAGTCAGAGCCTTTTATTTTGTTACAGAAAGAAATTAAAATGATTTGATATAATTTGCTTTGAACAAATCCATGTTGGCTGCTCATAATCTTCTTGTTTTATTCCAGGTGGTTTGGAGTGAATTGTTTGTTCATGAATTTTCCCAGGAAGCTGCAGCTAAGCTGCCTAACCTATAATTTTCTTGCTCCTCAATTTCTTCTTTTTGATAGAAGGCATTAAGTCTCCTTTTTCTGCTCTTCAGTGGCCTTACCTGTCCCCCACAAGCTCTTGAAAATAGCTGCTGCAACTAGTTGCTTAGGTAAAAAAGGGATATGTGATATCCCTAGGATTACACCAGAAAAATATCTGGCTCTATAATCAAATTATCATCTTAATACAAAAAAAAAATAAAAAGCTCTGCTAAACCCTGACAATTGGCTCTGTGTGAGTTCAGGCATTTTGCAATTTCTCCTTCAGCAATCTCAAAGTGGTGTGTGATAGCCTGAGAAGCTGGAGGAAGAGCACAGGCTGCCTGATGAAAAGCTGCCTCCTCCCTTTGTCTCCTGCAGACCATCCCTTTGCCTTTGATAGCTTGCCTTATATTCCAGTTGTTTCCATGGCAGCTAATAATTTATTATTGAGCTAAGTAATAATTGCTTTATAATTATAAACCCAAGCAGCATGCTGGCACATCTATCTGAAAACTTAGGCTCTAATTCCTTTCATATTGATCTTCTTCCCTACTTGATCTTTTTTGAATTCGGGAATTGTTTTATCTCACCTCTCAACAGTGAGTAAAACTAATCTAAAGCTTTTGTGCTGTAACCCCTTTTTGAATTCTGCTGTTGCAAAGCCTCCCTGGCCAGCACAGCACTGGATATAACCCCTTTGGATGCCTTCATATAAATCCAGCAGAAGCAGCTGCTCTGAGCATGCTCTTGCCCTTGAATTTGTGTGTTTTCTCTACCTCTTCTTAAACAATTTCACAATTATAAATATGTGATCATAGTAATAAATGTGCTTTTATTTACATATATAAATTTTTACTATTAACAGAAAATATGTATATGGGCAATAATTTTCAAAATTTAAATGAGACTTTTCAGAGGGAGCTGTCCCAAATACAAACAGAAAGCAGGCACTGATTTTGTTGCTGATATATTTTCATGTTTCCTTTCTGCCTGTGCCATCTATTGCCTACTGCTCCTAGCCAAAATGTGAGTTTTTAGCAACTGTACTCTGTTCTGGATTCATGCATTTCTTGGCTTATGACTGGGGATCATTGGGTTGAGAGGTAAAACAAATAATAAGAGTAATCATAAATAGAGTAGGATATTTGATGTGGCTGAAAATTGAAATATGCACTTTTTGCAAATGACAGAAATAGTTTTTCCAACAGAGTAATATTTTCAGGTAGGCTAAGCTGTTGATAAATGCTTATTTTCCTAGCTGAGAAGCACATTTCTCACACCAAAACTGAGAACCTTTTTTATTTAGCAACACTCCTAGGGAGCCTGTGCAAAGCTCAGTGATAATGCAATAAATCAAACAGTTTTGTTACATTGTATGGTTCTCACACATTAAATGAATATTTAATCTTTGCAAAACCCCTGACTTTAAAAAATAAAAGAAAGGCGAGCAAAGCTTGAAATAGGTTTTTTTGGTTGTTTTGTTTTGTTTTTCCTCAGAGTCAAATTTCCTGCCTGTTTACAAGGCACAGCCCCTGCCATACTATTAGACCATTAGGTTTAAGATTGGAGTGTTAATAATAATAGTTTCCATGAGTGATGCACCTGCCTTGGGCTTATGGCACAGACCACTGCCAAGGCACTTTAACCTGATGCATCAACTGTGTTTGAAGGGCTCTCCTAAGGATGCTGACACTCTCTAGACACAGTTGTTCCTTATCCTCACTTATTTGGAGATTAATCTTGCTTTAGGAGACACTGTACTCCACTGCTTGGCAGTTTTGTGAAGGCACTGTGTGATTGGGCTAAAGTATTTAGTTAAGAAAGAACAAAAGCAGTCTAGTCAACAGCTCAGTGGTTATAAATCTGAATGTACTGTCATAATAAAAAGAAAATAAGTGAATATAGGCTTCATCTTTTTCTAAATTGATGGGGTTTTTTCATACCTGCATGAAAGGAAAAGACACTGGTCTGCTTTTCTTGTTAAAGATCTTCACAGTAGTTTTTCCTGGAGGCATTTTAGATGATTCTCCAGGTAAATAACCTTAAGGCTTTCTGAATATTTATTAGTGCTACTTCATGGAGAACTCAAACAAACATTTTCAGGTAGGTGTTAGTACGTAGATAGACAAATCTTTTCTAGAGGGGGCCTTGGATTTCAAAGTATATATGATTGTTGTATTACAGCATATTTGTTTTGCAAGACACACTGGTTTTGGATGCATATTTCTGCTTTGGTAACTTTCTCTCTGGTGTGCAAGTTTATGGATACTTGTAGGTATGATGTGGGTGTAGAGAAGATTTATTGAAATTCCTTCTCCATTGTTCTGTACCTGCATGGCAGTTCACCTCTCTGACCTATTGTTCCCTGCTTGTGGCAGCTCAGCTATAACATCAAAGGGACATTTAAACATGATTTGTGTAGCTAATTGTTCAGAATTGCCCAGACTTGCTAGGCAGCTCAGTTCCTTACCTCACAAGCCAGAAGGCAAATCCATCTGTGCCTTTGACTGTAAGTTATGGTCAAGCACCCAACTCTGCCAGTGCAGGTGGTCCTGCAGGGCTGGCAGCACAGGATTTGCTGTCAGAGCCCAGGGAGGAGCAGGATCAAGCACATCCAGGCTTTGCTGGCATGGCCAGGTGTGGCTGCTGGAGATTGTTCTGCTCCCTGCTGGGATCAGTGCTGAACCAACCCTCCTGTGGATTTCCCACTACCATGTCAGTGAATTTTTATTTTTGTGAGGCTACTTTTTGTTTATTACCATGCTCCAAACCTTTACCCTGACTCTACTCCTTATCCAAGTGCCCAAAGGGGATGTTCAGGCAGGGTCACCACTCAGCCTTTGTGTCTGTAGCTGCCCATAATTTCCTTTCTTGATGCATAGCAAAAACAGATGGATGGCATCACTTCTTCACCTATCATCTTACATCTTTTCAAAATGCTGCTCACTTTTTTCATCATTAGCACTTATTTCCTCCTGGTGCTTTATTCTCTATTGGCTATAAAGGATGTTTTTTTTCATGTTACATTTTAATTTTGCTGTTAACAGGCCCGGTTGGAAAAAAGCTTTTGTAACAGTGATAAAAAAAAGTGACAAATGACATGCAAGCTTGTTCCATGAGGTTTGCTTAATTGAAGATAAATAAATTTATTATCTTGCAATTACTGTGGCTTGTATGTGTAAACAGCTTCCCAGCAAGTTTAGGAACTTGACTCAACGTGCTGCTTTTGACTTGGCACCAGGTTTTATTTCACTGTATCTTAGAAGCTTCTTGGAGGAGTTTCCCTCCTGGTTCTCTGGGCTCCTTGATATACAGACAAGATACCACGTCAGGATCCTTCAAATTCTTCCACAGAAAATTCAGATAGGAACATTGAGACAGAATAGCAAAACAAATAAGAATGTTAGTGACTAAAATGTTTTCCTTTTCCAATTCAGAGTATAATTCTGCACTATGAGATGACTCCTAATTGATAGCACTGATTAGCTTTCTTTTATTGTTATTATTTTCATAAGAGGAGAAGCACATGGAACAGAAGAAATCACTCACTTGGGATTATGGGAGGGAGCATTGTTGAAATGTGAAACTCTTGCTGGAGCTTGGCAGGCTCACTCTGCCATAATTACCCCATTGACCCACAAGTGAACTTTACTTTTCAGAGAGACAATTTTGGAAAGTTTCCTGGGGAACGTTTTGCTGTTGATGTGTGAGCATACAGTGCAAGATGCTAAAGATATTCCCAAACTGGTGGCTAAGTGTTAGTGCAGCTCCTAGTGAGGCTCCACAGCCACTCTGTGGTGCAGGGTGGCTTTGGTGGGAGTGCTCTGTGTCCTGGACAAATCCTGTCCGTGGACTTGTGCAATGCTCAGAGGTGTGATTACTGATGGATTTTCAAAATGCAGTCCTCAGTGAGTGTGGAAACTTGGGAGCCTGAACCCAAGTGCTGTCCAAGCACTGTCCATTAAAGAGGAGCACAACACCTTATAAAAAAGAACAGAGATCTTTAAAAAACTGGTTTGTGGTGTGGGGTTTTCTCTTTTTCTTACTTTTTATTAATCACATACCTGGAGACTTCTCTCTCCCCCTCCTTCTGAAGGCACAGACCCAATTGCCTTTGCTGGCACTTGATCCAGAACTGAGCAGAGAACTGTCCTGCTTGGCTCAGATTCTAATCCTGTCTTCCTCAGCTGTTTGAGCCACTGCACACCAGGACCCCAAAACATGGTCACTTGATGACCTTCCAGTCTGCAGATGTCTTGCAAGGATGAGCTAAAAATGCTGAACCATTAATATATTTTACCTAGGCCTTTCAACAATTTCTTAATATTTTTGAAGAGTAGACTTCTTGTGGCTACTCAGATTTGCATTTTATGTTAACAATGAAGCCTTTCAAAACACATCCATGGAAAAGGAATAATCCTGATAATTCAAAGATGGATTATATTTGATTAATTTTATAAATTAAATTATATTGTAATGTAATAAAAATTGGCTAATGTAGTGGTAGATCATTAAATGGAAAAAATTCTTAATATACTAATGGCCTAATTCAGGAATTAATTGCTAATCCTTCTTCTTTGTAACAATTCAAATTTCTTTCTTTCTTGACATGGTTTTGATAAGGTAGCTGTGGATATTCTTTAGTGCTGCTTGTGGTGAGGTTTTTTGTTGAACTGATTTTTAGAATATATCATAAATATGAATGTTGGTATTAGATTCTATTCTATGGGGAAGGTGGCAAAAGGAAAAATTCTTTCTGAATCACTGAAGGTTCATCTTGAATACACTTCCCAGCTTTCAATTCTGTTAGAGTTCTTTCCCTCAGAGTTTAAAAGATAACGTTTCTACAGACAAATATTCTGCTTCTTCAGAAAATGCAGCTCTCGTGTAACTTTCATTTCGTTTCCTTGCCTGCACAATTAAAACACAAACTCCAGACCTTTTTCTCGACACTTCCATCGTCTATTTCTCATTATGCTTCTTGATGAGATTTTCAGGCTTCACAGAACACTGTCTAGGCAGCTAATCCCATGCAGTGCCAAGATCACAGCACTTCTTGTGTAATTCTTATTAGGTTAATCAAGAAACCTACTGAAGCAGGAGGTTTTTTTAAGGCCTGCCAAATTTGAAGGGATAGATCAAAGTTCAGAGCCCTCTGACCCTTTTGCCCTAACTTGCCTCAGCAAAGTCCCCATGAATGGCCTTATTGTGAATATGGCAGCCTCCAGAGCCTGTACATTTGCAATTGTTTGGGCTTAGGAGGGGCATTGTGCTGCCCCTGATGAAATGCATTTTCTTCTCTTTCTGAAGTGTAAAGGTTTCACCTCCATTGCCTATACAAGTGCTCTGGTCATCACAATAGCACTTAGGTGATCCTTGTTCCTGTCAGGCTGAGCACCCAGTTTTATGACAGAGTGCAATTAAATGGCTCAGAAGCCAACATTAGGGAAACAGCAGTGAAGAACAGGGGAAAAGCTTAATTTCCATATGGTCAGCCAAGCAAGAACAACAGCAGCATTGTGATCTGGAGTAGATAGTTTAAGCACTATTAAAGAGACATCTATTCTTTAAGTTGTCTCCTGAATGCTGCTGCACTTTGATTATTCTTCTTCATGGTCAAAACCTCTCCCTAACCCAAGGCTTTTTGCATGGCATGGCTTCTTTGGTGTTATTAATATAATAGCAAGGATTACTTTGAATAATAACACTGAACTTTGGAGTGGAAATCGAGTGATTTAATTAAATGAAGTTTGACCCAGACAGGCCAAAGGAAATTTGATAAGGTTGCCTTCATAACATTCTGATTTACCATGTTCTATCTTGAAATTACAAAATGAAGATTGGAGTAGAATTGGAGTAGAAATGGTAATTGTCCTTCTAAAGAGGACCTGGAAATTTTTTTTGTAAACCCAACTGTGTTGATTTATTGTTGAAATTTGGAATTAGTTTCCCCAAAAAATAACCTGTGACTCCCTGGATTTAGCAATTTGCCAGCCAGAAGGGTTAAAAGGTTCTTGCAGCCATACATTCTTTGAATTGCCCACAGCAGCTATTTGAGTACTCAAATGTGAAACTGAACATCTTGGTTTCAGATGTGCACATTGTTACAGCACTGGAGTGCTGAGCTGGTCTCTGTGCTCCCAGAGCCAGTGGGAGTTTGGCTGCTCTGAATGTGAGAAATGTCTTCGAGGTGAGTTACCAGGGTCTGTGTTCTTGCATCATCATCAGAACACACTTAAAAGTTTACAAGTTACACAATGCAGAAATAGACAAGGGTGTGTGAGCAATGTAGCTTTATTTGGGGGTTTTTAGATGTATTTCTCACTGAATCAAAGCAAGTGCTTAGGAACTACATAGTGCTTATTTCAAGAGCAGTCAACTCGAAAGTCAATGAGTCAATTCTTGTATAATGCTAAAATTGTCAGATATTTCTGAGAAAACCCTTACAACCTTTACTTAGTGTACATGAGCATGGTATCAGAAATTACAGGAGTTTATTAAAATAAAGGGAGAGATGTTCAGACCACCAATTTACTAATTAGAGTGTCAATTGATTAAAGCTGGTGTTCGTTGGCAAATCAAACAAAACAGTTCAGGCAATTATGGTTCTCCCCCTTATTGCAGGAAAACATTTGAAATCTGACAGGCAGTTGTTTACTCAATATGAGTATTAAATTCTCTAATTTTCAAATTTACAGAAAATCACTGTATCACCTGCAGGAAGTTCTCAAGATAAATATCCAGTGGAGTATTTTGGTACAGTTGAGTTGCAGCCTGCTGCTTTTCAAAGAGAAAAAGTGAAAGGCAGGAGTGATAAAAAAAGATGTCTTAGAGGGCTCTAAATTTTTTCTGCCCAACTCTGTCTTGACTACAACTTAATTTAAAAATGCATCCTTTTGCCTGGCACAACCAAATCGATTTCCCCTCTATGTATAAAACAGAAGTGTCAGCTTTATTCACTCCTTATATATGGAACATTAGGGTATATTACTGTTGTATAAGACAAAGTTTATTCTGGTGAATTGCATTAACACAAGCAATGTGACAGGTACAATACAAGCACACACTGTGTCAGCTTGGGTGCATGTGCAGAAGAGTATTGTCATCACTCACTGCAAAATAATGCAGGATATTACTTTATTTATGGCTTGAAAAACAGACAGAGATAGTTAAATCTATGTGTCAGTCAAGTCTTGATTTAGAACTCCAGTTGTTGGCATTCAAGGACTCAATTATGCTATGACCTTTCATCTTTTTCCTCTTTACAGCACACACAGTGCCCAGGCTCCACTTAATTATTTTATTTTTTATTTCTTTGTGCTTTTCTCTCTAAATAAAAGCAAAGAGGGGGAAAAATTCTTTCCAGCAACTTTATTTTTCATTTTTTTTACATCATTACCATTTTCACAATTGTAATTCTGTGGCATTCCTTCCTGGCATAATCTCACTTGCCTAGCCAGCAGAGCCAAAAGGGATTTACCAATTTACTCCTGGAAACTAAATGGCCTGATGTTCCTCTCTGGTTATCCACCCTTTCAGCTGGTGGGATATATGCTCTGCCTTCTGCCTGCTTAGTGCCCTGTAGATAAATGTGAGCAGAATTTCTTTGGCTGTCAGAGTGATGGATGGGCGGTACAGTGGAGCCTGCTCAGCCAGAGCAAGTGGCTGCCTCTGCCATCCATCACTCTTCCTGCTGTCAGCCCCTTGATCAGGGCTGCAGAGCAGCCTCAGCCTTTCTCTAGGTCACAGTGCCACAGAAAAACAATTAGTTTGTCAAGGATATACATATTTTAGCATGAGGAGATTTGACATCTGAAATACTGCTGTGTTCAGTAGTTGATAAATCAGATTTTCGCTTTGTTTTGAAGTAGGAGCTCTGTGCTTAGGGGGAGACTGAGTATGTCACACATGGTACTCCTGTAGTTCTAATTGTGAATGGTGGGAAAGAAAAGTGTGTGGTAGGTTAGAAAAAAGAAAAGGGAGAAGCAGCATTTGATACCTGAGCACTGGAGGCAGATGTTTATTTTAAAATGGCTGTTAAAAACAGCTCTAGCCTTTTAAAGCATTTTAAAAGGCATTTTTTCCTACCAGCAATTTTTAGTAACTCTGATTCTTTTGGGGTTTTAGGTCATTCTCTGGCTTGATTTGATGGCTTTTTCAACTCACCAACTATTTGAGAAATAGGAAAGTACCAGACTAAATTAAAGTACTGCTTCTTGTGTTGTATTTCACAAAGCCTTGTGTTTCTCTGTATTTCATTACATTTCATGTGCTCAGCTGGTAACTTAAGTTTCTGCTCTTAAATGTTGGGCAGGATTTTTAATTCAGAACAGTCCTTAACTCCTGCTGATGACCTTAATTTTTTTTTCCCTCTTCCTTTAGAGATGCTGGGAAGAAGAGAGATACGCAACAATTCATTTAGCTGGCAATGAACAAGAGTTAGCTGCTACAATAGTCATTGTCTTCCAGTGGTTTTTTGCTGTTTTTTGAGGGACTTGTCCACAGTTTAGCAGGAAGGACTTGCAGACATGCCCAGGTTCTGCTGGGACAGCCCCAGAGGAGTTCTGCCCACTGCTGAATGTGGGGCTTTGCTCTGGTGGCAGCTGGCTGTTGTCACCTGCAGGAGAGTGCCAGAAGCCTGGGACATGCTGAAAAGGAGAAATATGTGATATGAACAGCACTATATCAGTATCACAAACCTGCTTTTGGGACATGAATCACTCCAACCAAAGACAGTCACAGCAGAGCCTTGAGGCTGTCACAGGGGTTACAAATCCCTGATGTGCCCTGTGGAGTCAGGGAGCACCAGGCTGCAGGTGCTTGGTAGCACTGTGAGAGGGACCAGCTGAGCTGACACAGCACTCCTGACCCAAAACAGGACACACATCTTGGTTCTTCTGTCCCCAGCTGTCACTCAGTGGTGTGGTGGCACCACTGCCTGTGAACTGAACAATCTGCTTGTGTGCACAGGTACAAACCAGCTGTCTCTGGTACTGAAGGATCAATGATAATTTCCAAAAGTAAACTGGTCGTGTTTAGCATCTTAATGTCCAAAGAAGGTGTTGCAATATCTTGCAAATTAAATGGCCTTCAAATAACTACCAAGTTGAGCACTTAAGGGGGGAAGATATTTAACACCACAGTCTTCATCCTGAGATCTGTGGCACAGTGAAACTCTGCAGAGACAAAGTGACTGTGTTCTGGATGTGCTGAGAGAGTGCAGAAATAACTCTGCTCCTTGTTCACTAATATTCCTGTTATCTATCACCAGCCACTCTCTGTCAGCTGCAACAATTGTTTTCTTAGAAGTCTGCTACATATTCATGTTCAAGTGAGAAGGATTTCTTCCTGGAGCTCTTACCAGTGGGATTGGTAGGGGGGAAAGTAAATCTTTGCCAGATTTGTGTTTTTTACATTTTCAAGTGATCAGTTACATTCATCAAGTTTCTGGATAAATGCAGGTTATCTTCAGCTGAGTAGAATTGTCATGCTTCTCCTCCATAGCTAGGGCAGGAGTTATTTCTGTGTGGATGTTGTGCAGACAGCTGCCTGGATGGCTGTGAGAAAGATGGCATGGCTCAGGCTATGTTGACATATTTAGAAGGAATTAAGCTCTCTCCACACATCTGTGTTTTAATAACATTGCTTTTTCCAGTGTTTCTTTGCACAGTGGAACAAATCAGAAATAGCCCCTGGAGCTGAAGGCAGCAGAGGATCTTGTTCTAGCAGCAGTGTCTTTCCCAGTCCCTTTCCAAGCCTTTCTTAGGCAACTGCTTGTCTCATTATCCTGTTCAAACCTATTATTCTGCTCTGTTTGATTTGTTGCTGTCCTGTGTCTCATGTGATGCATTTAAATCACAAGGTCTTCACCACATGAACTTTGGCTTGGATCTAGAAGTATAATATACAAGTGTAGAATAGACATTATTTACTTTCAGGAAAGAAGAAATTTGGCAGCTGGCTGGGAAAAGATGGGATTTCTGATTATTAGAATAACAGTAAGGGCAGATTTTTGTTACTAAGCAAGCATATAGACATTTCTGTTAACATGCCCATAACAAGGTAGCTTGTCATGCTAATTTAATACCAGGAAAGTACCTACATTAATGTTGGTGTAAGTTATGGAAGAAATTCAGTGAAAGAAATTTAACCTGTTCCTGGCCAATTGAGAGAGAGAAAATGAGAGTAAAATTCCAAAATGAATTAATAAATAAAAACCCCTAGTAGTGGGGAATAGTTAATTGCTTCTTGTTTCTCATAGTTAAAGGCAGTTTATAGAATAGGCTGACTGAAGGTATCTGAAGGGGGTCCAGGAGGAGTGGTTTGTTTCTAACTTCCCCTCCTTTCAATAGGAGTGGAGAATCTGTGTTCTGGCAGAGGTACCAAGAGCATGATGTCTGTATCTGCTACAGGAGCTGAAAGTCAAGCACTAAGTTGAGAGGTCACAATGCATGCAGTAAATATTTAAATGTGCTTTAAAACAAGTGCTTATGATTTTAAAGCCTTTTAACATCTTTTACAATAGTTGGACAGGATACTGATTCCTGTGTGCTTTACTCATCTTGAAAAGCACTGAGTGAAAGTTCAGCTGACTTCTATGTTATCCTGTTGTATGTCTGTTTGGTTGCTTCACAGGTGGGTGTTAAATCAGCTTTATAGGGAATTCAGGGCTAATATCTCTGAATTTCTGCAGCATAATCACCTGGGCTTTATGGTAACCTGGTAAGCAGGATGAAGGGTGTTCACATGGGCAGTGAAAGAATTTTCCATCTTGTTTCAGTGGTCACAAAGCCATATTAGAATAAATACAGTAACTGAGGGATAATGCTGCCAAAGAAAGGGCAGTTTTATGGAGTAGATTACAGACCATTAAAGAAGGAAAAAATTTGTAAGGGGACATAAGTATCCAATATAATAAGTGCAAGGTGTGTGTTACTCAGTGGCTGGAGGCTGGACTAGTCATCTGTAACAAGCCCCTGGAAATGCACAGTTATAAACATCAGGTGTTTGGCATGTGGAGCTGAATTTTCCACCTTAAAATCACTTCAGTGTTTTAAAGGTAGAAAACACCTTTGTTTCATCAAAGAACACTGATAAATTCAGCCCAACATCTAATGTTTAACTTCATTTTCAGTACCAGTTGTTCTCTATCAGTCCTTGGCCAAGCCTGGTAGTTCTCAGTTCATTGTCAGGAGAGGTGAGATATAAAAGTAATGCAACTGATGTGTCCCATATATACTGACTTTTAGTGGCTCCTCCAGTTGCTCAAAAGCTTTTCTCTCCAGGGCCCTCGTATGAACATGACCTTCTACAATGCTAAATATTAAAACAACTGTTTTAAGCTTCATGTTTTAGTTTTGAAAGCAAAGGAACAAAGTGGCAATGGGGGCCAGCTGGCAGACTTGCATAGCAATGTGCAAACCTTTCCCCTTTAGACACACCAGAATTTAAATTTGCACTTAAATCACGAGTCAGGATGAATTTAAGCCTATCCAAGAACTCATTTATGCACATCACAAAACCACTGCACAAATTGGTTCAGTACTTTTCATTTGGCAGTCATTCCTCCAGAGACATCCAGGACAGAAATAGCAAGGGTACTGCAGGCCAGATATTTGCTGGCAAAGCTGCCTGTGGTGGAAAACTTGTTCAGCACCTGCCTGTTTGTGCTCTGCCTGGCTGCCATAGCCTGTATTACACTGTTGCATTTATAAAGAATGGAGTTGTCCACATTATTTAGGAAAAATACTGGGTTTTGTTGTTTAATCTGAGCTAAAATTTTAAGTAAAATTTAAAGTGAGTGAAAACCAGAAAAGAATAGCAGGTCTGAGCAGAATCACTGTTTTCAGAATCTTGTAATTGCTTGGGACACAAGCTTGGAATTGGTTGTGCCAAGCAGAGCACTTGCTCCTCTTTTCCAACTGAACAAATGTGAGTTAAGGTTGACAGGTGTGGGTGTGGAGATCTTGGAATTTAACAACTCATATCTTACTCAGATTTTAAAATCTGGAGTACTTATTAATCAGCCTCTTTCCTTCTGCTTGCCCAAGTTCCTGTCTGATGATAATCCAAATAACTTTCAAGTGAACTCTCTGCCATCAGGAAGAAATGTGAATTGTCAATTAAAAGTGAAAGCTGGAAAGTAGGTCAGGATGATCTTAAATCCTTTCAAGGTCACCTGGTCAGT
The DNA here is from genome assembly GCF_029582105.1 of Oenanthe melanoleuca. NCBI lineage: Eukaryota > Metazoa > Chordata > Aves > Passeriformes > Muscicapidae > Oenanthe > Oenanthe melanoleuca. The sequence continues at coordinate 9,104,988 of NC_079344.1, forward strand.
CAGTGCAGGGAGACAGATTTTTGTAGCTCATGAAAGAACTCTTCAGTGCCAGTTTTTTTGTGAGACCCTGAAGAAAGAGTCTCTCTGTGCAGCACAAAGACACTGTGATATTCATCCCTCACGTGAAATATCTAAAATTGTGTTGTCCAGAGAATGTGGGAAAGAATCAGGCTTTACTTAGTGATTTTTTTTTTCCTGGAACATTAATCTGTCATTAAATGTTGCTGGATAATTGATGAGATAGCTGAGAGTCTCCTTTTGTACACAGGCTCTCTCTGTTACACTGGTGTGTGCTTTACCTTCTGGACCTTCTGGAGAGCAAGAAAAGCTCCAGGAGTTCCTCTTGGCACTGATGGTAACATGTTCACTGGCAAAAATATTAAGCCCAGCTTTGAAGAAATGCTTTAAACAAGTGTAGAATATCTTAGAAATGGAGAAGCCTGCAGCCAGTATTGATTACTGCACCAGGAAAATCTCTTTACCAACCTATGTGTGGAATCTGTTTAATGGAAATTGCCATCCTTTAATTCTTAAAGGCTTTGCATCTCTCAGCAAATCTACCCTTGAAAAGTCCAACACAATAGATTGGATATTCTTCATCTTCTTTTTCGGTATGTGTACAGTCTGTAAGCAGTTTTAGAGTATATTAAAAAAAAAAGAAAGATGATCCATTTCAGAGCGGATTTTTTTTTTTTTTTTTTTACAGCAGCCTCATTTGAAACTTTCTTGAAACATAGATTGATAATTAAAGGGACTAAGGGAGACTCATAGAATAGAGCAGAATCATGCAGAGTTGGAAGGGACCATCAGGATCATTGAGTCCAACTCCTGGCCTTGCACAGAACATTCCCACCATGTGCCTGAGAGTTGTCCCAACATTTCTGAACTCAGAAATTATGTGCACAAGATAAAATAATTTATATCCCTAAAATAATTTATATCCCTATATCCCTTTTTTTTGTGTACATCAGAACTGCATTGTGCTCAATCCAGAGCTCTCTTGCCATGAAAAAGTGAGCAGTTTTTGTGTGCTGTGTCCAGCTCAATGCTTTTCCCTGGAAGTGAACCTCATGTTACCTCTACAAGGCTCTGCTTTCCCTGGGATCAGTTTGATCCAATTGTGTTAATCTGTGTTAGTCCCTCTGCTCTAATTGGACCAGGGTTTTAATGCTGGTGATCAGCAGAGTTCCTGCTCTTTATCATACTTGGGAATTACTGCAGTGTTAGCCTGCTCCAGCAAGACTGGAAGATTTTTAGCTATAATTACTGCATGAAAGGCTGTAATTTGTAAAGACATATTGTCACACAGCTGGGGGAATACTCCCCCCAGCTGGACGCTCAGCAGGCTGCTCTGGTTGCCTCCTGCCACAGCCTCTGGGTGTTTTGTGATTCCTGCTGAGCAGGAGGAAAGGGAGGCACTGCAGTTCCTGCTGTGCTCACAGGTCACAGGCTGTCTGCCATTTACATAAAAATGGGACCTCCTGGCTCAGCTGCCATCACCTTCTTGGCACAGCACTGATCTCCAGGCCCAGCCTCTGCTATCTCAGGCTGGAAAAAGATGAACTTTGTGGGGGAGGTCTGTGAGTTTAAAATTCAGATTCCCTGAGTTACAAGAAGTCAACTGCTTTCTCTCTTAGTAACACAAAAAGTATATGTTTTAAGATAGATTAGTAAATCTGTATGCATGTGTATTGACTTTTCAAGAAATGTTTTATTTTTCCAGACCACACTGGTGTGTGCTCAGGTTTTCTGTCAGGGTTGCCTGCAGAACCCAGGGGTCCTTCCTCTGCCTGCATTTTCCTTTCTGTGTCATGAACTGCCTTCTAATACACAGCTAATTTCTCAATTTTGCCTCTGGTCTGCTCTCAGTTTCTACAGTGCTTGTTTGGGACCTTGCCTTTATGACTTTTGTTTCTTTGAGTGACCTTTTGAGGCAGCAAAAGTCAGTGGAAGCTCTTGATGACTTTCCAGGGAGGGGGATTGCAGACTCTCTGTATAGACTTACCTATAGAAATGTCTATTATGAACTACAAGTATTGTAAATTTTGTTCATTTCACTGTTTATTTCCACGAGCTAGATTAATGATATTTTCTTTATTCTCAGGTTTATATAATTTTTTATTTTCTGTAAGAGAGGCTGTTTCACTAGGAATCTTGGGTAGTAACATTACATTAGGTAACTGACTTTTTGTTATAGAAATACCTTTCTCAAAAGTGGTAGCAATGTCTTACAGGCTTTGCACTTAGCTGTAGTGTGATGTGATACAGATTTTATAGTAAGGCTTCAAAGAGTTTCCATATCTGAATCACATAGATGGGCATTTCAGTCAAATATTTTTCTGACATGTCAAAGCAGATGGAGAATTCTTGTTCTGTTTTCTTGGTTAGAAAGGGAAATGAATTCTCTTACCAGTAAATGATTGCAAGAAGCTTATTCATGCTGTGGTTTGAGAAAATACATTGCAAATGTGCCAGTGATGGAATTGTAGCCTTGCTTTGAGCCCTGCAGCACAGTTGGGTTAAAGGGATTACCTGTAAGATTCCAGTACAAGAACAGTGAACATGAAAAGAGAGAGGGGCAAATGGATGAAGTAGAAACAGGAGAACAGATCATCCTTGAGAGTCTTTTGAAGATGTCTGCCTTGGCTGCTTCTCCCATGTCTAGGTCAAGCTGGATTTTTTCCCCTTTCTCCTCTTTCCGATGAGACGTTAAGATGTCATTCCTGGCTCTTGTAATTTAGGAATTTCTTCTTGTTGACTAGTCTGCTTTCTATTTCTGTCTCAGGATAGAATGGTGCAATTGTTTCCTTCCTGGTGCATGACTCAGAATATACAAAATTCACATTGCTCTGCAGGGACATCTGTACTGATGCAGTGGTATAAAAACACCAAGTGTGCCATGTACCTGTTGGTGTCCTCACTCTTGTGTGTCACTGCAAGCTAAGCTGAGGCTTGTTCCTTAAGTTACTAAGACATCTTTGAGAAATGGAGTTTCTCCAGTAATGTTCAGATCCAGATGTCTGTTTATTCCAGCTGAATGAATTATTACAATACTGCTCAATAGTTCCCTTTATTTTAGTGAGTCAGGCAGGCAAACACTTCTGGCTGGTGTTTGCTGTTCCTTTGTTTGGGTAAGGAGATCTGGTCACTCTAAATGGATCTGGCATCTACATCCATCCATCCATCTGTCTGTCTGTCTATCTATCTATCTATGGGAAGATTTTGCTGTGTTATCCTTCCTTTGTTTTCTATGCAGAACTTGTAGGATTTCTCAAACTCAGTCCAAAGGTTCTGCTGTGGGTATAAATAGCACATTTGATACAGACAAACCTCACTATAGCAGTGAAAAGGGTGAAGCACAGGACATGGAGGGTGCAAGAATGTGCAGACTGACATGTGATAGCTTCTCCAAAGCTTTTATTTTAGACAAAAATTTAGGGAGTAAGACAGAAGATAAGGAAATATCGAGCCTTGACAGTCTAACCTCTGATGGTTTTGGAATACTATGTGGGAAGATAAAGTGATTGGAAGTAGGAGTAGGAAACTCAAGAGTACTGCAAATGCAGGGGAGCAGATGAGGAAAAACATTGGTAAGCAAAGCTTGGTGGTATTAGCTCAGCAGACAACATCTTGGGGAATTATTTAGGAATCATCCAAATGTGTGTGAGCTGGGAGAAATAATGTGTGTTAGTAAAACTCCTCAGAGGGTCTGTGCCTGTCTAGAGCCACAAACAAAACGTTTTATGAGTATACTGGGCATAACTGTGTGTTTGCATAGGATGAAACTGCAGCTGCTGAGCTCCTTTCTAGAGCAGGCCTTGTGAAGAGAGAAATGATGGTTATTTTTCAGATTGTAAACAGTGCACCAAGGCTATTGCCAGTGCAGGACCAAACAGCACAAAAGGTGTTAAAGAGAATTGAGCTATATATAAATAAGAGCATGTGTGTTTAGAGTGTAGATTTCACTACTCTCCAGCAATCCTGGAGGTTTCTTGGATCCTAAAACTTTGAACATTGATGGTGCAGTCCACAAAATACCCAAATGTGCAGTGAGAGCAGGAATATTCAATGAGGCTCTAACTCAGCTGCACATCCAATATCACTGGTTCAGCTGTTTTCCAATCCTGAACTCTGTGTCAAAATAGAAACTGTGAGGAAAAAACCCTAAGAGTGTCATCTGTAGAGATATAAGTTTCAAAATTATTGTGTGTTAAATGCAGGAGAAAAGCCTCTCACTCTGCTTGGTAGCTCCATGTCAGCCCTGGATGGCACAGAGCAAAGTAGATACACATCAGATGGACAGGGACCAGAGGCAAGCAATAAAGTTAATAAAAGAAAATGCCAGCTATGAAAGCAAGCTGAAAGTATTTGGGTTTTGTAGTCTGGAATTGAAGAAGGCTGAGATGTATGCAAAAAGCTGCTGTTTGGAGGGAGAGAATAATCTGGTTTTTCGTGTCTACTTGGGACAGGACAAGAATTGCTGAGCTTAAATTAAAGCAAAAGAGATTAGGAGTTAGGAGAAGTTTGCAATTGTTCAGCTGGAATGGATTGTTTAGGGCTGCTGTGGAATCACTTCAGCCTGGTGAGATTGGGCTTGACAGACACCTGCCAGGAGTGCCAGAGGTGCTGATGCCTGTGCCTGGGAGCAGCAAGGTGAGCTCAGGGACTGCTTGAGCACCTTCTTCTAGTTTCTTTGATATGTATCTTTGCATTTTCCTTTTCACACTGCTGTGTTCTGTGACTCCCTGCTCATCCAAAAAGAAATCTTATTTAAGAGGTTTGTTTGATACCCACTTCAATCAACCAGCAGGAAAACAAATATAATGTCTGGTTTTGTGACAGGAGGAAAGTTAGCCTGAGACAGATTTTGCTACAGAGACCAGCTTTAGGGCTACCACAATTTTTAAAACATCTGTTTCGCTGTAGTGTAGCAGGAAGCAGATTCTATTACACTTTATCAGCAAAAATTCAAATCCCTAAGTGACAGGGCAAGCTTAGAAGGAAAAACAGCTGTTGACGAGACTGTGGTGTGTGTGCTGTGGGCCTCAGCAAAATAAAACTTAATAGGAAGGGAAAGCAAAGCATCTTTTCATTCAGCTTTGAGGAACATTTTCCATGGTCCCAGATTATGGAATGGATGCATTCAGCAGTTTGTGGGATGTGATGCAGCAGTGCTCTGGCAGCTGGCAGTGGCCCTGGAGCAGGGAGTGCATCCCCAGGGCTCCAGGCTGGGCTCAGTGTGGCACTGGTGTCACCAGGGCTGAGCAAGCAGGGCACTGATTCCAGCTGCATAATCCATTCCTGCTGGATAAAACAGAATGGTGACTCTGCTCAGCTCTGTAATTGTGACTGGATGTGTTTCATTAGAGCACCAGGCTACAAGAAAGGAAAAGATAGGGGACTGTGGTATGGTCACACTCTTTAAATTGCTGGTGCTCAAATATGGAGCATTATTGGTTTTCTAGTACTAACTAAATTTTGTCTGGTTTTCTGTATTTTCATTTTGAAAGGAGTTTTTGTTTGGGGTTTTTGCCTGTATTCAGATCTAGAAGGACTTGAGGCGACTACTGCTTTTGGAGAAAAAAACACAATAAGCCTTCCTTCTCTTATGGGTTTTTTTTGTGTGTGTCAGATTTTGGGCCACACATTGACTTTGAAGTGGAACATAACCAAGATTTGTTGCACTGAAAAAATGTGATGTCAAATTGCTCGTTCCTCTTCAGCAAATGGTGGGGGAAAAAATGTGTGATCATTATTTAAAACAAAGCTGGAATTCATGCTGCAAGCATGGCATTTAGTGTCAGTGGTATCTAGAGTGATTTTAGAAAAAGGACTGCATCATTGAATCTGCTTGAGTAACAGATATTCTTCTGAGACAGTGACTTACTTAAAAAGCATAGGCATTAAATTGCAAAAAAAACCCCTCAAACCACCCAACCAAGTATATCAAAGAAAAATCCCAACCCACCCAACACCAAATAACAACCAAATAAACAAACCACCCTGAAGTTATTGACTAACATGGCTACAAACCTGAATTGCAAGAGTGCATAAAATAGCCCAGATTTGGTGAGGTGTCTGTGGATGTTAATGAGCTAAGTGAGCTGAAAAGTAAACAGGATGTGCCTCATTTCCCCTGATGAGCTTCTCTGTACAGGATCCTGGAATTTGCCTTTAGGTGAAGTGTCAGAGATTGTACTTTCCCTTGGGAGAGCCAATTCTAATTAAGCAGTATACAGACAAAATCATCTCTTTGTTCTGCTTTTACAGAGAAACACTTGAATACCAATTTTGGCTCTGTATCACCTCACCTGAGCATCTCTGGGCTCTGCACTGCTACCATGGGATGTAGGCATGAGTATAAAAATGATGTTCACAGAATCAGCAAAGTGGAGTGAACAGTAGCTGAATCTCATTACTTTGGTTTACTTTCAATTTAGACAAGGCACAAATAATGAGAATTTGTTAATTAAATAGGGTGCTGGTAATTTTTTTTTTTAATGTCATTAACTAAATGGCACTCTTAAAACAGTGAAAGTTTTTCTACTGGGCGTATGGAAAAAATCTATCCCAACAACACAGACCCTAGTTTTTGCAACAGAAGAAATTCCTTTAATTAGATGAGAGTTGTAGCTGCTTAGAGATAAACCTTTGTATAACTTTGTATGTTGGTAAATGAACTTAAGACTGTGCAAAGATGCAAGATTTGGATGTCCTACATGTGCTTTTGCATATCTGGATTCCAAGAACATTCAACATACAGTTTTCAAGTACATTAGAAAGAAAAGTAAAATCAAATTTGGATGTGTGTCTGGGTTTAAATTTCTAGTTCCTTTCAATGTATTTTGTCTGAGGTTTTTATGGTAAAGGACAGGCTTAGTAGCCATAGTTGTACATTCATTGAGTGAGGCTGATCTTGGACACATTTCTTGGGATAGGCTTGTGAGATTCTGTACAGGGGCTGTGGTTACATGTGAACCTGCCTTCCCTCTCAAGAGCAGCACAGGAGTTGGATACAGAGCACGGAGCTGGCACTAAAGGGAGGTTTGCTGGTTTGTGGGTTACCTTTTCTCTGCCTTCACTGGTGTGCTTGAGGCAATGATTCATTCTAGAAATGCTGTTTTTCAAACACCTGTTTGAAACTCGCCCTGCAGTTGGTGCTTAAGTGGTTTTCGTATTCCTTCAGTTTTTTATGCAAGTTTCAGCTCAAATAAATTCCCAGAATCTAACATGTACATTTTTCAGACATTTGATTTCAGCCTCTCTTTTTTTTTACTCAGTTACCATTTTTTTCATAGCCAGTAGAAGTGTACAGTCTGATGTGTTGTTTTAATTTTATAGGGAGAATAGTCCTGGTATGTTTTGATTTGAGACTTGTTTTACTAATGAACATTTTATTTACACTGTGAGATCAATGAAATGAAATTATTTATCAATATGATCACAAAGCAGAAAAAAACATATCAAAAAAATCTAGTAGTATTTGGTTGTCCAACTTTTGAGATAGAAATTCCGAGATTTTGAAAGACTGATTTCAAAGCCAATTGAGATTTGTTCCTGAAAATGGGATTTCTGTGGAACCTCAGATGTTCATGGTTATTATTTAATGTTTTAATAAGAAAGCAATTGTTGAATTCAAATGTAAAAATGAGGAGACTGTTTTCTCTTGTAATTGAGCAATAAATCATGTTCTGGATCTGAGGAAATTCTCCTTGGGCAATCCTCTTGTGATCACAGCTGTTGAGGCATGGTGGGTGATGCTGTATTTCTGTCTTCACCAATCAGGTTGTGCCCATCAGGAAGCACATAAAACTGCAGGTCATTTTCTTGAAATGGAGAAGGTGTGAACTCTCTGCCAGGCCTGCAGCCTTCCAGATGTTCAATACCCTTGTCATTGTTTAATTTAGCTATCCAGGCTTTGTTGCATGGGTTACAGTGAGACACCATGCAAAAAGCACAGGAGCAATGCCCTCCAGCAGCCATGGTGCAACCTTATTCTTTAAAATGCCCCAGAAATGACAGACCAGTTGAAGCTGAAGCAGAGCAAGATAATGCAAGATAAAGCATGTTAATTTGCTGAGCATTCCTCCTTTTGGCTTGAGCAGGATGGCTTGGCAAACACATCAGCTTCAGGCTCTGTTCTCTGCTCTTTTTCTATTGTCAGGCATACAGTAATGCCAGTGAAGAACTGAAAAGCCACTTGGAGTAATATTAGCTAATGTGATGTTGGCAGAGTGAGAAAATCACCACTGTTCTGCTGGCAAAGGACATTTGTTTTGCTTCCTCTTATTACTCCTGAAGTCTCACTTTGGGAAACAAACTGAGTTATCACTGCAGGAATCAAAGGAGCTCAGTTACAGGAGAGACATCCCCTCTCTGGCTCAGGCATATGTCACCTGCACACACTGCTGGAGGGCTCCAGAGCTGGTTTTGTAATATTTATGTGTTTTCCAATACACTTCCTTTCTAAGTGTACTCAACAATTTGTTATCTATTTCTTTTCTGTACCCAGAAGACTTTCTGCACTTTAGTGTAACTCACTGCTCCTCTGTATTTTGGTGTAAATGTTTGAGGCCAATTTGTTTAGTTTCATTTTCCCCAAGCATGGATGTTTTTGTAAGTGCAGTTATGAGAGAGAGTTAATTAGGCTTTGTGGTGGATTGCATTATTGATTCTACATTCTGCAAAACTTGAAAACATTCATAAGCATGATTTAGAACCTTAAGGATGATTAGTAAACATCTTTAAAAGATATCTTTTAACCTCAAAGGTGATGTAATTCATAGGCATGTAAGCTGCAATAGAAGCATCCCTCTCCCACCACCTCAAGAAAAACCCCAAAACAAACAAAAAACAACCCAAAACCAGCCAACCAACCAAAAACCCCCATAAACAACCCACCTCATGAACAACAGCAAAAAAAGACCCACCTGGAGGACTGATGAGATTAAGAAACATTATGGGTTTGGTGTTTATTTTGTTTTTAAGGTTTTTATGGTGACTTTTTTTCCTAGTGGTTGAAACTTATGGGTCACATTAATGGAATATGGCTAATATAGTTAAAATAAATGTAGAAGAATGAATAGTGATTAACAGCTGGCTAAAATCAGAGTTTGCTTAAGGTTGGGTTGATTACAAGAGAATGACAAGCATGCATTAGCATCCTTGTGTCTGAGATAAAGAGGATTTAGTTTGGACTCAAATGAATGAGGGAGATTTGGAGCTGCTTGTGTCAGGGAGGAAAGAACCTGACAGAGGCTTCTGTCTGTTATGTAGCAGAACCAAAGAGCCCAAGGTGAGTGTGAATATTGGAAATATAGGTTCAGCCCAGGACCTTGTCAGAGATGTAAGGACCATTGTGGATTTACTGCAAATCAGATTAAACTCAAGTTGGAGGAATGCTGGCACTTAGAGAAATTACTATATTGTAGCTAAAAACTGATGTCAGTGGATCCAAAGGAATCTCTTCCTTATGCCACAAGTGACTGGGCTACAGGTTCATTCTGACTAGTACAAAGAGGAAAATAGCCTATTTTATTTTATTTTTGTGGTGCAGAAACAACAGCAAACACCCTTAAATAATTGTTTAGATAATATCATTCATTTGAAATTCACTGCTGCTAATTAAATTGAAGGTCTAACAAGCTAGGAGGTAAATTTTGGCAATGTACTAAACCACAACAATTATTAATGCAATTAAATTTAGTTATCTGTGTAGATGAGCAGAATGGTGCATTTAGTATAGCAGGAGCATGTAGCTTAAGCTGTGTGGTGTAATGGAGTATAATGTAACAGAAAGTCATCACTTTTTCCCTAGAGCAGAACAACAGCAGGAGGAGAGGGTGCCTCAAAGGCACATTTTGCAGCATTAGAACAGAAATTACTGATTGATAACAGAGGAAACTTAATACCCTTATTCTGCCTTGCTATCTTTGTAGTGAAGCCAAACTCTTAGAAACAGTTAATTATCACTTCAATAAAAATATTTAGATGACAGCTGCAAGCCTTCATCATTTCTGCACACAGGTTAGGGAACTCTTTTGTTGTCTCAGTGTGTGTGAAGGAGGAAGTTAAGATGAGCAAGTAAGAACAGATCTGACATCCCTGAAGTTGCTGTCAGCAAAAGCACTGGAAAGACAAGAGAGGTTGTTTGGTCTCAGCTGCCCCCCGAGTTTGATTGAACATGGTGTGAATTATTGGTGAATTGTTGTGCCTCAGTCAGAGCTTCTCTCATCAGCCTCAGAGCACGTGTGGGCAGGCAGCAGCTAAGACATGGAAGAGAAGGGAAAACCTGCGTTTTTGCCTACCTAATTAAAAAATCTGCTTTTTAATCAAGGTTTGAGATATGTTTAGGCTCTGATACTCTGGCTAGCACTTCTGCAAAAAGCTAGAATTTTTCTGCAGCACCCAGGGGTGGTGGATTGATGAGAATTTCCCATTCCTGGTCCTGAGCTCCTGCAGCCACACGGGTCTGGCACATTACCACAACCTCTGCTGGATCAGCTGGATCTGCAGTGGGCTAAACACTGTCAGCATCCCCAGGGCACTTTATTGATCCTGGAACAGACTTCATCCTCCCCAGTTCCCAGGTAGCTTTTCAGCAGCTGCTTGCTGAGTGCTGCTGCTGGGGCTGGCTCTGGCTGGGAACAGCTGGAAGGATTCCCTTCCTCTGGGCTGTCACACTGGCTTTTACAGCTCAGTTTTGGCAGGGTGAAGGATGGAGCTGCATTCTGCAGCGAGGGAAGATGCTGACATGGCTAATTCCCATCCTTTTGTGGCTTTGCAAACTCACTGCCAAATGGCTGCAGTTCTGAAGAGCTGCAGTGAATACAGAGGAAATGGTTCTCTTCGAGCCCACGGGTTGCTGGGGATTTAAAAGAAGTTTTCCAGGGATTGAGGACTTCTGTTGGGCAGTGTTTGAATACAGTTTCTGTTTTGAACTTATGGTTTATTGTATGGATTTACATGAGATGTGTTGGGAACAGATGTTCCTTTGGGAAAATAACCCTGTCCCTTGACAGTAATTTTTTTTCTTTTGTTTATGTGCTTGGAATTAAGGCCTATTCTGCCTTACTAAAAATGCTGTTTGGCAGGGTTCTTGCACTGTGTCCTGTATTAGCAATGAAGAAATAATATACTGTAAAGAATTTCAGGCAAGCTGAAGAGCAGGACAATCCATCCACATGTGGTGTAGAATGAAAAATCCTGAAGCAGGAATTGAGGGACTTCCTCAATGGAAGTGACTGTGCATTCTCAGTATGCCTCATGTATTCTCCACACGGATTGAGAGGTGATGTTTATACACACTCAGTTGCTGATTTATTCATAATATTTTGAGTTATTTATCCTTGGCTTCATACACACTGTATTTTTTGTTATTTTTATTGCAAAGCAGAAAAACAATATTCTGAGATTTACAATATGTGTTTTTAACTGTTAACTCTATTTAACTCTGTTATTTTGTTTCCTTTCTCCAAATTTATTTTGTATAAATAAAAACAAGGGAAGGTCTTGACAGGGCTGTTTACTTTGACAACAATTTCAACAGTGTTATACAGCAGATGTATTTGTGACAGTAAATTTGAAATATATAGTAGTGAATAATCAGAATGGAGATGGAGGTTTCTGCTTATCCTCTGGGGAAGCCTATAACACACCACACACCTGAGAGTCCAGCCAGCATAGCTGGGAATTTTAATATTAAATGCTGCAATGCACTACATGCAAGGATTATTTATGGAATGGTTTACAAGTAATATTTAATCATGCCTTTGAAAAAAAATCATTCAACCTGCCTAAAAAGGAAGAAAAATATCAGCACAGGTTTTGCTTTGACTATGAGTTACTTTTTGACTGCATGACCTCATAGGCAGAACAGTGCAGAAGGTGTCTGTATATTAATGCAGGAAAACCAAATGCTTGTGAGGAAAGCTCTGTGTGCAAACCTGTTTTGTTGGAAATTTCTAATATGTGCAAGTGTGCTTAGTGTGATGGGATAAAAAGAAATAAGCAATAGGTGAGATCTGTCATGGTCTGCTGTAGCTGGTCTTGATCCACGCTCTCAGTCGACTGTTACCCAGGATCCTGCCAGGAAAAGGAGCTGTAGCTCATTTATTTTAGTGTTTGGTAAAACTTAACCTAAATTAGCCTAATGGGAGGATAGTCTGCTCTGAGAAATGGATTTCATATTTGATGTCCTGTAAAATGAAGTCTGTCCTCTTACTCCTCAGCTGATCCAGATTCTCTGGTTTGGAAAATGAAGCTGTTGCCCTGTTCCAATCAAATGTGTAACTTTAGCCCTGTCAAAGCACCGTGGGAATGAGGTGGCAGAAAAGTCCAGGAAAACAGCAATCCCTAATTTTTCATTTACCTACTAGATTCATAGTCTCTATTAAATACTCAGATGTACTTGATTTGACTCAGAATCAAAATCAGACCTTACAGTTAGACAAACAGCCAGACAGGCACTGTGAAGCTAGTAGAGAATTCAGTGCACTGCCAGAGAGAGCCAGGGAGCTGTTGAAGCACAGGGTGATGTCCAGAGCAGGATATTGGCTCCATGAGCTCATCTGAACAGGCTGGTGTGAGTGTGAGTGATTAATGCCTGGGCTGCTGGGTGATGTGCTGCAGGGAGGGCAGAGGAAGGAAGGAAGAGAGGAGGGAGTGGGAATGTGGATGAACAGCAAACCACAAAAACATCTCTTTGATCTCTGGGGGTAAGAAGAAAGCACATCACAGTGAAAGGTTGGGAGAGGGGGAAACTGTACAGCTGAACTATTTGAAGTTAAATTGTAGGACCCCAAAGAAGCAAGCAGAGTAGTTATGATTGCATAACACCTTAACCCCAGCTCAGAAGTATTAAACAAACACAGAATGCCTCACTACATACATTCTCTATAAACTTCCACACCTAAGCATAATGTTTCACCCCTTTCCTCCTATTTCATGAGTTACCCAATGTGATGGATTTAGAGAAATTGCAAAAAACACAACGGCACAACTGGAGTTGGGTGGTTTCATAACCTTGGATATCCAAACTTGTATCATCATGGTGTATCATAACCTGCATTTTTTCTGAAGAAACTTGTATTTCCTTTGGTCATTTGGAGCCATTTTCTGGACAAGGCCCCTTGCTCACCTCTTTAGATTCTTTGTGGTTGCAGAGTGTGTGAGCTGTGCTCAGTTTAACAGCACACACAGTGCATTGAGGCTGACATGATTCCAAGGCTGTGCCACCACGTGGTAATTAGAAAAGGAATTAGGGATGAGCATATTGTTTGTTGCCAAAGAAATAAAGTCTGAAGTCCTTCCTGAAAGGTGGGTGATGACACTGCTTTAAAGCTCTAGACCATGAGACAGCAGTGGATCTTAGAGTGGAGACTGGCAGGTCTGTGCAGAGCACATCCCATAGAGACATCAAAGAGTCCAGGAAATCCCCAGCTGAACCTTTTGTTTCTTCATGTTCTCCTCCCTTTCCTATCTCTCTCATTTCTCTGCTTCTGAAAAGATTTGTCTCTGGCAGCCACATGAAAGAGAACAACAATTATTTTGATCATGGGCCTCAGTCTGAGATTGGGGTTCAGACTCAAGTCCAGTGGGCTGGACATCAGCCCTGGGGCTGCTGTGGCACAGGTTGATATGGCACTTCTTGACCACTCCCAAAGAGGTGAAAAAATGGCACAAAATCATAATGTTTTAGAGTGCAACTGTTTGGTCTTGTTAATAAGATGGGATTTTTTCAGCTGCAAGATGATGCTCTAGATGTTTGTGGTGTGTCAGTTCTGGAGATGATGGGAATTGCAAACCTTTGTGTTTTATCCTTCTCAGTACTTCCCCTATTTATCTGGCTGTGCCAGATTCTCTGGCGTTAGAAATTATTAGAATGTACTCATATTTCTAAACAAAGAAAAAACAGCAGTCACTCTAGATTTTCAGTTAGGTTTGTTATTGACTCAAGAAAATTCTAACTCAATGATTGTTATGAACAGAATTCATATGAATATTTTCATTCTTGCTTCTACATGTTCTTGTGTGTTGTGTTTCTCCAAAGAGATGAGAGATGACCCTTTGCAGCAGCACATGCCATCACAGCCAAAACGTTGTCCTGCATTCCAGCACAACACAGGGCAGCTTATGGCCACTGAACTATGGGGATTTGCTCATTATTCCCATCTAAATGTACCTCCCTCTTCCTGGAAAATTATGTGGTTTAAGTTCAAATGGGAGACTGCAGGCAGCACCTTCAGGTTTCCTCAGATGGACTTCTCTGACATTTCTTAAGGCACAGGATGTGCTGATATTCACAGCTATGTCCTCTGAAGGGTGTGCAGCTGGGGGCTGGGTTACTTTGTTAAGGCTAGAAAGCATTTGAATTCACTTTTAGAACAGCTTTGGTTCCTGCATCCCCAAGTGCAGAAGGATGGGCTGTCCCAGTGTGATGCCTTGACTAAAGGATGCTGAAGCTCATCCCAAACCAACTTGCTGCATCTCCCCACCCTGACCCTGCCTGGGGGAGCTTTGAGACTGCACTTTGTCCCCTGACACAGCAGCCCTGCTGTAAAGTTCAGCTTCAGACCTTTCCTTATCTCACAGAACAGTTGCAGCTTCCTCTGAACCAAGACATTTCTTGCAGCAACAAACTCATTGCTTTAGGCAAATTATGGCATCTCCCAATTTCTTTTTTATTTCCTTCTTTGTTGGGATTTTTTGTTGGCAAGGTCTTTCTTTTTAAGACCAAGATAAATTTGTTACCTAGATTTTTATATATATATGTATGATATATATGTATGTACGTATTTTTTTTTTTTTTTTTTTACATAGATGTGGATTTTCATAAATATGATTTGCAGTTCTGGTGCTACAAAGTCTAAATGGAAACATTTTGAGTTCTTTTGGGGCCATTTCCTGATTGTGCAAATGTGTAAGAGAAGAAATAATGAAAAAAAAATTTTAATGAAAAAAATTAAATTTTATATACATGCAAAGGAATTTATGAAAAATGTCATTCAACTCTGCAGCTAATAGTTTTTCCTCTATGGCTTTTTCAAAAAATTGCTTATTAGAAAAGCAACTATCACACTGAGGAGAAGAATTAGGGCTATTTCAAGCATATTATTTCACATTCTCTTGCCAGTGGGAGACTCAGGGAGGGGGTTGGGGGCTTACAGTGGCTAGACAGACCATTAAATTGGTATTAAACACTTTTCCATATGAAGGAAGTCACCTTCTGCCAAAAATCCAGGAGCAGAGGGATTGGTTTCAATGCAAGTACTGCTGGGATGGGGCTAGATAAACTTTGAAAAATTAAAAGGTCGCTGGGGTCAGGGTGCAGGCTTCAGAGCTGTCTGGCTGGCTTCCTTATAGACTCTTGGAGAGCTGGCACACCAAAGCAGCATGACGTCCTGCATAAACATTTGATCCTCCTGACCAGTTTTTTCCATGGTATTAACTTTCTTAGCAGGGGAAAAAAAAGTATATAAAAATGACCAAAGCTGTTTTATATCAATTTTCACCATGCAGAGGCACAGAAAGATTTCTGTGTTGTGTCCAAAGCAAAAGGGAGGGCAGAGGCAGAAAGAGAAGCTTGCCAAACTGCAAACTGCTCTAGTTCCTAAAATAGCAGCTTAGCACAACAGAGGGCTCCCCTGCAACTATGATAAAATACACTTTTATTGATTTTTCAGCTGGTTAATCAAGTGGAAAAGGTAAAAAATATAAACCACACAAATCTAGGGAGATGGAAAAGAAAATTAAATGATTCTTCAAACACCCAAATCAAAGAAATGTTAGAGGGCTGGTTAAATCTCCAAAGCAAAGAGACCCTGGATGGAGCAAGAGAGACAGGTCCATGGCTGAAGGGGAAGGGCACAGGGACATTCTCCTGCTGTTCTGTGTGTCCTTGGCTTTGGGGACATGTCCTGGTCCAGCTCCAGGGCTGAGCTTTGTGCTGGCCCCTGGAGACCCCAGGGTCCCTCCAGCCCACGAGGAGCAGGGCAGCTGTCCTGGGTTTGGAAGCAGCTATGGGCAGCAGTGTCCTGGCTAAACTGAGCATGGAGAGCCTGAAACCTTGGCTGGATGGGTGCATTTCGCTTTCCTGGAAGGCAGAGCCAAGAAGAATTAAGGATTGGCCCATCCCTTCTGTTGTTAAGAGCATCTCTTCTGCCTGGCTTGGCTTTCCTGCTTCAACTTCAAAATCCTGATCTCAGTTCAGTAAAAGCAAACAAGCAGAAAATCTTCACTGTGCTGTTGTAAACTTTCCTTTATATGCTGGAGTTTTGTTTGGTTGTGCTTTAACACAGGATCTGGGTTCTGGAATGAGTTAATGAAGTTCCTTGTCAGAGGCTGACCATGAGAAAGTGCATTAGGCAAGTTCAGAGCACTCTGCATGGGAATCCTCCAGCACAGAGCTTTGTGCTTGGAAGCAGCTCTGCTCATTTCCTGAGGAATTTGTGTGGCATATCTGCACTAGCAGATGGTATTGTAGTAGCAAGGCTTAACTCTGAGAGAATTTGGAGCCATTAAATAGTGAAGCAGCTCAGGGGTCTGTATTGTTAATAAAGGATCAGGACAGTTTGTGAAATCTGCTGGTTTGTGGTATTTGAAAGAGGAAAAATAATTGTTTTCTGTTTTAAAGCTTGAAGTTATTTTTTCCTAATTACATCTCTCTTTACAGAGCTATTTTGCTGTTCTACCTTTTCTGAATGCCCTCAAGGGATGGGTGCTGCCATCCTACACCTGTTCTCTCCAGTTCTGCTCCTGGAGCTGTGGCAGAGTTTGGTCATAGCCTGAATATGTACACAGGTAATGCATTGCTTGCTATGGATTCTTGTGATCAAAGTGCATTTTGGAGGTGGAAGGCTCACATTTGGAGACATATGCAGTCCTGCCATAAGGCTGGCAGAAAATTCACTATGTGTTGGAGATGCTTGGGTTTTATTGCATAAAACTTCCACATCTGGTAATCAGGAAAAAAAGAGGGATATTCCAGGTGATATTCCCTTCCATGATATGACCCCTGGTGAGAGAGTAATAAAGGAAGAGACTTTAATGACACAGAATACCAATGAAAGCTGCACGTAAGAGGGGAAGGCAGGATCAAATGACATGACAAAGTCAAGCAGAGGAGATTTAATATGTTGCACTAAAAGCTGAAAATAACTCAGGGAGATGATAAAATCTACAGCATGGGGGGGAGCAGAGCTTAAGAAAATGAAGAGTGGAAACCACAGAAATGACCATAGTCCATTTTTATTTTAACCACTTACAGGAAGGTGATGGGTCACCTCTTCCATTGCTATTTGATTTATTAGCAAGGTGAGTTTCCTGCTATGGAAATTAGAGCCAGCAGAACTGCCAAAGAGGGAGGAAGAGTGTGCACAGGCATCTTTGTAAGCTCTGCAAGAAGCAGAAGGAGGGGAGAGCATTTGGGTGGGGAGAGGAATGTGCCAGAGACACAGAAGTCAGAGAGCAAGAATTATGTTGCCCCTCGGGAGATGAACAATAAAATAAATATTGTCCGGATTTCAGATACAGAATAGACTCAGGTGAATGAAACATTCTGGATTGAACTCATTTTATGGATATCTGAGTGCAGAAAACGTCACTCTATTACTCTGCCAGGTCACTGGAAGGTCAGCTGTCCAATAAGTTACAGAGTATATTAATTTGTTCCACGTTGGGTTTGAAGTCTATAATTAGGTGAGACAGGACTATATGGAAACTTCTTTACTGAAGTAAAAGCTCAGATTTTCAGGTCCTGTCATTTACATACCCTTTCTGGACTTGAGTAGCAGTCCTCCTTGAAAACCTTCTGGTAAAAGTTGTTGATAAATATGTATAAATATTTATATTTTAATATGGTTTTGTTTTTAACACAGATTTTTGGTTGACTGTTTGGTTGTTTTGTTTGTTTGTTTTTAATTAATACCTTCTTTCTTGATAATGTTCTCAGAAATTGTAACTGACTTCACTGTCAGTTGCTTTGCTCAGCAAAGGTTAAAACTTTTCTGATAAAAATGCAGCCCAGCAGCTGAATACATACATTTGCTGGTGTGTTGTTTGGTCCTCTGGGGAAAAGGACAGGTCACTCAGAGGGACAGACCTTCTTCCTTAGCTAAAGTGCTTGTGGCTTTGAACTGAAGTATTTTTATATGTGGATGTGTGGGTATTGTTACAAATAGACACTGCATTGAGTATTAGCAGTGCAGCAGGACAAAACTGGAAAATAGTCTTGAATAATTGCACAGCTGTAAATAAGATTTAGTGTTCTCCATGTTCACTCATCAGCATTGTCAGACATGCTTTCTAACTCAAGTAATTCATAACTCTGAACTCTTGTTCACAGAAAATCAACAGAAGACCAGCTGGTAAATATTTTTTTCAGGTTTAACTGGGGATCAAACTGAGACAATGTGTTTAAACACCTCAGTTTCCATGAAGCTGCTTTCCATTCTGAGCTTTGCAGACCAGGCCAGTCATTATTAGCCAGGCATCATTCATCCTCACTCTTTTAGATAAAACATTCATTGTCATCATGTTAATATTTGTTATGTGGGCTCATTTTATGTGGTGGTGGGTTTTTTTTCCCAATTTTCTCTACTGCTTCAATAAGTCCTCCATTTCTTGCAAGACTTAATTTGAAACTATTTAAGTTGATTATTTCAACTTCCAAAGATGATTATTTGGCATTGAGTAAACAACCTTAGCAATGCACTTGCTGACATTCCTCCATAATAACTCCCTGCCCCTGTTTTACTGCTTATGGAATTGCTTTCTAATCCTTTTCATGTTTAAAAATAGCTTTCTTATATAATAGATAGTACCATTTGTTATAAAATGAAAGTAAAACCAATTAACTCTGCCTTATTGTATTTACAAAAGATTGATGTGTGTAAAGTCTAACAGCTTATTTGGGGATTTTAATCTAAAAGTGCCCTGCAATAACATTCTCTTGTGTTCTGGGAGCCAGCAGTAATGGAGAAGCCACTGCCTGCAGAGATGCTGGACTAAATTAAAGTATTGTGTGCTGGTATTCGAGCATCTGCCTCGTACGTTAATCTCTGGGAAATGCCTGGAAATACCCTAAAGTAGCAGCCATTTCTTTGTTTAAGTTTGAAAGCTTTTTGTATCTATTCTCATTAATGCTGTAGTGCAGAAGATTTGCTGTTCTGTAAATGAATTGAACAGAAGCTTCTGCAAACCAAGAACAGATTGCAGTTTCCCCATTTCAGTCTCCATTTTACATTTTTGTGTGTAAAGGATTTAAATTTGAGCTCCAGGGGCCTAGGTTTTACTGTATTTCCTTCAACATATGCATTCCCTGCAATATATAAGCAAAATAGTTGGACTTACATGAATACTGCAAAAATTTAAATGTTATGCTGCCTGAATGATTGAGGATTTTTTCCCCTACCTTAGTCTTTCTCTTGAGTTATATTTACACATATAAGTGTATGGTTTCTCTGAAAGGTGGCTTCTGAAAAAGCTTCATCTTCATTGTAAAATCTCTCATTTTTCTTCTCCTTTCTAACATTCCCATTCATCCAGCTCTGGATCAGAAACAATACCATGTGATTTACAATCGAGTATGACACAAATACTTGAAGCTGTAAGAGCAGCATGTAGTAAACAAACAGACTGTAGGCAGTAATATATTTGAATACAGGATTTTTATACATGAATAATCCATGAGTTTATAAAAACCAGTCTGTTTATAGATAATTTAGGAATAGAAGAATGCTTTTATTCATGAAACAACTTATCTTCTCCAGCTTAACAAACAGTTCCATGAAATGCAAGAAAAGAAAAGTTGTGACGTGTACAGGTTTGCCAAACTTAGCTGTTGTTATTTCAGAAAATAGAAGTGTGCATCCATCAGGACAAGGCCTGCAAATGGAGTGTGTGTGTCTCTTATTTCTGCACTGGTACCTAAGCTGCAGGTGAGCATCCTCAAGCATCCTCCTGCAGTTGCAGCTCAGCTGAGTGAAAATATTAATGTTTCTGCTACTTCATTCTCCTGCCTGGACATTAAACCCCTTTTGTAGTTGTTGGAGGAGCTCCATTTTGGACAAAGCAAATGGGTTGGCCAAAGCATGTTATTTGTTTAGGAGGTGATGTCCAAGAGCAGCTCCTAGAAGATCTGAAGGGACAGTTCCAGCGAGGAGGGGGATGATGTGTGTCCATCCCTGGCCTGGGGATTTAAGTGTTGCCATGCCAAGGAAATCAGCAGAAAGAGAAGAAATAGCAGGATGTGCATCTGGCACAGACTGCAGCCCTGCCTAGAGCTGCCCCTGGATCCCTGGGCAGTCAGGGCAGGGGGTAGGAAGCCAACATCTGTCTGTCAGTCTGGCCTGAGAGAATGCAGGTGTTTCAGAAACAATGACTGTGATATTTCTGAGCCTTTCACTTCATTGTCCTCAGCCAAAGGTATCTGAATTGGAACTAAATTATACATATAGTTTATCACTGTTTTGAAAATAATTTTTATACCTAAGAAACTCACTTCCTTGTCCAAACAAAGTCCATCAACTCCCTTCTCATCTGACTTCTTTTCTGCTTTTGATGCAAGTTTCTTTAATGGTTTACAGTAAGGTCTTTGTGCCTTTCACCTTAGTTCTCATGTGTTTAGAAACAGTACTTGCAAAGAAGGGAGGGTCTATTAGGATAAATTAATATCTTAGAATGCTTGCAATTAGAAAGTATAAATAGTGAAAGCTAGTTTTAAAATGCTCACAAAGAAAACAATTTGAAATGGGAAATCAGAAAAGGACTGTGTAGAGAAAATAACGAAGGGATTAGAAAAGTGTGGTGGTATTTCAAACTGAGGTTCTGTATATGTATTTAATTAAGAGCCAATAAAGTAGGATTTAAATATACATAAACTAGACACAGTAGAAACTTGTTAATTTGCACTCTAATAATTTACAGATTTTATAATTTGTGAAAAGAAAAAAAAATAAAAAAAAAAAGCTTCCTTCTGCCTTCCAGCAATGGTTTAAACCAGAGGCAATTTTGAAATAGCCTATTATTAACACTTAGTTTCTTTGGCATGTATACTGGAAAGCAGTGGCTCTGCTTGTGATTGTGTTGTAAGGGATTAACCACTGGATCATAGTCATTAATACACCATAAAATGCACTTTATTCCTGCTCTTTCAGCCAGTGTAACTCTCTAAGATTTTCATTGATTTGGAGCTGGCCATAAATAAGCACAAGTCAGAAATGCAATGATTTGCAACAACTCTCAGGCACTAAAATCACAAATCAACACCACCAGCATGGAAGCTCTTGAACACGTGTCTGGAAATTCCTTATTATTGTTGGAATCTTGTCCCTCAGGAGCTTTGTCAGCCCTGGAGGGTGGCAGGAGGTTGGTGCTGCTGCTGCAGGTCACTGTGCCTGCAGGGCTGGCTCCCAGAGTTCCCACCTCAGCACAGGAGAAGGACCCAGAATGGTCTGGTTTGGGCTGATGTGGATTTTTCTGAGGTCAATCCTGATAGGCCCATTATTATTTATTATTCATTTATGTATTTATGTACAACAGATCACAATGCTCAGTGATACTGCTCAAGTGTCTTTTACACTTATGGGCACAAAGGGTTAATTGAGTTTGATGTTATTCTGTAATTAGATATATTTGACTGATTTCTAGCCACTTTTAACCTGTTATATGCAATACTTTCCAATGAGGTTGTTCACATAGAGTCTAGGAAATATTAAGCCCTAGAGAAATTCCAAACATATTTAATACATTAATTCATTAATTAGGTTGGGATGTTAAATATGGTTTTATTTCTGAAATAACTTTTACTTAAATGAATTATGGATCAGTGTTCAATTTTTGCTACCACTACAACATTTTAGAATATTTCCTTTGAATTCCAATTGTGTGAACTGACCTTGACCCACACTAAATCAGAAAAAAAACCCAAATAAAACTGTAATATGACCACACCAGATGAAGATATTCCAGTCTACTTTAAAATTGATTCCAGTCCACCCAGTTCTATGTGAAAACTTGGAGGGATGGTCCAATGAGTCAAATTTTTTCATCTGCCAGGTAATTACAGCACTTGGTACCTTCAGCAGGGAGTTGCCTACACAGAGCTCTGGGCAGAGCAGGACCCATTTCTGTAAGTTCTTCTTCTGTGGTGTTTTTGGTTAATCAAATCTTCTTCTCTGCAGCCTGTAGCAAGGTAGAGGATTTGCATTGTGATTCCAATTAGGTTGAAATTAGAATGAACTTATGTTCAGTAGCTGATGCTTAATGTATGTCAGATTAAGTGATTCTTTGATAAACTGACTCTGAGGATTGTTAATGACATTTCTTGTCTGCATCCTGCAATGTGATTGAACTGCAGTAGTTCCATGTGATTAACAGAGATAATTCTGTCCTGTGCTGTACCCTGCTGCCACAGGAACCAACCTGATCAGCTTGTAGGGCAAAAATTGTTTAATAACAAGCAAGCGAAGCCCTCAGAACCTAAAACCTCACATAAAATAACACACACACATGAAAAGGTCCCCCCAGACAACTGGAACATCTGTCCTTACTGTAGCAGTAAGCAGCAAGGATCAGAATAATTTCCAAATAGAGTAGGAAATTATTTTTCTGCTTTATTTTAATCTATGTTGTATTTTCATTGAAACAAAGGGTAGCATGGAAATAGCACATATCAGATATGCTGAGAAAATTTCATCTTCTTGGCAAAACCCCCAAACAATAAACATTCAGTATTTGAGTCAGCCAGGTGTTGCAGGGTTTGGTCAAGTCCAAATTCTCCACAAAATGATATATTTTTTAGCACTGGTATTTTGAGGAAATGTCAGTTTCTGCAGAACTGAGGCTCTAGCAAGAAATCACAAGGCCCTGGTGAGTGCAGTGCTCACCTTTCAGAGGGTCTGCTTTCCAAAACATCTCTCATGGAAGGATTTTGCCAAGGCTCATTTAAGCAGAAATTGATATCCTGTTTTTTAGAAACATTTTCCCCCTGAATGAAGTGAGATCATCTTGTCAAGAAGTTTTCTTCTGCTTCTGTTGCAAGTGGTCCTGCTTTTTCCCCACCTCACTTTGCCTTTTTGTCCCAAGGTCTGGAGGAAGTCTGTCCAGGATGAGACAGAAGGAATCTCTGGCCAGTGGAGGAATCCCCAAGACAAGCAATGGAATTTGCTGCAACAGTCCCTGGCCAAAAGGAGATGAGCAGAAACCTTATGCTGGCAGGAATATGCTCAAGGATGTAATTAGCAACAGTGATAAAAGATATGGAAAACAGATATGGAAACATGGAGCTAAGTATGCAAACCTGCTCTTGCAGTGGGTCATTTAGTGATTTTTAAAACAAATGTGAGTGGGCAGTATCAGCTTAATTCTTAATTTTATATTCATCTGCTGGTCCCCACAGCAAATACCCTTGCCTCTGTTCTCAAAAATCCCTCACCTGTGGCAGGTTGGCACTATTGGGGTGTGGGGACTTTGGTGCCCAAGGGGTTTGTCTCTCCTGGCAGCTCTGCTCTCAAAAGATGAGGGCTGGGGCAGCCTGTGACCCCTGGCCATCAATTTTCTCACCTTCCCCCTTTAGCTGAAGCCAGGAGCCACCTTCATGCTTCAGTTCCAGATCATGGCTGACAAAGCAGTTTATCTTTTATGTATTTTTCTAGTGTAGGTTTTCAGCCAATTTTTTAAAATTGAAATTTATAGTTGAGCTTATCTTTGGAAAAACTGCTTTGAATTCTTCATAGCAGTCAAGATGTTTTCAGCATTTCTGTAACTGCTTTAAAATTGTAAATTTAGTAATACCAGTAATTTAAGATTTATGATTTTTTTTCTTCATACAAATGTTGTCCCTAGGATTAAGGTTGAGCTGAATTCCTTCATGTTGCTGCCCACTACTTGCATTCATGGGCAAATGAAATTAAATTAATTGTCTGGTTCCTTGTCACTGATTTTTCAATGTTAGTTAATTAAAATTGCAGAAGCATTTTTAATGCCAAAGATTACACAGATGTTGGTGGATATATTAGGCTTTGACAAAGGTTTGGCAGGTAAAAATTAAAGTAAGGATGGCTTTTCTATATTATTTATTTTTAATTTTAGCTTCTCTGGCCTTTCACGTGTGCTCAAAAGCAAGATGGATTATTAGAATGTTTGCCACAGTTTATTCTCATGCATCCCTAAAACAGGAACACGTGAGATGAGGAACTCTTCATCTGGAGGGATGTGTGTAGAGGCTGATATCAAAGCTGTTCACCCATCCTCAGAGATCACAAGCCCCTGGGAGCTGTTCCCAGTCCATTCTCTCAGCTGGAATTCCTCCCTTCCTGCTGTGATCCGTGTGCTTTGGTATTTTGTCTGCACTGACCCTGCAGCTCATTCCTTATGCTGATTAATGTCTTGATATGGTCCTGAAACTCACTGTCCTGCATGTCTGCCCCTGCTTCTCCTATGCTGTTACCTTGTGAGTGATTTCTCATAATTGCAGCACATTTTTGTGAAGACACATTGCTGCTCTGTCCTGCCAGACACACTCCTCAGAGTCCCAGTAGCTGGAGGGCAGCCAGGCAATATTGTGCAGCTGCTTTCTGAAAATCCCAGTGGCTCAGACCTCAGTGATGTTGGACTCAGACACAACCAGATGTTGAGAATTCTTACCAGGCACATCCTGAGCTTCAAAATGTTCACAAATTTTTGTGGATAATGGTGCATCCTATCTAAAGGGTGCTGCTTTAGTATTTGTTCTATCTCCAGTTCAGGCTCCCCATCCCATGCAAGAAGGAAAAATATTCTGTAAACCATCTTGCACTCAACTAAATACAGGCCAAGCCTTGTCCTGGTGTAAGAACAGAGCCAAATAAAAGCTGGTTTAATGTATTTCTAGCTGTTTGAGGTATTGTCCACATACTGAAGTGTTTGCTCTTTCCATACCCTGCTGTCCCAATTGCCATACAAGGACCAGCAAACTGCTGATCTAATTCCATGAAATACCACGTGGTGGCTTCTCCACCCTTGGGGGACTCTCCTAGAAAGTCAAAGCTCATCTGGGAGCTCTTTTTTTGCTGTTGGAACAGTTTAAAGGAGCTGCCTCCCAGCAGTGAGTGCAGCCCCTGGTGCCTGCCAGATGTTTGCAGAGCTGCAGGAGCTCACATCTGGCTGAGCCTTCTCCTGACACAGCACATCTGAGTGGGCTCCTTTGCTCCTGGCATTTGCCTTTCCACCCAATTTAGCTTCTGTGTGGGTGTTGTGTGCAGGATCTCCTGCAGTCAGCACCCAAGGCTCCCAGGGATCTCTCAGACAATGGGGCACATCTGCTCCCAGGAGCTTGTTTTGAGTGCTGTGAATAACACAAAGCACACCCTCGGTGTCTGTTTGGTCTGTGCAAGTGGCAGGTTCCTGAGATGGAAGGTAGGATGACTTAGACATGCTCTGGAAGGGAAGAGATGAAACCTGCTCTGTTGTTCTGGGTGCTTTTTCAGCTTGGCTTATCAGTTTGTGCTCTTTGTCTTCTTTCTCAGATTATTGGGTGTTTGTAATGGGTGATTTTTTTTTTTTTCTATTTATAGTAAACCTGAGAGGTGAACCTGTCCTCCATTGGAGCCTGTGGGATTTTCCCCTCTGCAATGAAAACAATTGAAAAGGGCATTGTAAGGCACACTCTGCTGTAAAAATGCTTTTCTTTCAGAATTGTACTTCTCATTGCTGATTAAAATGTCAGTTTCTCTTTTGATATCAAAGTTAAATTTTGCAAAATCCTATTTTTCTCTGTGATTTTCCCTTTCTCCTTTTTCATTGTTCCTCACAGTGCCCTACAAACACTCACATCCTGCCTTTCATTAAGTGTTCCACTGGCCTGCTGAGCATTGCAGAAGAGGTTGCCCCAGGTGAGTTTTAGTAGCCAGGGTGTGGAGGTTTGCTTGAGAATCTGGAAAACTAGAAGAGTTTGACTTAATGCTTTTTATTAGAATTTTACTTTCTTGCAAAAAGCAGGATTTTGTTTGTTTTCCTTGCTTGGTGAAGGTAGGTCTCTGAAGTAAATGTGATGTGTTTTTCTTCAGTCAGGATTTAGCTCTAGGAAAAATGAGCTTCTCCCTGTTTCACTACCACTCTTATCTTGAGGGATTTATGTCTAACCAGAAATGTAAATATCTGCTTGCTTCCCCAGCTTAATTTCTGAGAAGTTTGGAAGGTAATTTCTTTCTCACTGAGAATTTAGGATGTTGTATTATTTCCTAGATTAAAACACAATCTGCAGTTAGATGAGCCAAAGTTCCTGCAGCATTTCAGTTTCTTCTCCTAGCAGACCATAGCCCTATTTTAGGAATGAGTCACCTGTCCAGCCCTGTTCACACTGGGATGTAATGAGCATTTGATCTCCCTCAGGTCTGTCTATTTGTCAGTAACAAACACAGGCAGCTGCTCCCTGTGCCTTGTCTGATCCCCCAGCCCATCCATCCTGGCAATGTGTGTTAGTGTGTCACCACTGGAGAATGGCACTTTCCTTTTTCACAGCCTGCTTGTTCCTATTTATCATTCATTTTGCCTCATGTTAACTGTGCATCACCTCTTCTGCCTTTTTCTCTCTTTTTTTTATTGCTGGTATGCCCTATCCAGGCTAATTTCATTGCTTATTACTGCTGCTGTATTTATTGATGAATGGCTCATTTCATTCCAAGCCACATAATCTGCACTCCTTCCTTTGCTGAGAACTTGAAAAATGTACTTGCAGAAATATTTGAGGATAGGACAGTTTGTGCACTTCAGGCCAAATTAGAGACACAAATCTCATCATCTTTATTAGGGTGTGCATCTAATGTTTCATACAGCACCAGGGAAACTTATGTCCCTGCCTCTGTTTCTCAATTAGGTCACAAATTATCCCTGATTGTATTATGGTTACTGACACATCAGTGCTGCTTTTTATTTTATCCTACCTTTCTTTTTAAGAGCTCTCCTGCTCTGCCTTGCAGGTAACCCAATTAATGGTTCTACTGTAATGCAGTGATAAAATCCTTGCTGCCTGCAGTGGGCAGAGGATCAATCCTTATTTCCCCCTGTCTTGATGTCCTTTTTCCCCCCTAATTTTGGAGTTCTGAGTGTCCTGTTTGGCACAGTGGGTGGGGCATGGGCACGTCTGTGGTTTCTGGAAATGCTGCCCATGCAATTGTCACATGCTGCTACTAAATACTGCATTTCTGTGGGTTTGGAAAATCAAAACAACCACCTTCTCACAGTCTCCCAACTGCAGTTCTTTCTGTCAAGTCAATGAAAGCTTTTGAGATTTTGCTGCTTTATTTTTATGTCATAACCTAATTCCTCATATTATTAAAAAATAATCAACTGCACCTACTTAGTACAGCTGTAGTACAGTATATGTACACATCTCTTCTGCAGACTTAAAAATTTAAATGATAAAAAATTAGTAATGGTGCTCAAAGAGTAATGCATGTAAAGTCAAGCAGTGGTGGATAGGAAGGATCAGGATTAAAATTCTCACTTGCAGGCACCTTTTAGGATTTTTCAGAAGGATCTAACCAGGTAAGATATCTAGTTCCCACAGAAATGTATGAAATATGGTCTAAACCATTATGTATCTTGAAAATGCAGCTATTGATCAGTATTTTTGGATATCTGTATACTTTCAAAAGTAACCTTGGTAGGTGGGAAGTCTGTATTTAACTGGAAGTTAATGGGATTTAGCCATTAGTGATTTCATATTAGTATAAGCTCTATATATGTATGGAAAAAAATAATTCTGAAATACTAAGGCACCTATCAGAAAAGAGAGACTTCCTTGGATGTTTAGGGGTTTTCCTTTGGAACACAAATCTGAAAAAGGTCAGCTGGAGTGACTTAAAATATATAAAGTTTTAAGTTGTTCACAGAAGTGAGGCCATTAATGCAAAACTATCCAGTATAAGAAGTTCTTAAAACATAAAAAGCAAGTGTGTTTTGCTTTGGAATGATTAATCTTAATCCAATTTTTTTTTTCAGGTTAAGAATGAATTTTCTTTTTCAGTACTGTGCCAAGTTTTTACTCTTTGAAGATATCATTAAAAACACCTCAAAGTTCCTCTGCTCACACAATGTTGTTTTCAGGAATTGCTTGAAGGTAAGCAGTAATGTAACTTGGTGTTATAAGGTGAAACATTAAGAAATGAGAAAAGAGATGAATTAATGTGCTGTCCATGAAGTTACCATTCTGGTAATTGTTTGGTTTGTAATTATAGTGAGTTTAATCTGACAATAATACTAAGAAATTGTGAGGTTTGAAACCATCCTTTATTTGGGGGAAAAACTTTAATTTGCTTAAAACAATTCATTTGCATCTATGCTTTTCTAAGTTTTTTGTTTCTTGGTTTGTTTGGTTGTTTTTGTTTTTTTTTTTTTTTGCTAAACCTCTAATGAGCTGTTTATACAACCAGATACTTTAACCCAGAGGATAATTCCATTTCAAGAGGAAGAATGAAGGACAAAATTGAATGTGCACTGTTCCTAAGTTAATGGTTGCACAATGTACCCAAGTGCTTTGTTACTGAAGTCTCATCAACACTCAGCTGCTCAGAATTCTTTGGAATGTAGATCACTTCTGAGGTGTGAAAGATGATAACTACTCTCCATATTTTACTACTGATGGACCTCTCAGATGGAATGTATGTGCTGACATCTCCATGCTTTGAAGATTTAAAGAACTCAAATACTGAGAAAAAAAAGACTGACCTTGAAACTACTGCCCCAAAATTCCCTTTTTTTCACACAATTGCTTTGCCATATATATTAACTTGTGGAATATCCTATAAAGAAAGATAATATCCATTGTGTTATTATAAATGTCAGTCTCATGCCAGATAATTCCTAGTGAAACATGTTATTGAGGTGACTCCTGAGTTCCAAGGAACAACTTCTAATGATTGTGAAGAACAACTTCAGCCTTAATGTTCTATATTTTCCATCCATCAGAAGTATTTCTGAGTCTCAACTGTTGCTGAAATTAAGATTCTGACCAACTTTCATTGCAATTTATGGTATTTAGGGAGGTACTTTTAGCAATTTGACAAGTATAATTTTCCCTAGAATGCTTTACAGTCATCAGAATGTCAGGAATTTGTTGAACTTAAATAAATGCAATCACATACTAAACTTTTCTCTGGTAATTTCAGAAGACAGCTTTGTAGACTTTTGCTCTCTTTGCTCTCTTATTTTTGTGCAAGTGCTGACAACAGGAGATGCTGAGGCATTCCAGCAGCAGGGGTTTAGAGGAACATGGGATTAGTCTGATTTAGATTTCAAAAGATTGTTCTCCATGGTTTATGTAGGCAGACCTATTTTTCCATTATTGCATATTGGTTATTTGTGCAAAGGGATACTCCAGTAAAATATATTGCAGAAGTCTGGATCAAAATAGTCTTAATATAGCAAAGGAGGGACTTGAAGCTCCTGTTTAGACCAAATCTAAGTTGGACTTTGTGTTGAAATTAATATTTTCAAAAATTTGGGCAGGACCTGAGATTTTCCTTGTAAATTGGTAACTACAAAAAAATCTTGATCAACTTTACATGCTAGTCAGAACACAACAATGACAAGTAGAAAATGAGCAAAGTTTTGAGTTGCTTGCATTTAATGCTTTCTATATAAGATACTGCCAACAAAACAAACTAATTTGATAACATATAATCTGAAAAGATTGATTGATTTTCCTGGAAAGAGGTGCTGTAATCTTCAGGAGTCACTGGTCCTGGAAACAAAGACTCCAGTCCTTTTATTACTGGATGCTCTTCCCCATTGGTAAACTGAGGGAAATTACCATTTTCAGAATAAATTCACAATTTAAAACTGAAACTACACTGTTTCTACTGAGAAAAAAATCACAATTCTTCATAAAGAATTCATTGGTTCTTAAATTAATATAGTGATATCCATAAATATTAAGGTGATACTGCATGGTTATGGAAAGCAGATGAATCAATCCACTCATTGGGAAACACAAAGGGAAAATGCTCTAATACTTCAGGTGAATTACAAGTGTTTTTACTAGTCCTGTAAATTGTGGTATCTCTCTCTGTATGTATATATCTCATGTATAAAATGTCATTTTTCCTGTATGCAGTTTGCTTTTGGTAAAGGCTGTTTTCCCACTAATCACATGTTGAATAATCTTTGTTTTCTAGAGTTTCCTAAAAATCAGCTGATTTGGGTAGTTGCTGTTTACAACCATGGTAAAAGTATTTAAAAGTGGTTGACAGAAAGCAGAACAGATCTGACTGGATTTTGTTACACTGTTCAAAAAAGCCTTGCTGTAATTCTGGCCTCTTGTGTAGAGGATGTGTGACACAGCAAGACAAAAACCCACCAATTTTTTGTTAAATGTTTTTTAAAAAATCTTGTTGCTTGATGCAGGAATGAGTGTGATGGCTAGAGTGGATAACAGCCAACACCTTTTGCACAATGAAGCTTTTTATATTGTACAATTTATAGTTCTGTTGATCCAGTTCATTGCAGCTCTTTTTCCACACAAAATTAACGTCTGGGTTCAAATGTTCACCCTGATGTCAAGGTCTGATATTTTTACTTCTCCTTTTCTCCTAATTTTATTGATTTTTCTAGGCTAAGCATTCCATAAATTAGTTATAGCAAGAAGGCATATTGTGGAATGTGATATAATTGGCAACTGATTGTTGATGTAGGAGATTTATGTCGGCCTTATAGTAATAGTTTCTTATAATTGGAAACATATGTGATTTTTAGTGTCTAGACTTGGGAACTTTCCCAGGAAGGAGTTCCAGGTGGTTATCTAAGCATAATAGGCCAAATGGCTACTTAAAGGCTGCAGGCAGACATGGGAAATATGTAAATGTTGCTAGCAAATGTAATTATTTCATAATTTGACATTCATAAATTGCACTGTATCACTTTACATCTGATGGTTTGACCAGCTGATCTGTTTTGTAAATTCATGTTAAAACCAGAAATTTGCTTTCTCTCTGAAGCAGTGTAGAATACACTTTAGAAGCTTTTGATATATCTGAACGACAAAAAGCTTTTATCTGTATCCTGTGCCTAATTTAGTTGCATTGATATATGGATGTTTAACCTGAAATAGCAAATAGTTACATTTATAGAATGAATCCTGACATTTGGTATGGTGTAGTTAAGTTACCTGGCACATTGAGCTTTGTCTTTGTTTGCTAGTAATCTGATTTCTGGAAGGACCTCAGAAAGGAAACAAGTCTGGAAGTTGTACAGCCTCCTACAACATGTGGTGATTTGATATTTCCTTGATCCCAGTTTGCCTTGAACATGCTCTGCACGTTAAAACATCCCTGGAGAGGGAAAGCACAGTTGGCTATCCCAGCATGAATACTCTGCAAATATTGTTCTGGGACCTGCACAGCCTGTGACTCACAATGAACATTTTCAGCTCTGGTTCTGACTGTACAATGGGAAATAGAAAAGAAAACAAGAGATTTGCTGGGCCAAACACTGGATGACTTGATCATGTGGCTTGCACAGAGAACTGGAAGAGTTGCACTAGAAGATGTGAAAAGTCCTCTCAATTCAGTTTTCATGTGCCAGATGGTTGTTCCTTGTTGTATTTTTCTTTTAATCCTACCTGTTAAGATAGCAAAGAATGACATGCATTATCTGGCTCTGCAGCCAAGTGTGTGGTCCAAATTATTTTCACAGAATGCCTGACAAAGTCTGCTTGCTTGTCTGCCTGCCTCAATCATTTTTCTCAACTAATGAGAAAAATCTGCCAAGCATTGTTGGGCTAAGGCACTAATTATTCTCAAACAAATGTTTCAATTTTGCACAAGTTAGGAAGTGTCTCTGTTTTAAATGATTACATGCCAAGATGCCAGAGTAGTTAGACCAGTTTAGTTTGTCAATATGTCTGGAAGTCCCAGAGGACCAAAAAGATGAAATCATTAAAAGCAAATGGGTCTGCAGTCTTAGGTGCTCTTTTAGGAAATACTGCTGCAATACTTTTTTTTTTTGTCTATGTTCATTTTTAATGAGAAGTAGCAGGTCTATTTTCCTTCTGGAAATGTTATTTCTTGTGATATTCCTGGCTGCATTGATCCTCAGATTCTCTTGGTTTTGGCACTGATTTAAAGGAAATTTTGTGACTAGTCATGCAGGACTGGCCCATCTTATCTTTTCTCAGATTTTGTAGCCTGCTCATCATCACCCCATTTAAGCATAAAGGAAGTTGGTCTCTGATAGTGACAACATTGGAAAGTATCTCCTTGTCAAACTTTCAGTTGAATTTGCCAGTTGGAAGAAGCTTGAGCAATTTGAAGGAAGTTTACAACTTGTTTTCCAAGCAATGGTTCTGCACTTGGACCTGAACTCCACTTTTCCCTGCTCAGAAATAGTTGTGAGCTTCCAGAACAGCATTGTCCCCGCTCTGATCACAATGTTTAGGTCACATCTGCTTGTGACAAGGTTCAAGGTTCTGATGTTTGGTGTGTCACAGGTGAGGTGTGTGCCTCTGCTCAGCTGCACCTTTCCTGCACTTCTGCCACCTGCCTTTCCCACTGTTTGTCCTCATCCCAAAATTCCTCTGAAAGAAGCAGAGAGATTGCCAGGTTTAGGTTGCTCTGCTGGGTTTTTCTATGTGTACATCAACAAAAATCAGAGTTTCCAAGAACTGCCTTCCTGCCTTTAAATAGGGAGCTGCATCTTTTCTGAGAAAAGTGTGTTTTAAAGATGATGAGAAATTTAAACAACTAATTTCATAGGGATAATTGGAGAGGTTTATTTGAGCTAGCTCTGCAGTATGTTTCATAGATGCATGTTAGTTCAAAATTGTTGGATTAATTTGTTTTTAAAGCATATATAAAGAGTAAGGGGAAAATTAAAGGACTAAACCACCAGAAAGCAGAACTTGGAGCATTTCATGACTTGGTTATTTTCCAGCAGCCACCTGTGCCAAGGAAGAAAATGTGCCTAAATAT
The DNA here is from genome assembly GCF_029582105.1 of Oenanthe melanoleuca. Classification (NCBI taxonomy): domain Eukaryota; kingdom Metazoa; phylum Chordata; class Aves; order Passeriformes; family Muscicapidae; genus Oenanthe; species Oenanthe melanoleuca. Next base: position 9,137,933 of record NC_079344.1, read on the forward strand.
TGTGGTATTTCTATCTCCTCAAACAGTTACTCATAAAGAGATAAATGGGCAGTAATAACATGTATTTCACTAATGGTTTATATGTTTTGTTTTTAATACATCCCCTTCTTATTTCAGGGAAAATATGAAACCTGGTGCCTGGATACTTTCTATCATTAATTGCTTATTGCCCTTATCTGTACCCACTAGCTTAATTGCAATCTGTCTGCTTGGTGCATGGTGTGTGCTTTTTAATAGAAATTTTGAGAAATCATTGGTAAAAAGGAGATGCACTGCATGGGAAACCTCCTTGGTGTGAAGAGCTGGGCAGAGCTGGGTGGCAGCAGTGCCTGCAGATGGATGGACTCAAGCAAAGGAACTGCAAATAAACCTTTCCTGGTTCTCAGGTACAGTGCAGGCAACAAAAGCTGAACGAGCTGTGAATCCCAGGAGGTTCCTCAAAGAGCAATCCACAGTCAACTCCCAGCAGCAAAGATAATGGTGTTACATATTTTGAAAGACTTTCCATTTTCCATTTTATTGTTCTTTTCTTGTTTGGTATTCAGAGCATTGTTATTTTCTAGATAATTTTCTCTTCTGATTTTCAGGTGCTGGCTGTCCTTGGTAAGACCTAAATCTTACCTGTAATGCCAATTACTTTGTTTTAATCAGGAAATGCACACTCCATGCAAACTTTTGATAAGCCTCTTTTGCATTTTTGACTTGTGAGTGGCTCTGCAGAGAGCTGGAACAAGAGGAAGGGTCTTAATTTGTTTTAGTTGGGGTCTGTGCTCCAGACCAGTAAGCCCTGGTGGCAGTGAGAATACCAGGATACTCAGTTGTGCCTGGACTGGCAACAAGTGCAGAATCCTCCTACATTTGTAGGAGTATGAACTTCCCAGGTGGATCTCCTCCCTTTTTAAGGATGCTGTGCACATGAAAGAACTTCCAAGCATTTTTTGTGTAGCAGGAGATCCCATGGCATACATCAGTTTCACCATCTTCATTCTTGAAATACATTTTATGTGTCTTCACTTAAGTTTTGGGAAGTGATAAAAACACAAAAGAGGAAACTAAATGTTAATGTAGTAGTTCCTTGCAATGGATTATTTCTCATAAGCTAAAGTGGAGTACTCTGAAATCAGCTTACACTGCAAATTAAATACTAGGAACCCCTTACATTTCCTTATAAGAAAAAGAGATTTTCTGTGACTAGTTCCACTGTCATTGACACTTTGGCATATTTAGGCTAATTCCAAATTCTAGTCCTTGTATATACCACTAATACTTCCTTTTCATAAAAATGTCCTAATTTACTTGATTCTCCTTTTGTTATGTGTGTAAAACTGAAACTTCAGCACTGTAAGTTCAGCTGCATGTGTTTGTACTATATGGATCTTTTTACATTGAAGTTTAGTTTTATGAACAACCAGAATTCCTTCAAGTGAAAATCTGCACTTTCCATCCAAGAACACTTCCTATTTTGTCTATCTACATGTGCTAGTTTGCAGAAGTGCAATTGAAATCCAGTGGGAGTAGCATTCCATTGTAGCTACACAAGTGTTGCATTGTTTTAAAAAGAAAAAAATTTTGCTATATAAACCCTATTGCTCTTCTTTCCCACAACTTGTGTTACAATTCTACCTAATTATTTTTTAAATAATAATTTCTCTGGAATTATGACTCCACCAAGTTAAAAATGTTAAAATATGTGCAGCTGAAATAATGTGGAGATGGGTTGAAAATTTGTAATTTGTTTCTTCAGTTTGAAGGCTCTTGAATTGCTCTCTCAGCAGCTTGGTAGTGTCCCCCATTTGCTGCTATTGTATAACCATAAACAAATTTCAACCATTGAACTGATTTAATGTGACTAATCAGTTATTCTTGAAATTTTGCTTTTTTTTTTAAATTTTTTTATTAATGCTACCTAAAGGATGTCCTGGTTGAAAAGAAGCTGCTGGGCCTCTGGTTTGTTTTATTCTGTGCAGGAAATGTATCAGCACTGTTTAAGAAACCAGTAAATTGTTCTTTCCATGGTGCTGGGGAGGGTGATGAAGTGACTTCTCAGGGGTCTTCTCCTGTTATTTCTCAGTGAATCTGTGATATCTGAGTATTGCATCAAGCAATTTTCCTAAGAGAGGGGAGCTTTCTCTTACACAGCTTAGCCATAAACACACCCCAAAGGGGCTGGAGCACGATGAATGTGAGATTTAAGTTGTCAGGTACATGATTGCCCATCACACAAATCACATTCCTTGTGGTGGAAAAGAGGGAGACAGGGAGGAGAGTCCCTGTCCTGGAGAGACCCTGGCACTGTGCAAGCAGCAGGGACCATTCTTGTTCCCTGGAGTTGGTATTTGTTCCCTGGTGTGCTGGTGCTGCTTGTCCTTGGCACCCAGGAAAGCATCCAGCCTCAAAGGTTGTAGAGTTTACAGCTCTTCACACGGTGTCACTGTGTTACACAACCCAGCAGGGCACAGCTGTGGAAAGACATCTCTGGGAAATCTTGTCAATCTATTTTGTCATGAGGATTGATTGAACTGCAAACATAAGCTGTGTGTTTAAAGATAACACTTTTGTCTTGCAAAATTGCAGTGTGGAAATCTGCAGCTTGCTGTAGGTGCTTCATTCTCCTCCAGCAATGGTGCTCTCTGCTTCTTCAGGAGCCTAAAAAAGGGAGTCAGTGATGCACAGCGTTTCAGCTGGAAGTGGATTTGGTTGCAATATGTAATTGAGCAGAGGAGTGACAGAGGTTTTAAATTATGGAGTTGATTTTAAGAGTTGACACTGGCATTAAAGGTTCTATATTTGGAGCTCCTGCTTTAGTGGCTAAAATGGACATTTATAGATAGAAAATGTGATGTGAATTCCCCTTGTGGGCTTGGCAGATAGGTTTGAGAGTGATTTCATTTTTTGTGTGTAATTTTCTTTTGGCAGGAATGAGTGCAGGGGGTGGTGGAGAGGTCAATTTGTCTATGTTTATAGGTGCTGACAGGCTTTCTGAGATTTAATTTTAATTCAGCTTGTTTAAAAATTGCATGGCAGTGTTTTTTTAAAATATACTGTTGCCAGATTTTGTGTTAACTTGTGTGTGCATACCATCAATTTTGTGACACAAATTGGCTTTATTGATAGCTAGTGTGCTACAGTTGGCCAATAGCTAGTTAAATCTGAGCTTTCCAAAAGTTCAATCTGTATTTTATAAAGCTATGCATTCAATGGTTTTATATGTTGCTAAGAGCTAAGCAATTAACCCAGTTAGCAGAGTTTTTTGTGAATTTGATATTTAATGATAGTTTAAAAATTTGGGGGTTTCATGTGTTTGGAAAAGAGCTGCTTTGAAGGTAGGAAAAGTTATTGTAAAAGTTTTGGTTATTTCCAAATGAGATCAGATTTTCATGATTAGAAACAAATATTAATTATTTATAGCAGCCTGCATTTAAGAATCTTTAACCTCAAATCTTTACTTGTACCTCCCTTTCTGAAGCAGCACCTCTCATTTGATCATGAACTGACCTAAACCAAAAATTAAGATTAAAAACAGAGCCAGTAGTACTGAATGGTTACACTGCAGGAATCACAGCCAGTTAAAATTTGGAATTTCTGAAAGGGGGGCTAGACTCTTAATCTTAAACATCTCTGGAAAAATTGCAGCCCTGATCTCCACAGGGAAGGAGGGGGAAAACATTGATTCAGAAAACATGTGCTGCACTCCAGTGTATAAATCCGGATTTCAAAAATAAACTTTTTTAGCATGCTTGAAAGTCGTTGCTGACTACTGCCAACTAGAAAATTTAATAAAGAGTTTAACTTAGTGCAGCCCAAGCCAGCTCTGCAAACACATGCTTTCCTGCTGAGATCAGAATGAGTGTGTAGCACAGGGTGCAAGAGGCAGAGGGAGGGAGCACGAATCCCTCCTGTGACTCCAGATCTTGCTGTGCTGGGCACAGCTCCATAATCACTGTATTCTGCAGTCACTGCCCTGAGTGAGAGTGCACAGCTCTGCTCCCAGCTCTCTCATGCAGCTTACATTCCCAATTATTCCTAAAAGGCCTCTTGCATCTTGCAAATGGACACATTTACCTCCCCTGCTGAAAAATCTTTTTATAGGAGATGTCTTGTGCTCTCCTCGCCTATCTTCTGGTGCAGGATTTTGGAGCTCAGCCATAACCATTTCTGAGACAGCCTCCTAATACAAAGAGAGAAAATTAATAGGTTGTTTTAAAAGTCACATAATTTTCATTAGTTCTCTTTGAGAAGCTTTTTCAAATCTAAATTTAGAGATATTGGATTCAGTATTGACGGGGAAAGGAGTTGAAACCCTTTCAGTCAAGAAGGATCCAGGTTTTGTTTAGCAATGTGTGGTGATAAGAGAGGGCAGCACATCAGGCTCTGTGTCAGGGTTTGTGTTTCAGCCCAGATCTTTATCCTCCTCCCAGAAGGGTCTGGGGCCATGGGGAAATGAGCTTGCCTTGTTTAGGGAGGAGTGAGAGTTATGTAATGCTGAGCAGCACTAATGCAGAGACTTGTACAGGCATGTCCACTTCCCTGGGATGGGGCAGGTCCATAACAAAGGAAGGAATCGTTTATGTGACAGCCATTTCATAAAATACCTTCCCTGGCTCTGTTCTTTCAAATAAACACCACACCACCTTCCAAAGTGGCAAACAGGAAGATTTTTTTTTTTTTTTTTTTTTTTTTTTTTTTTTTTTTTTTTTTTTTTTTTTTTTTGTCAAAAGCTAAACTGGTAAAAATGCTGCCAGACTGTCTTCCCAAGATGTTGGTGCAATGGGACATGGAGGCTTGGGAAATACTAAAGAGGAGAGTTTTCTTGTCCTTGAAAAACTGACTGAGAAAGAATTTAGTCTATCAGTGATGGCATAGAATAGGAAGAAAGATTCATAAAATAGTCTACTCTGCAAGTGTCTCATCTAAATTGCCCAAACTGGAATGAAAGAGATTTTGGTCTTGCTTCTGCTGTTTATTTACTTGTCAAGAGTGAGAAAAAAAGGCAAAATCCCACCTACTTCACAAAAGGGCAAATAATTTCTTTTTCTTTTTTTTTTTTTTTTTTTTTTTCCCTCAGTCTCAGGATGATCATGTTCAGTGTGAAGGCCAAGAGATGAGAGCACATACACAGGGAAGAATATGTGCTGCCAATTATTCTGTGAAATGATTCTTTTTCTACCATTTGCAGTAGGGCCACCTCAGGCAATACTTTTGTCTAGAGACAATTTTGTCTTTTCTGTTACTTGTGGGGATCATACACTGCTTATAGGGATCTTACTCCTCAATGCCTTAACAAGTTCTCCTTGCCTGCATTTCTAAATGCAGCACTCAGGGCTACCTGTCCAGCACATGGAGGCACTTCTGGCTTGATTGTAAAAGCCACAGATCTGATTACTTGTAGTGTTTTGTTTCTCTGGCATTTGGTCTCTGTGTTCACCATTCTGACTAATGCAGAGAAAATCTGGAGTCACACTTTCATGTCTCTCTTCTGATCATATTTGTTATTCTAAAGTAATACCACTGTGGTGGTGGTTCAGTTAGCAAAGCAAATAGTGTCTGCTCAAATGAGTGAAAAACTGATCTTCTTTTATGTCTGATGACATGGCAACACTTATATATATATGTGTATATATAAATATATATATATATAAGAGTTTTGGGTGGTGCTTCCCAGCAGTGTTACCATCCTTGCTTTTTAATCTGCAGTGTGATGGTGTGTTTGAATTAAATTCTTGTAAACATTTGCACCTGTTGGAAGAGCCACCATTTGTTGTCACAGCAATGGGGGCAGTGGGAGAAGCACTGAAGGAAGTGTCTTCATAGGACAGGTGTAATGGATGAGCTTGTGCTGCAATTACTCATTTCATGTGTAAAGTGAATAACTCAGCTTCTTTTTTATACACCTCTCTAGTACAAATTTTCCTTGGCAAAAAGTGAAAGAATAAAAAATTTCCTAAGTGCATTTGGGAGATGAATCTGGATAAACGTTTAGGGTTTGTTTTTTTCTTTTTTTTAAATGAATTAAGTTTTGGGATGTGTGGTAGTCATCCTTGAGTAAACCAAGTGTAGCCCATGATAGTTGCAAGAAATATAAACAAGTAGCAAATGGATAAAGGTAGTTCTAGTGTACTGAGGGAAAAAGAAAGTTGTTCATCCTTACCTGAAATAAAGGAAAACTAAACATTTTCATGGAGCATTTGCCTGGAAGCATTCTGGATTATCAGTGCAATTTGAATCAATATTTTTTATTTTAAGTTGAATGCTGTTGTGAATACTAAGCTCCTTGACTTCTGCTTTGACTATTTTAGATGGATATTTTTAATTCTTTTCCTGTCATTCCCTCTTTACAGGTGGGATGAAAACAGTTTGTCCTAATTTTTCTATGGAATCTCACCCTCATACAAGAGCTAATACTGTAGATCCATAGATAAAATTCTGCAAACAAATGTGTTCTCTGCTGTCATGGCATCATGGAGAGGTGGGTGAAAGATGAAGTTCCCCTGAGGAAGTGAGTGGTACTTTGGCTTTTTTGGAGACTTCAGCTGAAGCCTTACATGCACATTGGTGTCTGTGGTTTCACTCCCTTCAGTTCATTTTGGTTTACAGTCAGGATAAAAAAAAATAAAATACAAATGAAACAAGCAGTACTCAGAGCCAATTGGTCTGTGAGAGAGATTCTTGAGGTTTGGTTTTACTGTGTCAATCTGAAGCATGAAGCTGCTCCAAGGACAGAGATGGCAAGAAGTGCTCTGCTAACTAGGCAATTGCATTAAAGTAACAGTAGAAGGCTGAGAAACCAAGAAATGCAATTCAAATGTAGGAACTGCACAGCATTCAGGAGAAGGAGGGAGTTTGCAGATGCTGTGGCTTTGCTGCTTGTTCTTGGACCTCCAGCTGTGTGTTGCTGAAAAGAAATTCTTGCCATGAAGAAACATTTGGATATGAGCTAGACCATTTTGAAATGCCCATTTTGTAAAAGTTTATAGGGAAAGCAGGAAACCTGATAGCTGAAGTTTCAATGAATTGCCCCCTTTGGCAATTCTCAACAGAAGGAAACATCCTGGAAATTTTGCTTGGCACAGTCCACAACAATTGTTGCTTTTAACTGTACAAAATCTATCTAGGAAAAAGTGGGTTTAAAGCTATTAAAGATATTGCTTGTAAGCTTTAGGATATTGGGGTGAAGGCAGTCTAGGTTGGATTCTTTGCTGCTCTGTTTTCCTATAACCCCCTATAAGTTGTTTTGTCCTAGAAATGCAAAATTCCAGTCATCTCACTTAACTGAGATGTTAATTTTAGGATCACACATGTCCTAGATTCTCAATATAGTCAATGAGATACAAGCATCTCTGAAGGGTAATTTGCCCCCTGCATGAGCTGAGCCTGCCCTGAAGGTAACTTTTCTTTGTCCATATGGTGTGAGAAGTGTCTATGACCAGACCCACAATTTGTGATGCCTGATTTATGTAACTGGGAATGTACCTGAGCAAGTATGTCTTACTTAGCTTTACTTCATTAAGAAAAATGCCTTGTGGTATTTTTGTACATAAAAACTCACCTTAAAATGTCTGAAAAGTGTGCAGGGAATCTTTCTGAAGCCAGAATTCTGGCTTCAGCTGCTAGGGCAGAGGGGCAGGCTAAAAGAAAGTAGCAATAGAATAATGCAGCATGTAAGTCTGGGTAGTGCACAAAGCCTGGATATGGGGAGGGGCACCATAAATCCTCCAGATTTTCAGGGATGTGGGTCAGGGAACTGGCTGTCTCCTATTTGAGGTCAGAAGAAATTGAGGAGAAGAAGAAAGATGTGGTGCTGACAGAGCATAGGTGAAGGCATGATTGAAAGCACAGAGCTGGGCTGAGGACAAAACATGAAGAACAGAGACATACTGTGACAGCTGAATAGGGGGAATTGGGGCATGCTATAAATGCATTAAGGGTTATAAATGATGTTCTTAATGTTTTCCACATTTAGAATAAAATACAGGGTGCAGCCTCATTTTTGAATACTTTGTGCAATTCCAGCTGTCCCATCTCAAGAATATGATGCAAGCTGTGGAGGTACAAAAGAAAACAAGGTGATCAGAGGGGTGTGATGGTTTCCATGCAAGGGAGGATTCAGTGACCTGGGTTTCTCCAGTTTTCAGAAAATGTAACTAATAAGAGGGCAGCAAGTTATGCTGGGGCTGTATAAGATTAGGAGGGGCATGAAGTGATTATTTATTCTCACTTGACAAAAAAACAAGTAATCAGGCAACACCTAATTAAATTGTGGAAGTTATTGCTACAGGATGCTGAAGATGCCAAAATAGAAAGGGTTTCTTAAAATTATTAGATAAGCTCATGGAAAAATTAGTTCATAAAGAGCCATTAAAGATACTGATGTAGGGCCAGGCTCCAGCTCAGGAAATTTCAAAACTTCAGGTTTGCTGAGAATTGGCAGGACATACCCTATGCTTGTCCTGTGCTCACAATCTTTCCTTAAGCATCTGCTTTGGCTGTTGCCAAAGACAGGACACTAGGGCTAAATGGGCTAAATGAATCTTGGGTTAACCTGCCTTGTGGGCTGCTTCTTGCTAAACCATAGCAAAGGCCTGCACTAAGTGTCTGCTGTGTAAACCAGGGCAATTTAGCCCTAAAAGCTCTAACTTCTGCATATATTACTTTTGCATCTACAGTATTATTTAGTCATGTGAATAAACCCCAGGCTTTTGGGCTAAATTTAGTGGTAAAATTATGACTTTTTTTTCCCAGTGTGCTGTCCTGCACTGTCTTCTGCCTATCAGGTTATATTGACACTGGCCCATATTATGTGTATTTTAATCTGGTCTGTCTTCTGGTACTTCACTGTTGCTGTTTAATAAGAATACTGACCTGGGTCAATTACCTTTAATTATCTAGAAGACATCTTTTTAGGATAAGTATAACCTTGAAATATTATTAACTAATATGTAGACCCTGGTGTATAGGTCTCATTGAAAGCTGTTCCACAAGCAACTAATAAATGAAATCTAATGAAACTGCTACTATCTTTTTGGACTTATTAGTCACATCACTTAAAATAGTTTCTTCTCCAATCCCCATTGCTCTGTCTTCTTTAGGTTAGCAATATTTGCAATTTCCTGCTGAAGTGCTGCTTGGAGAGCCAGAGCTGAGTGGTGAGCACAGTGGGATGCTGTATGCATTCTGGAGCTGCTCCTGGGGTTTACTCCCAGCAGACTTTCACACCTGTGTGACAGCCAGCAGCAGGCCAAGACTCTTTTGTTTAACATTTTTCACACAAACTGATCTTTAGCTTGAAGTTTGGGTGGTGAACAGCACAAAGAGAGCAACTGCTGCCCAGAGGATGGAAGGGAGTTATGGCTCAGAGAAGGATGTTTGTCAGAGAACAGAGAACATGAGGCTTGATCAAAGGCCAAATTAATTTGTTGCAAGTTAGCCTGAGTAAATAGACATCATCTGAGACCTCCTAGTGTGCCATTAAAAGCTGAATATCGGTCATGTCTTACAGATGGGAAAACTGAAGTAGTGAAAGATTAAATGGCTTTCCTATGTGCAAAAACAAGGCACTAACAGAACTAAGAGAAGAACTGAAGCCTCTGGAATCCCATTTTTTTCCCTGTTGGACCATGTTGTCTCAATTACAGGGGCAAGGACTCTAAGGAAAACAGGCCTGGGTGGGGGCTCATCCCTTGATCTCCTTGCATGCTATTCCTCCAAGAGAGCTCCTTCAAGGATTACAGCAGAAGAATGTGCTTCTGCAAGCCATTTTGATGAAGTCCCAAGACTAGCAGCAGCAAGCAAGCCTTTCTCACTTTCCAGCTTGGTAACAAGTCTCACCGGTTGACAGTTTATTTTCTTTCCAACAATCAAGCCTTGAGTGAAAGAGCACTTGATTCTTGAGTAGGCAATAACAAGCGTAGGCATGGAGTTGTTGCCACTTGTGCTTTCATTTCAACAGCAAAGTAGAAACCCAGATTTGCTGAAAATGAATTGAAATGTTTTCCTTAACCGCCTTCTCCATGTACATCTATTTTCTGTTCGGTTTTCTTAAATGGCATTCACAGAAGTTGACAAAGATTCCCACTTAAGTTTTTTGTCTCTTTTAGCTTTTCATTTCAGGCTTATATAACAAGGCAAAGGATTGATCAATCTTGCAGCTTTTATAGAGGGTTAAATGTCTTGACTTTCTGTCCCACTGTGGAGGTGGTGAACGGATAAGATGGATGTGAAACAAAAGTGTTAAATCTGACAGTGAAGTTCCCAAAACCTCATTATGGGCTGTGAACTCAAATGAAGAGGGAGGTCAGTGAGCAGCACTTAAGCCCATGCCCTTAGAAAATCTGGTTAAATCAGGGAATGCATTGCCTTGCTTGTGACTGTAGTGTCTGGAGGGAGCATAAATTATAGACTTGACCAAGGTATCTACTGATGGAGGTAAAATGCTACTTCTGTGGAGCCATTTTCCATCCCTATTTCATGCAGTCTTTGCCCATTCCCAGAGCTATCCACTGGAAACAGGACTAATATATAGTTAAACCAGCAAGTTTGGAGTTCTGAGAGCAGGAATTGTTGCTGTTTTGTAAAAAAAGCCTGGGGCACTGAAGTGTTGGCCTTGATTTGCATCCTAAAGAGTTGCTGTGCAGAAATATTTTGTGCATAAGGGAATAGGTCTATGGAATTACTGCTGAATGTTCCACAGGAGAGTCATGTCCAGAGAGATGATTGGTAGATTCTCATTTATTGGAGTTGGATACCATCATTGGCAGGTACCTTACAAAGTTTCTGTTCACAAAACTGCCTATCATGTTTCATAAGTTGGTTATTTTAAAGACATTTTGAGGAAATTTCATTCTGAACTAGCTTAAGTCATCAAAGCTCCATTCATTTTTAAAGTTCATTAGCATCAGATGTTTCTACCATCCCAGATTCTGTAATTTCCATAGTGTTTGAATAGATACAACCTTTAAGTCCCATCCTTCATTAGAATAGAGCTATTTTTTATTTCTATTATCCTGTATAAGATGTGTTAATATAAGAAAGTCATCTGCCATCCCTAAAAATTTCTTTGAATTTTGCTTCTAAAACTGTTCTTTGAATCGTATTTTCTAGGACCTCTTAGGGCTTTGTGCAAAAAATCATTCTCTTCAGCATTACACAGACATTGACTGGGAAATCTCTTTATCAGTGGCTTGAATCAAAAGTGATTTTTTTTTTCCTAGAATCCATTTTAGTCTCCTGTACTGCTGGTTCTCAGTGTGAAAGAATCTATTTAACTGCCTGCTTTTTGGATGGCTTTTAATGTTGTTTTTAGATTTATACAAAGAGTATTTTGCCAATGAGCCTCTTCATCTTCACCACTAGAATGACTTTTAATGGACATCCAGTAGTTTCATACTAAGTAGTTCCTTTTAGCTTTATTCTCCCTAGGGAGGAATGCACTGAATGGCTGGAAATGTCAGCAGCTGCATTAGCTGAAGAGTTTAGCTGCTGCCACCTCCTAGACAAATCTTGCCCTTTCTCATTTCTGTGTTTCTTACTGCTTCCCTCAAAGTCAGCCAAAGAAACTTCCTGTCTGGCATAACACAGATTAGGAACTAAATTAGCAGCTATTATAGATGGGCATTTTTCTATTTATTTCAAGGCAAAATCCATTAAAACTGGCAGAAAAAAAAAAAAATGGCTCCATTTTCATAGAGTCAAAAAAAACCAAAAAACCAAACACAAACATGAAGCTGAGAAAAAGGAAGGAATGTGTGCAGCTGCTGGGAGCCCAGTCCAGCTGAGCCATGGGGATGTGTGACAAGGACCTGGCCTGACCCACAGGAGAGGTGGATTCTGTGGGCATGGAACTCCCTGGGCTGGTTTTGACACACACATGAGGTTTAACATGGCAGTAAATTCCTCCAGAGTATCTGATCATGGCCCTAGCTGGAGATGGGAAATTAATTATGTGAACCTTTGCTATTACTCAGCCAAGAAGTTTCTGTCTTGCCCTCATGAGCTGATAAAATTTAGTATTGCTGATAGTGATGACTTAGTCATGTGTTTTGTCTGAGAATGCCTAGACCCAAATCTTCTCTAAGGCCATGACTATTCTTGATATTAATTCTTATAGGCATGTTGCAGTGATTGAAAATAACAACTGAATGTTGGGGAGAATCCTCTGTGTTGTAAAGCATATTTTGGGAGTTTGTTGACCTCTCAGGAAACGTCTGTGATATAAAGTATGTGTCTTTTATTCATGTTATGTGATCCATACATTCAGAATTTTGGTTATACTGCTCATTTTACACAGAAGTATCACAGACTGTTCCTTAGAATATAGCTCTGGATCTGTCCTTCATCCAAGTTCTTCAAGGAAAGAAGAGCTTGTGCTTCACAGTGACAGAATCACATTAAACATATATAGCTGCTTGATTAGAACAGAGATCTTGTGTTCAAAGTTCTTGATGTTAAATACTGGAGTCAGCACATCTCACAGCTGTGCAGTTATTTCCAGTGCCAGAAATCAGGTTGTATGAGAGATTGTATGTCTTGAGTCATCAGTATAGATTAGCCCCCAGAAATGTTATTTAGTGTGATGGGTTATCAAACTTCACAGTGATTTTCAGAATGGGTGTTTTTACAGATTACTGGTAAAAATGTGATATGAAATCTTATTTTTTGAAATGCAGGCCACCTCATTGCCATGGTGCATATGTTGTTAATGAAAGTGCTGGAAGGCTTTTCAAAAAAAATTGTCACTGGTTTTGAGTTAGTCGAGCATTCAGTCTCACAAGTTTGTTCCAGTTAGAAGGAGAATTTGACGTTGGAGACAAATGTCTTTCATCTAATCCTGTTTATTTAAAAAGACATGCCAAGTACCTTTTCCTTGAGCATAGGAGGATCAAACAACAGGAGATTGTTTTCAGCTGGTACCCAGTCTCAAAAGCTGTCTAGGATTTTCTTTGTGCTGCATCCCACATTTGCCCAGCCTGCATCTGGATTTTCTTTCTAAAATTCTGCCTGTCTGTTGTCCTTTTCATCATGCCCACACACCAGTGAAACAAACAATCCTTTACATAGCTTAAATTCCTAACTGTTCTTCTCTATTCCTGTTTTGGCCTGTGATAAACTGTGTATTGGGTTCAAGATTGGGTTCAAGAATATTGATTTATTTATTTATTTTTCTTATTCTTGTCTTCTGTTAGTAATATTATTGCTAAATAATAATGGTTTGTACAACCTGTGAGCACATTTTATCAGTCTGCTGCTTGCAGAACAGAGTAGCTCTGTGGACAAAAAAAAGGTGAATGCAGCATAAAGTAAAACTAAGACTCAGGTAATCTGCCAATTCATTGTAGGGGAAGAGGAATATGCATAAATTTTCTTGAATAGTGATTTCAGTGATTATTTTCTTATTTTCTTTTTTTTCAGCACTCAGGTTACAGAATATGCAAACCAGAATTCTAAAATTATGATGGTGGTGGTAATACTACTAATAAATACTAATACTAATACTAATACTAATACTAGATTGTGTCTAGAAGCTGAATAGTTCTGGTTGTGCTTCATTATTTACAAATCCCAAGCATAATTTAACATAATTTTTCTAAGCAGCACAGTGCTCTTTTACCATGTCCCTTTCCCAGACCATCTTTCCTTGTTGCCAAAATGTTCCCAGATTTTCATTTCTGTATGGGGAACTGTCAGTTCTGTAAATCCAGCAGGCAGGACCAGCTTTCCAGTGGCATCAGGACTCTCTTGCTGAGCTAAAGGCCACCCATCTGCAGCACCAGAACTGAGATTTAAAATCCCTTTTCCTCAGCACTCTCAAGCAGAAACAGGGGCACAGGGCTGAGTTTGCCACTTCCACCCATACTTGTGGATAACTTGCTCTCAGGATATCAGATTGCAATAACCCAAAGCCATTAGAAATGGTTCATGAACATTCAGGCATGCATACATAATTCATGTTAACTGAATACATTTATGTGCACGCTCATAAAACGGAAACAGGTTGCAACTTATTAGTGGAATAAATGGAATTGCTTCTTTATAGTGCGTGTTTTATGCTTCTCCCTAATTTAAACCTAGATCATTAAAATATATAGTTGGCTGATAATTACAATAAATATTCCTGTAATGTTTCTACTTGCCAGCTGTTTCTTTGTTTCTCTTTAGAAACATTTATTCTTTTTTCAGGTTGTTCGATATACGCCATGAGGATTTAAAATCTGTGTACTGGTGGGTAACTAACTTCTAAATGAAGGCTTGAGGTAAAAGATCAAGTTTTACCTGAGTTAAATTACTTTTAGTGGAGATTCATTGAAAGGATTGAATCCACTTCACAATGGCTGTTGCTCTTGGCTAAATTCCTCTTACATTATGGGGCAGCTTTTCCAATGTTATGTCACTGTTGTCTAGAGGGAGAAAATAACCCACAGTAAACATCACTCGTGTTGAGTAGGGAAAAAGTGGTGGAAACAGGTGTTTCTTCTGCATAAAAATATTTGTATTTTACAACATAAATCCTGAAAATAGAATAACTTCCAACCATTTTAATCTACATGGGTGATGAAGGATCACATCACATGTGACATCCCATTAGGCTCAGAGAGATGTTTGTTTTTGGGAAATACACTGTGTGCCTCAGAACTATGAAGGAACATGCAAAGGCTTTTTTAGTAGGTTTTTTTTCAGTGTTTAAAAATAAAAAGTCCTTACATAGTTACAGTTTTGAGCTTCACTGCAGCAAAAAATAATTTTCCCTATACTCAAAAATTAATGTCTATCTTGGGGCTTGATGTTTTAGATTAATAAGAAGCCATGCAAGTTTAAATCCTATTGCAGTCAGTGCAGGAAAAGCTGTCCTGTGGAACTCAATTTTCATAAAGGCCTAGAATCTGAGTATTTTATATGTCTACAAGTTAAAATCTGATCATTTTTAATAATTTTAATTATTGAATTTGAACAAAAGCCACATCAACAATTTCAGATTTAAGTTTTATTGGATGGATTTAGATCATGGTGATTTATACATTTGTAAATAAAAAATCCAAATGCATTCATTATTTATTCTTCATCTCACTTTAGTACTGCCTTATTTTTGGGATGAAAGACCATATCCTTATCCTAAAGAAGGAAGGTAAGTATCCATATCCTTATCCTAAAGAAGGAAGGTAGAGTTTCAAAGTCACAGCTCTTGCACCAAGAGAGTTAACTGAAGCTAGAGCAATTGGAATGACTTTTATTGATTCCCTGATGTATTCTTTTATTGTTTTTCCACAAAGGGAAACAATTATAAATCTTAAATCTGTACACATTGATATAGGATGTACTATTTTCTGTTCTTCTAATGTTCAAGTAACCTTTTTTACAGGATTTGTGCATGAAGTTTCTTATATCTCTGTCTTATTTTATGTGAGTTGAAATACCAATGGAAAACAGAAATGCTCTGGATTTTTTTAAGATATACACAATTGGATGAAGCTTTTCCTTATGTCAACCTAACATCCTCAGTATTTTCATCTTTGCTGTTCCTCCTTAGAATGAAAACATTTGTCCAGTTTTATCAAAGCCAACACCCAAAGCTCCATAATACACATCTTCCCTGTTTAGAAGTGCTCTAAATAATTCAGTTTTTGTTATGGGGTTTTTGTTGTTGGTTGGTTTTGTCTGACAGAAATTCTTGAGCTTCCAAATGCTTCCTTGTGCTGTATTGATGGAGGCTGGATGCTACCTGGATATCAGGAACAGCAGACAGGAATGTTTCCAGATGAACTTGAAAGTTTGGCTCTGACACAGCAATCATTGCTGCAATCACCCCAATTCTTCTTTGGCAGGTTGTTTAATAGAAACCTGGGGACGTGGCCATGAGTCTGATGTCTAGGTCAGACTACCCAGCATGGTTAGAACTTTAATTCCCTTGCATTAATCCTTTTGATGTACACCATGAAAGCATAGCCTGTAGCTGTCAAATTATATATGCACTGTGGCTGTAGTCTGTTTAAGTTCAGGACTTAGCATCATGTATTCCAATTCAATTTATTTTTATATCTCATCTCTCACACAGAGGGTCTGAAAATGCTCAACAGTGAGAGACAGAATAATGAGATAATGCTTTACAGAGCTGTGAAAAGTGACTTGCATATAGATAGCAAGCAAGGCAAAGGTTGGACTTGCATGAGAGAAGACAGCTGTAAATTAAAAGCAGGAGTAGTATAAATACAGAGTAATTCTGATAGAAGAGACTTGAAAAGTGTAGGGAAAAGGTTTAACTTGTTGTAAGAGTCAGTAGTAGAATAGTAAAGCTTCAACATATTCAGCAATGAAACTTGGTGCTAAATGATGTTTTGGATTGCAGGAATTTGTGTTATTGGGATTGAACAGCATGCTGCTAAATTTGTTACTTTTGGCAGAAATAATATAAGGATGGAAAGGTAAAAATCTTTTGATAATATCTGGCTGGTGATAGAGTTCCTACTGAGGGGCTGAATCAAGACATGATTAAACTGTGAAGGAAGGGAAAGTATCGAGAAAGGGGGAATAAAGATTATTTTAGACAAAACTAATTCTGGTCTGAGCAAGAATCATAATAGAAGTACGGAAATAGTGGGAAGCCTTCTGGTAGGGAATGGGGATGAGGGGAGGTGATAAAAATACAGGAGTCTGTGGAGATGATTAGGTATCTTGGGGGGGTGCTCATTCCCAGATCATTTCACGTGTCTTTCACCCAGAATATTTCCTCATCTCTCCCAAGCTGCAGTATCCATCACTGCAAAAAGAAAGTAGACTTTCCCATCATGGGATTTTATCCTGGTTTTCTTTGTTAAAGTCTTTGTGACTTTCTTGGTAAGGTCTGAGTCTTATGATGTTTAGTGAAGTAGTAAAACCAAGTTCTTAGCTGAAGACATTAGTAGCAGAGAGAACATTCTACCTTTGAACTCCTCTACAGAAAAAGACAACATACCAATAGATTCACTTCCCCCACATTCCTGGATTACCTTAGTTGCATGCACATAGTCCTGATGTAGGCCAGATTTGAATTGAGGACCATGGATTACATCAATTGCATAAGATTGATGCATCAAGCATAGAGGCTGAGGGGGAAAAAAATGGACAGAGCCTTAAGCAGTGAAGAATGGCAAATGTATATAAAGCCTAAAAGCAGAAAAAACTTCAAATATAGATTTTTCTTTTTGAGGAGAGCATCATAAGCTGACTGTTGGAAAAGTTTGGGAAGGACAGAGTATAAATAATCAGTGCTTTTCTGGTCACTCATCTTTATTTGACTACATGTAGCTGCAGTCTGAGGTTTCTTGAGTTCCATGAGACTGAGTGAATAACTGATTTTTAGATAAAAAGCAGATGTCAGTGTGTTATCAAATGGTTCATGGTCAGAAGCAGTTAGAAAAAATGGCAAAAAACATATGTCATAAGGAAGATACCAAGAAAAAGTAAATGGATCTCATTTTTGGAGTCAAGAAGAGTCCTGCCCCAAAACTAAGTTAATTTGGTTGGTGTTTGCTGACCTTCACTGAACTTCAGAAAGGCCTGGGTTTAGAAGGTAATCTCACTCTGATTTGCAGAGTCACGAGCATCTGTGTACAGCTTCCTGCAAATTTCTGATATACACCTTAATATGCAGTGTAGCATGCTGTAAAATGGAATTACCACAGAAGTTGTTTTGTTCCCAAAATTCCTTTAATATAAATGAGCTGGCTGGAAATAGTAGACAATTGTGGGATGTTTCATACCCGGTGATGAATTTGTCATAGGACCACAATATAACTAGTTATTAAATATTGTGAATATATTATCTACTCATGAAAAAGTCATGCTGTTTAGCATCATTACACTAACAAGTCACAATGACCCTTAATGTAAATCCTGACACAAATTATTTTTGTTTACACAAAACCAGCAGCCTGCTAAATGCAGTTTGCCAGTCAAAGTTTTGCAGCTGTGATGCCTCAAACAGTTTGTTCTTTACATCCAGGACAGGGCTGTAGTGCAGATTACTGGTGTAGGGCATAAATCAGTCCTGATTTCTGCTCCCTTTCTGCATGTATGTTATGAAAGCAGAAAGGATGTTTGAATTTGCCCAGGTAATCTGAGAGGATGTTATCTTGCATCTTCCATCTATCCTTTTTATCAATAACTTTCTAATAGTTGGTGGAAAATTGTAGCATGTTGGATCTAAAAGATTTCATCACCTTTAAATGACAGTCAGTGAGGGAGCTTAACTGAACACATGCACTTTCTGCTCTATGGAGTAGTTAATAAAATATGAACTTAGCACACAGTCTAATATTGATTTCTCTGGGAAAGACTGGATTGATATTAGATAATGATGTTGCATATGGACAGCAAATTACTTGAAAGACCTACTCAGCTTTTTGATATTCACACTGCATTTTCAGCAGATTCTGCAAATATATCAGAACATTTCCTATCTAACCAAAACCACTGCACCTGATATTTGTCAGAATGTTCATCAGCATTCTCCCTGTGCCTCAGTGAAATGCTTTAGGTCAGGTTTTGCAATTTAGGAGCTTAGTTGGAGAAAGTGGGGATGTACCTTCTGAAATTCAGAGAAGGAAACCTTCCAATATACCTCAAAATATCAAGTGTTGACTTTCCTGTCTTTCAGAAAGTGAGTCTAAGAATGCTCTGGCCATTCTCTGGGGAAAGCACAACCTTGGCTTTCCATTCCCTTGCATTGCTAGCCCAAAGTCTGAGCTGTATCTCTACAAAAACATGAACATAGTCAGGAAAGTGTCAAGGAATGCCAGAAAATTGGTTAATATTCAGGGAGGGAAAGGAAGAGCTCTGTTAGCTACTGCAGTGTGTTGGGTCAATCCTTCAGTAGCTTTTGGTACTGAAGGTATCTTAAGCTCTTTCATTTATTAAGCTACAGATCTAGTCAAAGGACCAGATATAAAGAAATTCACCTTTGGTCATACTATCTCTTTGCTGAGATTTGCAGAATGCTGTATGAAATAATGCTCTGTGTAATTGAGGAGGGTGCATCTCCTATTTTTGGAGTTTTGCAGTGAGCCCCAGCGAGCATTAGGGTACAGTAAATTTAAAAGAAATGGTTTAGCAGTGGATAATGAAAGCCTAGGAAAAGGAACAGGGTGGGAATTTGGACAAAGAGGTTGGAGACTGGACTCTGTGGCATAGAGGGGTGTAGTTAAGACTGGAATTAATGTTGATGTCAGGGGTACCAACAGGCTGTCCTAAATAGGGGGATGAATGTTTTCCTTTTATAAAGTCTGAGTGTCCTTTTGAAGAAGCTACCATAGCTCAGTCTGAAACTGTGAACCTCAGCCAGAAATAACTGAGAGAGGACATTTGGCTTGTGGTATATGGTAGCCAGGCTAGATGACAGGAATTGTCTTTTATGGCTTCAGAAATATGACTATTTGTTTTTCAAAGGATCTGCCTCAGAAGATGATGAAGTCTGGTGATTTTTTTCTTTGTCTTGTAGATAATCACACTTGGAGTCTTCCAACATCAAATTCTTAAGCACTCTTAATGCCACAGAAAGGCACTTGCTTACCCTCAAGTGAGGTAGCACAAAAAAAGTGAATATATTTTCTTCAAATTAAGGATATATATATTGTTTTACTTCTGCTAACTCTTCTTTAAGATTCAAGGCTTAAATGACTGTTCACTAAGTTTATTGCTTTACACATGAAGACTGAGGGTTTCTGAATGAAAGTCTACAGATAAAAAGCTGCCATATTGAAATTGGTTAAAAGAATGGCAGAACCCTATAGGTTGTTACTTAGCCCATGGTGCATAATTTATTTAAATTTTAAGAGGACCTGAAAAATCCATGTGCATTTCTAATTGCATGCTTCAGTCTTGGTATGTGGTGGCACAAGTTCAAATGTTTTTGTATTTCTTTCTAAAAAGCATGATTTTTATTTACCACATCTTATAAATAATGTAGACTGCTTTTATTCAGAGGCTGGAGTAGGGATTTAAAAAAAAAATATTGATCTTATTTTCCTTTCATAATTAAAACTAATACAAGTAAGGCCAAAGGAGAAAAGTTAAAGAATCCACCCAGGGATGTATTTAGTAATGAGAAATAGCTGTGACAAATATTTCTTTTCATTAAAGCTTTAATCTAGTGAGCCTTGGAGCTTTGGGAGTGTGACATGCTCTGGGAGCAAAGTGCTGATGTTGAGGTTTGAGCAACCTGAGCTGCAGGTGCCCCAGGAAACTCAGCCTTTTGTCCCCCTGCAGCTCTGGGCTCCCCAAACCACAAAATCCCTTACCCTGCTGAAGTGATGAGGAAATCTGGTGGGCTGTGACCCCCAGAAAGGCACCTTGATTGCCACTGATAATCTGGGAAAGATTCTTTGGCATCTTTGTGGTAAAATTCTCTCTTTAGCATCCTCTTCCTCCCAGGACATCTCTGGGTTTAGCAGCACGGGTGCCTTGGTTCCACACCAACTCCAAGGGAAGGCTGCCACCTACTGCACTCCCCATCTGCTGCCTGCAACATCTGCATTCAGCAATTCCTCACCCCAGCCAGTGAGCAAATCCTGCTTTTTGTTGTAAGGAGTGTGTGATGGTCCAGGCCCCTACACATCTCTGTATAGCACTGCATTGGAGGGATTACTGCAGCCTGGCACTTGCTAACTTGTATTTTTCTCTTTTTGTTGCAAGCATTAGAATGTGTGTTTTAACACACCAATTATAAGAGATGGCAATAAAAGTGAAGAGAACAACAGCCCACATAGCATTATCTGACCCTGATCTGAACTCTTCACTGCTGTAAGTGCTAAAGTGCATTGCCAAGGATTTCTTTGGAAATTCACTATTAATTGGTGTGATATTTCAGTCCCAATCTCACAAAATTTAGAAGTGTCTTTAAAAAGAATTAAACCAGTAAGACTCCTCACACTTCCCACTAGATGCTCAAATGAATTTCACCAAAGTTGCCATGCAAAAAATTTCAATTATAATTCCATAGATATGGATGAAATAAAGTACATATATACCCCATAGACTCTTCTATTCATGCCAGGATGACTGAAATTTCAGACCTCTTCATGGTTTTTCCTTCTAAAAATCATTCTTTTGGCAAAGCAGAAGGAAAGAAATTCTATTTTTGGATATGCCCATATTCATTCCCAAAGGAAAACAGGACTTCAGTTTTATTAAAAACTGAATTGCACAGAGTATTTTGGACACCTTTTAGATATAGGTTCAAACTTTTGTTTAAAGTTGGTGATTTGGCTTCTCATGGATCATTTGGATTAGAGGATGACTGTAGTAACTTCATGAAGCAAACACAAGTATCTCCATAGTATAAAGCTTTGTTTCACATGCCTCTGCTAGGGAAAAAAAAAAAGAGACTGAATTAAAGTTTAAAAGGAGAGCAAGGAGGGTCTTTTTGACTGGAAAAAATACTTTGAGAATTCTATGAAAGCTTATATTTGCATCACAGGTTTTTTGTGACCTTGTATAAACAAACCTCAACATCTGATAACTTGAGGCCTTTCCTTTAGGCAGCTTCTGGACCATTTGTAAAATTAGGATTGTTCACAGTTCCTGCCACACTTCAGCACAATCATCTGCAGATGCTTCCTCAAAATCTGGCAGAAAATAAGACAATGGATGGGGGGAAACACAAAAACACAATTGCAGAAATATCAAATCTATATATTTTATTTTATTTTAATTTACTTTTTTATGATTTGCAAGATTTAACTGTCACTAAGCAGAGTAGGCAGTGCTGTTCTCTGCATCCTGCCTGGCAGAAGATTATCTTCAAGCAAAATCAGCAACATCTTGTGTCACAATTCAGTTCCTGGTATTGTTAGACCACAGAGGTAACTCTTGGCCAGAAAATTCCCATTACTTCAGTATGTTCTGTGGTTAATGTTCCTTTTGGGTGTGCAGTGTATTTCTCAAGAGCCACCACAGCTCACAGTTGGTGTATTTTAGTGGAGGTAAAATTTCTTCAAGGTTGCAGGTGATTCTAGAAATTCCACATGTTTGAAAAGCCAGGTTGTGACTCAGTCATAGCAGAATCTATCCATCCTCCTTCACCTTAGTTTTGCACTTGTTTAAAGGAATTATCTCATGGATTCTCTCTCTTTCAGGCAATCAGAGCCCCTGCTGTAGCTCTATACTTGGGGGAGAGTGCAGATAAGACCTGGTATAAATGAACCAAAATGTTCACTCTGAGCTTGAGGGAAATAGGGAATCCAGCCCTGGTTTTAGTTTAATTACATCAGCACTTCTCCAAGCATCATGAGCTGATTGTTTTGCTTTTGGAAAAGAGCAGCTGACATAACCACACTTATTTTGTGATGAAGCAGAAAATTCAGTAGAAACAAGCTGGTATAATGTTTTTTGCCTTTTTCATTGCCCTCCTCCATAGTTTCCATTCTTGGCTTCTTTTCAGGTGAGCTCTCCCACTCATAAAAGCTGACAGATTTCAAAGGATGTTCAAACAGCTGTTTCTGAAGTAATGGTTACCTTTTCCAGCAGGCATTGGCTTGGAACCCATCAAGCCTTAGCCATCATTCATAGGGATCAAGGGCTCAGTTCTAGAAAATATTGAAGCATCCAAACACTTGTGATTGCAGTGAGATTACTCAAGGGCTTAATGGGCTTAGTACCTGGCTGATTCATGCTATAATAGGAGCCTTTTTGTGCTGTAGAAGGAAGTAATAAGAGGCTTGACTCTGCAGCTTGTTAGGTGAAGTTCTATAGTAAAGCTCTTATCACCAAATAGTTGGTATTTAGGGAATGATTCTATTTATAGAAGCACACTTTCTTTGTTTTATTTCCTTGCACTGTTTATTCAGAGATTTATCTTTTCTGATTATCATAAATATGTAGGTTGCTGGAGGTGCTTTTATATGTCATGCTTCTTCCTCTGTGCAAGAACAAACTGATGCTTTATTCTATTTGCAGCAAATTGTTGCTGAGTATAGATGGTGCAGAGCAGAGAGCTTCATGTGTTTTCTTTGTTTCTTTGCAGAAAAATGAAGTGACAGGTGCTTAGCCTCATTTTTCATGCTAGCTGTGCCATGCCATTTTCACCAATAATGAAGGCAGCTGCCAGAGCTTGAGGAAATCAGGCGAAAAATTCAGCTGGCAGGTAGACCCAGTCACTTTAAGAAATGTAATCTTATGTTAGCAGATGGTAATTAAAAGGCAGAAGAAATAAAATTTTGTCTCAGTTTTCTGCACTGTTACATCAATTAAATCTGCAATAGAAATGCAAGCAGAAAATATAATTCATTTTCATGTGGCTACACAGTATGATTGTATGCAAATCTAATGATTTGTTTTGCAAAGACAATTGCAGGTTTTTTTAACCCAAGCTGAAGAACTGATCATTTCCAGAGAGTATGTGTGTGCAGTAAATCTTCAGTCTTTAATATGCCTAATGCAATGAAAAGCATCTCCTTGTTTTCTATTCGTTGTTAAACCTCAAATTATGTTCTGCTGTCTGTACATCCCAGCTTTCAGTAACACCAATTTAAATGTGAGCAGTTCAGCCTATCTGAGTGTGGAGAGCTAATCTAGCTCAGGCCTCAGCAGGGGTGCATCCTGTTAAAAGAGAATATCCAAAAAGTGCAAGATTGAACTGGTAAGAGTTGTCATAATCTTGCAGCAAAATGATGTTTCAGCTCTGACAAGATTTCCAAGGATTTTCTGTTGTTCCTGCTACTTGCAGACATCTAGCTTTGAGGACAGAGCATTATCATTTCTCATATGTTACTACTTATGGCTTCTAGGATCACGAATAACATGTGCAGATCACTTGAAGTGTGAAATAATTACATAATTAAAGCTCATTATGGCAGAGGAGAAATGCTGGTGTAACTATGTCTCTGTTTCCAGAGCTGGCTGGGACTTGCAGGGCTTTTATGAGTCATGCACAAATATTCACCCAATTTTACAAAAATTCACCCAATTTTGAATGTTACAGTATAATCAAACTTTGATGATATTTTAGTGCTGTTCTTAATTTTTAAAAGATATAGAGTTATGTAGTTTAAAATTGACTGACCAGATGTTTATTTTGTATTTCTGCAGGTCCAAGCCAGCTTTGTCTATGATACTGAAACCAAACTTCCTTTCTTACCTCTCTTGCACCAAGTCTGCATTAAAGACAAAAATAAAAAAATAACCTAGATATGTTGTTTAAAAGGGAAGCTCCCAGTTCCTCTGTCCCATTGACTGATTGCTGATGGCTTTGAATGTAATGGAAATTTTATCACTGTAGATCCCATTCTAGTGAGACTGGCATGGCAAACAACATTTTTTCTTTCAGCTTTTCTTAAGTGCTCAGTTGAGCAGAAATGCAAACACACTCCTTAAAGCTGCAGTGATCAAAAGCATCATTTCTGACCAACAAGATAATTCTGGCTGTGTCTGATGAAATTCCTGCTCATTTAAACACATAAAAATAGATGATCATATAAATATCTGGGATTTTTATAAGTTGTTATGAGTAACAGTGAATACTAGTTTTGAATCAGAATTCACACATATTTCACATTTGCCCATGGAGGATCTCCATGTGTGTGACACATCACTGAAGGATGTGCTGGTGGGCAAGCAGAAAGTGCTGGAGTCTGTACTAGAAAAGGCTCTGTGTGTGCACCTGGGCAGCAGCAGCTCTCTGAGCCTGGGCATGTCCCCTACAACTCTCAACATTTCCTTTGCTCTTGCTGCCATCCTGACCCAGAATGTTCTTGGGAGTTAATTCTTTGGGCTCTTCTTTTCCCATGCAGCTGTTTGCATGTGGTGTGATGCTCTGAAACACTGAGAAAAATGTTGCTTTTTCTCTAGAGACCAGGGCTGATTCTCAGACATGGCTGAAAGGTTTGGGCATTTAACTCATCCTTCCAAATATCAGCTTGTAACTTCCAAGTTTTTGTGGTGTTTGCCTCACTGCATTATGAAGCCTAAAATACTTCTGAGTGTCAGAGATTACAAAGGAACAAAATAAAGAAAGGAATTAGCAAGGTAAGAGTACAAGTGTGAGAAACTTTCCCTGCCTGCTCTTTGTTAAATGGGAGAGCACCTGATAATGTTGGTTAGTATTTTTATTTTCTTTTTATTTTCTTTTTTTTTTTTGTAGCCTTATCATTGTCCTTGGGCACTGAGTAAGGTGTTCCACCACTGTTAAGCCTTTTGCTTTCTCTAGACACTTAACCTCTAAGTTGTTCAGCTGCAGGTTTTAGATCTGGAAACTCCATTTGTACCTGGCTTTGCAAAGGTAAGTCTGTAAGAGACACTGAATGCCTGGGGTATCTGAGGATGTTCATTGTTGTCTGAGAAGCCAGTGCTGCTGGTTTTGAAATTTCATTTATGCCCTCTGAGAAATGATCCTTTGCTATACCCAAAGGATAAAAACTCTTCAGCTAAGGCCTTCCAAAAAATGAATGTTGTATTCCTCCTGCTGGGACTTTGTCCTGAAGAAGGAAACAGATGCTTCACTTGATTTCTCCTCTCACACAGAAATCAATAAAAAAGGTAATATGAAGTCAAATTTTGAAAATGTGCAAAGCAAACTCAATGCATACTTCTACTGGGCATTCTATAAAATACTTCAATGTCCTTAGGAATTTTGTGCCTTATTCTTGAAGTGCCCTATTCAGGGCACTTAGACAAACTCAATAGTCTTAAAATGCTAAATGGCCTTTTCTGATAAATTTGGGTTACTGGGGATGTTGCATCCATCACTAAAATCACTGACAATAAGTAAGTAAATAAATAAATAAATAAATACTGGCTCCAGTATTTATGCCCTGTCCCTTATGAATCTTCTAAGCTGTTTCCTCCTCCATTTTCAGAGCTGAAAGAAATTATGAGAGTGGTTTGAGAAATGGCAGAGGTGTTTGGACTAGGAAATGCTGTGGTCTGAAAATAAAATCAGAGGAGTTAAGCATGCTTTAAAAGAGGGAGGTGAAGTGGGAGAATAAGAAAATAGTTTGGATTCAGCTTGACATTTTCTTTTATCATACTTGCCCTCAGTCAGCTTGTTCAGCGATAGCAATTTCTCAGCACAATGTCAGGTGCATAAAAGAATGTGACAGCCTTCCCTGCTAAGCCAGGCTGCCTGATAGAAATTATCATTCATTATCATTATTAGTGTAACTAACCAAGCCCAAGTCTGATCCCATTCCAGTGGCACTGAAATGGCAAAAATCCCTGTCACATCAACAGTCCAGGCTCAGGCCTGAAGCTCTATTATTTGAAGAAATCTAATGGTGATTACTGACTGGAGTTCTGTTATTTTATCTGGGATTTATGATCTGTTTTTTAATGGAGTGTGTTAAATGAGAAGCTTTAAAAGACTAGCTACTACAAGAAAAATAATTTAATGTGATTTTGTAGTTTTTATATATGTTAGCAGATGTAGCAAATCAATCAATAAAACAGCTTTTCTTTGAGAGCATTCTACTCCAGTGGCTAAACTTCCATAATTACCCTGCCACCATAATTAAAAATTATCTAGACTCCTTCCTTTAGTTTGTTCAATCTGATGAGAAACTGATAAGATGTAGTTTCAGTGCAAGTGACATCTTATCACTTGGCAACTTTCAAATGCAGATTATTTCAAAACCAAATCTCTAAGACTGCACATTACTTTGAGGAAACGTGTCAACAAAATGCTGTCAGCTCCTTGCCTCTTGACAAGCTGTACAAATTTCAGATGACTCTCAACCATAGCTCGTCCATCAAATCAGCAGATGTCCCTTTTTGGCACAGTTAGGGTGGCTGGTGGCTTTTTTAACAGGCAGGAAAGGGTTTCTGATTGTAACTGAGACCTAAGATCTAAATGAGTAGAGAGGAGCAAGCAATGCTTATTGCTGATGTAGCTGGCAGTGGGAAGAAGCAAGCCCTGAAGACTTTGGCATTTTGCTCCTTTGATCTCACATGGGGATGGGGCGTCCTGAAGGACAAGAATGATTAATTGGAAGCTGCTTCTCTCAGCCCTAGGAAATGAAACAAATGCTCAGAGCACTTGTTCAGGCTGCAGAGTGTCACAAGTCTTGATGGTTTTTAGGGCTGTCACTGTAGTATGTAATTTCCACCCTTTCAAGAGGGACAGCACTGAAACAGCACCATGTCCCTGTCTGAGAAAAGGCTGTGCCTGGGAGCTGCCTCTGGCTGCTCTTGTCCCTCCTCCTGTGCATTGGCTCAGCTGGAGAGGTCCAGCTGTTTCTGTTTTCATGGAAAGGGACTACAGAGCACAGATTCAGCAGGTTTAATGTTTTACATGCCAGTTTAATAGATTGTTAGGCTGGAGCATCTTGTCTTGAGTTGAGAGGAGGTAGAGTGCCTCTCTCAGGTTTCTGTGTGTCCTGTGGGTGCCCTCATGCTGTACTCACCTAGTGCCTTTTTGGGCTGCTTTTATTCCCTAAGGCCACTGTGCACATGCTTCTCAAATAACACAAAACCAAAGGCTGTTTGTAGCCCACCAAATAAAGGTTTGCAGAAAGGAAAGCTGATCTTTTACATCATATGGATTCCTCAGTTTTAAATTTAAACTGCTTGAAATACCTTTGAACAGTTACACTTCAAAGGATATTTCTGTAAAATGTGTGTGCTTTGACTCTATCTTTGCTTGCAAATTAAATCTGATTTCCTTACATTCTGTAATAGCTTGCAGTTTTGTTTTTCCTGGCACAAAAGCTCTTCCCATTTGTCCTTCAGTTAGTCAAAGGTAGAAGGCTCTCCCTGAGAGAGAGATTAGTTTTTCTCACTAGAATTTCAAACTGCAGCTTGACAATCTTCTCTGGCACACACTAAGCTCTCCACCATCCTCAGTATACATGAAATCATAATCAAAGACAGATGCCTTTGCCTGTTATAAATAATCAGTGCTGCTTGCATAGACCAGGAAAAATCCTTGTTTAGACTGGTCTTACTTTCTTTCTTGGACCTCTGTATTTCCCTTGGCCTTCCTTTTTTTTTCATCCTTTCTCTGTCTCTAATTCTAGATATTTGCCTAAGGAAATAAAAGGAATGGGGAAAGTAGATCTTGGCACTCTCTGAATTCTCAGTGGATTACCCTATGGAGTGAAATTAAATACACATGACATATAAAAGGGAACAGCCTTTTAATTTATAGCAAAAACCCCAGTTCACAATAAATCTGTTCTTTCCTGTTTGTTCATGTGCATGATGAGAACATGTCATATGCCTCTGTGAAGCTGATATAGGAGCTCTTTGTTCTGTGTAGGATTAATTTGTTTTGAATTGGTTAAAGGCTCTCTGTAAATATCAAATAGCAATTGTGAATACACTTTTAAATTGGTGATCAAGTTCACTTGCTTTTACAGCAAAACCCAGTACAGCAGCATCTATTTTAATAGCTACTTGTAAAAGCATTGTCCTGCCAACTACAAATTGTCCTTGAGTAGTGGTGAGATTTCTGTCCTGTCAGGGCTCAGATTAGAGCCTCTTTTGGGGGAATATTTTCAGATCTCTTTGTGGAAAAATTCTGCTCTGGGGGTGGATGCCATTATGACTTTTTGGCCCTGGGCAGTGCACAAAGCACTCCTGTGTGAGTTTTGGGTAAGGTACCCTATGCTTCTGCTTCAAATGTCCTGAACTCTTCCTGGATAAACTGTCTGAATGTTTTGCTGTGGTGTTTTGTCCTCCAGGCTTCTGAATTCCTGTGCTGGTTAATTTTTTTAGAAATGTATAGAGTGATGAGGCAGGGATTGTGAAAAGAGCCTCACACCTTTAATAGGCTGCTGATCCACATCCAAGCATGTTCTGTGCTCTCACAGGAGTTTTGCAAAGGCCTTACACTAAGAAATGAGAGTATAATTTTGCTTTGTTTTTTTTAATCCCAATGGTTTACCACAAAAAACACCACTGCCAGTGCTTTGGTAGAAATCCAGGCTGGTCCTGTTCCAAGAAACCCAGGCTTTTTCCCCAAAGGTCAGCTTGATCATGATAAAGTAGGGATTAAAGAGTCTTTCTTTCTCCCTGCTTGTTTTGTTTTGTTTTTTTTTTGTGTGTGTTGTTTTGTTTTTTTTAAACATATGGGCTAATTCCAGTATTAACTGCTTCAACCCTTATTTCACCATGGTAAAAAATAAATTGCTATAGTTGCTTGCCCAGTACTATTTATAGCTTTCTCCTTTACTGACTGTTTTCCTCCTCTGCACAAGACCATAAATACATGAAAGAGCAAAGGAAGGAATGATTGGTTTGTCTTTGACACATAGGCTCTCAAGCTTGTTGATATTAGTCACATTAATTAATCATCTTATGGACTATAAGTTTTATTAATGGAAGCATCATCTGATTCAAGTAATTAATCCACTCCTGAAAAACACTCTTGGCATTAAGGTGATATTGATACCAGTTGCCACACAAGCCATGCCAGATAGGTCAGATGTGGTTAAACTGGCTCTTGGATTTCTGAGCAGCATCAGGCTTTGCCTATTATAATTTTCCCTGATTTTCCACTTCTCTGGGAATTATTTAAGAATATAATAATGCAAGTATAATGAGCTGAAATCCCCCTGCTTCATCTGCCTTGGTAATACTATTTTCTCTCTCCTCTGCAGTGAGAAGGATCTGACTCAATTCCACTTGCATTTTCCTCTCACTGACAATTTCCTTGGTCAGCAGAGCAGGGAGTGAGCAAGGGAAGGCCCAAAGCAGTCTGTGTTTTTAAACCTGCTTTTTCATTTATAGCCTGTGCAACTTTGACACTGTTCTCTTATGATTTGTTCTAGGGAATGAAAATCCTATGGGGCAAGGTACAAGCTCAAGCTATCACTGGATTCCTGCTCTATCTGGACTGCCACTGAGTCTTTCTGAAGCCTTTGAGTTAGGAAGTGGCATGTTTCCTGAGAGCTGATACTCTGTATTTTGGATAAAGTCATGGAAATGTCACACTGAACATATCCCAGCGGATTTTTACACCCGTTTAATCATCCTTTGGAGAACTGAGGAGTGTATCACTGGTGATTTGAATGCTGTGTATTGACTTTCCAGCTCCACTGGACATAGCTTAATCATATTTGGTTAATAAAAACCAATACATAAATTGTGCTTTGTTCCCTGGAAGAAGTTTCCTTTTCCCCCACTCCTTTGTGTTTCCCACCCTGTTGTTTTATTTGCCTGTTTCTGATAAAATTACAAATTAGAATGAAAGCAAATTAATCAACTTTATAAGGGAAAGCACAATCAGATACTGTCTTTGGGTCACAGTTGCAAACAGAAGCAGGAATTTCACTAAAATATTGCATAAAATCCGTTCAGTTAAACCAATGCAATCTGCTTAAATGTTTGCTCTTGTGGATGAGGGAAAACCAGCTGATAAATATTTTAGGATGAATCATGTAGTTACTACATTAAAGTGAATTATATAGTTTATGCTTTTGTGACTGACCAGCACAAGCTATGTTGCTGTAAGCCATGTGTAAACAACCTGCATCTCCAGCCCTTTTGAGGCTTTTCATCCAAACCAGGCAGTTTACCTGTATCCTTTGTCATGCTCTGCATGCACAAATAAGGCCACTGCCACTGAGACAGTCTATTAGACTGATTTTTCAGGCACAGAAAAAGCACTTTCTAGTGAGTAATTGTATATTTGACCTAACACACTATGTTTGCAATCCTTGCAATTGATGTCAGTTGAAACTAAGCCTAATTCATCCTTCCCCTCACCCAGAGAAGGATATTTGTAAACCAAAACCCAGGCAGCTGTGATTTCATCTCAATACCTGTTACACAGCTGAGAAGTCTGGCTTAATGCTGCTAACTGGTAGTCAGCTTGTCTGTGTCAAAACAGTGAATGAAAAAAAGAATATTTGCTGTTTGTGCACAGGAGTGTGACATCAAGGACTTCAGTAGGGATGCTGTAAATAAAAAAGTTCATTACAGAAATAACCAGTTATGCACTATCTAAGGGTATTTCACTCTCAGGCATGAGTTAGTTAGCCTCCAGTAATTAATCAAAGCTCAGGTGTGTTGGACTGGTAAGCCTGGTTTATTTTCTCTAATGATGAGTCCACATCACAAAGTCACTTTGAAGAAAGTGGTTTTGGGAGGCAATAGATCAGAGCAAGGTGAGTGGCTGGCAGTGCAGAGCAGACCTTCAGACCTGAGAGGTGTTTGTGTGTGAGATGTCAGTGTGTGCATCTGTGCTTCAGAGGCAAGTTGGCTGAATGGGAATGGCCAAGAGCAGGGACAGGGACAATATTAGACTGCTGAGGAGCAAAGTTGGAAGGTAATATGGGATGTAACAAGAGCAAAAAGATTGTGAGATGGATATGGACCAGCCTTCTTTTTTAGTTTCCTGGACAGAATTAATTCTGTCCAGCACATTTCATTTTAGATTATGTCTGTCTTACTTTTCAGTAGTCTGCTTCTGCCATTTGTTAGATATTGAAATGGCCTTTCTTACTTGTTCTTCCTCTTGGCAGTTTTTACTGGGACTGCCAAGAAAACTAAAACCCTCTTCCTTATTCTTTGAAAGCATAATCAGGGAGTTAAGAAGCCAAGATTAGTCTTGCTAATAAATGTGTACAAGAGAACTCCCTTGGGGATTTGTGTTTTTCTAAGTATTTTTTTTAAAGGATTGTTAGTTTCTACCTCTCTTGGGAGATTGTTGGAGTTTGTCTAGTCCTTCTCTGTGCTTGGAAGAAAAGGGAACAGCCCCAGTCAGTCCCGTCATCCATTTTCCAAATGACCCTTTTTTCACTCTTTTGGCAGTGGTAATGTTTTGCTTTCCAAGGACACTACTGAGACACAGCCCATCCCCTGAGGAACTCTGGTCAGTACTATCTGTTTCCTCCAGGGAATAGCAGCAGCCGTGGCAGCTCTGTCAAATCAAGGTCACCATTCCTTGCAGGGGCTGCCTGGCTTGGCTTGGAGCAAGGGACAAGGGTCTCTAGGTAAACAGAAATTGCTGTGTGATAATGACTGTACTTCACAGACATCCAGAATCCTTATTTCAGGCTGCTTTAGGCTGTGTGAGAACAGTCTCAGCTTGTCTTTGATGTCAGCTGGTGCATTGGAAAGGAGCAGGCACGGGCGGGTGGAATTCCCACCAGGGAACAGAGAACCTGCACAGCAACCCCTCACCCAGCATGTCCAAAGAGCATGGATGGAGCCAGCCTGATCAATGACTTTGTGCTGGCTGCAGCCACTGATTACTCTGAGACCATTCATAAATTATAGCTTAAACAGAAACATTTTTCAAGGGCTTGAAACAATTATGTGCATAGATTGAAATTAGGCAGTGTCATGGTAGTTTTACACTGTGTGTCTGGAGTATGTGGCATTTTGTCTTTGCTGTTAGAAACCACCATCTGTGCAAACATTTTAAGTGATACCAGTCTGAAAGAAACTTGCTGAGTTGCAGAAGAAAAATAAGTTAATGATTTGGTTGCACACATAGACATGTAATCCCTGGTCAGCTGCAATCAGACATTTTGGGTCTTATATAAGCAGCATGGTTCATCTTTAGATAGCCAGTTACAGGCACCAAAAATAAAGTTAGTACTTCCAAAGCCCCGTTATTTCTGGGGGGTTTGGGGTGCTGTGTGTGTGTACTTCATCCCTCACCTCCTCTCGTGTTGCTGTTTTTGCCTTTTCAGCACAGCAACAACCCCTTTAGCTGAGGCCCTTTGGATTGCTTTGATATAAACATTCAAAAAGATCAAAGAGAAAGCAAGGCTCAGCTGGTGGCCTTTCCCTTTAAAGCAGTGACTTTTAGGCCATGTCTCTGCTACAGATGTTTGCTGGCAGGGCTGTGTCAGAGCAGGTTTGATGGGGAGTTTGATCCCTGCCAGGCAGATTTGTGTGAGCAGATGAAATTTTTCTGGTTGTGCTGCATGTGCTTGCTGGGCAGGAGTGAGCAGTGAATGGGCTGATTGTGCTCCTGGTGCAAGGGCAACTTTGTGAGCTCTAAAGGGATTTGCCATGGGGCACCCTGTCCCTGCCCATGCAGCAGTGCCCAGGTTGAGCAGTGCTCATGGATGTGGCTGTGCTGCCACAAAGCAAAGCAGCTGAGCCTTTAAATGATACTGCTCTGTTGGCAAAGACTCTGCAAGAAATGTAAAACAACTCTCTGGTGTTGAACTGGGTTCTGTTTTAGCAACTGGTTTAGCCTGTGCTGGCACAGAAACCCTCTCTGAGGCAGGCTTTATTCATCTGGAATGGCTTTATCCTCTCTAGTTTAATTCTATTTCATTTGTTGGAAAACCTTTCTATAAAAGCAGGACATCAATTTCTCCCCCATAGTTGGGTTTTTAGTAGCAATCCTGCTGTGAAGATCAAGAGAGAGAAGATGGACCTCTAAAATGTGACTGGCCTCAGAAGCCTTCCCATTTTTGGTGAAAATGTAGTGCTTCAGTGTTTGCCAGAATGGATCATAATCCCAGTGTTCTAAGAGATGTTTCCTCTTGGTAATGACTTGAACATGTCAGTAATTTGGGTACTTAAGAATTCCTTTCATTTCCAGGATGCTGAGTTTGTAGTGCCAAGGAGATGCATTTTGGGGAAAGCAGCTTATTTCTAAATGGCTAAAATGGAATTCTGGGCTGCTGAGAATGAGCTTGCCAGAGGTGCTGCTCAGGACACACATCTGTGCCACAACCAACACCCAGAGCTGCACCTTCTGGGGCACAAAAAGAAATGGCTCTGCTTTTTGCAGTGAGAGCTGCTCTTGGCTTGGTCCTCAAACAAAATTTAGGGTGTGATACTGTCTTGTCCTGACACAATCTAGACATAATTTAGACTAAATTACTTTTCCTTTTATTTAATTTCTTACTGGTTTTGGTTTTTTTGTTTGGTTTCTCTTTTGTTTAGGCACTAGAGATGGTCCAGGTTGTGGATTAGATGTGAATTCCAATGCATATTACTGAACCCCCCTACTGTGAATCAGGTAAATGATATTTAAGCACGAGTTTTGTTTGGTTGGGGGTTTTAGTAAGAGAAATTACCCTTACTGAAAAACAAGTTTATTTGAATGCTGTTTTCTACTGCCTCCATCTTTTTGAACACAACTGGAATTTACCCCTTTCCTAGATGTTTTGCTTTCATTTTACCTAAGATTTTAATTTTTATACTGTTGCTAGGTTTATTAAGCTTCTAGTAAAGGATTTTGAAAGGATTTTTTTTTTTTTTTTAGTGAAGATTTGAAGGTGTGAATCTTTTTTTTTAAAGTATGATCTTCAAGGCTTCTTTTGCAACAACCTACTCAGCTGGGGGACAGATCCAAAGCTCTCTGAAATCAGTGGAAAACCTCCAGAAGGTTTCATGAGCTTTGGCTGAGGCCTTTTTTGAGAGCATGAGAATGAAGGCATTTTTGGTTTTCACTGTTGCATTCTTTAATCTGAATAAGCAGAAAATTGGATTTATTACTAATAGAAGCAGATCTACAAAAACAAAGGACCTGTAGTTCTCTGCTGTAAGGGATATGGTTTGGCAAGATGTAGAGCAGGTAACTCTTACAATGTGAAAAATGTAGACAATGGGAATTAACTGCTACCAAATGTTCCCTGGAAGCAGGGCTGTAATTTATAATGCAGTCAGGAATGCACTGCAGACTCCTCAATCGATAAGCTAATGGGGAAAAAGCCTGAAATTAATTACAAATCAACTGGGTCAATATCCTTCAAATGAAAGATATGAAATTGCTAACATTTGGATGGAACTTCTCTGCCAAGTGTATTTATAAACCTCATGTAAAATATGATATTTATAAAAAGCTCCTTTCAGTGTTAAAAGGCTGTGCTCTGAATGCCTGATTTCCTTTGGCTCTAGAAATCCAACTGAACTGATTTTATTTCAACAAGTTTTCTACTGTGTACAAAAGAACTGAAGTAATCTTTTACCTTTAATTCAGGACCTTACAGTGAAGCACAAGAGCTATAAATAGGACTCACAGGGTGATGCTGCCCATGACTTCATGCTCAAAACATCTCAAATGATGAAAGTTTGTGGCCAAATGGTTCTCTTAGTCTATGTCAGGACCTGAAGCTCTGACTCTGATCTTGGCATTCTCACATCTTGTTACATTTCTAGAAATAGCCCCAGAAGGGGCAGCCAGGGCAGGAGGAGATGGGCTAATGCTGGCATTTGAGAGCAACTTGTTTTCTGTGGGGTCTCAGCTTCAAACAACTCCTTTACAATTTGCTAAACTGGGAGTGCTACTTACCCAGAACCTTTTTCATCTGGCACTGATTAATTTTTCCATATATATTCTATAACACTTCTGATTTTTATTAAAAAGGCAGAGGAAATCATTGCCAAGGAGGAAACATTATAATTAAACTTGTGGATCTCTACTTTTTTTTTTTAGATAAAGTTGTTTAATTACTTTGCTACATGATTTTTATTGTCATTTTTTAGGGGCAATGGAAATCAGAGGTTTGCAATATAATTATATAACATTAATGGGATTTCAGCTGAAGAGGAACTGTTCTTGAAATGTAACACACTCATTGAGGGTGGAGAATTTTTTCCAAGCAGGTGGACAAAATGCCCTAAAAGACATTGACAATAAAGGAAAAGGAGGACAAGTTTAGGGCTTTATTGCTTAGTTTCTACTTCACTGCAGAGTCTGCTGGATTTGATGTTCATCATCACAGAATTTCAGATATTACTGGGCTTCCCACATTGTCTGAGCCTCCTTGTTCCAGTCCTCTTCACTCTTTCTTGTGGCATGATTTTTCTCAGCCTCTTCCAAAAAATTCTGGGGAATTTACATTATATAAAAAAACCATAGATGTGTTGGTGCATTGTAATATGCTCACTAGTATGAAGGCAGGAAGTAAGGAAACTACTACTGCTCATGATTCCACCAAAGAAGTCCATTTTTTTTGTGAAAATTATGTCATGATGGTTGTTTGTTATCACAGAAACCAGGAATTCCTATGCTATTTAACCCTTTTAGTTTCCAAAAATAATTATATAAACCACATATGTATTTTGTGTACAAAGTGAGCCATAAAACCCAGTATCTGGGTTATCATGTATTTTATCAAATTGAGAAATGAAAAACTTTGTTTTCTAAATTAAAAGAACAGCCAATTTGTCATGAATTTTAATATAAACTAACTCCTGACCTTTCCTCCTTGCATGTCCTCACATAATTTCTTTTAATTGGTTTTAGCAGTTATGTGTATTTATTTAAATGCCCTGTATGAAATCAAATACTCCTTTTGATTTAGATTTGAGTTAAAAATACACATTCTGGATATTAAGTTAGCCTATAACAAAGCTCAGTTGTTACTGCAAGTTGTGCTGTACACAACATTCTCCTGGATTTTAAAAGCTATTTCAGCATCCTGACCCAGTGCCTCATTGGTATAAACAGCTGCCAACAGTAGATACAAATTTAGTGTGTCCCCAGCCTGTTTTGTGAAATTATGGCACAACATTTTGGAGCAATGCCAGTTTAGGATACAAGGAAATGTGCTGCTAGCCCTGGCTTGCTACTGTAAATATAAAACTTTAAAATTATGATTAATGTGAAATTGATTGAATTCCATCCTGCCCAGGGAATTCAAAGACCCAACAGGGAAAGGAGACTGAGATGGGTATCACAGTTCTGGCACTTGATTTGTTTTCTTGAAACCTGATTTCTCCTGTAGCCTAAAACCTTCTACAAGAAGATCAATAGCATTTGATTGTGAGACTTAGGCAGGAAAGGAGTGCTCTAGGTTGTGCTAACATGGGATAATTTCAATTTGCTGCTGTTCTTGTTCCTCTCTGTTTTCTCATCTGCCAAATTCACTTTTCTTTGGCACTGTTTGGTCAGTGACCTTTTCATCTGGCTTCTGGGGCTTGTTGTTTTCCTTTGGTACTGTCATCATCTAACCCCAGTGCTTGCCACTGCTTACACAACCTTCTTCAAAGGTAGGAACCAGATTCACATCCAGCAGGAAGTGCTTGGGCAGCATTTACAGCTGAACCTCACCCAGTGGGTAAAAGTCAGGAGACTGAAGAGTTGGTCATCACTCTTTTCCCAGTTTTTTAGCACAGTTATGTGGCAGGAGAGAGGAGGAGGAAAAGAAGCCTCTTGAGAGCTTCACCTTAGTGTCTGAAAAGCTCTGTTAACTCTATTTTGTCCCTGTAACTATTTCATCCTTCTAAGTGCCTCTGTTGCTGCCAGTTGCCTTCCTCAGCTGTAAAACAGCAATAGCACATCTGCATCCTGATGCTGAGGTGATTCTTGTTTTGAAACTCCTCTGAACACATAAAGTGTGAGGATTGCTCATCTATTTTTGCTTATCTATTATCCTAGCAAGATTCCACCATGGGCATTCATAGTTATTGCTCAGTATATTTATTCATCAGAAATCCTCTTGCCCCTGTAGTTTGGAAATGTGGATGTGTCTGAATGACACACAAGTAAATCTGACTGGGGAAATGCTGGTATGGACTGAAGGTATATTGATTTGTCCCCTTAGTGCAATGTTTATGACAGGTGAAGTCAAGGGAAAACAGTAATGTCACTTATGCAGAAGAGCCTTCAACAGAAAAAAAATCTTCACTAAAGCTGACAGAAATACCCACAATTTCATTCTGGTCACACTGAGGTAACTTAATCCTTCAGTATCTGGTACTTCTGTTTTGTGGTTCTGTTATAGCTGTGCAACAAAATTGAAAAGAAATAAGTAGCGTGCTTGGTGTGAATTTCATATCATTAAATTGAAGCATATCATTTCCTTTAAAAAGTTAACATGGCAAGAGATTTAAAAATGTGTGTTAATTTTAATAGATACAAATTACTGTAATCACATCAAGAGATAAATTACTATAATTATGTCCCTTAAATCTTTCAGTGATTATAATGCCCTTGTTTCAGTGTCATGTTTCTAACAAGATACTAATTTCTTGTAGTGCATGGTCTCTAATGGGTGTAACCTGTATCTCAAAGCCCATTGCTCTTCA
This sequence comes from Oenanthe melanoleuca, assembly GCF_029582105.1. NCBI lineage: Eukaryota > Metazoa > Chordata > Aves > Passeriformes > Muscicapidae > Oenanthe > Oenanthe melanoleuca. The sequence continues at coordinate 9,175,832 of NC_079344.1, forward strand.
GTAGCAAAAAACAAGATGGGCAAAGGCAAGAGAAGCTACAGCAGGTGGATGTGGAAATAGGATAACTCTGAGTCCATTCTGTCCCCAGGACACTGCACAGAGATCCTCTGCAGAGAAACCTGTGCCCATGGTACTCTAGGTATTTATAATGGCTTAAGAAAATTGCTGTGACAGTGAAAACCACTGGGGTTTTTTCCTAAAAATTTGAGATTAAAATGCTATCCTATTTAGCTCCTGATTTCATCAAAATCCACGTGGAATTTTGCAAGTCAAAACAATGGAAAGAAGTCTGTTTTATAGCATTTTCACTATGGGAAAGGGAAAAGTTTTGCACTTGAAGCTTCTGCAGCATATTCAGAGGGGTGTTCACAATTTTCAGATGTTTCCTGTGTCAGGGACTTTTTCCTCTCTATCTTTTGGGTCAATTTTCAGGTAAAAAAAAATTGAAAAAGTAGGAAGTGACTTTTAAACTTCTGATTTGCTTTTCATCACCTTCTTGCTTGATAGCAGCTTTGACAACCTGTAATTTAAATAACTGTGCTTTTGAGAAATATATAGTCCAGTGAAATATTTTCTTTACTTCTTCTTAATGACTGGGACTGTTCATTGAGAATAAATATGTAAATAATGTTATTACCATGGAGGAGAGTTAATAGCCTCTAATGGCTTAGAACCTGTGAACAATCATGCCCATGAGGAAATCCTTATACAAATAGTCCTGGTAAACTCAACAGGAGTCTTCATGTGGTAAAATTACTCATACAAGTGTTTGAGAGGAAAATGTCATTGTTCCTCTCCCACATTCCTCCTGTTCCTCCAAGAAAGAAAGACAGCACATGAACATCAGAAGGCATTTTTGGTCTAAGATGTCCCAAATAAGGATTTAATCTAGACTAAACAACTGTTTTGAATATTTGCTGTAACTGTTATTGAAAATGTTTTGAATTTTTCTGTTCACTTTCTAGCTTTTGGTTCTTGATTTAAACCATCTGTAGTGCTCCTACTTCGTGTGTTCACTTGGTATTTAATGTTTAGAATGTCTGTTTAATACACTTTAATAACCTCTACAGTTCAGCTGCATTTTACTTAAAAAGCATTCATTATTCTAAAAAGGTTTTGGAATGAGTGATTCATCAAAGAAGCTAAAATAGCTCAATCTTGTGTCTTGCTAACAAGACACAAGATTTTTCTTTTTTTTAATATAAGTGTACATTCAAAGCATTTACACTTAGCTGTAGTGTAGTTTTGAAAGAAATTCTGTCTAGAAGGAGCTGTCATTTTTGTCTGACAGGAGGTTAATCCAAAAGCCACAATTGCCCTGAAGGTACTGAAGTTATCCAATTACACTTCTTGCTTGTTTATTACAATTAGTGTGTTTTGGTAGAGATTTTTCATGGAGAAATGAAAGCTAGCTGATAAAACAGCTCTTTGCCTGAACCAGGTAATAAAACTGATCACAATATACCTGTGAGTTTTGGGAGCAGGTGTGCAAAATTTCCTGTGGTGATTTTAGGGAAGTTGGTTGTTTGGGTTTGTTTATTTTTTTTTTAGTTTTTTGGAGTTGTTTTGGTTTACTGTATGATCCTTTATCCTAAAGGTAATATAATAACTAACTTGAGGTTGATGAGTCAAGTCTGTATCTGCTGAGGAAGTTGCCTGATGCACCCCCTAATTAAGTCCCTGCAGCACTTTCCTCTTTATATAAATGGGCAGGTGGATTCCTGGGTGTTTCCCTGTGGTCACCAGGACAGCTGAGGGACCCAGTGAGTGACAGGTACTTACATTCATTTGGAATTTTTAATCACAGCTTAACACTTGTCAGCTTCAAAGCATACACTGAAGGGAAATTAGTGTCACACCGTGTGATGCAGCAGCTGCAAAGAAAACAGATTGTTTGATTGTTTTTCTTCTTCCATGGCTAGGGTTAACTGTCTGGACAGCTGTGAGCTGAGCCTTCCAGGCACACTGCTTTATCTGATTGCTCTCAGTCTTGATCTGGCACATGAAAGGAAATGTGAGGAAGTCTCCAGCAGAGATCATTTTGCAAGTCCAACGATAAGGGCAAGGTCAAGTTCAGTTGTGTTTTCACAGTATCTGTTACAAACCTCAACCCAGGTGCCAGCAGACACCACCAGCTCACTCTGGCAGTGCTTTGCACCTTCAGGAGATGTGCCTTGCTGGGGTTTTCCTCATGTTCTGCTTCCCAGCATCAGAAAGACCCACCACAGCAAGGCAAGAGGTGGCTCAAAAGGTGACTTGTCCTTCTAAGGACCAACCTCACGGTGATTTTACCCAAGTTTTGAAGTTTAACTTGCCCAGGTGTTGCCAGCCTCTCATGGGGCTGCAGGGGAATATTGGAATTTAGTTAAGGAGTAATTTGTCATTATCTGTGTTACATTATTTTAGTCTATAAGGTTTCACCTGTAGGAAACTACCATTTCTTCCAAGCCTTCAGAACTATGGGAGTTACTGCAGGAATATTTGAGATGGGAAAATACAGCTTCTTCATTTCATCTTTTTAATTTATTTTTTTTTTTACAGTGTCCTTTATGGTTACAGTGAGCAGTGTGTGAAACTTGAGACTTGTGGCCTGAAGAAGCTGTCTCTGCCCCATCAGGCTCACCAAAAACATTTCCTGAGTTATGGATGAGCATTGCCTTACAAAACCCAGTCCTACACACTGCCCTCCCTCTGAAAACTGTTCCAGTCTCAGTGCTGGCTCCTCAATTTGTAAAAGTTTATCTTAATTCCACCAAGGCCTTGGTGAGATTTCCTAACTACTATTTAATTTCTTAATTATGTATATTGTTATGCTGCAATGCTTTATGTAATCAGTTTTTCTTATGGCAGAGTTGTTGGTTAGTGGTGCACTTCAGTAAAAACCACAATTTAAATTTTTCTCTTAGCTGTTGCTACAAGCAGTAAATTCTGTGGTGAAAGGAATATTGAGTGAGCCTGTGCACTCTTCCATTCAATCACCTCAAATGCTGTTTTGTGTATGCTGTGCATGTGGAACAGGCCTGTACACTTGTGACTGCAGTGTAATGTGAGAGTTCTCAACATCTTCCACAGAGAAGCAGAAGATGTGAGGGGTTTTCTTTCCCTTTTTTTTTTTTCTTTTTTTTTTTTTGAGGTCTGCATTTGTCATTTCAGAAAGAAAAGTTGTCATCCCCCAAGTTAAAAATCCATACAGTCAGGTAAGTTGGCCTTCTTTCATGAAAATGTTTGCTGTCTCATGAAAACAAAAGGTTAGAAATTGGCTGTAGAATATCTTGATTGCTGTCATGCAAAATATTCTACCACTCACATTACTAAGCACAGTCAGTACACTGGGTAAAGAGATGCCTTCCTGAATCTTTTTGGGATCTCTTTTCAAAGAGGCAAATGCAATGGAACAAACTATAATGTAATTGTGAAATTAAGGTGAAGTGAATGATGTGCTGCTACACAAAGCTTGAAAAGATCTGTTAAAAATGAGTTATGGTTTTATTTTATTTTAAATTCTCCAAGGGTCTAGTCTGTTTTGGATTTTGGGATGGGTGGGTGGTGGTAGCTCTGTCTTTGGAAAAGCATCTTTTATAATTAAAGAGGCACCACCCTGGGATGCTCTGGTCACTCGGATGGATATTAGGGAGAGCTGTGTGCAAGCTGGCACTAAATTAAACCCTCAGTCCAAATCCCCACTGTGCTCTGAGAGGAGATTCATACCAAAAGGAGCATGTCATGTCCTCATGTCTCCTTTGCTGACATTATTAAGGGCTGGGATGATTTCCTGGGAATAATGATAGGAGCATGTCCAGCTCTCCTCAGCAATCCACGCAGAATTGTCCTCCCTGGGAGCAGACTGTGCCCAATGTTCAGTGCTAGGTTCAGTTTGGGCAATTTCTGCACCATTTTTATCACTTCCTTCATTTAAAAATCCTGGCTGTCTAAAAGCATTTCTCTGCTTTTCTGTGTTCTGTTTTCATATTTCTTTTCCTAATACCATGAAACCATGTTTAACTTCATGTTGTGCTTTCTTCCAGGGAGAGCTGAACTCCACACAAATTTATCCTGATCAATCTGTGTCCAATCTGTTACTGGCTTGATCAGATAGAAATGGATGATATCAGTGAAGCTGGCACATTGCTCCTAACCTTTCCTGATGGTATATTCAATACTTGAAAATACCAAAGGTCTAAATTTAAAGGAAGATCTATAAAATCACTGTCCCTTTTCCAAGAGATATGTAATATGTATCTCATGTCTCTAAAAGTCCTAATTTGAAACCATGTGGTCTTTATTCCCATTTAATGTTTAGGGTATGACATATTCCCCCAAATACACCCCTAGTTTTCAACTTTTCATCATTATATTGTGTGCTTTTAAAAATAAAAGTAATGAGCATTTGCCTTTTAGTGAACTTGTCCTTCCTTTTCAAAACTGTGATCTTTTATTATTGATTTTCAAAGAGCAAATCAATCCCACTAAACTGCTATGCTTCTATCCTAATTATTTTTTCAATTGCTCCTTTTCTTATTAGTATATCTGCATTTGTATAACTTTGTTTTTTTCCCTTTCAAATGCACCATTAATGCTCATTTATGTCTTTTTACTTTCCAGCTTTATGAAGGTTCTATTGACTCTCACCTTTGTAAATGTCTGCCCTCAAAGTTTTAAATGTTTGCAATAAACACACAATTTTGCTGTTATCATTAGCAGCCATTAGCCATAAATTAGCTACTTAATTTCAAGTTCAACTTCCATTTCTCCTCAAGTACCATTAAGAATCCTTCTGTCCTGGCCAGCCTTACACTGATGGAGCAGGGAGATCAAAATTTTAAGAACCACATCAGTGTAATTTTGACTGCAGTCAGGAATATACCCTCCTTATGTGTTTTCTTCCTTTTTCTTGTCTAGTGGAAATCCTTTGGATATTTCTGACAGTGTATGCCCCCTGGAATGTCTCAGTTAAACACCCAGACATTCCAAGACGTTGGTGGTGAGCTCCTGAATCATAGCTAGTGAATTTCTGGTGGGTGTCACTGCCTTTTCAGATCTCTGTGGCAGATCCCACCTTTAATCCATGCAGCCTCCTCTGCTGTCGTGACTGTGACTCTGAAGGACCAATTCTCCACTAAGACAATTGATTCCAGTGATGTGTTCGTGTGACCTGACTGATTCTGGGGTGACAGCACTGGCAACAAGAGAATCTGGCTAGGTATGGGCTCTTATTTTGGTCCTTGGATAAATATGGCAAGTGTACTGTAAGCATGGGATGGACTGTATGGAAGACAACTTTGTATTTCTCTGGTAATTTGCATTTTTAGGTTATTCACTCAATTGTTTGAGCTTGAAAAGCAAAGACAATCTAAAGGAGATTGTTTTGGAGAGAAGTGATGGCAAATCTGGGATAGCAGCCAAGAAAACCTCAGTGGTGTCACAAGTCAATTACAAGGACTTAAAAAAAGTTCTGACAAGCTCTTCCACGTGAACCAGGTTTACATTGTAGAAATTCTGCGTGTTCTGTTGTTGGTTTGTAATTGATATTCAGCATCCAGAGGCTGCCTGGGGCTCCTGGGGCAGCACAGCATGTACAGCAGCTTCTCCTCCCTCTGATTCAGTCTCCCCATCCCTTTCCTCTCAGGACAGTGTGGGTTCCTCACCTGGTGATATCTGTGCTACAGACATGATCTTTTCCTAAGGTTTGAGAAGTGTTAGCACCTTCTCACTGGAACAGGAGAGATACTCAGGTATGATCTCAGCTGCAGAATCAGATTTAAAACCTTGGCTGAAGGGAGAGGCCAGAGCAATACCAAGGCATCTGAGAGGATTTGACTTCAGTAGCAGAGACCTGCTGCCCTCAAACAAATTGGGAAACCACAGTGATAAGCTTTGTTAGGGTCAGTCTGTGGGGAGGTGCTGCTTCAGAAATCCAAATGTTTTGTTCTCTGATTTTTAATTACTATTTTTTTCTGCATTCTACCCAAATTAATAATTCCTTTGATAAAGTTGCTCCTGACTTGCACACAAACGTGCCAGTCCCCTCCTGTTCCTGTCTATCTTAGAAGCAGCATGAGGAATTCAGCTTTTCCTCACTCAATTTTTAGTAAAACACAATAATTATTTTTAAGTAGAAAATAGACTCAGGCTAAGGATCTTGCATTTTGAAAGGCACCATTTAAAAAACCAAAGACAGATGGTCTCTTGTACCCATAATTTCTTCTTATAAAATGCAATTTGAATTATTCTCAATGGGTTCAGAATATCTTTTTTTTCTAGGCATAAGCCATTTTTAAAATTTTTTTCCCCTCCAGCTTACAGAGGAATATACACTAGATAATAAATACTTGATGCATAATTTTTTTGCTCACTGTGAGATGCCTCTTAAATATCTGCATTGTTTACATGTACATATATTGCAAGCTAACAATAATACAAGCTATATTGAAAAGTCATGTACATTATTCAGGTATTTTAATGTATAGAATCCAGTAATGTTTTTACAGATTTGACAGGAAAATATTTAAGGATGCAAATGTCCTAGTAAATGAATCCTTCAATATTTCAATATATGCTACAGGGAGGACAAAATGCAGTGGGCTCTCCACTGGTTGTTGTCTGTGCCCTGAAGGCTGCTAATAATAATAATTTGGCTTCAAGTAGTACAGCTGTATGTCTTGCAACTCAGATTTATATGGATTTATTGATACATAGTGGATATTCACATATCCATTTTAACTACTATGTGGTGCAGTTCTTCCTAAATCCTCTTTAGAGCCAAAGGGGAGAAAAATATTCATGCAGAAGGTGTTTGAGAGAAACCCTGGGTTCTCTTTGTCCAGGCAATGCTCTCTGCAGTGATAGCAGAGGGAGATAAAGCAGCTGAGCTGGCTGATGTGAACTGCTTGGTGTTGTGTGGTTTCCACACCACCACTGAATGCACCCCTTGACACAGGGCATGCACGAGCTCTGGCAAAGCCCTGTGCCATGAAAATTCATTTGGTGCTGTTTCAAAATACCAGCTTTAACAGCTAGGAACAGCCATAATGCAGTTACCCTGTTTTGTGGCCATGAGGAGAGCAAGACACCAAGGGGCTTTTTGTTGGGGGCTGTGGATTTTTTATCACGTGAAGCTGCAGTGTAGAATCTGCTGTATCTGTTAATGCCATGAGGAGCATCTCCTGGCCCTTGCTGGTGCTCAGCAGGGTGGGTGGGCAGCTCTCTGCCTTTGCTGGAGCACAGGAGCAGCAGCAAAGATGCCCTGAGCAGGGTGGGGGACTGAGGGGCCACAGTTTGGTGGCTCTGCTGTAAATGTTTGTGACAGAGCTCTGCCCCTGAGCTGTGCTGGAGCTGCCACACATCCTGGTCCCGTGGGTCTCCAGCCCCTCCTGTTCCCTCACTTTTTGGGAGAGAAGCAGTGGAATAACAAAAGAAAAATTCTGACACTTTTCTCTGGCTTTTCCCCCTCTCTCTTTGTCTGGGATTATGTTGAATATAACTTAAGCCCTAGTGCCCTCTTCTGATCCTGAAATAGGTGTCAGTTCTCAGCACACCTGTCCCTGCAGCTCCTGCTCAGCAGCCAATTGTTTGAAGTTGGGCAAGCATTTGGGGACACAGATATTTTAATTTGTAATCAGCTTTAAAGCTTTCAACATTTACTCTGATCAGAAACAGGAGCTTAGGCATAAATTAGCCTTTTCTATTTAAAAAAGCATTTTTTTTTTGTCTCCCAGCAGGGGCTGTAGGCTTGATGTGAAGTCCACAGAAGTGAAGGGATAAACCCTTATCAGCTCTGGCTCAGCCCTCCACACAGCACACAGAGTCACTTGGGCTGAAAGAGCTAAACTACTGCAAGATCTTCAAGGAACAAAGACTAATTAAGGATAATCTTGTAGAAAATGTTACTTTTTTTGGGATGTATTTAACATGAGAAATACTGGTAAGTCATAATTGTACAATTCCTTGGGTTTTCAGAGCTAGTAACCCAAATTTCATTTGTGTCCTTATATCCAGACATGTGTAATGTATATTAGGTGTATCTCTGACACTCAGCTGCAGACTGTATGAATCAGTTCATTCATCATTTCCAGGCTGCCACCTCTGGGCTGGAAGGCAGCAGCTGGCATGGAGCACTCAGCAGTTCTGCCCAGCAGCCTCAAAGCCAAGCCACAAACCCTGCATCCAGTTTGTAGTGTGGGGTGGCTCCACACAGGGGGAACTAGAAACCTCTTCTGTACAAAAACACATATTTGCTTTCTAAAATCATATTTTTTACTGATAGCCATTGAAAAAAAAAAAAAAAAAAAAATACAATGTTTGCCCATAAGGCACACGATATATCCAAAGTATGCTAAATGTTGCTAAATCTTCTAACACTAAATTTACTTCAAAATAAGGTTATGAATTAATTTTCACAGTCCTGGCTTCCCTAGACTGTGGCTGTTTGCTTATGTTTTAAGCAGATAATATTCTGCAAACTGAGAGTTGTGCAACTACAAATAAACATTCCCTACTGACCAAACTACTTGTTGATAATTTTAGATGGGAATTTTTGAGAGACTGATGGGCAGATTAACACTAAAGGCCTCTCTAGCAAGTGGTTTAACAACACATTAAGCAACAAAAGAGATATTTATAGCACTTTGCAGGAATATGTGTTCTCCAGCTCTCTATTGCCATCTTGAGTCCCTGGCTGCCTTCAACAGGAAAAACAAATTGGGTGTAACACTGAGAGAGACAAAGGGAAAAGACATTTCCAGCCCTGATGACCAGAACCTTCCAGTTATCAGGTGAAAGTCATCAAGTATAAAATAAACAACATTATTTGCTTTAATTGAGGTCATGTACACTGCAGGGAGAGCTGGAGGGGAATGCCAGGGTGGTGTTAGTGCAAAGCTGATCTAAGGGGCTGCAGAATGAGGAAAGCAGCTGAGCTTAGGGCATGGGGAATTCATGGACATGTGCATCACCCCTGGCTAGTAAGGATAGTAAGAGTTCAGAGTATATTTGCAGGTGGATTGTAAAATTCTGAAGGGACCATTCATCCTCCTATGCAGAGGTTTCTTTGTCCTATGATTGTCCTTCACAAATTCCTCACCTTCCTCTGAAAATCACAAAGGTGGGAACTGCAGCACCTGATCCATCCTATGACATTTTAGTGTGTAGTTACTAGATACTAAAGAAAACCTGTGGATTGCCAAGTTCTCTGGGATAGGGGTCATGAAAGGAAGCCTGAGGCCTTTCCTATGTGGGCATCTCTCTGACACCTCCTGCTTTCTACCTTGTAATGTTCAGGCTCCTTTTTATTGGTTTGCAACTTCCAGAAGTCCTTCTTTTTATTGTTACTATTCCCTATTCACTCCCACTGCCTTATTTCACACTTGGTGGCAGAGTTTTCAGCTCAGTATTTTATGAGTAAAGAGTGTCCCAAGCAGCAGGAATACATTGTGAGATCATTTTAACTAATTGAATACTTGGTGGGGGATCTCTTCCCCTCCACTGACTGCTTGACATAGACTAAAAATAAGTTGCTAAAACTTGACTCTAATAAAATCTACTGCCCATAGCCTGTTTTAGACTCATAAGTGCATTTGAGCATAATATTAGCAACCCCAAGTACTTTCCTCTTCCAAATAAAGAATGTTGTTTTAAGGTGCCATTAAAACTCATTTTTAATAAATCTCAGAGTAGCATCTGACACCAACACAGTTTGAACTGTGCTAGCACAGAGGTAGATTAAACTCTGATGAAAAGAGCCTGAGCAGGGTTTTCCACTCTGCTTTCTCCTGTATTGCAGTAAATATTGGTCCTCCTCCCTCTTGGTTTGCTGTCCTGGGTGTTTCTGCAGGGCCAGGCTGGTACAAAGGGCTCCTCAACCCCCTCCTGGGCTGAGATAAAAGTGCCATTCCTCAATGCCCAAATACACAAAAACTGTGAAGGTGCCAGGCCTCTAGGCTGTTACTCCATAGAATAATTGGCATGGAAGAAAATTGTCTATTTTGTGAATATTTTGTGCTAGTTGCATTTGAACAAATGAATGCTTCCCCAGACTTCTGGAAATCTCAGGTAATGTGGTTTTGTACTCATTTCAGTACTTGCTTTGCCCTCCTAGGATCTGGGTGGTTCTTCAGGTGCTGGTTATTTATCAAACTTAGCATTTCTTCAAAAGAATGGCCCCATTTGTTGGATTGTGCCTTCTGCACTCTGCTGGCAATGGCCTTCCCAAGAGGTACTGGGCACACCCATCCTGGGCTCCCAGAATTCACAGAGCTGATTATTTTTAATGACATTCTTGGAATAATCTCTGGATGGTGTATATTTGCATTTGCATTGATGTCATCACACTCAGTTCTGAAAGAATTGCAGTTCTCTCTTCAATACTCTTTTTTATATATTTCCTGCAAGTGCCACATTAAATGATCATGGGATTCTTGGAAAAGCAACAGGAAATTATATAATGGTGCCCACAAGTCTGTGTATTGATTTTTCCACAGACTTGCTGGTCTCTGAGCCTAAAAATTGTTGGTAAAACAAAGATATTTGATCTTATTTTCTGTTCTTGATTCTTCTTACTGTCTGAGAAGTCCTGATCTTTTGCTGTTCTATTATGGAAAACCAAAAAATATAAAAAGAGCTAATTATAGAGATCATTGTGGATTTGAGTATAAGGATATTTGTTTAATTTAGTTGCTTTACATTCTTAAGTAACTATCAGCAGGAATTCAGATGAACACACTCTGTGTACAACTGGCACTGAGATGAGCAGAAATGTCTGTAATAAAATCATAGCTCTGGTATAAAACTTGTAGGACATTGAAAGAAATAACTGCCTTTTAAGTCTACCTCATATATTCAAACCATAAAGCATAGCCTATAAAAATGGAGAAAAGCTACAGGGAAAACTGTTGTCTGTGGCATTGTTTCTCAGAAACTTTACACAAGGCAAAGGTTTCTATGGAAAACTGTAGAAAAACACCTGATGTCAATGTCCCAGAAACAGGAAGAATAGCTGTAAGGCCTGGACTTTTGGTATCTAAGGGGTTCTCAAAGTGCTTCATAGAATATTTTGAATATTTACAACTGAGAATTCAAAATCCTTCTCTTTGTTGGCCTGAAAATAGACTTGCTTTTGAATATACAGGGACTCTTTCTGCCTTATTGTGGTGATTTTACCAAATAACTTTCCCCTCTTATGGGTTTAATTTTTATCTGAGGGATAATATATCCCCTAGATGCTGGAAATAAACAACATAATGCATTGCATGGAGCTTCCCAGTCTGATTTGGATAATTCCTTCAGTAAATTCCCTTCTCATTTGGGATAGTTCCTGGCCAAGTTGGGTTTTCAGCACATTCCTTTCAAGTCTCCTTGCTGGGTGAGTCCCAGTCCATGTCTCAGAGCAGCACAGTGAGGGGTGGTGACACAGAATTCACAGAATTCACAGAATGACTGGGTTGGAAGAGACCTTCAAGCTCACCAAGTCCAAGCCATGCCCTAACACCTCAACCAGACCATCCAGTCTGTTTTTAAACACATCCAGGGATGGTGACTGCACCACCTCCCGGGGCACAGCATTCCAGTGCTATATCACTCTTTCCATGAAAAACTTGCTCCTAATATCCATCCTGTATCCCCCCTGGTGCAGCTGGAGAGTTGTCTGTGCCCTGAGCTGCCAGGGACCTGCCAGGAGCCCTCATGGCACAAACTGGTGATAAACTGGTGGCCACAAAGCCAAGGAGAGCCAAAGAGCAGCCAGCCTGCTCTGAAACCTGCAGTGAAGCCTTTCCCTGTTAAAATAACTCTGGTACCAGCAACAGTCTAATCTGACCAGGCTGAGGTCAAAAATGCTGCTTTAGCCTGCAGCAGAATGCTTGACTCAAGCAGCAGATGAAATTAATCTCTCCTGATCTCTCCTTTGGGACTGCTGGATGGTTTCCAAGGTCTGAGCAGACCTGTGGAGCATTAGCTCGAGTGTTTCAGGGTTCCTGTGGTCCCAAAATAGGCACATCCCATAAATGCTGCTCAGTTCTCCTCTCCTAGCACTGGCAGCTCCACTGGCAGACATCAGTGGCTGAGATGGTTTTTTACTGAGCTTCATCACAGGACTCAACCCAAGGGCAGCTTACAGCTCATCAGCCCCACATTTCCCCCTCCAGAACAGAGGCACTGGCAGCTCTCCTAAAGCATTAAGCTCTTACATGGTGATTTAAACAAACAAACAAACAAACAAACAAAACCCAAAGACATTTGGGGTGTGACTGCTGAGAGTCTTTTAACTCCACAGGCATGAGATTCTCACACCTACTGTAATTCCTGAGATTCCTACTTCACAGTTAATTGAAATTGATATTAATTTGTGTTTTCTGAATGAGAATAGCCCCTCTGGCATTAATTTTGTTAAGATACACAACTTTCAACAAAAATTTGGAATAAAACTCACACTGGCTCACTATAGTAATATACTAAACAGAAAGTTTACTGAGAAATTGTTAGTTTCCCCCACTCCAGCACAGAACCACTGTTTTACTGTGCTACACAAGTTATTTGCTTCCTACTGCTTGGGAGTTTAGACTGTTTGGAGAGACTGCAAGTGAAAACAAAAAGTATTGGAAACCTCTAGTGTATTTCCTGAAAAACTAATCCTCTTTAGTTGTTTACTTAAATCTTTTCCCAAAGTAGATTTTTGTAGCCACATTATACTACTATCAAAAAGATTTGATTCAGCTGAGGAGGTAAATGAGACCAATGTGTTGTGTCATGAGTAAGAATGAAGAAAAAAATTAAGCTTCTTTCCGTTGTAAATATTTACACGTTGGGTAGTGTAAAAATTTACTTTGTGGTATTTTCAGTGGAAACACCAACTGTTTTTAAATAGCCATGATGTTCTGAATGTTGTTGCTAGAGCTTAGTTACTCTTCCTTCTTTGTTTTCTGACAGCTTGTATGATGAAATGTCAGGTAATACACTTTCAGAGCACGAACCACCATCCTGTTTTATTGGTTTAATCAGTGTGAAAGGAATGATTTAATTCACTATCCAATTACATTCCTGACTATGTTCATTTTAATAGGCTCAGTGTTTCCCTAATTTATCTGCTAATCATCAGAAATCACTTGGTCTCAGCTCAGAGACTGCTGTGTCCTGGGTTTCAAGCTGGGATTAGCACAGTTCTAAGAAATCCAGAGCAGGTCTGTGATGGAATTAGAGTGTCCTGCACACATTCAGGTGCTGGTTTGTGTGTGCTCATCTCCACAGGCACCCACAGAGGTCAGGATTTTCCCTGGGGTTGATACAACTTCCTTAGCAGGGTTTAATTACCAGGAAAAGTGCATACAGTGACAGAAAAATCAGTTTGCCATGTAGTTAAACTGGTCTTGCACTTGCATGTTTTTGAGCTGGGTGAGTGGTTTTAAATACTTAGATTGTAGTGGTTGTACCATATTGTAAATGGATCTCTGTCTTCTCTGCAATAAAAAATATTTTTCTGAAAATTTAACACCTGGTAGGAGCCAGGAAAGGGTGAGATTTACTTGTAGCATTATCACAAACTTGTTCAGCACAAATCTGAAAATTGAATTCATAAATCAGGGGATTAGTTTTGCTGGGATACTTTCCCCACAGCAAATGAAATGCCTTGAAAACACTGTTCATCCTTCTTAACAAAACAGAAAATACTCTTTATTATTTATTTATGGAATTATGAATATTATTGATTTCTGCAGTGTTCTCTATATTACTCGATGTTTATTAGAAATAAGCCAAGCCTGAGCACTGAAATTAAAGAGATTTTTTTTTTTCAATGTCTAAAATTTTATCATGTTATTTGGATCTGCCATAAAAACAGGACCAAGAAGTTTTCTAATAAGTCTCAAGGTATACTGCAGCATAAGAACTTCTCTCAAAAGTAATATTTTAAATATATGATTAGGTGATTCCATGAAACCTTGAGTCTTTATTCCCCTGCAAAATGCAGTGTTGGGACATGATATAATGTTCTGTTTCCTGTTGGTTGTAGTCAGACCAAGAGAACCAAGCTTCCCAGACCTCTCCGGAAATAGGCTGGTTCCCAAAAAAATCCTGACAAGAGTTATTAATGTCCCCAAAAGCAAGATAAATAGAAATAATTCAGTCTTCTGCAATAGTGTCAGTAGAGTTAGATAAGTTAAATAAAAGTCAGATAAGATCTGGGGTCAAGAAGAAAAGATAAATAACTGAAAGTCACTCTATAGTCATTATAATATTTGGTTACAGCTGCAGCATTTAGCAAAGTCCATACAGACACAACACAATTTTGATACACCTATCAGAGAAATGATATAATTTTAAAATAAGAAATATCTATTTTGATCCCCTCTTGGGGAAACACATTTTCATGTTCCAGGATGAAACACTTGTTGCTTTTAGCTTTTTATGTTTCTAGTTCTGCAGGAGAGTTGATTGACAAACAGCAAATGCCATATGCCTCCTCCTCACCCTGCAACCAGAAGGTTGGGGTTAAAAGTGAGAGGGAAAAATGGGAAAAGAATAAATGAGAGCAAAAGAAATTTGGCAGCATCAGAAATCTGTATGTACAATGAAGTGCTGAATGGCACATTAAGGCAAGTCAGCTTAATTATAAATTATATGTGGTAAATTTCAGGATAAAAGCATTTTAGAAACTAAATCTTGTATTGGTGTCTTGCATTATCCTGAAGTGACCCTGGGCAGCCAAATGTTCTTGCAGTCTGTCCTTGGCTCCTTTTGCTCCTTATACAGGTTCCTAAGCCAAATTTGCAAAGTTAAACATCTGAGCTGTAAATAAAGATCCCTAAAGCCTACTGTGCTTTCCTTGTTCTAAGAGTCCCTTCACAGTATGGCCTCAATTCAACTAAGCACTTAATATGTACTTAAATCCCACTTAAATCAATGGGATTTAAACATTTGCTTAAATGCTTTGCTAAATCATGGCCTATTAAACTGTCTGTGTTGGAGATCAAGCTGGAATTTATATTGCTGTGATTTCTTCTCGTGGTGTTAAACATGAGACCCCAAACTACATTTCATGTAGTCTTGTCTGACTGAGGCTGAACTGTTTAATGGGAATGTGTGCAAGACCTGTGCAAGAAACAGGTTTTATTTATTTTGGTCATCAGCTGTTGTAAACTTATGTTCCTGCTAAAGTGAAGTCAAATAAGCTCCATTAGGAGGCTGAGTGTGTCTCACACCATCATTTTGAAGATGAATAGCACAAAATTTTTCTTTTTCAGTAATGAGTGCAGCTCTTGGTTAAACACAGGAACACACATTTATTTGTACAGAAGGGAGATACATGGAAATATTTGTTGGTAATCTCTGCCTGTCTCTTTTTCTTTTTTTTTTTTTTTTTTTTTTTTTTGCAAATGCAACTAGGGTTGACAAGAAAAACAGCCTTTTGTAGCTTTTTGTAGCTGAGGAGGCAGCAAGAAGAGAAGTTGCCAAAAGAGCTGTCAAGACTCCCCATGCAATTGGATGTGTGGAGAAAATATGTCAAAATTATTGCAACTGTATGTAGGATAAATTTTTCAGAAGAAGGTCAGATGTCCCACTAAGCCTATAGAGATTACTCTGGCCTTATCACTGTTTTTTTGGAAAAGAGAGAGGATGAATGGTGGGAAAGTGAGGACACTTCTTGACTTCTTCTCTTCTCTGCTTGTAGTGGAAATCAGCCAAAAACACAGCTCATATGCCAAGAAAGCCCAAATGAAGAGATGAGTGGAAAATACCAGATGCTTAAATTTGTCAATGCATGATTTCTTCCAAGTAGACAAGATTTATTTTCAGTCCAAGAGTTGTCTTTTGTTCAGTGCTTAGTTTGTTGTGTCACTTGTAATGACTGTAGTAATATCTGGGAAAAGAGATAACTAGAAAAGCCTACAGCACTTGATTAGTCTGCTGAGAATATCTGATAGAACCCTTCCAGACAGCAGATGTAAGTGGTATGAATGCATAAAATTTCATAGTGATCTTAACATCCCAGTCATTTCCATAATTTTATACCATATACAGATATATTAATGTCACACTTAGAAAAATGAAATGCATACAGGTTAGTTTATGGTTTAAAATTAATGGGTATAAAAGTAATGTTTATATTAATAATATATTTTAATAATAATTTACTACTAATATTTAAAATCCATGTGTCATCATTTGGTAAAGAAATCCTACTTAAGAATGGAAATTATTCCAAAAATTTTGGGGTTCATTGCTGATCTGAAAATGCTTGTTATTAATTCTTTTTAATATGTATATGTATATGTATATGTATATGTATATGTATATGTATATGTATATGTATATGTATATGTATATGTATATGTATATGTATATGTATACATATATATGTAATAAAATTGTTTCTTAGCAGGTTTTTTTAAACTCTACAGTAAACCACAGCAGACCTTCAGTGGAAGGGAGAAAACAGTGATTTTCTGAGCAGATAAAATACATCATCTTCTCCTACATCATCTGCTGTTCCAATTTCTTCATATCTCTGTGTTTATTGAGAAATCTTTCTTTTGCAGCTTCCTTTGTTCCCAAGCCTAGATAAAAATTTTAACTATCTTTAAAAATCTTATAATGCTTCAGCACACTTTGTTTCGCCTCAAAGGTTGATTTTTGAAGTGCACATGAAAGTGCTCCATGTTTTCATCTTAGTTTTTTAAGATTTAAAGTTTCCACAAATATTTACAGCTACCCACTCTTTTCTCACAACTAGGAAGTATAGATATAAAAATCCACCCCCTCTGATTTTCACACTCTTTATCACATATTGAATTAAATTAGAAGAGAAAATGGAAAAGATATTAAATTGCAATTATATTACTTTCTGCAAATGATCATAATTTGATTTAATTTCAAATAAAATATTAGTAAAGTGCTAGCTTTTCTTGGTGGGAGATGCCATTAATGGAACAGTTTCCCAGGGAAACAGAAGCAAAGTGATTAACTGTCCTTTCTGCTTCAGTAATGAGATCTTTCTAAAATAAACAGTTTTGCCTGGTTTAGCAGTTATCTCATGTATTTATGCCCAGTTCTAGAACCTCAAATTATGCATGGTATGTTCTGGACCTTGTTTTAGGGTCTCTTAACTCTGTCTTAATTGTCACACTTTTTAGAGGTTGTAAATGGCAAGCAAGCTGCAGGAGAATCCCTTTTAGATTCTGTAACAAGAGATAGGGAGGAAATCATATACATGTCTAATTTCAGTGACACAATGACTGAAAGTATTTTTAAAAAAATAAATGTGACATATGTCCATATGCAAGTTCTCATGAAAAGATTCAGAGGTTCAAAATTAGATCATTTTAATGTACTCTCAGGGTTGGTTTTGAGTTAGAAAATTGAACCCCAGAAATGTCCCCCTGGCTAAATGAGGCTTTTGCAATGTTGAAATTAATCAATCAACTCTCCAATGAGAGCCAAGCCTCAAATCCACAGGCATGAAACAACAGCTAGTAATGGCTATGTGAATTGATTTCAGAAGGTTAAATGTGCACATTCAGGGCTTAGAACAAAGTTTTGTGGCCTTATCCAAAGGGGATATCTGTGTGACTCACATGCTTTGCATACACTGTCATAATGAAAATTAAGGGACTGGGTTTAGATGAGGCCATGAAGGTTTATTCATGGCTGAAATTTAGACCAGAGGTTTTTTTTTTCCTGATGAACAAGGTCCATGGAAGTCTGACACTGAATAATTTTGTTCCCTCTTGGGGCAGGAAAAAAAAGGATGTAAAAACCCCAAATGTACTAAATATATGTGTGATGGTAGACTTTTTTTTTTTTTAATTGGTTAATGGTTGGGCACATTTAAAGGATAAAATAGGAATTTTTTTGTTAGACCTAGATGAAAATTAAAATTGACAACAGCAGAAGTTGTTGGCTTCTATGCTGAGTTTGTGGCTAAGGCTGGCATCAATTGTTTGTTTAAACTTTAGAAGAAAAATGGGTTCATGGTAAGAAAGGGATGTAAATCTCTCAGTAAACATGCCTGAAGCCAGGCTGGGTAGAAATAGGTAGGCTTTGGATTACTGTTTAGCCAAAGTTTTCTCCAATATTGGCATAATTAATGGATTTGAACAAGTGTAGCAATTCTGAGCAGCAGAGGAACCTGACAATGAGCCAGGCTTCAACCAAGAGTGGGATGGGGATGGATTCTGGAGAAATCATATGTAGGTTTTCTCTGTGGGACTTTCCAAACTGAGGCTGTTATTAGATATAGGCTAAAAAAGGGATTCTGGGTTGTTTGACACTTAATATTTGTCTCAGAAGAGGTTTCCAGGCTAAAATCAATACTATGTCCTTCAGACCTCAGACAATTCCAATTATCATAATGGCATATGGATGTTCCTGGACTGGTGTTTGTGTTACCCACGCTGAAACTGTTCCAGACAGATGAGGAAGAACTTGGATTTCAGCTGTTCTCACTCAGAGGAGTGGGAGTCCTTGGCTGAGGTTGCTGTTTAGGTGCTCTTGATCTTCCCTGTCAGGGCAACGTTTCCAGGGCTGGGTGACCAGCCAAGCTTCTCCTGCTGTATTTAGAATTATGCCTGTGTTCCTTGGAATTGGAGCTTAAGACCCACAGCTGGTGTCAAGCAAGGAAATGGCATGGACAGTTACCAAAAAATGCAAAATGAAAAGGAATGGGTGGTGCAGTGAACAGGCACCGTGAGCAGGGAAGGGCAGCCAAGCATGATGGAAGGTTTGACAATCAGTGTAATTAACACAAAAAGCCTAATTGCAGAAAACAGAGAGGCAGAGGCTTCAAAAGAACTTCCCCAAAAGAGACTGATTTCCAAAAAGCAGAAAGAAAAAATAAACTAATGCTGATGATTTGAATTGTGTGGAGCATACAACCAAAAAATGAACAGAACAAACTGCCAAACAGGAAGGGGAAAAAAAAATCTAAAAAACCAGGCAAATTATTAAATTCCATTTTAAAAAAATCATGTTTACTGATGTTTTGACAAATGGCACAAGGATTTGCATTTTTGAAGGAAGGAGCTTGTTGCAGTGGCCAGGTGCATCTGAGGCTCTTGGAGCCCTTTAGCAAGGCTCTGTGTGCTCACTGCGATGCCACAGCCTCTGCAGCCACCTCGTGGGGACACTGAGCCTGGCCACAGAGAGCCAGGCTGGGACTCTGAGCACACAGCCTGCCTGGAAAGGCTCATCTCTAGCTCTGCTCCCTTGTCACAATGAGGTTTTTCTGGGCACAGAGTCCTACAGCACATGCCAGGGAGTAGTAACTGCAAATACTGGTGGGGGATTTCTCACTCACATTCAAATCCTGAGTGTTTCCCCCTCCCTCATCATCACAGACTTACTACAGGAGTTAGCACACAGAGCCTGGGGCTCTGCTGCCAAGGTCCCTTCCATGCTCGAGCTCCATCTATTGTGTCCTGGCAGAGCACAGGATCCTTGGAAGGGCTGGCTGTGTTTGACAGCAGCACCAATAGGCTGCAAGGCTGAACAATCTATTTCTGTTTCCTCCTCCCATCGACTCAGATGCCTTCTGTCATTCTGTCCTCTCTGATTATACCCTTACTGATCCCATCCTGCCAGCTCAACCTGCCAAATTCAACTTGGGGATGGTGCTTCCTTTCTCATAACTGTTTGACTTCTTCCTCTCTATGTCTTCTTGGCAGTTTTTTGCTCTGCAAATCAGTGAAAGAAAGGCTGCTCATTTCACTGGAAATAGGAATCGTTTTCCTGAGGGTTTTGTTTATTCAGCTTACAGAAAGGCAGAGACCAAGCAAGCTGATTTGTCCTGACAGGACCAAGTGATGGAGGTACTGGCCATTCACTTCATGGATCCTTCTCTAAGGACTATTACCCAGGTTTCCAAAAATGTTTTTTGCTAAAAGAAAATCTTCAGACATCTCATCTCATAACTTGTGTTCCTAGGAATCTCTTAAGAATTTTCCTAACCTGATAATTTCCCTTTACGTGTCACTCGTGTTATTTGCTGAAACACATGGCCCATGAACAAGCACTGAAACTCATTGCCAAATGATCTTTAATATATTCTGAGATTTGGACATTTAGACAATAGGAATGGGTGCTTAACAATTTTTACCTTCTAAAATGGGGATTTATGACCCAGTGACTTGAACCTTTCCCCTTCAGGTATTCTTGGTTTCTAATTGATCTCCAGCAAATCACATTGATGTTAAACATTCCAGGAAATCAGTGTATGTCATCTCAAATGATAGAATCTTGTTTAGCTACATTCATCTCAGATTCCAGTTGTTTTGTCTCTGTGCATGTCTGTGGATTTATTCTGTTGGCTTTTTTTCCTCAGAGAAGTTCAGGTTTCTAATCTCATTGATCTGGTTTCTTCATTTTAGGTCATGTTACATGAAATTTCAAATCAGGTTACAAGAAAATCAGATTAGTTTCTTGTGCTTAAACAGACCATTTAAATGTCTGGACTTGGTACTTAAAAACTTATGTTTTACAGAATTTGTCTGCTTTGGATGTCAGGAGGAGCAGAGCACTCAGTATTGGATGCATCTCCCCTTAATTTTATTTCAAAGAGATTTTTCACAAAAAGTAAACAGTGGATTATACTAATAGTCTGAGAAAGTAATTTTCAAAAGTATGCTCTGGCAGTTGAAATATCAGTGCTGTTTCAACTGTAGGTTTCATTTACCTTCTTCAAAAAGGACATATTCTGAATGTGACAGATCACATGTTCTGCACTCCAAGCTTGTTTTATGTTCTGGCACTTCCAATATATTGATTTTATTATTCATTGTTACAAGAAGAAAGAAATTAGTTTTATGAAAATTAGACAATGGAGTCATGTTTCTAGGAAACATTACTCATTAGAATCAGATGCCTCTCTTTAGTCTCAAAAACATCTAATTACTTATGAGAATTTCACCTTTCAGCAGATGTTATTTCTTTAAATGGGAGCCTAAATATCCTTTCTTTTTTTTGTTGATAAATGTTAATAGCAATAATATTTATTTTTCTAGTCACTTGCAGATTTTAAGAACTCAATGTGGCACTGAATATTTATGCTATACTGAAGAAGTAGTGCTTTAAAAGTTCACTGAAGAATTAAGCAAAAAGGTTAAGGTAAAAAACATTCCATTTTTAATGTTACTGATATTAAAATGTAAAGAAAAAAAAATCCCCAACCCTAAGTGAGAGTGATGCAGTTTATATATCTCAGAGAGGAAGAAGCATAATAAAAGCAATTTGCATAATATATAAGGGATTTTTTTTTTCCTAATTAATTGATAATACCTTATTAACAAATAAAAATAATGGGTTTTGATTTTTAAACTCTGATATGGACTTCGAGTGAGGATTTTACTGTTTCTAGACTTTTACATCATTTTCCTGTGACTTTTCTGCTCTCAGGTTTATCTCAGCTCCCCGTCCTGTGCCCTGCAGTTAAACCACACACATGTGACTGTATCTGGAGCATTTACCTGGGGTTTATTTTAGCTGACAGCACCTTCTTTTCCATGTTTGCTTCTTTCCCAAGAGCTAACCTGAACGCTGACCTTTCCCAAAGCTCCGAGCAGGGTTCGAGGGAGCAGCTTGGCCACACGGTGGAGCGTTCGGCTCTCTGCAGGGAAAAATCCCAAAATCCCGCACAGGGATCCTCCAGCAGGGAGGGGTGTTGAGAGCCCTGCCAGCTCTCCTGGAAGCACCGATCTTCACGGTGTTTTGTATGTGCAGTAAGAGGTGGGAATGGGGTTTGCCCCACCCAGGGCTGGAAACAGCATCTGATGAATTGAATTAAATGAGTTACCAGCGTTTCATTCAGGCCAGCAAATCCAGTTTCCCTTCAGCATTAGGGCTGCACTCAGCCTCCTGCCAGGGGAAGGGGTTCTCATGCTGCATCACCCCTGGATGCACCAGTCCTTCCAGGTCCACATTCATTAATTGCAGACAGGAGCAGGTGCTGTGCCCACCCTCCCCAGCCCATGGTGGCTCCAGGCTCATCTTGGACCGTGCTGGACTTGGATCACACACAAGGGAAAGGCCAAGGACCAGCAGCAGATGCAGGAACATTGCCTAATAAATTGCTAATACATCCTCATTAACAAAGAAGCCCTTCCAGAGTGGATATTAAGACAAAGAGCTTTTGGCATTTGTGCAGACTTAAGGGAACATCTGTGTTTGTGATGGCAGAAGATTCATTGTGTGATAATAGAAATGGAGCCTCAAAGGAAAATCCTTTTACTCATAAAAAGTGAGACTTTTTATAAGAACTTTCACTCATGTTCTTTTTGTGTTTTTTTCTCAGATGTCACCACCTTCATAACTTTTTTTTTCCTATTGATATGATAACTATTTATCATATGATATAGTATATGTTATGATATAATATATCATCTGATAATATGATCAATATAATATCAATATGATATATTGATATGTTATCTATTTAAAAACAAGTACACACCCTGAAAGGACTAATTAAACCATAAGCCAATACTTTCAGTAGTTGTGTTTTCTTGGTCACCTTTACATACTTTGAAATACAAAACAAATCTAAAGTTCTGCACAGGCTGAATTAAATAGCTTCCTACCTTGGAGTTGGTTTAGTTTCATTCTTTAAGCATTTAAGCCATTTACCCAATTAAACAAATCAGTATTAGTTACAGCTAAGATGATTTACAAGTTGTGAAGAGATTGCACTCATTTAATTAACCCTAAAAAAAGTTATTTAATTCTGTTGGTATTTTTTCTGCATTTAGGTATCACTTCAAGAAATATTTTTCAATTGTGAAAAGAGCTGTACATCTTAAAACCTTGAGAAGACTATATGGTGTTGTTTAAAAGCATAAAAATTAAATACTGTAATGAGAACTTAATGATTATACCATAAGCAGGAAATACCAGAAAGGGGAGGGGAAAAAAAAGTGATCAGACTGAGTTTGTTGTGTAATAATAATGAAAAGCTAAATATTAATGATAGGTTGTGAGTCATAATTTTCTTATTAAGATTTAAACTGTTTTGCTTGAGGCAAAACCTTAGAGTCTGCCCATATGCATCTTCATGACACATCTCAAATCTTAAATGGGTTAATTTAGCAAAGCCCATGCTGGCTATTAAAGATCTTTCTCAAAACATTCCACCTACAGAGGAAATAAAACCTACCATGAGACCAGTGAGCACAATAGATGAACTTACAAAAAGCAGCGTGTGTTTAATGTGTGCTGGCAGGAAGGGGATCATTACCACAGCAACTAAGAAAGTCTCTTCACTGCTTTATGATTTGAGGCTTTTCTTGTAACTTTTGGCTTATGGATGTCCATAACCTCAGTGATAACTAATTCAGCAGCAGGTAAAGGTATCTGCATGGTGAGATCCTAGGAAGAAAGGACTATTTGAAATATACATATCAAGATTTTGTTAGTGTTTACCTAATGTTTACAAACTGCATTTTGTATTGGTTTTTTAATCCTTTTGCACTGAGGGTAGCACACATAAAAGCCCCCCAAATGCAAGCAACAAAAAAGTCTGAGATCCTCACTTTAAAAAAATGGGTTAAGAAAGGATCCTCCCTTGAAGATGTGAGTGTTCCATGTGGTCTCCTTGGATCTGGGCTATGGGCAGTTAATAAAAGGCTGTGGGGCTGACTTACCATGAAGGCAGGGGGAAAAATATTATTTTATTCATCATTGCAGTGTTCCCACTGTTCAGCTGAATCCCATCAATTCAGAATGCTCAGAAGTTCTGTAGCTGTGTCTTTTCCTTTTGAGACTGAAAAGCTACTAAGAGAAAACTTATGTTGGAAAAGCAAGGGTGCTAATGGATTATTAAGTGTCTGGGTTAAACTTACTAGAGATGTTTTCATTGGGATAACTCAATTTAATATAGTATAATAGAATTTTCTACTATATGTGAAAGTCCAAATGGTGATGTGTAAAAGCAAAGATGAAAAGTCCCATTGAGAAATCTGTTTGAAAGCTGATTATTTGAAATCACTGTAACCTTATAGCTGCTTATCCTAGTGATGAGATAATGATATAATTTAGAAGTGGGAGGCTTAGTGATATATGTTTCATTTAGATTCCTCCTAATAGGTGACATTTGTTGAAAGCTGACTCCTGCCTTTGCTATCTATCTGCCTTGGAGCTGTTGGAGACTGTAATTGCATTTTGCTTCATTTCCTGTATAATTTATGTGAAAATCCCTCCGTGGTAGGAAAGTACAAAGTCCAGATAATGGGTACGTGACAATGTATAAGATTTAGGATGGTTGTTTAGGCTGAACTGCCCCTGACTCAGGCACTTTCAAGGTCATCTGATATTTAGTAAGCTCAGGCAGCAGCACTGTATAAAATTTAAAACATTTTGCCTTCTTTTAATAAACATCAGCCTGAAGATCTTATTTTAATGTAGAGGTGTGTCTAATTTTATTGCATTGAGTTATTGCAGCATTTAGCCACTAGCACACTGTCTTTGTGTGAAGAATATTAAAAATAGTTTTCTGCAAGGGTGGAATATTTTGAAGTCTCCAAAGCTTTTCTTTTTTTGCTTTGTTACACTTTCAGAGTTTCTCCTTCACAGTTTCTTGATCTATTTCTAGATCTATTTTTTAACTGGTGTGTTAGGTGCAGGATTGAGGTGATCATGTAAGCACAGCCTGGTACCCCCAGCTTTCCCAAGTACAGTGTTGATGCAATCCTGGAGAGCAAGAGGAATAAACTCATCTCTTTGCAGACAGTAATCTGAGTAGCTGCATTTGTGGGTTTTTTCTTGGACAAATGATGATTACTGTTTGCTAATGACTTAAGTATTGTGTACCTAAACAACCTCCTAGGTTGTAATAGAATTACTAACATTCCTTATGCAGTGAATTAAGCTCATCTAAATTTCCTCACTCATTCTTTATGAACATTTCCTTTGTGAAGATGTTAGTCCATAAATGTAGGCAAGCTAATCTCACTATTGTAATGCCAAACCCTCTAAAATTAGGGTGTGATTTCAGCCTGGGAAATTGAGTGGATGTTACAAAACCCAAGGAAACTAGAAATAGATTTTTATGGATATCTTCTCCAGATCCATCCCACCTCTTCCAGGCTTTAAACTAGCAAGGTTGTCCCAAATATCATCACTGGAAATCCTGGCTATTCAGTTACTTTCTGCCATTGTCAGTTCCTGGAACTCTTCCTCTTTTCTTCTAAAATGAGAAATTTCTTTCTTTCTTTCTTTTTTTTTTTTTTTTATTTTTTTTTTTTTTTAATGAATTTATTAAATAGTCTAAAATTATCTTCTTCATTTGCACTGACTCCTTGGTCTGGCTTGTAATGACTCACGTAAGTCTGGAAAGTAATTTGGTTACAGTGCTTTCAGAAAGGTCTCTGGTGAAATGCACAGGTCTGGGGGATGCACGTCACACTGCTGGGTAGCAAAGCTGCACAAAAAACTGATTTCCTCATAGCAGAAGAAGCTGCAGCTTATGTATTATTCTTGAAAAATCAGTTTCCTGATGATGTCTAATCTCTTTTTTGCCACCTGGAAGTAGAGACACAGGGACAGTGAGCCAGGCATCAGCTGGACTGGCAGTAAAACTGTTAGTGCCTGTTCTGCCCCTCCATGGTGCTGGGCTTGGCATGGGGCTGTTCCTGTTTGTCTTCAGCCCCTTTGCTTCCCTTGGTTTTCTTCCTTAGTCTCTGTCTTAGCATTGGTCTCTGAAACACTCCTGAAAATTTCCTCATTTCAATACATTCTCTTGTGAGTTGTACTGCCACAGAAATTTATATTTTAATAGTCACAATACTCATCCAAAAGTAAAAATAGTCATCTCATGATGCTGTAAGATCAGTTAACTGCACAGGAGGAGCTTTTTAAATGGAATTTTTTTTATGTGGGATGTGAATTCACAAAGAAAATTGAACTACAGTGGGAGCATTCCCCTTGATCCAAGTGTGATAAATGTCAGCAAGAGTTATGAACATGCTGAAATTGAAGAGCAGGATCTACTGTATGAAATTAGACTGTCCAAACAATCTTAGGGGGAGAGAATGATTTACCAGAGCTCAGTAGATCAATTTTATTCTCAGTAAGTGAAAATTATGTCTTTGGCACTGCTACCTTGGAAATCCCTTAACTGCTCTTATGTCCAGCTGCAGATCTGTGTTGGCTCTGGGGAACTAAACAGGTGAGCTGAGATTGCAATTTGAGAATTAAATGTCTGTCTTTGAAGTCTAACTGAGGCATCTTTTGATCTTACTTCTTTCTAAGAACTAAGATTTTTACTAGCTCTACAAGTAAAGATCCTCTACCTACAAGGAGATTCAATGTTTTCACACAAACCTGGATGTTCTACAGCATCATTCCCTAGCACTGGGTCTGTGAATGTTTCCAGCACTCCTGATATTAGTTCACTTAAAGATACACAAGCTGTCTTGGTCAGTGTTCCCAAATGCTTTTCCCCCACTTTGTTTTATTTACTTCAGGATGTGGAGGGGTAATATTCTCTTTTTCTTACAAAAATGACTAGAAAACTGGTTCCTTTCTTAAATTTTTAACCTTGAAATTGAGACCAGCGAAGTTCTGAAATTCCCCAGCAGGGAGATTTTGAAAAGGTCCCCAATTGAACTGCAGTGCTGGAATGATGGGTAAAATTTAAACTCTACCTCTAATGGAAGAGAGTATATGAGAAAGAGCAAAGCCTCCTGTTTCCATAAATTTTCAGTAAGCAGAGTTCACCAGCCCAGCTCTTTCCTGGGTAAGTGTTTGAAAATGCAAAATGATCCTGTGGATCAAATGTGAGTCTTCCTATTACACACAGCTGAAAGTTTTGCAGTAAAAGGCTAATGTCCTGTTCTACATCCTGTTAATAGCAATTGAAATCAAATCTATAACCCCTGTAGTATTCTCTCAGACTAAAACAAACCCAAGCAGGTTTCTGGATTCAATAGAGCATATTGAAATGGGCAGCTGGGTGTTCTGGTGGCTGAACTGCTGGCTTAGTTGAAAAGCAAAACCAAAACCCTCTGAATTAACACTTGAATTCTTTAAAGAGGCTATTGCAGGGATCATGGACAACAGAGGATGTTGCCAACTCCAGGATAAGCTCTTGAAGGTTGCTTTCTGTTTTCCCTGCATCCTTCTGTCAGATGGGCTCAGAATTCATAAGTCACTTGCTGCTCATTGTGCTTTTAGTGTTTGGTAGTAACTTCATATTATGTATGTGCCTCAAGCACTGGCACTATTAGAGCTGTAAAAATGTCAGGTTTAAATTGCCCCTTTGTTTTTTTTAGACTCTCAGCTTTCTTCTAACAAAGGGGAACAAAATTTGTCTGTCTTGTTGACACATTAAGATGCACTAGCCAATTAAATCCATGTAAATCAGTAATGTTAGTGTTTTAATGGGTTTGGTAGTGCTGTAATACCATGACATTAAAGGATACTGCTTTATTTGTGAAATAGAGTCATCTCTAGGAACTATAGATAATGTTAGATTTTAATTTCTCCACTGTGGTTCCTTCAGATGAAAAGTAGGACATCTAAAATCTCAGGGAAAACTATGAGGCAGGAATGGTAGTACAGAAGGAGGGACATCTGTGTTACTCTCCTGCAGATTTTGGAGATCTAGCTTATGTCTTCTGGGGAATTCAGGCTGTTAGTGTGTCAAAGCCTGCTTTTTGGGCATTTCCTTAGTGAGTGTTTATCTGCAGTGAGATTAATGTTTGTGCACAAAGGTGGAATAAGCCAGGAGCAAACAGACTGTGGCAGAGTGGCCTGAGTGCAGGGTCCTTATCCTCCAGAGCTAAGGCAGCAAACCTGGCCCCCAGTGCTGGGCCACTGGCTGAGGTGCAAAGGAAAAGAGCTACAGCCAAGGAAGGACATTTGGACTAACATATTCCTGCTTTTAAATTATATAATTGAAAATGTATCTTGTGGCATTCAAAGAAAGTGGTGATGTGGGTGTGTTTGCAGTTCTCTGAGCAGCAAAGCTCTAAAGGGCCTTCCTGGCACCCAGAATAGTTATTTTGTTTTTCCAGCTGGGAAGGGGTGATAAGACTTTTAATGGAGATGTGCTTCTGGGCTGATATTTATTCCTTTTGGCTGTTTGCTTTCACTTGATGAATGGTCTGACAGAGAGAGGGTAGTGGGATGTTTCTTTTGTCCTGTGAATTGGAAGCCAAATAGGAAAGCCATTCAGAGGTTTGTGGATTTAGGAATGGCACCCAAAGACTGAGATGTCAGAGCTCTAACAGCCTTTGTTTTCCAGACTTCAAACAAAAAAATAATAAAACACAGTACAGAAAAAAGTAAATTCTTCTGTGATCCATCCATGGTAAGCTGAAAACTGCAGTCCAGAGGCTTTAGTCTCTTGTGACCAAAGGAGGTGGGTACAAGAGATGGTCAGAGAGAAGTTGGGACTAGAGAACTCAGTTCACAGAAAAAGCCCCACATAGTAAGTGAGTTTTAACAGGCTTTAATGGTCATGTATATGACACAGTCTGTGCTGCAGAATACAGCTGAACTCTGAATAGGGGCATTTCTTTACCCCTCTGCTTTGTGCTAATGGAACTCACAGATTTCTAGGGCTTCACCCAGCAAGAAAATGCTGGGCTTATTGTGAGATACATTTTGGAAATTCAGAATCATATTTGTCTGTCCCTTACTTGTCATCTCAGAAATTAAGTGAATTACACCAAAAGGACTTGCTCTTTCAATACTGTAACAAAAGATAAGGCTTGTGACTACTTAGCCCTTTAGTTATTTAAGTAAATAAGTCTGGGACTTACTACATGGTAAAAAATTAAAACTTCTCATCAAGGGCAAATATTTTAGATTAATTCAGGACAGAGAGAAAAAGCAGCCTGTGCTATTCTCTACAGGAAATTTAGAAGAGAGAACTAAATGTTCTTTTTGTCAGACACTGCAAGCAGAAGTTAACTACAGCAGACCATTGATTTATGCAATCAAAATTGTTGCTGCACTGTGTGCAGAGCTATTAAGGAGAGAAAATACCAAGTTAGGAACAAGAAAAAACTCTCTGCAAACTCTTCCTTTCACTCCCACTTTCTGAGCATCAATTTATGGCAACAGGAACTATTAATATCTAGTATTTTTGGTCTATTTTGCTGTATTTTAATAATGGGACCAGAATATTTGTAACTTCTATGATGGAGAAAAGCGCTAAAAATTCACTTTCCTGGCCCCAGCAGAACCTGGAGCAGTTTATTCCATCCTGGCAACCAAGCCCAGTATCACAGGGATGCTGACAGAGAGATTGTGCTGGTGCTGACCATGGAAAGGGTGTCAGGGGACTCTCCATGATTAAAATTAGAAGCCCTGTGGGAGAGTGACATTGCATATTAATAGAGGCTAAAACACTAAGTCAGACATTGTCTCAAGCACAGGAAGCAGTAATCACCAACAACACCTACAGAGTGTTTGCTGGAAACATCACCCAGAGCGGGTGGTGAATGGGATGGCGCTCAGAGGGATGTCCCTCGCACACACACGGGATATTTGGCTGTGAATTAGGGCTGCACTTGGTCCCTCTGAGCTCTGCCCCCGAGCGCTCGCTGCTCCCTCCCGGTGACATTTGTGATCAGTGATCCCAGGGCTGGCAGCGCTCGCTGCTCCCTCCCGGTGACATTTGTGATCAGTGATCCCAGGGCTGGCAGCGCTCGCTGCTCCCTCCCGGTGACATTTGTGATCAGTGATCCCAGGGCTCGCTGCTCCCTCCCGGTCACATTTGTGATCAGTGATCCCAGGGCTGGCAGCGCTCGCACTGATCAGTGATCGCTCCAGGGCTGGCAGCGCTCGCTGCTCCCTCCCCGTCACATTTGTGATCAGTGATCCCCAGGGCTCGCTGCTCCCTCCCCGTCACACTGGTTTGCTGCCGAGGCAGAGCCCAGCCCGGCATGGCAGCGGCGCCCGGCTCCGCCCGGAGCTGCAAGAAGCAGCGCACGGTGAAGAGGCAAGCGGGCAGCTACACCTACCAGGAGCCACCCCACAGGTAAGGGACCTGCCCTCTCCCGAAGGAACAGTCTGCTCTGCCTGGCACTGCTGGGGGAGCTGCTTCTTTCACCTTCATGTGTCAGACTTGAGAAGGTAATCTGGCTTGAGTAACAGCGGGGTAGCATGGAAATGAGCATGAGAAAAACCCTTCTCTGTATTTTAAGATGTATTTCAAACCTCTTTGATTTTTTTGTTTATTTGTGGTTTTTTGGTTTTGTTGGGTTTTTTTGTTTTGTTTTGTTTTGTTTTTTTTTTTATTTTGGCAAAGTCACATTTCATACTGAAACATAAACGCTGTATGTAAAGCAAAGTAATTCCAAAGAGTTCAGGGTATAGCATGGTAAGAAGTTTCTTATTCTTTTCCTGTGTAACTATAAATTTCCCTTGAATGTCCTTTGTGACTACAGACCAATGGATTAGTGGTCTGACAAAGTATCTCCCCCAAATATTATCCCATGGTATGGTTTAAGTTATGATTTATTTCTAAGTGATTGAAAGGCTGCCTTTTCAGGAAAATTGTAGAGAACTTTCCCAACAAGTACATAGCAATGCAATTGGAAACTTCCTGGCTGGTGGTTGCAGTACTCAGATTCCTTAATGTCATTCAGGGAGAAATGCTCACCACAAGGTTTTTAGACCTAAGGCTCTGCAAGAATGAATATTGCTGCTGTTTCACAGACCAACAGGGAATTGCAAGAGCTGTAGCTGAGCAAATGTGGTGACAGCATCAGAAAAGATGATTTAATCATCATCCACAGAAATCTGCATCAAAGCACATGAATCTTTTCACTGGGACAAGTAACTCTTGCTATGTGGGGTCCCACACCCCTGTGCCCCTCAGCAGGGAATAGGATTAAACAGTGACTGAATCACTTGCTCCTCTCACTCTAACAGTAAAATATTTTATCATTATTGAAATAAAAATAATAGGTATGATTAATAAATGAATGTTATCTCCTCTTTCTGGAAATGTTTAGGCAGTACTTTGTTCCAGAAGAATATACAGAGAGTCTTGCTAGCATGAGGCTCAAGGTGAATGGCTGGAAATGCCTGGAGAAGAAAGACTGGGCAGGAGTGGGGATAATTTATGACTGGCCAGCAAGTGGTGGGGAGGAAAAGAGGTATGTCCTGGAGATGGAGAAATTATTAATCAGCTCTAATGCACTAAGGTCATGTGAGTGTCCTGCTCTTACAAGGCTCTAACAGGCTGGATCCTGAGCACATCACCGCTTTGCTGGGAATCTGAACAGGAATAACTTGTCTCCTTTTTCCTCTCATGGTGTGTGTGCTGGGCTGCCAGCAACTCAGATGATGACACTGGTGAAGAGAAGGCTGAGAGCCATGACCCAGAGCAGATCTTTCAGAACATCCAGTACCAGAAGGAGATTATGTCCAACATCCGCTGCCGGCCGTGGCCGATGAGGCAGAAGCTGAGGGCGCTCAGGTAAAAGTGCTGAGCTTTTCAGCCTCCCTGACTGGGACTGGGACCGTTTTCAGGGAAAGATGGAAGGGTTTGAGCATAGGAATGACTTAGAGCTGCTAGGAAAGTGTTCCATGAGGATGCTCTGGGAAGATCTGAGGGCTGGCTGAAGGCAGCAGCCTCTGGGGGGACAGTCTGTAAGTGAAGTTGTCTCTAGTGCATGCCTGATTCCCTTTAGAGAGTCACAGCACAAAAGAGAGCAAGAAATCATGCTTTGGCTGTTCACTACTAAAAGAGACTGTCAGCTATTCTGTGGTCCAAAGGAAGGCTGTTAGTAATGCTCCATAATATGAATATATATATATATGAATAATTTTTAAGTTAAATAGTTTCACTGTATCCCAAAAGGAGAACCAGCCTGCCTTTTTAAGGTAATTACCTGGTATGAGAACAGAGTCATATCTTCAGGAAACATATTGTAAATGCAGTCAATACTGGACACTTGTAAGTTTAAAAAGTGGTCAGTGCAGTAAAAACTGTTTCACTGTTTAGGATTTCAGTTATTATAATTCCAGATTTCCAGTGAAAGAGCATGTGATTAACAACTCTTTGGGCCACCAGTCTAAACTGTGTCAGGTCTTTCACCTCATGATCTGTGTGTGCTTGGGATTTTTTCCCCTTTTCATCTGGCATTTTCTCTCAAAACCCTGTATGTGCTCAGATGGCAATGTAGCCATGAAGAATCCCTACCTTACCAAGAGCCCTTGTGAAATCTGGGAAGCAGAGAGGTTTTTCTCTCTCAGGCACAGTCTGTGACTTCCTGCTGTCCCATGCCTTTTGATCAGATCTTGGTGGTCCCAATCCACCTTTTGCTGAGTTCAAAGGCTGTGTATGACCAGATGAACATGCATCTCTTTGCATCTCATGAGACAGCTACTCCATAGCTGTAGAAGAGGTGTCAATATACCAGACTGTAAAGGGGATCTTGCTATTTTACTCATCTGGGTTCTACCATTTTAAAACAAAGACTTTGAAACAAAAGGACAGAGAAATAAATTAGAGGAACAGAAAACTCTCCCTGCAGCCAACTCTTGAATGCAGAGTTCTCTCAGACAAAAGTCTGAGTGGTTTTAAATTATCAGGAAAAAGCTCAATTGTCTGAGAAAAAAAAGCTTTGCCTGGATGGGGGCTGATGGTGGGACTGTACTTCAGAGCATCTGACCCCTGGGTAGCTGGTGCTCGAGCAGGGTAAGAGAACTGGGCAATGGGATCAGGAGAGACTGAAGCTGCTGTCCCGCAGGCAGGCGAAGGAGATCGTGCTGAAGTACGAGGGGAGGCTCACCAGGACCAGAGGATACCAGGCTGCTGGGGCTGAGGTATGGCTGCTTGCCTCAAATCTCTTCATTTCTCCTTCCCACCATTTGCAGCTCTGATTCAGAGAAGTGTGTGTTTGCTGTGCACTCCTGATACTGCAGCTTGGGACTGCAGAAGGACAAAAAAGCAGTTAAAAGCTTCTTTATTTTTTTTCCCTTTTTTTCCCCCCCCCCCGTTGTAATGTTAGTAATTACATTTTTGCAGACTAATTTCATGTGTTGAGGGATGAATATCCTTCTGTTAATGCAGGATAAGCTTTCTTTTCAGACAGCCTACAAATATTGATGCCTATTAGAGGGAGTGATGTGAATAGGACAGCAACAAACATGATGCAGTATCCTCTGAAGAGCTATTTCAACAAACTGGGGCCACAGTTCAATAGCTTAGTATGAAAAATGTGTCTAGCTTTTAGTTTGGAAGACAATCCTCCAATAGCTTATGTTAAATACACTATTAAGGAAAGAGTTTTGCTTGCATAATTCTCAGAATTTGAATCAAATCTTAGCAAATCTACTTATACTACTGAAAATAGACACTGGCCTGAGCTTCTGGAAATGTATAATATGCAGGAAATTGTATTTAATAAGCAACCAAGAGAAGACTTCTTTAGTCATATAAGCAGTCAAGAATATTTTTGTCATCTTAGCAAGTAGACTTTTAATTACTAATTTGTCTTAATTCAGAAAGGCAGGGCTAGACCAATAGAACACCATGCATGTGAAAAGTGAAGAGCTGCACTTTTATCTGCTGCTCTGAGATGCCGGCCCCCAGGAGCAATGCACACTATGTAGAAAGAGTAAGTTTTCCTTGTTCTTCATTTGCATTTGTGGCAAATGCAGTGGAAGTAAAAATGCTGTTAAAATAAACACTATTTTTTGCCCTTGACATGAGTGGAACCAGGACTTCAGCTAGAAAGAGAAGTGCTAAATCAGAATGTCAGTAAATCAGAGACTGGGCTCAGTGCTTGTTCATATAATTCTTTCTATACAAAACCAAAAGCTTTTATCTTAGAGTTCACAGTGAATAAAAGTTTGTGTCTAATCTAATTGCCTCTATTG
Source organism: Oenanthe melanoleuca (assembly GCF_029582105.1). NCBI lineage: Eukaryota > Metazoa > Chordata > Aves > Passeriformes > Muscicapidae > Oenanthe > Oenanthe melanoleuca. Next base: position 9,209,642 of record NC_079344.1, read on the forward strand.
TATTTACTTGAAGACATTCAGCACAGGGATGTAATTTAGAGGTTAATTAGTACCACTCATTAGGTGCAGCAGATCTGTATTTTATCCCAGCACAATTAGGGGGTATAGTCTTTACATTAGGGCTAAATTCAGCAAAGGCAACAGAACGAGCTGCCTTTTTTTGGTGTGAGTTTTTGTTTGGTTGTTTGTTTTTAACTGGAAGAGATTTTTTTCCCCCACCTATTTTCTTAGAAAATAACATTGCAACCAAGGAGACAAAAATTGTAGCACAGCAAAACAATCACTGCATCATTAAAATTAAGAACTCAGTGGTTGAATATGTGCTAAGAACAAAATCCAGCTACTAGGTGTATATGTATTTACATTTTTTTTTTTTAATTTGCAAAATATATAGTGTTCATGACTGGAAAATCCACTCATGGTATTATTTATGAAAATTGAAGTTAAAATACATTTTTACTATCTTGTACTGAAAGCAATTTCCTTTTTTCAATTCAATTATTTTACCCTTTCTTTGTAGCTGTTTTTTGTTTGTTTTTATTTTTCCCAGTTAAAGCCAGATGCCCATACTGTGGGTTCTAAGAGTGTAAATTGTCCCTTCAGGTACACAGTAGGGAGGAAAAGAGATGATAGTTATCAAATGATAATTTTAGCAAATTTTTCTTCACTGTGGACACATTGGTATTCTTTATAAATCTTTAGTGCAGCTGGCACAAGGGGCTTGAGTCCTTTCTCAGCCCTGTGAACCCTGAAAGTTGCAATCCCAGCAATTCCCATGCAGTTCCCAGCACCTACAATCTCTTTAATTAAAATATTTCCCATTCATGCAATGAAATGCCTATATCATCATAAATATTATTTAACTTTGGCCAGAGACTGATTATATTTTCAGTAATTAAAATGTTATTCACTCCTCTTTAATTTTAGGAGATTAAATTACATTATAGAATATTGACAATGCTATTAAAAATGCCTAAAATTTAGGAAGGATTTTAATATCTAGCTGTACTAAAAATACTGGAATACAAGTCTTTTTCCTGTTGATACTGTAGTTATAGCTCTAACTCAGAAACTCAAAAATTGCTCCACTTTTGCACAGGTGGGTTTTACTTTTTCTCCCACATGTGTACAGGAAGATCCTCTGACCATGCCAAAAATGGAGGTTGAATAAAGACTCTACAAAATATAACCACAGGATTCCTGCAGGTGTTGGCTGCAATACATAAACCTGAGAATATAAGAGTTAAATTTGCTGCTGTTGAATAAAAAAAGTTTATTTTTCCTCTAAGAGAATTTCCTCTGAGGTATTATGCTCCTAATAAGATCTTAGTCATCAATGTTTGCAACAATTCTTGTCATAAAAGATAAGACATGAGCAAAACACTCAGCACTTCATTTTTTTAATTTTTTTTTTCATATTTCTCTATTTTTTTCTCAGCTTTGGAAGAAGTTTATTCGACTTGCATATAATTTTGTGGTAATCTTTATTCCTTGGGAAATGAGAATAAAGAAAATTGAGAGTAAGTATAAAGATTTAATGGGATTAGTAAAACCCTGAAATCTTGAGTTTTATGGTGTATTTTTTTAATGTACTGAATTAAATAATATTTGGGAGGGAGTTAAATGCATATTTTCAGCAGTGAAATCTTTATTTAAAACTTTGCTTTTATCTTCTCCTGGTGCCTCAGAAACTGCACATTTCTCATTGATGGTCTCAGTTGGGGGGTAACTTTTGAAAAAGTCAATTTTGTCCCTTTGGGATTCTGAAAATTAAAAAATTCTCTGGTTTGTTTAATGCCCTCCATAAGAGAGGTTTTTCTTTTTGGCCTGTTATTCAAATATTTCATGGATAAATGATACAAGCTTTTATAGACTGTGCAGGTCAGGTCACTGTTTTTTGTGGTTTAAGGTCATTTTGGGTCTGGAGTTGCCTCTTACTTCATCTTCCTGAGATGGCTGTTTGGAATCAATATTGTCCTTACCATAATGACAGGAGCATTTGTAGTCCTCCCAGAGGTAAGACCACACTGTTAATATTTAGAGGAACACTTACTGTTGCACTTTCCTTTCTCAATGGCACAAACACCACACTTAAAGTCATGCCTCAGTTTAAATGTACACTGTGGAATGAATTATTTAAGATAAATTTCCCTATTAAGAGGTTTTTCTCTACCAAAAGATAACAGATTTTTTTCTGTTACTGTTAGAGATGGTATTTTGTCAACATGGTACTAATGCTTTTAGGGAATATGTTCTAATCTGATTACTAAAATAAAGAACACATTCTTAAAAGACATAGTGGGTGTTGAGAACACTCAAATACTGTCAGTGTCATTAACAGGGAGAAAAAGAGAGCACCCTCTCCAGACCCTGGATTATTGATCATTAGAAAGCATTTCCTACAAGTTCTGAACAGCCACAACTTTGTTTAGTTCTTGCATATGAGTAAGGCAATTTGTTAACTTTGTTCAATTATTCATAAATATTAATTTGCCTCTCCTACCCTGTGCTTTAATAATGTTATCAGAAAACAGCAGAATACCTGATTTTATTCTCACTCTGCAAAATTAAAAACACTAAATACTCTTCGAACAAATAAAAAGTGAATTTAATCCTGAACTATCATTTTGACATCAAACACTGCCCCATTTAATTTTAAAATGCTCACATTGGAAGTATGACTTTTAAAGCCATACAGACCTGGCTCCCTGAGAGTGCCACCCATGTGGGCAGCTCCAGATGTGTTCCCCTGCACAGCCCTGCTGAGATGGGCTCGTGCAGCTCCTGAGACCTCCTCTTATTTCCACATCTCCTGAGATCTCTTCTCTATTACCCATCTCCTGAGACCTCTCTCTTTTCCCATCTCCTGAGACCTTTTTCTTTCCCATCTCCTGAGACCTCCCCTCTCTCTCCCATCCCCTGATCCCTGCTCTCTCTCTCTCCCATCCCCTCTCTCCCATCCCCTGACCCCTGCTCTCTCTCTCTCCCATCCCCTGACCCCTGCTCTCTCTCTCCCGATCCCTGCTCTCTCCCATCCCCTGACCCCTGCTCTCTCTTTTCCCATCCCCTGACCCCTGCTCTCTCTCTCCCATCCCCCGACCCCTGCTCTCTCTTTTCCCATCCCCTGACCCCTGCTCTCTCTTCTCCCATCCCCTGACCCCTGCTCTCTCTCTCCCATCCCCTTTCCCATCCCCTGACCCCTGCTCTCTCTCTCCCATCCCCTGACCCCTGCTCTCTCTCTCCCATCCCCTGACCCCTGCTCTCTCTCTTTCCCATCCCCTGACCCCTGCTCTCTCTCTCTCCCATCCCCTGATCCCTGCTCTCTCTCTTTCCCATCCCCTGACCCCTGCTCTCTCTCTCCCGACCCCTGCTCTCTCTCTCGATCCCTGCTCTCTCTCCACAGCTCCTGGCTGGAGCCCCGTTTGGCAGCACAGTCAGCAAGACCATTCCCAAGGAGCACATTGCATCTGCTCAAGACCTGGACACCATCTGGTCACTAGGGGCAAGACTCAAACCACTCCTTGTTGTTTTTGTTGCTGTTGTGTTGTAATTGTTGGTTACTGCTCTAACTGGCGGGCTCTGGTCTTTGCAGGGCTACCTCCAGTACTCTGTTCTGTTTTATGGCTATTATGGTCGTGACAGGAAGATTGGGAAAGCTGGATACCGGCTGCCTCTTGCCTACTTCCTTGTAGGAATGGCTGTGTTTGCTTACAGCTTCATCATCCTTCTAAAAAAGTAATTTACTGTTGCTCATAAACTTGTGTGCTCAGGCAATCAGCAGTGGTACTTACTCCACTTCCTCTGTATTTATTCTGTGTAATTCTATTAACATGCTCACCTCTGCTAGTACCATGGAGGCAGACTGAGTTCCACTCTAGATTGCCCTTTATCTTGTTTTAATCTTCACTCTCTGTTCCATTTCCCAGCCTACAAAAGGAGGGCAGCACAGATCATCTGCATGCTTTGTCTTTGTGCAGTTTAATGCCTGACACCCGTGGAAGTCCTTTCCACTCTTTTCTGTCATAAATATTGCTATGACAGAAATTTCTATTTGAACTGTAATGCAGCACTATTAATATTCACTTCTATTGAAATACAAATATAAAACTTCCACCCCAGGTGCAATATTTGCACTGCTTTAGTGGGTATGTGGCATCCCATTGGAATGTAAGCTTAATTTCTTTGCTGTGGAAGGGCCAGGAGTAGGAGTTACTTAGACAGATCAAGACTGCCTGTGCTGACCATAAATCCAGGGATGTGCAATGCTTGGAGAAGGTCACTCTATCCTCCCCTGATTTGCTTTCTCTTTCCTTCTGGATACCCATTTGCCTGGCACAGTGCAGTCCAGGGACATTTTCAGTGCTGTCTGCCACAGCTCTCAGTTTTGAGGTCAACCCTCCCTTTTCATTCATTTATTTTTAATCTACCTGCAGGTTTGTGCCAAGGGTCACTGGTATATTTGACACTGATCTACACATCTGCAGTTTCTAGATATGATCAGCTCTTCTCCTTCTCCTGACTTAGCTCAGTGATTCTTTGCTTAGCTGTGTACAGCTCCCTTTAACATTGTCCTTCCAGATGCCCTTTCTTTTATAAGCTATTAATCTTCATTTCATTTCCTATGTTTTGCAATATTCTGCCACCTTGCTCACCTGACACGAGTAGAAGGGGTTTTCTTTTTTTTTCCCAAGGCTTGTAAAATGGCAGTGGGTTTCTATTTGACAATAACATAGATTTGGAGGGTTAAAAGAGTACAGCAAACAAACAGATCTTGTGCACAATCACTAGTTATGCCAAACTCAATTGAATTTCTGTAACAGTGATCTTAGTGATGGTATATTCCAGCTGGATTTTAGCTTAACTGAAATAGGTGTAAGCCCATAATTCTAGTGAGATTTATGTGCTTTATTTGTCAGTTATAAAGACTGTAAATATTGAAATGCCCTTCTACATTGAGTCATTTCTCTCTAGATGTAAAGTCAAGTTCATGAGCTGCACCTCACCCTGTTTTATGTTCTTTAGAAAGCTACCAACAGCTAATTTCTGTCAACCTTTGGTAGCTCTAAATGTATAAACATCTGAAAACCATGAACCAAACCAGTGAGTTCCTTCATTACCATCTCCACACACCAGAAGCAGTTAAATACCTGTTATTTTTTACAGAATGGCAAAGAACTCAAGAATGAGTTTAGCAAGTGCCTCTGATGAAAATTACACTTTCTGCTGGAGACTGTTCTGTGCTTGGGACTATTTGATAGGAAACCCTGAGGCTGCAGAGAGCAAAGCTGCTGCCATAGTCAACAGCATCAGGGTGAGCAGCTGACCTTTGAGTTATTTCAAGTTGATTTGCTTGTTAATCTGTAAGCCATGTAAATTTTTCCTCTCATCTCCTTGCACTCCCTATTGTTTGTTTGTATTTATTTACAGATCTCTTTGCCTAGGGGAGGGGTGATATCACATCTGTGTGGTGTTACAGGCACATCACATTTGCTGACGTCCCAGCAAGGCCACTGTGTCCTTCCTTGGGAGAGGAGTTTTGTTTAATGAGCCTGTATGTGTGACAAGAAGTGAGATAACTAAAAACAAATGTGCTAGTGATGAAATTTCATTGAGTGCTGGAATCAAGTTTGTGATAGCAATGGGTTTTTCAGGAAAATAAACAAATTTATAGAATGTGTAATTGGTTTTATGCAAAGAAAGTGTTTCATGCCTCAGGGAATCTATGTACAACAGCTCATATTTTACAAGATGCTTTTTTACAGGATAATAAGTTTTATATCTCTCTCTTTGGTTTATAGCTTCCTGCACACAATTTATTGTTCTTTCTTCTTTATTTTATCAGCTATTAACCAGACTCCCCAAGGAAGTGGCCATGGCATCAAGCCTGTTGGAGTCCAAGGAGCATCTGGATGATGCTTTTAGTCAAATGGTTTAGTTTTAAGTATTCCTCTGAGTATCAGGAATTTGGACTCAATGGTCTTTATGGGTCCTTTCCAACTTGAGATATTCCATGATTCTATTGTGTATTTCATCTCTCCATAACAAATGGAGGGGCACCTTACATGTCTCTCAATATTAGAAAACTGTTAAAAATACAGATGTTTTGCATCTAGAATTTAAGAATATATGTGGTTTTATCAAAAGTAATTTGTTTCCCAAATTCGGCTTATTTTCATTATCATTGAACAAAAATTGCTTCAAATTGCACCAAGGATAAATAAATAAGCTATGATATTTAGTTATTTTAATGGCTGAGGATAACTTCTGAGAGTACTGTATTGTATTAATGACACCCAGAGTTTAAAGGCACTTCATGCCAAAAAATCTGCAAGTGTGACCCTCTTCTTATACCTCCTTGAACATGCATAGCTGAAAGTGCCTGAGCATCTGTTTACTGTGTAGTTGTTTCTCAGAATCTCCATCACTTTTTAATATCACATATCAGTGATATTATGATAAATCAATTATATTTATCTGTTTGCACCTCCAGGATGTGATAGGTTTTTATTGGTATGCTTTAATTACCATGAAAAATATGTGCCTTATTTTTGCTGAACATTATTAAAATGGTAATGCTGTGTTTCTTTCAAGGAAGCTATACTGGAAGAGCAGGAGAAGAAGAAAAGCAAAAACTTGTACGTATATGAGATATTTTTTAAAGCACTGTTTTGATGCAGGTGTCAGTGCTAATCTGCTTGTCTTGTACTTCTAATCCCTGTTAGAGATGACCCCTGGAGTCACAAGGCAACCTGCTGTATTGCTTGTATCTGTTTTTTTCCCTAGGGCAGTGACCATAAGCCTAAGGATTATTGCAAACATCCTGGTGCTGCTGTCCCTTGCAGGAAGTATTTACATCATCTACTTTGTGGTGGATCGATCCCAAAGGCTGGAGCGCACCAAAAAGGAACTGACTCTTTGGGAAAAAAACGAGGTACACTCTTTATGCCACACTGTGTTAGAAGCAGGGTTGCTGTCTGGGGGCTTTCTGTAGCAGTGTTGTGCACAGAGGTGTAGATAGCAGGAGATGGGCCAGGAGAAATGAGGAATTAGTGGGCAGACCTGGATGTGCCTTGGCACACTTGCTCCCTCAGCTCTGCAGCCAAGTGTTAGTGCAGCTGAGCTGGGCAGAGCAGGGTGCAGGAGCTCATTTCACAGACACTGCAGGTCCAGCAGGACCCTATTTTGTGAGCACAAAGCTTAACCTCTCCTGTCACTTATCAATCTACTTTTACACCCGGGACTGAGCTGAGCAAACACTGGGCTGATGGACTAGAATGGAATTGACTTTGATAACAGCAAATGATTCAGTATCAGGGGATTCTGAATGTTCTGTGACTATTTCCACCCAGAGGAATGAGCAAGAGTAGGAAGTGAAAAGGCATGAAGAAGCCACTCACCCATTTCAGAGGAAGATGCTAGCATCATATTTCCTACATGTTGACTTTTAATTCCAATTAGTAAAGTAGACATTAAAAGCTAAAATATCTGGAGTAAAGACTCCTGAATGGTACTCCAGATCTAAAATTTTTGATCATAGCTACTGTTATTACTAATGACATTAATAACTTTTTGAAACATCTCCTCCAAGGAAAGCAATCACCAAACCATGTGCCTCAGCAGTATTTCAATCAGCCCTCAAGATTCCACAGAAGGCCTTCATCAAACACTGCAAAAGTGCCTCATGTTTCTGTTCCATAGGTGAGCGTGGTTGTGTCACTGATCACAATGATTGCACCCTCTGCTTTTGAGCTCGTGGCAGCTCTGGAGATGTATCATCCAAGGACCACTCTTCGCTTCCAGCTTGCCAGGTATGGGCATTATTCAGTGTAAAAAGCAGGTGTAGAAAAAGGAGGAAAGGAGAGGTGTGTTCTGTTTCGTGTTTCAGTACAGCCAAACCAGAGAATGTATGAGAAGTCAATGGTTACTGATGCTGGTAACCCATATTTTATTCTCTTTTCAGGGTTCTTGTCCTATACCTGGGAAATCTCTACAGTTTAATCATTGCTCTCCTGGATAAAGTGGACAGTATGAGTGTCACTGTAAGTTTAACTTGATATTTTCTGATGTGTAAAGCTAGTAGAATTCATAGACAGAATTCTGTTTATTGTGAAGTATATGAAGTCAGATGAAAATTTGTTTGAACTTGATTAAAGTGTTATGGTTTGATAGGATTGTAGAGTTAAGTTTAGACAGTAATGTTTATTTACAACTACTTATAGGGTCCTTTTAATTAGTCTTTAAGGATAACTGGATCCATTTGATTGCTGATATAATAAGATAAATAGATTTTTGTGCATTGCTGAACTACTAAAAAAACCAAACCTCATCACTGTAGGTCAAATATTCCTGCCTACCTAAATTAGCTTTAAGTCCTGCCCTTTGGTGTTCCAACTGACTCTATCCATTGACAGCTGTTTAACAGTTGCCTGACTGCTGCTTGGAAATATATGAAGAAATGTCTGTGTGTGTGTATGCTGCAGAAGGTGCAGACATCTATGTACAGTTAAATAGTAGCTTTTGGGACATTTATTATTTCAGGACTCTGATGTGAACAACAATGCAAGTAATTCTACCACCTCCTTAGCAACCAACACTCTTTCTAAGGATGACAATTTTACCATTCCTGGTGTACAATTTAAGAGAAATGGCTTTGTCACATTGGAAGAGCATCACACCCAAGGCCTGACAGTCTCAGACTCACTGGTGAACCAAACAATTTCCTTCAACACCCAGAACCCACAGGATCAATGCTGGGAGACATATGTTGGTCAAGTATGTAATTGTTTTATTGTCATCAACTTACTCCACTTAATCCACATTTGACAAAAAATTAAAATCATGCTGTGCTGTGTTTAATTTTAGAACTTCTATTTGTATAAATTCCAGAATTTAGCTAAGGATGATGTAGGAAGGGTAAAGACTGTGCAAAGTGCTATGGCCACAGGTACAAGCTTTGGATTTTGTTCAGTATCTACATTATGTTTAATGCTGTTCAAATGTTCTTTTGCCAGGCTTTGGCCTCTATCTTCAGATCTGTACAGATCTGTGATATGGATCCTGTTTTAACAGGGTACATCCTTCAAACCCCTACAGAGAAACAAGACTATAAAGAGATATAAGCAGCAACATGCACTCAGTGCAGTTTCAGATTGCTGCCTCAAGAGATGGAGATGCAGACTTGAAACAAGCACTAGATTGTGCTCCTGGTCATTTGTACAATATCAGAAATCTCCATTCTGCCTCAATAAATCTGTAGACAATCAAGTGCTCTTCACTTTTTCAGAGGGTGGAAGCAACAACAAAAGGTTTCAAAATCCCATAAGTTTGTAGGAATGGGGACAGTTGGATGGCAGTGCCATGTTCCCACACCTGGAGTGCAGAGAGTCTGCAGATTCAATATGACATCTTTTGCTTCCCTACATATGAAGGGTACATTACTTGTGACTTCCAGGGGCACTGATACATTCAGAGAGAAATTTAAACCACAAAAACGCAGAAGATGTCACCAATCCATTTGAGGCATTGTGTCACACTCATGTCTAGGCCACTGGATTAAGAACCATGTTAGTGTACTTCTGATTTACTGAGCTTCTTTTTGCAGAATGAGCAATATTAAAGGTCTTGTTTGAATATCAGGAGGAAAAGACTCCTTCAAGGTTTATTAGCCTGACTTCTATTCTCATATATCCCCTTTGCACAGTCTTATAAAGGGTTTGAATGCTTGCATTTTTCCCCAGAATGGCCTAGAGATGTATAGAACTGTTTTTTTCCTATTTTAATTGCATATTTTTAAAGTTCAATTAAATATAGGATAACCACATTCTTTTGTAAGTACTAAACAACTATTTTTTTCTGGCTTCATGATCCTATGCCATTAGCTTGTGGGTTTGTCTAAACAATAAGATATTTCTCATTGTGAAACACTTTGAAAATATGTCTTACAAGAGTCAGCTTAATAAAAGAATGGGTGCAATAGGAAAAAAAAACCCCATGTCAGTTTAGCTAGATACATTTTTAGAATATGAAAAAAGAAACTCATTTAAAAGAAAGTTTGATAGCATCATGACCAGAATTTTACTGCTGCAAGCCATAAAAGGCACCCTGGAAGCTTGATTATATTTATTCTCTTCAACAGAACAAAGACAAGTAAGGGAAAAATCAAACAGGAAAATATAAAAAGGAAATTATTTACATATTCAATTCATATTTTATCAGAATAGTAAGCTTGAGCCAAAAATACAAGTACAAATGCAAAAGAGCCACATGCAGTCCATTTGCTTTCAGAATGACTCAGAATGTGTGAACAATGTGTATTTCAGGAGATGCTCAAGCTTTCAATTATCGACATGATTTTCACAGTCGCGAGCATCCTGCTCATTGACTTTTTCCGGGGACTGTGTGTCCGATACTTGAGTGATTGCTGGTGCTGGGATCTGGAAAGCAAGTTTGTAAGTACAACCCTTATTTTATCAAGCTAAGATGTTGAAGAAGGGCAGGCTCCTTCTCTCAGTACTAAAGGTCCCTAAAGTCTTTCCACAGATGAATGATTTCTTGGTAGCCCACATCTATAAAGGCAAAGCTCAAACTGAGTTTAAATTGGAGGGTACAGGATGAATGCTGCCTTTAATGTTTTTCTCAAGCCTACTCACATGGCTCTGGTGAAAAAAAAAAATTGGTTTACACAAAATACCATCATAGAGCAGTTCCCACAGTCTAAGGTAACACAGAGGTCACGTAGTTGTTCCCCACATCCTCTTTTCTGCAGCTGCAACATCTTTATCTAATGTAGACAGTGGTCCAAGGAACAGTAACCAATGCACACAGCCCTTTAAGAAAATTACAGTGGGTAGTATTTGGTTAGCAAGAAACTGTTGGCATAAAAGGCTGTGGACTGTTCTTTTTCCTTAAACATGTGAAGTAAACTAGAGGAATAAATTCATTTAATCCCTGGCTGCAGAGTGGGTTTTGCTGTGTTCCCCCTGCCTGCCAGCATTGGTATTTGATCTGGATATTTCAAGCTATTTACTGTCTGCAAACTGATTCAGTCAAATGTATTTAACAAATGGTCTGAAAACAAGATTTCATCTTACACTGTATTTCTTGTAGCCAGAATATGGAGAATTCAAAATTGCAGAGAATGTATTGCATTTGGTATACAACCAAGGAATGATCTGGTATGTAGTCCTTATATGTTTTTTCTTGTCCTTTGTTGGCTGACTGCTAGGTCAATGTGATGATTTAAATGAAACCTATTTAAGTAGGATATTGACAGTGTAGCCTTTTATACTGATAGTTAATAGTGAATTATTAATCTATTTATCTGGTGTGGGGTTTGGGGTTGCTATCAAAATGGCTTCTGGCAACACTGAGGACTGACATGATTTTTCCAGGATGGGAGCTTTCTTTTCACCTTGCTTACCAGCATTCAATGTCCTCAAGTTGATTGGGCTCATGTACCTGAGGAGCTGGGCTGTGCTGACGTGCAATGTCCCCCACCAGCAGGTTTTCAGAGCATCTCGGTGAGTCCAAATGAGAATGAAAGGTATGGAAAAAATCAAATGCAGGCAATGGAAATATCTTGCATCAATATGAAAAAAAATTATAGGCGATTTTGGCTCTAAAAGTTGACAATCCAATTTCACACTAACACTGATAGCAAAGGCCTGAGGAAAAAAGACATAGTTACTGAGAAACTGGAGGGTTTATGAAGCAGGGTAGTTGAAGATGTGCAAGAACTAAAAAATATGTCTGGAAATATTTATGTTAGGCCATAATGGCTATCTAGGAATGCTTTATTTCCATACAAACCTGACAGAGCACAATAACATATATGTGTTAACTGTTGCAAGTCCTATTTCTTGATGTTTCTCTCTTTAAAAGCAATGCAATATCTGCTTTTGTCTGTTGCATTGCACAATAGATTTCCTCATTTTTCTTCTATCATGATGAATATCTTAATTGTTTATTCAAAATGGAAATAATTTTGGGCATCTTTAATTCTTAACAATCAGTTATTCCTAACATTTTTTTTAAGATGAATTGACTTCTGCTGCTGTTCTTTTTCTCCCCCAGGACAAGTGAGCAGTAAGGGCAGCTTTTGTCAAAGATGCAGTAACCAGTTCTCTGGCTGCAGCAGTGGTATCTGGAAAACCATGCAAAAAGGATTTTGATCATTGAGAGTCTGTTTAAACCATCTCTGTTTAGACTTTCTAATTATAGCAGACTGATTTTAATCTTTCAGACATGTTGATCTTGAACTGAATAGGTAGACTCAGACTTGCACCTTTTATGTTGCATCTGGTTTTCTCTCTGATTAATACAATGTGAAACATGTTACACCTCCTTGCAGATCCAACAATTTCTACTTGGCCATGTTGCTGTTTATGCTCTTCTTGTGCATGTTACCAACCATTTTTGCTATTGCCCGATACAAACCATCCTTAAGCTGTGGCCCCTTCAGGTAAGGTATAATGGACCAATGAAAATCACAAAGATTTTATTTCCCCCTCTTACAATAAGCTTGTCATGTTTCATAATATACCAATTAAATTCAAAACAAGTTGATAGGACAATGCTTTTTGCACCAATATTTTACAGTTTAAGGTTTAACAAGGTGAATAGGTCAAAGTTCTGAGTTGATTTGCTTTATATACATAATTTGGTTTGTTTATATTTACATAGTCGAATGTGCCACTGAGCAATCTCTCAAACATCACTGTCTTGTGTCTCCACTTAAGCACCCTCCAAGCTTGTTTTTAATTCAATGCAACACTGCTTAACAAATACACTCTGGATTCCTTACAACTTAATTTTACCTTTTTTTCCCTCCCACACCTCCTGTAGTGGTCAAGAAAAAATATATGATATTGTTTCTGAAACAATTCAAAATGATTTTCCCTCATGGTTCAACACAGTGATTACTTACATCAGCAGTCCTGTGGTTGTCCTCCCTGCACTACTACTGTTATTGTAAGTACTTGGTTTTTGGAGGCAGATTAAGTTGCTTGTATTGATACTGGCCTTACCTGTGGACAGTCAAATGTAGATACTGAGGCACAAGCACTGCATTGTTGCAGTTTCATTAAGCACAGCTTAAAAGACAATTCCAACACCTCCCTGAATGTGTGGTATATGGACCAGACAGGAATGAAAATATGTTAAAAAAACTTCCAAAAGGAATTTCTTGTTCTGGGATACTCTGTTAGAGCAAGTTCACTGTATTGTGTCAAGGCTTGAAGTGCTGATGGTTCCAGGAAGTTTAAGAACCTTCTTCTCTCTAAAGAGCTCCTCAGAAATAAATTTTCCATATCTTCATGGTCATTAGCTCAGTTTATGACAGTGAACAGGGCTCAGTCTGTCATTTAAAGAAGCTACTCAGTCATCCTGATTTATGACAACATAAATCAATTATTACAGTCTGGTCTTAAGTGTTAATTTAATATAACTTGCTGCAGACTCTCCAGTAGAAGTCTTTTCTTATTTGAGTTATAAATAATTTTCACAGTTGGGAAATAATATTGATTTTGAGTTTTTTGAAATTCACTTTGTTCTCTGGAAAGTTCTATTGTTTTGCTTGTACCTTTGTACCATTTTTTCCCCTGTGTAAACTGCATGTCCCACAGCATGGCTTCTCAAATTGGAAAGACCAAAGCAACACTTCCTATTTCAAACTTTGTCCTCTAAGGTCCAAGCCATGTAATATTTACAAATATAAGTATTCCTATTGACTGCTTCAAACTGACAGCTAAGCAGTTATGTAATTATTTGTGGTATGAAGTCTAGCTACAGGACTTTGTCTGAAAGCCAGTGCAATCCATTATGTCAGGCCATAATCTGCCAGGATCTCATCTGTGAAGGTAAACAAGGTGTTATTTCAGCCAGCCAACAAAATTGCATTGGTAGAGTTGTGCAAACTCAGCTGTAACTCTGGTGTCTGTTCTGTAACCTTGGACTGGGAAAAAAAAGACAAAACAATATCTGTCAAAATTATTTGTCTAGAATTAAAAAAAAAAAAAAAAATCAAATGAAACAAATAAAACTAGCTAGAAATGCATCCTGGGCAACAAACACAATAAAAGACCTGCAAAAAATACAGGTGAAATTAGAACTGCTGCTAAACCTGGTTTCAGTGTAATTTTTTTCATTCATCTATATTTGCTTGAAAAAAGGCTGTAATCCATTATTACAACATAAGGAAAAGCTACAGAGCAGTAGCTGAACTTGTACATCATTTTGATCCTCAAAAAGAAACTGTCAAGAATGTCTGAAGTGACTCATATCACCCCTTTCACTTCTAGCATGCTGATCTACTACCTACAAAGTATTGCAAGATCATTAAAATTCACCAACAATCAACTGAGAATGAAGATACAAACAGTAAGTATAGTGAAAAGCACTTTTACATGTAATTTGGGGGGGTCTTCAGTAAAGTATGAGCCTAACTAAATGTCTAAAGTCACTTCTAGTGTTAACAACGTAAAACAAATCCTGTATTTTTCATCCTTACACAGCAGGAGATTTACTCTCTAATCCATAATAATTTACAGATTCTGATTCTTCTGAATGTATTTTAGGAAAGAACTGAAGACAAGAAAAAGGTGGTTCAGATGGCAGTAGGTAAGTTGGTGACCTTTAGAAATGCCACTATTAATAAAGCATTTGGACATAAACCCATTTTGATTTCTCATACTTATAGGGAAGTACAACTACATTTTAAAACTGTATTTCCTGTAGAATCCTCCTTTTAGATGGTTTCTGAGCTCAGTTTGACTTAATCTTGGCAACACTGAAAACACTGTGTGTAGTTTAAACCTGAATTCACCTGGAATCTTTGGACCGGGTATTTTCCTGCTTTTATAACCAACAGGGAAGAACCTGGGATGCCTCTTTGATGATTCAAATAATTTCAGACTTTGTATACAATTCAGAGGCTGGTAGGCAGAAGAAAAATTGTCTTGTTGCCCATTTTGGAATCCCAGAGTGCAACATTCAGTGTTTTTTCCGTGTCCCCAATACTCCATCTGCTATGTACTGCAGTATGAAGATCTACCCCTTGATCATCAATTCTCCTGGTGTGACACCAGTTTCTCTTCTCTGAGCACAGGGGGTCCTGTTGGCCTCGGATCCCTGAGTGAAGGGGGAATTCCAGCCACTGAATTTACACAGCAATTTTGAAATGTAGACAACTGGAAAATTCCATAACAATTTCTGTTTTCTAGCCAGAATCCAAAATCTGGATGCTAATGACAAAAGACCAGAGCAAGAAACTGATATTATCAGCCAGGAGTCTTCTGTTCGTTCCTCAACACCCCGAAAGAATGGCAGTGTCTTGAACTTTGAATCTCCCGTGAGCAAAGGCACCAGAATACAAACCATTTCCCAGTCTGTGCCCCAAGCTGTGGCAGCAGCTGATGTAGTGAGACCTGCCAACACAACTCCCACAACTTCAACCTCTTTAACACCAGCTCCCTCTGTGTCAAGTGTACAGAAACCAAGAAATGATCATATCACAAACAGGTAAGACTGCTTTGGTTTTGAAATGGTATTTATTCCAGCAACACCATGCCATACATGTTTATTTACAAAACAGCTGTGCATTCAGACTGTCTGGAGCTGTACAACAGCAGAGGAATTTTTTAAAAGCAGATTCATTCATGGGTTTGATATTGATATTGCTGGTGACACCATCCTTAACAAAAATGGGATTATAAACCTTTTGAAATGATGCAGCTGATGGAGTTTACACACAGCTCAAGCAAAGGTAAATACCAGACTTGCCCTCAGGCACATAACTAAAATAGTTTGTGCAGATACCATCTCCACAAACAAAACAAATGCAGAGTGAAGGCACTCTGGCAGAATGTCTGCACAGCTTTAGTTGTGAGAAAACCACTCTGGCATATCAGTAGATGGATGCTTCAGACTATCTGTTGTTTCTTTTCCAAGTGGATAAAAAACAATTCTCAGAACAATAAAAAAACCAGAAAGGGAATATAACTTGAGAGGACAATTGTGTAACCTTTTCCTAGAGAATAACAAATATATCTCCTAATTTCTAGGGTATGTTTCTCAAAATGATTCTAAAAATTTGGGAGACATGATAATCTCACTTTTTCAACTTAGACTTTGACTTCAATTCCATTAATCGATGTGTGTATATCAACATTTCCTCTATTTTTTTTTTCCTTCCTAAAGATATCCAAGTGTTGTTCATAGGAGTGCGAGTGAGCTGTGCAAAACAAAGCCCTACACACCAGTGACTTTCAAAAAGCCCACTGAGGATGTTCATTCTGAGCCTCTCTTCAGAAAAGCCATCCGGCAGGTGAATTCGGATGCCCTGGGGGCAGGGGCTCCTGTATTTTTGGGATGCAGACCATATGCTACCAGGTATTTTCTGGTTAATGAAAACGAGCCCCGCAAAAAATCGCTCCGTTCTACCTCCCGGCTCCAAAGGCATTTCAGAAAGGAGGAATCAGGAGACATCATTGAGTTGTATCCACGCCACGTCAGAAGATATGTGGTTCAAACACCACGCCAGGTGTATTCCCCTCATCCCAGCGAAGATGAAGAGGATGAAGAGGAACTTGAGAGAGAATTCATGAGCAGATCCCATCGCCCTCGCTCGCTGTCTGACCTTCGCCCAGCACCACGGTTTTACATTGGGGATCGTGCTGATGGCCACATTCTAATGAGCAAAGATCTAGCCAGAGTGCATTACAAATCCTGGGATGATGGGTTTGAGCTGGACCTGGACAGGCCTCCATATGCTTACAAGAAAGTACACCTGAACTATCCTGAGCCACGTGTTAAACCAAAATCAAAGCAAAAGCTGGAGCAATCTCTAACAGAGTCTGATTCCATTTCCATTGAATCCAGCAGTGATCCGCAGAACAGCAGCAATGACCAGTACATCCAGGTCATTCATACCAAGGACAAGTACCCAAAAGCTGGGGCAAAACTCACCAAAAAGAAATCTAAGAACAGTGTTGATCTGAGTGTGTCTGAGCCTAGTGAGCTGGTGTGCTCAAATGTCTGAGGAAGTGCCCCAGCCTCGCTGTGTTTTGATCCAGTGTATGGGCAGTTGTACTTTACATGCTGTTTGAAGTCTGTCAGAGTAACTGAGATGTAATTTTTCTAAGAATCGTCTATGCAGCCACTCGAGGTAGGAAAAGCCTTGTGTTTTACTCTTTATTGTACCTTGCTTTAATATCACAAATTATATGCTGCAAATTTTAGTAAAGAATGTTATTCCAATTTATTCCTTACTGTTATGCTGTCAAAACCCAAAATCTCTGTCTACTGGAAAACCAAAAGCTATGTACTTGGAGCACTTCAATTAAACCAATACAAAAATACATCAGATGAGGCTCTTTTTATCTGACACAGCTACAGCTGAAGACTTCCTGAATAAATTCAGCAGGGAATCAGCTTCTGCAAACAGAGTTGCTACTTAAGAGTTCATCTTGATGTGCCTAATTTGAATTTGCTGGCCCAAACAAATCAGGAAAAAAGGTTAACTAGAAAGAATAGTGAGTTTCTTTAGAGTTTATTACATGGGCAGAATTCGTGAGTCGGAATTCTAGATTGAATCCTAGATCCTATATTAACTTTCTGGTGAGCCTCAGACCAGCCTGGTAAACTTCTCCGTGGTAAACTTTCGATCCGTGCCCTTTAAAGGACTCACTTCACTACTCGGAGTTTCTAAACTCTATCCCGTTTTCCACACACCATGCAATTTTGCACTTCCTTTAGATACCGAAGACCGGTCTGTTGGTTTTTCGGACTGGGATTACAGCAGTGACGAGCGCGGGGCGGCCCCATCTCTGCGGAAGCAGCGCTCCGCCTGCGATCCCACACGCGTTACCACATCCCGCGGTTCATCTCCCCGGTTCATCCACCCGGTTCATCCCCGCGGCCCGGGCTCTGCCCGTCCCCAGCCCCGCGCTCGCCGGCCCGTGAGGCGCGGCCGGGCCGGGCCGGGCCGGCGTCACCCTCAGGTGAGGGGCGGTGCCGCCATCGGCCCAGGGGCGGCGCGGCGCGGGCGCTCAAAGCGGCGCCGCAGCGGCTCCGCCCGCCCGCCATGGACTGTGTGGGGCGCGCTGAGGCGGCGGCCGAGCAGCTGCGGCTCTACCGGCGGGACCCCGGCGGCTGGCGGGGCTGTCGCGGCACGGTGGGTCCGGGACTGGCGGGGCACGGCGGGTCCGGGGGCTGGCGGGGCTGTCGCGGCACGGCGGGTCCGGGGGCTGTCGCGGCACGGCGGGTCCGGGGGCTGGCGGGGCTGTCGCGGCACGGCGGGTCCGGGGGCTGTCGCGGCACGGCGGGTCCGGGGGCTGGCGGGGCTGTCGCGGCACGGCGGGTCCGGGGGCTGGCGGGGCTGGCGGGGCACGGCGGGTCCGGGGGCTGGCGGGGCTGTCGCGGCACGGCGGGTCCGGGGGCTGGCGGGGCGCACGGCGGGTCCGGGGCTGTTGAACGCGGGCCGGGAGCCGGCCCGTCCCGGGGACTGAACGCTTCCCTTCCCGGGGACTGAACGCTTCCCTTCCCGGGGACTGAACGCTTCCCTTCCCGGGGACTGAACGCTTCCCTTCCCGGGGACTGAACGCTTCCCGTCCCGCAGGCCGAGGTCGCGGTGTCCTGGAGACCCTCGACGGAGTTCGCTGGCAATCTGTGAGTACGGCTCGGGCCCGGGCGCGGGGTCCTGGCCGCGCTCGGTGCTGGGGCAGGGTAGAGCAGCGCTCGGTGTCGTTCCGTCCCCGCAGGTACAAGGGAGAGGGCATCCTGCCCGCCAGCCCGCACAAGGTCTGGGAGTGCATAAAGCCGGTGGCCGGCGGGCTCAGGACCAAGTGGGACCAAAACGTGAAGGACTTCGAGGTCATCGAAGCCATCACTGATGTAAGTTCCTTAAAAACTGTTCTGGCGAGGTTTATGCAGCGTTGGGCATTATGAGACAGCCTCAGGCAGATAGCGAGTCTTAAGTTGTACTGTGTTTCTGGCTGGATCAGCTGAACGATGCTGGGATAAGAAACCTTTTTTCCTTTGGTTTTGTTTTTTTTTTTTTTTTCCATAAATTCTATACATTTTATATATGTGTATAGGCAATAGTTTATCTTTCTGAAAGGAAAATCATTCTTGGCTAAATACTGTGTACCTAAAATATGCAAAAGTATAACATATATATGTATAACATTAAATAAATATATATATATAACACTAAAGACTTCTGCACAGCATTGTCATTAATGCTGCATAAGCATGATTGTTTTTAGCAAGCTCAGTGTGAGGGAAGAGGAGTTTTAGAGGGTACACAGACTTAGCTGAGCAGTGAAGCATTCACGTCATCAGCCATCAGTTCAGGCCCATCTTTCACCATGGCAGCGGTGACGCTGTGCCCTGCACAGCACACCCTGCCTTCAGCTGGCCTCAGCAGCCTCTGGTGTGCCTCTGTCACTGAAATGGAGATGCTGCACTTGGAGGAGACAGATGAGCAGGGCTGTGTATAAGCTTCTGCTGCCAACTTGTACAGTCTAATTCCTTTCTTTTAAAGTATGTCAGAAAATTAAAAGGACATTGGATTTAGGTCCCTAATCTGAAGTGGTTGTATGTGCTCGGAGGCAGCCACGTGCAAGCATAACCAGTCCCAGAAATGTTTGTGAAAGTTCCAGGAAGTTTATTTTTCTTGGGGGAATCCTATAGGCGTTTAGTATTCATTGTAGACACCTTCAGGAATGCTGCAGCCTGCCACTTGAAATTCACAGACTTGCCAGTAAATACCAGTGTGGTAGAAACTCCTGTTTTGGGAGCCAATCAGGGAATCAAATGGTAGTGTTACTGTTTGTGCAGTGTAACAAACTGGGTTATTGAGTTGTATCCTGTGAGTACTACACGAAGAAGTTCTCTGCTAGCATCCTGGGGAGGACAAGGGTTTTAACTGTCCTGTGAGCACAGATGTGCCTGATTTCCATTTTAACATCCCTTGTGGTATCTGTAACCTCTGAACATGGAATGCCTTGTCACTCTGTTTTTTTTCCTGTCCTTGACTGATCATGGTTTTGTTCAACTAAGGATGTAGGACAAATCCTTGATGGAGTTTAAAAAGTATAACTAAAAGAGAATTTTTCTGCTGTACTTTTGCAACCATCAACTGACATTAGTCTGTTCTGTGATTTCCAGACTGTCTCTATATGCAGAACCACAACCCCCTCAGCTTGCATGAGGATAATTTCACCAAGGGAATTTGTGGATGTAGTAGTAATGAAGCAATACGAAGATGGGACGATGCTGTCTGCTGGTAAGGCACTCGTGTTCTGAACAGGTTCATGTTACATTTGGAGAAAATCAACAGCTGCTGGAAACATCCATAAAATAAAAGCTACCAGAAATAAAAATAAAATTAAAACTAAGTAACAAGCTATTCAATAGTTGTTGATCTGGTCTTGATCAGAAGAGAAAATAGTTATCTCTCTACATTGCTGTTCCCAGAGTATATAAATCATTTTGACAGATAGTGATATGGCCTATGGTTTGTTCCCTTGCTATGGTTTTGATATTGAATAAGTGTTTCATTTTCTGTTAAATTCTGGATTATTTTGAGTGTGATTTTTTTGTTATTTTAAGAGTTTAAAGAACTTTCTAAAAGGAGTCCCATTTCAGTAAGTCCTGTTTTAACATTTTCTGCACAGGTTTCAGTGAAGCCATTGAATAAATCTACCACTCTTGTATGTGAAAATAGTTGGCTTTATGAAAACAAATAAGGCTGATTTTAAAGGGCTGCCACTGTATGTTTATTTGTTTCTTCACTTTCATTCTGTTGTTTAACTATTACAAGTTTGAACTTTGATTGCCCCACTGTTCAGGTGTGCCATTTTCCCATCCTGTTCAGAAAAGCCTTGTTAGGAATTTATATACTTGCTAGAGTGCAGCTTTTCAGCAGCCAAGTGATGAATCTGTGTGAGGTGGATTTGTTGAGAGTAACCCAAATGACCTCTCAAGGAAAGCAGTGCCCTCTCACAACATGGGCTCCATGACACTGTGTCCAAGTGTCCATGCTTCCTCCTTCAGAGCTCAGTATCAATTGCTTCTAAATTTAACATTTTTTATTTCCCTATTCTAAGGCCAGAGTGGTTCCTTCTAATGGTCTTCCCTGACCTTGTCAGCCCCACACTGAAAAGGTTGTCCTGCAATTCTTTTTAAATACATTTTGAATAGTGAGTTTGCTTCCCATCTGGAGCTCTGTGTACAAAGGACTCTTTCCTGTCTTCTGGAAGAATGACACTTTCCTTCCTGCTTTTCCTTTCAGCCACCAATGTGGAACACCCACTGTGTCCTCCTCAACCCAATTTTGTGAGAGGTTTTAATTATCCCTGTGGCTGTTTCTGCATACCTGTTCCAGGGTAAGAAACAATCTGTTTGGATGTTACAAATTCTAAAGCCCTCTTTATCCATTGTGTGGTGTGTTTATGTGCATGTGGCCACATGTGACCTGTTACCTCTGGGCAATGATATGTTTCTGCCTTCCCAGTAATCGTTATTACTGAGTGCTCTTCTTGTTCTCATTTTTGTGCAATGAATTAGTTTCTTTTCATTTCCTAAAGGGAAGTCTTTAATGTTACTGAAACTGTTACCATGGTGCAATTCTCCCTAAGCTCTTGAAATTCAGAAACTCAGCAAAACATACAAGTATGGTCTTAATTTTGGTAAATGAGTATCTTGCTGATTTGCCATTATTTATAGACAGTCATGTAGCTAATTAGGGCCTAGTAAACTTTAATTTTGTAGCTACATTCACTGGACTTTGTCTGTTTAAAAAAAGAAAAGCTCTTGGAAGTTTCTATTCTAATACAAGTAAGAGTCACTGAAAAGTTCTTAGTGCTTTTAAATCATGGACTATAAAATCACTTTCATTGTTTTTGCAGGGAGCCAGACAGGACTGAGCTCCTCACTTTCTTTCAGACGGATCTTGGTGGCTATCTTCCCCAGACAGTGGTGGATTCCTTTTTTCCATCTAGCATATCTGGATTTTACAGCAACCTGACCAAAGCTGTTAAGGCATTAAAAGCATGATGAGTTCCTGACATCACCAGGAAACCACCTGTCAGCTTGTGGGTAAAAATACAAAGTTGGCCTCAGGGCTTTTCTATCTGCTGAGATAGAAAAAAAGATGACATGAAACAATGAACTGAGTACAATACATTTTTAAAACAGCATTTTCTATCTGACTCCATGCAGAACAATGCATTCTTATGTAATATGAAATTCTTCACTTTAATGATTAGAAAAATATCACACCCGAGGCTGGAAGAATCCTGGAGGCTGCAGGGAGAGCACAGACATCCTGGATCTCTTCTTGCCCACTCTGTCAGTGTCTGTGAGGTGAAGCATTGCTAGGATCCACTTAGCACCACAGCCAGGTACAGGTCAGCTCTGTTTGCTCTCTGAAGCTCCCTGTAGATTCCTGTGGACAAATGTTTTTCTCCCAAAAGAAGATGTATCCTTCCTGCTGACAGCACTCCTAGAGCTGCTAAGATGCCTCAGTGGGTCCAGCCTGAAAATTGTGAAAGCCAGAACATATGGGATTATGTAGAGGATTTCACTTGTTTGTTCCAGCAGACATCAATATTGATGGTAAATATGCCTTAAGTGCTTTATTTTTTTTTTAAGTCAAGGTCCAGCAGTGCTAATCAATGCACAAGTGTGTGGGCTGGCAAATAGTCACTCTCCCTTTCCCCTCTCTGGTACCAAAACCAGTGGTGTCACAGTGTCATGACACAGACTGAACCGACATAGAGGCAATAAATAAAGAGGATTAAGCACTTTATCTGCCATATTTTAAAAGGCACATGAAATGCCATTTTGAACTGTATTTGAATGTTTTTGGTTTCCTGTGGTGAGAGGTTTTAACGGGTAATTAATCTTTTCATTGGCTTTGCCTTGACAGGCCATAAGGACGTTTTTTTCTAAGACTTGTTTGCTCCCCAACATTACATTGGGAAATAAGCACCTGATTTTGTGTGCCAAGGTGTGTCCATTTTAAGAGGTATCTATGGTGCTGGTTGCTGCAGGAATGTCAGACATTACCATAGATTACATATAATTAAAAAAATAAAAATAATTCCTGAGTGAGGAAGTTAAATGCAGCTTGTGATTTTACTGTGGTGATTCAGTTATTTAAAAGGCTTATATTCTCCACTTTCTGTCCCTGTATTTTTTTATCATTGGTGTAGGGCATGGACTTGCACAGTAAGTTTCCCACTGTAAACCTCACCCTATGGACTAGTTTTTCAAGGAAACAGTTTTTAGTCCAGTCTCCTTTGTATACAAAGATGTAAAAAACTTGTGTGAGTGTGGTGAAATAAATATTTTTTTGTGCTACATCTTACTGTTTTTCCTGAATCATTCTTTGAAATGGCTCCTCATATATGTGTTCTACTATCAGGGAAGCTGAAGAGCTGCTTAGAGCTCCAGCATCTCTGAATTTAAGGCAAAGAGAAGGGGAAAAGCCTTCCCTGATGTCCACTACCTAGGGAAGAGGTGTTTGGTGAGAACCCTCACCATCAAGGTTCTTTGCCCTTGGTCTTTATTGCCAATTGCTGCCCTCTATACTTAGGAAGAGTAACAAGTTCACTGAGAAGAGATGTGGGCCTTGATACTACAGCAGCTTACACATATTTTTGTAAGTACTGAAGTTGTTAGGCATGAATTATAATATCTTGACAAGTCTTGCAAGGATTATCATGAATTTAGTTAGTGGAAAGTTCAAGAAGCACAGCTGAGGTTGCCACTCATTCTTTCTGCAAGTAATCCAAATTATTTTTGCTGATAATGTGGCTTCTTAATAACAATTCATAGTTTTTTATTGCTTTCAGCAGTAAAAGTGGTGAGAAACTTCATGGAATAACTTAAGAATCCCTTTTCTCAGTGCTGAACAGCTTCTATCCAGGAGTTCTGAGGCCTTCACATTCAGCCTTCTGCCCTGCCAAATTTGAGTTGGAAATGTTTTGGCTAAGACTTATGTAGGTACCAGTTAAAAAAAAATATATAAAAATATTTGCTCTCAAATTTTTCTCTTCTTTTTGTTGCTACACAACTAATAAAATTTTCAAGATAGAGATTTTTTGGGAAAGAGCTCAGCTGACTAAGTGTTTGGAAATGTGGGAACAGATGGCTTGTCAAGAATGTTCTTTCAAGGATTAATTTACAGTTGTCTTGTGAGAAAAGGCCACAGCAAGTTCAATGCCTGAATTAAATTATTACCTCCTCCTTCCTATCTTCCTTCCCTTTCTCTTAATTGCTGTTTTTGAGGCATTGTATTAATGGAAATGTATGAACAGCTCCTGAGCTCCTTAACTTCGTCCTGGTGAAGTTAGGTAACTGAAGAAGGGTACAGAAAATTCCCATCTCTGGGAAGGGGAACAGCCAAGGACAATAACCAGGTCAGCCATCTGGCTCTCAGCTGGGGAGTCACTATTTCCATGCTGCCCTTGCATCTTTCTCTCCCTTCAGTGAAGCAGGTCAGAGAAGACCAGGCATGAGCCCACCTTGCCATAGGTACCTGTGCTGCTGGCAGAATTCCATACAGTGCATGTAGGAAGCAGGGTTTAAAGCACAGATTTGTCTCCAAGTTACTTAGCCTTTCCAGAATAAACATTTCAGTTCAGAAGTACTTGGATTCACAATTACTCCTGCTGGTACTTTCCCTTGCAAAATTTACACGGACATTTAAAAAAGTGTTAGGAGGTAAGATTTTGTTCTGAATGGCTTTGTTGTTCTCCTGCTGTAGTCCTCTTGAGACCTCTGGCCAGAGGAAGGTTAGGAAAACTTCCACATTATCCTCAGCTTCCTGCCTCCCCTTGGAAATACCATGAGAACTCCCAAACTGCGTTTGCCTGCTGCAGTTGAGATTGCTCTGTCAGCTGCTAGTAGAAAGTCACTTCTACAGGTTTTGGCTGTCCTGAATGTTCTGTATTTTTAATAGGAAAGCTGGAATTTTCTAGGGAATGTTATTTTGACATACAAAACTGCAACACCTTTCTCTGCCCTACCTATTCTCTAAGCCAGTGTTTAGTTGTAGGCTTGTAGACACATTTCTTACTGGGAAGGTAAGGTAGGGCACAGGACATGGTGAGTAGCACTGAAAATTTAGCACAGGATCTGCTTCTGATACTTTTTAAGTTAATGGATAAATAGGAGAGTACTATAGCTGTCACATATTTTATTACAACCAGTATATTATTAACAAAGTAATTACTTTATATGCTATGTAACATCTATTTCTGAAGTTTGAAATAAGAATCATGCAATTTCCTGCATGTATTAGTTAATCCCAGACAGCTTTCTCTGTAACTGGCAGTAAAATCCAGTGTACTCCTCATGGGTGCTTTCTGAGTATCTTTCTGTGCCAGCCAAGTGCCTGCAAGTAAAAATCCTTTGTTTGAACATTGGCAGTAGTGGAATCCCTCCTCTCACAAAGTTTCAGATGACTTGCTGGTAACAGAGCTGTGATTCTTCCTCTTGATGATGGCTGTGATGGGCCCATCAGGTAATGCCTTGATTACATTCCATGCCTCAAAACGAGTGAGTCCTTGCATGGTAGTTGTGTGCACTTGTAGGAGCTCATCACCAGGCTGAACAGGGCTGCCCTGTTCCAGTGCAGTCCCTGGGGACAGAAAATGAACTTCCTTTAATTCATTCAGCTTTAATGGATCTTTCACTTATTAGCATGTTTGCTATAAACCACCCGGTCCCAGCAGGCAACAAATTACTGCTACCAAGCAATATAATGCTGCATTGAAAAAAATAACATTTCCACAGTTATAAATCAGCAGTCAGATATGAACCCCACAAGTCTGCCTGAGTTGGGAACATGTTAAGTGTGTTTACCTTTAAATATCCTGTTAATGATGATGGGTTTATCTCCTTGAATAGAGCCTTTCCCTCCTTCCAGACTGAATCCTAAACCAGCAGGTGTTTTTTCTAGAGTTACAGTGCAGATTGTATCTCCAGTGGCTGGAAACAAATGGAAAGTTACCACATGGACAGCACAGTCTAAAAAGCTCAAACATCTGTTACAAAAAAATAACTTTTGGATTGTTTGCAAAGGTCCAATACCCTGCCAAATGAAAGAGAAAACTAAAGCTTTAAATTTCTCATTTTGTCATTTTTAGGTCCTCTGGGAAGCTGGGGGAGGAAAGTTATGTTTGAATTAATAGGAGAATGGAAATGTAAAACATTTACTTGAATTATAAAAATCTGAAATATGAAAATTCTGAAGAAAATTTAAGGAAAATATTTGACTTCATATTAGTTATGAAGTTGTTATTGACTACAAGACTGCTAATTTGCAGTATGGAAATAAAGCTACAGATCTCCAGATAATGCTTCAGAAAAAACCAAATACCAAACCAAAACACAAGACTATTCTGAAAGTGAAATATTCTGCAAAACTCTGACCTGGCTGTGTTTCAGATGTAGCCACCTGCGATATCAAACAACAGCACATTGTTTGTTCAAACTGAAATTCTCTTTCATGGAGAACAAGTCTTTTAACAATATTAGAATAAAGAATCACTGTCACTGAGATGTCATTATACCTTCATTAGATGTGTTGCTACAATAACTATCTTTGTACATCTACAGCAATTCATGTAGAGCATCACACTTGTATTTATAAGGAGTTCTTTTATTTTAGAAATCCATTAATTATTTTGCTTTTCTAAAAAGTTATTTCAAATATTTCAATGTCTATTTCAGGAATGTTTTAACTGTGCTGTCTTTAATCAGGGTTCACAGATTTATGAGCCACTGCTGGTTTTATGAACACCTGGATTTCAGGTGATGCATAAACACTTATCAGGTGGGGGCTGCAAGATAAGGCCACTAAACTTACCAGACTCTTGTGAGGCATCACTTGCTACTGATGATGTACTAGAGCTGGTGGAAACATTGAGGTTTTTCCCTCCATCTTTGGATTTTCTGGTGACAACAACAGCTTGTCTGGGTTGCCGGGCCTGCCTCATGATTGCCGAGGCGTCACTGTGAGTCGCACCTTTCAGAGACTTCCCATTAATGGACAGTACTTCATCTCCTTTCTGAATAGTGCCTTCCTGACAGGCCAGTCCATTGGGAAATACTTTGTGAACCTATCAGAGAACCCAGTCACCACACACACATACACACAAGGAAAGAGGAAAAAAGGACAAGCCACTGAATCCCTTAGTTAACACTTTACACCATGTGTATTTTTCATTCTTTGCCAGTAACAAGTTGCTTCTGTCACGTTTCTAGATGGAGGACTGAATCAATTTGCATGGAGTTTTCCTGTGCACATCCCTCCTCGAGCACCCAGGGGAGCTGTTTGGCCTGGTACCAGATGGCTAAAGCCCTGCTGCCTGTGCTATGTACCTTGCATATTCTACTTCCTGACCCTCCTGCTGCTCTGCTCGTGAGAGGAAGGAGATGTGAGACTTATCTCTAACTTCCAGACCCCTGAGGTGTTTTCACCCACTCCTCCAGACCATCCTGCATGGTCTTCTATAGGCACGTGAGTAAGATGTTGGTTATTTCCTGCTGAGGGCTGGGTGTTCTGCCTCAGCTTTCAGAGCTCTTGGGGAGGAGGTGCCCAAGGAAGCAGAACACTGCTGAAAGACACCTGGAGAGGCAGCTCTGTGCAGAAGGAACCTGTTTTCACCCACTATGGTCCTTTGAACTCTATCAATACAGCTGCCTGCTTTGCTTATCTAAAAGCCAAAAACTGTAGTAGAAAACCAGTAAAGTATGTATTTTTAGATAGAGTGTTGATTTAGGAGTGTTTTTTAAGATGCTACTTACTGTTACCACTTTGTTTTCTAGATCAATGCCCCCTGCCAGGCTGAATCCAAGCCCAGTATCTTCTTCTTTATGCAAAACTGTAACATGTATATCATCAAATTCCTAGGCAGAGAAAGGAATAAAGTCAAGAACTTCCCAAAAGATACATCACAATGATTGGAAAGTCCATTGTGCATTTTGTAATGAGACTTAGTGGCATAAGCATAATATTAAATTGCAAAGATTAACCAGACACATTCACTCTACAGCTTTCTGAAAATCATGTACCAAAAAAAAAAAAAAAGCAGGTTTACCTTTAAGGTTTCTTCATCTAGGGCTTTGACTTCCTCTATAAGCTTTGCCAGCTCCTCAGGGGAAAGCAGAGAGATGACTGACTGCCCCGACACACCGGATGCTTGAGGTGAGCCCTGTTCCTGTTTGTCTTCCTCCTTCCCTTTGTCTGCCAGGCTCACCGTGTATTCTCTCAGCTCTGAGAGGCTGTCCCATTGTGACAAGAACAAAAAAGAAACATTGAGCTATGAGAGAACATACCCACTAAAGCAAAAGTTAATTTTGGAGCAGTCATCTCTTCATCTTATTAGCATGTAATTCGGGTGGCAACTCCTACAACTATTATAAATATAGGCAAATGGAAATTAATCATGTTAACTTGAAGTAGAATCCATTGCATAAAATAAGAATGATCTCAGTACCTCAGGCAAAGACACTTAAATCTGCTTTATCATGGAGATACTAGAAATAATGCCCCTTAAATAGCAGGATGTTTGAAATGTGTTATGTATGTAATACATATTATGTACATACATATTTAATTAATACAAATTAAAAACAAAATTAACAGTCATGAGTCATTTAACCTTCATGCTCTAAAAAGTTCTTAACTTAATCATTGCTTTACTTCTGTGTGCTGCTACCTTAGAACTTTAATCTGTCAGTGAATCAGTGCAGATGCTCACCAATGCTGATCTGTAAATCTGAGTTTTAAATATGGTCTCTTACTTTAGGGAAAACCCAGTGTCCAGATGATGATTCTCACTTGCAGGTGAGATGGAAGCCCCATCGTCCTCCATGGAGGACTGAGACACTTTGTCCAGAGTTTCCCATGCACTGTTTCCAGAAGAGGCTGGGGACTGAGGAAGGCAAAGTAAGGATTTCATTAAAGCAGATGACACCTGGCTGCTGATGGAATAGATTTTGCTACACTTCTCATCATAGGGCTTCATTATCTCACAAGCCTGGGCAGCAGTAAGAGGGAAGCTTCGTGACCTTAGGCTGTGTGCTTTTGCTACTGACACAAGATGGGAGTTTGCAATGGCTCCTGGAGTTAAGAGACTTGGTGAGTTTGCAGTGCTGGCATTGCTGCTTTTCTCTGAGCTGGATGCAGTACTCTCCCTGCGAGAGGAAGTTCTATCCAGGCTCTTGGTAGCCATGGCCACAGGTGGCTGCTGGTGGCTGTTTTCACCACGCTGGAGGCAGGCTTGGTTAGGACAGACTGCAGCTGCCTCTGCCCCTGCTGCAGTGGGAGAAGATTCTTTCTGCACTGATGGTTTTAGGCTCAACCTTCGGGGGGGTTTTTCAGGTGACTGTGGAGCACTCAAGGATTCAAATGAGCTTATTCTTTGTTTTATTGATGATCCTCCAGGAGACACACGTGATAAGCTGGATTGCAGTTTTTTGCTGGAAATACTGTCATGGTTGGGAGGGCTTTGATCTACTTGTGGTTTCAGATCTGAATTTGCTTTCCTCAATCCTTTCAGACTTTGGCGGAACCAGGTGGGCTTAGGTGCAACTGGAGGACCCTTTTTCACACTGTCATTTTCATCTGGTTTTAGCACTTTGGAACTGACTAATTCTGATTCTGATTTCTTCAGAACAGTCTCTGAACTGCTTCGATTTTGAGTCTCTTTTTTTTTGTCTATGCCAGGTTGCAGATCTAAGTGGACGTTGTTTTCACTCATGGTAGGATTAAATAAGCTTTTTATGCAGTCAGAAATTTTCACCCAGGGGTCTTCTGTTGTATCAAGGCTATAATCTACCCGTGCTTGTCTTTTAAGCACAGGCCTTTGTATTGATGAAAGTGGAGTCCCTGTAATAGAGACATTTATTATAAACAACCAGCTGTCTGCTTCTTCTCATTGCATCATCATTAATTCATTAAGCTTGAATTTCATTCAAGCCTCTGATAGATTTTTTTGACGTTTCTAAAAAGTTTAAACTTTTAAAAAATTCATACCTCTTGATCAATAAGTTCTGAATCCAGATACTGAAATAAACATATAAACAAGGCTTTTGCACACTTAAATACAAGATTGCTTTTTTAAAGGTTTTACAAATACTGAAATTCTGGGGTGCTGAAATCTTGATACAGGCTGTAATAGCTAAAATAGAAATTTAAAATTGCAATGTTGTTTGCAGCCTAGAGAAAAAGCTAGTGTTACAGTAAATTATTTTTAAAAACATTTTTTATTTTCTACATTTATAAGTATCTCTTACTCTAAAAAGGCTATCATAGGAAGATCTTCAATATCTATGCTTCTTCAAATTTCTTCAGACATTTCCAGTTGATTTTTCTGATAAATAAAAACTTGATTCTAATATGGGAACATTTTTTACTTCATAGAGCAATTAAGCATTTTAATGTTAAGACATGGTGGAGCTGCATGGCAGCAAACTTCTGTTTGTGCAGCTGTACAGGTGCTGTTTTCTGCTTCAGGGTGAACTTTTTTTTAAGGCAACATTTTAACTTTTTTTAATGATCTGAGACATAACATACAGAATTACATAAACCTATATGTTGTAAGAGATCTCTTGAGATTGTCTTGTTCCCTTAACAGTAAGTTTCCTTAATTCTAACTAGCACAGCAGAAAAGTAACATCAGTGGTTTGTACCATTGCAACACTAAAGCCTTGAAATTGTGCATAAAAATATCCTTTAGAAATGCTAAAACTAAGCTTTAATATTAGATATTCAGTATAACTAAGCAGTTTCATCTGAAGCAATACAGCAATATTGTATCTGTCCATTAACAATTTTTACAAAAAATTATCTTATGCTGCTTTTGATCTAGTTTCTTTTTTACAAAGATTAATCAATAATTTTTTCAAATTACAATAAATTATCTCTTATGCTGATTTTGATCTATTTCCCCTTCTTTACAGAGATTAATCAATAATTTCAAATTTCATCTGTTCACCCCAAAATTTACAGATACATTTTGAAGACTACATTTAAAGAGAAAGGGAAGTCAGCTCAATACCCATTCTGGAATCTAAACTAAATACTATATATTTAGCTGGGGAGAAAAAAGTTCATGGGATTAAACATACCTAATTTTTCTTTTCTTTCTTGATCTCTGCCCACTGGAGCAGCAGTTGTGTGCTCCTTATGATATGCTGTAGCAGAAGTGGTGAAGCCACTGTTGGTTACATCAGTTTGATGTCCCTCTAGCATTGGTTCTCCAACTTCCTGCTGAACAAACAGGAAAGAGAAGTGTGTCAGAATGCAATTATGCAAACCACACTATATGTCAACCTGAAAAAAAATATATTAATCTGGAAAAAACCAGAAATCTCATATAAAGTTGTGGCATGCAGGCCTCAGACTGACTAGTACAAAATTTATGAGGAATAAAGGCTAAAAAAATGTAAAAGCACTAATAAAGCCTCCTCTTAATGATCTGAAATACATTCTGACAACAAACTTTCTCTCTTGAGTGTATACAGATATACAGACTGTCTTAATAGAGGAAGCTGTCTTCCTGAACAGACCTTGATTTTTCATGGATTTTATCAATCTTAAGATTTAGTTTTTTCTGGAATTTAGAATGACTAAGTACGAAGAATAGGAAGTTGCAGGGAGTGATAAGTTCAACAAGTACTTGTTTCCCTTAATTTTACTTCTGGAAGTTGATTTTCTAGCAGTGGTTTCTACTCAGGGGATAGTAAAAGTGACCTTACCTAAGATGCTTAACTTAATTTTCTTGGATATTAACATTATATATGGGCTTAGTTTGCTCTACCTAATTTTGTATTGATTTTGCAGCATGGGATCTCTTGGGGGGATTGTGGGGTTTTTTGGCTTTTTTGGGGGGGTGTGTTTGGTTTTTTGTTACTTTCTTTTTGTATTGTTCTTTTGTTTTTTCCTTTGCATTGCACCGAAAACAAATTCGTTTCTACTGGCATATTACTAAACCTGGGGTAAAGAGGTTTCAGTTTTAAACAAAACACAATTTTGTTTCAACATGCAGATCTCACAATCCTTCACACTCATGCACAAGTGAAACTGTGTTGTCTTAGCTAATATAGGGAACTGAAATTTAGTAAAGTACAAATGTACACTGTTTTCAAATACTGTAGCTCGTCAACAAATATGTATGTGCACCACAATTTGAATGGGTTTATTTAATACCTCCTGGTCTCAAGAAATGCATCTGAGCCCAAAATTCCCTGCTGTACATGTGCTTTCTTCCAATATAAATCCACTACTGAAACAAAGAAATTATTGTTTCATAAGTACTTCATAAATGCAATGACTCTGTGGCACAGGCAGTTGGGGTCAGCCACACCAAGCTGGCATTAGAGGCTGTGTAAACCCCTCCAGTCCCAGCCTAGGGCATAACCCTGGAACCAGAGTGTGCTCCACACCACAGTGGCACATGCTCATGAGGAGGGGCAGGGACTCAGAGTCATTCTTGCAGCTGCTCTCACTGGGATTTTAACTCATACCTCAGTATGGAAGATTTTCTTCAGACAATTCTCTGCCTTCTGACTTTACTTAGAAAATAGCATTTTGTACTAAACTGGCTTCACTAAGACACACCCTTTATTTTCAAAACAGAAGAGCCTCGTCTTCTTCCCCCAATTCTCACGTGTATATACATTTTCTCTTTCTTTCCTACCCTTCTTCCTGCTGCCATGCAAAGCCACTTTGCCTTCCTCCTTCCCCTGCCTCAAAACTATGCAGACACATGAAAAATGTAAATTTTACTTTACCTGAACACTTGCAGAAGGTGATGCAGCCACTTCTAATACAAGCTTTTCTTTTCTGTCTGCATTACCCTGGTCATCACACGTGCAATCCTGCTTGAAGTATTTCCTTGGTGGAGGTTTGGGCTTTGATGATTTAGGTTTTCTAACGAGGATCTCTGATGACTTCTTAGTGTTTTGCAAGGCTCGTCCGCCTTCGCTACAGGTCGGAGGGGAGTTTTTTCCTGAATTACAGGCAGAGAATGAGTCCAGCAGCCCAGGCTGCTGGGTGATGGGTACATCCACGCTGTGTACCCTTGCTGTCAAGTCTGTGAGCTGCACAGCAGCAGCGGCGCAGGAGCCCCGGGGGTTGTAGCTGCTGTCGCTGCTGGAGCGGGTCATGAGGCGCTGTGCCCTGCGGCCGCAGCACCCCGCGCTCCTGTCCATGTGCTTCTCACACGGGTGCCTGCCGTGCCAGCTCATCTCCAGCCTCTTAGCACCTGCATCAGGAACAGGGTCAAAGTGTCTGCTCAGTACTGGCTAAGTGCTCGCTTCTAAGATTCAGCTGGTGACATCTGCAGCTAAGTATCATCCTCGGTGGATGCAAAGATATGATTTGTGCATCAAAGGCTTGTAAGGTCAAGAGTCAAGTTCCTGAACACCCAAATAACATTTTCCCTGTATACAGGTATGCCAGCATTATAGTTTTGCTGATGATGACTGTCACCTGTTGGTCCTTTAGAAGACAGACAAACGAGTATCACTTAACCCATTGCTGGCAGAGGATGTCATACCTGTGCTGGGCAAATAGCTCCAGCCATGACTGCACATGCCTTTCCTCACAAATAAGGGATTAACAAGGTTTGCCCCTAGGACATCACCTTCATTGTGCAGTTCCTTGTTACCACAGTCCTGTCACCTACAGACAGTTGTTTGCAAAGATCTAAGCAGAGCTTGTGAATTGGAGAGGATAAACAACTGTGAGAGGAAGTTTGCACAAAAACTTGTTGTTAATCAGAGAGACTTGGTCTGTTCTCATCACTGGTAATGCATCATTGGAGACATGTTAGGAGGGCTGTCCTGTGAGGTTTCCTCCTCTTTCTTTCTGTCTGCTCTGGGTTACTTGAGTGTCCTCAAGGATTCTAATACAGCATGTACTCATCCTTGACATCTTTAAGTCAAAATTACCATGTCTCAGTGAATGTATTTGCTCCCTTACCTTCAGTACTCCATTGGTGTCTCTCCTTTCCAAATCTGTTGCTTTCCACAGCTTGTGCAACAGCTTCTTTCAGCTGTTGTTCAGACACCTAGGAAATATCATGCCATTTTACTCTGACGAGGTGAGTTAATTGCACACCATTATATTTGTATATATCCCAGTATAAATGAAGTGTATCTATGGATGTGCTGGATTTAGTGGCTGTTTAGGTAAAATGGGACCATTTAAAGATAAACTTTCTTTTGCAGATTTCACTAGAAGTGGCATCCTGGATTTACCAATATAAGGTAACTCAATACAGCACAGTTTATGTAACAATTTAAACTTGGTAAAAATTTATACTATAATTTATAGTACTTGGTGTTAGGAAGCATTTTGTAGAAAAACCTTGCAAGAATAAAACACTGTACTTCAATATTAATTTAACTATAAATATTGGCAGAGAAAGACCTAAATTTTAATTACTGAAAGACAAATCTACAAACATTTTTTTTTGGGGGGAGGCATGTTCCCTCTTTCAAATTATTTACTTATTATTTTCAATTCTTACTTACATAAGAACTATGTTTTGGGTTATTCCTTAAATGTTATTTCTGTAGTTTCCTTATTCACTGCATAGAACCTCATGTAAGACTGTCACCAGTAGTCTTCAAATCTTAAATTATTCTGCTTAAGAGAGTGCATATCTCAGATTTTTTTGTGTGTGCAGTGATGATCATAAAGAGATCAGCATCTTTTTAGTCAACATTTTTCCACCTGTATTAGATCAGCACTTGTTCCCTCTTAGTTCTCAATATGTGCTATATTGAAAGGCAGAAAGAAAACAGACTGTGCTACCTGTGGTTCAGGGTGTCTGCTAATAATGATTTGTACTGCACCAGGATCACAATGGCTTAGCACAGCATAAACTTCATTGAGGGTTGTATTTTGTACTGAAGTTTCATTAATTTCAAGAATTTCATCTCCACACCTAGAGAGATATAAAAAAAAAGAGAGAGGATGTAAACAAAAGAGATTTTCTCTTGACCTTGTCTCACCCATGTGAAAACATACAAAAAGCAAATTCATAAGGACAAACACTAATTTGCTTACAGATTAAATCTGTCTTTCTGTCCTGTTACAGAAAATGGAATGGGAATGAGTTGGATGTCAGCAGATTTTGATCTGCCATGTTGCATGCAACCTCT